>NC_138887.1:57417223-59817223 GCF_965194825.1 Balaenoptera physalus | reverse complement strand
CTCAGATGACATCACCCTGAGTATTCAACCTCAGGGGGCTTTTATAATAGAGGGTAGTCATCTCAAGTTGCTATGACAGTTAGCTGTAGAAATTTTATTAAAACAGATTATACTCCAATGTGAATTGGTTGGAATATCAGAAATTTCTGGACTTAGCATTGACTGAAGAGCTACAAAGCAATTTCACGTGAATATCAATTACAAAAGGATGCCATGTTTACTTTATTACTATTGGGGTTTAAAGGACACATTAAATAAATTTATTTTTCTTTGACCCATATAAGACCTATTATGTGATAAACACAGGAATCAGGTAGATGCATACCAAAATATTTTTATTTAAAAAAAATTTCCTAAACTATAAACAAGCACAAAATTAAAGGTAATAATATAATAAACCTCCATACCCGATCATCCAGCTTCAACATTCTTCAATTCTTGGACTCATTTGTTTCATTTATATACCTCCATCCACTTTCCTACCCCTGACTGGATTATTTTGAAGCAAGTCACAGACTTAATATCATTTCATCCATAAATATTTAAGTATATATCAATAAAATATAAGAAATATTTACAACAAACCATAGTATCTTTACCATACATAAAGAAAAATTAATAATAATTCCTTAATATCTGTGATAGGGAGTCTTCTAAGATGACCCCAGTGGTGCTCATCTCCTGGTATGCAAGCCTTTGTTGGTGTGAGTTGAACGTACTGATGAATAGAACATGGCAAAACTGATGGAACCTCACTCTGAGATACAAAGACACTGGAGATTTCATCTTGCAAATTTTTTTTCTCTCTCTCTTACCATCTCTCAACTCTCTCTCTCTCACCATCTCTCAACTCTCTCTCTCTCACTTTGTCTATCTCTTTCTGAGCCCTAATCTGTAGAAAGTAAGTTCCCTTGTTGTGAATAGTCCTGTGGACAGAACTGTGTAGCAAGGAACTGATGACTCTGGCCATCAGCCAGATTGGACCTGAGGCCTGCCAACAGCAACATGAGCGAACTTGGAAGCAGATTCTTCCTAGTCAAGCCTTGAAACAACTGAAGCCCCAGAGAACACCTTGAGGTGGAGGCACCTAGATAAGCCATGTTCAGATTCCTGACCCACAGAAATCATGAGATAATAAATGTTTGTTATTTTAAGCCACTAAATCCTGGGGTAATTTTTTACATGGCCATAGATAACTAATATAATATCATTAAATATTCAATCAGTGTTCAAATTCTCTCATTGTCTTATGTATGATTTTTATAGACAGTTTATTTGAATCAGGACCCAAACAAGATCTTCACATCACATTCAGTTATATGTGATTTAAGTCTTCTTTTGTTTTTTCTTCAGAACCTTTTTTTTTTTTTTCTAGATTCCATATATATGTGTTAGCATACGGTATTTGCTTTTCTCTTTCTGACTTACTTCACTCTGCTTGACAGTCTCTAGGTCCATCCACCTAACTACAAATAACTCAATTTCGTTTCTTTTTATGGCTGAGTAATATTCCATTGTATATATGTGCCACATCTTCTTTATCCATTCATCTGTCGATGGACACTTAGGTTGCTTCCATGTCCTGGCTATTGTAAATAGAGCTGCAAAAAACATTGTGGTACATGACCCTTTTTGAATTATGCTTTTCTCAGGGTATATGCCCAGTAGTGGGATTGCTGGGTCGTATGGTAATTCTATTTTTAGTTTTTTTAAGGAACCTCCATACTGTTCTCCGTAGTGGCTTTATCAATTTACATTCCCACCAACAATGCAAGAGGGTTCCCTTTTCTCCACACCCTCTCCAGCATTTATTGTTTGTAGATTTTTTGATGATGGCCATTCTGATAAGAAGATTTAAGTCTTCTTATCACTAGATTCCTTTTCCCTCAATTTTTTTCTTTGCCATTTTCCACTTTTGTTATTGATAAAGCTGATATTGAAGACCCTGACATGGTGTGAAGACAATGGGCTTGCCAGTGTTTCCTGCTACTCCTATCTAGACCTAAAAACAGCTCTCTGGGAGGAAAGTTCAGGTGTCCTGAGTAAGTACACTTCCCTAGAGTTGTAACTCAAACTGGTCTGGCATAAATATAGCAGAAAATAAATTATTAGTCATAAAAACACCATTTTAGACTTAAATGAAATGTGAGGGCTACACAATCAAATGTTTGATTTCTTTATAGCAAAATTACTACAGAGACAATTTAAAATTTACCTCTTGTTCTTATTACTCTTGAATAGATGAAGCTTCAACTAAAGAACGTTTCTCACTGTAGCTTCAAGAGAAAGACTTCAATATCAAACAGACTGACAATGTGCCTGCCCTTAATGAGTTTATAATTTACTGGGAAAGTTAATCAAACAATCATACACATGTACGTGCATACACACATATGCATAAAATGTGAAAGATACATGAATTTTAAAATGTATGAAATCCTTTGAAAGAAAAAGTAAGTTGCTCTGAAAAACGTAGCAAAAATCTAATCTAGTCTAAGAGGTTAGGGAAGGCTTCACTGAAGTCAGAGTATTTGAACCTACATAAAATAAAAAAATAAGATATTATAATGAAGAGGATACATAAAGATGAAGATATTTATAATGACCATATTATAGATTTTGAGGTTTATTCTAAGATCAAAGACAAGATATTAAAGAATTGTAAGCAAGAGAAAGATGTGATAGGACTTGGATTTCAAAGGGCATGGAGAATGGTTTGGAGAGGGGCAAGCACGGTGTGCTTGGCTCAACATCTGTCTTTAACACTATCCCTTTGATTTCACTATCCACATAGATGACATTTCCAATACCCTGGCCATTCATTTCCTCGACTCTCTTCTCCAGTGATCTTCTCATCTACGCTACCTCAACTACCACTGCACTCCCTTCATAATCTCAGTTTTAAGCATCTCACTCTCTGGTCATCACTTCCTAACATTTCCAACTCATTTCTTCTACTAATATTAGTTTCCTGTTGCTGCTGTAACAAATTACACAAACATGGTGGTTTAAAACAATACATGTTTATTATCTTAAAATATCTTCACAATTCAATGTAAAATGGGTCACACTAGCTAAAATCAAGATGTCAGCAGAACCTTCTCCGTAATTAACCTATCAGCAAAATTTGGGGTCGTTGATCACTTCCTTCCTTCTTGATCACTTTCTTTACTCAGCTCCCCGGATACCATTCTCTCTTAGGCATCTCCTCCTACCTTATGGCTATGACTCTCAGTTTTCATTGCTGGGCCATCCTCACCTTTCTAAGCTCAAACAGTGGAGGATTCTAGGGCCCAGTTCATAGGTATCTTCTCCTATATCTAATCTCACTGTTCAAGTGACCTTATCTTGCTCATGGTTTTAATATCACTATAATGTATGCTTTCAGGTATCACTATACTTCAACTAAAATCTGTGTCATTTTAGATGTGGTATAGTGTAGTGGGTAAAAATCACATGCTCCAGAGGCAAGTTTCTTGGATTCAAGACCCCACTCTGCCACTTACTAATAATGTGGCATTGAGCAAGTTAATACTCTGTGCCTCAATCTCTTCATCTGTAAAATGAAGCTAAAATTTTTGAGCTCACAGGGATACTGTGAAGACTCAATGAGTGAATAAATATGTAAAGTGCTTAAAACAGTGCCCAGCATACTGTAACGTTCAGTAAATACTATGTAGTATTATTAGGCATCCACTTGACTTTTTCAAGTCTAAAATTCTGATTTTTCCCCAGCAAACTTATCTTCCCATAGTCTTTCCTATTTCAGCAAATAACAATTCCATCCTTCCAGATGCTTAGGAAAAATAACTGGGAGTTTTACTCATTTCTTTCCCTTATACCTACAGCCAACTCTATCAGCAAATTTTCAGTTCTACCTTCATATTACATCTAGAATCTTACAGCTTCTCACCATTTCCATTAATACCTCAGTCTCAGTCTAAGTCTTAGTCTAAGGTGGTTCTCTCTCATCCTATGTATCTCATTAGTCTAACTACTGGGCTCACTGATTCTACTCACCCTCTTTAAAGTTACTTTTCAATACAGCAGCCAGAATGACTACATTAAGTTGTAAGTTAAATCACCTTATCTGTCCAAAACCCTCCAATGGTTTGATATTCAGAGTACTCCACTCAGAGCACAAGCCAAGGCCCTTACAATGGCCTCAAAAGCTGTGTATGATCCTGCCCCATGCTCCATCTCAGTACTTAACTACTTACTCCATCAGTTACTCCACTGTGACCACACTGGTCTGCATGACGTTCTTCAGTCCCACCTAAGAGCCTTTGTACTGACCAAAAAGCCTCTTATTCATGAGGCTCCGTATTTCCTTTACCCTACTTTATTTTTTCTCCTTAGCACTTACCACTATTTAGCATACTACATATTTATTTATTAGTTCTCACCTCTTCCAAATAAACTTCAACTTCATGAAGACAGAGTTTGTTGTATATAATGTTGTATTTCAAATGTCTAAAAACTGTGTCTGGCACATGATAATCACTGAATGAATAAATGAATCGATCCACAATCAATCAATGATTTTATATCTTATACAACCAGTTGAATAATATTGACATTAAAGGAACTCAGGAAGACTCCAGAAAGAATATGTTTGGATTAAAAATAATTGATTTGGTGCTAGATAGTTGAGTTTGAATGTTAAAGTGCCTTTGGGACACCCAGATAAGCACTAGATACATATGTCTAGAGCCAAGAAGATAAACTGAGATGTAGATGTAACTCTGACTGTCATCTACAGAGAGATGATCATTGAAATCACACAAGATAGATGAGATCCCTAAGGGAGAGAGTACACAGTGAGAACAGAGAGGAGCATCTAGTGGAAGCTTGAAGAATCCCAACATAAAAGTGGAGCCCAGAAGGGAGAATTCCACAGCAAGGGGAGAGAGGAGTAAAGGAAGAGAGGTGAGGGGCCACACAGAGTGAACAGGCAACTCTAAACACTTGTTTGAAGTTTGCTGGGAAGGAAATGTTGTTAGGCGGAGTGACAGAGGCAATGCTGGAGAGGGCCAGGACCAGGAGGTTTTGTGCAACTTGCTAGGGAGACTAGAGTGTAGAGTGGGAGCCCTGAAGGCTCTAAGATAAAAAAACAAAAAACAAAAACAAAAACCATAGTTTGGGCTAAATGGATTAGGGCCAGGCTTCAAAGAAGCAGTATTTTTAATGATTAAAAAGTGAAGGCTACTACCTTGGCTTTCAGCATTTTTCATCTTTGTGCAATAAAAATATTTTTGGCAAAGGACTTCTATGTGTCGTCTCATTAAAATCCTTCAGAAACATTGGGAGAAATTACTCTTAAAGCAAAGGATATGTTTTGGTTGGATTATACAGAGTTTAAAGAGTTTACTATCAGGACTTAGTCTTTCCACAGTGACTGCAATTTCTCTGTAGTCAATCATCTAAAAGGAGTCATTTCAAAATATACCAAATGAATGGCTAAATACATCCTATTTGGTTTTTCTCCTTCCAGTTGGCCTTGATGGCTTTGGGAATAAGTACTATGATTCCTCAGTCTTTCAGAAGGAAAGAGGATTTTTAAGCACTTTGTATAACACAAGAAATTTACATAGGACTATTGAAGAAAATTAATCAGAGGAGAGTGTCACCGATCACCCATCAGGAATTAAGATGACTTAGATATGCAAGAGCAAACAAGGGACATTGTTTATAATCAAATCAGCACCAGAATATAAAGTGGCAAATACCACTGACATAGCCTTAAACCACTTAAGCATTGATTAAATCCACAAATATTTTATTCAACAAAATGATTGCTCAATCACTGTAGTTTTCTTTAAACATAAATGTCATGGTCTCTTAAGTTTAGGCATTATCCAATAAGCACCTAGAAGAGTTTTCCCACAGATATCTGACTAGCTCCCTTACTCACTTCCTTGAGATATTATCTCATGTCACCTCTCAGGTGGGCTTTCTCTGACAACCCTGTATAAAATTGCAATCCCTCTATCACTTTTTCTGCTTTAACTATTACTTATTTATTTACTTACTGTCTTTGCTCCCCGCCTCACCCCAACTAGAATGTGACATTTTTGAAAGCAAAAACTTTGTTTTGTTTTGTGGTGGATATATTCCCAGTGCCTGGTAGGGACTCAAAATACTGTTTGTTTGTTTGTTTTTATGAATGCATGAAGCATACTTATTTAAAGGAGAGGCTATGGACAAATTAATTTCACACCACTTTTTACAGCTACCTGAAGTTTATAACTGTTCCAGAGAAATAACATAATACAGAGGAGAGATAGGAGGAAAGTTTGCAGATAAAAATTTCAAAGGCTTGGCTATTCATCCTAGCTCTGCCATTTCCTAGCTCTGCAACTTGGGTAAATTCTTAATCCTCTATGCATCAAGTTTTTCATTTATAAGTGTCAACTACTCATTCCTCCAGAAGACCAGCAGTAAAACCTATTGGTAAAGCAAAGTTAACTTTATTAGATTTAACTGCAGTAGAAGAGACCACAACAAAATGTCCCAGATCTGAGAAGTCAGAGAAGAGAGAACATTTATAGGGTTTTTAAGGTCTGGGCAGTTTTAGAGCAAGTCTTTCAAGAATTGAGATGGGGCAGAATTTAAGACAGAATACTTTTGGATTGGTTGGTCCACTGAGGTGAAAGTCTTGAAGGGATTCTTGATGAGCAAACTGATAGTCTTGATAAAAATATACTGTTTTAGTTGGTTCACAGTTTTATCTTCTTACATTAAGCATACCCTGGAATAAACAGCAAAGTTATGTTTCACTTGTTCTCAATATTGGGAAAGTAAAGTATGCCTGTATCCAGAGTGAGAGAGTGTCATGGACATATATACACTACCAAATGTAAAATAGATAGCTAGTGGGAAGCAGCCGCATATAGCACAGGGAGATCAGCTCAGTGCTTTGTGACCGCCTGGGTAGGTGGGATGGGGAGGGTGGGAGGGAGGGAGATGCAGGAGGGAGGAGATATGGGAACGTGTGTATATGTGTAGCTGATTCACTTTGTTATAAAGCAGAAACTAACCAAAAAACAAAAAAAAGTATGCCTGTATCCAGTATTTTTTAACACAAGGACAAGAAATTGTATTGGTTTCAGTCGTCAAATATGAGGGCGATAATCCCCGCCCAGTTTGCAGAGTGATAATCAAATCAGATAATGTGTTTCAAAAGTTATAGAAAGGCATGTTGCTAATATTACAAAACACAATAACTATTTATTGAACTCATTATGTACAAGAAATAGTATTAGTCCCTGGAAATGATATTGAGAAAAATAAGACATCATCATTATTTGCAGGAGTTTACAGTTTGGTCAGGTTGTTAAAACCAATAATACAAATAACTGAACAAAAGTCAGAGTAAGGTATGTGCCATAAGAAAGGTACCCAAATAAGTGCTACAAAATTTTCAATAAGGAGACCTGTGTTTGACAGTGATGCAAGAAAAGATTTGTGGAAGAGGTGGCATTTGTATTGGTTTGTAACTTTGAAGAAGTGAGCCGATTTTGTCAGTTGCACATAGAAGCAGTGAGGATGAATTCATGCCAGACAGAAGGAACAGCCTGAATAAAAGCATTTGACCTTTTAAGGAACTGTTTGCACTGAAAAGCATTCTATGGTCCAATAAGTTTGGGAAAGCTAGTCAAAACTAAACAATTTTCTTTATTGCAGGCCATTGCAGCCTTTCATTTGTGAATATGCAGTCTTCCAAGAAGGACACACAGTATGCACCCTTCCTGAACTTATGTAATGTGGGACAATGCCCTCCCATAATTTAGAGTATCTCACTGGACTTGCTGCCACCAAAAACATTCTAGTTAACATTGTAGTGGAGAGAGGTAAGAAAAGTTGGAGTAGAGTCGGGGAGGGGCAAGGTCATGGAACTGCAAATAGCTCTGTTTTCCTGGAGTTAAAAAGCATGTGTGTGTGTGTGTGTGTATATATATATATATATATATATATATACACACATACATATATGTATATATATGTATATATATATATTTAATTCAGTAGCAATGGGGAAAACAATCAACAGAGGAAGCAGATATTATAATTAAACAATGCTTGACATGGACCCATTTGTCAGCATTATGTAAGATACACGAGGACCGGGAGAAAAAGGAATCAGAAGAGCAGGTTTCATAGTTCCACAGTACCCTAAATAAAAACCATAGAGAGAAATAGTTACAGGAGTGGCAGTAATGATAAAAATGAGATTCAAGAAACAATGAGGTAAAATCTACAGAAAATGGCATATGATAGGATGAAAGAGGTAGATTATAAGTCAAAGTTGATACTGAGCTCTTAAGCCTGGTCCCTGGGAGAATCCTGATGTTAGTAACAGTCAGGAAATCAGAAAAATATTTGGAGGTAGATGTTTAAAAGTGGATTAAAGCGGTTGTTTTGACATAGTGAATTTCACATTCCACTTCTTTTAAAAAGAACACTACATGTACATGATCTGTGTAAGGACAATACTTCCAAGAAACTTTATGTTTCCAGAATATAAAAGTTTCATGATTTTTAACTTTTTATGAGAAATCTAATGCTATTAAAACATGTTTTATAAGTTAATAAAATATTCATTATATTTCCCATTATGCAGGATATATCTTATAGTTTTACCTTCTATGTATTAGAAAGTACCTTTAAAATGTGTCAAAGCAAATACTTGTCATAATTTATCCAAACTAATTCTCCTTGAAAGGAAGTTTCAAATCAGCAGAACCACACTTTGCTCAGACAATTAGCACTGTGTAAATAACTAAGTATTAGACTGATTAAGAAAGAGGGAAAAAATAACTTCTCAAGTGGGTGCTAAAGTCAATACTGTAAAGGAAGTTTTAAATTCTGCCAAAATTGCTGAGACATTCTCCCCTAAATTGTCTTGCCATAAAAATCATCTGTTAATTTAGCCTAAAACAACTTCATTTCATTTACATAACACGAGTCCTGTCACAGTATGAAGTTACCTAAAATAGTTATTATGTCTTTGGGCAAAAACAGGCAGACAGCATTGGCGAGAAAAGCATGTGAATGCTTGGATCCCCTACAGAGACAGGGATTATATGTCTGGTTTCCTAAACACCAGAAGCAAGATTGTATTAAAACTTTGCCATTGAAAGACTCCCAAATGTAGCTAGTTGCTATCCAAGATTCTTGCTTCCCAAATGTACCTGATTCCCAGGAGTAAGGAAGGGGGAAGATGGGAAATATGATTTTCTTTTTCTTCGTTCATTATTGAGGAGGCAACTTTGTCTGAGTAGATGGCACAAGGAAATGAAATACTCTTCCTGTGGTTATGATTTGGACAGTTTGCTGTGACCTTGGGAAAGGTTTTCTTTCTCAACATAACCATCTATACAAATTTCATTGACTTATCTTTGGAGGTTTGTTTAATTGGTAAAGGGTTCTGAGGTGCTAAATAAAAAGTGCTAGACAAGTATGATGTGTTCTCCTTTTCTAGTCCATTTTGAAACCACAGTGAAACAGGGTTAGATCTCTACATCCTGCTCATCACCAGGCAGATGAGTTATCCATAGAGCAATTTAGGGCAGAGAGTACAGAGGAGAAGAGGGGAATCTCTAGAAAGGATTTAAAGATACATGCCGTTAAAAAGTACATGGGAATGGGGAGTAAAGGCAGGAAAAATAAAGTGACTATGGACATAATGACCAGTTCCTGAAAGGAATAGGTAAAGCACAGAGGGGTTTAGGGCAGTAGAATTATTCTGTATGATACTGCAATGACGGATGCAAGACATTATGCATTTATCAAATCCTGTAGAACTTTACAGCACAAAGAGTGAACCTTAATGTATGCAAGTATTTTTAAACAATCATTTAGGAAATCAGGGTATCTCAGGAAGGAATGTACACTGTGATAAGAGAATCTACCTGTATTAAAAATGTATAAAACAATCTCACTGAAGAGGATAGGGAAAGGGTGCTGATCTAAGTAACTTTGGAAAGGAGTAGAGTCTGTAAGACTAAAACAAAAGGAACTACATATAAACACCATAGTCAGTTCATAATGTTCTTTCTGATGGGATTATGGGTTAACAATTCTGATACTATTATACATGTAAACTGGAATGGAACAATTAAGTAAGGTTTCTCACTGTTGGAATGTGATTTTATAAACAAGCAAGACTAAGAGGCGAGAATGACCCATGTGGTCATAAAATAGAGTTGAAGACTTCAGTAGGACTCGGATTTTGCTTAATATAGATACAGGTGTTTACATACAGAAATACTTATAGATATGTGTACATACATGTATTAATATAAACACATACATTTTTTACTCTATCATCTGAGAGGGCCTAAAAGAAACAACACCCCAATAGCAATGGGCACACCTAGCACCCAGATTCTGGTTTCTAATACCATTCTCCGATAAAGGAACAAGGATCCTTGGAGAAAATGTTGATTCTAGAAGTGGAGCAGGAAATATACAAGATGAACTTTGTGCATCTTATAGTTCCAGAGAGTAAGAAAGTGCTCAATTTAATCAACAAAATAAATTCATTAGTATTACATTATTACTCAAAGTATAAAATAAATATCTATAAGTCAATACTGACATAAATACATACATACATACATACATACAAACAAGATAAATATTCTTATGAAGAATTCCATATAATCAGTGTAGATACTCTGCCCTCAAGCAGCTCTTCGTAGTCATCTTTATTCTTCTCTTGCAGTAGCATATACAGAGAAGAAATACAATAAGAATTTGTTTAACTTTGGATTCAGAAGCACCAGAGATAGAGGTCTGAAGGGATATCTATTCTAAATGGAGGTAATTTGGTTATTGCTTAGAATTTCTAGAAAAATCACGTTAATATCGTGGAAAAAATGGCCCCGACTACCTCACACTCTTAGTCTGTACTCCAGCTGTTCTTTGAATGAATCCAGCATACCCCTACTTTAGGTAATACATACTTGCTGATTCTCCAGCCTGTAATATTCTTACTCCAGATATCTACAAGGCTCTCTTCCCTCAGAATTAGATCTCTGATCCAAGGTCACCTTATCAAGAGAGGCTTTGCCAGACAAACTTACCTAAAAAGTAAACATGAACACGCTCACACACATACATGTACACACACACACACTTCCAAACAGTCCTCATTCTCGTTATTCTGCTTTATTTTCCTCTATAGCTCTCCTTAGTACTGGATATTATATATATATATATATATATATATATATATATATATATATATACACACATACATACATACATGTTTATTGTCTGTCTCCTGCCATTACAATGTAAGCTCTGAAAGAGGAAATTTTGCCTGATATGCACAAAGCTATAGTCCCAATTCCTATAACAGTGCCCGGCACATAAGCATTCAATACATATTTGACAAATAAAGGAATAAAGTTTTCAAGGGACAGCTAAGGCTTTTCTGTATTAGAACCTAATTATATAAATTATTTCTTGAAATAAGTCTCATATCAGCTGGAACTTTCTAATATATTTCATTATACAGGTTTTTATTGTTAATGCTTTTGTTTTAATGGAATGTGACGTGCTGTAGAATAATCATTCACATTAATCTTTCAACACACCTGGAAATTGACCATTTGCTTTTATCTGGGATAACTGCATTATTTTCTGCACATAGTTTTCGCATCAAGTCCAGGTCGTATAATCATCATTCCATTAAAAAAAAACAAAAGAAAAACAAAACTTTCAAATTCAGGCTGCAAATAAAGCAGGTATAGGCCTAATTCTGTTAGAGCCAAAAGAGAAAAATTTAACAAATATAAACCCTATTGGTTCTTAACGAATTGGTATTTTTATCTACCTACTGGAAATCTTAACCTCCATCTTCTGAAGCCCCTACCTGTACTGTCAAAGAAGACTATTTCTTGTGCATGTGCTTTTTAACAACTACGTGTCCATCAGAGCACACAAACTCAGATCCTGTCTGAGGCTGCTCATCATTCTCATAATTCTCTTGATTGTCTTTGGTGGCACACCATCTGCACACCTGGAAACAGGCTTTTCTCAGACTCTGTTGTCCTTAATTAAACTCTAAACTAGAGACTTACAGGCAGGAAAAATGCCCAGCTCGTTTAGCACACTCCTGGTTGACTTTTTCAGATACTCTTTGAAAGACTGGCCAATGTCCTTCCCTAGAGAAGCCAAAGTCTCTCAAACTAATGGTCTCAAGCAATGGGCTCTCTCCGTTTTCAAGCCCTGCCATAAACAGCGGAAGGCAGTACACATAACTTCTCTGAAATAAGTGGTATAAAGGAGTGGAGCCGCAAGCTGTTTATCCAAGACAAAGTTTAATAACATAGTTATTGTTTCTGAAAAACTGGGCAATTCTTCTTAATTTGGACCAAATACTTAAAGGCCTTCCCTACATACCAACTAGATCCTAGGGTGGCTTGGAAAGGAAATACTTTTTAATATTTTGCTGGGCTTAAGAAAGGTAATGGAAACCTCCAATCCTTTCCTACAGCTCCAGCAGTAAAAATAAGCTAACAATAAAATTTGAAATGTGAATTCTGATGTGGAGTGGTGAATATTAAGCAAAAGAGAAAGATTCTCTGAAGGCAATACTCATGCCAGGCCTGCTATTTGAAGACTGAGTGTTGGCCCAGCAGCCAGAGGGGCTGCTAAACCAAAGACTTATGCCTTAAATTCTGAACTCTTAAAGGAAGCTCAAGTAGTTAAAGGTTAGTACTACCTTTAGCTTCTGATAGAAGTAAATGCAAATCCTCTCTTGGGAAGAAATTTCCTATTTAGACCTTCAGGATTCTTGCAGAATAAGGTCAAACACAAATGAGATCATAGTCAAAAGAGTTCTGTCAAATATGCAAGATAACAAACCTGAATGAGAGGTAATCTGCGGAAATAACAAGCTTTAAATTTAGAAAACCCAAGGTTCTCAAATGTTGCACTTATCAGTATAGAATGTATTAAGTTAATTATGTAGGAAAGGTTTAAAGAAATAAAAGGTGGAATCATAAGAATGAGCAAGCAATGGTGAATTTTTAAATGCTCAGGTTAGAGAGAACAAAATAGAACATTTAGAATGAAAAATCTAATTTTTGAAATTAAAAAAACTTAATGGATGGTAAAATACAAAATAGGCATAACTGATAAGAGAATTAATAAACTTGTAGTGTTCAGGAAGAATGGTTAAGATATTTATGAACTTCAGACTTTCTTTAGTATGCTATGCATGGTAAAATTTCAAAATGTCAGTGATTAAAAGAGCAAAAATAGAGGCTAAAACTTTTAAACACTAAAGAAAAGTAAACTTAGAAAAACAAAAATGCAATCAAGCTTTTAAAATTCAAGAAAGGAGAAAAAGGAGTATAGAAAAAATGAGACAAAAAAGACAAAAATAAGAAGATGAAAGTAAATCAAAATATATCAATAACCACAATAAATATATCTAGCTTACAAATCTACTTCTTATAAGAGGCAAGCAAACCATAAGGACATAAAATGATTGACATGTATACACTGCTATATTTAAAATATATAACCAACAAGGACCTATTGTATAGCACAGGGAACTCTGCTCAATATTCTGTAATAACCTAAATGAGAAAAGAATTTGAAAAAGAAGAGATACTTGAATATGTATAACTGAATCACTGCACTGTACATCCGAAACTAACACAACATTGTTAATCAGCTATACTCCACTATAAAATAAAAATTAAAATAGATAAATAAATAAATAAAATTTAAAGTAAAGGAATGGGTAGATAAACAAGGATTTACTATATTCCCCAGGGAACTATATTCAAAATCTTGTGATAACCTATAATGGAAAAGAATGTGAAAAAGAAAAAATAAATAAATAAATATATATATATATATATTTCAGTTCTAACTGAATCACTTTGCTGCACACCTGAAACTAACAAAATATTGTAAATCAACTATACCTCAATTTTTTTAAATGCTAAAAAAAATTAAAAAAAGGAATGGGAACAACTTATATATAAAGCCATGGAAATTTTGAAAGAGATGGAATAAGAGTTACCTGACAAACTCTAATAAAAACAAAGCTCAGTATCTATAATAATATCAGAAAAACTATAGACTTTAAAACTAAAGCAATACTTAGATTAAGAAGATCACATCATTGTGATAAAAGGTCCAATTCACCAGGATGACATAATAATTAACTTGTATGTACCTACTAAAATGATCTCAAACTACATTAAACAAAAATTGATAAAACTCAGTTGTCAAATGTGTTCTATTCTCAAAGACTAGTAGGTTAAAAAGACGAAGAAAAAACAAAAATATTTTAATTCTAATTATGTATGACTTAATGAACATTTATTAATTTGCTCACCCAGCAATTAAAGGATGTAAATATGTGTCAGGTGTAAACACATTTGTAAAAAATGACCATGTAATACACCATGAAGAATGTATACTGGTTTCAAAACATGCCTACAAATGTTTTGACACATCTCCCACTGACATATGAGTTCTATGTCATATTTTCTTGATCTGGAAGTAGTTATAACTAACTGCTTTGGCCAATGGAGTTTGATGGAAATAATACTATGCGACTTTAAAGGCTAAGTTATAAAATGACACACCAATTTCTCCTTATTTGCTCTTGGAGTCCTGAGCCTCAAGATGAGAAGTCCAGCTACCCTGAGGCCACCAAGTTGGGGAGATCACATGTTAGCCCTCTAGTCAACCATCCCAGCTGAGCCCAATCTTCCAATCATCCTTGCCAACACCCCAGACATGCAATGAAACCATCTTGGACTCTCTAGGCCAGTCCATCCAGTGATGCCACATGGAACAAAATATTCACTCATACAACCCTGTCTAAAAGTCTGACCCACAAAATTCAGTAGGTAATTGAAACAGTAGTCTTAAATTTTGAAGAGCAAAATTTATACAGACCACATTCTCTGATCCCAATGCAATTAAGGTTGCAGTCAGTAACAGGAAGATAAATTTAACAATGCCCTTATGTTTAGAAAATTAAAACTAAATAAGTTATGAAGAAAAGGAAATAGTATCAAGGTAGAAATTTTAATAATAATTACTAACGTGAATTAATTAAAGTTCTACATATGAAATACTGTGGGATAAAGCAAAAGTGATAGAGAAAAATGTACAGCTTCAAGTATTTGTAATAGAAAAGAAGAAAAAATAAAAAGGTTGAAAAAAATTAGTTAAGTGTATAATTTAAGAATTAACTAAGAGGGCTTCCCTGGTGGCGCAGTGGTTGAGAATCTGCCTGCCAATGCAGGGAACACGGGTTCGAGCCCTGGTCTGGGAAGATCCCACATGCTGCGGAGCAGCTGGGCCCGTGAGCCACAATTGCTGAGCTTGCGCGTCTGGAGCCTGTGCTCCGCAACAGGAGAAGCCGGGATAATGAGAGGCTGGTGCACCGCGATGAAGAGTGGCCCCCGCTTGCCACAACTAGAGAAAACCCTCGCACAGAAACGAAGACCCAACACAGCCATAAATAAATTAATTAATTAATTAAAAAAAAAAAAAAAGAATTAACTAAGAAACCTTAGAATAAACCCAAAGACATCCTACACTTAGCTCAAAACCTCACAAACATTTAGGTATTCAGGCTCAATCAACCCATACAATTCTTATTCCACAATTCAGAGTTAATCATCTTCAATTAATCCTTTTATTAGCATCATAAAGTCCTGAATTAAATATTTGTTTTATGTTACCAAAGAGGGTTAACTGGGCCAGTTGGACCAAATTAACCACAAAGCCAAGATGTTATAAATAAACAAACAAACAAACAAATAAAAACAAGGTTCAATCCCAGTTAGGTTCTCCCTTGTAAAATTCTGTGGTCATATGGAATACTGCTGCCTGGAGAGTGTTTACTTAAGTGACATTATTTTTTATGTTTTACCACTTCCTTCTCATTTTTCTTCTCATTGCACAGTTATTGTCTGATGCTTCAGGTTTTTCCCAGAATCTGTAAGGTTTTTAAAAAAAAAAAAAAAAAACTACAATGATATTCTAATACATGACACCAAAACCTAGTAAATCCTTGCCAATTCATACACAAGATAAAAATGTAATGACGTTATTCTCTTAATATTTTTACATATTATCTTCAAGAAATATGAGTAAATCAATAAATACTACAATCAATATGCTTTACGATATCCTCTATTAATCTGCAGTATATTCCAGAGTAAAGATTCATTTTTTACCACAGCAGTACACCTTCTCTCTATGCTGACAGTGTTTCACCTCAAGCAAACAACTCAACACATCTTGTCCCTTTGGTAATGTCTGTGAGTAATTGTGTGCCTTCTTAAATTCTTTTTTATTCTTCCCAGGTGCAAACTTTATCTCCTTCAGTTACATAATAAGCTAGAGATAAGATTTCATAGCAATCCTGTTTTAGTAAATACTAGTTGATGGTGAGAAAATGGATCACTAAGGCAGGACAATAATTGTCAAGAGCTTCCTTTGGTAGATGTTATGTTGAGAAGTAATTTTCATTATCGTTGTTATTACTATGTTAAAAGATGACCAGATACTCATAATTTTAAGACTAAACTTCCCATCTCATTGACAAGTCAGGAATATGTTGAGCGATTATATTATTCTTGTCCCACAGAAGGGGAAGATTCCTATTTTCCCCTTCTGTTGGGATAACCTATGATTGCCACTTTGAACAGTAACCTATGATTGCCACTTTGATCAGCACTTATTTCCTGCTTCTTAACCAACTCAAATAATGATACTGATGACGATTGAGCACTTTCTACATGTCAAGTACTGCTCTAAGAGTTTTACATATATTCTTATTTTACTCCTCATGATATCACTAAGAAGTAGCTGCTATTTTCATTCTAAGTTTTGAAACGGGGAAACTGAGGCACTGAAAGTTTAAGTAACTTGTACAATGTTATAGTTAGTGATGGAGCCTGGATTAAAATAAAGAGGCCAATCCTTCATGTACCTTTTTATATCAGGATAGAAAGAAAAAGAAAAAAAGTTTCAGAGTTGTGTGCCATGGCATTGTAAATGGTGGTGCAAACACGGAAAGAGATTGGTTAGGAACACTTAGATTATTTTCCTCCCTCCTCCCTCTCACCACACTCTCCCTACTCCCTTGCTTTCTTATTGAAACGTCTTATCTAACGTTGAAACAGCAGTCAACATCTCCTCTTGAAACAGACTCTAACATTCAGACAATCTAATCAACAAATAAACTTATGATGAGATCATGCAAACCAAAGGATTCCTTGTCATTTTTCATAAGATATTGAGTGTTTCTTCTTATCACTCAATCATCAACTTTGCAATGCTCAGCTAGACACCAGGAGAAAGAAAAAAACAAATAAAAGACATGATTCTTACCAGCAAAAAGGCACAAAATAATTGGTTACCCATAGCACATAGACAGGAGGAAAATGACTAGAAATGTTTTCAAACCAATGCATAAATGGATACAAATGATCGCATTGTAAAGAGAACAAAACCACATAACAGAAATGTGAGATGAATTTCCTATCATAATGAAATGGCATCACAAAGGGAAAGTTTCCGGGAGAGTGGAGATTAGAACCAGGCTTTAAAGGTGTAGAAGGGGAGGAGAGTTGCCAGCTGTTCCTCTCCTGACAAACGTCTAGACAGGATTATCTCAGGTGTACAGTGCACAATGGGCTCCCTGAAGGGTAATGCTTCACAGCCCTGTTATTGGATACCTTTTTCCTCTATGCCACATTGCCTGAGTACTGCATCCACTACACATTTTCCATGGGGCTGAAAACAGAACTCTGCTTTCTGGAATGACAATTGTTACAAACACATTCCGTTCCGAAAACATAAAATCTGGAGGATTCTCTCAAAGCAAAGCGGAGAAATACAAGTGCCATTCGTCTTCTGTCTTGGCTCTCCAAACTCTCTTGAAGAAAATTATTTCATTTTGGACTTTCTCAGGAAGAAACATCAATTCTAAGATTTAGAGTCTTGAGGGTTTGTAGTGGGACCTCAGAGCTGGGGAGTTCAGTAAGAAAATGAAAGTCTGAGAAAGGGGAAGAATTTATAATGAAAAGAGGCAGAAAAGAGTGCAAAAGAGGGCTTACATCAAAGGCAGAATCCTACAGGCCAAAATTTCTAAACTTTAAGAATTTTATAAACTTTATCTCCTTCAGGGATTCTTTATATTTAAAGGTGTCATGGACAGCACAGTTCCTTTTCAGCCTCCTCAGTTCTGCTCATCTTTCCACTGGACCTTTTGCAAAGTAAAAAACTAACAGTCAGAATAAGTGGTTTCAGTAGCTGCTGCCCTAGGCTTTGATTTGGGGAGAAGGAGGGCCTGTTATCTGGACTTTGGCCTCGTGGATTGGGTTATATGCAGCAGTTCTGATCTCCTTTGTAGCGGTGGAAAGCCGTATGTTTTCTCCTTTCATTTCTTGGTCGATTTTTGTCTAGTTGTCTTGACATCTCAAGAGGTAGCTCATGAGAAGATCTCAGTAACTAGTAAGTGAATCTCTACTAAAAAGTGAACAAATAAATGGTCCCAACTTTTCAGAAATATAGGACATAGATCTATTCTCCTTCATCCTTTCTCTCTCTTCCCTGGTCTAAATAAGCTGCACTGTTCCTATAAATCACTGAGAAGTTACAGACTTTCTTAAGTCTGCCTGCTGGAGATGTATAAGAAAAATGATGCTCTCTTATTTTTTTAGCTTCACAGGCAGAGTCAAGAAATCTTTATTATGCCAAAAGATTCACCCAAGCAAAAACTGTCAATGGAATTAAGTCAGGTTTCCCATATTTATCATATTCCTGCCATATCTGCTCTCTTGATCATGAAGCTAAGAGAACACAGGCAGTTTTCCAAAGAAAACACTTGAGTATCTTCCTACAAACACTAACTGCTACCTTGAATATTATATTTAAATCTGTAGTACACACAAGGACATCACTCTTTATTCAGGAAATGTCCTTGTTTCATATTTCTTGCCTCAGAGGTAGATGTGCTATATTTCTATAGTTTGGTGGGGAAACAGAAAGTAGAGTTTCTTTAAAGTTCAATAAGGCCTGACATTGTGAAATAGAGGGATGGAACCCAGAATTATAGTAGAACTTATCTCTTCCTCAAGGATATACCTCAGATAACAAAATAATGTGGATATCACTGAATCATCGTCTAATGTGGCAAAAAAATGATAGCATCAGAAGACAAAGATGACAATTCTGGGCGATGAGTATTCTGTATTTGACAGCCACAGGATTAACTGAAACAGCTATCATCACATCAAAGGTATCAAAGACAATGGCTTCTGCTTAATATGATCTGACTTTATATTCATTGCAAAATTCATGAGGACTTTGTAAAAAAACAGATTTTTTTCTATGAAATCATGACATTGAAAGTTACCTTCGAGATTATCTACTGCCATCTTTTTTACAGATCCACAATGCAAAAGATTCTTCATCTCTTCATCCACTTATCTCTGCCACTTTAAGTTGTAGAGAGACTCACAATTTTCTACTGAATTAATTTATCTCCAAGGGGGTCTTCCCTGGTGGTCCAGTGGTTAAGAATCGGTCTTGCAATGCAGGGGATGCCAGTTCAATCCCCGGTTGGGGAACTAAGATCCCACATGCCACGGGGCAACTAAGCCCAGTGCCACAACTAGAGAAAAGCCTGTGCACTGCAACGAAAAATCCCACGTACTGCAATTAAGACCCAATGCAGCCAAAAGATAAATAAAGTCTTTTTTAAAAAAATTATCTTCTGAGGCTTCCCTGGTGGCGCAGTGGTTGAGAATCTGCCTGCCAATGCAGGGGACACGGGTTCGAGCCCTGGTCTGGGAAGATCCCACATGCTGCGGAGCAACTGGGCCCGTGAGCCACAACTACTGAGCCTGCGCATCTGGAGCCTGTGCTCCGCAACAACAGAGGCTGCGATAGTGAGAGGCCCGCACACCGCGATGAAGAGTGGACCCCGCTCACCGCAACTAGAGAAAGCCCTCGCACCGAAACGAAGACCCAACACAGTCAAAAATAAATAAATAAATTTATAAAAAAAAAAAAAATTATCTTCTGGGATATCAGAAAGAGAATTTAATGGAGATTTAAATTTTCTATAAATCAATTTTGGGTAGTAGGAAGAAGGAAGTGTGACACTTCCAAATTATTGCAAGTTTTTTTTTTTTAATTTTTGAATTTTATTTTATTTACTTTTTATACAGCAGGTTCTTATTAGTTAACCATTTTATACACATCAGTGTATACATGTCAATCCCAATCTCCCAATTCATCACACCCCCACCAACAACCCCCCACTACTTTCCCCTCTTGCTGTCCATACGTTTGTTCTCTATATCTGTCTCTCTATTTCTGCCCTGCAAACTGGTTCATCTGTATCATTTTTCTACGTTCCACATATATGCGTTAATATACGATATTTCTCTCTGTTTCTGACTTACTTCACTCTGTATGACAGACTCTAGATCCATCCACCTTACTACAAATAACTCCATTTCGTTTCTTTTTATGGCTGAGTAATATTCCATTGTATATATGTGCCACATCTTCTTTATCCATTCGTCTGTCGATGGACACTTAGGTTGCTTCCATGTCCTGGCTATTGTAAATAGAGCTGCAATGAACACCGTGTTACATGACTGTTTTTGAATTATGGTTTTCTCAGGCTATATGCCCAGTAGTGGGATTGCTGGGTCACATGGTAGTTCTATTTTTAGTTTTTTAAGGAACCTCCATACTGTTCTCCATAGTGGCTTTATCAATTTACATTCCCATCAACAGTGCAAGAGGGTTCCCTTTTCTCCACACCCTCTCCAGCATTTACTGTTTGTAGATTTTTTGATGACGGCCATTCTGACTGGTGTGAGGTGATACCTCATTGTAGTTTTAATTTGCATTTCTCTAAAGATCAGTGATGTTGAGCATCCTTTCATGTGTTTGTTGGCAATCTGCATATCTTCTTTGGAAAAATGTCTATTTGGGTCTTCTGCCCATTTTTGGATTGGGTTGTTTGTTTTTTTGATATTGAGCTGCATGAGCTGCTTGTAAATTTTGGAGATTAATCGTTTGTCAGTTGCTTCATTTGCAAATATTTTCTCCCATTCTGAGGGTTGTCTTTTCGTCTTGTTTACGGTTTCCTTTGCTGTGCAAAAGCTTTTAAGTTTCATTAGGTCCCATTGGTTTATTTTTGTTTTTATTTCCATTTCTCTAGGAGGTGGGTCAAAAAGGATCTTGCTGTGATTTATGTCATAGAGTGTTCTCCCTATGTTTTCCTCTAAGAGTTTGATAGTGTCTGGCCTTACATTTAGGTCTTTAATCCATTTTGAGTTTATTTTTGTGTATGGTGTTAGGGAGTGTTCTAATTTCATTCTTTTACATGTAGCTGTCCAGTTTTCCCAGCACCACTTATTGAAGAGGCTGTCTTTTCTCCATTGTATATTCTTGCCTCCTTTATCAAAAATAAGGTGACGATATGTGCGTGGGTTTCTCTCTGGGGCAGACATGAACTTTAACAGTTTGTGGTTCTCCATGTCTCATTTACTTATACCACCAAACTTGAAATGTTCAAAATAGACATTGCTCTGTCATATCAGGTTTGGGGCAAAGAAAACGTGAAGCAAACTCACAAATGCCCTCTAATAGACATGTTCCTTGCATGAGTGAGAAATTTGTGACTTTAAGCCCTGAGAAAGGGGCCCCTTTGTTACTGTGACATAGCCAAGCTTATTCTAATAATATCATTAGTCAGGGAAAATATCATTCTTTCTTGATAATCACTGATTTAGTGACGTTTATAGCATCCAAGCACTCCCTTCTATAATTATTTCTCTCAGTTGACTTTTTGAAAGGTAATGAACAACAGATAGTTCAAGATTACATTATGACAAGCATCTACAGTACATCTACTCCCAATGTTGATTTTAATGTTCATTTTAGTTTTAACAATTAGTTAATGTGGAGGGAGGACTTATGTCCTCTTAGGACAAATAAGGAGCCTAACAAAGATGTTTGTCTGAATAGAAGAGATAAGCCAAGTAAATGCGCATATCCATCATATTCTAAAAAATGATCATAGGTAGTCCCGGACCAAGAAGTGGATGATAGATGATAGGTAGGTAGGTAGGTATGTAGGTAGATAGATATAAAGAATTCTTTTCCTAAATCAAGTCTAATTTTAACCTAGAGAGAGATTTAAGTAGCTACAACAAAGTATACTTCTCAACCACCAATTTTGTTTTGTTTTGTTTTATTTTCAGTAAAACACCCATAGTTTCAAGTAAAAAAGCTACCTATTAAAAACTAATATAAAATTATTCCAAAACATACTTCTAGACAGCTATATGTGAAGTTATTATTTATAAATTAGTTAAAACATCTATCACTGTTAATGACTTTGGTTTTAAAGCAGTTGATCTAGATGCTTTATCTCTTCCAGGATGAGATAGCAGAGTCACTTCTTTATTAAAGCCACTCCTAAGTCATGATGCTAAAATCATGCCATCTTTATGATGAGATGCCTAGATAACTCTTTACTCTTGAAGATGGAAATGCTTCTAGATCATCTGAACATGGAATTAAAGTATACGGGAAAAGACTAAAGAGACAGGAAGGAGAACTAAAATGCATCTCCTTTTCAATCACTTTGGAAATTATTGTCTGAAGTATAAAGACACCATTCTTACTGACATTGTTTTGGCTTAGATGCAGTCTGAGATCTATATTAACAGTCAAATATAACAAATTTCTACCTATGGAGTCAAAAGCCAAAAAAAGAGCGTTAAAATCTGCAATATTATTATCACATTACTCCTGTATTATTCTTGGAATTTCATACAAAAGAATATGGGTTTATTAGGCATCTCCAGTAGAAGTGATAGACCTCCCTGAGCTCACTAGCTCCGCACATCAAACACTGAGCTAAGAAGTATAAGCTTATAATTTATCAAGCTTCTATGTGTCATGTTTTAGATTGAACATCTTGTATTTCGTTGTGTTTATAATTTAGAGAAAATAAAGGGTTGTTCTGGGCCCAGTGAGGCAGTATCCTACCCACTGAACTGGTAAAGGTTAACAAGTTAACAAGATTGGAACTCAGCATTTCACAGTTGCCTTTAAATACTCATGATGCAACAACTGTTTCCTGGGTGGAATTTAGCTACTGATGACTGCACTTCTCCATCATGCTGCTTATTTCTAAACATATTAATTTCATATTGACATTTGTTTTATGAACATTTGATTCTCAGAGTTAAGAAAACAGCTTAACTAGGAGAACAGATATGCAAAAGTAAAGGTTATTTATATAATCACTAACAGTGATGTTTAAGACTCTTGGAACTGCTGTGAAATTTTAGGGTTATAATATCATGCCATACACTTTGAAAAATTAATTCAAATTAGTTTGGAAATGAGCACTTTTATATCCAGTGAAAATTTCATTAACAATAGAAATATGGGATTATAATCAAAGAAATGGTAGAACACTAGAAAGATGTCTACAGAGATTAAAATTGGGTCTTTAATATCTTCATTAAAGATCTAAAATTAATAACAAGCTGATTATTCAAATGTACAAATATTAAGAAAGAATAATAATAAGGTCATTAGAAAAGAATTGTAGGTACTTAAAAATTAAATATCAAAATTAGATTAATTTTAAATGGCAAAGATCTAGTAAATTGATACAGATATTAGAAAAGGAGAAGGTAAAAGATCTGGAAAGCAATAATGTAAATAAATAAATCTACAATATTATGTGAAAATCTCAACATTATCTGGAAAGAAGCTCTGCTACAGCTGGGAGGGTTAAGCCTTTCTATATTTAACAAGACCTCAACTATCTGTCCCATTAGATATTGCCCTGTGTAAGGCAATGAAGATTGCTAACAATTATTACATGGATGGGAATAATATAAGGCACTGTAGACCACACCTTGTTCTTTTGATACTATGGTATCAAAACTAGTCCACATGATTTTCAAAGTCTGATGAAAAGAAAACCAATCATTCAATACTCTGGGGCAAGCAAATAATCCATAATGAGTCTCCTAGTCCTTATATTACACTTAACCTGTAATTAATCCCCTCCAGTTCAAATCACCCACTTTGTGCTAATTCTCAGGGCTTCTGTGGAAAGCAGGACTATAAACCATCTCTTCCTCATCTCCCGACTGAAAAGTGTGGCTATCTTAGAGCCAAGGCCACTATAATCTAACATACTCTCTCAAAATGGTACATAGTTTATCAGCTTTCTTATTATCCAGGGTCACTGTCTGGCAGGGCAGAGATAAAAGAAATCACTGGAGATGGTGCTCTGAATATATTGACAGAGAAACACCAGGGCCTTGACCACCACAGTTCTGGAACCTGTTCTTGGCAGAGTATTCTAATGTGTTGACCATCAGCTGTTAATCACGGTGAGTTTACAGACTCCAGCATGGAGTAAAAGTCCACATATCTGATGTGGCCATAAAGTGTCTCTTGGAGAGTCCTGAGGAAGGGCCTCTAGAACTGTATTTTTTTAAATTAGGGAATGAAGGTAAATTTCAAAATGTGTATATGAATGGTCTTTCCTTTGAGGCTAAATAAGAACAAGTAAGAAATAACACATCCCATCAACTGGTCCAATGACTTTCTGATCTTTAAACTCAGGGAACAGAGAAACAGGAGCAACTGCAATTGCTGACTGAAAGACAGTCTGAAAGATGGTCAGTCTATGTTCCGACCATAATATAGGCAGGAGTCAAGGGTGATAAGGGCAAAAGAGCAAAACTGCCATTCTGCCTGGATAAACTCTTTTCCAGCTTTTCCTGATAACAAAGGCAGACAGTCTAAAAAGGTTAATGCTAATGACATTCACCACTGAAAAATGAGCTTAGGTGCCCCTTCAGCTCATCCTCTTTCCTCTTGGATAATCATAATAGATAGCTGTTCCCTGTGGTTAAACAATTGGGTAATTACTAAAACAATTTGCAATAAACAGACATTTATAACATTGAAACATAAGAAAGGCAATAAACTGACATTTCAAAGGCATTTTACTGAAGGAATCTTGCAGTTTTCAAGTTGAAAGGAGTTGTTTGGGCAGAACTACAAAGACAATCTAATCTAAGATACATGTTATCTCCCTTCAAAAATCTTCCATGGATGAGATTTCAGTTTCGTGGCTTTCATGAGCATATTTTGAAATTAAAATTTTAATATGTAATATTTCAATGCGCTAAGCCAAGTCAGTCATTGATTAGTTATTCTTCAATAAAATACCGGGAAAAGTAAGGTTGTGAACAGCCATATTCTAAAGATCTATAAGAAAGTCAAGATGGTTCTCTTATCACTCAGAAAGTTATCATGAGTTTTCTTCCTAGAGCTCCATGGAACTTCTAAAATTCATTTCTGCACATATTTTTTATTTAATTGTATGTCTCTTCTTTGATTGTAACCATTTCTAAGTTATAGGTTTTGACTTTGTATTTTCAGTGTCTATCCCAGTATCTGACATATTGTAGATGTTAAAGAAATATTTTCTGAATGAACAAAGTGGAAGTGTTTTGTGCTGTGAAACACCTCAGATTTTCTCAAGGACTTCCACTTCTATATTAACATTCTTCTCTTTTTTGTTACCAATTTCTTCCTCCCTATTGGATTAAGTTCCTGTGTCTCAAACTTCTCCAAAACCTCCCTTTACCCCACATACCACTCCAGCTATTTCTCTCTCTTGTTCCCTCCAATTTCTAGTCCCTGTCATCACTTTGTCACCTCCCATTTATTCTTCCATCTGCTCCATTCTGACTCCCTACCTTACCATTGCAAAGACATTCTTGATCAGGTCTTTAATGGCGTCCATGTTGAAAATCCAATGGATGCTTCTCTTTTTGTATTTACTCAAAATTCTCATCTGCTTTTTACACAGCTAAATATTCCCTCCTTTTTTATTCACATTTGTTTTTCAGAATTCAGTCCTCAGCCCTCTTCTCTATCAATATTCTTTGTCTCAATAATCTAGTTCATTTCCAAGTCTTAAAATATTATCCACATACTGACTTTCTAATTTTTATCTCCTTTTTATTATTATCCACATACTAATGACTTGCAAACATTTATCATCACATATTGATGACCCTGATATTTTTCTGAGCTCCTTACTCATATAGCCAATGGGTTCCATGACTTCTTTTAATTGGATGACTTAACATGTTCAAAGGAACCTCGTGATACCCTCAACTTGGTTTCGTAACTTGTCTTTTCTTAGTAAATGATACCACCAAATTGCTCAAGCCAAAAACTACAGGATTTAATCTTCACTCTTCCCTTTCCCTGATAAATCCCTGTAAGATCCATAAACAAACTGTCAGTTCTACCTCCAAAGTGAACTCAAATCTAGTCACTTTACCTCATCCTCATTGCTATCCGCCTAGTTCAAGTCAACCCTGTTACTGGAATTCTTTTCTACAGTGGCCTCCAAACTGCAGTAGTCTCCCTCCTTCAACTGCTGCTCCTCACACACTCAATTTGTTTTCCACTCAGCCGTCATGATCTTTTTAAAAGACAAATCAAATCGCATTGTTTCCTCACTTAAAACCCTCTTCCCCAAAGCATTGTGAAAAGAATTCAAACTCCTTACCAAGATTCATAAGGTCCAAGCATGTTCTGGCCCTGGACTGCCTCTCCAATTTCATCTTCTACTCTTCAACCACTCATGCTTCCTTTCTTTCCTTGAAAACCCTGAGCTTTTTCCAAGTGAAGAGCTTATGCCTTTGTTCCTTTCGCATGAACTTGTTCTCCCCTTGGCTTTTGCATGGCTAGTTCCATCTCATCTTTTAAGTCTCATTTCAAACAGCACCGCCTCAGAGAGGCTATCCATGAGCACCCTACCTAAAGTAGTCCTCCCCAACCCCTCAGCTCAGTTATACTCTTTCATATCAAGATATTTACCACAATCTGAAATTATTTTGTTTACTGTCTGTTTGCTCTAACTAAAATATAAAAGTTCATTTGCTTTATTTCTGAAACTCAGAATAGAGTATGGCAAATAATAAGTATGTAACTCACGTGTTAAAGAATGAATGAATGGATATAGGACAAGTGTAGTAATTTAAGAGTCATGTACTCTTAAAAATCTTACTATTACATAAAATCTTAACCACTACTATAGATTCCCTTTTTTGGTAGGAATCAACCAGGAAAACATGAAACATATGGATTACTTCATCGAATCCTTTTATTGGGAGTTTTTTTTGTTTGTTTGTTTGTAGAGGAGGGGGCTATTATCCTAGAACCCCTGCCTCATCTCTGTACCTTTAAGTCAGATCTAATATTTCCACTGGACAAAAAAAAATGTTGAGCTACGGAAACACAAAAGTTTCATTCTATGGCCAACTCAACTCCTTCTCATTGTCTTTGGCTCTGACCTTGTTTCCATCCACTCCAAACCCCTAAATGCCTCTTGCTTTTCAGAACCAATGGTCTGTTGGCTTACACTTAGACTATCCTTAAATATTCTTGAATTACTCTTATCCCATTGGCTCTTTTCCTTCCATACCACGTTGATTAGGATGCATCAAGTTATGATGACTTGTAACTCTACCTTGAGTAGGAAGTTCCATGGTAAGGATCAGCTCAATTTTCTTTCTCTCTCTTACCCAAAGGGGATGGTTGACAGATTTGGCAAATAAAAATACAAGATTCCTAGTTAAATTTAAATTTCAGATAAATAATAATTTTTAAAAAAATAAATAGATCCCACATTTGCATGGAACGTATTTGCAATATTTGAGAAATACTTGTGAAAAAAATCATTCATTGTATCTGAAATGGAAATTTACACAGGTGTCCTGGATTTTATCTGGCAACCCTACCAAAGAAAAAGATGGGTTTTCTCAAACATTGGTCCAAATGAGGAGAAAGGTTCTCTCTGAGCCTGAGATCCCAGATATGGAAGATGAAAGAATTAAGCAAGCTTATTCACAAATGTATCAAGTATTTATTGAGCATATATTTTATACTAAGCACTGTTGGAATTACTGGACATTCAGTGGCCAAAAAAAAAAAAGTCATGGGCCAATCCAAGCTAATCATCCAGCAGAGGAAAGAGACAATAAAAATTTAAATAAACAAGTAAGTTCAGCTACTATCCTGTTTTCTCAAATTTTTCCTCAGATTTTCTCTTTCTTTCTTTCCTTCTCCCTCTTTCTCTCTCTTCCTCTCTCTCTCACTCTCGCTCTCTCTCACTCTTGCTCTCTCTCACATACACACACACACACACACACACATACACACACATACCTACACATACCACATTCTAACAGGAAATAGCAGTTTTAGTTATTTATAAATTTAACATAGTTCTGTTTTACTTTTCTTGTAATTAAGCAATGGCCTCCTTTCAGAAAGACACAAACAATATTATTACCATTCTACCAGTAATATTACAGAAAAACTAAATTGTACTGATGTTATCATACACCCTGTAGAATGTTTTTGAGATCTTGATTTGAATTTTAGATTTTAAAACAGAGTAAAACACCCTTTTCATCTAAATAGCAGTGAGTTTATTATGAATGGACTGCCTTTACGATAGTTATCATCCAGATTTGCCTTATTATTTGTTCTATTAATATGCTCTGCAGTTATCTATTACTTTGGGGCAAAAAGTTTTGGCTCTAAGCATGAATTAGTTGGTGGTAATGTAAAGTTAAATACTATACATGCCATAGCCTGGAAAAGTCAAGGAAATGTGTTCTAAAGTCCTTTATTGACCTGATATGCTGAAGGTTAAAGATGTTTGTATGGAAGAAATGTTTAATTTTTTTAAAATAATATTGAAGCAGAACAAAGATATACCAGAGGTAAAAAGTTGAGGGACTGTCCTCTCTGATGCATAGACCTGAATGAAGAATGATTTATCTAAAATTGTTCCCCACCTCTGACTTCCAGAAGCAAGCAGCAGAATATGAAAAACACTTCTTCTAGCAGCAAGGGCTAACACAACGAAGACCAGTATGGTTGGCAGGGCTCCTACTGAAGCCTATTCACGTTCTTCAGTGTCCTCAATGATTTCAGCTTTCCCCAGCCCCTCGTATATGCTTCTTCTATTCTCACACACCCTTGGGACCTTACGGTCAGGCCGTGATGGTCAAGCTGAATAGAAGTTTTAATCTTTTTGCATCAGCATTCTCCAGCCTAAAGCATCCTGTCCTTAGTACTAAGAGGAGAAAAAGAAATGACAACGTTGTTTACCATTCCAATCACTAAGCCCATATTGATGCAATTCAGTTTCAAAAGTCTGAATATCACCAAGTCTCAATTCAATCAACCCCATGTAGGCTATGTTAAAAATCCTACTGAAAACTGTAAGTTTTCATCAGTGATTAGACTAAGCCTGGGGCCATTCCAAGATACTGGTGAAAAGTTTAAATTATGAATTGTTATTAAAATGGAGTTTCACTACTTTTCTGCATGTTCAATATCTGAAATTAGGTCAACTCAATCTTACCTTGTAGATACCTTACTACAAAAAAATGTAATCAACATTAATTGTATTCATTTGCCCAATAAAAATGTGTTCAGTGGCTACTATATTTTGGGTATTGTGAGAGGCACTTAAGGATACTACTATAAAAAATATAGTTGTTAACTATCTAACGGTTAACCGATCTGTTATATGTAAATGATGCTTTCAAAATATTTGATATCCCTGGAAAATATTATACATTATTTAAAACACTTGAAGATATTCAAACACTAATGATCAGGGAAATATTTATTCTTTTATCCCTAGACAAGTAGATAAGATATGTGGAGTCTTCAAGTTATTTCCATTCTGATGAGAGACAAAAACATAAACAATTTACAAATGCAGTAAACCTGGGCAGCAGGGGTATGGAGCACCATGAATCATGGAGCATAGAACTAGTTAAGGTTCTATTAAGCATAGGATTGCTGTGGTCTGAATATTTGTGTCCTCCCAAAATTCCTATGTTAAATCCTAAAGCCCAATGTGATAGTATTTAGAAGTGAGGGCCTTGGGGTGATTAGATTATATGGGTGGAGCCCTCAAGAATGGAATTAGTGTCTTTATAAAAGAGGCTCCAGAGAGATCCCTAGGCCCTGAATGTCATATGAGAATAAAATGAAGTCTGAGACCCTGAAGAGGATCCTTACCCAACCATGCTGGCACCCTTACCTCAGACTTCCAGATTCCAGAACAGTGAAAAAAAAAATTCCTGTTGTTTATTAGCCATCCAGTTTATTATATTTTTGTTATAGCAGCCCTAATGGACTAAGACAAGGATCAAGTCAAAGTTTCACACAGACTAGAGCTGTATTCCCCACTGTCCTGCACTGCCCTGCACAGAATTTTCCACAAAATTTTAAATAATTATCTATAGTTTACTGTTGAGAATTCACATGTGAACCAGATGATAAAGTTCCTGCTTCTATAGTTTCTATTCTAGTGCATACTCATTAGCATCCAGCAGAAGCTATACATTTATTTTAATAAATATTGGAGTACAATCCACCCAAATAATAACAATGCCTTCTTTTCAGGTCTGGTGCAGTAGCTCCCACATCTTTGGTGTTTAGTACATGTTTCTTGAATAAATAAATTATCTCACTTAAGCATCAAGACAGCCTTGTTAGATAAATGTTTTATCAAATATTACTTCAAAACAGCAAATCTAATTCTAAAATGAAGACTTAAAGATGCTGAGAGACTTGCCCAAGGTTACACACTTAGTATAGAAGTTAGCTTGCAGTTTTGTTGAAAAGATAAAATAAAATAATGGAGTAAAAGAGCTCTGTAAACTCAAAAGCTAATGTGTTGACCTAAAAGGCACTCAGCAGGAAATAGCGGCAGCAGCTTTCACTACTTACAGCGATCATTCATTTTTCAAACAAACCCTGCAAGATGTTACCCTGGACTTCTACCATGCTGGCTTATTCTGCCACTTTTAACATTAGATGTTATTTAAATGAATTATCTTCCAAATAATACCTAATATTTAAGTGTATACAAATCTTAAAGTTTGGGAGAATGGCTGAATTCCTGTAGTAAATAAATTCTTTCTATAAAAGTTTATAAACTCGTAAGGAAATTTGAAGGTTATACATTCAATTAATAATGCCAAGACACACTAATGCTTCCCTCAGTTTGACTAAGCTTTAGACAGGCTTTGGCTTCTTCCTGACTCTAGGCTCCAGATCTCCCTTTTCTTAGAACATTTCCTTTAGAAAACTTGTAATTGTAAATTCTTTCTCTGTCCCTTTGAGATGTAAATCTTTTTAAAAGCCTCTTGACAGCTTTACAACCCAGGAATGTCTTTCTCAAAGACCTGGGAACCATCTCTTTTAAATGTAATCATCAAAAGAGATAGCACCCCTTTTTCCCAGTTTCTGCAAAAAGGCAGAAGCTTAACTTTAGAGGGCACCTTGCTCCAAGTTACAAAATTACCTCTTATCATAAAGATATGAGAAGTTAACTTTTCCCTTGGATAAAGCCAATTAGAAAACACAGTCTATGACTTATCCCTAATGTCCTCTAGTACTTTTCCACTAGCTCACTCCAGCCCATAAAAAACTCTACTCCCTATGTTGCAGTGGAGTTCAGACTTATCTTGGCATCTCTCCCCAGAGAGATTGCAAATAGCTAGAGCACTGAATAAAGTCTTTCTTGCCTGTATAACTTTGTTTGGTACAATTTTTGCTTTGATACAACATTTTTAGAAAAGATTTTCATGGTGTATGGGGATGTCACATATATAAACAAAACACAAAACAGAGGGTACTACATTTACCATAAAGATAGCAAGTCTGGGACAAAATATAAATTCAAGTGGTGAAGTCTAGTTTATAAATTTTTGGTTGAGGTGTTTCTGATATTTAATAAGTGAATTTATTTTTTTCCCATTCAAAGGGTCATTTTCACAGGCAAGAAACAGACATGGAAACTACCTATTGGAAAACTATTAATCTCAATGTTATTTGCAGAAATTCAAGTAACTTAAAAGTTAAAGTAAAATACAGGTGAGTTGAGAAGCATAATCAGATATGTATAATCAACCAATTCTACAAAAGGAACCTATATCTGGGAGTTCAGAAGCCAAGTATGATCAATAGTAGGCCCTCAATGTACCTCCAATACAATGCCACACCCTTTTCCTTTTCTACTCTGGCAACTAAAAGAACAGTAGAAAGAAATCAAGTTACTTCTTACAGGAAAATGTAAATGAGAAAAAAATCAAGAAGACTGAATACAACAGGCAACGGAGCATTCAGAAGATAAAGTAAGGAGGAGGAAAATCAATCTGAATGCCTAAAACCAAGATGCAAATTAACATCACCAAACTTGAAAAATATCTCCTTAAATTATACAATTTGAATGTGGAGATGAACTCAAACATAAGCTAAAGATATGCAGAGTAAATTTGCCCTGTTCTCATTGCTCAGAACTGATAGTTCATCAATATGAAACTTCTGAAGAAGACAGACCAACAAGTTAAATTAGAAGCTAATTTCTCATAAACTAGGATGACAGCACATGACTGAGATATCTATATCCAAGAGAAAAAAAAATAATGAACTAGGAGTGTAGGTATAGGAGACAGGAAGTTATGGAACACTTTCCAAACTGCTCTCTAATGAGTTGAGAGAAATAATCTTTCCTAAAGAATATAATCTTAAAATTTACCCTAAACAAACCAATAGTCTTGAATGATGAAAGTAGCCCATATTTACTAAGGATTTGAAAACTCAGACATACCAGGAAATAACCTGACAAAAAGAGTCAAGACATACTAGGAAATAACTTGACAAAACTCAGACATACCAGGAAATAACAAAAAGAGTCATTGTCACAGGAATCAATTTTATATTTGTAAACATTACTTAAAAAATTTCCAAGTGAAAGTAATAGCTATAAATCATAACCATCTTTATTAAAATGCTACTATTATTTCAGTTACTTTTACAATAGAAGTTTTGACTGTCAAGAAATGGAAATAAGAACCATGAAATAGGAAACATATCCAATCTATTAACTTTCTATGTGATTTATACAGCATGGCATAGTTCAGAAAAATATAATGAAATTCAATTATACAGCTAATTTGGTTCAATGTTTATCAAATTAATTGTATGAAACCAAAAGTAGCAATAGTCTAAAATAATTTTTAAACCACAGAACTATTTATTCAACAGGTATTAGATTGGATTCCTAAATCTCTCTACATAAATCCCATTTACTATGTCAAATTATTTTTAATAATTTACAACCCAGAAATTGCAAAATGTATTTCTAATGAATTCTAAATACCAATAAAGTGCTCTCACAGGCTTATCAACTCAACAAATAAACACAAACAAAATAACATTACAGGCATGGTCATTAAGGTATTCATCATATATTCTCCACCACAACATGATTTAAATTCAATTCAAGTTCTGTACCAGAAACAAAAAGCAAATTCCTCCTTTGCTTTTTCCTTGCCTAGGGTAATATATAACATTAGTCTCAATATTTAGTATCTCATTCATGTTTTCTCTTTTTCTAGCAGCATTTAGTACACCCCCAGAAATCACTATAGTGATATTTGTAGCTCTATCCATTCAACCACAAAAAGCCAATAAAAAATTCACACTGAAACATGAAGACTCCCTATTAGAAACTGTATTTCCTGACCAGGGGAAAACAAAGAAAATTATACATGTTTTCCTTTAGGAATATTTTTCCCAGAATAAAGTTGAATTTTTGAGGGAGCAGAAAACAAAGTCCATGATTTTTTACTTACGTTTACATTGCCATCCAGCTCCAGTTAAAATCAAATACTATGATTCAACTGAAATCAACACATCATATAAGTAATCAGTACTTTTATTCTCTCACTAAAGTTTCAAGCTCACCATTTGTGATTTTTATAAAGTGCTGACCTACATAATGCCCCATTTCATTTTTACCAATTCATAATTTTCTTCTAAGTTTATCTGCATTTGTTGATTATGAGACAGAAAAAAACTGCATTCTTAAAAAACTGCTAAGTTTACACTTCTAGAACTTAGATGTTATGTTTTTGTTCAGAACATAAACATATATGGGTAAAATTTGAGTGTGCTGCTAAACACTCCTCAGAAGGATCAAAACCAATGTGCTAGAGTATTGAAGAGAGTTTGTATGCTCCACAGAAAGAAAGGCAGAGAAAAGGAAAACAGGGAGAGATGAGAATGTAAGAGAGGAGGCGAGAATAAAGTCAGAAAGGTAGTGAAAAATTATGTGGGCCTGATAGAGACTCTCCACCAATCTCACAAATATTTAATAAGACTTCTACACTCAAGAGATATTTAATGTGCATGAATATTTTCAGAAACTGGTGAGGCATCAGATTTTCACATACACATTAACATAGGGCAACATGGCAAAAGCAAGTGAAGATTCAGGAATGAAGGACTGTTGAGACGATAAGGCCCTGGGAAGTTCAGAGAAATCTTGAAGAGGTTTAAGAATGTGGCATTAGCCTTCAAGATAATCCTCCCTAGATGTCAAGAGTCTAGGAAGTCCAAGCTGGCAGCCAAGTAAGGGACAATGCTTGGGTGGAGGAAGATTTTTAGAGGGGTGTCAAGTTGATTTTTTTCTTGTAAGTTATTGTTCATTCTTAGATTCTAACACAATTTCTTATAATTATGCCTCTTTTAATTGCATTATTTTTCTATCTGTTTGTTAGATTTAGAGTTTCCTTTCCTGAGATTTGTGACAGTCGTACTTGTTGGAGTCTCCATTCTTTTTGAGCTGAATTCCCTTAAAGAATCTCTCATCTTGGTAACTGTATTAAATATCTAGGGCTACCATAACAAAATACCACAGATTGGTGGATTAAACAACAGAAACTTACTTTCTCACAGTTCTGGAGACTAGATATCCCAGATCAAGGTGTCAGGATGACTGGTTTCTTCTGTGGCCTCACTCCTTGGCTTGCAAGATGGCAGCCTTCTCACTGTACCCTCACGTGGTCATCCCCGTGTTTGTGTCATAATTCTCTCTTCTTATAAAGACATCAATCATATTGGATTAGGGCCCAAACTAATGACCCCATTTTAATTTAATTACATCTTTTAAAGGCTCTATTTCCAAATAGTCACATTCTGTGGTATTACAGATAAAGGCTTCAACATATGAATTTTGGGGAGACACAATTCAGCCCATAACAGTAACATTATCATATTTTCTCTGAAATTATATAAACTACTTTATCAAAATCTCCCGTATCATATATCTGACTGAACCTTCTCTTTATAATGTGTTGTATTCCTTTACCATCATAGATGGAAATGATTGTTTCCCATCAAAAATTACACGTCTATAAATACACCCACCTATACACACACAGGTCAGAAATCCCAACACAAGCAGGTTTGTGTCCTGATCATTCTAGAGTAGAATCTTTATCCTCCATATACTGGATTGTATCTGTGGTTGTGATTGTATCTGTGGTTGCGTCTTTATGTGCTAATGTATTAATCTTATTTATTCACAGTATCCTAATTAGGGATAGAAGGGATTGATTCTTAGTATTACCATAGAAGTTATATATTTTAATAAAGTGAATCACACATGGAATTGTCTATTGGGCAACTGTCTAGTGATCAATGTAAATGTCTATTTGAAATTGGTAATTTGAGTCAGAAAGCGACGGTTAAAGAAGCAGCAGCGACGGTTTGTAAGCGACAGTTGAAGATGAAGAAGAAAGAGACAGAAAACAAGGTACAAAATTTTAGCCAAGAGAACACAAGGAGCCCAGTGACAGACATGAAAGTAAAACTTAAGTCTTTCAACACTCTATGACATGTTTTTCTATTAGATCATGGTATCTTAGATATGAGTTATAGAAATGCCACTATTTCTTTTTTTTCTGTGTTGTATATTTTTAATTTTTTTATATTGGAGTGTAGTTGCTTTACAATGTTGTGTTAGTTTCTCTGTACAGCAAAGTGAATCAGTTATACATATACATATATGCCCTCTTTTTCAGATTTCCTTCCCATTTAGGTCATCACAGAGCACTGAGTTCCCTGTGCTATACAGTAGGTTCTCATTAGTTATCTATCTTACACATGGTAGTGTATATATGTCAATCCCAATCTCCCAATTCATCACACCCCTCTTCCCCCCTTGGTAACCATAAGTTTGTTTTCTACATCTGAGACTCTATTTCTGCTGTGCAAATCAGTTCATCTGAACCATTTTTCTAGATTCCACACATAAGCAGTATTATACGATATTTGTCTTTCTCTTTCTGACTTACTTCACTCTTATGACAATCTCTAGGTCCATCCATGTCCCTGCAAATGGCATTATTTCATTCCTTTTTATGGCTGAGTAATATTCCACTGTATATATATACCACATCTTCTTTATCCATTCCTCTGTCAATGGACGTTTAGGTTGCTTCCATGTCCTGGCTATTGTAAATAGTGCTGCAATGAAAACTGGGGTGCATGCATACTTTCAAATTATGGTTTTTTTCCTGATATATGCCCAGGAGTGTGATTGCTGGGTCATATGGCAGTTCTATTTTTAGTTTTTTAAGGAACCTCCATACTGTTCTCCATAGTGGCTGTACCAACTTACATTCCCACCAACAGTGTAGGAAGGTTCCCTTTTCTCCACACACTCCTCACCATTTATTGTTTGTAGAATTTTTTGATGATGGCCATTCTGACAGGTGTGAGGTGATACCTCATTGTGGTTTTGATTTGCATTTCTCTAATAATTAGTGATGTGGAGCATCTTTTCATGTGTTTTTTGGTCATCTGTATGTCTTCTTTGGAGAAATGGCTATTTAGGTCTTTTGACCATTTTTCGTTGGGTTGTTTGTTTTTCTGATATTGAGCTGCATGAGCTGTTTGTATATTTTGGAGATTAATACCTTGTCAGTTGCTTTGTTTGCAAATATTTTCTCCCATTCTGAGGGTTGTCTTTTTGTTTTGTTTATGGTTTCCTTTGCTGTGCAAAAACTTTTAAGTTTCAATAGGTCCCATTTGTTTATTTTTGTTTTTATTTCCATTACTCTAGGCAGTGGATCGAAAAAGATCTTTCTGTGATTTATGTCACAGAGTGTTCTGCCTATGTTTTCCTCTAAGAGTTTTATAGTATCCGGCCTTACATTTAGGCCTTTAATCTTGAGTTTATTTTTGTGTATGGTGTTAGGGAGTGTTCTAATTTCATTCTTTTACATGTAGCTGTCCAGTTTTCCCATCACCACATATTGAAGAGACTGTCTTTTCTCCATTGTGTATTTTTGTCTCCATTATCATAGATTAGGTGGCCATAGGTGTATGGGTTTATCTCTGGGTTTCTATCCTGTTCCATTGATCTATATTTCTGTTTTTGTGCCAGTACCATACTGTTTTGATGACTGTAGCTTTGTAGTATAATCTGAAGTCAAGGAGCTTGATTTCTTCAGCTTCATTCTTCTTTCTCAAGATTGCTTTTGCTATTCATGTTCTTTTGTGTTTCCATACAAATTGTAAAATTTTTTGTTCTAATTCTGTGAAAAATGCCCTTGGTAATTTGATAGGGATTACACTGACTCTGTAGATTGCTTTGGGTAGTACAGTCATTTTCACAATATTGATTCTTCCAGTCTAAGAACATGGTATATCTCTCTATCTGTTTGTGTCATCTTTGATTTCTTTCATCAGTATCTTATAATTTTCTGAGACAGGTCTTTTGCCTCCTTAGGTAGGCTTATTCCACATTTAGCGAAGAGTTAACACATACCCTTCTGAAACTCTTCCAAAAAACTGAACAGGAAGGAACACTTCCAAGCTCATTCTATGAGGCCATCACCCTGATACCAAAACCAGACAAAGATATCACAAACAAAGAAAATTACAGGTCAATGTCACTGATGAACATGGATGCAAAAATTCTCAATAAAATACTAGCAAACCAAATCCAACAGCACATTAAAAGGATCATACACCCTGATCAAGTGGGATTTATCCCAGGGATGCAAGGATTCTTCAATATAGGCAAATCAATGTGATACACCACATTAACAAATTGAAGAATAAAAACCATATGATCATCTCGATAGATGCAGAAAAAGCTTTTCATAAAGTTCAACACCAATTTATGATAAAAACTCTCCAGAAAGTGGGCTTAGAAGGAAACTACCTCAACATAACACGGGCCATATACAACAAAGCTACAGTTAATATCATACTCAATGGTGAAAAGCTGAAAGCATTTCCTCTAAAATCAGGAACAAGACAAGGATGTCTACTCTTGCCACTTTCATTCAACATAGTTTTGGAAGTCCGAGCCACAGTTATCAGAGAAGAAGAAATAAAAGGAATCCAAATTGGAAAAGAAGAAGTAAAACTGTCACTATTTGCAAATGACATGATACTATACATAGAAAATTCTAAAGATGCTACCAGAAAACTACTAGAGCTCATCAATGAATTTGGTAAAGTTGCAGGATACAAAATTAATACACAGAAATCTCTTGCATTCCTATACACTAACAACAAAAAACCAAAAAGAGAGATTATGGGAACAATCCCATTTACCATCGCCTCAGATAGTAATGTCTCTATTTCCTGAAGTGCTATTGCTCCCTCTCCTATATGATTTCTACCACATTACAGAGATTTTATGAAAATTAATTATAGGAAAAGGCCCAAAGTACTGTGAGCTCCTCAGAAGGAAGGCATTAAGTAAAACCAAGTAACTGTCATTATTATCATTATTATGCATTACACATGTCAGACTGCTTCAGAAAGGTCACTCATGGGACTGAAAAAACTAGTACTGGAGTGAGCAATATATTAAATCAATTAATATTGAGAAGGGTATATAAGATTCATTGCCCCTCAGGAATTTACCTTTCATTAATCAAATTACTAATTATAAGTATTAAAGCAGTACTCCATGCATATCAACAAACACAGGCTCAACCACCAGAGGGCAGACAACAGAAGCAAGAAAAACTACAATCCTGCAGCCTGTGGACCAAAAACCACAGTTACAGAAAGATAGAGAAGATGAAAAGGCAGAGGGCTATGTACCAGATGAAGGAACAGGAAAAAACCCCAGAAAAACAACTAAATGAAGTGGAGATAGGCAACCTTCCAGAGAAAGAATTCAGAATAATGATAGTGAAGATGATCCAGGACCTCGGAATAAGAATGGAGGCAAAGATTGAGAGGATGCAAGAAATGATTAACAAAGACCTAGAAGAATTAAAGAACAAACAAACAGAGCTGACCAATACAATAACTGAAATGAAAACTACACTAGAAGGAATCAATAGCAGGATAACTGAGGCAGAAGAACGGATAAGTGACCTGGAAGACAGAATGGTGGAATTCACTGCTGCGGAACAGACTAAAGAAAAAAGAATGAAAAGAAATGAAGACAGCCTAAGAGACCTCTGGGACAACATTAAACGCAACAACATTCGCATTATAGGGGTCCCAGAAGGAGAAGAGAGAGAGAAAGGACCAGAGAAAATATTTGAAGAGATTATAGTCGAAAACTTCCCTAACATGGGAAAGGAAATAGCCACCCAAGTCCAGGAAGCGCAGAGAGTCCCATACAGAATAAACCCAAGGAGACACACGCCGAGACACATAGTAATCAAAGTGGCAAAAATTAAAGACAAAGAAAAATTATTGAAAGCAGCAAGGGAAAAACGACAAATAACATACAAGGGGACTCCCATAAGGTTAACAGCTGATTTCTCAGCAGAAACTCTGCAAGCCAGAAGGGAGTGGCATGATATACTTAAAGTGATGAAAGGGAAGAACCTACAACCAAGATTACTCTACCCAGCAAGGATCTCATTCAGATTCGATGGAGAAATCAAAAGCTTTACAGACAAGCAAAAGCTAAGAGAATTCAGCACCACCAAACCAGCTCTACAACAAATGCTAAAGGAACTTCTCTAAGTGGGAAACACAAGAGAAGAAAAGGACCTACAAAAACAAACCCAAAACAATTAAGAAAATGGTCATAGGAACATACATATCGATAATTACCTTAAACGTGAATGGATTAAACGCCCCAACCAAAAGACATAGACTGGCTGAATGGATACAAAAACAAGACCCATATATATGCTGTCTACAAGAGACCCACTTCAGACCTAGGGACACATACAGATTGAAAGTGAGGGGATGGAAAAAGATATTCCATGAAAATGGAAATCAAAAGAAAGCTGGAGTAGCTATACTCATATCAGATAAAATAGACTTTAAAATAAAGAATGTTACAAGAGACAAGGAAGGACACTACATAATGATCCAGGGATCAATCCAAGAAGAAGATATAACAATTATAAATATATATGCACCCAACATAGGAGCACCTCAATACATAAGGCAACTGCTAACAGCTATAAAAGAGGAAATCGACAGTAACACAATAATAGTGGGGGACTTTAACACTTCACTTACACCAATGGACAGATCATCCAAAATGAAAATAAATAAGGAAACAGAAGCTTTAAATGACACAATAGACCAGATAGATTTAATTGATATATATAGGACATTCCATCCAAAAACAGCAGATTACACGTTCTTCTCAAGTGCGCATGGAACATTCTCCAGGATAGATCACATCTTGGGTCACAAATCAAGCCTCAGTAAATTTAAGAAAATTGAAATCATACCAAGCATCTTTTCTGACCACAACGCTATGAGATTAGAAATGAATTACAGGGAAAAAAACGTAAAAAAGACAAACACATGGAGGCTAAACAATACGTTACTAAATAACCAAGAGATCACTGAAGAAATCAAAGAGGAAATTAAAAAATACCTAGAGACAAATGACAATGAAAACACGACGACCCAAAACCTATGGGATGCAGCAAAAGCGGTTCTAAGAGGGAAGTTTATAGCTATACAAGCCTACCTAAAGAAACAAGAAAAATCTCAAGTAAACAATCTAACCTTACACCTAAAGAAACTAGAGAAAGAAGAACAAACAAAACACAAAGGTAGCAGAAGGAAAGAAATCATAAAGATCAGAGCAGAAATAAATGAAATAGAAACAAAGAAAACAATAGCAAAGATCAATAAAACTAAAAGTTGGTTCTTTGAGAAGATAAACAAAATTGATAAGCCATTAGCCAGACTCATCAAGAAAAAGAGGGAGAGGATTCAAATCAATAAAATCAGAAATGAAAAAGGAGAAGTTACAACAGACACTGCAGAAATACAAAACATCCTAAGAGACTACTATAAGCAACTTTATGCCAATAAAATGGACAACCTGGAAGAAATGGACAAATTCTTAGAAAGGTATAACCTTCCAAGACTGAATCAGGAAGAAACAGAAAATATGAACAGACCAATCACAAGTAATGAAATTGAAACTGTGATTAAAAATCTTCCAACAAACAAAAGTCCAGGACCAGATGGCTTCACTGGTGAATTCTATCAAACATTTAGAGAAGAGCTAACACCCATCCTTCTCAAACTCTTCCAAAAAATTGCAGAGGAAGGAACACTCCCAAACTCATTCTATGAGGCCACCATCACCCTGATACCAAAACCAGACAAAGACACTACAAAAAAAGAAAATTACAGACCAATATCACTGATGAATATAGATGCAAAAATCCTCAACAAAATACTAGCAAACAGAATCCAACAACACATTAAAAGGATCATACACCACGATCAAGTGGGATTTATCCCAGGGATGCAAGGATTCTTCAGTATACGCAAATCAATCAATGTGATACACCATATTAACAAATTGAAGAATAAAAACCATATGATCATCTCAATAGATGCAGAAAAAGCTTTTGACAAAATTCAACACCCATTCCTGATAAAAACTCTCCAGAAAGTGGGCATAGAGGGAACCTACCTCAACATAATAAAGGCCATATATGACAAACCCATAGCAAACGTCATTCTCAATGGTGAAAAACTGAAAGCATTTCCTCTAAGATCAGGAACGAGACAAGGATGTCCACTCTCACCACTATTATTCAACATAGTTCTGGAAGTCCTAGCCACGGCAATCAGAGAAGAAAAAGAAATAAAAGGAATACAAATTGGAAAAGAGGAAGTAAAACTGTCACTGTTTGCAGATGACATGATACTATACATAGAGAATCCTAAAACTGCCACCAGAAAACTGCTAGAGCTAATTAATGAATATGGTAAAGTTGCAGGATACAAAATTAATGCACAGAAATCTCTTGCATTCCTATACACTAATGATGAAAAATCTGAAAGAGAAATTATGGAAACACTCCCATTTACCATTGCAACAAAAAGAATAAAATACCTAGGAATAAACCTACCTAGGGAGACAAAAGACCTGTATGCAGAAAACTATAAGACACTGATGAAAGAAATTAAAGATGATACCAACAGATGGAGAGATATACCATGTTCTTGGATTGGAAGAATCAACATTGTGAAAATGACTATACTACCCAAAGCAATCTACAGATTCAATGCAATCCCTATCAAATTACCAATGGCATTTTTTACGGAGCTAGAACAAATCATCTTAAAATTTCTATGGAGACACAAAAGACCCCGAATAGCCAAAGCAGTCTTGAGGCAAAAAAATGGAGCTGGAGGAATCAGACTCCCTGACTTCAGACTATACTACAAAGCTACAGTAATCAAGACAATATGGTACTGGCACAAAAACAGAAACATAGATCAATGGAACAAGATAGAAAGCCCAGAGATTAACCCACGCACCTATGGTCAACTAATCTATGACAAAGGAGGCAAAGATATACAATGGAGAAAAGACAGTCTCTTCAATAAGTGGTGCTGGGAAAACTGGACAGCTACATGTAAAAGAATGAAATTAGAACACTCTCTAACACCATACACAAAAATAAACTCAAAATGGATTAGAGACCTAAATATAAGACTGGACAGTATAAAACTCTTAGAGGAAAACATAGGAAGAACACTCTTTGACATAAATCACAGCAAGATCTTTTTTGATCCACCTCCTAGAGTAATGGAAATAAAAACAAAAATAAACAAGTGGGACCTAATGAAACTTCAAAGCTTTTGCACAGCAAAGGAAACCATAAACAAGACGAAAAGACAACCCTCAGAATGGGAGAAAATATTTGCAAACGAATCAACGGACAAAGGATTAATCTCCAAAATATATAAACAGCTCATTCAGTTCAATATCAAAGAAACAAACACCCCAATCCAAAAATGGGCAGAAGACCTAAATAGACATTTCTCCAAAGAAGACATACAGACGGCCACGAAGCACATGAAAAGATGCTCAACATCACTAATTATTAGAGAAATGCAAATCAAAACTACAATGAGGTATCACCTCACTCCTGTTAGAATGGGCATCATCAGAAAATCTACAAACAACAAATGCTGGAGAGGGTGTGGAGAAAAGGGAACCCTCTTGCACTGTTGGTGGGAATGTAAATTGATACAGCCACTATGGAGAACAATATGGAGGTTCCTTAAAAAACTAAAAATAGAATTACCATATGACCCAGCAATCCCACTACTGGGCATATACCCAGAGAAAACCGTAATTCAAAAAGACACATGCACCCGAATGTTCATTGCAGCACTATTTACAATAGCCAGGTCATGGAAGCAACCTAAATGCCCATCAGCAGACGAATGGCTAAAGAAGATGTGGTACATATATACAATGGAATATTACTCAGCCATAAAAAGGAACGAAATTGAGTCATTTGTTGAGACGTGGATGGATCTAGGGACTGTCATACAGAGTGAAGTAAGTCAGAAAGAGAAAAACAAATATCATATATTAATGCATGTATGTGGAACCTAGAAAAAGGGTACAGATGAGCCCGTTTGCAGGGCAGAAGTTGAGACACAGATGTAGAGAATGGACATATGGACACCAAGGGGGGAAAACTGCGGTGAGGTGGGGATGGTGGTGTGCTGAATTGGGCGATTGGGATTGACATGTATACACTGATGTGTATAAAATTGATGCCTAATAAGAACCTGCTGTATAAAAAAACAAACAAAACAACTAATACTAAACTTTCATTGGGTTATTTGTATGGAAATATGTTAATATAAATGTTTCAGACATTACATGAAATTTCTAAAAATCTTGTATTTGTATGGAAATATGTATGGAAATATGTTAATATAAATGTTTCAATCATTACATGAAATTTCTAAAAATCTTATATTTGTATTTGTATGGAAATATGTATGGAAATATGTTAATATAAATGTTTCAGACATTACATGAAATTTCTAAAAATCTTATATGTTCTGGTATAATGTTATAAGTCATAATCCTAGTTATTACTTTAAAATGTATATCTCAGAAATAACTAATTTTCTTGTCAACTGCATTATTATGAACTTTCATCAAATCTTTTACCGTGGTCATTTTTAAGTCTTTTGTCATTTACAGACAGTTCTGGGTGTACTCTGATGATTTTGCAAATATGTTCCTATAAAAGGGTTTCAAAAAAAAAAAAAAAAACAAACAAACACAGAGTTCCCAGATAACAAATAAGGATTAAATTCGCCTTCTGGCTCATGCAGATTTGTCTTCACATAAAACACTCCACAACCAGAATATAAAGTATTTACAGCTCTAGGCTTTCCAAGTAACTTCTTCAGTAATTTTATACAGCACTATCTGAATAATTATTAGGAGTGATATGATATTGCATGAAATCAAATCTGCAGATTTGATAAGTATAGAACTTCTTAGTAAGTGTCTTTGTGGTCTCAAAAAATGTAAACTGTTCAAGCCAGGAATCTAACCTTTAGCAAAACAAAAATGAGAATTTCAAATGTTTTCCATACACTGTCAGTGCTACCCACTTTGCATACTCATCAGAGACATAAACTATGTAAAAGAATCTGTATAATTAATTTTAATGAGGCATTTTGATGCCCTAAAGAACTGGGATGAATCAGGATTCAAAAATGTTTGCCTGCCCAATGTATCCAAAAGGCCAGCCAATTAAAATGTAGCTGTAAATTCAAATATCAGAATTATTGTGCATCTGGACATAGCTAGATTATTATGTGCCAACAAAAATGTCAGTTTGTTATAGAGACTTCTAAATTATTGTTCATCTCTTATGAAATGTGTGTATTTCTGTTTGCCTTCACACATATATATAGCTACATTTTAAAAACTACAAAAATATAAACAAAAAAGTTTGTTGCTAACAGACCTGATTTACAAGAAATACTAAAGGAAGTTCCTCAGGATTAAAGCAAGTAAACCCAGATAGTAATTTAAATCCATAAGAACAGAGAGTACTAGTAAAGGTAATTAGGTAATTATATTTTTTAAAAAGAATATAGACACATTTTTCTTCCTTCTCATAACTTATTTGAAAGCAATTTAATAAAATAATATGTATATGACATAATGTTGGGCTTATAATGTATAGAAATGTAACATATCTGTAATACATTTGGCAATAACAGCATAAAGGTCATGGGTAAGAACAAAGCCATTTTCACTAAGAAATAGCTATGGGGACTTTCCTTGTGGTCCAGTGGTAAAGAATCCACCTTCCAACGCAGGGGACGCAGGTTCGATCCCTGGTCGCGGAATTAATGTCCCACATGCCACGGAGCAACTAAGCCCATGCAGCACAACTACTGAGATTATGCTTCTCAACTAGAGAGCCTGTGTGCCACAAACTACAGAGCCTATGCACCCTGAAGCCCCCATGCCACAAAAAAGACCCCTCATGCCTCAACGAAAATCCCGTGTGCCACAACTAAGACCCGACACAGCCAAAAAACAAAAAAACAATAAAACACTGATAGGTGTAATACGTATAGCAATAATATCACACAAAGGGGGAAAAGGGAATAGAGCTATATAGGATAACATTTCTGTGTATCAGTGGAAATAAGTTAGTATATACCTGAAGATGATTCTGATAAGCTTAGATGTATATGGTAAGCCCTGGAGCAACCACTAAAAAAAAACTCAAAAAATATAGTGAAAAACTCATTAAAAAAATTAAAATGCTAAATAGAAAGCATTTATTGAATGCAAAAGAAAACAGTAAGGAAAAATAGAGAAGCAAAAAATGCGAGACGTGAAAAACAAAAAATAAAGTGGTGGATGTAAATACAACTATAGTAATAATAACATTAAATGTGAATAGATTAACAACCCAATCAAAAGGTGGAGACCGTTAGACTAAATTTTTTTCTAAAATTCATATGTTGAAACACTAATGCCCAACGTGATGGTATTAAAAGGTGGGACCTCTGAGAGGTCCTTAAGTCATGAGGTAGAGCGTTCATGAATGGTATTAGTATTCTTAGTAATTAGTAGAGAGACCTCACAGGGATCCCTAGCCCCTTCCACAATACAAGGACACAGCAAAAACCTGCTAGCTATGAACCAGGATGGAGGGTCCTCACCTGACCATGCTGGCACCATGACCTCAGACTTCCAGTCTCCAGAACTGTGAGAAATACATCTCTGTTGTTTATAAGCTACCCGGTCTGTGGTGTTTTGTTATAGCAGCTTTAAAGACTAACGCAGTACCACACCTGCAGGAAACACCATATGCATGGAATGTATCACCCTGCTTTAAGAATATATCAAGCTAATGATGCTTTTGAAAAATCAATTTTTGTCTCACATAAGGGAACAGCTAATAAGTAAATTGGCAGCTTTTGATTTATTTGGATAAATGACTCTATCATGGATGCTGTTTTTTTATATAAATTTATTTTTATTTTATTTATTTATTTATGGCTGCATTGGGTCTTCGTTGCTGCATGCGGGCTTTCTCTAGTTGCGGCAAGCGGGGCCTGCTTACTCTCCATTGCGGTGCATGGGCTTCTCATTGGGGTGGCTTCTCTTGTTGCGGAGCATGGGCTCTACACATGTGGGCTTCAGTAGTTGCGGCATGCGGGCTCAGTAGTTGTGGCTTGTGGGCTCTAGAGCACAGGCTCAGTAGTTGTGGCTCATGGGCTTAGTTGCTCTGCAGCATGTGGGATCTTCCCAGACCAGGGCTCGAACCCGTGTCCCCTGCATTGGCAGGTGGATTCTTAACCACTGCACCACCAGGGAAGTCCCCATGGATGCTGTTTTAAATAACCTTTTTGGCTTTCATCCTGCATGCCCAAAGGTGGTATTTGAACTTCACCAGATATAAAAATAGTCAAGCAAGGTTATTATATAGTGGAGTTGCTTTGCAATGTTCATATTAAGACCAAGGTTACCATCTGTCCAATAGCCAAACTGTGTAACCATACAAAGATGTTTGTTGTGCCCAGGACATGACTTTACCCATAATATTACATAATAATGGCCATTGCTGTGATATTACAGGGCTTTTTTATTAAAGAATAAAATATGGAGTCAAATGCTAACGAACAGGCATAGGTAATACGTAGCAGGCAAGATAGCTAATAGGCAAGATTTTCATTTGCCAAGAATGACACCACTTTTAAAAATATTATTGGATTTGTGTATTCATTTTATAAGTTCAAAGTGTTTTTGCATGTGGCATTTCAATTGATCCTCACAATGAACTAAAATCCAGGATAAAGCAAGAGAATATATCCCTTTACCAATAATGTTTTCATTTTTATGGTGAAACATGGCTAAAAGTCATTCTGTGTCATGCATTTTATGAAGAAAAATAATGGTTTTTCTTCCGATATTCAAGAGGGTCATCAGATCATATGCTTAACATTTAGCTAGTATAGATTTATGTCTGACCTAGACTATTATAAATGCATGAACTTTTTTTTAAAAAAGCAATTTCTATTTGCAGTTAATCAAATGAGTTATTTCTTTAAGATAGTATCCTAGCAACTTCAGACAGAAGAGGAAGTCCTGCTGATGTTAGAAAGAGATTTGTTTATCACATGTCCACATAGAACTTCTGAATGTGCTTCAAAGTGTTGCTTTGATCAAGCAGCTATCAAAACTTTTCTGTTATAGAACTAACAAGGTTGTTAAGAATCATTTCACAATTTCTGAATTTGAGATGCCCATAGAGAGAACAGTGATTGTCGTTTATAGTAAACAGCTTTCTTTAAGGAATATTTTAATGAGAATGTACCTCTCAAATAAACCCAAATAAGTTATCAGTAACCAAATATTTAATTAAATTTTTTCAAGTATTTGGGCTGACAGCTAAGCAACTGGAAGTTTTCCAGCCATCTTAAAATAAACCTTACCTGACATATTGTCCAACTACATATCTCAGTCAGTGACAGATGAAAAGGGTTTGAGCCACTAATGTCATCTTCAAGCCTATGGAAGTCCATATTCTTTGCTTTCAACCAGAAAGTTTTTAACCTTTTAAGCTTTTAACCAAAAGCTTAAAGTTTTTAAGCCAGAACTTAAAAAAAAATAAATACTAATCCCAGCTAAGAACCAGCTAAGAGTCCGTCCAATCTATTCAGGATATTCCATGACTTTGTGTCTCTATTAAACTTCCCTCAGGTAATGTGATATAATAAGACATGTGGCCTTGACTCTAAAATTTGATGCAAAAGTGTAAGGGCCCTATCCATTGGTCAGATTGAGCCAGAGGAAGGGGCAGGCAATGCAATAACCAAATCCAAATTTGGAGGTATTGATAGTTCAGGAAATTATCTAACCTAGACCATAAAATAAACAACTGAATGGAAACTGACCCACATAGGACTTTGAATTAGGCCTTAAGGAGAATGCATCAACAAGCTGTGCAGAGAAAATCTCAGTTTCTTCAAGCTTTATAATTTAAAATACTATAGAATTTTATATTTGCAAAATAAATATATGTACTTCACTTCTTGAATCTTGTGATTCATAATTAATTACTAACAATCAAGCAAAATACAAGCCTGTAATGTTTAAAGTTTCTCTCCTATAAATTTCACTCCCTGAATTTGGTAAATAGAAAAAAAAAATTCCTAAAGCTACTGAATACTGCTTATTGGTTACCCTCCCCCATCACTCCCTATGAATCAATCACTGTTAAGAAAGGAGGTTAGGACAGGAGCAATGCTGAACATAATGGATACTGGAAATAGATATGAAACAAATCAATAAATCAGGAAGGAAATCATCTACCTTTAACTGATAACAAAGACATTGTCAATAATAACATCTAACCTCTAATAAGTTCTAAGCACTGTGCTAAATTCTTTATATACATTAGCTCATATAATTTTCACAACAAACCTACAAGGTAGAAATTATTATTACACCCAATTTGTAGCTGATAAAAATGAGGCTTAAAGACGTTATGCAACTTTCCCAGAGTTACCCAAAAAGTGACAGAGTTGGAATTCAATTCAGGTCTCTATGCTCCCAAGCTTGTGGACTTATGCATGATGCTACCTAGCCTTCCATCAACCTCAGCAAGGTTGCTATTATCCTTAGACAATGTGACATGTCTGTTTCTAGGAGCCAGCAAATCCTGTAATATTATATTTAGAAACAGTAGCAATGCCTTACCTTCCCGTGAGCCATTTTCTCACAACATCAATTTCATTTTGGGTACTCATCAGGTAGAATTAGATTTGTCTGCATAGAACAGAATACCCTGCCCAAAATAACAGTGGTTTAAGCAAGACAGATGTTCATTTTTCCTTATAGTAGGAAAAGTTCAGATGTACAGAGTCCGGAGCTGATATGGCAATTCCACAGGCATTGGGATCCAAGTTAAGCTTGTTTATACACATTAATCTTTAGGACTGGATTCCATTGACAACTTTGCCTCATGGTCCAAGATAATTGCTTAAGTGTTAGCCATCTAGTTTGAGACAGGAAGAAAGAAGAGGAGAGAAAGGGAAAGGGGCACACCCTCCCAAATGAGTCCACATGCTTTTAAAAAAATAAAAAATTCTTCTAGAAACACCAGCACCACATCTTGCACTCATATCTCACTGGCTACCCATAATTCTAAGGATGTTTGAAAAATGTAGTCCTTTAACTGGGCCGGCTTCTGTTCGTAAAGTAGGAGAGGGTAATAGATATTATATCATCTAGCATTTTCTACAACTGACAGTGAGAAACGACCAGCTTTTTAATATCTTCTTAAGCTTCTTAATATCTTCCAAGACAAAGCCACTAAATAAATGTTGGCATCTGGTAGAAGGAACATTTATTGACTCCCTCAGAAACATGTAAAAGGACACAAATCTCATAATCAGGATTCTACTGCTGATTTAATAAACAAACATTCTTCTAATTATTTACAGTAATTTCAAGTTTGCTAATTCAATATGAAATACAAATGTGACTCAAGTAATAAAGGACTAATAACAAAAATCCTAAGTTACTAGATAACACACATCTGTCTAATTTATTCTACTTCAGTTGGATCTGTTCCCTGGAAGGATTTCATGAACTTATGGCAAACTCTGGTCTGATGACCATGCCCATAATTAAGATTCCCAATCTCATGCTCCTTGTTTTCTTTGTTTTCTTCATTGATATATGTTATCTCAGATGCAGCATCCTCTGCTCCACTTCTATTACCCTAAATATATCAGAATATATCCTCTGGAAGTATATTTAATCTAGTTTGTAATCAAATATCCTTTCTTCTCTGCCACCTCAATGAGAGGAAATCACACAATCCCTACCTCTGCTTGTTCTTCCAAAACCTGAGTATATCTTCTTCGTTGTCTTTAAGTAACCACACATTTGTCTTCCCTCATTTATACTCTTACGAATAATTATCATGTGCAATAAAATGTGCTAAAGTAAACATTCAATGTGGCTTCATAGTACAGAATGAGAGCTTATTGGTAGAAATTATAAAGATGCAAATTTAGCTAGTGATTCCTAACATTTATGGTTGCCCCATGATGGATAAGACCATCTCAAGGGAGAGACAATAAACACCATAAATGGTCAAGCAAAGGCTAGATGCTAACTAGCAAGAAATACTAAAAAGTGAATTGTTATATTGAGTAGAGGGTCAAGTGATTCCCTTACATCCTTTCCCACTAAAATATTTTGTAAAAATTTAAAAATATATTGAGTTGCACAACAACCCTCCAAATGATAGCTAATGAAACCTCATATTTTGTTGGATATTAGCCTAGCTCATGAAATTACACTGAACCCTCTTTGGGAATCCCTGTGTAAAATATTTAATACTAATTAGACAGTAAATTTCTGATCCAGCATTGACACAGGGAGGAGAAGCAAAGAGGATTATTAAATAGAGGTGATAATTACTCTGATTTTTATTGCTTTTAGGAGAATTTAAAACTTAATCAGCTCTTCGAGTGTCTCATTATTTACATTGATGACAAAGAATTAAATATTGAGAGAAAATGCCAAGAACTCTAAAGAAAGCTAAGTGAAAATCTATTATCATCATTAATTATTTTTTAATTTTTATTTATTTATTTATTTTATTTATTTATGGCTGTGTTGGGTCTTCATTTCTGTGCGAGGGCCTTCTCCAGCTGCAGCAAGCGGGGGCCACTCTTCATCGCGGTGCGTGGGCCTCTCACTATCGCGGCCTCTCCTGCTGCGGAGCACAGGCTCCAGACGCGCAGGCTCAGTAATTGTGGCTCACGGGCCCAGTTGCTCCGCAGCATGTGGGATCTTCCCAGACCAGGGCTCGAACCCGTGTGCCCTGCATTGGCAGGCAGATTCTCAACCACTGCGCCACCAGGGAAGCCCCATCATTAACTATTAATAATAGTTAAGTAATACTAGAAAACAAGGTAAAGGTCTATGAAAACATACTAAATAACCTGACTGCTCAAAACTATCGAGCAAATTAATAGATTACAATTTTAAACTATTCCAAGATAAAACTTTTCTATTTTTACATAAAAATAATAATTTTTGTTTCTAAGATTAATTTAATGACATTTTTCAATTTTAATAATATCACTAGGTAGATAGGGTCATCCCGATACTGGGTTCTTGAATGTCAATAATTTCACTTCTATAGAACCATGCATATAAAGAAATAATGTTACAAACCCATTTAGGGTTAATATTCCGCAAAGTACAAAGCAGTAATTGAATGGAGAAAAGATATGGGGATCAGGGTGTGTGCTACATCATACATTTCACTTTTGAGCTCCCTGTCAATATTGTATCACTTTAAAAAGAAATGAGGCATTTTCCCATAACATATCCTGTATTTTCCTGGAGTAAGACAGAAGAGTTAAGGCTAAAGAAAATGTAGCTATGGCCTAGAACTCTTGAAATCCCTGTTGAAAAAGACAACAACTGGGGCTTCCCTGGTGGCGCAGTGGTTGGGAGTCTGCCTGCCAATGCAGGGGACACGGGTTCGAGCCCTGGTCTGGGAAGATCCCGCATGCCGCGGAGCGGCTGGGCCCGTGAGCCACAATTGCTGAGCCTGCGCGTCTGGAGCCTGTGCTCCGCAACAAGAGAGGCCACGATGGTGGGAGGCCTGCGCACCGCGATGAGGAGTGGTCCCCACTTGCCCCAACTGGGGAAAGCCCTCGCACAGAAACAAAGACTCAACACAGTCATAAATAAATAAATAAATAAATAAAAGAACGTGAATTAAAAAAAAAAAAAAAATACTGAAAAAAAAATTAAAAAAAAAAGACAACAACTAGTAAAGAAGTTTGCTGAATTTAATTTATGAAGAGAGTTAGGGGAATATGAGGCACAGAGTTCTGACTCAATTTCATCTTCAAATTGGAAAATAGCAATATTAACATAGTTATTAAGAGAAAATTAGCTTGTTCGTATTATCGTAAAGCACTCTGAGAAATAAACTGATATGATGTTTAATATTAAAATTGTCTATGCTTAGAGTTTTTTGGTGATATTTTAAATTAATTGATTTCTAAAATAGTTTTATCTTTACTGCATCAGTTTGCTATAGAAATCTCTGCACTAATGTCTTGAAAGAAGTGTGTTGTAATTATACGCACAATAAACCAAACCAGTAAAAACTCATAGTCTAGACTTGTAGATACTGTATGATGTGAAGACAGAATTGAATAGTGAAAAGAACATTAAGTTAAGTTATGATTCTTGGTGTAACCTGATCGTATGTGAAATTATCAAGGTACTTAACCTCTCAAAACTTGAGGAAACTGATATGGAAAATTAAGATAATAATATTAAGTCTAGTTACACATTTCCCACTTCCTGCATCCAACAAAATGCATGAAATATAGCAGACATTCAATACTTGACAGTCATATGCCCCCCTTCCCTTCCATTACTTCCAATACTCAATATTTCAATCGTCTTGCAAGCAAGAGGCAACCAAGTGATCATTTCTCAAGAAAATACATTGAGAAGTACCTAGTCAAGATGGTTATGAGAAAAACTATTTAGTAACTTTCTTTCCCAAGATGCCATTAAAATAATAGTAAAGTTCTTTTACAGAAAAAAAAACATTTAAATGCATAGTATATTTCTGATAAAGAGAACAAATACTGAATGATGAAGCAGGGTGAAGGAAAGTCTAAGATCCATGAAGAAGATAATGTAGGAGGAAGCAAACTTCCACCCTGAATCTAGAGAGGCAGATGAATCCAGTGTCGTATCTGACACTGTACCTGGTGCAGAATATGCTGGAACCATAAACTGAAATGAAGAATACCTTTAATGGGCCCATGCCTAGACTGGACATAGCTGAGGGAAGAATCAATGAGCTTAAAGATATGTCAATAAAAACTTCCAAAAGTGAAATGCAAAGATAAAAATGAATGAAACACACACACACACTCACACACACATCCCCAAAAAAAACTCAGAACATCAGGAATTATGGGACCATTTCAAAAGGTGTGACATACCTAATTTTTTTTATTTGGCCACACCTTGCGGCTCGTGGGATCTTAATTCCCCGACCAGGGACTGAACCCAGGCCATCAGCCTTGAAAGCACGGAGTCCTAACCACTGGACCACCGGTGAATTCCTATACTTAATTAAAAAAAAAAAATCACTCTAGCTATAGCGCTAAGAAAAGACTAAAAGTGAACAACGGTAGAAGCCAGGAAACCACTTACAAGTCGATTTCAGGAATCCAGGAGACATATTATGATGTAGGCCAGAATGGCAACAGTAGAGCTAATAATGACAAGCAGTCAGATTCTGGATATATTTTGAAACTGCGTTAGCCCTTCCTTCTAAATATAATCGATAGTTTATTTTTGTGTCTTGAGTTACAATTCACATGCATTGCTGAATTTGAGCTTTAGAAAATCCCTAAAAATATTAAAAAGAGTTCATAGCAGAGAAAACTGAGGTTTGAAATGCCAAGTCAGTTTTTCTGATACCATAACTAGTCGACTTTTGCTGCCTACACAAGTTTCAAGGCTAATTTTGATCCTCTTGGTAGCTACCAGAGAAAGTATTACTGTTTGGAACAGAATACATAACCATACCAAAATCTTACAGCCAAAAAAATCTACTAGTATTGACACAGAAGCATTCTAAACTATGTTTGAACTGACAAGCCAATTGTGCCTACTTGGAAGCATGATTGACACAGATTTCCAAATCGGAAACATTCTGATTCTCTTGTTCCACTAATGATTATAGTGCATTCATTCAGGAAAACATTACAGTAGAGAAAGACGATAACAGTTTGGTTCCTTTGCACATAGACATAGCCTATGAGACAATTTATAATCTGTGAATTCATTAACATGAAAATTTTAAATGTGCTCATCATGTTGGATAGTAGCTCGGTTATACCTATTATGAATAATGGAATAATATATATTGTTGTCATATTAGTGTAATACAAGACAATATGCAGTCATTTCTTATAATAACATCACCTCCCCTTTTCAATAACTCTTCTCATCCATGGCTCCTAGATGTTTTTACAAATATTAATTAAGACTTACATCACCTCTGTGGGACTAGGAACTGCCACAGTCGTCATCCTGATGTGAGACTAGAGATTAAGCCGTGTCATTAGAAGCAGTGCTAGGATGAAAGCTCATAACAACAGTTCAAACCAGAACTTTTAAACAATATAAGAAATACCCATTCCATCATCCTTTGTTGCACCCTGGTCCCAAACTTAGATATTTTGTAGTACATATTCATATCTTTGTGGCAATTGTGCACACTGATTGCAAAAGTTTTCAAATTAAAGTGTACTTATTTTGCATATCTTCATCTTAATATTGCCAAGGACTAAAATCCTTTTAGTAGGTCATCTTCATTGGTATAATAAGTTATATTATCTTTCACAGCCATTTAGAGAAGGCATTCAGGCTCTGTTATTCCAAGCCCACAAGATTGCCTAGCAACTTAGTTACAGGGTCTGGAATTGAACTTCTTATCCTCTAACTTTTCATCTGACTTGCTCTAGTGAGCCGTGCTACGTTGCACTAAAACAGAGCATGCTAAGAATTTGAATTTACTTTAGAAGGTCAGCTTTGCTGGAAGACTGCTGCTCTTTTCCTCAATATTAAATAAAATAAGTAAAAAATAAAAAGCTATGTTCTGAAAAATAATCTTGTATGTGTCGTCCACACTCTAAAGTAAAACTGAGAAAGTTTTCAGTGCTGTTATTGCATCACATTGAAGAAGCTACCTATTTCCTCACAAATTAGCTTCTCTTTCATTCAGCATCCTGATGAAACACCTAAAAGCACTTACTCTCATTTACTTTCTCAATTTTTTATCACTTCCAAAGTATCAATATTCAATCTAAGATCATTTTGATTGCCTGTAAATATTAGCAAAATCATTTGGCTTTATTATGTATGGCTCTACACTGTCAGTTATGTTTTCAAAAGTGGGTTTCTATATAAATGCAAAAAAATTGCTTGACCTCAGGGTTTCTTCACACCTAGTCTAAGCCCTCTAAGCAATTCTGCACAGGCAGAAGGAAGCAACAGTCAAACGATAAAAATTTGCCTTTTAACTACACCTTCTCTATCTGGACAAGGGTGAAATTACCTCTTTTATATATTAAGAAGGATGGAACTCACACTTCAAAGACAATGTGGAGCAAATGCTATCCTTTACATGTTCAATATTAAATTACCATCAACAGTTGGGGGCTGCTAAACATGCCATCAAACACAGCATGATCTTCATACAAAGGAAACGTTAGTACTTTTTTTTTCAACATTTAGTCATAACGTTGGTATTATGTTTACTTTTTTAGCAAAAGCACCCTACTTGGGAGAAGTACAATTCAATTAAATGTACATTGTGAGTTTCTATATTACACTGTCCTAGGTAATAATTTTTCAGGACTCTGTGAGATAGAGGACAAAACTTCACTTATTACTTTGAAATATTTTTGAAATTTAAAGGGAGATCTTTCACTAGATTTTTTTAAAGAGCTGTTGAATAGCCCCTAGTTAACTGAATAAAAACGAAAATATATTCAGTGCTTTTGCAATATGCATTCATTTTTATATAAATACTATAATTATATGGATATAATTAAGCCTCTTTTAAAGAGATTGCATTGTTTATACAGGGTCTATATTATTTAATATTTTTGTGTCATCATTCTACTTCAACTTCTCTTTGAAAAAAGAATAAAATTTAAAGATATAGTAGAAAAGAGAAGTGTTATCTATTTCATAATAAAGTTGTTCCATTGTTTTTTCATTAAAATTTGGCAAAATCTTACCTAAATTTCTTAAAAAGTCATAAAGGCAAAGAGCCTGATTTATTATTTAAATAAGTTATTGTTGCTTTTATTTATTTGAAGAGGACTTATTTCACCTGAAAAAATTAATACATTAAGAATATACTAAGTTCTGGTTAATAATTCTAGCACATGTAAAAATGCAAAATCATTATTACTATACTAAAGAGATCATCCACACTACAAAGGCAGAATATTCTCCTTGAGTAAAAATTCCTGAGCTAGATCTTGACTGAGGTCCCATTCTAACACTGCAGAGCGTGGGAGAAATTATTTTATAAGTACAAATTTAGAACAAGTGACAATAACTTGTCTTCCTGATAACAGAAGAATATCCAGCATTATTCTTGTTGCTCTAAATGCGTTTAGAAGCACTGCTTTCCAAACTGCCTGCCTGCAAAATCTATCCCAAGGTAATTAAACAAATTGATACAAATTGGCAATGAAATTATTTAATATTGTCTATCTGAATTTCAAAGAATGTCCACCCTAGTCAACTAGAATACTTTGGTTTTGACATACTAGGTTGATACAGAATTCTTCATTCCTACAATAATTAGACAAAGGAGATATTTGCTTCTCTTGGCCAGTTCTAACTCATTTATGTCCTCAGTATGAGATTGGTCTCAATTATTTCCCATCCATCTCATCTGTTGTATCATCAAGGTATCAGGATATAAATTAAAGAGAGATGGCTTAAGACACAATTGTACATCAACTGGGAGTTATATTTGGTTAGACGGGAAACAAACCCTAACCACTGATTATCAAAATGTTTAACTTACAAGGAGGTTGTGTCAATCTATACTGAATTTACATAATAAGTTCTATAGCTGATTTCTGCAAAACCCAATGAGATAGAAGAATACAGTAATACTTTTCCTAAACATTTTCAACTTTGTACCTTAATATCCCCATCCATAGAACAGAAGTCTGACTTATCTATTGACAAAGATTATGTAATAATAAAGTAGGCAATTAATAAAAAGTATTCTGCTTGTTTTAGTTTTTCACCTCTCCCTATTTCCCACCTTTAAGATGGAAATCGTAATTACCATGCTTTATCCTTCCTAGAGGAAACTTTTGAGAGCTCAACTCACTTTTAGAATATCAGTTATCTATTATTTGTAAGATTTGTTCATCTGACACACAATATTTGTTTCTGTTTATTTCATACACTAGGTGGTATCATGACATGAGAATTGAGGGTATTTCCCTATTTCATAAAGTATCAAAAATCACAGTCCCAAAGCTGCTGATTAAACACTGCTGAGACTAAACATATGATTTATAACATTTCCTTGAAACAATCCTCTGTCGTCTCACCCTTTGTGTAACACAATTTTCACTGAAATCAGTTGGATTTAGAAGGCACACTCCCTAGCAACCGGCTAAGAGAACTTAGTCACTTTTTCTGAAATATCAATAGCTACCAATAGTTGATTTGTGCACATAAATCAGCTATCTAGACATAACTAAAATACTATGAACTCCATGCTTCCACATCTGAATGATTTTCTCATTTTTAAAGTTGTTTAAAAATAATCCTATAAATGTAAAACCCAATGATCTACACATATGTACTAACACTGAAATGTTCAACGAAATAACCTGTAAAGCAAAGCTTGGAGTAAAATGAATGCCTATTGACCACCCCTTTCTAATATATTTGTGAGCTACATCTATTTAATTTTTTTTTTTTAAAGTTCCCCATCAGATATCAGAGCTATCATCTTTTTGCTTGTGCATACACCTACTCAGGATTTCTAATTGCCAATGTCACCTCTTGAAGTTTCAGAGTCTAAGACCTCTGAAGTAGTTTTCAAGGAAAGATTTGACAGCATTTGTCCTTACTATGAGCTCTTTCTCATCTTTCATTCAGTTTCTGATAAGTAAATTTGCTCAATCTCAGTATTATTAACATTTTGGGTTCAACCTCAGTACTATTTCTTGTTGTTTTGTTTGTTTGTTTGTTTTTCTGGGGACAGGGCAGTGTTGTGTAAATTGTAGATGTTTACCAGCATCCCTGGCCTCTGCCCACCTGATGCCAGTACCAACCCCTCCCAGTTGTGACAACCAAAACTCTCTCCAGACATTTCCAAAGTTGGGAGACAGGGAGCAAAAATTACCTCTGGTTGAGGACCACTGTGATAAAGGCTTCAATTGACTTTTCATATAGCCCTATCATTTCTTTTTTTTTTTTTCTTTGTGAGTTTAGCCTGAGACAGGAAAAAAAAAAATTCCTTTAATCTGGGATATTTTTTCTTCCTACTTAGGTTAGGGAAACTGGTTTTTGTGTCTATTCAAGCCCCTACTCACTGTCTTCTTTCAGAATTATAATAATAAACATTTTTAATTAGAATAAATTTTTAAGAGAGGAGCAAGTATAAAATCTAAATGTGTGTGTACATTTTAGCCAAGTGATTCTACTTCTTTAAAGATATCTTAAGAAAACAGACACAGAGACGTTTGTTACCAGTATAGATTTTGATAGGAATAAATTGGAAAAAATACAATTCTCTAACAATAGGGAAAGGGCTAAACTATGTTCTAGACATATAGGGAAGTGTTATAAAGTAATTTTTTTAAATGTTAAAAAGTCATACTTATGGAAAATTTTAAGTAATATTTAATTTACTTATTTAAGTAATATTTAAGGAAAGTAATCAGAACCTTTTATAGAAAAAAAAAACCCACAGAGCAGCATGCACATTACAGTACAATTTGGTAAACTATAAAATATACATGGAAAAAAATTTGGAGGTATAGACACCAAATTATTAACCATGATGTTTTGGGGGTATAGATATTTAGTGGTTTTTCTTATTTTCCTTTGAGGTTTTCAATGTTTCATACATGACACATTTATCATGTTTATAAGCAGGAAAGAAGGTTGTTTAAAAAGATTATTCACTTTAATATATCAAATTGAAAATTATTAGTGGTTATATGGCTGCTTCTTCAAAGTCTCAGATCTGTACACTAAAACAGGTGAATTGGGGCTTCCCTGGTGGCGCAGTGGTTGAGAATCCGCCTTCCAATGCAGGGGACACAGGTTGGAGCCCTGGTCCGGGAAGATCCCACATGCCACGGATCAACTAAGCCCGTGTGCCACAACTACTGAGCCTGTGCTCTAGAGCCCACGAGCCACAACTACTGAAGCCTGCGTGCCTAGAGGCTGTGCTCCGCATCAAAGAGAAGCCACCGCAATGAGAAGCCTGCGCACCGCAATGAAGAGTAGCCCCCGCTCGCCGCAACTAGAGAAAGCCTGGGCGCAGCAAAAAAGACCCAACACAGCCAAAAATAAATAAATAAAATAAATAAATTTATTTAAAAATTTAAAAAATAAAACAGGTGAATTTTACTGTATGTCAACTATTTGGATACTAGGATGAATCCTGTGTGCACCACATCAATTCAGTTTACATCCCTATACCACAAGTCTCTTAATTTAGTAAAAAAACATTGTATTTGCTGTTATTCTGTCTTCCACCAAATTTGGTATTCATATTTTTACTGCCCTTCTGTTTGGACCAAAGTAAAAGTAATAAGCCAAATAGCATCTTTGAAAACATGATAGTACTCACATGGTCTTCTGAAGACCATATTTTCAGAAATTCTAAAACATTATATATGTGTTATATATATACTTATATATATATAAATTCTAAAACATTCAATTACAGTAGGCTTCTATTGAAATCAATTTGGCTGTTTTTCTGCTTATAAAAAATTAGTTTTGAAACAGAATATATATGTGCATAATATATACATGTATACATTCTTGAATGAATAGGAAAATGTTTTATATACAGACAAAAATAACAGATCCTCAGCCCATGGTTCTTAAGGAATGTGAAAAAGAATAATTATAGACACTGAAATTGTTCCATTTAGTAATAAAATGGAGTGCTATTTTCAATGAACATTTCTTATAATAAAATTGTATTTGTGAAATGTTGCCCTCAAAACTACCACTTAATTATATCTGAAATATAATCAGGCCACTTATTTAAGGAAAGAGATTGTAGGAGTCCATTAAATACTAAGCCAAGAAACAACTGAATTCTGGAGTTTATTTATTCTTCTATCTGTATAGGAAGTTATCTAGAAATATTACTTCAATTAGAGTTTTTTTATTAGCTTTTCTCCTCCTTTCAATGTTAAAATAAATATTTTTATATCTAAAAAATTTAAAGAATTTTTTTCCCTAAGGCTGAATAACTGCTATTTTCCTATGGTCTATTTTTCTTAGGTTAAAAACTTTGTTAGGTCCATTATAAGTAAAATATCAATAAGGAGATAAGAGGTAGCATAAAGCCATCATGCTCCACAGACTGCACAGATTAGATGCAAATTGACTCAGGGGAGGAAAAAAAAAAAAGAGTCTCCCAGTCTTCACATATTATCTCTCCTCTACCACACCTCTAGAACAACCCTTCCAAGTAACCTAAAATAATTGATAAGTTTGGTTTTCATAGGCAAGAGTTGCCTTTAAGGGAGTTAATGAAATCCCTCTTTTTAGAATTGTTTTATTTTCTCATCCCCACATGGTTCGACCATGTAAAAAAAGCACTTCAAGCTTGCTTAAAACAGTACCCTTCAAATCTTGCTCCATCAGTTATGCGGCAGTTCAATCAATATTAGATAGCATCAAAAATCTATTTTCTGTCCCTGACAAGAGAAGGAGATCCATAAGATTATCTGTTCTAAATGGCAAATGCAAACTCCATACTATCTCAAATTGCCAACTATGCAATTTTTGCCTCTACACATTATTGGAACTATGGTCAAAGCTCAGTTCTTTTAATTACATAAAACTTTAATTTTTAATTATGATTGAAAGATAGTGAAAACATAAGCCACCAAATCACCTCAAAGTCATTGAAATGCTGAAATTGTTTTCTGTCAGGTGTTTTACTCATATTAACTGGTTGAAGCTATAGTCTTTTCGTTTCCTTCAAATGACCATGAAAAATGAAATTGAGGGTGCCAGTGAAATTCTCAGAATGGTGTACGTACACAATTGTCGGACATAGTTTATCAGGAAAAGGGAACACAAATCTCAACAGCTTTCTGCTTCCTTTCAAGAAAAAAATTAAAATATAGAAATACTTTACTATCTTTAACTGAAATACCCAAAGCAGTAAATACCCAAAAACCCCATGCTAAATCAAGATTTCTGCTGGTAATCTTTATTTCACTTTTACAACATCCATATTTAGAGAAAATACAAAATTTATTGTGGAAAGTTTGGGAAAGAAAACCAGAAAAAAATGACAATAGCTAGCTAACACTTAGCACTTATCTGCCAGGCACTGTGGTAAGTCTGTGAATTCCATTAATACCTAAAACAATTCTTCATGATTAGAAGTGTGTTATTACCACTATTTTTAAGATGTAGAAACTAATGTAGAAAGTAGCATATGTGGCATTTAAACCCAGACAGCAGAATTCATGCAGTACCAAAAGAATAAATTTATTCACAGTTCCACTGGGCAGAGAACAAATATTTTCTATTCTTACCCATGTATTTCTTCCATTGAATTTTCAAACCAATTTATTACAGCTCAAAACAATACTAAATTAAGGATGTCAATATTACTGGGAAATATATGCAAAAAAAATAACACCAAACATTATTTGTTCACTTTATGAATTGATGCATCGTTATTATTACTACCTAATTTTTGTATAAAAATACTGGGGTTGAAATTTGCACTCTAAACTCAGAGTATAAAAATAAGTGTAGTTTTCTTTACTTTTCTGGACTCCCCAGATCCTACTAAAGGCAGAAGAAAAGGTGAACAATTAGAAGCAACACCATCTCATTTTGTTTAAAAACAATGTTTATAAATATTCATGCAATTCTACATTCAGATTCTCTAGTTTGATTTCATGTTTCTTTGGTTCTCTTTCCAGTCTCTTTTCCTTTGCCCATATGGTGATTTTGCATAGAAAAGCCTCTGTTATCCTCCATGTCAAGGAACTGGAGAAGGAGAGAGGAGCAAGTGCTGCCTCCCCATGCCCCTCCCCACCCCAAGCCCCATCTCTGAGCCTGCAGCTCTGCCCTCACTATCACAGATAACTTTGGTCTGGTCTGCAGGCACAGGCAAAGTACTGTGATGGTTCCTGGGCAACTTAACTATCTCTAATGATAATGCCCTTGCCTCAGCAGTAACTGACCCTATGAAATATCTGAGTCTGGCTGCCACGCTCATCCTCTTCCCAGTATGGGCACGTCACCTTTCAACCTCTTCTAAGGGTCTCTTTGTCCCTCTCTAAAGCAATATTTTCCACACCAAATCCCACAACAGGCTCTCTTGGCTCCCTTCATGACCACCATGGAGGTTTGGAATGTCCTGTAAGACATACATACTCTATGAGGAATCAGGTTACGCTAAATGAGTTCCACCAATCTATACATCTCTGTTTACCATCCTGCACTGTATTGGGTTTCCCTGGAGGCTTAGAAATTCCCTAAGAAGCAGGAGCAATACCTCCTTACTGAGAGTTTTCTGTCAAACTCACCCGGTATTCTTATAGTTCCTCAATCACTTACTCCCTGCCTCCAGAGAGTCATACCTTTTAACAGAACTAAGATAATAAAGTCTCTCTCTCTCTTTCGCTCTCTCTCTCTCTCACACACACACACTCACAATCACACACACACAAAGAGACTCAGACACAAAATGACTTTCTATGTTCTCTTTCTGTCAAGGGAGAGTTGCTCTAGGTCAATGATTCTCAAACTTCAGGGGGGCATCAAAATCACCTAGAAGCATTATTAGAACACAGATTATTGGATTCCACTCCAAGAGTTTCTAACCCAGTATATCTGGGGCAAGGCCTGAGAATCGGCATATCTACTTGTGCTGCCATTCTGGGGACCTTACTTAGAGAACCACTGCACTGGACCAGCAGATGCAGCATCACTGAGACATGTTTTAGAAATGCAGACTCTCAGGACCCACCAGACCTACAGAATCAGAGCATGCATTTAATCTAGATCCTTCGGTAAATGCACATTAAAGTCTGAGAAGCACTGCCTTAAGGGATATCATCCTTCTTTCTTACTTTACTATCTTTGATCCTACCCTCCCTTTTGTGGACAACCAACCTCATTCTTTAGCCTATATGTACACATAGTTATGGAGGACAGGAGAAAATACATTTTGAAAACAATTCCCAATATATAAAATTATCTTCATAATTTCTATTACCAATCAAAAATTTTTTTCTCCACAATTAACTATGAAATCTTGCTCCCTATTTTAAGTGAGTTGTTTTGCTACAGATATGAAATCTTCTACATGTTTTTTAATTTATTAAAAGTCTTATTTTATGTACTTGAGTAAAGGATTTTAGTTTTCTTTATATTTGTCCAAACTGTATGTCTATTATTAAGTTTATTCTTAGATATTTATCTTCTAGTTTGCTGACTGGAAACCATTAAGTTTCCTACCATTCATTGCTAGTATATGGTTATTGTTTTTTACAGCTATTGCTTTTACTGCTTTGACAGTCATTTTGTAGTAAGCACTTAATGAACAATCTTATACATTCCAGTGTATACCATGCCTTATTTATAATCCATGTAGAATATTCCCAACAGAATTGTAATTGTTTGTTTAATCCAGTGCAGTTTTTTTAAAAGATAAGAGTGGGGATTTTTTCTTTTAAAGAACTAAATCTAAGATTGAACATTTCTACTATTTTTGTTCCTATTTTCTAATTTGTTCATTTCTGATTTTGTCTTTATCATTTCTCTCCTGCTTTTGTTGGGATGTTTTGGTGTGATATTTCTAATTTATCTGATACTAATGGTATGACCCTCTTTTTTCATTTACTTGATAAATCTTTCTTATCCTTTCACTTTTAAGTAGTCCATGTCCTTTGTTTTACATATGGTCAAAGCATTATAAACAGTGTGGATTTTATCTATCAAATTTGAGAATTTTAAAGCTTTTGTTATGGGATTTCAGTCCACTTGCATTTATTATCAAAGGTGCTAAGCTTGGCATTATACTGTCACCTGATTTTCTGCTTTCCTTTTCAATGTTTACTTAACCATTTTCTTTGTTCTCTCCATTAAAAAAAATAGAATACATTTAGTTTCTTTTCCTTTAGCTATTCGAAAATTGTATTTGAATTACAATTGTGATTACTTTCCATTTTTAACAACCTTACTTGAATCTATGTTTCTCTGATTATCAATGTAAATAATATAATCACATCTATTAATTTGTACCTATGTTTTAGAAGAAAATTAGTTTTCTTTTTTCCAAATTACTTCCTGGTTTTGTTGTATAATTGAACATTTTAGAGAATGTTGATCATTTGTTTTAACTTATCTTCTTTTAATAATTAAAATATTAAATGATAATTACTATAATTGTAGATGTTAAAAATAAACATTGATTAATATAAATCAACAGATCTAACCAAATTACAATATAACAAAGTGGGAGGATGGAGGAAGGAGAACTAGACATGCTTGTTACAGGACAGGCACAAGAGAGTCAGGGAGAAAGAGAACTAAATCCACATCTTGCCTATGAAAAGCCAATAGATAATTCCTGAAAAAATGAAAACGCAGAAGTAGCAATGTAAGAATACTATTTAGAGATTCAGATGCAAATGCCAGAAAAACCAACTTAAGAAAATAAAGGAGTGGGACATGGGGAAAGAGAGAAAGAACTTACTACATTTCATGAAAAGAACTTCTAGGACCATTTCAGTCCTTAAATTATATGTATACATGACTTTATTTTTAAATATAAAAATTAAATTAAAAACAGATATTGCGGGCTTCCCTGGTGGCTCAGTGGTTGAGAATCCCCCTGCCAATGCAGGGGACACGGGTTCGAACCCTGGTCTGGGAAGATCCCACATGCCGCGGAGCAACTGGGCCCATGAGCCACAACTACTGAGCCTGCACGTCTGCAGCCCATGCTCCGCAACAAGAGAGGCCGCGATAGTGAGAGGCCCGCGCACCGCGATGAAGAGTGGCCTCCACTTGCCGCAACTAGAGAAAGCCCTCACACAGAAACAAAGACCCAACACAGCCATAAATAAATTAATTAATTAATTAAAAAAAAAAACAGACACATATTGCATAGGTATAGCAGTACAAAGATACCAAACTGATATTGCCTTCACTACATTCTTGTTTAGAGAGTCTATAAGTTGGCTCTATTATTAGCTATATAAAATAAATGCTTTCTGAAATTTCTTTCTGCTTTTTGTAGTAAAATTTTAAGAATACTCCATATTGAGCATTGTGTTCACTTTTTTAACACTGACAAATATTTTATAAGCATCATATTGCTGCTTTTTTTTGACTTTCTGCTTACTCATTCTTGAGCAGAAGTCTCTCCATGCTTAGAAATAGACCAGAGGCAATGGTGTCTGGCTATCCTTGATTCCCCTCATTTTCCAACTTGTTGCTTTAGAATTCTCTCAACAGATGTCAAGCCAAAATTTTGGCCAACATAAATTTATATCATTATTTTAATAATTTGGCAGTCTTTGGGAAGAGGCAAGAATAGACTCTGAGAATTCCTAGCATTGTACCTGGTTTCCAAACTCTTTCTTCTCTAGTGAAGCCATCTTATTGGAAAGCAACTTTCTTCTGGTTTGATTCAATTTCTATACTTTGTACGATATAAGCTGTGCTTCTGACTGGCACCTTTCGTGATGCTGATATACACTTTGTTGGAAACAAACCTCCATCTGCTGCTGACTTTCTGCTTGTGTGTCCAGTGTGTGAAAAATTACGGGTTAGTACTAGCACTTTCGTGTTGTTTATCTAATAGAGAAAGAAAGGGATGCCCCAACATTGCTTCCATTTCTCACTTTTGTTGAGTCATGCCAGACTTTCCTGTATTTTTTCAAAGCAGAGATAGTAAAGAGGAGACGCTAATTAATCCTCATAAACTTCCTTTAGTCAAGGAGGATCTGAGTCCTAACAGAAATCATTTATTTAATTGTATACAGGGGTCCAAAAGTCATGGTTAAGGTGTTATGGAGCAAAAATTTATTAAGGTATCACAACTCAAAATAACCCCCCAGTTCTCCCCTGGCTTCTCAGATGCAAAACTTCTTACATTTGGGGTCAGCTCCTGATTTTATCTTGTCATGCAAAATCTGGGTGAGGGGTGAAGAGAAAATGAAACAGAAGACAAAAGGACAAAATTGATTTATCTCTTTAAGAGACAAAAGTTTGGATAGAAAGTCAGAAAAGAGCCACATGACTTCTATGTTAGGAGTACTTCCAGGATTGGGATTTGGGAGAGTGGAAGAGAGTTTCTAGGAATGACTGGCATCAACGGGGAGGATATAAAGAGTGGCCACTATGGAAAGGATGGATTGTACATTAATAATTATAATGGACTAAATGGAGTCCCATCATATCCCAAAAGATGTGAACATATCCTAATCCTTGAAACCTGTGATTATTACCTGAAGGGTGATTAAATTCTGATTTGTGATTAAATTAAGGATTTTGAGGTGAAGAGACTATCCTGAATTATCCAGATGGGTGCTAAATGCCATCACAGATGTCCTTATAAGAAAATGGCAGAGGGAGATTAGTTGGAAACACAGAGGAGAAAGCAATATGAAGATGGAGGCAGAGACTGGAGTGATGCCACCACAAGCCAAGGAACATCTGCTGTCACAAGAAGCTGGAAGAGATAAGGAACGGATTCTCTTATAGAGCCTCCAGAGGGGAATAGGACCCTGCTGATACCTTGATGCAGACTTCTAGCCTCCAGAACTGTGAGACAAGAAATTTCTGTTGGTTTAAGCTACCCAGTGTGTGGTAATTTGATAAGGCAGCCCCAGGAAATTTATACAATAATGCATTTCTCCCTTTGACAATTCTCATGGGACTAGGTAAAAATCTGAAGTGTTTTTAATTATATTTTAGCTACCAAACCATATTTCTTTAAACACTGTTTAAGGACGGGGCCATGCAAAGTGATTGAGTCAGGGTACAGAATGACAATTAACATTAACAGAGTATTTCCTATGTGCAGGCATTTGTCTAAGCGGTTTATACACATTAATTCTTTTCCTCATAAAAGACGAATGTGAGGCTTAAAGAGTTTGTACAGCTTACACAAGATCACAAAACAAGTGGTCAGTGGTAGAGCTGGGATTAAAACCAAGGTCTTCTGAATTTGAAACCCAAGCTCTTAGTGGCTAAAAGGCATTACACTGCTTTTCATTTCAATTTGCAGCTGAGGGAGTAGTTAGATGCTTATGTGCCTGTCCCTTTATTATTCAAGTGTTCAAATCTTTTTATCAAAGAAATTGAAATGATGACTTAGTTTGTATGAAGATTTCTCTAAAGTCACACACTGGTATTCCATCAACACAACTTTTGGGAAACACGTCTATGCTCCCTGGGATCTCTACTGTTGATATTAGAAGTACACCCATTAAAGTCTGTGAGTCCAACCACTTGCTGTTCACTAAGTGTGAGAAGTGTTCCCCTCTCCTCTAGACCTGTTAGCTCTTAAGTAAAGGAGTGACTCTAGTCTTTCTCTGACACTCTCTCATAAGCCAGGTTTTATCCCTCCATAACAATCATTTTTCAGGATGACTATTTTCTAAACCAAAAAAATTTTGAAACTAAAAGTGTCCTGTTGATAATTATACAAGGACAAAATGTTCAAAACAGGTTATCCTGAGCAAACTGGTATGCATGGTCACTCTATTTATTTACTTAGTGGGTTGAATATTTCAATTCTGTCTTCCCTTAGGGACTGTAAGTCCTAGAGAACAGGGACCAGATTTATTTCTGTTCTTCATTTTATCCTCAATGCCTAGCACAGTGTCTGGCACTCAGTTAATACTCAATAAATACTTGATTAATGAGTAAATATAAGTTAGTGAGTTATTTTATATGGTTGGTATTCTTACTGTATATGGTAAAATTCACAAGTAACTATCTTGAAAAATATTGGAATTATGAAATAATTTTATTTGTTGAAATTAACCCAAGCTAAGGCAAAATGAACACATCCAAATAAGATTAGCACCAATTCTCGTAGGGCTGTTTTTAGAATGATGAGGCAGGTATTTCTTTGGGCACAGCACAGCCACAAGCACTTGTTACGGCAAGTCAGAATTTCATCTCATCCAATTTGATCTTGTTTCTAGAGCCACAGGCTGAGTCACCTCTAATATGCAGTGTAATTTATTACAGCACTATACACTGAAAACCCTATGGCCCAGAATTCTGTAAACATTAAAACACATTCTCTACTTTTAGAAAAAAACTATTACTGAAATATTTAGAAAGCCATGGAAATTACCTATAATCCATGATCTTGCTAAAAGAGCTAAAACTATTGCATGATTCCAAGTAAACTGATACATAATTTTAAAAACCTTATCTGTAAAAGCCAATATTTCCATTGAACTCTTACTGTGCTACTTTGTCATCTTCAGAAGGACTTATTCCAGTTGTTGATGTTGTTATTTTTAATATAAACAGATAATATCATAGTTTTACTTTAGAGGAAAAAAAAAAAGACTTTAAATGCAAATGCTCTTACTACTTACCAAACTATGACTCAGAAGCAAAAATAGGTTGAATTTCTTATTAACTTGCAAATGTTAGCCTTCTTAACTTGTCTGAGCTACTTGAAAGCAAAATAGGCACTACACAAATAGATGTAAAGATTGTCCTGATTGTAGGCTTGCAATTAGGCCATTAATAAGAACTAAGTGCCAGTGAGCACTTTTCCTGAGAAAATATGATAAGGGTGGCACTGAAAATCTGGCATCCTCACAGTCCCATTATCTGGTTCAGAAAAATCTTGACTGAATTGAAGCAGAAAAACAATTTACCACATCACTAGTTGAAACAGGATGCTCAGCTCATCCAAAGTCTACTTACTGTACATTTGACTCACTCCTCCAAGAGGCTTGGAAATCATTCACAGTCAGATAACTAGTTATCCAAAGATAGGCTGACAAGCACAATGTAGGAAAGGTAGATGCTTGTACTGATTTAGCTCGAGCCTATCATGGTTGAGCTGCTCAAATTCTAAGGGAGTAAAAAGATAAGGAATAAGCGATATGGACCAGAACTTAGTTTATAATTTAGAAGAGAGAGGGTCCAAGGCATGAAAAATCCTAATTAAAGATGTTCTCTTCATGTATCTCACATTCTCAAATCTCTTTGACAATTTTGAAAGGGAAATATCTTTTCTCCTAAAATTCAATGTTAAAACATCTGTAGCACATACCCCTTGGAAGCTGATTATTAGAAATATCTGTTCATGACTTTATGAATTTCAAAACCTTTTACATCTGTGTTAGATAATGTACTTAATACTAATAGAACTGAAAGAATGTTAGAGATTAAATGCTGAAACAAAAGGAAACAGAATCAAAACACTTGGTCTTTACTTGAAAGGCTTTCTGAAGAGGTTGATCAATGGAAAGATATTCAAATATGGAAATCAATCCAGCTGTCAGGAAAGTTTCACCCTTGTCCTTTAGAAAAGGTTAATAAGAATTTATTATTAATGGGCCTGAACTTACAGTTCCAAATGAAATGTGAATAATAGTAGTAAGCCAGGTACATCATTTGAGAAGTAAAGTAATGGCATGGGGTTATTTCCAGGGCAGTAAATGGCTATTATCATATCCCAGTGCAAACAGAACTAGAAAATACTTTCCTCACTAGATGAAAGACAGTTTCTCAAAGATAACCCTGAAGCACTCAACCTCTTTGCATTACCAGTGGGCATCTAGACTCCTGGAGAGCAACTGACCAGCATCTAAGACACTCCCATGGTATGGCTACTTTGATGTGCCATGGCCATATCATGGGTAAAATTTTACAGTCTGTTCTTATTCCAAACAATTCAGCTTATTTTTGCTCACAAAGCACATTTTTCTGAATACTCTTTATTAACACTAATATGAAGTTCTAAAAAAAAAAAAAGAGTATATTCTGCTGATTTCTAATCTTCTATTACTTCATTTCTGTTCAAATCATATACATTCAAAAACCACATTATCTTACTGTCATCATATATTATGTAAGATTTTGTACTACTTAAGTTATATACCTGTTATATTGCTAGTCATCAGTTCTTTGGACAGTAATCAATATGATGAGTGATATAAGTGATTTCAGATGAGGGATTTGGTGATGAATATGAATTTTATCTCTTCTTTCTTCCCCTGACTACACTTTTATAGTTATTCATCACCATTGAAACAGAAGGCTATAATATTCCAGGAAGGAAACAAAGAGTCTCCGGAAGTTACAAATCAAAAAATGAGCTCTCCAAACTTTTAAGCATCCTCTACTTAGAGAATTAACATCTACTAATATTAAGTTATATCCTTCCCCACTGAGCTTCTTTACCACTAAGGTGAAGTCATATTTAGAAAATAGCTTTTTCTAAATTAAAAATAAAACTTTCTCCTTAGGACAGAAAGCATGAGTGATTCATCTATTTTAACTTGGTTCTTCAGAAAGTCAGTAAATGATGAAAGTATTGATGTAAAGAAAACTGGCTCTAAGAAGAAGTACAGATCCCTTGTATTTGAAACACATAGCAGCTTTTGAAAATAGATAATGTAAATTTTAAAAATATTATTTTTTTCATTGTGTGTAAAGCTACAGGATAGGATTTTCATTTTTGATCAGTCAGAAAGTCAAGGGAGTATAAATAAGTCTAATTTCCACACCTATGACAACCCATGGTAGAGGGTTCCCCGAAGTGTTGACTTCCCAAGACCTCTAAAACAACAATGTAACTGCCTGCTGCCATCTGTAAATAGGACCTCCAAAGTCACACATGCTTTGATAAGACAGGGCCTCTCAATGCTGTACTGCTGTCCCACTCAGCACTATACTGCCTAAAAGACCTATTGCAAGAAAAAGAATATAATTAGAATGATTGCTCAGCTTCTTCAAAAGGACCATCAAAGTTTGTACTCATTAAGCCTTACTTACTAGTTTGTTTCAGTCACTGCATGACAAGAAATCCAAGCCCTGCAGTTCATCCCTCATTTACAAACACATCTATACACTCTCCATACTGACCCAGTTTCTGCCCTTCCCTACCTTTCAGACTCTACCACTGTGCTACATTGTATTCTCAACCTCTTCCTTAAATTTGTCTTCACCTTCTTATAATTGAAAGCTGGCTATCCATGAAAAATCTATTTGTCCTTCAGCAAATAGAGTTCAGGACTTTTTTTTCCACCCACATACTATAGCACTCAGAAATGTGCTCCTTATTCCTCTCTTCTGGATAATTGGCATTTTATTCTTCCTTAAAAGCTCTAGCTTCCTTCAAGGACATTCCATCAACCCTCTCACCACTAGTCTTCCTTGTTGCACTCCTATGCCAACCTCTGGTCACTAACCTTTTTTTTTTTTTTTTTTTTTTTTTAATTTTAGCACCTGGATTATACCTTTACTCTGCTTGTCATCATCCATATAAGATTACCTAGGCAACTCCAACCTCCAGCAGTTTAATACTCTACCCCATCTCAGCCAACATATATCATCAGTAAGTATACCACAATCAAAATATCAATTTCTAGCGCCCCACTTTCAGACCAAAATCTTTTCTTTCTAGTTTACTTACTTTAGGACCCTCACAGCCATCTTTTTCCCCACTGATACCTCCAATCATTTGACAATCCTCACTGGTATTCGTTTTCTATTGCTGCTGTAATAAATTACCACAAATTTAGTGGTTTAAAATAACACCTATTTATTACCTCAGTTTCTGTAGGTCAGAAATCTGGGCACAGTGTGGCTTAGTTGGCTAGAGTCAACCAAGGCCCAAAGCAAGGTGTTGGCAGGGCTGCCTTCTTTGCTGAAGGCTCTAGGGATGATTCCACTTCCAAGCTCATTCAGGTTGCTGGTAGAATTCTGTTCCATGAAGTTCTAAGACTGAGATCCCTTTTCCCTGCTAGATGTTAGCAGGGCTTATTCTCAGTTTCTGGAGGCCACTCACATTCCTTGGCTTATGGCCCACTCTCTCCATCTTCAAAGCCAGCAACAGCAGGCCAACTCCTTCTCATTCTTCAAATCGCTTTGACTCCCCCTCTACTTCATCTCTCCTCTGCTTCTAGCCAGAGAAGTTTCTAAACTCTTAAAGGCTTATGTGATTAGATTGGGGTCACCCAGATAACTCAGGAAGATCTCTCCACGTCAAGGTCTGTGATCATAATTACATCTGCAAAGTTCCTCTTGCCGCATAACATAACATTTCCAAAGATTCTGGGACTTATGGTATGGATGTTCTAGAGAGGCTGTTATTATGCCTTCCTCACCACTTTTCAATGTCTATAATTGCCCTTATTTCTTTTCCTTTCCCTTCTTACCCAGTTTAGATTTTATGAAATATCACTATAGCCCACTCCTCTGTAAAATTCCTCTATCACTTTATTCCTTTCCCCTTATTTGCTTAGAAAAATCCTAATTCTAGCTAAGTCCAACTTTACTCCAATTCCGTATCTTTATCCAACAATCTGAACATGACTGGAGAATTAATAGTATATATCTCATTTTAGTCCAATTCTTCCAGCCACCCTCTATGTATTAGCCATGAATTCAGTTTTTCACTCTTCAAGACAATTATTTCACATCTTTTCCATTCTCCTCAATCTTTCAACACTCTCCCCCACAATTCCTTCTCAGCAGATGATCTTGTTTCTAATTTTACTGAAAAAAAGCGGGAAATGCTCCCATATTTCCACCACCACATTTAATCTATAGCCATGTGTTTTACTTCCATTAAAGTTGATGAATTTTCTATTCTCCTTCCCTTCTCTTATCTAAGGCCACTAGTGCACTGGATCAAATACTCTCCTTGCTTTATCAAGGAGGTAGCTTACACAATTATCAATCCTTTTCCCACATCATAAATTTCCCCATTCTTCTGTATAATCTAGTCAAAATACAAGCATGGTGTATTATCTCCCATTTTAATACCTTCCCTTAATCACTCCATTTTTCTGCTTCCATTCATAGAAAACTTTATCAAAAGAATTTTCTGTACCTGCTATCTCTTCTTCCTCACTTCTTAATTCACCATAATCAGGCTATTGTCCCTTCTCTTTCATTGAAACCACTCTTTTCTTCATCATCAGTGACCTCAATCTTGTTAAAGCCAATGTTCAGTTCTCTGTCCTCACTATACCTAGTCTCTTGACAGCAACTGACATTGTGGACCATTTTCTCCTTCTTGAAACACTTTCTTCCTTTGGCTTCCAGGACACCACTTCCCACTTTTCCTTGTAAACCACATTTACCAGTCCTCTTTAATCCCATGGTGTGAATTCTTCTCTCTTTCTCAACCGCTAACTATTGGAGAGGCCCAAATCTCAGCAGTTCTGGGTCCTCTTCTCTACTGTCTATAAACTCATTGTCTAATCTCATTTGATCTCATGATTTTAAATAATACATATGCGATGACTCACAAATCTTCAGCCTCAATTTTCCTTCATTGAATATCCAATTACCTCTTCTCCTCTCTACATAATTCGCATTTCAAACTTAACAAAACCAAAACCAAACTCTTGACTTTATCCCCTGTGGCAGAGGCAACTAGCAGTTTACAAATAGCCATTATCTCTTTTTCCTTAGTCAAAGATCCCCTAATTTTCAACAGGGCATATGGTTACCTAGAATCAAGACTGTATTTCTCAGCATTCCTTGCAGTTGGATGTAGTTATTTTGTTAAGGTCATGTCAGTGGGATGTAAGTAGAAATATGTTACTTTTGGAAAGTGCCATGTGCAACTTCTGGAAATTGTCCTTAAAGGGAAGGAGGATACTTCCTTGCCCCTGGTCATGCCAACCTTCAAAAGATAGCACATTTCTCCCCAGATAGGAACTTTATCACTGGATTACACTGCCATATGGAGAGGAAGTTATGCTGGAACGTGGCCTCTTGACTTGAAGAGTCAAGCTTTACTTGACATGGTAAAAGAACAGTTGACTTATTTTCCATTGAATTATGCCCCTCATCTTCCCTCAACCAGCAATAACCCAATAACCTGGATCAAATATAAATTAAATCCTATTTTTTAAAATTCTAAAATCAGAATTTTAAGCGAAAGTATAACCATAATCCCACTTTAGTTTAGTGCCTACTCCATCCCCTGTCAGTCCATCACTCTGTAAACATCTCAGAGAGTTCACTGAGTGTGAAGCACTGGTTTGAGGACAGCAGCCCCTTACTTCAGTGAGTATCCTGGAATAGCTAAGCAAAGAATGAAACCCTTCAAACTTTGGAGTTACAAGGAAGGTGACCTATCCATCTGTGGTCTCAGCGCTGAAGTAAGAGGCTAAACAACTCCTGGATGCTCAAAGAAACTGTCACGTGTACTACTCTCACATGTATCTATAAACTGAGCATTCCACTGTAACTCTTCCACATCTCTGGGGCATAGCTGTCAACTGGATATCTTTCTTTATGGACCATACAAAGGATACAACTGATCACGCTGGCTTTTTCCAGTAGATAGTTTAGCAATACCATGGAATTCTGCATGTGCATTTCTATGTGTTAATCTTATTTTCCCTTTATTGCTCTGCATTTTTATAGTGCTCATTTCCTCTATATTTATTATATCCTTTTGTATTGACAGTATTTTTGTGGACCACCTAAAATTCTTTGTGGAATAGGGCTGAAATAATTATGCAAATGAAGTAAAATTCTCTTGTCTGGAATGGGTTAACACGGCTTCCAAAGTACTTAGCAGGAAGTAGGTATGTGGATTCAAGGTTGACAGTCTATTTTTAGATGACTACTTGGTTCTTCTTTACCACACAAGTAAGATTCTAATTTCAGGAAGGCTCTCCTTTGCTTAAATTTAATTGACTATGCATTGTCATCCTTTTGTATTAATCTCTGCTTTTAAAATGTGTTTTAAGATGGCTGACTGATTGCATCATTGAGACAGAGACCTGCTATCTGGAATAGGTACTTCATAAACCAATCACTTCTAGACTTTTCAGGCCATCACAGTCATTTTCTCATATAGAAAAGCAAACAAGCCTTACCAAAGCCTTTCCATAAGTAAAGGTTGAAATTATTCAGAACAGATGAGGTTCACTTGGAGCAAGACTGGCATAAACAGAGAAGCCCGAAAGGGTGATGTAGCAAATCAGCAAGAAGAATATGAAATGAAGCTGCCGTGTATCTGTTGTATAAATAATAAAAATTATTAAAAAGAAACTGTGCAATAAATGGTGGCATTGTTTCCCTTATATGTAGAGCTACTGATGAAAGTAGACATTTTGAATCTTCAAGGGTGACTTTTAAACATCATTTGAATGAAAAGAAACAAGAGCAAATGAAAGGACTGCTGTGACTCCTTTTCCCTCAAATCTAACGTTATCACGGAGAAGAGAAAAAATAGAACTGTCATCCATTTTTCTTTTCCTTTCATCTTTATATCATATTATCTAGTCACAATTTCCACACATTTCAAAGATTACGTATTAATATCTGTATACCTTTCAGATATTAGAAAGTCAAGCATAGGTCTACATTTTGTACATACAATGTTAACTGATGTGGGAGAGCAATACAATCATGACCTCATTCATATGGTAATTTTTTACATGATACAGACATTTTCTAGGGCAGCTCAAAATCCAGTAACTCAAAATAATTATGCAATAAAAATACACCTTCAGGGGGCTTCCCTGGTGGCGCAGTGGTTGAGGGTCTGCCTGCCGGTGCAGGGGACACGGGTTCGAGCCCTGGTCTGGGGGTTCCCACATGTCGCGGAGCGGCTGGGCCCGTGGGCCACAATTGCTGAGCCTGCACGTCTGGAGCCTGTGCTCCGCAGCGGGAGGGGCCGCGGTGGTGAGAGGCCCGCGCACCGCAATGAAGAGTGGCCCCCGCTCGCCGCAACTGGAGAGAGCCCTCGCACAGAGGCGAGGACCCAACGCAGCCAAAACAAAAAAATACACCTTCAGGTACCTCATTTATTTCAAAAACAGAAAGCAGGATCTCTGAATGAACTTAATGTCTTAGGAGGTGATTAAAAAAATTAACCCTTTAAGTGGAATTTCTCTGCCTGTCATAGACAGCAATTCAATTCATGTGACAGTTTTGTATTATGTCAACTTGGCTAAGCTGAACTACAGTACATTTCCTAGAATTCTCTGTCCTGTATGTTTCCTGTTAGGGTGGGCCTCAGAGATTCTTGTGGAAGATTTGGATGGCATGTGTAAAGAGCAGTCTTTTTGTAACTCATCCACATTACCATCAATTGGCTGACTCACCTTGGTGTGAGGCAGCATTTAAGCCTGCAAGTACTCTACCTCCTCTTGGATCCTCCTTTAGCTTCTCCAACTCCTGGGTCAGGTGTGTGTACTTAGCTTCTTGACAAAGGGCCCCAGCTTATACAGGACCTCCAAACTACCAAAATCAGAGATAACAAGAACTGATGTATTTCAGTCCATCCTCACAGACTCCAGCTCATCCTTGCAGGCTTTAGCTCACTTTTGATATCTCCACTTTATATTCATCTTCCCTCATATCTGCCTGCTTCGCAAACTTCAAGCTCCAAGGTCAGACCAGGACCTTAAAGACAAAGACCTTAAAGAAATTGCTTAACCAGCTCTAAAAATTGTGTAATGTCAAATTCCTATAACAAACACCAATCCCTTGATACACATGTATATACACCTCCTAGTGTTTCTACTTCTTTAATTGAGTGGTCAGTGATAAATCACAATCTCATATATATGTCATTTAATACAATGGTTCTCTCTAATTCCATCACCCACTATATATGGGTCAGCCAGCCTAGAATGAGAGGAACAGCCTCATTTATCTTCAGATGCAAAGCACAAAAGCAACTACTCTGTAGTTCTGAAATACTTAATTGCCTCTTTTCTCCTTTTAAACCTTACACAGTTCCAATCCAAATGCTTTGGTGACCATTAAACTCCTGTCAAGTCCCTGCATAATTCTGGACTGTAAACACTTCCTCAATTTTGGATTTCCCTTCTGTCTTGGCCCCACAGAGATCTCACGAGGACAGCTCCATCATTCCTCCACAGGAAGAAGGGAAATTTGTGCAGATTATCCATGCAATAAGAAATTTCTTCGTTTGGGATGAATATATATATGTATAAATATAAATACATACATGTAAGGTTTGTCCATTTTATTGTATCTATACTATATCTCAATTTAAAAAAACGTATTTTATGTTCCAGTAATACCCACACCTGTATTTTAACAAAATGCCCTGAAAGAACAGGGTCACACCAAGGGGCCAAGATCAGAGTTTGGCATAAATTAGGTCTTCTAGTATGTCTGCTCATCATACACAATAGGAAGAAAATAACCATATCATTTTTTTCCAAAAATAATGGCTGTATTGGCACCTTATAAAATCAATATGTGTTCATGGTAAAAAGAATAAATGCAAGCAATTTAGGAAATTTTTTAAAAGAACGAAATGCCACCACCCAACAATAATCAACAACTTGGAAAATGTCATTCTGGATATCTCTCAATGTATACATAGATACATACACACATACCAAAAAATAGCTAGCTAAATAGTGAGATAGATAAAACAGTATATAATAATGGGATCCTACTATAGTTATATAAAGAGCACTGACTTAGCTTGAGTACAAATCCTCACATTCTCAAGTGAGCAAGTTAAATACTCTTTCTGTGTCTCAGTTTTCTCACAAATAAAATTAGAAAAAAAGGTAGAACATTTTTCATAGGGTTGTTGTCAGGATTAAATTAATTATTAGATGTAAAACACTGAGAACATATAGTCAATAAATGTTCATTATTATTTGGTAGAGGAAGATATTTTCATCTATAAGACTTTAATATAGGAAAAAGAAACTTAAGAAATGGCTGATCATTTCTTTAATACAAGTTCCTAAAGATCTCTATAACCAAGAAGAAAACTGTTAAAAGATATCAATGTTGTAGTTATTTCTGTATACATTTCCTTTAAGACAGTATTGATGATAGTTTGTCAACAAGAAAATGGGGGTGAGGATAAGCACAGATATTATTATATGTTAGTTACATTATAATTATATATTCATTTTATTTTTATATTATTTTATGTTATTATATTATTTTTCTACATCAAAATTTATAAGATTTTTTTCTGTTCTGTATTCATAATTCCCCCAGTTAAATGTGGCCCAAATTTAAGTGGATTCAATTATCATGACCAGTCATTCTACTGCTTTTTCATTTCTGAGTTCTTTATTTGGATTTGTCTCTTGATGAGTTGAATTTCAGTTTATTCATTTACTGTAGAATAATTTGGGGGTTTTATATCCCCTGAGTTCTTCCATGTTTGAGATTCTTTCCTATTGTCTTAACTCCAAAATAAATACTTAACTGAATATAAGTAATATTCTTTGATTATAGTTCTCCTTCTTCAGAAATCTTTAGATGTTCCATTGTCTTCTGACATTGAACATGCTTGGAGAAGACTGAAAGAAGCTATTATACAGGGAAATTTTCCTTTAAAATTCTCATTTTTTTCAGGTTCATTTGTTGACTTCTGTAATTCTGGAATACCAATTAACTTTATATTTTATCTTCTTCATCTGTCCTTCATATTTGTAAACTGTCTCTATCCTTGCTAAGTTTTTGTTTATTATTCCTTCTCCTTTCACTATGATCATCTTTCCTCTATGTTACTGATTTCATTTTAGCTATTTATTCTACTTTTGCTGTTTCTAATTTGTCAGATCTGTAACGGAGTTTGCTGTTGTACTTATTTTATATCTGTTATTCTTTTATCTCACTTTGCTTCTTATTCTGTTGCTTCTCATTATTGTTTAATTCTATTCTTCTCATTCCATTGTGTTTGAGTTACAGAATTTATATCATATCTTGGGAAGTCTTCTTTTGTTTCTTGAGTTTTGTTATAGATTGATTGGGTTATTTGATGGGATTGTGATGTCTCTTTTTATTTAATCTTTTTGATAGCATAGTCTCCCTATATCAATGCTTCAATCAATGTGACTTTGCAACTTCTCCCAAAAAGAGGTAGAATCTATTTCCCCATTCCTTACCCTAAGACAGGACGTGTGGCTTTTTTGGTCAAAGAAACATAGTACATTTGTTCAAAGACTAGGCCTCAAGAAACTCTGTACACTTCTGATTCCTCTCTTCCACCTCTGTCCAGCCATAATATGAACAAGCCTGGGCTACCTTGCTGGGGGATGAGAGACCACATGGAGTCGAGATGAACAGTCCCACCTGAGTCATCTTAGACCAGTCAATCCCCAGATGATCTGGCAGCTGACAACAGACTGAAATCTGAGCCCAGCTGAATTCAGAACTGCTTAACTGAGCGGAGGCCAAACTCCAGAACTGTGATTTAAATTAATGCTTGTTATTTTAAGCCACTAAATTAGGGAGGTTTGTTGTGGAAAAAAAATATGACTGATACAGTCTCCACGCTTTTACATTTCATCCTATTGAGACTTAAAACATTGGCTTATGTATCCAGAACTCCTGCTTTCTCTAATACAGTATGAGTAAATCGTCCTTTACACTATCTTCTTTATCTGTGACAATTGGCCCCTTCTATACCCCATGTTTCCACCTCTCCCACACTTTTATAGGAATGCTGGCTACTACTTCTTGTCTATTCTGCTGCAGTCTGAGGGCATGAAGATGGGGTAGCATTCAGTTCAGAGGACATTCAGCATTTGCTGAGTTTCTGGACTTGCTTCCTTCTTCTGAGATGTCATAAATGCTGTATATCAAGCCCATTCACATTGTAAGGTTTTCATCTCACTCTTATGGGCTTCAGCTCACTCTCCTAACACTAAGAACTTTTTGCACTCCTAATGAACACTGATTTTTCAGAGGTAGATAGGAATGTCTACTTAATTTTTATTTTTACTTTCAAATGTTTCTCCCTGCCTTTTCACCAGGTTGCTTATTCACCTTAAAAGACCATTTCTCTCCAAATTGGGTCATTAGAGAAATTTTTCAGCTTCATTATGTATTTTTCTTTCTGCCATACGGAAAGCAGGTGTTTGGGGTCAGGGGCTAGGCTGTACCTCACCAGAACTGTCTTTCTTCTTCCTCAGCTGCCACTTTTTAAAATTTATGTCCTGATGTTACGCCTCTTTTCCTTAATTTTTGGCTACTTGTAATTTGGAGATTATTTCTCCCTACCAATTTGCATTTATTTTTTAAGTATACTTTTGAGAGATATTTTACTTTGTTTCATCCATAAATTGGTCATATATGTATCCCATTACACAAGGTTATACACAGAAACATCACATTACTCTATGATTCTTCAGAGAAGTAAAACCCAGAAGTATGAAACTCTTCAGAAGCCTGAAAAGGTGAATCTGTCACTTCAATTGTATAGTTACTCCTGCCCTAAAGATTCTTACCACTTACAAGATTGTTGAAAGGCTTGTGATTCCTAACTAGGTGACTGACAACACTTAAAACAAGTGCTCACTGTTGGAGAGGTCTAAAATTCAAAATCAGGGTGAACTGTTCTAGGAAGCCAGCTTGAGGCATAAGGGATTCTTAAGCCTGCCCAGGTCTTTTTCTTTGTTCTCCTAGCCAGAACACTTCATGATGAATAACTTGTTCTCTGAGGCCTAATGCTTCCTGTGCTTCCTTTGTCCTCCTGCTTAAAAGGCTTTTATGTTGGAGAATCCCTCAAATCCTGCCTTTTTTTTTTTTTTTTTTTTTCTTCTCAAAGGAGGGCTTCTGGAGACACTTACTTTTAGCTGAAGGGGTTTTGTATTTGCAGCCTATTTTGTGGCTAAAGATATAATAAATTAGTGACCTCCTTTTCCCTATCTACTATGTAGAGTTTATTTAATTTAACTTTTTAATATAAAACTGGTATGAACTAGAAGAGGGCAGAGAAGGGTTAAAGAGTCCTGCTGGGCACCCACAAGTTAGAATCTCCAAATGCGTATGGAACTTTACAAATCAAGAGGAGAAAGACTTTAAATGGAACCCTGAAGAGAAATATCAAAAGCCCCCTCTTTTCAATCTCTCCTTCAACAAATTTTTACTATTATGTCTTATAGGTTTCAATGGTACAGGGATAAAATTGGGAGGAATTTTGGAAAAATATTATAATGTAGACATGAAATAGTACATAAATTCTCTGTGAAGTTTTCATTTTCAAGTCAGACCAGAGTTGTCACATTGCCTGTTCTTGTGTTGTCTCAGTTGGACAGCATAAAAATTATCCCTAGGATCTCAGCGAAGCTTTCATTAAAAAAGAGGATGGGATAACATTAAGATTCAGGAGCTTACACCCCCATCCATGCACTATTTCTAAAAAAAAAAAATCAATGTCACTTTCCACTGTAACAGTAGTAACCATCCTAAATAAAGGAACAAGTATATTCCCAACATAATCACTGAAAAGAGATAGGAAAAATCTGAAAGCATCATAAATAAAAGAATTTTCCAATTGCTCTTCTCTCTTGTTCAGTATATTACTTAATTGCAAAGGTAGTCATAGGAGATTTCAGTTGGTTTTCTATACTCAGCCTCCATTCCTTCTGATTTTGCTTTCCAGACCCATTCTTACCCCTCTACATACAGCATGGTCTACTACCTCTCCCTCTCCTGTCTAAGAAGTGGTGGGTATGAAACCCAAACGTGGACAATCAGATTCTCCTCCACTCCAAACTCAGAATTCAAATCTTAAGTATAACGGCATAAAAACTAAAATCAGGTAGCTTTCATTACCCCGAAAGAAATTTTAAAGCATGTTTCACCTCGGCAGTTTTAAAAGCTATTGATGCCTGTGTCCACCCAAGAGACCCTTTTAATTGGTCTGGAGTGTGGCCTGAGCATCAAGACTTTTAAGATTGCTGAGGTTATTGTGAATTTCAGTGAGAACTGAGAACCACTGCTCTAGGTCACAAGAGGCCCAGTTTGTTCCTACTGCCTTGATCTATGAAATGCCCTGATTCTTAACTCTTCAAAAGCTGATTATTCAGCTTTTTCTTTCATACTGTAAACTACCATATATTATTCCAATAAATACTGCCTATATTAACCAAAGTCAGTTTCTGTTACTTTAAATGCAAGAGCCATAATTGTTATAGTGCTGAGGACAGTATATACTGATAACATTTTGGAAAATATCTTCCTAATAACTCTTCCATCCCTCTAAAACTAAACTCTCCTCCACCATTCATAGGACCACCATAAATGGTTGCACAGAGTATTTACTGTCCAGGGTTCTTGGCCAAGGAGGGAGTGGGGACTATAATTTAGCCTACATTCTTCTTGCCAAGCCATGTATCTTAGCAAGGGACTGCATCTGCCCAGAGGAAAAGACACTCTTTTTAAAAAAAAATTTATACAAAAGGTACTATCTGCTTTTCAAGTCATAAGCCCATGTAACTAATCTGCCAAAAGAGAGTGCCTTTTTCTAATTTGCACAAAGAAGACATAGGAGAGTGGCCCTGACTATCCACTTTCTAACATGATCAGTCATTTTTTTCTCTTTGAAACGTCAACACTTAGAATGCCTCATCCATTTAAAGACCCTAACTCTCACACTTCCAAGATCTGCCTCGTGACTACTTTTCTTAGTTTTAGGTAAGAAGAAGAAAATTTTTTATATTATTCACATATTTATTTCAAGATTTGGTTGTTAATCATATATCTGTTTTCACAGTGTCTAGAAAGAATTTTGATTCACATGAGGAGGGTAAGTGTCTCACCTGATCATAGGGTCAGAAGTTGTAGAATCAGGAAGTAAACAAGTTAAGAATCATAACATCTATCTACTAATTTAAAGCAGTGTTGGTATGTTGGGTGCTTTTCTTCCCCACCCTAGGTGAAAAGATTGATAAAGAAAAATGAAGTATTGATTTACTTGTCCTTAAAAAATATTAAAACTTTTCACTGAATTCAGACAGTTTTTAAAAGATATAGTATTTATTAAAACTAAAAATGTTTGCTTTCAAATGATTTAGCATGATTGAACAGTTTCAACATATTGAGCCAACTGGCAGATGTGAGTTTGAATATATTCTCATAATGATGAGTTTCTCATACCAAATTCTTAAGCTGCCTCATAATGAAAATTAATAGAAGATTATCAACCATAATATGTATTACACACCCAGCCATGATCTGAGAGAGGTGGAACTTTAAGTACTTCAGAGGTTGATTATTATCAACTTCTGCTTGCATGAAGATTTACATCATTGGCACACAGGATTTTATTCATCATTTCTACAGGGGGTAATTTTCCTTTAACAGATTAACATGGCCAACAGAAGTTTTCCTTTCACTTGCTTTATTTGATTTAAAGTTTATGTTTTACTAATCTCTCAGTATAAAACTTTAACAGATTAAACTGGTTTTATAAGATTACTGTAGATTACTAAACAATCAAAACCATTTTTCCACATACAAAAGCACCCAATGGTGTTTGTTATTTGAGCAGATCAGCATGAAGTGAAAAGTATGATCCTTTCACTTTAATGTTAATTAAGTCTTGCACAGAGTTCACAGACATCTGAGAGAAGGAAACACATCAACCAAAGAGTAGTGTTTACATAAGATATATGGGAGATACAAGGTGAAAATAACTGAATTCATGGATTTAGGCCTTAGACCAGCCCTGTGGTTTTATGGAATCCTGTGGGGCAGTCTTTAAAATAATACGCAGAATGAGAAGAATTGTGATTATTAATAAACTGACATTCAAAAGGTATTGCTTAAATTGCTACCAAAGAGTCACGATCTCTGTGTAGCTGTAGGATGGTTGGTTCTGATTCAAGTTCATAAATTCCCATTGAGCTCTCATAGGATAGAGCCTAATTCCCATCAAAAACCAATTGGAGAGGTCTGATATTTTTTAGGTCTGATATTATTTACGATCAGTGAAAAGAAAATTGAAAATATCCCACAAAATAATCGCTCCCTCACTCATGGTCTAAGATGATCTATTTTTACAGAACACACATTAATCATATCTTACGGTACTTGGTGAACAATACCCCTTTGCGATTTCAATGAATCTATAATCTTTACAGTTTCCTTTAAATTTCTTATCACTAATACGGTTTAATGGAACTAGCAAACTAAATTACATGACTTATACCAGTTTGTCATGGAGATACTATTTACATTCATGTTAGTTTACTAATATTTGGACATCTGTATTTTGAATGAAACTATGTATGATAATTGATCAGAGAATCTCTCATTTTGTTCAGTTGCCAAAGCAATCCCCTATAAATGTATTACTTGGAAAATCTGAAGAAAAACCCAATTATTTTACCATATTTACCCAATTATTTCTATCATATCATATCATATTGACCATACCTTTTGTGAAACTACCTTTTTCCTTGGATTCTATCTTAAATACAGTATCCTTATGGCTCAGTTTTGGTATATATATATATATAAAACATAATACACCAAGGCTTCAACTTTCCCCTCAAGTCATGTAATTTCAAACCTAAGAGTAAACTCAATCCCAATCAAATTAATATCATTTGAATTACTGTGGTTATTGATTACTATAAAACAATTACCCTCAAATAGCAACTTAAAACGACAAGCATGTATTATCTCACAGTTTCTTTGTGTCAGGAATCTGTATTTAACTTATCTAGGTACCTCTGGCTCAATATCTGTCATGGGCTGTATTCAGGCTAAGCTAGGTCAGCTACAGCTCTGATCTCACTGAAAGCTCAGCTGGGGAAGGAAGGTAATGTGCTTCCAAGCCCACTCATGTGGTTGTTGGTATATATCAGTCCCTTGCTACACATGCTCTCCAAGGCAGCTAGCTTTTCCCAGGACAACCAATCTGAGAGCAAAAGAGAACACCAAGATGTAAGCCTAAGTTTTTATTAATATAACCTAATTTCAGAAGTGACTTCCTACCTCTCCTCTTGTATTCACTTCATTAGGAACAACACACTAAATTCAGCCCACACTCAGTGGGAGGAGATTACTCATGGGTGTGAATCAGAGGAAGTGGGGATTATTAGGTGCTATCTAGAAGCTGCTTACCTCACTACTATTCTCAAATCCAAAATATTTAAATCTGAACTTGTGAGAGTCTCATCCCACATTAATAATCCTCCTGTTCCTCTGTAATAACACCCTTCTCCTTACCATCGCGGGTCAAAGATTCATGTATGTTTCACTCCTACTAAAACTCTGATATAACTTGTTGAGACTCAATTTTCTATTACATTTCACTTGGATGTGCCTTTCTCATTTCATAGCCACCATCTTAACTCAGACCCCATCACCTTTTTCTTGATCATTTCAATTATCTTTACAACTGGCCGTATCACTTAAATTCATATCTCACACTACTGCCTGAATAATTTTCCTACCACGCAATTTTATCAAAAACTGTCAATCTAAACCTTTCAGTTGTTCCCCTATTGCCTACAGGACAAAAATCCAAGCATCTTAACTGGACCTCAAACTGATTTTTACTTAATTCTCCCTATTTTTCTGAGTCAGTCCTGTATTCTAGCCAAATTAGCCCATTCACTGTACCTTGTAATGTTTTGCACACTTCTAGCTGTATATCTATGTTCTCACAGTTCTTGGATGACTTTTCAACAATTTCCAGTCCCAGCATCCTTCCAGATCCATTCAAATCCAATACCCTCTTCAATCACTCTGTATTCACTTATTAAAAATTAAAATACTTTTTGCCAGATACCAAGCACTACATGAACTAGTAATAAACATCAGTTGTTTTAAGTTACTCTGCTCTGGATGTCTGTTATACAGAATTTTTGAGCCAATGGTTACCTAACTGATGCCAGATCCAAATGCATATGTCTAGTAGGCAGCTATCAAATAATCAAGAGCTTAGGAGAGAGGCTTAGACTGTAAGCCATCCCTTGTCACTTCAGCTGAAACTATTTTCCTTTCCTAGATCTCCTCTACACTCTGTGCCTAGACAACTAATGTGATAATTATCACATTCAATCTCATATTGTGAATTATCTTTTTAAATTCATAGACTCCATATCCCGGCCAGATCATAAAAATTTAACTATGATTTTTTTGTGCTTTGCATATGTAAGCACTGAAGAAAAATTTATTAGATTGATGATTGGATAATACAAAAAAATATTTTAGTCTAAATCACATCACATTAGTTAGCCTGTGAAGTTCTTACCATTCTGTTTCTTTTTAAATTTATTTCTCATTTATCATATCCAAGTAATTCTACCAATAAATACTTGAGCATCTCTTTTTTCCTAGAATGAATTGTCTGGTAAAGTTGCCCCATTAGAAATAATTAAATATCCAAATGACTCTACTCTTAAAATAGAAGTGTTAGTATAAAAGATTATCTAGCACTTCTTTTAGGAAATAGGAATTTAACTGCCTTAACCATGAATATAAAGATATCGTCAAAACCTTATATACTTACAGCCAAATAAACTACGTCAAAGGATCAAAGTTTATCTTTCTGAGAGATTGAGGTAGACACTGTCGCAGCCTAACCAACCACCTCCTTACCCCCTCTCCCTACTTTTTTCCTTTCCAGCAGAACTGTGAATTTGTTCAACCTTGTAAAAGACTACAGACTCAGAATTTCAAACCAAGGATTTGCCACTTATAAGAATGCATTGCAGAAAGTAAGGGGGAAAGAGTTCACCAGCCAGCAGCTGAGAATCCCCACACCACAGTTCCTGAAAGAATCACAATTGTAACCTGTCATTTAAATATATTGACACATTGCAACCACCTAGAGGGGTGGGATAGGGAAGGTGGGAGGGAGGGAGATATAAGAGGGAAGAGATATGGGGATATATGTATGTGTATAGCTGATTCACTTTGTTATAAAGCAGAAACTAACACACCATTGTAAAGCAATTATACTCCAATAAAGATGTTAAAAAATTAAATAAATAAATATATATATTGACACATTCCAAGATTCCTTTCCAAATTTTCCTCATGATCTGCAGGGCTGGGAATCCTCGTAATACTCAGGGAAGATGAAACCTCAGATGCTCGTGAGTTGGGGCAAAGAAACTTAAGACTTAAACCTCAAAAGAGCTATTTAAAAGGATACAAATAATATACATTTGGAAATCAAAATAATTATTCACGAAAAGCACCCTGGAATTATCAAACAGTTACATTTGTCCAAAAGAGTAAAATACTGAGGATCTACAAAGAGCCACAGTGCTCATATTAGGAAATAAAAATTAAGAATTTGTTAAGTGAGATCTTTATTTTTTAGCAAACATGGCATGACGTTCTGTTTACGATGGATGGGCTGATTTTGTTAACATGAGCTAGGAAACCAGGAGATTAGGGGAGGCCCCCTCCCAGGTCCCAGTGGTGAAATAATAGGTCTGAATTAATCATTGTGGACACATTACCCTTGCCAGTGATTGGTTCAGGAATGAAATGTAAATAAGTCCTAGGTGTTAAATATGAATTTCTTGGTGACTTAAGGGCAATTTTTGTGGTCAGAAAAAAAAATTCATATATTTACTTTGATTTTTTTAAAATTATAATTCATTTTATTAAAGTTACATATTTAAAAAAACTAGTTTTCCTTAAGCTTAAGCTTTCAGCTTATAGATTTATTATAATTATAATGATAATCTAACAAGTTTTAATAATTGGTTTTAGAGACCATTTGATTAATGTTTGGCACCATTTACAGTTAAGCAACTTCAAACATTTTAATCTGTATTTATAAATTAAATGTATTTAAATGCATTCAAATTTTAAAATACTTAAATTATTTTAATACAAACTTTGAGTTCAAAAATGACTTTTATATTTAATAAACTTATTAGTATGATGAATCATATGTTCTCATAAATGTTTCAACATTGTACATAAACCTAGTAATATTTTAATGTAAAACACAGATCAAAATTGATAACTTAATTTTATGTTTTAAATCAGAATAACCAAGCTGATTTGTAAGTCTAAGTCTACTGAACCCAGTTTCTTAAAAATTACAATTATATAAAATATCAATTATATAATACCATAGTTTGATTATCTTCAACTTTTTCACACTGAATTCTCAGTCTCCCCAGGGTTGAAAGGTGCTTAACTATTTAGGTTATAATTATGTCATAAAAGGCAATTTTGAGGAATAACCTCCCCATCAGTGTGATTGCTTAACAACCATATATTTCACCTGTGTCATGGTCTTTTGTTTTTGTTTTTGTTTTTTTCACACACCCTGATAGGGTATCCTGGTTCCTCTTTATAGTCTAAAACAAGAATTTTATAACTAAAAGTTGTTCTTGCACCTTGGAGTCAGCAGAATCTCTGTCTCCAGTTTACACACAGGTAAATGATATGATTGCACTTTGCATTTTTTAGCTCTTAAGATATGAAAATGTTCTGCCTGTCCAACCCTAAAGATAATTCAGCTTTACACAATCTGATTTCCTCTACAAAAGTTCTCTGACTTTTAGGAACATACCACTTCTATGACATAAACTGATTTCTAGTAGAACCCTGGAGATTTCTCATGATATTGCCTGATTACTCAAGGTACTTCCAAGATCATTAGACTGACACTGACCAGTGGCCTCTGAAGGGAAGCCTGCCATAGGCTTCTCCAAAAATAAGAGAAATGTACAGGAGGAAAGTAACTCTTCTTTAACTGGATGTTTTTCTGTCTGCATGTGGTGCTTAGAACCCCAAGAGCCTTTTTGTGACTTTGAGGAGGCAAGCCTAAAACCTAGCAAACACATCAAGTTTGACGAAGCTAAATCTGGGGACATCCTACCTCTAAGCTTTTTAATCGAATGAGATAAAACATGTTTTTTTGTTCACCCACTTTAAGTTGGATTTTCTGTCACTTGCAGCCCAAATCACCCTAACTATAAAGTAATCCATTAAGACTTCCACATAATCAACAAGATTCAAAGTTATAGGGAACCATACTGGCAAACTCTACGTATCAAATAATACCACTAGTTTCCCACATATACATAGCAGTGTATCCAATGCAAAGGATTTATGAAGAATAGATCTCATGCAAAAAGGTTTTTATGGCATTTATTATCTAGTGGTTAAGCAAGAGTAATGAATACAATATAAACCAACAGAAGATAAAGAGCTTACATCAATAGTGTCTCAGCCTAAATACACAAGCAAATGGTCAGCTGGGTTACTGTGTGTTCCAGTTATCTATGGCTGCATAACAAACCACCCCAAAACTTAGTGGCCTAAAATGTCAGCAACATTTATCTTACTTATGAAGCTGGAATCTAGGTAGTGCTCACAGGGACAGCTTGTCTCTACTCCACTCAGCATCTGCCTGAAGTCAAGAGATTGTAATCAACCAAAAGCTCAGCATTCAAGAAGACCTGAAATATTTGAGGCTGGCACGGCTGGGGCTCCTCAGGCATCTTTCTCTTTCCCCACAAGCTCTCTCAATAGGGTCTCTACAGTATGGTGGCTTTAGGGTAGCTGGACCTCTTACAAGCTGCGTGTCGAGAGAGAGAGAGAGAGAGAGAGATACGCAGGCAGAAGCTGCATCATGTTTAGGACCTAGCCCTGGAAATCACGTAACTACATTTCCACTTCATTCTATTTGTCGAGGTAGTCAGAGGCTCACCTGAATTCAAGGAGATGGACTCTCCTGGACAGGCTCTACCTTTTGGTAGGGGAGTGACAAAAAGAGTATGTGGGACCAGAAATATTAATGTACCCATTTTTGATACAATCTACCACACTGTGACATCATAGATATTCTTCAGTTGAATCAAAGGCTATTTCTTCAAAGAGAAGGAGTTTTAGTCAAATCTTAAAGAATATGAGAGACCTGGCCTGTCACACTAAGTCTGTTATTTTAAGATAACATATTTTAAAGCAGTCATTTCTTAAGTATATAGTTTATATCAAGAAGCAACAAAACAGACAGTTCTACTTAGAAGTTCTCAATGGCTTCACTATCTTAATTTATAAATACCCAAAATCCAGTCCTTGTGCCCCTTGACATGTGCAAAATAATCTTAAAAGTAAACACTGTGGAACCTTTTTATGACACAGAATTTTACTAAATAAACACAAATATCTTCAACCTTTTAAACTTTTCCCCAGGCTTAGATGAAAATAAGCTATGAAATAAAGTCCAGTGATTTCTAACACAGAGCAAAAATTAGCCTTAAAATTCTTTCTTTGAATTAAAATGCAAGCTCTTTTATGTCGGGGGCTTCTGTCGCTTCGTTCAGTACTCCTTTACAGTCCCCACCCTGCCTAGAGCACTGCTTTGCAAATAATAAACTGGATGCATGAATAAATAAAACTAGTATTTATAAAGCACTTTTATATATTTTACCTCAAAATAACTTGTAACATAAATATTATTATTATTGGTCCTATTCAATAAAATACAAAGGTGAGAAGTCAGTAAATGAATTTCCCAAAGTCACAGAAATAGTGAAGTACAAGAAATGAGTTGGAACTCAAATACTTTTCTTATTCAAACACCCATACCCTCTTCACTAATTATTGATATATTTTACACACTGTCATGACTTTCACTAGAGGATTATTTCAGGCATGGATCTGTGCTTTGCTGGATCCTCACAAAATACCCCAAAGTAATCATTCTATATAAAACCATGATCCTCGCATGCTGCAGCCCCACTGTCACGATTACTGTTAAATTTTCAATTTCCTACGTATATAATCTTTTAGGTATTCATCTCCCATTTTATTCATTTATTAACAGTTCTAATATGGCCTTAGTGAATGTTTTGCAACACTAAAACCTAGAATGCAACCAAAACTTCTTTTCAACCACATTTAGCTACAGTGATCAGATTATGCAGACATCACAATGTTAAGGTTAAAAAAAAAAATAAATGTAAAAGAAACGGTCAATAATCCATTGTAGCACGTAAACTTATCAAAGCAATGATAAATATTTAACACATGGAAATATCCAATAACAGAAACCAGTTCCGTTACAAGGAAGGGCATATTCCTATGTAATACATGGCCATAATTAGAGCACATTTGCATATTTACCTTGGGGAACTTTTCTCAAGGAATTTAATTTGCATTTTGACCCAGAACTCTCTGATGAGAGATATATAAAGAAAAATAGAAGAATTTTTCCAAATTCATGTATAGCAGAGTTTAATCTCTTACCTTTCATTTTTCCCATTCATTAAGGAAGGTTGAAAGAATTAAATGAGATGATGTGTTTATAACAAGAAAGAAACAGTCATCACTCACAGTGAATTACATTATCTTCCCCATCATTGTCAAGAATAGAATGCCTGCCCCAGATCCAGTGCTCAAAGGAAGCTACATTATTGCTGAGACTTCAGAGCAGGGAGAAGAGAGGTAGGGGATCATAATGTACCAGGAGAGTTAACACTGAAACAAAGCCTCTAGATATTTTCTATTTGGGAAATGAGGAGACCAGAATTTACTTTTAGGATAACATGCTCTCTTTCTAGGAAAAATGCCCAGGAAGCCAAATAGTTATACCAATATAAAGCAAAACTGGTGGGTTGCATTGGAACTACAGTTCCAAAAACACAGTCTGTAAAACGCAGTAATAGAAGTCTTGGCAAGACTCCTGCTATGTGCTGCCTTTAGGAATAACTCTTCAGACCAGGACCTATGGCCTAAAGAGAATGCCTGAACCCAGACACTTAGCTGAATTCTCCCTATGTTTGAAAATCAGAGAAAGTAATCTTCACCCTGCAAAAAGGAAGAGAGCAAGGAAGGACCAGAACACTTAACTGGGTACCAACAAAGAGACCCAAGGATGAGAAACAGGAACTGGAACAAGCCATCACCTATGTGCAAGGACAGGGAAGGGGGGGGGAGGTGTGTGATGAAGTCACAAACAAAGCAAGATCCCAGTTTCTGGAAACCGGCACAAACATAAGCTTTAGATGATTCTGAGCATCAAAATATGGCCCTACATTCTTCACTTTCCCCTCATTGGGACAGCCATGTTTCCAAAGCCTGAAGCAGCACACAGCCTGTGGATGGAGGGTGAGTGGCCTGAGCAAGTGGGTTCTGGAGGAATATAAAGGTAAATGCAAGAGGAATCACTCTAATTGTCCTAAATTGTCCCACAGATGAAAAACCAGGAAGGCCTGATCAAAGCTGCTGCTTGAATCCACTCCAGCCGACTGAAAGCAACCATTAGAAACTGATCCCAGTCATGAGAGCCACTGCTGGCAGGAGTGGTTTCCAACCGGGGTCACCACTGAAGGAGCAGCTGCTTCAAGCTGGAATGGGAATAGCTGCTGAGGGTGACACAACAAGAACCCCTGCCACGGGGCATTGCTTGGAACGGCAAGTAGTTTCACTCTGAGCAAACCTTTCCGGTTCAGAGACCCCTGGCTCACTCTATTTTGCCATATGACTACATTTGGAAGAAAAAGAAGTTATTCCTCCATCTAAGATGAGGGTAGAAATTATTGTTTTTCATTTTCTTTCTTATTACACGTAAAGAATTAGTCTTCACGGCAATGAAAAACACCTGAACATCACCTGACCCTCACATCTCTAGCCAGAGGAAAGAAAGAGAAAGGGAATTACATACCTGACATCCTGTGAAGAGCAAATTAAGAACAAGTAGGCTTCATTGTGTATGTATTTCAAATCATCATGTTGTACACCTTAAATATATATCATTTTAAAATATATAAATAAACCCTCCTACACTGTTGGTTGGAATGTAAATTGCTGCAGCCACTATGGAGAATAGTATGGAGGTTCCTTAAAAAACTAAAAATAGAGTTACCATATGATCTAGCAATCCCACTCCTGGGCACATATCCAGAAAAGATGAAAACTCTAATTCGATAAGATACATGCACCCCAATGTTCATAGCTGCACTATTTACAGTAGTCAAGACATGGAAGCTGTACACCTGAAACCAACACGATACTGTAAATCAACTATTCTTCAATCAGAAAAAAAAAAACTTGGAAGCAACCTTAATGTTCATCGACAGAGGAATGGATAAAGAAGATGTGATATATATATACAATGGAACACTATTCAGCCATAAAAAAAGAATGAAATAATGCCATTTGTGGAAACATGGATGGACCTAGAGATTATCATACTAAGTGAAGTAAGTCAGAGAAAGACAAATACCATATGATATCACTTATATGTGAAATCTAAAAAAAAAAAATGATACAAATGAACTTACTTACAAAACAGAAATAGACTCACAGACATAGAAAACAAACTCACGTTTACCAAAGGGGAAAAGGGAGGAGGGATAAACTGGGAATTTGGGATTACCAGATACACACTGCTATATATAAAGTAGATAAAGAATAAGGACCTGCTATATAGCAGAGAACTATAGTCAATATCTTGTAATAATCTATAATGGAAAAGACTCTGAAAAAGAATACATATATATATATAACTGAATCACTTTGCTATACACGTGAAGCATTGTAAATCAACTATAATTCAATAATATATATATACACATATGTATAAATTTTTTAAAAGAATGAGCAGGCTTTAGAAAGCCTTTGTTTTTAAGCACTATTTTTTTTCTAAGCCTCTAGACTGAGGTCAGTTGTACCTAATTCTACAGAACACGAAAATTAATTCTCAACCTTTCCAAAGGTGATGGTATTCTTGTCGTTGTTATTACTGTTGTGGTTAAAAGCCAATTAATCCTGTGCCCTTTCTATGAATAATTGACTTTCCTTTCAGGTTTTTAGATATAGGTCTTTGCTTTCTGGTTTTAGTCAGTCCAGGTTTTATTAAAATTAATACACCTTAGGGCTTCCCTGGTGGCGCAGTGGTTGAGAATCCGCCTGCCAATGCAGGGGACACGGGTTCGAGCCCTGGTCTGGGAAGATCCCACATGCCGCGGAGCAACTAGGCCCGTGAGCCACAACTACTGAGACTGCGCGTCTGGAGCCTGTGCTCCGCAACAAGAGAGGCCGCGACAGTGAGAGGCCCGCGCAGCGAGATGAAGAGTGGCCCCCGCTCGCTGCAACTAGAGAAAGCCCTTGCACAGAAACGAAGACCCAACACACCCAAAAATAAATAAATTAATAAAAAAAAAAATTAATACACCTTAGATAAACCACCTAAAACTTTTGCAGGTTTTAAATGTGTTTCTAGTCCGTGCAGACTCGTCCTTTTTGGGGAATTTTCAGTGAACAGAGAAGCCTTCAGTTCTGTCACAGCCAACAAATGAGAAAATCTGACATCAATGCTCAAGTCCATCCAAAAATGACCAAACATTTTTTTAAAGCAAGAAATATAATCAGAAAACTTATTTTAAAATATATCTTTACATTAAAATTGAGAAAGAGGATTTACCACACATGAAAACTTACAGCATAATCTTAAGAAATTAGTTTAATCTGTATTTGCAAATATAAAAAAAATAGTAGTTTTTTTAAGCAAGCATTATAGTGAGACTTGTAAAGTGGGATAAGAACTATCTGATTGAAATATATTCTTTCTCTGCTCAGTTCAAAGCCTGATTCAAGTCAAGAGGTCATATGGCACTTTGCCAAGTACATTATTGGGTTTTCTTTTGACTTGTTATTCCTCTGCTCATTCCTACCTTCAGGAGTTAACAAAATTTTAAGAGGAGGCAAGCAAGATCTACCTCTACTTGCATGGGCAAGGAGATTATGTGTTCCTTAAGGATTTGGTAATCACTGATTTGAGGTATTATGCTAATTCTTGCTGTAGATCAACCTGGGGAGTCATTCTACTATGCTACTATGTTCAATAAAATTAAGACTGTCTATGCATAGTTGTTGCATTTAAAAGCCCCCTTTCATTACCTTTAGATGTTGTTTGAGATGAGAATATATAAAGTAAGAACCAGTATGGGCTCTCTGTGCCTTATAGTTACACATAGGTTGTAAAATGTCTTTTGATAGGCCCATTATAGCCATGAAATAATTTAGGTACTCAACCACATACTAAATATTTGAAGTGGGAAGAGTAAGTACAGCAAAGTATTTCAAATATATTTTTACAAGGTTGAATCACACATTTTTAAAAATTCCTTTATTTTTCAATTTTTAAACAATGAACATGTATTGTTTTATGACCAACAATCACACATTTGTCTAAAATATATAAATATAGGTTATATTATTAATTTAATAAATTAAATAACCACTTAAGTGAAATTTTACACTTAAATCTAGAAGTCAATATGTATCTAAGGGCAAGAGGAGAGAGAATGTTCTGTTAACGCATTGTTTCTTGTTGCTTCATTGTGTATCAGGGAAGCTGTGCACCCTGTCCCATAGATCCTGCACATGATGGAAGGTGCCTGCATAGCTGGTAGTTAGGACCCCATGCTGGGACCTCAAAGAGCCTACTCCACCAGAGTCACAGCCTTAACCACCATACCCTGAAGGGCTTGTAGGCTCAGCCACTGACTGTGCTAGAGCCAGTTCTCACCCGTAAGTTCCTGTGCCAGCTCTGGGTCCCTGACTTCAATGCACACCCTTTCCTGCCTCTGGGATACTGCACTTAATTTTGCCAGGTCTTCCTAGGAGCAGGAGTTGAAATAAGGTCCCTGGGTCTTAATTAGAATTAACCCACACCCTAGTGGACAGAATCACAGTTTCTCAGAGAATAATTGCCTGAATCAAGTCAGCAAAAACTGAATAACACCTTAATCTCAGGACCCTGGCAGCCTCTAGACTCTACCTTGGAATATCTATAGTGTGTCTTTCAAGCACTCTTACTTTAATACCAAGGTGTAAGCCAGGTAACTTGAAGCCTACCTCCTAGACCTTAAAGAGACTGGCATTTTTTGTGCCATCAAAGTGAGCAGCCTATTTAGCCTCAGCTTTAGATATAATCCTATTACATTTACAGTTGACCCTTGAACAACATGGGTTTGAACTGTGTGCAAGCCCACTTTTACACAGGTTTTTTTCAATAGTAAATACTAAAGTACTACCTGATCCTGTGGTTGGTTGAATCTACGAATGTAGAACCATGAGGTACAGAGGAAGGCCGACTGTAAAGTTACACGTGGATTTTGGACTGGGGGGGTCATCACCCCTAACCCCAGCATCATTTAAGGGTCAACTGTACTTTCCAATCACTTTGCAAGTCGGTGGCTCGGACTAGAACCAGAACCAAAACTCAAGTGTCCTAAATAAATCTGTTTCCCACTGGAAAACATTGTGTCTGATTAACTCCCTCAGTTTTAATAAGTCCCCAAAAGATGAAAGTCCCCTCCCACTCCACACACCCGAAAAGGATAGAGATATAGTCCTCTTTGCTGGGAGACTCTCAAGGCTCTAGGAACCATTAATTGGAAAATACTTTGAAGGTAAGTGGAATAGACTATCAATCTGTAGATTCACATGATGACTCCTGCAAATTGTTGATTGTCTTTTAAAGTGTGTGATAGAGTAGAAAAAGTGAATAATCTATTTCATGTAATGAGAATTGCAGCATGACAATTTTCCCATAGGAAGAAATAATCAAAGAAGGAAAATATTTTCTAACCTGTATTAGATGACTTCTGAAATCAGATAAAATCCTTCTTAAGGCACCACTAAGTGCTTCCCATATGCACAAGAATTTGGAGTACTCTGTTTTTCATGAGTGGTTACTTGAGAGACAAACATTTCTAGAAAAGGAATCAAAGGGGGCAAGTGTTATAAGAATGATAGAGAAAGAATAAGGAAAAGTTCTAGAGGGCCCCACAGGGGATACCCGGAAAATAGCGTGAAAAGTGCTGCCCTAGATTTGCAGCAGGAAGAGGGAGGAAGATTGGAAGGAAAAGTAATTAGAAAGAGTAGGAAGTGGTTTTCTCTGCTTTTTTTCAGAAGGGGAAGAAGTTGCAAGAAAAGAGAGAAATGAAATCATGATACAGTTTACCTGTTAAAAATAAGAACTTATTCGAGGAATATTACTCAGCCATACAAAGGAACAAAACTGAGTTATTTGTAATGAGGTGGATGGACCTAGAGTCTGTCATACACAGTAAGTCAGAAAGAGAAGAACAAATACCACATGCTAATGCACATATATGGAATCTAGAAAAGCGGTACTGATGAACCTAGTGGCCGGGCAGGAATAAAGATGCATACGTAGAAAACAGACTTGAGGACACAGCGGGAGAAGGGTAAGCTGAGACGAAGTGAGAGAGTAGCACTGACATATATACACTACCAAATGTAAAATGGATGGCTAGTGGGAAGCTGCTGCATAGCACAGGGAGATCAGCTCTATGCTCTGTGATGACCTAGAAGGGTGGGATAGGGAGGGTGGGAGGGAGGCTCAAGAGGGAGGAGATATGGGGATATATGTATACATACAGCTGATTCACTTTGTTGTACAGCAGAAACTAACACAACATTGCAAAGCAATTATACTCCAATAAAGATATTAAAAAAAAAAAATAAGAACTCATTCAAGAAGAAGCAACTGCTACATGAATAAGAAAGGACTCAGCCAGAAGGTGACACTGAAGCAGCATCCTACTGAGAATAGAATAATAACAGCTAACATTTATTGAACACTTGCTATGTGCCAGGCACAGTTCTAAACATTTTATAGACGCCTTTCCTTTTTATTTAATCCTCATAATAACTCTATGAGGAACTGAAGCCAAAGAAAATCTGGGAGCAGAGTATGGGGTAGAGGACAGAAAATCTCTCCTGGCTCCTGAGGATTATGATTGATCTGGTGTCATACTCAGAATGGGACTCCATGAGCCTGGACATTGTGGAATTCTTGATCAGCTTCTGCAGGCTGCAAATCCAATGTCTTATGTTCAGAACAAAAACAAAAACAGAAAACTCCTTAATGAAGTATGTTAAGCAAAGAGCACTGGAATATCTAGTGTATTTTCCAGGAGCTGACCAAAGTCAAATATGATGCCAGGGACAGTTCTGACAAAGGCTTATATTGATATTCAATAAACACTGACAGCTTCAGCCTTGTGTTCAGAAAAAAGAAGCTGTTCTTTAGATAGATAGATAGATAGATAGATAGATAGATAGATAGATAGATAGGTAGATAGATAGGTGGATAGATAGATAGCCACATCTCTGAGAAAGGTGTCTAATGATAGTTTTCTTTGGGCTTTTTTGGCTTACTTTTTAATGGACGTATTGACCTCAAAAACTTGGGGGTGGGCCTGGGGAAGGTATAAAATATATAAAGAAATAACAATAGAAAATACAAACTAAAGAGATACTGATCATAGTTGTTTTCACCACATCTTGGTGATTTTTGAGTTTTCATTTAGATAACCAAGAAATACACAAAGCAAATGGCTTAAATCCAGTTTTTCTAGTTAAAAAAAAAAATGTCCAGCCACTTTATTAAAGGTGCCTTTTTTTTTTATTTCAGTTTTATGCTAAAATTTCTCCCTGCTCTCTCAGCAGTATTCTTGGCCCCTTTAAATTTTCACACTCTGTTCTGAAGCTGTTTTAAGATTGTTTTCAAAGACTTCTGGTAAAGTACTGGAGGGGGTGTGTGTGTGTGTATGCACGTGTGTGTGTGTGCTCACACACACACAAGGGCATTCATGTGTGTTTTTAACAGTAAAAATAAGAAACTACCTTTCCATTTGGGTTAGAACTGAGATGAAATGAGGAATGGCCGCCACCAAGCAGAAAATGTGCTCACTTTATGTGTGCCAGTTAATTACGACACTTCAGAGGCGCTTCCGAAAGGATAAGGCAAGCTGCATAAATTTAGCTGTAATCCAGGCAGGCAAAACTAATTTGCAGGGGATGGCCTTATCTAGCCACTGCAGCTTTCTCAGAAAATTAACCTTGGATATTTGGGCCCAATTCAGAAAGTGTTTGATTTTTTTTCCTTTCCCTGCTCAGCATAAGGGAATGTTTGAATTTAATACAATACCTGACTTTTAAGAGGCACGATAAATGCTGTAGGCAGTTCAGAGTTATTACTGACAAGCAAAAAAATATATTTTATATATACATATAGATGATTGTCCTTCATGCCCATTATCCTGCCTTCTTACATGTGCATCAGAGGGTTTATCAGTGTAGGTATAGGGGTTTCTCGGATTAAGAGAAGGATGCAACTCATTTTTAATGTACTTAGAAAAATTCATCAAAGTTCACTGCAGAACAAGTCATGCATACTGACTTGTTCATTCCAGTGGAAATGAAGAAATCCCCATAAAAATAGAAGTTTAATGAAATGTTGGAGCCAAGTCTTGCCCGTCATTGTAATTATCACTGATTTTGACCCTTCCCTGATCTCCCCCTATTAATTAATCTCACATAGCACAGTTAAAAGTTTACCTTATTATTTTTATCATGTAATCACCCATTCAATCTATATTGACTGAAGTCAGTATGCTTTCATATGTTTTCTCATTTAATCCTCACAATATCCCTGTTTATATTTCACTCATTTCACCAGTACAAGAGGCAAAGATTTCCTATGCCAGTGGTTCCAATGCATTTTAAAATTTCTCAAAGCTGTGACAATATATAAACATGGAAAGCGCTTTTGTGATTGCATGATAAAATTTAAAGGTTTTTTTTTCCCCTGAAAATTTTGATTTTGTTTAATAATATGTTTAGAATACAAATATAACTCATTCTAATTTCTCTAAATTTTAAACAGCAAATTGTATTTTTACTGACCAGCTTTAATAATAAATTCATAATAAGCCCCACATTACTATCAATAGTGGCTGAGCTGAACTTTAAAGAAAAAGTTTTTTTTTTTTTAATATCCCATTTACAGGGCTTCCCTGGTGGCAAAGTGGTTAAGAATCCACCTGCCAATGCAGGGGACAGGGGCTCGAGCCCTGGTCCAGGAAGATCCCACATACCACAGAGCAACTAAGCCCCTGCGCCACAACTACTGAGCCTGCGCTCTAGAGCCCGTGAGCCACAACTACTAAGCCCATGTGCCACAACTACTGAAGCCTGTGCACCTTGAGCCCATGCTCTGCAACAAGAAAGCCACCACAATGAGAAGCCCATGCACCGCAACGAAGAGTAGCCCCAGTGCGCAGCAACGAAGACCCAATGCAGTCAAAAAAAAAAAAAAATCCCATCTACAGTATAATTATTGTTTCACTCATTTTAAACCATAGGAGTTACTTATTCTAAAGTGCCATGAACTCAACTGGCAATAACTGTTCTTGAGGATGTCACAATTAAGCAGAGAGGAGCATATTCATAACAGTAAAAGAGCCATTTTAAAACATCGATTGCACACTGAATCATGAAATGTGAAGCAATGACTCCCATATGGATCTAAATTTTCCTCATACTTGTTCAATAGCCAGGTCTAAATGTTATGGCTATTTATAGTTATACTCTAGGGTGAAAGGGTGAGGGAATTAGACGTCATAAAGAATCATACATAATGCATAAAGACTTAAACTATATTTTATGAGAACTGAAAAATTTAAGAAACTCTGGCTGAAATACGGAAATGTCATGCCAAGCAGAACTTTCCCATACACAGTAATGTTACTAAAGATTCAACAGACAAGAACACAGTAAACCCTCAAACCATCTTGGTCTGATCTTCATTTCTCTTACATATATTTTAATGAAGAATTTAAATAAATATACTGAGGCTACGTTTGAAGGTCACTGGGAAAAAGACATCACTGTAGATGCCAATGCATTAAATATCTGCTGTCTGTGGAATCAAAATTATAAAACAACTAAACAGATGTTTGCTTATATACTCTTATCTACCAATAAACCATTTGTATGTAATTGGCTCTTTTAAAGAACTTTATATTTTAGAGCAGTTTTAGGTTTACAACAAAATTGAAAGGAGAGAGCAGAGATTTTCCAAACACTCCCTACCCCACACAAATACAACTTTCCCCCTTATCAACATTACCCACCAGAATGGTACATTATTTTTTGCAAAGATGAACCTACACTGACACATCATAATTACCCAAAGTCCAAAGTTTACCTTAGGGCTGTAAGTGGCTTTTAAAAGACATTTTCTATTTCAGCCAATCTCTTAAATTTGATTATAAAGAGGTCCAGTTCACTATAACAACGCAAAACAGAACAAGGCTGTGTAATCGATCCCACCTTGTAGCAATCACCCACAATGTTATAGGTCCTTTGAGGTCAGGAGAGTCTACATAATCACTCTGATTCCCCAAGGGTCTAACTAATACAGTATCTGTAACATAAAAGACAAAATAAATGCTAGCCCAACAAATGTGTGATTGAATAAATGTATGAATGCTGGATAAATGAATGAAAAAAGAGTTAAATTGTTTAATTTACAAAGAGAGTTCTACACTTGATCATCTCAGTGGTCTGAGAAGCTCTGGGGTGTCCTTGCTGGTGGCTCAAGGTAAAGGACCTAAAACCATACCCACTAGCTGCCCCTTTTATCTCCACCACCATCGCATTCCACCCACCTCACAGACATACTTCTCATCTAACTTCAGCAAGAGAAACTCTAATTTTAAAAGTTTATAAAATATGGTGATGCTTTGAAAGAACAGTTCAAGTATCAGTTGATTTACCTGAAAATGTCCAGGAATACTTCCAGTATATATAAAATAAAGTGCATTGTTTTCTATTTGTTCAGCCATTCTAAAAGGATGCATTAATCTTATCATATCACATTTGCTACACAGAATGTGGTTTTTGTTTGGTCTCAGTAAACAATTATATTTATTGTTTCATAGTTGAAAAAACATTTGTGTCCTTTAGCCTACATTTTCTCAATTATTATAAAAGGATCTCTCATAATTTATCAACATTTCCTAAGCTAAAATTAATCACATAGCTCTTCCTTAGACTGCCATGGATTTTCAGGAATTTACTAAACAAAATGATTCTTCATTAACACAACATACTCCTTCTGTTATTCAACCAGCATTTATGGGTTGCCTACTATGAACTAGAGCCTTGCATGACACTGGAGGTACGACAGTATCTATTCTCACAGAGTGAGTGATATTCATTTACTTTCTGAATCCTGGAGAACTTTTATAAATATCATTTTGGAATCATATTTATATGTAGTTCATAATAACCAAGTCAGCTATAGTTTTGCAAATATATTTTAAAATCTGTGGCACTCCCCGTATTTTCTTCTTGCCTCACTTATTAAGGACAGAGCAGAAGTCACAATTTACTGCTGGTTGTAGCAATAAAAACAAAACAGTACTTTAAGAGAAGCACACTAAGAAAGGGAATGATGCATCTTTTCAAAAGTGGGGTCTAAAACCCACACATGTAAACATAGATTTACATATTCTGTAAAGAGTCATGCACTTTTAAAAAAACTTCTGCTTATCCCTGTGCCTTCTTTGGGGACAAAAATATTGTTTTATTTCTTCTAGAACTTGAAGTATTTCCAATAATTATATTGAGGAACATGGTTTCAATGCGTCTGATTCTCTATAACACAGAGTAGTAGTCTCCAAATTTGGGTACACATTCCTCTTGATGTGTGCAAGAGGATTACTTCATTTGGGTGAAGAAAAACCAATATTAGTTTTTAATGTATACTTATGTTTATCAAAACAATTAAAGTTCACTAATCGTTAATATACTGATTGGCATTGGTATCTTCCTTGGCTCACATATCAAAAGGAAAAGGGTTGCCATGTAGTGCGTGAGGTATCCTGAGGAAACCACAGAAGTCCTACCATGTGGAGGGAGTAGTAGCAACACCTTCTCTTTTTTCATTCTTTTTCAGCATATCATGACATACTGCAGTTTACATATGCCCTGTTACATTAATGTACTGGTTTTGTAGCATAAAGCAATCAACCATCACAAAGTGGACATACAGTTTAAAAGGATTCATACAATCAGCCTCAGATTGGGAATGCTGCGATCTCAAGTGAACAGTAACAGCTGGGCCAGCATCCCTACTCCTGGTACAACCTCTCCATCAATCACATTAAGAAACCAAAACAATGACAAACCCATCTGCCAAAATGTCGATCTAAAACATCTAAAGTAGTAAGACCACTTGAGTGATGGATTAAATCCACTGAGATCAACTATGTTAAAGAAAACAAAATAATTTCTAAAAGATTGTTTAGTCCAATTTTATCATCCTTTTACTTTGCATTTTCATATATGCTATACATACATAAAGTAGTTCAGCCATATAATTAATACAGAAACAAATGAATAGCAGGAGAAATGCACAGAATATTTTACTACTAAGGTTGCACTATATAAAAACTTTGGAATCCATCAACCCACAACTTTGGATTGGACTCTACTACTACCACAAATGCCTCTTCCTATCTTTGTAGGAATCCCGAAACTTTCCTATTCCTGCAGACAGAGGGTTATGACTGAAAAAGCGACACAGCTATTATAAAAAGGAGATATTCCCAATTCTATTATATCTAATAGATAGTCCCAATTCTATTATATCTGATAGCATGCCTCTCATTTGAGCTTCTCATGACAATAAGTTCATGGAAAATGGTCTTTTATCATCCCCTCCAAAGTACTAGAAAACAGATTCCAAAATAGATAACTATTAATCCCTCTTATTTAGGGATTAATCCCTTATATCTGATAAAGAAGAAATTTGCTAAGTAGATAGAGATTTATTTAACTGTTTTGAAGCTTCATACAGATAAGCCCTCAGTGCCTCAGCTGAGTGGTAATTCAGGTTTCATTATATAAAATAATAATGTAATTTCTCTTGGGTTTTGGGTTTGGGGATCTGTGCCATTATGAGTGGGCATGTTACACAGATGATCAGGATGAGCCTTTGTGGTCTAACCACACATCCTCTACTCCAGGGAAACTAAGTGTCTGTTGATATCGGCAGGCCTTAGAAGACCAAGAACTGGAATCAGTCTCTAGCTAGAATTTAAATTAACTTTCTTTAGGTCTGAAATTTCCCATGGGGATATTTTTAATTCAGGCTTAATGTTCATTAGCCAAGCTTTGCCCTGAACCTGTAATTTGGGTCTTTGTTCTAATTTCCAGGTCACAAGCCCACACATTTTACTATCTTCTAGATTTATGTATTCAACACTCAGAGTATGGAGGAGACAGAGCTGTAAATAAACAGTAAAGAAACACTGGTGAGTGACAGTAAAAGAGTGAACAAAGTGTTATGAAAGCACCAATGGCTGACTACCTTGGCCTGGATAACTCAGGAAAGCTTAGGGTAACATTAAATTTTAAATAGTCTCCAAACATGACTCACATGGAGAAGGGTGGACAACTGTCCAGGGGAAGTCTATCACATATGCAAAAGAATGGAGGCATGAGTGTCCACAGGAGTACTAAAAACGTACCAGGTGGTTTAGTGTGGCTGGAAATTGCATGGGCAAAGTTGGGACAAGGAAATAGAAGGTAGAAACAGAGTAGCAGAAGATAAGGTCAGTAGTGTATCCTCAAGACCAAATTTTAAGGGGCTTTTATGTTTTGGGAGAATTTAGATTTTGTTCTGGGGCACTAGAGAAGAATCATGGGTTTTTAATTACACGAGAAGTTAGGTCTTTTTCTTATAAAGAGCTCTTCCCGGTGTCTACATCTCATCTGTTTTGTATCTTCTCACCCAATATTTACTATGAGTTTTGACAGGGTGTTTCTGAATCTTTGATATTTTCATAAGTGGCTGACCCCACCACCTCTTACACAAGAATGTGCTCTGGCTATCAGTTCTATCTTCCCACAGTATCTACACCCTTCTTTCACCACTCCATTCTTGACTTTCTCTTGTACTAAAATATATAAGTATATTGGATAAACTCTCAATGATCTAATTAAGGAAATCTTTGAGCATTACATTTGTCAGATTCAAAAATTTGCACTTTAATATTTTAGGGGATTTAAACATTGGGAAATGTCTCCAAAGATAACTGAAACAAAATATACACCTTTGCTGATTCTAGTAATTTAAAAAGCAAGTTAAAAACAATGTCTTTAATCATTTTTTGTTTATTACTTCTATAAGATCATAATGAAGTGAATTCCCCTTTCTGCCCTTTGGAGGTGAAGGCATATACTTTTACAAACAAGGAGAGGAGTTATTGAGTTGCCACGGAACAACTGTGTTAGCAACATAGCTGTTAGGAATTTTTTATGTTGATGTTCAGCATATAGAACTTTGGGCTGCAGGAGGTCATAGAGGATGGAATCATTACAGCAGAAATAGTTGAAACACTCCTGAACTGTTCATGGTCTTGGCTGGTTCCTTTCTCAAGCATTCCCCTCCTAATCCTCCACTCCTGTCCCCACTAATGGACCAGTGATCAGTTATAATTGGGCTGGATTAAGAGAAACATCAACTTATAGGTAATACTTTATACCTCTTTATTTTTCTTTCCTTCATTTTCAATCTTTTCAGTTTAGTCACAGAAATTATCAAAAATATCCTCTACAATTGCTTTTAAAGAAGCAAAACCACAAACTGTGATAACCAAGAAGGCTCTTAAAGTTAATTCCCTGTTGTTAACAAATTCTACACATTCATCTAATAATATTAATTCTGAGAACATTACTTTCAAAAATAATTTTAGTACTTTTTGCTCTTGTAACAGACTGCTTTTCTTGAACTTAGCCATGCTGGTATATGGTAAAGAAAGTTTTATTAATGAGACATCAAAACACTGAGTGATTACTTTTTAATTTAGCCCAAGGTAGAATTCTGTAGTTTAAAATCAGTGACCCATTGTGAAATTCAATTTCCCAATTGCTTAATTAATTTATGTATACAATTTAATGATATTTAATAAAGTATGCATATTCAAAATGCAGTAAGCTTCCACATAAAAATATAGGACAGGATTCCAAATATACCTGAGATTATATGACTTTTCTGAAGACAATCAGCAAGCATTTAAAAATTAACTTTGTTTTACCATTATGAATAATGTATCATTAAAAGACCAAAAATAGCCATTTACTTGTGAACTATAGAAATTAACAGACTATACAGCTTTTCCCTCATACTGCTAGCTGCTATTTCAACTACTCATTGAGAATACCTGGCTAAACTAAACTTGTTTAGATTCCTTAAAACACAGAAAAATGTTCACTTTTCTTTCTCAATGACAAAGTGAGTTCATCATCTCATTTGTTCATTTTTGTGGGGTGTTTTTGGGTCACAGTTTAGTGAATGATTCCTTATTTAAAAAATCAAGAGAAAAACTCTACAAAGGTATCTGAGTTATAGCTCCAATTGAGAGGACACAGGGTAAAAGTCAAAGGTGTAGAGGTAGAGATGAAACATGAACACATTTCACAAATTTTTATCTAAGCAATGCTCCTAAGAGACAAGAGTATCATTCCTATAAGAATAACCACTATAGGACCTAAGCAAAAACATGGATCAAACATGGTCTTCATCAAAGGCTGAAAATGTACAACTCTTAGGCTGGACTTTTATTTTAAAAAAAATAATATTTGATAGAAATACTAGTTACAAATTAAAGGGACAGCTCTATTACATTAAAAATGAACATCACAAAGTCACACAAAAAAATATGTGCTGTCAGAGGTCCAGATCAAGATGGTGGAGTAGGAAGATTCTGTGCTCAACTCCTTCCACAGACGCACCAAAACTATAACTGTATATAGAACAACTACGTCTGAGAACAACCTGAAGACTAGCAGAACAGATTTTCTGCAACTAAGGGTATAAAGAAATGGCCACATCAAGGCAGGTAGGTGGGGTAGAGACATGGTCTAGTCAGAACCCACATGTGTTATCAAATGCAAGCCTGTGTGCCCATTGCACAGTGAGGCCAAACAATACCAAAACATCGGAGTTTGGAGCAGAGAAAGGTTTATTGCAGGGCCATGCAAGGAAACGGGTGGCTCATGCCTTAAAAACCCTGAATTCCCCACAGGCTTTCAGCAAAGCCCTTTTATAGGAAAGGTGAGGGAGGGGCATGATTAGTCATCGCAAACTTCTTGGTATCAGGTCACTGTCAGGTCCCCATGTTCCTCTAAACCTCCACCAAAATAAATGTTATTCTCTGTTTTGACAAGAAAAGACAAGGGCCCAAGACTCAACTTTCGCCCTCCAAGGTCCAGGCCCTGGCTAACAGAAGGGGGTCCCTGCGCAGGTCCGGTACCCGGTCCGGGAGCGTTAGTCCAGCACCCAATCTGGGTCCTCCCGCCAGTGCCCAGGCCCAGCGAACGAGGCAGATCTCAGCGGGTGGCGCCCTCAGGGCCAGGTCCCCAGACCCTGCCCAGCCATCATCACTGAGGGAGCAGAGGGCCCAGGACCCAACGGGCCCTCAGGCTTTTCATTTAAACTGGAGAGAATCACTTGTATAGAACCCATAGGAATACACGTTGTAGCAAATACCAATCAGGTGAATTGCCAGCTCACAACAATTGCCCGTCTTTGAGAATAGCCCCAGCCACACAGGTGGACCTGAAGTAATGATGTGTGTCCTTGCAACTTAACCCTGACCTCTGGCCACTACGGGCAGACAACTGATCTAAGCTGTACCAATTTTTGAAACTTGAACGGAGAGACTGAAGCTGGTTAAAGCTGTTACCTTAGTGGTGGCGTCCGTATACTCCAGCCGCTGAGGCCTCGCCTGGACTGTGTGACCCATGGAGACTGCCGCTGCCATTACGTCGCAGTGGCGGGGATGGGGGAGAAGTTCGCTGCTGCTTCAAGGCCTGGGCTCGGCCACTGGGCGGCCGTGGCTGGGGCTCCAGAGCTCTGCAGGACACAGCGCTCAGCCTGTCTCCGAGCCCCCCAGCTCACCAGCCGGCCCCGAGGCTGGAGGGCCCTTCCACGCGCCTCTCATCCCACTCTGTGCCGCAAGGACCACTGGGAGCTGACTATTGGCTTTTGGCAGGGCGGGACCTCTAACCTCCACGCTCAGAGTCGCGAGCTCATGGTCACGTGCTAATGGTCTCGCTAAGGGTTAAGCGCTAACAGCTGGGTGCTGCTCCGCCCCTATTACAGGTGCAGTGATCCGCAAGTAGGAGGGATATAGCAAAGGCAGAGGTCCCCCATGAGGAGCAAGGGGGTCCAAGCCCCACGTTGAGCTCCCCAGCCAGGAGACCCTGCATCCGGAAGACAAGCCCTCATAAAGTGTGGCTTTGAAAATCAGGAGGGCTTACATCTGAAAGAGCTTGAGGGTTGTGGGAAACCAAGACTTCACTCTCGAAGGGTCTTGCAGACAAACTCGCCTAGCAACTACTTGGGCAAAGTACTGTGCAGAGCTCTGGAAATACATCAAGTGTAAAACACCTGTCCCTTGTCCTCCTGGGGCATATTTTAGAGTCAAGGAAATAAATATTAGATAGCTTATTACACAAATACACATTTAATTACTATTGTGGCAACTCTGAATGAAAACCGTTTAACAGAGAGTCTTGATCTCTCTAATCTAGAGAGTCAGGAAGAGCTCTTGAAGGAAGTGATAACTGAAATAAGTTTTAAAAGACAAGGAGTAATGAACTATGTATGTTGGGAAAGATGGGCCTGAAGAGAAAAGGAAACAAACAGCAACGACCCTAGAGCAGAAGAATCTCTGCTTCTGCAAAGAACTGGAAGACAGCCGGAGGGATGGAAGTGCAGAGAGGGAGGGAGTGATACGAGATGAGGCTGGTGAGTAATCAAGAGCCTTAGCACATCTGTTAAGTATTTTAGTTTCTACCCTAAGGACTAGGAGAAGCTACTGAAGTGATTTAAGGAATAAAATGTCTTGAGAGCTTTGACATTTTTTTAAAAGTTTGCTCTGGTGTTGGTTGGGAGAATGGATTCAAAAGGGAGAAGTGTGGGTAGAAATTCAAGGAAACCACGTGGAAAAAACCATTGCAGCAGTCCAGCTGAGAATAATGATTGTAATGCAGTGGTGCAATGGAAATGGAGAGAAATCAAGAGTTCAGGGAACATTTAAGTCTACATTTAGCAGGACTCAGAGATAGATTGTTTTGTGCATGGGGAGGCTAGGATGGGTAGGGTCAGTTTGGGGCATCCTGAGTTTAGGGTGCCTGTGAGTATAAATGCCCATAAGCTGATGGGTATATGGATACAGAGCTCTGGGAAGATGTCAGAGCTACAGATGTTAATATAGATAATAATATTACCTCATATAGCTGTTAGGAAAATTCAATACAAAAGTGCCTAACAATGCCTGCAACTTAGTAGGCTCTCACCCCTCTCCTAAGCAACCTCCTCTTCCACTTTGTGAGTTTATTTCTGGAGTGAGTACCAGGAGTCCTGGACCCCATTTCCCAGACTGCTAAGATCAATAAATGAACAGAAGTAATGGCTTTGACTCCATGCAATATTCAAGTCCTTTCAGATGACCTGTATGGTGACTCTAAGAACATCTCACAGGTCCTTGAAATAAAGAAAGTTATATATTGGAGCCCTACCCAGCCATTTGGCAGGAGAGAGCAGACAAATAAGATCCCCAAGTTTTCTGGATGGAAAGTTTCATATGATAAATCGTATGTTAAATCAACAATGTTCAGATTCCAAACCACCAAGCCAAATTTCTCAATAGGACCTACTACTCTAAGAAATAGCTACACTTCTTAGCCTGTGCACTCCCTCATCGACTTTTGTGGATGCCCAGTCATTATGGAGGCTCTTCTGTGGTAATTATACCTATAGTTTGAATACATCCCTTTCAAAAAAACATATAATTTGGAGGAAAATCAGTCCCCATAACAAAATACTACTCTAGTTACAAGGCTATTCCCAAGAAAGACATTTATAGACTTTGGCTGAGAGAAAGATTGGTTATAAAAAGTAAACATCTCTCTCCTATCTATGCAATAGATGAAGCAAAGATCTTTCCTTTTTTTTTCCCCCTAGAGCAGGTTATAATTAATCTCAAGAAATTGAGTAGGTGAGTGTATATTATCCATGTTCAGACTTGTGGCATATGTCCAAACTTTGTTCATTTTAGTTTTAAAAAGAATCTTCAGAAATATAATTCTTGTCAATCAGCCAGTAACTGCCTACACCTTGTTCTAAGCACAATTAGTTGAAGCTTTATTTTTCTTACCCTATATTAGGCACTTTTGCACCAAAGTGCTTTAACTATGCTCAGAAGTTACAAAATTATTCCATAGAAAAAAAGCCTTGAAATCTAAAGCTAGAATTATTTTTTGAGCAGATAGATGGTAGATGATAGATAGATAGATAGATAGAAGATAGATAGTTCAACACATCTATATTTTGTGTGAATCAGCCAAATCCCAAAATCATTATTTTTCCAGTCTAAGAAATGCAGATTTCCAATGAATCCATAAACAATTCAATCAATTAAACTTTTATGAAACATAATTCTGAGAAACACAAAGATACACTGTAATGTAAGGAAATTTTAAAATTTTTCATCTTATGAAAAATTTAAACTGAAATAAAAGCATGATCCATTAACCTTACTTCAAACCTTACACATTCTCCAAGGTCAAGACTCATGGTGACTTGCAGTTGGTGGAAAGAATCACAGAATATTAGACAGTCTACCAATTGGGGGACTTTGGCAAGTCGTTTTACTCGTTTGAGCCTGTTCTGTCTCCTCTAAATGGGGTGATAATTCCTACCAGGCAAAACTAGCTGAGGATTAAGGTATTGTATGTGAGACTACTGTCACAGAGTTAATACTCATAAATGCAGGCCATTACTATTTATTATTGCTGTGATTATTATTGATCTGAATTTCATTTTAAGATAACTTATTTAAGCATCGTACCATTTCTTATCCAATATCAGTTCATCACAGAAAAAAAAAGTGTTCATTGTCAGGAGTCCTTGTTACCCATTACTCAATAACTAACAAGTAGGTTAGGTTGTTTTCTATCAAAATGTCATATCAAGCCTCAACAAGATTGATCAGATCATTAGCTGTTAGATTACTGTGTTTCATCAAGTTGCTATACTTGCTTAAGTATTTTATTTTTTAATCTGAAGATGGTTGCAAGTTTTGCCTGCTTGTCCTTTACAATGAGAACCAATTAAGGACTGCTTTCTTTTTATTTGATTGGTGTAACTAGATTAATCATTCTGACATACTAATACGTATAAAGACATAATTTGTATTAAATCATTACACAATGCACTGAAGAAGGTGTACCTAAAATATTGAAATTGATAACCTGTAACAAGAAAAGGATATATCTTATCCAACCTAAAGGTACACCTAAGCAACTAGAGGGAATAAATGAGTGATGGGGTAAACCACCTAAAAACTTCAACGTTTGATTTAAATTGACTACTTTTTTCTCTATTTTAATTTATAAAACTCTGAATTCTTGAAATGATATTGCCATTTTATTCATGTGAATTCTTTATAAGTTACTATAATTTAAAGGAATTATTTTTCAATATTAAAATTCACTATCCCATATACCATATCTGTATGAAAATTTTAAACTTTTGATAAAAAAAATTAATACTGAAAATATCAAAAAATTAAACATATTTCTTTTTTCATACAGACATTCCGTATCTTTTAGATGAGAAGTTCTGTATTATTTGAACATAAACATACAAAATCAGAAGGAAAAGAAAGTTAAATATCTTAATTTACACCACAAAAGTAAAAATAAATTTTTAAAAAATAGCTTCAACATCAAGTGAACTAAAAGTTTCAACATCTGCAAGTGGTCATGAATTTGACTACACCTAAACTACCCAAGTGTAGGTTTTTATTCCTCTTGTTCAATTTACTGTGTCGTCCTGCCTCGGAGTCTTATACCTCTGTCCCCCCTGCCAGGCCAGACCTCACAGGGACCACAATGCCATCCATCCCAGAGCCCAGCTATGCTCATGAACAATCTTGCCAAAGCCAACACTGCCTACAAATTCCAGATGTTGTGGCTTTGGCCATCTGAACCCAGAATATCTTACCTTCCTTACCTCTTACTATTTCCTAAAACAGTTTTTTCCAAAGCCTGTTCCTCAAACACTTGTCTGGTTAGACATCTTTCAGAAAGAAACAAAACGACTTGGGAAGAATTGCATGCTAACACTGCTCCTGCCTTTTCTTAATATAATAATCTTAGGAAGGAATTAATAAATTCTATAGTAAAGAAACTTGTGTCTTTTCTTTTAATCTAGCATATTAGCATTTTCTTTCTTACCTGACTTCAAAACTAACACACTCAAACAAAACTAACACAGTCACTCTCTCTCTCTTTTCAAAAATACTTACCAACTTATTCCACAGACACACTTTAGGAAATTCTGTTCTTAAATTTACCCTGTGCCCCAGGCAAATTGAACACATGTCCATTCTTGGATTACACGTGTGCTTTGACACTCTGTGCCACCTCCATTGCCACCTAGTGACTTGTACATGTATCTTATTTCTCCTACTATGCTGGAAGTTTTTGAGGATCAGATTACATCTACTTAATTTTATAAAACCTTTGAGTGTCATAAACACAGCAGAAATATTCATATTTGTAACCTTAATGAGTGCATGGTCAGAGCTTACTGAGGTCAAAGACTTCTAGGGTGGAAAGATGAGAATTAGGGGACTCTGGAGAACACGTGAGGAAAGGCCAGTGAATGATAATAGAGCAGACAGAAGCTCTCTCAGCCTTTATGTAGCCAGGAGAAGAATATTGCTTATACCCTTGATGATGGGATGAGACCCAAGTACAGCTTCTTTGCCTACAACATAGAGAATGAAGCAGTAAAACTAGTTAAAGAAAAAAAAAAAACAAAACCTGCAGTATACAGCAGGGCTCTTCAAATGGGGGACATATTTTGAAAAGGTAGGAATTTTAAAGAAATAAATTCCAGATTCTCGACTTCTGTATATGTTCTGCCTGAAAATTAATCTGCCTGTGGAGCCAGTGAAGTTCAGGTTCTCCCTTCCTCCTTCCCTTTCACACTGAACCAGCTTTCCACGTGACCAAAGGAAGTCACAGCCCTCTTATGGCTCACTGCCTCCCAAGGCATACATCTTCCACAGCAGCATAGGGACAACTTTGCTGTTGCTTTAATCAAGGCATCATAATCAGCACTCTCACTCATCCACAAAATTTGACATTTTATATTTAATAATGATATGTATAAATTTATAAGATGTTTATACTGTTTTAATCAATTGTATGTTAACATTTATAATGATAACTCAAAGCAGGTAAAAGTTTAATACTTGAAGCCTTTGGTTATATGAAAAAAATAATTTCAATTTATAAATGATCTTTGTTGCAGAGGAGTAGTATATGATAGGGTAATCAATAAGTCTTTCAAGCATAAAAGTATATTACATTAGGATAAAATTCTTTGCAGAAAGTGGAATGGAAGTACAAGCTCAAGGAGAAAAAAAGAACAATGTAAAATTTCCAATGATTACATTAGGTCTTATATATATATATAATATATACCTATATATCTTTAACAGATATGGTTATCAAACTACTTATGTTTTTTGTATTGCTTAAAATACGTTTAAAAGAGTGATGAAAATTTTTAAATTTCTTAATGTCAATATTTATAATACACTGGTAATTACATACTCTCTATTTCAAAAAGTTTTCAATTGATTATGAAAAATGATGAATATCTATTTTAAAATGTGTGACGGGTACATTTTTAAAGTTTTTTTAAAAGAGATAGGTGGGCAGAAAAGAAACCACAGGCTTAAGGCTAAAAGGTAGAGGTTTGAGGTTAACTGGCTACCATTCTACTTCTAAATTAGAAAAAAATGAAAAGAAGAAGAAAAAGAAAAGAAACAGCTACTGTTTGTGGGTACACCCATATACACACACCCTCCTTCCCTCATTATACGTAGGCCCCATCCTTTGCCTATCTCCTCTACCAGCTCCACCTCTGACATACCTGGTGCTAAAGCCAAGCGTTTCATTCTCTGGCAAGAACCAAAGACCAAGAACCTTAAATTACTCCAGAGCAGTGACCTGTGGATGTCACCCAGTGTCCACCCTAGAATGAGCCACTCTCATGAAGCTAGAGGCTGCAACAGGCAATGGAGACCCCCAAGGAAGTTACAGCAAGGATATTGACCAGGTGGGGGAAGCCCCTGGAGGGAGCGCACCTGGGTTAAGTGTACAAAAGTATTTTGAGTGAAAACTGCAATAGCCACTTCAGAAGCTGAACAGCCCCAGAGACAATGCTGTGACTGGTGGCAGGAAGCAGCTCCACCCAAGACCTGAAAGATGGAGCAGTCAGGTGTGTAGACAGAGTTGAATATTTGTGAGACCTTTTGAGGGCCTTGTGAGGAAGGAGAGACTGGGGGTTGGTGACCCAGAGTGGGACTCTGAGCCAGAGGACATGGTGATATGGCCCTGAGGCCAATGTCTGTGGTCCTTGACTCCTGCTGTCTAAGGCTGAAGACCTCCATGATTGTGTGGGCCACACTTATATCTTTAGTTCTGAAAATCCCCCTTAGTATCACCTTCACTATGTCCTTGTCAAATCCGGTATCAAAATCACACAGAGGGCTAAGAAAGTATTCACTTAATTAAGGTTTAAATATCCACAATGGAGGAAAAAAAACAGCTTGAGATGCTAACATATTTCATGTTGATTTACCACATTAAACAAATTCTGAAGGTAATTGCTTGATCTTTCATTTCATTTTCCTGTGCGGACCCGGCTTCCTCTAACTGAGGGGAAAACATGAGGCCACACAGGTTCAGGGCCTTTGCAGACCTCAGGATTGCAGATTCAGTCTTCAAGAGCCATCATGGACAGAAACAACAGGAGGAGTGATCCAAGTGTTTAGTATCATCAAAATATGTTAGAAACAATGTTTTTCTCTCTGATCCACACACAAGTACACACATTTTCAGATAGTTACCAAGAGGCAAGTTCATTTAAGATGGTTGATGTTTCTTTCTCCACACAAAATAGTCAAGAAAGTAATCTTTTGCAATTTCTGACCAAAGGAAAGTTCTCTGGAGTTCCCTTGGATAAATGTTTGTCTCTACCTGGGGACTGTGCACCGTGACTTGGAGAAATGAGCACTCCCCTGGAATCAGATGACCTCAATTCCAACCTAACTCTACCATTTGTTATTTGGTTACCTTAGCACCTCAGATACTTCCTCTGCAAAATGAAGATAGTGTCTGCCTCAAGGGGTTGTAAAATTAAAATATAGGTAAAATTGGAGTCAATGTTAATTTTCTTCCTTTCTTTTTCACACCTGAAAGGTATAATCCCCGCATTAAGTGCTTGGATTTGAACTGGTCTCCACCTGAGAGCAAAAGAACAATGAACTGAAATAAAAGGTTAAGCACATTTTTACTGGTTGAACAAAAAGGCCAACATTAGAAAAAGCAAAAACCTGCAAATTATATGAATCTAGGTTAATTGTTCAGGAGCTTTTTCTCGTTGCAGTGAAGACTCTAAAACTTAAGTCACTTTCATTCATGAATATTAAATCAAATACATCTAATTTAGCCTAAATTGATATCCCAGCATAAGTAAATGAGTCATATAATGTGTCACATAGGAATATTAATTTTTTTAAGTGAAGGAATACCAGGAGGATGATTTGATTTTAAGGAACTAAGTTTTATTTTTTAGAAAGCAACTGAAGACTGTAGAAATGTCAGTAGAAAATATTTTAGGCAAAAATAATAACAATAATAGTGATAAGTAGCTAAGATTTACTGATACTTATTATCAGGTACTAACTGAGTACTAATATGCTACAGACATTGGTAGGGAGCTTTTATATATATTAACTCCTCTCAGCCCACAACAACCCTACAAAATAGGCATTATTGTTGTTGTTGTTATTCTGTTGTTATTATTGTTGTTGTTCTGTATGAATGAAGAGCTTGAGGCCCAGAAAGTTCCCCCAACTAGAAGGGGAAGGATCTAGAAAGCAACCCCAACGTCAGCTTGCTTAACTGCTAGCAGGTAATACTACTGGAAATAGTTTGTGAGACCTGAGGAAACTGAAAATAAAAAGTAAACTGTCAAAGGGATTTTTTTTCCTGAGTGTCTTCTTACTCCATGTCCCCATGGGGCTGATATAAGCACAGGTCTTTTGTTAGAGCCAAGAAAAGGAGCATGTTCTGCCTAAATCAATTTTATTAGTGCCAGTTTAGTTACTCTTTTAACAGTATGATTTGAAACACTTGTGAACATAAAAACTGGTAAGATTTTCATTGTTGTTTTCATTTTTACTGGGGAGAAAGACAATGTCAATATAATACAAATATAATTGAGAAATTTAAAAATGTACACCTATTTTTATTTTATTATACTAAATAAACCATTTAGCATGTTATAAAATACATGTTATAATAATAGGTTTCCACTTACCAAGTCAATACAAGAAATGGTAACAAATTTCTGTAATATTCAAGACATGAAAATGTAGAGAGATGGCAAGTAAAATCCTGGCTTTATGATTATTATTGTTGTTGTTGTTATTTCTATTTCCAAATTTGTGTTACTTTTCTCAGGAATTGTAGCCTGTTTAAGAAAGTGAATCCTACTTGCCTTGAGCAAAACAATCATTTCTCATCCATGCTTAGGATTTCAATATGATCATCTGATGTTCAGTAACACTTTGAAAATTCAGCTTGGGTGACTGTCAAGTTCTACACTCGTGTCTGGGAGCCCTCTCTAACTTGTAACACCATTTGTAGGTTTCCAGCAATCAAGTACACACACCTTCATAGAAAGGGAGTGACCAAGGTTGATTAGTTTATCTAGAGTAATAAAAGGAAAACTCAAAACAACATAATCTCTGTTTCAAGGAATCAACTCAAATTTAATAGAACAATTGCATACCAATGGTGATAATAAAAGCAACAACCAAATAAACATTATTTAATGTCATAAACACTATTTAGACTTGGCCTAAAATTCCTAAAGACAGTGTCCGTTTTGGATCTACACCAAATTCAAAATTCTTTTAGCTGTCAAGCAATTTTTGGTGCTTTCCATGTGCCAATGATGAGATAGGCACTAGGATCAAATGGATAATTAGTAAACAGACACAGTCTCTGACCTAGTGGAGGTTATAGCCTATGTCTGTTCACCCTGATAGAGACTGGATTGGATGAGAGAGACCAAGAAATAATAAACAGTGGTAAGATGATGAAGTGAGATGGGAGAAACAAGAGTAGAAAAAGATGGTCAGAAAAGAGCGAGAGTGACATAATGGGATACATTTAAAAGTGAGAAAGAGAAACGCTGCCCCCAAAGACTCAGGAATACTCAGCCCTGCTTTATTCATTGATCTGAGAGAACCCTTCTTATAGCTTTTTTTATATACCAAAACCTTTCATTATTACAGCAATCTTCATAAGGAGCCTAACTTTATATTCTTAGATTAATATTTATAGTTTCTAAGGCAAATAGTAAGTTCCCATATTTTATTATATTATCTTTCTTTTTCATTTAAACTAACATGCTACAGAGATCAAGATCTAACAATGAGGTGATAAAAAATGAAAAACTGTAAATGTCAGCTCCTTATGAGGCCATAATAGCTTAATGACTGATACTGCACCAACAATGTGTGTAGAAACAATACACACAGTATATGTATATTTTAATTACTCTTACATCATCTGTATTATATTTTAGAAAAGTACTATAAGCAGGAATAAACAAAATTAATCTTTGTGTAGCTATAAAAATTATTTATTTCTAAAATGGATAGTTTTTTGCTGTTAAATATGTATATTACGTGTAGTGCATAACTCTATACATTATATACCTCATATATTTAACAGTGAAAAGCTATGATTATTTATAAAAGAACATTTTTAGTCATTAGATGCCTATGTCATTTGATTCATTGAAATTTTAAGACATCTTTATTGTAATAAAATTACCTGATAACATATATAATATTCCCCCATTCCTTTATAACCCTTCCTTCAATAATTAGAAAAATGAATTTTAATTTTTATTATAAGGTAAATATTTTGTGAGAATAATTTAAATCTCTCTTAGACAAAAATTTTTACATGGTTTGCTTTAATCATAATTATGGAAACTGTGACTAAAGCAATATGCATTATACAAAGAAAGAAAGAAAGCTAGCTATAGCATAGGCTTAGTATCTCTAGTGTGTTATCAAAGATGATTTAAATAGGATCCTCTAGCATTGGATAACCTAGATAAAATCAGTGCAGGAAATTCAGTGGAATGAAAAAAACATGATCCCGGGCATCTTAGAGAGTACAGCCTAATGAGAGGAATAGCAAGATCAAGAATGTATCTCTATATTTGGGCATTTAGGGAAAGAACAGAAATGGTTATTTGAGAATGACTCAACCTCCAACCCATATGCTGCACATAGTTTATGAAACATTTCACATAAGATATAACTTTGGTGCTATAATCTTAAATTAGTGTGGAGTTGGTGCTACTCCAAACCTGCCTCATTAGGTAGTTACATATTTCTTAGATGCCACTGGTTATAAGAAATATTTTTTAAAGTTCTGCTAAGAATGAAAAAAACACTGCCAATTAAAGATAACATGCCCTTGTTTGTAAAATACATCCCATTTCCAGAAATGCTAAAGTATGAAAAACATGTGCATCTTGGAATCAGTGAAATCCAATAAAGAAAATCTCACTCAAATCGTCCTCTGGTCTAGCCTTTTCATTATTAATCCTTCCCCAGTATCCTAAGCTGGTTCATGATCCATACCCAGCATCAGAATAGTAGCAAGTCTCCTTGACTAAATTCTGAATAGTCTGCCCCTCTTTTTGCCAACAGAGCCACTTCAGAGGACATCTTTAATCATATATTAATACCTTTTCCCTGACAGCTCCTAATTTCTTTTTTTTTTTTTTTATAAATTTATTTATTTATTTATTTATTTATTTTTGGCTGTGTTGGGTCTTCATTTCTGTGCAAGGGCTTTCTCCAGTTGTGGTGAGCAGGGACCACTCTTCATCGCGGTGCGCGGACCTCTCACTGTCGCGGCCTCTCCCGCTGCAGAGCACAGGCTCCAGACGCACAGGCTCAGCAGTTGTGGCTCATGGGCCCAGTTGCTCCACGGTATGTGGGATCCTCCCAGACCAGGGCTCGAACCCGCGTCTGCTGCATTGGCAGGCAGATTCTTAACCACTACGCCACCAGGGAAGCCCCAGCTCCTAATTTCTACAGCAAGATCTGTACAATCCTTGAGACTAAGGAAGCTCATGCTTTTCTAAAGTGCTTCCTGCCAAACGTCTCGTTACTACCCATGCAGCGGACTGGTATTGTCACAAAGATAACACTGGAGTGACTGATAGAAAGAGAAGACACAAGTTACCTTGCCAGAAATAAAGGGTACAAGAACGTGTTGCATGAAGTTAGAGGATGCAGAACAGGAAATATAGGCTTCCCAGGCCCTCAAAGTTCCCTGCTGACTGTGGAGTAAAGATCCTGTCATTGGATGTTCAATCCCCTCCTGTCCTCCAGCTGGCCACCAACTATGCTGAAGACCCTAGGTTTGCGGTACCTGCTAGTCCAAAGGGTGTGATGAGCAGTACAACTCCAGCGCACCCCTGAGTAATGGCTGCAAGAGCAGGTAAAACAAAGGTCAATTTGTCAGATATATCATCCCCCGATGGAACTATGTTTTGAGCTAGAGATGCCTCCTTTATCCCACTGTATATATTTTATTTCCAATTCTATAGGAAAAGACATCTTTTATGCTGAATGTTACCATAAGTCTCTCTCATTGAACAGGCGTAGGGAGACTTTGTTACATCCAATGTGACACATACGGGCATTGTCCTGTCCACAGCAGAACAGGGCATTGATATTCCTATGTCTAACCATTTCAAGTCTACTTACAAGTAGAGTAACCCATACAGTTCAAAGTGTGGAACATACTGGCTGTTGGAATTTTGATTCCTTAGGTAAAACTGACTGATATTCTAATAGCACTTTATTAAAGAGAGAGGAAAAAATGGCCATTTTGAATCACAGGAAGTTCACTTCTAGCACCTACACAGAGAAATCTGTAGAATGACTAGTGAGAGGAAAATATGTCTCACAAGGAATGAATCTCACCACTGAATTCTTTCAGTTCTGTCCTCACACCAAGAAAACTAATCATTAGGGATAAATGCCTACGCTGTTTTATTTTCAGATCTAGTAAGGAGAAACCTGTTATTTCTTTCACTCCCTGGATGAGACAGAAAATATTTTCTTGGAGTCTAATAACAAACTATTCTGCTAATTTTTCAAATTGCGGGGAAACACCTATATTTTACTGTAAATGGAGAATAAATTATGAGTCACAGAGGTAAAAAAAGATTTCTAAAATTCTGCTTTGGTTACAGGTAAGACCAAGGACAACATGATTCAACATGTAGTGATTGTAAATAGTCCTGAGAGGATTCTGGCACAGCTGGGGTTTGGACCCATTTCTGTATGTGTCACTGTGGTGGGGTGGCAGTGGGGTAAATACTCATTGACTTTTGTCATTTTCCTACACCTCTGGCCTGGGGAGATAGCATCAAATGAACCACATGGAGTGGATTTCCCAACAAGAAAAGTGAGAGCAGATCCTGGAAGAGTGCTGGACAGACATTAACAATAGACTTTTCCCTAAGAGATCTTTTGGTGATACGGGTCCATCATCAACTCTAAATCCCTTGCTTGTCGCTTGGGTCTCTTCCACTTACTGCACTCTCCTGACAAGTGGCAGCGTGGTAATACTCCCTTCCAATGTCAGTACAGTGAATATGCCGCCACATACAACTCTTGAGATAGATGGTGCATCATAACCCAAACATTCTATCGTATATTAACGCATATATGTGGAACCTAGAAAAATGGTACAGATGAACCAGTTTGCAGGGCAGAAGTTGAGACACAGATGTAGGGAACAAACGAATGGACACCAAGGGGGGAAAGTGGCGGGGGGTGGGGGTGGTGGTGTGATGAATTGGGAGATTGGGATTGATGTGTATACACTGATGTGTATAAAATGGATGACTAGTAAGAACCTGCTGTATAAAAAAATAAATAAAATTCAAAAATTCAAAAAAAATAATAAAGTGCACATAGAATTCAATGATAAAACAAAAAGCTGGAGTAGCAATTCTCATTAAAAAAAATAATAATAACCCAAACATTCAGAGATCAGCAACCTCCACCTGATTTCAGCTACAATGTTGGCTTAATATTTCTACATGGTATTGACTACTGATCCATGGAGTAGAAACATAGCAGTGCGTTAACTACCATCAACTACTTATTGTTTAATAACTGAAAGAAAATCTATTTCCTATGACTTAGATGCTTGTCCCAGATCTATAGTATTCCCTCTCAGTATTTTCAGTTTTGCAGGGTTTTATCTCAAAATAATTTTTGATCATCCTTTATACTGGATGCTGAGAGTGTTTTTAATATTTGCTTTAGTTAAATTATATTTATGGTGCATTGAAAATTTTCTGATATACCAAAAATTTACTGAGACGCATAGAGATATGTCATTTTCTTGTCTTCTGAGAAAGCTTGTCTATATTGTTAAATGTAGATTAAATATGTTTTAACAAAAGTGATTTAGAACTATAATTGGTAAATAATGAGATATAAATAGGAAAACACTGAAAATTAACATAGTTATTAAATAGGATTAATTATTAACAGACTACTCATTTGGAAGCTCAAATCCAATTTATCTAACTGCTTGACTAGATATATTCTTTACTTTGATATGGTAAGAATATAATAATTCACTGTTTTTTCATGCTGATCCAGCTCTTAGGATTATAGTTTATATTTCAGACAATTAAAAATGCCAAAAGGTCAGATCAGAAATAAATGAAAAAGAAATGAAGGAAACAATAGCAAAGATCAATAAAACTAAAAGCTGGTTCTTTGAGAAGATAAACAAAATTGATAAACCATTAGCCAGACTCATCAAGAAAAAAAGGAGGGGGCTTCCCTGGTGGCGCAGTGGTTGAGAGTCTGCCTGCCAATGCAGGGCAGACGGGTTCGGGCCCTGGTCTGGGAGGATCCCACGTGCCGCGGAGCGGCTGGGCCCGTGAGCCACAATTACTGAGCCTGCGCGTTTGGAGCCTGTGCTCTGCAACGAGAGAGGCCGTGACAGTGAGAGGCCCACGCACCGCGATGAAGAGTGGCCCCCGCTTGCCGCAGCTGGAGAAAGCCCTCGCACAGAAACGAGGACCCAACACAGCCAAAAATAAATAAATAAATAAATAATTCCCATTTAAAAATATATATATATATATTCGGGAAAAAAAAAAAAAAGTCCATGAAACTCCAAAATCTGAAACTTGAATTTATCACATGCTGGCAACTATCTATACAGCATTTACATTGCGTTAAGTATTGTCATAATCTAAAGATGATTTAAAGTATACAGGAATATAGTATTTGCAAGCATTATACCATTTTAAAAAAAAAAGAAAAAAGAAAAAAAGGAGGAAAACTCAAATCAATAGAATTAGAAATGAAAAAGGAGAAGTAACATCTGACACTGCAGAAGTACAAAGGATGATTAGAGATTACTACAAGCAACTATATGCCAATAAAATGGACAACCTGGAAGAAATGCACAACTTCTTAGAAAAACACAACCTTCTGAGACTGAACCAGGAAGGAATAGAAAATATAAACAGACCAATCACAAGCACTGAAATTGAGACTGGGATTAAAAATCTTCCAACAAACAAAAGCTCAGGACCAGATAGCTTCACAGGCAAATTCTATCAAACATTTAGAGAAGAGCTAACACCTATCCTTCTCAAACTCTTCCAAAATATAGCAGAGGGAGGAACACTGCCACACTCACTCTACGAGGCCACCATCACCCTGATACCAAAACCAGACAAAGATGTCACAAAGAAAGAAAACTACAGGCCAATATCCCTGATGAACATAGATGCAATAATCCTCAACAAACTACTAGCAAACAGAAACCAACAGCACATTAAAAGGATCATACACCATGATCAAGTGGGATTTATCACAGGGATGCAAGGATTCTTCAATAAATGCAAATCAATCAATGTGATAAACCATAGTAACAAATTGAAAGAGAAAAACCATACAATCATCTCAATAGATGCAGAAAAAGCTTTCGACAAAATTCAACAACCATTTATGATAAAAACCCCCCAGAAGTCGGCATAGAGGGAACTTACCTCAACATAATAAAGGCCATATATGACAAACCTACAGCCAACATAGTTCTCAGTGGTGAAAAACTAAAACCATTTCCTCCAAGATCAGGAACAAGATAAGGTTGTCCACTCTCACCACTATTATTCAACATAGCTTTGGAAGTTTTAGCCACAGCAATCAGAGAAGAAATAGAAACAAAAGGAATCCAAATCGGAAAAGAAGAAGTAAAGCTGTCACTGTTTGCAGATGACATGATACTATATATAGAGAATCCTAAAGATGCTACCAGAAAACTACTAGGACTAATCAATGAATTTGGTATAGTAGCAGGATACAAAATTAATGCACAGAAATCTCTTGCATTCCTATACACTAATGATGAAAAATCTGAAAGAGAAATTAAGGAAACACTCCCATTTACCACTGCAACAAAAAGAATAAAATACCTAGGAATAAATCTACCTAAGGAGACAAAAGACCTGTATGCAGAAAACTATAAGACACTGATGAAAGAAGCTAAATATGATACAAACAGATGGAGAGATATACCATGTTCTTGGATTGGAAGAATCAACATTGTGAAAATGACTCTACTACCCAAAGCAATCTACAGATTCAATGCAAGCCCTATCAAACTACCAATGGCATTTTTCACAGAACTAGAACAAAAACTTTCACAATTTGTATGGAAACACAACAGACCCCGAATAGCCAAAACAATCTTGAGAAAGAAAAACAGAGCTGGAGGAATCAGGTCCCCAGTATTCAGACTATACTACAAAGCTACAGTAATCAAGACAGCATGGTAGTGGCACAAAAATAGAAATATAGATCAATGCAACAGGATAGAAAGCCCAGAGATAAACCCACACACATATGGTCACCTTATTTTTGATTAAGGAGGCAAGAATATACAATGGAGAAAAGACAGCCTCTTCCATAAGTGGTGCCGGGAAAACTGGACAGCTACATATAAAAGAATGAAATTAGAACACTCCCTAACACCATATACAAAAATAAACTCAAAATGGCTTAAAGATCTAAATGTAAGGCCAGACACTATAACACTCTTAGAGGAAAACATAGGCAGAACACTCTTTGACATACATCACAGCAAGATCTTTTTTGACCCACCTCCTAGAGTAATGGAAATAAAAGCAAAAATAAACAAATGGGACCTAATGAAACCTAAAAGCTTTTGACAGCAAAGGAAACCATAAACAAGACAAAAAGACAACCCTCAGAATGGGAGAAAATACTTGCAAATGAAGCAACTGACAAACGATTAATCTCTGAAATTTACAAGCAGCTCATGCAGTTCAATATCAAAAAAACAAACAACCCAATCCAAAAATGAGCAGAAGACCTAAATAGACATTTCTCCAAAGAAGATATACAGATTGCCAACAAACACATGAAAGGAACCTCAACATCACTAATCATTAGAGAAATGCAAATCAAAACTACAAGGAGGTATCACCTCACACCAGTCAGAATGGCCATCATCAAAAAATCTAGAAACAATAAATGCTGGAGAGGGTGTGGAGAAAAGGGAATCCTCTTGCACTGTTGGTGGGAATGTAAATTGATACAGCCACTATGGAGAACAGTATGGACGTTCCTTAAAAAACTAAAAATAGAACTACCATACGACCCAGCAATCCCACTACTGGGCATAGACCCTGAGAAAATCATAATTCAAAAAGAGTCATGGGGCTTCCCTGGTGGCGCAGTGGTTAAGAATCCGCCTGCCAATGCAGGGGACACGGGTTCGAGCCCTGGTCCAGAAAGATCCCACATGCCGTGGAGCGGCTGAGCACATGCACCACAACTACTGAAGACCACACGTGTAGAGCCCGTGCTCCACAACAAGAGAGGCCACTGCAATGAGAAGCCCGCCCACTGCAATGAAGAGTAGCCCCCGCTCGCCGCAACTAGAGAAAGCGGCACACAGCAACAAAGACCCAACGCAGACAAAAATAAATAAATAAATATATTAAAAAAAAAGAAAAGTCATGTATCACAATGTTCATTGCAGCACTATTTATAATAGCCAGGACATGGAAGCAACCTAAGTGTCCATCAACAGATGAATGGGTAAAGAAGATGTGGCACATATATACAATGGAATATTACTCAGCCATAAAAATAAACGAAATTGAGTTATTTGTAGTGAGGTGGATAGACCTAGAGTCTGTCATACAGAGTGAAGCAAGTCAGAAAGAGAAAAACAAATATTATGCTAACACATATATATGGAATCTAAAAAAAAAAAAATTCTTGTGAAGAACCTAGGGGCAGGACAGGAATAAAGACACAGATGTAGAGAATGGACTTCAGGACAGGGGGAGGGGGAAGGGTAAGCTGGGACGAAGTGAGAGAGTGGCATGGACATATATACACTACCAAATGTAAAATAGCTAGCTAGTGGGAAGCAGCCACATAGCACAGGGAGATCAGCTCAGTGCTTTGTGACCACCTAGAGAGGTGGGATAGGGAGGGTGGGAGGGAGACGCAAGAGGGAGGGGATATGGGGATATATGCATACATATAGCTGATTCACTTTGTTATACAGCAGCAACTAACACAACAATGTAAAGCAATTATACTCCAATAAAGATGTTCAAAAAAAAAAAAAGGAGCTTAACACCTCATTGTCTTCTTCCAATGCCTGTGCTCCCTGGAGAAGCCTTCCAAGACTATCCGCTCTAGACTCTGAACTCCTATAGCACTGTCATGAATATCTGATTCTTTTTTTCTGCCCCACATTTTTTCCTTTTGGGGACTTTCCTTCCTTCCAGCACTTTGGGATTCTGATGCGCTGTAAAAGGAGGGCCAGGGGGAGGAGAGAAGATGGCGGAAGAGTAAGACGCGGAGATCACCTTCCTTCCCACAGATACAGTAGAAATACATCTACACGTGGAACTGCTCCTACAGAACACCCACTGAGCGCTGACAGAAAACGTCCGACCTCTAAACAGGCAAGGAACTCCCCCCGTACTTGGGTAGGGCAAAAGAAAAAAGAAATAACAGAGACAAAAGAATAGGGACGGCACCTGCACCAGAGGGAGGGAGCTGTGAAGGAGGAAAGGTTTCCACACACTAGGAAGCCCCTTCGTGGGCAGAGACTGCGGGTGGCAGAGGGGGGAAGCTTCGGAGCCACGGAAGAGAGCGCAGCCACAGGGGTGCGGAGGGCAAAGCGGAGAGACTCCCACACAGAGGCTCGGCAACGAGCAGCACTCACCAGCCCGAGAGGCTTGTCTGCTCCCCCGCCGGGGCGGGCGGGGCTGGGAACTGAGGCTTGGGCTTCGGTCTGATCGCAGGGAGAGGACTGGGGTTGGCGGCGTGAACACAGCCTGAAGGGGTTAGTGCACCACAGCTAGCCGGGAGGGAGTCCGGGAAAAAGTCTGCAGCTGCCGAAGAGGCAAGAGACTTTTTCTTCCCTCTTTGTTTCCTGGTGCGCAAGGAGAGGGGATTCAGAGCGCCGCCTGAATGAACTCCAGAGACGGGCGCAAGCCGCGGCTAACAACGCGGATCCCACAGCAACAGGGGCGCAGAGGGAAAAACGGAGAGACTCCTGCACAGAGGCTCGGCGACGAGCAGCGCTCACCAGCCCGAGAGGCTTGTCTGCTCACCCGCCGGGGCGGGCGGGGCTGGGAGCTGAGGCTCACCTTCGGTCAGATCGCAGGGAGAGGACTGGGGCTGGCGGCGTGAACACAGCCTGAAGGGGTTAGCGCGCCACAGCTGGCTGGGAGGGAGACCGGGAAAAAGTCTGCAGCTGCCGAAGAGGCAAGAGACTTTTTCTTGCCTCTTTGTTTCACGGCGCACAGGGAGAGGGGATTCAGAGCGCCGCCTAAACAAGCTCCACAGACTGGCGTGAGCCGCAGCAATCAGCGCGGGCCCCAGAGACGGGCGTGAGACGCTGGGGCTGCTGCTGCCGCCTCCAAAAAGCCTGTGTGTGAGCACAGGTCACTCTCCACACCGCCCCTCCCAGGAGCCTGTGCAGCCCGCCACCACCAGGCTCCCGTGATCCGGGTACAAGTTCCCCGGAAGAACACACAGCGCACCTCAGGCTGCTGCAACGTCACGCCGGCCTCTGACGCCGCAGGCTCGCCCCGCCTCCTCCGTACCGCTCCCTCCCCGCGGCCCGGGTGAGCCAGAGCCCCCGAAGCAGCTGCTCCTTTAACCCCGTCCTGTCTGGGCAGGGAACAGACGCCCTCAGGTGACCTACACGCAGAGGCGGGTCCAAATCCAAAGCTGATCCCCAGGAGCTGTGCGAACAGAGAAGAGAAGGGGAAATCTCTCCCAGCAACCTCAGAAGCAGCGGATTAAAACTCCACAAACAACTTGATGTGCCTGCATCTGTTGAATACCTGAATAGACAACGAATCATCCCAAATTCAGGAGGTGGACTTTGGGAGCAGGATATATTAATTTTTCCCCTTTTCCTTTTTTTTGTGAGTGTATATGTATATGCTTCTGGGTGAGATTTTGTCTGTATAGCTCTGCTTTATAATAGCTTTATTTTACTTCACTATATTATAGCCTCTTTCTTTCTTTCTTTCTTTCTATTTTTTCTCCCTTTTACTCTGAGCCGTGTGGACGAAAGGCTCTTGGTGCTCCAGCGAGGCATCAGGGCCGTGCCTCTGAGGTGGGAGAGCCAACTTCAGGACACTGGTCCACAAGAGACCTCCCAGCTCCACGTAATACCAAACGGCGAAAATCTCTCAGAGATCTCCATCTCAACATCAAGACCCAGCTTCACTCAACGACCAGCAAGCTACAGTGCTGGACACCCTATGCCAAACAACTAGCAAGACAGGAACACAGCCCCATCCATTAGCAGAGAGGCTGCCTAAAATCATAATAAGGCCACAGACACCCCAAAACACACCACCAGACGTGGACGTGCCCACCAGAAAGACAAGATCCAGCCTCATCCACCAGAACTCAGGCACTAGTTCCCTCCACCAGGAAGCCTACACAACCCACTGAACCAACCTTAGCCACTGGGGACAGATACCAAAAACAACGGGAACTACGAACCTGCAGCCAGTGAAAAGGAGACACCAAACACAGTAAGATAAGCAAAATGAGACGACAGAAAAACACACAGCAGATGAAGGAGCAGGGTCAAAATACTCCAGATTTAACAAATGAAGAGGAAATAGGTAGTCTACCTGAAAAAGAATTCAGAATAATGATAGTAAGGATGATCCAAAATCTTGGAAATAGAATAGACAAAATGCAAGAAACATTTAACAAGGACGTAGAAGAAATAAAGAGGAACCAAGCAATGATGAAAAACACAATAAATGAAATTAAAGATACTCTAGATGGGATCAATAGCAGAATAACTGAGGCAGAAAAAAGGATAAGTGACCTGGAAGATAAAATGGTGGAAATAACTACTGCAGAGCAGGATAAAGAAAAAAGAATGAAAAGAACTGAGGACAGTCTCAGAGACATCTGGGACAACATTAAACGCACCAACATTCGACTTATAGGGGTCCCAGAAGAAGAAGAGAAAAAGAAAGGGACTGAGAAAATATTTGAAGAGATTATAGTTGAAAACTTCCCTAATATGGGAAAGGAAATAGTTAATCAAGTCCTGGAAGCACAGAGAGTCCCATACAGGATAAACCCAAGGAGAAACACGTCAAGACACATATTAATCAAACTGTCAAAAATTAAATATAAGGAAAACATATTAAAGGCAGCAAGGGAAAAAGAGCAAATAACACACAAGGGAATCCCCATAAGGTTAACATCTGATCTTTCAGCAGAAACTCTGCAAGCCAGAAGGGAGTGGCAGGATATACTTAAAGTGATGAAGGAGAAAAACCTACAACCAAGATTAATCTACACAGCAAGGATCTCATTCAGATTCGATGGAGAAATTAAAACCTTTACAGACAAGCATAAGCTGAGAGAGTTCAGCACCACCAAACCAGCTTCACAACAAATGCTAAGGGAACTTCTCTAGGCAAGAAACACAAGAGAAGGAAAACACCTACAATAACAAACCCAAAACATTTAAGAAAATGGGAATAGGAACATACATATCGATAATTACCTTGAATGTAAATGGATTAAATGCTCCCACCAAAAGACACAGGCTGGCTGAATGGATACAAAAACAAGACCCATATATATGCTGTCTACAAGAGACACACTTCAGACCTAGAGACACACATAGACTGAAAGTGAGGGGATGGAAAAAGATATTCCATGCAAATGGAAATCAAAAGAAAGCTGGAGTAGCAATTCTCATATCAGACAAAATAGACTTTAAAATAAAGACTATTACAAGAGACAAAGAAGGACACTATATAATGATCAAGGGATCGATCCAAGAGGAAGGTATAACAATTGTAAATATTTATGCACCCAACATAGGAGCACCTCAATACATAAGGCAAATACTAACAGCCATAAAAGGGGAAATCGACAGCAACACAATCATAGTAGGGGACTTTAACACCCCACTTTCACCAATGGACAGATCATCCAAAATGAAAATAAATAAGGAAACACAAGCTTTAAATGATACATTAAACAAGATGGACTTAATTGATATTTATAGGACATTCCACCCAAAAACAACAGAATACACATTTTTCTCAAGTGCTCATGGAACATTCTCCAGGATAGATCATATCTTGGGTCACAAATCAAGCCTTGGTAAATTTAAGAAAATTGAAATCGTATCAAGTATCTTTTCCAACCACAACGCTATGAGACTAGATATCAATTACAGGAAAAGACCTGTAAAAAATACAAACACATGGAGGCTACACAATACACTGCTTAATAACGAAGTGATCACTGAAGAAATCAAAGGGGAAATCAAAAAATACCTAGAAACAAATGACAATGGAGATACGACGACCCAAAACCTATGGGATGCAGCAAAAGCAGTGCTAAGAGGGAAGTTTATAGCAATACAAGCCTACCTCAAGAAACAGGAAACATCTCGAATAAACAACCTAACGCTGCACCTAAAGCAATTAGAGAAAGAAGAACAAAAAAACCCCAAAGCCAGCAGAAGGAAAGAAATTATAAAGATCAGGTCAGAAATAAATGAAAAAGAAATGAAGGAAACAATAGCAAAAATCAATGAAACTAAAAGCTGGTTCTTTGAGAAGATAAACAAAATTGATAAACCATTAGCCAGACTCATCAAGAGAAAAAGGGAGAAGAATCAAATCAATAGAATTAGAAATGAAAAAGGAGAAGTAACCACTGACACTGCAGAAATACAAAAGATCATGAGAGATTACTACAAGCAACTCTATGCCAATAAAATGGACAACCTGGAAGAAATGGCCAGATTCTTAGAAATGCACAAACTGCCAAGACTGAACCAGGAAGAAATAGAAAATATGAACAGACCAATCACAAGCACTGAAATTGAAACTGTGATTAAAAACCTTCCAACAAACAAAAGCCCAGGACCAGATGGCTTCACAGGTGAATTCTATCAAACATTTAGAGAAGAGCTAACACCTATCCTTCTCAAACTCTTCCAAAATATTGCAGAGGGAGGAACACTCCCAAACTCATTCTACGAGGCCACCATCACCCTGATACCAAAACCAGACAAAGATGTCACAAAAAAAGAAAACTACAGGCCAATATCACTGATGAACATAGATGCAAAAATCCTCAACAAAATACTAGCAAACAGAATCCAACAGCACATTAAAAGGATCATACACCATGATCAAGTGGGGTTTATCCCAGGAATGCAAGGATTCTTCAATATACGCACATCAATCAATGTGATCAACCATATTAACAAATTGAAGGAGAAAAACCATATGATCATCTCAATAGATGCAGAGAAAGCTTTCGACAAAATTCAACACCCATTTATGATAAAAGCCCTGCAGAAAGTAGGCATAGAGGGAACTTTCCTCAACATAATAAAGGCCATATATGACAAACCCACAGCCAACATTGTCCTCAATGGTGAAAAACTGAAACCATTTCCACTAAGATCAGGAACAAGACAAGGTTGCCCACTCTCACCACTATTATTCAACATAGTTTTGGAAGTGTTAGCCACAGCAATCAGAGAAGAAAAAGAAATAAAAGGAATCCAAATCGGAAAAGAAGAAGTAAAGCTGTCACTATTTGCAGATGACATGATACTATACATAGAGAATCCTAAAGATGCTACCAGAAAACTACTAGGACTAATCAATGAATTTGGTAAAGTAGCAGGATACAAAATTAATGCACAGAAATCTCTTGCATTTCTATACACTAATGACGAAAAATCTGAAAGTGAAATTAAGAAAACACTCCCGTTTACCATTGCAACAAAAAGAATAAAATATCTAGGAATAAACCTACCTAAGGAGACAAAAGACCTGTATGCAGAAAATTATAAGACACTGATGAAAGAAATTAAAGATGATACAAATAGATGGAGAGATATACCATGTTCCTGGATTGGAAGAATCAACATTGTGAAAATGACTCTACTACCCAAAGCAATCTACAGATTCAATGCAATCCCTATCAAACTACCACTGGCATTTTTCACAGAACTAGAACAAAAATTTTCACAATTTGTATGGAAACACAAAAGACCCCGAATAGCCAAAGCAATCTTGAGAACGAAAAATGGAGCTGGGGGAATCAGGCTCCCTGACTTCAGACTATATTACAAAGCTACAGTAATCAAGACAGTTTGGTACTGGCACAAAAACAGAAATATAGATCAATGGAACAGGATAGAAAGCCCAGAGATAAACCCACACACATATGGTCACCTTATCTTTGATAAAGGAAGCAAGAATATACAGTGGAGAAAAGACAGCCTCTTCAGTAAATGGTGCTGGGAAAATTGGACAGGTACATGTAAAAGTATGAAATTAGAACACTCCCTGACACCATGCACAAAAATAAACTCAAAATGGATTAAAGACCTAAATGTAAGGCCAGACACTATCAAACTCTTAGAGGAAAACATAGGCAGAACACTCTATGACATACATCACAGCAAGATTCTTTTTGACCCAGCTCCCAGAGAAATGGAAATAAGAACACAAATAAACAAATGGGACCTAATGAAACTTAAAAGCTTTTGCACAGCAAAGGAAACCATAAACAAGACCAAAAGACAACCCTCAGAATGGGAGAAAATATTTGCAAATGAAGCAACTGACAAAGGATTAATCTCAAAGATTTACAAGCAGCTCATGCAGCTCAATAACAGAAAAACTAACAACCCAATCCAAAAATGGGCAGAAGACCTAAATAGACATTTCTCCAAAGAAGATATACAGATGGCCAACAGACACATGAAAGAATGCTCAACATCATTAATCATTAGAGAAATGCAAATCAAAACTACAATGAGATATCATCTCACACCGATCAGAATGGCCATCATCAAAAAATCTAGAAACAATAAATGCTGGAGAGGGTGTGGAGGAAAGGGAACACTCTTGCACTGTTGGTGGGAATGTAAATTGATACAGCCACTATGGAGAACAGTATGGAGGTTCCTTAAAAAACTACAAATAGAACTACCATACGACCCAGCAATCCCACTACTGGGCATATACCCTGAGAAAACCATAGTTCAAAAAGAGTCATGTACCAAAATGTTCATTGCAGCTCTATTTACAATAGCCAGGACATGGAAGCAACCTAAATGTCCATCGACAGATGAATGGATAAAGAAGATGTGGCACATATATACAATGGAATATTACTCGGCCATAAAAAGAAATGAAATGGAGGTATTTGTAATGAGGTGGATGGAGTTACAGTCTGTCATACAGAGTGAAGTAAGTCAGAAAGAGAAAAACAAATACAGTATGCTAACACATATATATGGAATCTAAGAACAAAAAAAAAGCCATGAAGAACCTAGTGGCAAGACGGGAATAAAGACACAGACCTACTAGAGAATGGACTTGAGGATATGGGGAGGGGGTGGGGTGAGATGTGACAGGGTAAGAGAGTGTCATGGACATATATACACTACCAAATGTAAAATAGATAGCTAGTGGGAAGCAGCCGCATAGCACAGGGATATCAGCTCGGTGCTTTGTGACCACCTAGAGGGGTGGGATGGGGAGGGTGGGAGGGAGGGAGATGCAAGAGGGAAGAGATATGGGAACATATTTTATGTGTATAACTGATTCACTTTGTTATAAAGCAGAAGCTAACACACCATTGTAAGGCAATTATACTTCAATAAAGATGTTTAAAAAAAAAAAAAAAAAAAAAAAGGAATGCCAGACATTTTATCATATATCTGTGTGTTAGGATCGCTTCAGTAACAAGGGAAAACAAGCATCTAACTTAAACTGGCTTAAATACGAAAGAATTTACTGACTCACCCACCCAAAGGACCAAAGTAGGATAAGCTTTAGTTTGACTTAATTAAGAGAGTTTTCTACTTTGTACTTTTTTGTGGATCAGCATTATATTGATGCTGTAGCAGTCTGGGCCTCACATCTCTGCAGGAAAACATGTAAAAGAGAAATCATTTCCAAGTTTCCCTGGATAGCAAGATCAACTTTTCCAGGAGCCTTCAGCAAACTTTTCTCATACTCTTTAACCCAAATTGTACCAAAGGCCCATTTCTACACTAATAATTGATAAATATCTTTAACCAGTCATGTTCACCCCTAGAGCTTGGCAAAGGATCAGCTACTCCTTATGAGAGTAGTTTTAATGAGCTGCATTAAATCACACATCTTATAGGAAGAAAAAAGGGCAAAATGTTGGGTAGGCAACCAACTACTGCCTTAGGATGAAGTTCAGGCAATATATTTTGCTAGAGAACATGGATGGAATTACTTAGTTTAGAAGGGTGTTCAGTATGTTGGCTTTCCTGACATCCTGTATGCTATATTATCCTAACTGACGGTGGGAATTTGCTATAGGCATCATCCTTGGAGTCTTGCCAACACATAGCATGAATCTTGTGTTCAGGTGGTATAAGGAAAAGGTAGGATAAGCTCAGTCAGTCTCTCCTTTCCATTGTTATCTTTGGTTCATCTTCATAAAATAGTCTTGATTTGTTCAATTTGGTTCAAAGTCTCAGGGATTTCAGAAACATAACCATGTATTTAACTTTTTTGAGTTGCGGAGGGAATTTTTTCACTGTAAGAACAATATCATCACTCATAATGAAATCAAATTTAAAAATCACTAGTAATGTTACTTCTCTAACTCAATTTTTATTAAAATTATGGCCTCATTTTTTCTACTAAGTACATTATAAACATCTCTGTATATTGTGATACAGTTTCCATACCCCTATTCTTAATTCCTTCATAAAATTTTGACAAGTTCATGTATATAACTGACAATATTTAACTGGAAAATTAATTTAAATTTAATTCTAAAATATTTGGCTGTTTCCTACATTTTTCATTGTTTTCATGATTTGAGGGGGCTAATTCCTTATTTTCAACCTATCCTAGAAATGTCATTGTTCCCATGAGACAAAGATGGCAGAATGACTGCCTATTTCTCCAACTGAATGCCACTTTTAGACAATAAACTCTAGATCCAGATAAAAGAAAGAAGCATTTCATGATATGATATAGACAAGGAACACACTGTATTTGAATTTGAATCATTCAGAAGGAAATTGTACTAGACTATGAACCAGAAGATATGCTGCAGTATAATGCTTGGGAAGTCTCAAAGAGGCTTCTGACCTTCTTTAAATTTAGCCCATTCATAAAACATGATGCCCAAGTATAAAATGAGAAAAATAGTCACTGCTCTCCCCTGCTGCCAAGAGACAGGAAGATTGTTTGATAGTGCATTGTAATTTTTGAAATAATATTTATTTTTCTGCTTATAAAAGTAATATATGCTCATTGTGGACTTTTTTTTAAATTCAGGAAAAATATATAAAAGCAAATATAAGCTACCTGTAAATGTACAGTTCAGAAATAACTTTTAATATAAACTTTAAAGTTGTTTCTACAATTTGTATTTTTAATGGTATAAAATTAGATATAGTTCTGTACACTCCCTTTGACACTTCATATTGTGAGTGTTGATTTCAAGCAGTAGCATACCAATTCAAAATTGAGTGACATACATCAGAGAAAAAAAAGAAAAAGGAACCTGAATAACGAGTTTGTGGATCTAACTGCGAACTTGCAAGAAATACAAGAAACGGAACAAATGAAAGGATTCTAGAGGAAATGAGAATGTGGGACATTTCACAAGACGGATGATCTGTTTTCTTCAATAAATAAGTGGCGTGGGAAAAAAGGAGAACTATTCCACATAAAAAGAGACATTAGATACATAACAACCAAGTGTGATATGTGGACCCTGTATAGATTTCAACTTAACAGAGCCATGTGTAAAAAGGCATTTTTGAGGCAATTTGGAAAACCCAAATATGGACTGAATATGGAGTCTATCTGAATGTAATCATCACTAGATGATATTCAGGAATTATTGCTCATTTCATTACATTTCATAGACAATTGCACTGCGCTATGTTCTCTAAAAACACTATTTCTTGTTAAAGATGCACACTGAAGTATTTACTGGTAAAGTAATACAATTCCTGGGATTTACTTTCTAATACTCCAGCAAAAAGGGAGAGGGGAAAATAATTAACAAGACTGGCAAAATGTTGATTATTGTTTAGGCTGAATGAGGGGGGATCATTACATATTCTCTCTACCTTTGAGTTATGTCTAAATTTTTCTATAATAAAAAGATGTTTTTATTGTTAAAAAAATTGAGTGACATATTATGATAGACTGCACATCATGTCAAGGTAACAAAAAAAATGATCTTCAATATAACCTACATCAAATATTTCTCTACAAAGTAAGCAAAGCAAATTTCTCTGATGTGATCACCAGGCAGCAGTCACAGAAGCAGTGGATTCTTGATGTTGTTCTCTTACCCAGAGACACTAAAAATGCAGAGCACACAGTGAGTCACCAGGATGGGCCCATTCCCCACGAATGCTGCATATCCCTATACATGTATAATGTGAGACAGACAATCGTCTGTGTATTCTAAGAACTTTAGTTTTAAGTGCAAACCCTCGGGTCAGAACTCCACACAACACCTGCCCACTCACCCGCTGAGCATTCATTCACCTGAGGGTGTGTATATCACCACCAGGTATCTAGTCTGACAGGCTCGATCCCAGCCATCTGGCTTGAGTCTAAAGCCCCAACCCAGGGACTAGAGCCACCTAGCCCCGCTACACCACTCTGACAAAATGTTTTTTTTTTTTTTTTTCTTTTTGTCTTTTTTTTTTTTTTGGCTGCTCCGTGCGGCTTGTGGGATCTTAGTTCCCTGACCAGGGGAACCTGGGCCCTCGGCAGTGTAAGCACGGAGTCCTAACCATTGGACTTCCAGGGAATACCCCAAAATGTTTTACATAGTGTTACCTTAGAAAGACAAGGCGAAGGACCAGAAATCTACTTGTCTGAAAATAAAACTTTTCAGTACCTTGTGGACACCTTTGCAATTCATGTAGATGATTGGCCTGGTAAAAGCAGTCTGGAAATAAAGTAGAAGATTGTCTTTTTATTTGCTTCTACAAAATGATGTAGGCTTCTCCCTAAGATTTGGGAAAATATTCTATGTTCTGTGTGCACCTGGGTGTGACAATTGCCAATGCAAAAAAGTATACATGGTTTCCCTTCCCACACAGTGACAGCAATGTGGATGCTTCTGTGTGAGAGTGTGATGCAGTTGGAAACATCACTATTGCCAACTCTTATCTCTCCCTTGACCTATTTTTGCAATACTTCTTTTTCATCAATTTTAGTTGGGCATATGTGCATAGTCTGCTCTCTTGGATTGGAATTTCTCTTCTGTTGAATTTTTACTGTGACCACTCATGAAAACTGCATGGCAGGATTTGGAATCAGAACTGGAGGCTCAGTCTTCACTCTACTACATAGCTGTGTGGCTTTAGACAAGTGACTAAATGTCCCTAAGCCTCAGTTTCCTCATGTGAAAGTGGAGTGAATAATGTCAGACCTTCTTATGTTGGAGTTATTTTGAGGTTCCAGTGAGATTATGTTTATCTGAAAGTTTACTCACTAAAATACAAAAGTAATCATAGCTTCCATGCTTAAACCATTGAATGGTTCCTCTCAATTTATAATAAGATCCTAAATACTTACGGAGTCCTTCATTATCCTGCTTCATTTCTACCCAGACTCATCTCCTACATCTCCCTGCTGGCACTCCAGACACACTAGCCGCTTCATTCAGTTATTTCGTTTTCAAAATAAATGGGGGAAAAAGTCAATTTGACTATCTTTTCAAAACATCTGCAACCTCAAGGCAAGGTCTTCCAAAGTTTGCATCCAAAATGGCCTTTCAAGGTATGAATCACAATCGCCAAGCCTATGCATGCTATTCTGCAGATACTGAGAAAAATCCTTTGAATAGCAAAATGTAATATGAATATCAGTGATCCTGGAATTATGACTTTATGTCTGGCCTTCATAAAAGATCATTTACTCATTTCAAAACTGTTTCTAACTCAACAGGTGTTGTGCCCCGTTTAACTAATTCAGAGTGAAGTCAACAGCAGATGGATAAACAGCTTGGCATCTGGCTTTGGCCCTGCTGCAGAACTGCCAAGAGAAGCCCAAGCATCCTGCATCACCTGCCTTTTCTAAGGTTTCTGTTGTCATACGAATGGCTCATTTTGTGGCTCCAGCAATGCTTGAAATTGGCTGTCTGGTATCACAGAATGCCTGACCCTGACCAAGGGGCAAATGTCAAACCATGCCAGAATACACAGCTTGGTTTCAAAATGACTAGCGAAATTCACTTCTTAGGAGAAGGGCATTGTGCAGATTTGATGCCAAGAGCTATGGAAAATTATTCTATACTTAATTTAAAAGTTCACTTTTCTGCTTTCTAGTCAGCCATTGTAAATATTAAAGTTATGGAAATATACCCCCTACTTTTATCCTTTCTCCCACCGTTTGTCACTTCCATTCCTCAAAAACTTAAGTGGAAATACAAAGCACTCAATGTAGTCTGATTTTGCTATGAATTTGTCTTAGGTTGGGTTCCCTAGAAGCAGCACTTGAACTGGGTATTCTTGGGCAAGTGATCTATTAAGGGAGTGTTTTCAAGAAACTAAAGGAAACAGGCTGGGCAGGGAAAGAAGCTGGACAATGATGTAGCTTCAGGAACAGTCTAGCCTCAGACTGGTTCCACAGGGACCTTGGGAGCATGCATTGAACCTCATAGATTAGTTCAACTAGAGGCAAGGGGCTGGGCTATCACCCTCCCATGTCAGCCAATCATTAGCCTACGGCATTTTTCAGGCAAGTTGGCTCATATCAGCCAAGAGCCAACCTCCAGAAGAATGCATCTGTGAGCTCTGAGCAGCCAACACCTACAGCATCTGGGGATGGCTGCAGCAACCTAGTAAAGGGGATCTGGGCAGGGCACCAAAGATTGTACCCACTCCATAGGCTTATTATATTCCTCCCATAAATCTTTGTCATTATAATTATTATGATATTGCTATGACCATATTGTTTTTGGTAAGGAAGCCTAAAGACAAGTAAGAATGATCTTTGAGTTCTAAACTGGGCTGTATCTATTTCAGTCTCATAAAAGTAGCAAGAAACTGAGAATGTGGAAAAGATGTAATTTACTTTTACCCCAGCAATTTACAGATAGCTGATCATGGTCTACAGGAAACTCAAGCAAAGGATGTGTAACAGGTTTTTTTTCCTAAACCATTTTATTTCCATTCTGCTATTGTTATTGCCAAGGATTATTCTTAGAAAACAAATAAATTAAAAGCTAACCTGTTCTTCAAGACTCAAAACCTGTGATGACAAAATAATGATTATCTCACCAGTTAGAATTCAGTAAAATTCATCTTTATTTCACCTGAGCTAATCCAGAACTTCAATTCTGAATGCAAACTATAGTGCATTAGGTGGCATTTTACTGGAAAATAGTTTTATTATTAAAGTTCAGTGATTTAGACGGCTATTCAATTCCTTTTATCCTTGTGTTTTGTTTGAAAGCTTTCAAACACCCAGTAATGACTGTTGCCAAAGTTCTCATATCCAAATACTCAGGAGCATTTTTCCTCTCTTTTACCAGATTCTTTCAAGCTTAAATAAATAAACATTTTGGATTTTACTTCTCAACTAACATTTTGTTTTATTTTGTATTATCCTGCTGAGGACACAAGGGCACTAATTGGCCAGACCTAAAAAATGTATACTGTGGGTAAACACATGTGCAGACAATCTTGATACTACATCAATGAATGCCTTGGGCAATATTGCAGACATATTTTAACATTACAGAACACGCATAAATGAATGAATCAACAGCTTAGCCTGGGACCATAAACTATCAAGAAGTAGAGAAATAGTCTCCATACCTTAACCTTCCCAAGTATGCTGGAAGCAAAGAAAGCTTTACCTTGAAGATAACGGAGCTTTAATTTCAGTGCCCTTCCCTTGCTCCTGTTTTGTTCAAACCCTGGGAATGACCCTACAATATTTTCACACATTCATCTATTTTTTTTTTAATTTTGCAGAAGCAATATATTTGATTCCTTTTTTTAAAGAGACCCCCCCCAAATTATAAATTTCATGTCCTACAAAACTTGGATTCTGCCATGCTTACCCATTACCCGGACCACGTTTTTCTACTTAAGTAGCCAGGTAGGGATGTGATGAGAGGAACTGATTCTTTTGTCACCTGTGGCCCACACATCTTCAGGACAGGGCGAAAGATTCAGTGCCTGATTTCATCAACCCTATGGCTAAAATCTTTATTTAGAAATGCTTATCATGAGTATTCCCGCCACAGCTAACAGAAATAACACGCTTCAAGGCACTAGAATGTATAGCCCCATGGTCTCTTTTGGTTTCCCTGCCCTGCATGCCACACATCCTTAAAAGACAGTCAGGCAAGGGGCTCCCAAGCATTTATCTGAGGATACAAGATTGTCGTCTCTTTATTAGTGTGTCTGCGGCACCTGAGTCTGCATATGCCATTTAAAATTAAAAGGCCACAGCATTTTAGATCCAATCATAAGACTGCCAATTAAGGTATCATTTGTCTTTGAATAAAAATCATTTGTGGCTGTTTTTCTTTTATGCCCAGGCTCTTATTTACTGTAAATTTCCAGCAGGCAGTATGGACCACAGCTGCTCAACATGTTTGAAAACTATCTAACGCAGATTCATTTGCAAATGGACACTAAATAAATACTCGTTGATGATATGTGATGATTTGGGAAAGATGTTCATTAAAGGTGTTTGATGGGGATTAAATCTTTATGAAAACACTTCTGAGCCAGGGTGACTTTCCCCAAGTCATGACTGATCCACTTCAACAGCTACTAGATATGGAAATCCCTCATATTTAACGCCAGTTCTATGAATTATATAATGCCTCTGAAACTTGAATCCATTAATAGAGTCAGAAAATATGTTTTAAAGTAAGAGAAGAGCTAAAAATTTCTTCTCCTCTAACTGGGAAACAGAAATACCAGTTTTGCTCGAAGGAGATCACTCACCAGTGCAAGCTCCTCAGCTTACACATTAAATTCTAATTTTGAGTAGATCTATTCATTTACTATTGCAACAAAATATATTTCAAGTGTTTTAAAACAAGGAAATATACGCCAAGACTTAGAATAATAAAGTGACTTTGAAACAGTTGTCCTTCCCAGTCAGGTAATGCTTGTTTCTGTAAAAAAAGAATGCCAAGCATTTTTTCTTTTCTTCATCCTCTCTTGAGTTGATAGGCGTGAAGCTCCCAAACAAATTTTTTTCTGTCCTGTCTCTGCTCCCTAGGGAAAGCCTGGATTTCATTTTGAGGTCACGTAATGGAGGCAATATAATTTTATAAAATCAAAGAAGGAAAAACCTGAATTCCTGCCATCTTTGGTTCTCCCTTTTGTTTTGAAGGACAAGGGCAGAGGTCTAGTCTGCTTATACATTCCAAAGGAGTAAGGAAGAGGCCCCTCCTGGCCTCCTCTCTCCTGATCTTCCCTTTTAGGGTACCGAGGCCCTGGCAGGAGCTTATGTCTCCATTGCATAGGCCCTACCATCTGAATTCTGCTGTTCAAATTAAAGTCACACACTGGTTAAAAAAAAAAAAAAATCAGATCTGATCACCAGTGTTCATTGTTGATATTAAGTCTGATAATCAAAAATAGTAGATTTACTGCCTATTATGGCATTGTATAAAGACAGGTAATTAAGAATTTTCTTTTTGGTGATGATATCACCAGCTGACCTAAATCTTGGTTAATTATTTTAGTGATGAGACCTTTTATTTATGGGAATCACCTGTATTAGTTAAGTAGGAAAGACTGCCTCTCCTGCTCCTTTGGTCTCCCGGACCGGAGCAGGTACATGTCAGATACTTCCACAGCTCAGTACAGGTCAATTTCCAAGGCAAGCACCGACTTAGCACTATAATCCATACTACTTATGGGTGCAGAATGGCTGTTCGGTTCATGCTCTATTTGTAAGTCCAGAGACTCAAAAGAAGTATCAACTCTTCCCCAGGAGTCAGAACTCTGGACAATCATATATGCAGCAGATAGCACACAGAAGATGAGCAATTACAGACACCCTGGCAGACTCAGTGACCGCTTCAACCCATAATACTGAGAGGACCAAGTGTGCATCTCCTCAAAGACCTCAAACCCACGCTAACCCTTGACCCATGGCAGATCCATGAGAGGATTCAAATGTTTCAGGATTTTGAAGTGGCATTGCCACAGATATACAGAATATCCTCTGACTAACGGAGCCACTGAAATGTCACAGAGAGATTTAATGGGAAAGAAGGCTGGTTATTTATCATATTTCTTTTTTGCTGAGGACCCCAAAATACTATCAATGGTTATATTACCTATAGAGGGCATTATTTATACTACAATTTACCAACTAAACATATAGGGATTTGAATAGTGTTTTTCATGCCCAAAGAGTCAGTGTCAAATAAAAATAGTTGTGACAATAACAGCTAACATATACTGAGCACTTAGCATGTGAAGGGATCTGGACTAAGGGCTCTGTACATTATTTCACTTGACCCTCATGACATGCTTATAAGGTAATAGATATACTAGTAAAACAGTATATTTTATTTATATAGTTAAAGTACTTAGCATATATCCCCAATCTCCCATTTATATACGGTGTGATCTTGTTTAAGTTTGTTTGAACTTGTTCAAGTCACTTCCTCTCTTAGTCTCAGTTTCCCCATATGAAAATTAAGAACCCCATTACCTGCCTTCCATACCCCATAAGATTATTGTGAAGATCAAGACACAATAGATGAAAAGCTTGCTATACACTAGTAAACTCACAGGTGAAATTATTATCTACAAAGTTAGGTTTTATGTGTCCATTTGTAGTCACTGGTTATCTTGAGAAGGAAAATGTTTTAAATGCATCAGTGTGGACTTCCCTAGTGGTGCAGTGGATAAGAATCCCCCTGCCAATGCAGGGGACACAGGTTCGATCCCTGGTCCCAGAAGATCCCACATGCCACAGAGCAACTAAGCCCATGCGCCACAACTACTGAGCCTGCGTTCTAGAGCCCACGTGCCACAACTGTTGATGCCCGCGCACCTAGAGCCCATGCTCCGCAACAAGAGAAGCCACCACAATGAGAAGCCCACGCACCACAACGAAGAGTAGCCCCAGCTCGCTGCAACTAGAGAAAGCCTGCATGCGGCAACGAAGACCCAACACAGTCAAAAATAAATTTAAAAAAATAAATGAATAAATAAATGCATCAGTGTTTGCTTAAATATGGCAACCTTCCTGTTAGTACATGTATCGTAAACCTCTTTTAGCGTGGTCCACCAAAATGGAGAGAGCATATAATCTATATAATACGTTAATATCTGCATGAAATGTGTAAAAGCTTTCACAAAAAACAAAAAAGCTTTGTGAAAGGTGAAGGTGGTGAAATTATTGATTCCATCTAGGCTTAATTATAATAAGTTCTCTTATAGATGGCTTTTTATTATATCTTACAGCCATTTAAAAGGTGTTTTAATAAACACTTCTCTTTTATAGCTGCCAATCTTTTTCATCTCCCTATGTCCCACAGAAGTTATCAGCATCAACATGCCATATATTAAAAGTCTTCATTAACCAGGGCTAATTATTTGAGAGTTAGGCCTCTCTTTTCCACTTCATGTTCTAAATCAATGATTCTGCGGAGAGTTGCTTCATGGTGTGAGATTTTGTGGGCTCGGTTTTTCCTCCATTTTGGGTCACACCAGGGCTACTCCTGTGAAATTCAATTAGAACCTTATAATAGTTCTCTGTAAACTTCACTACTTCAAAAACAAACGGTAAGATCTTGAAAGGAGCCTACAACTGCTGGAGAGAGTTTATTAACACTTTGTCAGAAAATGTGTTTTTTGTCTTAGGCAGATCAATCAAACCCACTTCAATTGGCAAGTCCCTCCACTCTCAATGTGAAAAACACAGACTTGTCTAATTCCCTCAAAAAATGTTAAAAAACACTCCAGTTCTTCACAGCTATAACACTATTGAAAAAATTTTCCCCCTTTCAACTTGAAAAAAAAAAAGTCACTTTTCATTTGGCATAATGATTATCTAGGGACCATAAATGAGGTAGTAAAAAAAAAAAACTATTATTTTAAAGAGCCTAGAGAGAAAGTAAATTCTGTAATTTTAACAAGATTTAAACCTCATTTGCCATACTCTTTAACAGAAAGCAAAAGGGAAGCCAGCTCAGCAAATCAATGCAATTATGAGCCTATTAAAAAACGCACGCACACAAGGGAAGTGAACTGATCAAAATTAGGTAATATCAGCATTTAAAATTTAACCCTGCATTCAACAATCTGCCATTTAATTTTTTGTGATTATGTACAAATAGAAAATGAAACTAATTTTTTAAAGAAATAACAAGTTTTTTAAGCTATAACTTTAAGTTAACTTGGTAATGGTAACAGCAAATGATAAGTACTCAGAAAAAGCAAACATTAAGATTGAATGAAAGCACCCACAGGGCAGACATAATAATCTGTATGGACAGGAAAAGAGGTTGATAAGGAAATATGACATAACAGAATACAGGTACATTTAGACAGTATTGGGATGGGGGGAGTTAACAAGTAGCAGTAAGGAGAATTTGAACAATTATTTTTAGAGAATTAAATATAACATTTTGAATAGCCAGAGTTGTCTACGTGATTGTTAGTACAAACTTCTGATACTCATTTATGGGCTTTGTTTCTGCTTTCTCTTAAATTGTAAGCTATCAAAAGACAGAAACACAGCTTCTGTTTCCATCATAACTAACTCCTTTACAGCACCTGGTTCAGTGCTCTTGCAATGTTCTGTAAAGTACATTAAATTTGTTTGATAGACTAGCTGGCTTACCAGTATGGGAAAACAAAAAAAAATTGTTAGTATTTACACAGCAATAAAATCAGTAACAATCATGTCAGTTCTATTTACTGTATGTATGGCCTCTATCAAAAAGGTATTACTTTTACTAGCTAAAGAGTACTGCTTCTGACTGCCTTGAGGTCATGCAAATAATAAATAATCATGCAATGAATTTCTCTTTAACAATTTCTTACAATAAATATTTATGCAACGGTTTACAGTTTACAACATACTGTTCTGGGATATTATCTCTTTTAATCTCACTTAATCCCAGAATATTTCATTGAGCTTCTGTTAATTTTCTAGTATATTTCTTGCCTGTATCTCCACCCTACTTTAACTTTCAAGTAGCAAGGAATTTGCTAAAAGAAAATAAAAGTCACAAATGTCTACAGTCACTGAATTATAATTTATACATTGATTCCATCAGTTCATTTGTAGGTTGTCAGCTAAATTTAACTTTCTGCCCATGTGTACCAACTTGGTAGATGAAATTCAGTAAGAATTATCATCACAACTAAAAATAACACCTAAGCTATCAGGAAAAAAACATAGTTCTATAATGTTTTCGATGAATCTTTCCCTTTTTACTGATTTTCAGTCGCAATTAGCCTCTCAACAATGTAATCAAATTATGCAAAAGATGGTAGATTTATTCTATTATATTCTATTTTGGCATAAAGACCCTGATCTCATCATAAGAAAACTAATATGCACTAAAGGAAATTAGACACTAAGACCACTTTTGGACTGCGAATCATAGCCAAGATTCAAATATTAAAATTTGAGCTGTCCCCTACCAAAGTTCTTAAAAGCCCATTGACCTGCATTTGCCCTTCTAAATTTCCCTCCTTCCAAATTTTGGTAACCTTAAAACAGTAAAATTGGCATGTAGGACCCCAGATTTCAATAAATAATTTGTCTGCCCTCTGAGACCGTTGATCTCATGGTATTCTCTAAAATTTACTCACCCCAAGCCCATTCCTTTATGGTTGATCTGATAAACCAATCTGAACTGAGGCACTACTATGAAATGGTATTTGCATTTGAATAAAACCTTCTAGAGATCTGATTATTTCAATACAAAGAAATGACTTCAGCGATGGTTGCTTCAAATATACATCAATGACTATATGGCAAAACATATGGGAATCATACCCATATCACGCTGCCACTCGTTCACCTACTCTGACTAATCACAGGCTGGTTCTGACTACAAGCCCAAATACATTTGCTAGCTGTCCATCAAAATGAATAAGCTATGGGTCCTGCTCTCAGAGAGTTTATGCCCCAGATCAGTAGCTCTCAACTGATAAAGATTACCTGGGCCTCTCTTTTAGGGATTCTGATGTGCTGTTTGAGGCAAAGATCCTGAGTTATCTGAGCTAAATTTGGAAAATTCTGTTCCAACCAAGAAAAAGGTGATACATATATAGGGGACAATATACATATATATATTTGTACGTATATGTGTGTGTACATATTAATTCGAATAAGTGCTAAAGCAAAATGGGGAGGAAGTGCCAAGAAAAGAGAAGTGTTATTTTCACTAGGGCACTGAAGGAAGCAGAGGGAGCTTTTGAATTTCATTTTCAGTGGTAAAATTTCCTTTTTAGGCTGAGGAAACACTATGAGTAAGGGCATAGAGATAGGAACATGCATGGTACACCGGGGGAACAGAGAATAACTGGGGTGGGAGTCAAGGTAGGTTAAGGTTCATGGAAGAATGTATTTTCTTTCTTCTTAAGTTGTTAAGTCTTTAATAACTTGATGAGTTTACAGTCCAACTGGGCTCCAGGAGAAAAGTACAAACAAAAGCTTAAAAACTGAAATTCATATAATACTATTAAAAACAAAAACAGAAAGTTGAAATCTAGTCAGCTACAGCTGTATGAAAACAAAAAGAGCAGGTCAACCAATTTTCATGGAACTGAAAATGAGTCTTAGCAATGTAGCAATGTAATTTGAATAAAGATTGATGGACCTTTCAGATAATATGAATCTGAATAGAATATAACAGAATAAATCTACCATCTTTTCCATAATTAAGTCCAGAATATGACTTAATGATTTCAAAGAATTTTCCTAGGACCACCTAAAGCTAAGAATACTGGGGGATAAATCAGGATCACTGAAAAGCCACATGTGCTTAGAATAAAGGCAAACTAAATGAGAGTGAAAGGGAGACCATCCCGCTCTCTTTCACTCCTTTGATATAGTAAGGGAGTCAGAAGTAGCCATAACCCAATAGCATCATTCTATGACTCTGAGAAATAAGGTGGAAGCCATTCTGTCAATGGATGGGTGGGAAGCAGGTTGGTTTAAAGGAAGGGCCAGCAATGTTTACTCGGCTATCTTCGGGGGATGCCAACAGGATGCCAACAGTACAATCTTGAACTTCCTCTCCTGAGACAAACTCTACTGGTTCATAATATAGAGACATGAAAGGAGACACCCTTAAACCTTGTTTACCACTTATTTTAATGACAGGGTAGAATGAAACATTATTATAAAATATACATAACATAATATAATATTTCAACTAATCAAAAAGGCTATTTATTTGTGGTCCTGGAGTCCAAGTCTCTGAGACAAGGTTCCTCACAGCTGTCTTTAACTGAGCTAGTCACTTTCCTGTCTTCGCCAACAAACTTCTTTCTTCCTGAAACACTTTCCCTCTTAGCTTCTATGTCACTGTGTTCTAAATTGTTTCATACCTCAAATGGCCCTTCTCAAGTTCCTCTTTAAAGTCTCTGAATGTTGGCATGTCCAGACCTTATTTCTCAGCCCTCTTCTCTTTCTTTCCTTAATTATACCCTTTCTCCTCATCAGTGATTCTCAAGTGTGGACCGGGACCAGCAGTCATAGCATAATCTGGGGAAATTAGAAATGAAAATTTGGGGGCCCCATCCCATGCTACTGAACCAGAAACTCTGAGGGTAGAGCCAGCAATCTGTATTTTAAAAAACCAACCCTGTGTGTGATTCTGATGCACACTAACCTTTGAGAACCACATCTATAGACTATCTCATCCAATCACAAAGCGTCAATATCAATGTATGATTATGACTCCTAAATGTACATCTCTCACCTGATCCCTACCCTGGACTCAAGATGGTATACCCAACTGCTAGCTTGACATCTCCAACTTAATATCATCTAAATAGAATTCTTGATTATTGATTTCTCCCAAGTTTGTCCTCCCACTTTCCCAGTAAATGACACTATCATTCATTCAGTCGCTCAAACTAAAAACTTTGAATTCATCTTTGATTCCTCTTTCACTCATCCCCTCATCAAATCCATCAGCAAGTCCTGTCAACTCTACCTCCAAACCATATTCAGGGATCCAATTATTTCTATCTCTTCCTCTTCACTACTACTACCTTAGTCTAAAGCACTATCCAGTGAGACAGAATCAGCAAAAGTCAAAGAAAGGGGGCTTCCCTGGTGGCACAGTGGTTAAGAATCTGCTTGCCAATGCAGGGGACACGGGTCCAAGCCCTGGTCTGGGAAGATCCCACATGCTGCAAAGCAACTGAGCCGGTGCACCATAACTATTGAGCCTGTGCTCTAGAGCCCGCAAGCCACAACTGCTGAGGCCACGTGCTACAACTACTGAAGCCCGCACGCCTAAAGCCTGTGCTCCGCAACAGGAGAGCCCACCACGGTGAGAAGCCTGCGCACCACAACAAAGAGTGGTTCCCACTCACTGCAACTAGAGAGGGCCTGCGCACAGCAATGAAGACCCAATGCAGCCAAAAATAAAAACATAAATTTTTTAAAAATTATTTTTTAAAAAGTCAAAGAAATAAATCAGAAAACAGAGATTTTAGGTTTTAAGGAATCGGGGCAATGTAATATCACAAAAATTTTTAAAAAGAGGAGGGTCTCAAGTCAGAAACATAATCAATATAACTCTCTAGGATGCCAAGAAAGAGGAAGACTGAGGAAAGAAGTTAGTGTCACCTAAGAGGTCAAGGTAGAATTTAAAAGACTATATGGACTGACAGCCCACATGGAGAAATATTTTGAGAAAGAAAAGGGAGAAGATAAGAGCTGGCTTTGATCTTCTCAAAAAGTCAGTACTGAGGACATCTGCTACAGTAGGAGAAATGACTGAGGAGTTGAACAAGGAAGCAAAGGTTTGAACAGTCACTGCAAAGAAAGACAAGTACTAAAACAACATAAGAAACAGAAATAAATAACTTAGTTAACCTTAATGTGAATTTGTGCTCTGAAGTAACGGACCACCTCCACCTAGAAATGTGTTAAACTGAATATTTGGGATAGTTCCCTTCATGATAGGTCCTCAGATGATTTCAACATTGATATGGATCGTCACATAAATTATTTTTTCCGTAGCACTTGGCATCAACCATGAAGCAAATGGAAGCACTGGACTTGTTATCATGCGAAGTTTATCCCAGGAAATTACATCACAAACAGTATAGACCTAGCATTTCTAATTACATGAGACTTTTTTCACTTCCTTGGTAACTATTTACATTATTGTTTGGAAAAGACACCTACTCCAGCATCAAAGCATATCAGAAAGATAATTTCTAGCTAAAGTTCAAATGATAAGAGAACACTCCCCAAATGAAAAAGATGAGCCTCAACCAAAACTAGAGACATAAGCAGACCCAATGTAAAGCTAAATCCACAGTACAGTGTACAGAATGATAATAGAATTTGACTTCATACTTAAAGGTTATTCGATTTATTGAATCTACAGTGGCAAAGATAAGTGCTCCTTTTTTAAAGTTAAATTTGTTTTTCTATTTATTCATTTAACTAACTTCAATTGGATTACTTCCATATGCCTGGCCCTTTGGTAGGTGTTGGGGCTATGGACTTGGCATCTGCATCCAAGCAGCATTCAACAGGTTGAAAGGCAGGCAGGGTCAGCACATCCAGAGAATGCTGCAGGCATCACTTCAGGAATCAAAGAAGGGGCAGCTTGACCAGACTGGAGGAGTCAGAGAAGGCTAAAAGCTGACCATTGAAGGCTTAGTATGAGCTTTCAAGGTGAAAGGAGGGGACATTCTGACCTCTCTTTCCTCATACATCCTGAATTCCCTAAGTAAATGCTATACAAAGTGCGGTCTGGACTGGGGTCAATCCACAAACTATCAATACTTCTGGTCCAAGATGAAGTAAATACAAAAACTAAGAGTAGCATTTGGAAATTTTGTATCAGTTTGACAGGGTAAGTATAAGCCTGTTGAATCTAGTAATAAAAAATTAGGGTTTGTATTTTGTATATATTTGCTTTTATCTAATTATGCTAATAATTCATTTTTATTTTGTTTTTAAAAATACTGGTCTGTGATGGGTTGGAAATGTTTATAAAAACTGAGCTGAAAACATGTCCACACAGAAACCTGTACATGAATGTTTATAGCAGCTTTCTTCATAATTGCCAAAACATGGAAGCAACCAAGATGCCCTTCAGTAGGTGTATGGATATATAAATTGTGGTAAATCCAGACAAAGAAATATTATTTAGTGCTAAAAAGAAATGAGCTATCGAGCCATGAAAATACATGAGGAGGAAGTTTAAATGCGTATTGCTAAACGAAAGAAGTCAATGTGGAAGACTGTATACTGCATTATTCCTACTTTCTGGTAAAGGAAAACTTGGAGACAGTAAAAGGATCAATGGTTACCAAGGGTTAGGGGGAGAAAGGGATGAATAAGTGGAACACAAAGGATTTTTAGGGCAGTGAAGTTATTCTGTATGATACTATAATAGCATATACATGTCATTATGAATTTTCAAAACCCATAGAATGTACAACACCAAGGGTAAATCCTAATGTAAACCATGGACTTTGCGTGATAACAATGATGTGTCAGTGGATTCATGGATTGTAACAAATGTGCCACTGTGGTGCAGAATGCTGATGGTGGGCAAGACTGTGCATATATATGGGCAGAGAGTATATGGGAAATCTCTGTACCTTCCAAACCATTTTGCTGTGAACCTAAAACTGCTCTAAAAAAAATAGTCTACTAAAAAAAAAACCAAAACTGGTTCTTAACCACAGATGGTTTGAGAGACACACCTCTATTTTCATTACTCGTTGGCCCCAAACCCTACCAGCTCCTCCGACTGTATGAAACATCATGGTAACTCCTTGTAGGAGCCAAGAAAAATGAGGCAGTGGGGGTAATTATTCACCACATGCTACAAATCTTCTTATAAAATTTGATAGTAATAAAATTCAATAAAATTTTAGCAATATATAAGGTAAAATGTAAAAGCCCATCATAAAACCATGCTCAGAGACAATAAGAATCATCAATATAATGAATATTACTTCACTGTTTTTATCTTTGTGGAATAATACTACCTATACTCACTTGCAACTTTCTTTTTTTGTTTACTTTATCTTGTACATTTTCCCATGCAGATTCAGAAAAATGATAGCTGTAAAGACGTAAAATTTGAGTGCCTACTATGTGCCAATGTTCTAAAAATTTCACAATGTTTTATCCATTTGTTTCTCATGAAACCCTATGAAGTAGATACTATTATTCTGCCCATTATACAGATGAGAAAACTGAGGCACAAAGATATAAATAATCTAATCAAGTTCACACAGCTCTTAAGTGTCAGATCTCAAAAATAGAAATATAGATAGTTCACTTTATTCTTTTTAAAGGCTACTTAGCATTCCCATGTTTTAATTTAATGATTTCTATTTTAATAGATATTTGGATGATTTTGTTTTACTATTATAAATAATGCTGCAATATCCTATACATATCACTTTATTCACTTACCTTAGTGTTTCTATACAATAAATTCCCATATGTGGAATGTGAGATCCAAGGGTTTAATACATTTTTATTATAACAGATATTGGCAAATTGTCCTCCAAAATGCCAGCATCCACTGATACTCACAATTATCATGCATTAGAGTTCTCAGCTATTTATCCTTTACAAACGCCATATATTATCACTTAAAAATTCTTTTTTACTCTTAAAACCAAAAATATCTTATTATTGTTACAGGAATCTTAAAGCTACATTATAATGATGTGATATTTCTAGAGATGATTATACATGGCATCTGGGCTTAGGAATCAAATTCCTGTTTCTTACTTCCCCTCTGCTCTGCCTGCGGAAAGAGGGAATGGACGCCCTGAGACCTCCCTAAGAAGCCCTGGCACTAACTACAACCCACAAGGTTTGGCCAAAACTGGACAAGTTTTTGGAAAGTACTAATTCAACTATCATCCAACCTGCTGCAGTCAACCACCTGTCAGTCACTCATCATGGGGCGTGAGGCTCTTGTTTGATAACTTTGCTAAGGGCTGCACAGAAAAAAATCATACAAGACTACATCAGCCAAGCAGTATTCATTGCTTTTCCTCTTCACTGTCCTCTACCTTAAGCCCACCAAATAATTCATTTGCATGACATTTCATCACTTGAACTGCTATTTGTCCTTTAAATGGCATCTTAGCAGTTAAGGTCCTCTAGCTGTCTTCTTTTCCTTCTTCCTTTGGCTGACACTTTTCCTGGAAGTTTGTGAAAAGGCTTGACATTCACAAAGTCTAAAGTCTTCTGGTGATACCAAATGTAACAGGAGTGGAGGCATGATTAGCACAGGGTGACATTATGTCTCTTTAGCATGGTTTGGCTCAGGTTATAGAACCTGGGCAGCTGTAACACAGACGGAGGCTGTGGCCATTTCCCTTCTATTTTATGATCATCCCATCCTGTTTCATTATTTTGTGCTTTCACTACATCCTGGCCTAGCAGTCTGTAGCAGCAGGCTAGAGAGATAAGGCCTGGTAATAAATAAAGTAGAAGGTTAAAACCACAAGAAAGGGAATGTGGGAAATTGTGATGACAAGGCCATATGTTTAGCCTTGGATATGTGCTCTAAGGGTAGTTGGGAGCCTTTTTACCCTCTTTTAAGAGGACTTCACATTTACACTCTGCCTATCATCCAAACATTCGTTAAAGCATATGCTTCACAGCCAGGCAAAGAGACTGTTTGACAGCACCCATTTCTTGTTCTAGAGAGTTAAGTACAAAAAACAGGCAGAGTGCAAATGGCTTCCACTCAAGATAAAATTCTATAGAATTCTGAATTTTACTGAGAAAAGATATTAGAAAAATATCAATTTACTGATGATTAGCCACAAAGAGGATGGCCCTTTCTATTCACCTTAGATCCCCAAATGTGTAGATAACAGAGTTCTGAAGAGGGATGGTATACAAAGATGTAGAGGGTAAATTCAAACATATTTAATTAATTGAACAATATGACCAATTGATAAATAAATAGGGGGTGGGGAAAATCCTTGCTAGTATCCTTCATGTTATCTTTTTTTTTCATAAATTTATTTATTTATTTATTTATTTATTTGTGGCTGCATTGGGTCTTCACTGCTGCGTGTGGGCTTTTCTCTAGCTGTGGAGAGCAGGGGCTACTCCTTGTTGCGGTGCGCGGGCTTCTCATTGCAGTGGCTTCTCTTGCTGTAGAGCACAGGCTCTAGGTGCACGGGCTTCAGTAGTTGTGGCACATGGGCTCAATAGTTGTGGCTTTCAGGCTTAGTTGCTCCGCGACATGTGGAATCTTCCCGGACCAGTGCTCAAACCCGTGTCCCCTGCGTTGGCAGGCAGATTCTTAACCACTGCGCCACCAGGGAAGTCCCATCATGTTATCTTTGACACATACTGGCTTGCATCACAACTGCAGGAAAAGAAAATTTCCCATAATGTACAGCATCTCATTTTACTTTTCATTCAAGTCCTCAACTTTAAATATGGATCTGAATTCCATTGTTAAGGACATGTATCCCAATAATTGTTTGGGAAACCAGAGAATAATGAGAGGAATTTTATTTTATTTTATTTTATTTATTTATTTATTTTTGGCTGCATTGTGTCTTTGTTGCTGCGCGCCGGCTTTTCTCCTGTTGAGGAGAGCGGGGGCTATTCTTTATAGTAGTAAGTGGGCTTCTCATTGCAGCGGCTTCTCTTGTTGCCGAGCATGGGCTCTAGGCGCACAGGCTTCAGTAGTTGTGGCTCGTGGACTCTAGAGCGCAGGCTCAGTAGTTGTGGTGCACGGGCTTAGTTGCTCCACGGCATGTGGGATCTTCCTGGATTGAGCCCTTGGATTTTTAAAAACTGTGCCACCAGGGAATTCCTGAAAGAAATTTTAAATCTCTTTCCTGTGCACAGAAAAAAATATTTTCAATACATTTAGTAATATTCAGTAATTTTGCCTGTATAGCTCATTTTTTTCAATTTTTTTTTTCCCTTGACCACCCCAATACACCGCTTTTTGCTTGATCAAGAAAGAAACAAATCAAAGTTGGATAAAAAGCTACAAATGAAAGGAGTGGCCTGGGAAGCATAAGATAGATATATTTACTAAAGCACGAAGGCTCCCCCTTGTGATGTATTATGGACAGCTGAGGCAGCCAGCTAGGAGGCAGCAAGGACTAGTGTTGGATGTCAGGTGTGCATTTGAAATACTAGTCACTGTATCTTATTATTGGATTTTAATTGATTCAGATCTCCTCTAACATGTGTGAGTAACTATAGAACCCAGTAGTCTATGTAAAAATCATTAAAAATAGCTACAAGCATTTTATAGAAACCACAATAATCCATTTAATCCAAATGGATTAAAGATTTAAATGTAATAAAGTACCTAGTGAAATTTTAATGAATAATTTCATGATCTTTAACTGGGGAAGAACTTTCTAAACAGAATATGAAAGTCAAAAGCCATAAAAAAGAAGCTGCTAGATTTGATACATAAAATTCCTAAACTAAATTTCTTAAACTAAATTAAAAGAAAACTTTTTAAAATTTTTACAATATATACAATAGACTGGTATTTAATACAGTTATGAAAAAATGAGCTCCTCCAAAATTTTTAAGAACAAAACAAGCACCCCATATGGTTAATAAACACACTAAGATATATCCAGTTTCACTAGTAATAAAAAATAAATAAAAATTAAAAGACAAATGAAATAGCTTTTTTTTTTCATTTACCTTCCGTCTTGACCCAGATTTAAAAGAATGATAATACTTAATGCTGAGTTTTCAGAAACAGACACTTTTATACATAGGTAGATACATATAGACAAGTTTTCTGGGTGGTAATTTGGATATATATAACTGAATATATATATATGATTGAATGTGCATACTCTTTTAACCAGAAAGGCAATCTCTACAAATATATCAAACAGACATTCTTGCATAAATAAGAAATGAATATTCAAAGTATTTTCTATTATACTAAAGTACTGAAAACAGTATTAAATGCTCACTTTTTACAGAAATATAGATCAATGGAACAGGATAGAAAGCCCAGAGATAAACCAATGCACATATGGTCACCTTATTTTTGATAAAGGAGGCAAGAATATACAATGGAGAAAAGACAGCCCAATAAGTGGTGCTGGGAAAACTGGACAGCTACATGTAAAAGAATGAAATAAGAAAACTCCTAATACCATACACAAAAATAAACTCAAAATGGATTAAAGACCTAAATGGAAGGCCAGACACTATCAAACTCTTAGAGGAAAACATAGGCAGAACACTCTATGACATAAATCACAGCAAGATCCTTTTTGACCCACCTCCTAGAGAAATGGAAATAAAAATAAAAATAAACCAATGGGACCTAATGAAACTTAAAAGCTTTTGCACAGAAAAGGGAACCATAAACAAGACGAAAAGACAACCCTCAGAATGGAAGAAAATATTTGCAAATGAAGCAACTGACAAAGGATTAATCTCCAAAATTTACAAGCAGCTCATGCAGCTCAATATCAAAAAAACAAACAACCCAATCCAAAAATAGGCAGAAGACCTAAATAGACATTTCTCCAAAGAAGATATACAGATTGCCAACAAACACATGAAAGAATGCTCAACATCATTAATCATTAGAGAAATGCAAATCAAAACTACAATGAGGTATCACCTCACAGCGGTCAGAATGGCCATCATCAAAAAATCTAGAAACAATAAATGCTGGAGAGGGTGTGGAGAGAAGGGAACCCTCTTGCACTGTTGGTGGGAATGTAAATTGATAAAGCCACTATGGAGAACAGTATGGAGGTTCCTTAAAAAACTAAAAATAGAACTACCATACGACCCAGCAATCCCACTACTGGGCATATACCCTGAGAAAACCATAATTCAAAAAGAGTCATGTACCAAAATGTTCATTGCAGCTCTATTTACAATAGCCAGGACATGGAAGCAACCTAAGTGTCCATCATCGGATGAATGGATAAAGAAGATGTGGCACATATATACAATGGAATATTACTCAGCCATAAAAAGAAATGAAATGGAGGTATTTGTAATGAGGTGGATGGGGTTAGAGTCTGTCATACAGAGTGAAGTAAGTCAGAAAGAGAAAAACAAATACAGTATGCTAACACATATATATGGCATCTAAGGAAAAAAAAAAAAAAAAAGGTCATGAAGAACCTAGTGGCAAGATGGGAATAAAGACACAGACCTACTAAAGAATGGACTTGAGGATATGGGGAGGGGGAGGGGTGAGATGTGACAGGGTGAGAGAGTGTCATGGACATATATACACTACCAAATGTAAAATAGATAGCTAGTGGGAAGCAGCCGCATAGCACAGGGAGATCAGCTCCGTGCTTTGTGACCGCCTGGAGGGGTGGGATGGGGAGGGTGGGAGGGAGGGAGATGCGGGAGGGAGGAGATATGGGAACGTGTGTATATGTGTAGCTGATTCACTTTGTTATAAAGCAGAAACTAACACACCACTGTGAAGCAATTATACTTCAATAAAGATATTTAAAAAAAAAATTTAAATGCATATTCTATATTGTATCTGGCAATGATACAAGTTGCATTCAAATCTGGAGTTAAACAGGCCATGAGTATCTCACTTTTGTAAAGGACCTACAATCAATTAAGGGCCAAAGTTCCTCTCTAGGACTCATGAGGAACTGAGCCAAACTGGCTCTGCTACTCCCAGTCATCTCTCACATACCCCATCCACTCCCATCCTCACCACAGAGAGTTGAAGAAAATGTCAGAGAGATTCGTTGGAATAAGGAATTATCAGCCTAGGGAGAGAGTAGTTTTTAACCACCACTCTCAAAGCAAGTGGGAGCATCTCCTTCCCTGGGTTGGATGAGTTGGTTATGTACCTGAGTTGCTGACATGCCCTCTGGACCTATGAGATAGCAGAGCTTTCTGTCATGACAAAGATGCTTGTGTTTCCTATGAAACACATGGGAAGTCAAGTAAACATTTCAGAAGGTATGGGGATTTGAAAGGGTCCTGAAGAGTTAAAGTCAAAGCAGCCTGGCTTGCATCACATTCAGTGCAGTGATGAGGCTCGAGTGGGCTCTCTAAAGCATTCACAAGTGAATCTCACATAAGAGACAATATTTAGATGCCCATTATGCAGAGAGCAGTGATGGTCAGTTAATGGTAATCGTAGAAGCTTCAGCAGTCAAGAGAGATCTACAGCAGTCCCAGGTAAATGAAAAGATTTAACTTCTCTCCACCTCCTACTCCTGAACATACCAGAGGCAGCCAGGAGGTAGAAAGGAGGAAAGGAAAGAACAGAGCACAACTGTGCCCCTTGCCAAGTCCCCTAGGCTGAATCCTCACAAGTGCTGAGAGAATGAAGATGAGGCCTGAATAAGATGTGAGACACAAACTTTAAATTGGACTAGACTGGGCTAAATTTTCTAAAAACTGGAAGAAACCAGAAAGCCTGGGATTCACCCAAAATGACATGAAAGATGACAAGGAAAAGGAGATCTAACCAAACATGTTTGGAAATAGTAATTGAAGAAAAATAAAATTGTTTCATGTTTGGACCTGCACTAAGCTCAGCCTCTCTTGGTTGGCACTCTAATTATGCACAGAGTAAGTATAGTCAATCCAGATTCCATATGGGAGCTTCAACCTAAGAGCTCCTTAAATAATTCAGTGTGCTTCAGAACAAGGCTCTGAAGTGTAGGCTGGTGAGGTGTACGAAGCAGAGGTAGGTTTCAGTTCATAAATAAGGGCATCAATTAAATTGTGAGGCAATAAAGATCAGAAGTGTTAGGCTTCGGGGAAAGGCTACTAATAATGAGGTAGAAGTTGGCTTCAGCCACCAGGTCCACTGTTGAGTTTTGGAGATCCTGGGCACCTGGTGAGACAAAATGGCTTACCTGTGGACTTAGATTGGAATTCTGCCCTTCAATTTAGTGTCTCTGAAATGTAAGGTCACAGTTTCTTAAGAAAAAAAAAAAAAGAGCATGGAAAAACCATTTCAAAACTAGTGAATGAGAAAAGTCCTCTTTATATTATTTGAGCTGAGATTCTTTGTAACAGGTAACAGCAGGACAGCCAACCACTAGTTTGAGATTTGCTTCTGATAGCAAGGACACTTCCTGGAACATTTAAAACAAAGAACTGGGGTGTAGGAACCTCCACAGAAGTATCATGGCCTCCACGCTCATGTCACAAAATTACCCATTTCTTTTAACCTTTAGATCCTTCTTGTTTAAATTGATCTTTTGCCTTTAGTCCTGTTATACTCACAATACAGCTTAGCTCTTAGCTTGTATTTTTCAGGGGTAGTGCCAGTATTAGGTGGCATTTGTCCCCTGAAAAAGATTTGCTTTGTAAAACGAATGAGGAATCATGATATTTTCTTCTTATTGTTTTTATTATTTGATATGTATTCAAAACTCAATATATATACATCAAAGCACTATATAATGTAAATAAACCCAGAATTTTGGTTTCACTGGTTAATGAAATAAGATTTGTTGATCTTCTGAGGGAGTTTGTCAAGTGAAACACAAAACTTAAAATACTAAATACTGCTGAAAATGTCTATTTCTAAATGAATTCAATAGTGAGCAAGTGAAGTTTAAATACATTTAATTTTATATGCGTTAAATGCTCTTGTTTTGGTCATATGCTAACTTGATAAAATATTATAAAGTTATTTATAGTCACTATTTTTAGTAAATGTAATAGTTAAATTTTTTTTAAAAAAAAGCAAGTGTAACATGCAAAAGATGTACAGCTCTGCCATACTGATCTTTTCTTTATGGTCTCAGTGGATCCCCAAGGTCAGTCCAAAGCAAAAGTAAGAAAAGTAATATCCTAAGGCTTTTTATTCCATTCCATTGCTAACATAGGTCAGACAGTAGTCAGAAGATTAGAAGATGTCATCCCCTAATCTGAGCTTCTGATACTTAAGAGATCACTAGAGGACCCACAAGTTTAAAGATTCTGTTCCAGAATGTTTAATGTGCTTTGTAAAGGTGAACTCAAAGATTTACCTGAAAAGGGGAGACAGATCAGGCCCAGGTCCCGCAGCAGCCAGCATGATACTATTAACATCAAATGCACTACATTCCTTATACTGCTTTAATTATCAATGCTAATAGAAGAAGCATGGGGCAATAAATTCAGGATTTAGCTGGCAAAGGAAAGCTAGTTTTCATGTTTCATTTTTAAAGGAGTTATATTCCTATTTAACTTTAAGTGTCCTTGCATGTTCTTTCAGACTAGTTCTTGCTATATTCTACAAAGCTCTTACTGAAGCAAAGAAAAGGAGAGAAGACCACTAGGATTTTCTTTTTTTTTTTTTTTCACTTCAATTATTTACTGTCTACACTCATAGTAAAAGATCACAGACTGTAGATATACTGCCTTTCTTTGCCTTAAGATGATGAGGATTTTATCTGATTTTTGAACTGCTATTTGTCCATTTGAGAACATGTATATATGACACTGTTTATAATGCATTTTCAGATACATTATCTCATATTTTTACTCAGAACCAGATTCCCCAAGAGTTAGAAAGAACACAAATTACTATTCCCTCTACACAGATAAGGAAATTGAGGCTGGGACAGGTAGAGTGAGTTGACTACCAATGGATCTGAATGAGATATTTTCATTCCTGGTCCAATGCCGTTTGTAAGTAGATGTGCCTTTGGCTTCTTTTCTTGCCTTTTTTTTTGCCACCCACTGCCATATTCAGTGGGGACTGATGTCATTGCTAAACTATGGCTACTGTGGTTCCCCAATTTCCTGGCCTTCCTGCTACCATTGGACTGCTTTGGACTTCTTACTACTCTTCTCTCTTTCCTAAGCAAAACTTAAAAATCCTGCTCAAACTCTGTTCCTCTAGTGAAGACTTTGTATTTGTCCCCGGTAAGGACAAACACATGGATAACCAGAGTGCCATTTGGCCCTGGACCTCACACAAAGACCCGAAAGTTTAGACTTCAACATTGTCTCTGGATGAGGCTATATGAACAGTCATAGAAAGAATTATCATAGAACTTTAAACTTGTATCCAATCCCTAACCACATGACCTACATACAATATATCAACATACTTATATTTTTATAAATCGTATAATTGCCATTTGAATGATATACTGAATTGTAATTTTAAGTGTTAATTTGTTTAAAATAAACATTTGAAATTCACCACAATTGTTGAAATCCTCTTTCTACACTACTTCAATTTTTACTAAAACTAGAGTTTCAACATATGAAATGGCCATAGCTTATCTCAAATTCTAGCAGGTCCCCTTTCCAAGGGGGACCCATAATAGAAAGATGAACAAACAGTGGATAAATGTATATTCAGTAATTTACTTACACTGTGTCCTAAGTGACATCACCTTTTAAAATAAAGAGCTGGAATTGTGCCTACAGGCTACCATCACTAGTAACTATTTTCAAAGATGCATTGTTTTTAAGGAAATCATGACAAAAAAATGAGCAACAGATTTTGAGATGAGGCTGATTGGTTAGTTTCAGAGAACTAGCATTTCTCTATTTCAAATATAACTTGTTTATGGAGAAGAACAAGAAACAAAAAAGAAGAGTTAACAAAGTGAAGTTTAACAGAAGAGCAAGTTCAGTCTCTTAGTGTTTAGAGCAATTCATACAACAATTTTGCATATAGAATAATATCAGTCCTTTTCTAACCCATCTCAAACACCCCCTCCTCAGCCACTTCATTAAGCAGTGTTTAGCAGTCCCCATCCTCTGTTCCTGCCAAGCCAATCGGGTCCCCACTAGTTTTTCTCATCCACCTTATACCCATGTCCCTTTTACAGTCTGTGGAAGCTCTCTTAAAGCTCTCTTTCATGTATGAACATTCTCTTAGAAGGAAAACTACTTTCCTGATTTCATGCTAACAAACACACCATTATGTGTACAGTCACAGCAAATCACCATGGCAGTCCCAAGACATGGTTAAACAACAACAAAAACTTTTATAACGGTATCCTAGCAATTGATACGTGTTTTATTCAGAAAACTATTTTGTTTTCCGCTTCTGCTATCTGCCCTCTCATATCCATCACTGCTCTTCTTATTGGAAACCTCTTTCTCTGAAAATCAACTGCAACCATCACAGGTTGAGTTTTAATCTGCATTTATCATGAATAAAGATACATTTCCATTCCCTCCCACTGTTTGTAACCACCATGTACTGTTTTTAATTCTAAATTATTTGTTTTTCTCCTTTTAACAAAGGAGTCATGCTAACTATACTGATTTGAAGGTTTTCCTTCTTGAGGAGCTACGGCAATGAAAATTGGCACCAGTCCTCATACCTTGGGGCAAAAATATTTACAAGTGTCTGGAACCAAATCCTACTGGCTCTACAAGAAACAAGTGCACTCTGCCTTATCGCTCTCTGTCTCTCTGTCTCTGTCTCTGTCTCTGTCTCTTTCTCTCTCTCTCTCTATTTTGTTTTCACATGAATCTTTTTTGTGCAGAAACACAACATATTTCATTTAGACGGGTCTCATCGTTCCTTTAATCTAGGAAGCTGGCAGAGAATGTTGAAGTCAAAAAAGAACAAGATGGCACAGTTATATGCGGCCAAAGGTAACGCATACTGTGCAGGCCAAACAGAAATTTTTTTAATGATTTGAAAAACTGATTTAGTAAGCCAAATTCTCCCCAGTGTCCGGATAGAGCTCATGAGAGCCCCATGGAAGGAATAGGGAAATAATTCTCCTCTTCTTGGTGATAAAGAAATTAATGCCCAGGAAGGTTTATGACTCAAGCAGGAGTGTGTACCCCCAGTCCAGTTTTCTGTCCCGGAGTAACCTGCCAGAAGCCAAGAATTCACCATTCTAAGGAGCAATTTAAATATACAAAATATTTAAAATTACCCCCAAGTGATTGTTGATTAAGATCATTACCACTCTTATTATTGTATTATATTTATTGATGGCAGAGAACAGAAAAGACAGAGAAACCAAAATGTCAGCCAAACAAAAGAAGGACATGCTGTCACTGATCGCATGCCCATCTCATATTTAGAAGCTCAGAAGCTGAGCAAAAAGCAAGTGTGTACCTTAGGCAAGAAGCAGCAGCAACAACACACATTTACAGTTTCTGAAAAGGGCAAAATGTTCAGAGTCTGCATTGTTCAGCACAAAGAATCCCCAAAAGCTTTGGAGACATGTCCTTTTAATGAGAAACAATAGTTTGCGGCCAGATGCTCCTCATCATTATGAACACTTTGGCACCAGAAAGAAGCACAAAAGGGGGCTATGAGCCCAGCGCTTTGAAAATAAAGGCCTCAATGGATAAGTGCACCTATTAATATAAATGGTTCTGAATAGATTCTGCTTCTGCTCCAAGTCTATCAATTAACAGCAATAAAAATAATACACCATTGCAAGAAAAAAAAAACAACAAGATATCAAGCATATCTAGAGACACCTATTTTATTTTTACTAACGGTAATCAGATCAGTTGTATGAATATAAGAATAAAAAAATGCCCTTGAAAATACTGACATCCTCTAGATTGGTTTCACACTAGAGACAAAATGTCTAGCATTATTCTGATTTGCAGCTATTTTACTGTTGAGCAAAAGTAGTCTAAATATATTTCCATTTAATAATAGAAATGAGAACATGAGCTTCATGGCAAAGTTGCCATGAAAGAAACATGAGTAAATGAACTAATGCTGATCATACTGTGCTGGTATTTCCTCTATTTATATTGACTGAAGAAAAGGCAGTTTAATTGATATTTGCTTTTCTATTATTTTAAAATCAAAATAAGTATATTAAAGTGTCATCAAATTGGGACTTCCCTGGCAGTCCAGTGGTTAAGACCCTGCACTTCCAATGCAAGGGGCGCAGTTTCGATCCCTGATCAGGGAACTAAGATCACACATACCACACGGTGGGGCGAAGAAAATATAAAAAGGAATAAGTAAAAATAAAGTATCATCAAATTATATTAGTATCTAATACTTTGCTGTTAGACAGCATGAGTTTAAACCTCAGCTCTAACACTTCCTAGCTGCATGACCTTGACCCTGCTATGTAACCTCTCTAAACCTCTACTTTTTCATCTGTGAAATGGGAACAGTAAAATGGTCCACTTTATGGGGTTACTGTGAAAATTAAAGAAATAATCTATATGCAGAATTATGACCGGCTCTGGCATTTAGGATCTCCTCAATATATGTTTACCTTTTATTAACATCTAAAATTTAAAGACATTTTAGGAAAATTTGAAAATTGTCATCCAGGAATTTTACAAGCAGTTTTACATTTGGGAATTGTGATATGTATTTTAAATATGTCCATAATATCAAAAAAGAAATCAAATTCACTGTCTAAGCTCTTTTTCCATGGAGGTGCATTAATGCAAATTAGACAGAATGACTTTTCCCAGTTATAATTGGGCTGAAATGAGGTGGAAGGAACAGAAAGACAATTAACTTTAGTTTTTTTTTTGTAATCTCCAGCAGTTCGGAGTAGGTTTTAGTGCCTGATGGTTGTAGACTGTCAATTCTGCCAGGCGAAATTATTCAGAGACCTTCAAGGGGCTTTGTTTATCTCCTTTTTCAATTAACCTCTGCGTTTTAACTTCATCATAATGCCAATGCCAATTCACACCAAAGAACAAACCAAAAAAATCCCCGTTTGCTGTCATTATTTCTTTGCTTCACAAATCAAGTTTTATTTTTCCTTTTTAATGCGTAAAGAAAATGCATGAAGGAGGTGCATTTCAGATTGCAAAAGACCAGCAAAGTGGCAAATGATTTAATATAAATTAAGTTTTTGTGTTAACCTTTTTCCCTTTCTTTTCTTTTACTTGTTTCTTCATGTGAGGTAACAGCTTAGTTTAGCACTGCTGAGAGCAAAGATCAAAGTGTGCTTAAAGGCTGGAATTTTTATCATCCTCGTTTGAGATTTTGAGGTCTACGTGGTTACATGTAAGACAGGAGATCAGGATCCATCTCTTCTTCCCTGAGAGTCAATGTCACTAGACTTAAATCTAAATCCCTGTATCACCTTCAAATGCATGTTAATGGCACTAAAACACCTCCCCCTCATTTTTATTGTCAGTACCAGGATAAGAGTAGCTTTTAGATAAGCATGTCCAGATTTTTTTCACATTATTTAAAAGGTACTTTTGAATGGACAGCACATTTCAACATAAACCAAATAAATATTAATGGAAATCTTTAAATAATGAGTCCATTCAAGAGAAAGCCTATAGAAGCTCTACATATGAGCGAAGCAATATAAATGCCATCCAGTGGGTAAAAAATCAAAACACGCATTTCTGAAGATGACCAAGTAGGCGTGCCCAGACAAGTGCCATTATTTTCTTCTGAGAATAAATATTGGTGGGCCCAAGAAATTCCTTAATTATTTGCAAGTCTCCTTCAATTAACATTTTTCTTTTCTCTTCAGATTAAGAAATGGGGTTATATAGAAAGTTTCCATAATGATGGAATTACAGGCTTAATTCATATTTCCACTGAACCAAGTCATTAGGTGACCTTAGAGTTCCCTATACATCACCCCTAAACCCTAACCTGAATGAATCATATCTCCATAAATGAAGTAAGTGCAGACTAAAGTCATTACAATGTTTTTCCTTTCAAGATACCAATACTGATGTATCACTTCAATATTCTTGCTTTGTCTCCATGCATACCATTAAAGTATGAGCTGGTCTGACCTCATCAATCTTTTTCCTGGAAGAAAACACTGTCAGTCAGTAACAGCTTTTGATCATTACAAGCCTAACGAGGATTTTGAGCTAGATTTCTAATCTACTAAATAAAACTCTCTATATCCTATTATTCATCCTTATGAGCAAGGCAGAAAAGAATTTGGTACCTTATTCTTTGGAAGAAAAATAAGTCATTGAAAAATCATCTTAAGTAAAAAATATACCTAAAAAAAAAAAAATATATATATATACCTAATTTCAAGGAAAAAAGAACAACCAAAAATTAGAAATATAATTTTAATAAAGAAATATTGTGAAAACTCAAGTACATTTTTTAAAATACAAAATGTTGAAAACATAACACTAATTCAGAAAAATGTTCTGTACTCAAAGGTAGTAAGCCTCGAGATTCTACACTTCAAAAGAATCGTGAATTGCAACAGCAATAGCCCCAAGAGAATTAATACAGCACTCTCTTTCCTCTTTCTGGTGTAAACAATTTTTTTCCTAACTTGCACAACCCAACTTTTAACTGGGGTATAGTCAGAAGGACCTGCCAACTTCTGTGAAAATTGGTCTGAGCATTTGATGCTGTCACAAAGTTTCCACTTTGCTCAAGACAGAGTGGCTGCCAAAGGATTATGAACTGTGCCCTCATCAATACTAGAGATCTCACTTTCCAGATCACTGAACCCAGAGATATGGCCCACAGAGCATGATGAGGATTAGGAAAACTGACTCAAGAATATTCTGGTTGACATCAGACACTTCAGCATTGGAAAAGCCATCACCTCCATAACTTGCAAAAGCAAAGCATATAAAAGAACCCACTAGTGTTCATGTTATACTTTAGAAATATAAAATATTAACTATTGACATATCGATGTGATCTTTGGTTTTTAATGGTACACAGAAAGTTGACCAATTATGGAGAAATGTTTTATGCTTCCCAATATTGGCATATAAACATTTCAGCTATGTATATACAACCAATGTTCAACATGTATGCATATGTGCTTATACATCGAGTTAAACAAATCGTTGAAAAACAAGTAGTGTTTTTTACTTTTTTCCTTACAGAAAACATTTTGTTTTGAACAAAGCCCAAACCCTAAATAAACATTTCATGATCCAAATACAATATTCACTGATTTGTACGGAAGTGTTTTTATTGATTACTTAGATTTTTCAAATTCTTTCCATATACAGGTTAGTATTGAGTTTTCCAAAGATAGCATTTGTATTGATAAATATAATAGTTTGTGTTAATATCCATTTAAAAATCTGTTTCATACTCCCTACACAAACATCCTCATTAAAGTAAGCTTTATGTCTCAATCACCCTCACAGGGCATTAGAGAAGGTAAAAAGAGTGCTTGAGAATTAAAGGTGTGAAATCATAATAATTTTTAACAGGACTTCCAAAAGGATTATAGTTCCACCTTCTAAAGCATCCTCTTAACATATACTTATAGTGACTTAGCAAATTTAAGACAGTATAAGAATCAGCAGAAAAAAAATCAGAAAACAAAAGAGTAAATTCATCAGACTTACCACCATAAAGGAACAAAGTAAATTCTTATAAAACTTCCATTGGAATTCAAGTAATAATGTATATGAACGACATTACTATAATTATAAAGATTAATTTTAGTTTCATTCGGAACCACAAATATAACAGATACAAATCTCCTCAACTCTGTTGACAAAGGGCCATGAGAGAAACAAGGAAAACTGCTGGTGATATTTATTAGGAAGAATATTTTTCCACTTAGTGCCATCTCACTTCTCAAGTAACTGACTTTCACAATGTGCATTTTTGTTTCTCCCAATTTTACTAAGCCTTATTTTATTTAAAAGAGAATAAATAAGTCAATAAGAGATACCCCATACATGTAAACTAATACCCAGTCTAAAGTTACAGACAGATTTATAAGTATCTCCTTACAATGTACTGTGATCTTATAGGATAGTAGAGGTCTACACAAGACTCTGTAGATCTCAAAGAAGAAACCAAACTCACTAGCAAGGGGGCAAGGCACATTGTGAGGCTTATAGAAAAGTGGAAAGCATCCACTCAAGAAAAGGTGATATGTGGATTCTCTTCAGAAGAATTACCATATTTCACCTAAGCTATGATGTTCTCAGGGCTAAGACACCCATTAATTTATGTCCTACCAAGAAGTTTTAAAATTACAAATCATAACTGTAAAACAGCATGGATTTAATATATATTCCTTTTTCAGACATAGTAAAGTATGGAAAATATGAATATCATCATCATTTATGTTGAGGTATAGAAGAGGAACCATTATTTGAAGAGCTTAAAGATGTAGAGTTTGTGTTACAAAAAGCAGAAATTATAAGCAACAAAGTTTAAGCAGTTGGCGAGGGTGTGTGTGTGTGTGTGTGTGTGTGTGTGTGTGTGTGTGTGTGTTGGAGTGAAGAACAGAGGACAATTCCCAGATTTTGAAGATGATTGAAAAGCAGAATAGGTCATTAAGGTGATCTTGCATATTAGGAGGCATTAAAGGATATAAAGTGAAGTAGCCATGGAGGTAATGACCTAACCTCATCTTTCTTATTGGGACTTTGGAGTAAAGGTCTTTCTGTACCAGGCTAGGACAGAATGTCTGGCCTAAGTTTAATAATTCCCACAGTCTTGCAAGAGCCTGAAGTTGCAGAGCCCAGCATAAGCAGAGATGCAGGAGGTCCCCATCATGATGACTGTCTCAATTTGTGTCTGGGCAGCTGTTATTAGGACTTCAAAGAAAATGAAGGTGATGAGATGCCACAGAAATTGTATATCCCTAGGGGCAGAGATTCAGTCATATGCCAAATTTTTAAGTAAACATTATATTAAGGTGTTAGTAATAAAAAAATCTTCTCTCTTTAATATTCATTCAAAGTACCCACTGACCTTAAAGTAGAATTAAGTACAGCACAACTCTCCTGAGAGAATTAATCATTTCTTTATCACTAGTCAGGAATCATATTCCCAAATGCTAATTCTAGCCCTCTAATAATTCACTTCTACCTTCTGTGGATCCCTGGTTGTGTGCCCAAGCCCTCTCCCTGACCTCAGCAGAACAAGTTGGCTGCAGTGCAGGCTGTCCTTGAAGACCACCTGGGAGCCTCAGATCGTGCCCAGTGCAGCAGCCTGTCGGAAATGGGCTACTGCCAGTGCCAAGCAGAGAACACCTGTGCCTCGCCGTCTGCACTGGCCACTCTTCCGCTCCCTAGGATCTTGCACGATACAGGTCAAGTCTTTCTCCAATGATAATTTGGGTATGGATACTCCTCAGGTCTTCTTGTCCCCACTGCACCATCAGTGCTGAATAATGACTTGGGAAATGTGTGAAGGGAATCAGAAATTAGGGGTTGAGTCAAGTTTCCCTTAATTCTCAAAGTGCCATTTTTATGACTAGGATTTTATTCTCTAACCCTACATCAAGCAGTACCCACTTGTTGTAAAGGTGCCCCAAACACACACACGTGCACACACACACACACACCACATAAACAGTTTATCTTGTACCATAACGGTACAACTGAATTGACTCAACAATCAATCTCGTAAATATCTGTGGAGCTTTCAGCTTCCACTTGGCATTGTGCTGGATGCTGGGGCTCCAGGCATTATCCCTGTTTTCAAATAGCTCAGAGTTTAAAGGGAAAGACAAAACAGAGCTTCTTATATTTAATAAAATGTAGAACAGATAAGGAAACACTAGTATGTACAAAATTACTTTCTCAAATCACATTTTTAAGAAGATCTTTCAAGTAAGATCTTCCATCTATAAACAGAGTTCATAAATGGAAAATATTTCTATTTTTCTAAACCTGGTCCAAAACTCAGCTTCCTCACCTTCCTTGATTAACTTCACCCCCTCTGCTGTTTGGTTTAATATGAAATCAATATTTCAGTTTTAAAAACATCTGGAAAATATTTATTGCATTAGAAATATTTTAAGATTTTGCTTTATATCCTGCTCCTGAATTGATTTAAGGAAAAGATCATGAGGTTTCTTTTGGATTCCAAGCACAGTGAGATCTCAGTAAATGCCAACTGACCAGTGATTCTGCTAGATAGTTGCATTTTACTAGCTGTGGCAACATTTACCTAGTGGTTTCTCCTTTAGAGGGAAGAACGAGTTTTTAAAATCCTACATCTTTAATATAGTGGAGAGGAAGAGTCCTAATTGGAAATCTATTTATTGGGGTGCTGGTATTATGCGTGGGTATACTTATTTTTTTCAAAAATATGAAGGCACAGCACCTAGTTCACTTTTTTGGTTGTTATTACTCAGGTAATATAAATAAATCACAAGTTTTTAAACTAAATTACCTTGAAGTTCATAATTTTCTTTTTAATCTATAAGAGCAGAAGTCTGAGTGAGGTATAATGCTACTTTTTTTATTTAGATGTGCATCAAATTTCAATTGTATTTTAAAAATCTAACTGGTTAATCTTGAGGTACTTGAGATCATTATGACAAGCTACAGTACTTTATTTTAATATAAAAACTTCCCCCAAAGTATTTATTCCACTTTAACTACTACCAAAGTAAGGAACAGGAGTCTGTTTTTTCAAAAAAATTTTGGCTTCTGGTGAACAGTTTATAAATAGCTATAAAACAAAGTAAATGCATGACACTAGGTGCTCTAAGAGAGAGAATACCATTTCCATCATTATCTTAAGAAATGTTCAGCCGGTGGTGAAAAGCCAGAGTCTAAGAAAGATATATCATGTCCATACAGTAGAAACAATTTTTCTTTCATACTCTCTGCCTCATATGTTTATGCTTATGAATAGAAAATGATTAAAATGCATAACAGGGAAATGGAAATTCTAAAAGTATGAAAGAATATTATTCATTCTGGGATTAATGAGGTAAATCACTTAGTATATGTTATTTGCGAAGAGATAGGAATTCTAAGGATAAATTGCTCCACCCCAAATATTCTCCTTTCCCCTTTTGGTTTTATCAGCTGCCAGGGCTTACCCTGAAGAACTAACTCTGTGTTAATGCATATTCTACTCTAGTCTTAGCCAAAGAGGATTTGCCTGCAGTCTCTAAAGTCCTTTTAGGGTACACCCAGAAATAATATAAAGCAGGGTGAAAAGCATGCAGCATCTGCCAGAGACTAAGACCTCACCTTATATTTGCAGTGTTAACTTGATGACTGCTTCTGACCTTTCAGACTCTGAATTCTGTATTCATTTCTCCCAACACTAGACATTTGCCTTCCTGAATATACCACAAGTCTTCTTCAGAACAGCCCTACTTTCTTGCCCCTGCAACCCAAAACATACATAGAGCCTAATAAGTTAACTGATTCCACGGAGAGGCATAGATTCATGAGAACTATCTCAGCTTCAGTGTAAACAATAAAAAAATGCCAGTCCTGGGTCAATTGTGGTATGAGAGCCAATGAATTTGGAAAAGAGATGTTAAATCAAAACCAGTGCTATCAAGATATAATCCCTAAAGAATAAGAGAAGAAACAGTAGTTTCTTTATCATATTATCCTGATATTTTGAGTTTGCTTTGGAAATTCTGGAAATCCAGAAATATGCTGAAGATATCTCTGTGCTGATTCCCTGTCCCAAGGGTCTTTATTTTCCATATATTCTGGTTTCCTCCTTGGATAGAATATACTTAATTCCCAAAAATAAGGTTTATACGCCCACAGTGCCACTTCAAAATCTGAAAAGAGGATTTAGGCTACTTTTGTCGGCACTGAAATGAAAGGAAGAAAATCATAACCATTAGGCAGAGACCTGGTCTCTCTCCAAAATGAAGAAATATGGAAATATGAGAGGAATTGAGAAATAATCATACATTGGTTTTACCCAAAAAGGATTTATTCCATTTAGTGATATAGAATACTATCATACAAATTGAGGAACTTAGTATCTTCAGTGGTATATTTTGCCATTCAAAACCTTTTTGCCGGGCTTCCCTGGTGGCGCAGTGGATAAGAATCTGCCTGCCAATGCAGGGGACATGGCGTTCGAGCCCTGGTCTGGGAAGATCCCACATGCCGCGAGGCAACTAAGCACGTGAGCCACAACTACTGAGCCTGCGCGTCTAGAGCCTGTGCTCCGCAACAAGAGAGGCCGCGATAGTGAGAGGCCCGCGCACCGCGATGAAGAGTGGCCCCCGCTCGCCACTAGAGAAAGCCCTCGCACAGAAACGAACACCCAACACAGCCAAAAATAAATTAATTAATTAATTAAAAAAAAAAAAAACTTTTTGCCAAAAAGGGTAAAAGATAATTGTTTATAAGTAATTTTAAGAGAAAATAGATATTACAAATGATATCAAAATGGATATGCCTATAGTGTTAATAGTTGTTTCTTGATTCGCTTTTACTTAAAAATATTCTGATTAGGGCAGCTTAAAACTAATCCCCTTTCACTGATCTTGGCAAAGGATTTTTAGCAAGTAATTCTATTTGAATTACTACTGCAGAATTAATCCTTTTCATTGCTTAAGGCAAAAGAGAAACCAGAGAAAAACAAAGAATATAAGCTGGGGTTCAGATAGTTACATTCAATTCTTTCTTTCTTAATTGAAAAATTGAATGAGGTATTTTGTATTATAAGTAAATCCTTCCTCTATATTTATTTTGCTTCCTTCTAAGGGAATAAAAGTCATGTCTTACAAAGCAGGTATGAAATACTAGTTGTGTGTCTGAGTGAAAATTTATGATCATTTCCATAATACATAAAACTAAGATTCTTGTATCAACCAAAATGAAAGCTAACAGAAGAACAACATGAAGAAATGTTTCTCCTATTCTGAATTCAAAAGAAAATCCTAAATTGTGCCTATCTCTCTGAGTTTGGCAAAAATTTATCTTGTATGATGTTGTCAATAAGCTAATCATTGAAGCTTTACATGCTGTTTCTTCAATTCTCAGATTCTTTAGAAAACAATTTTTTAAAAAGGTAATCAATGAGGAAAAAAATGAGTTCTCATGGTCCAAGACGGTAATTATCAACATGTAGGGAACAAGCTAGAGGAAAGGATGGAGAAGAGGCAAAGGGCATGTACGCATTGTCTTTAAGGAGTTTCATTACATTTCTGCTTAAGTACTATTGACCAGACTTAGTTAGAAAGCCATAAAACATCAAGGTAAACTGGGAAATGCACTCAATGTTGGGTTGTGCTGAGCCAAAAACTAGAGATGTGGCACCATGGAAGAAGGAAAAGATACTACGGGGCAACCAGCAGGCTCTGACACACTCTGCCTCTTTAGCCACCTACAGATTCTTTCCTCTTACATGTGGAACAAACTCTGCCTCTCCTGAAGGAACCCAGTGCCAAAGTCCCATCCAATTCCAGCATCCAGCTCAAAGTCCAGTGTGTCTGGGTGATATGATACATTAAGTCTGGATATGATAAGTCATGGTCTGAGAAGCTACAAAATAAAATACAAATTATTTTCCCCCTCACTGTATCCAATGGTGAAGTAGAAGTAGAATTTCCCATTAGGAAAAGGGGAAAATTATAAGTACATAGCCATCACTGGTCCTTTGAAATTATCAAAACTGGCTTTGCTGTCATAGTTGGCTTGGAAATTGTTTTATATCCTGCTAAAGTTGCTGCCTTGTTTTGGGTAAGAGAAGTAGTCGGCTGTTTTAACCTGCAAGGCCTTAAACTCTCAGTTTGCATCCCAGTTAGAGGCAGACATGGTTGAGCTTATCAGCAATATTGCCTCTATCTCAGCTTACCCCTAGCCAATTCTATCCTAAGTAAAGTTCTCACTTCTAAAACCTGTGGAAAGCAACAACAACAACAAAAGTTTGAATTCTTATTTTCCCTAAGGTTTTGAGAAAAGCAGGCAGATGGACTGCCTTCCAAGAGACCTTTGGGGATGGTGTTCCCAAATGTTTTTGATGACAAAATTGAGATCACCAGCTTTCCAAAGTGCAATGAGTTCTTGTTACCTGGCAATTTACACTAATCCAACACCACGTTATTTGCAGCATTCCATTTCTGTTGAGAAAATTTGAATTACTTAAAGTTAGATTAAGTTACAAGTGACAGAAAACCCAAAATAATGATGGACTAAAAAAGGCAACAGTTTATTTCTCTCTCATTTAAACTCCTGGTGTATGGTCCAGGATTGGCTGGGTACTCCACAGGTTCTGGGTCCAAGACTCCTTCTGTTTTGTTGCTGTTGACTCTTGGTGCTTTACATTTTGGTTTTGACATCTGGAGTACATTCTCACCTCCTTATCACAATGGCCAGAAGGCAGGTGACCACACTTTCCAGACTCCCTAGCAGCTAGGGTTCCAGAGGTAATGTTACTTGTGCCAATGAGATGCACTCATGAGAGATTTGGAAAGTGGAAGTCGGACAAGAGGTTATCTTACAACAGTGGATACGGTGGTGGCTCGCAAACAATTTCCAAGAGATGTGAGTATCTGCAGAAGTCATATTCTAAACACTACTCCTTAGTAGCATGGGCAGCCGAGGTGATGGCAGAGGGGACAGCAACAACAGCAGCTGCCAGACCTCTGCCCCTCGGGACAATGATGTGAACTTAAAACCAACTGTCCTGTGGTGGTTCTCTGACTTCCACTCTTCCAACCCTTCTGATTATTTTGTAAGCACTTAATTCACAGTGCTAAGTCCTTCTCTGCTTGGATACCTGGAGTGGTTTCTGTTTCCCGGCCTGAACTCTGGCTGATATATCTACTGTGCTGTCCTTCTCACATGTTTGAAGCTGAAGCAGGCTCGCCACTCCCACATTTATATTTCCATCTGAAGAAAGGAAGGGAGGGTAGTGGAGGGAAAGCAGTTTCCTCTTACGGGCATGACCTCAAAGTAGCACACATCACTTCCTCTAAAAAACATCAAACAGTCACATGGTCACATCAAGCTACAAAGTAGGCCAGAAGAGTAGACGCCAGCAGGGCAAACATATGATCAGCTAGAACTTGGAAAATTTAACTGATGAAAGGAAAAAGAGGAGAATTAGATATCAGGGGACAATTAGCAGCCTCCACTAAAGATCTCAATACATCACCCACTTTCAGCAACAAAGCCATTGTCATTTTAACTACGGAAAGGAAACATACTGAAAAAAGAAGTAAAAAGAGTAAAAAAAAAAAAAAAACCAGACAATGTTAAGTATCACCATTTCAGTAGCCGCCAACCACAGGCCAGAAACAGGAAACAGTCATTATGTCATAAATTTAATTTTATCAATAAAACTTAAGTTATTGAAGTCCTTTCCTCTCATCCTGGTCCGCTGAGATCTACTATAGCCTTCCTCACACATACTCACACACACAGGAATTCAATATAGTAGTGCATTTCAGTTTTCTTCTTTATGTTAGACCAGCTTCCTTTATGTCCCCAGAGCATGAATTCACCAAGGCCTTTGTTGTTTGAGGCACAAAATTCAGTACTGTATACATTCAGAGATCTTATTTTCTTAAGAGATTTTTATTATGACCCTTAGTCATGACCTTTATTATTTCCTTTTTGTGGCTTCTCTTTTTAAATTATTCTGTTCGAAAAAGTCAGACTCCAATTAGGAAACATTTTCTTCACAGAAGGTGGTGGCATTTTCAAAGCTCTTGGTTTAGTGCCTTAAAGAGTTTGGACAGAGAGCAGCACTTGAATCTTATAATTATCCTATGTTTGGAGCATGGATTTTGACAGGTGTGCAAGCAGGACCAAGTAATGAGAGAGTTGGCAAAACAGTTGGATTGTCACATAATTCATTGGTCAAAAGATAATCATTAGTAGTAATAACAACGGGTCTTTAGGAGAACAAGAGTTTCAGTTCTGGCTCAAAATAATTTTCCAGTCAGGATTTCAAGCACGTTTTATATACTAGCTGCACTGTTTTATCCAATCATTTGGCTCTCAAATCACCCAGAAAATATATCATATAATTCTGCCATATTTCTTTTTTTTTTTTTTTATAAATTTATTTATGTCTGTGTTAGGTCTTCGTTTCTGTGCGAGGGCTTTCTCTAGGTGCGGCGAGCGGGGGCCACTCTTCATTGCGGTGCGCGGGCCTCTCACTATCGTGGCCTCTCTTGTTGCGGAGCACAGGCTCCAGAGGCGCAGGCTCAGTAGTTGTGGCTCACGGGCCCAGTTGCTCCGCGGCATGTGGGATCTTCCCAGACCAGGGCTCGAACCCGTGTCCCCTGCATTGGCAGGCAGATTCTCAACCACTGCGCCACCAGGGAAGCCCCTCTGCCATATTTCTTACCACAGAAAATATGATATTGTAGAACCATAAAGCCCATCTTGTTCAGCCTTCCATTCAAGAAACAGTTTCACCTCTATTGACCATTGTCCCACATACTTCGTCAAGCCCACCCACCAAAAAATGGTGCCTCAGCTTGCCATCTGTAAAACTGGAATAATAGAACCTACTTCAGAGGGTTGTCAAAAGGATTCATTAGTTAATGTTTGTGAAACTCTTAGAACAAGGCCTGGAAAATATTGAATATTAAATAAATATTTGTTAAATCTAAACAAATTACTTAAGAGAAATAACTCTGTGTCCAAGGGAATGGCACTTAGAAGGGGGGTCCCTGTGCCATGTAGAGAGCAATCCCCTGGAGAACATCCTCTTCTGAGGCCTTCAATTTAGTTTTCCCTCTTCCTTATCCACAGCACACACTTTCTGCCCCTTGGATACTTCACCCATCAACCACTGCAATAGCTATTCATATTTCCCTAAGACCAAAATTAAACACTCAAGTAAGTGTACAAGATAATGTCTACAAAGAACATAAGTAGTTGATGAATCCTAATTTAGAAAACTATATTAGTTCATTTTGAATAGATGTTTCACTGATGCTCAACCCATTCTTAGATCATGCCACTCCTCTGTTCAAATCCACTCAGGGTAAATACCAAAGTCCTTACAAAATATGGCCCCTTAAGGCCTCTCCAATTTCTCTTACTTGGCTTCCGTTGCCCTTCCTGCCTCAGCCCACTTCACGCATCCCACTCCACATTGGGCTCCTTCTGGTGCCCCAACATATTAACTACACAACCATCTCAAGACTTTTGCTTTTGTCCCTCCCTTGCCTAGAACTCTCCTGTTCTGCACCCCACATCTGCAGAGCACACTCCCTCACCTTCTTCAGGCCCTTGTTAACAATGAGGCCTTGTCTGGCTACCCTATATAATATAGAACCAACCTGCCCAAACCCCCATCCATCCCCAGTACTTCTTATCCCTTTACTATTCAATATTTTCTTCTACAGCAATTATCATCAGACAAACTATATATTTACTTGCTTATTTGTTCATTCTCTGAACAACCATCCCTACACCCTGCCTCACAACACGATGTAAGCTCCATGAGCCCAGGCACTCTGGTCACTGGAGTATCCTATCCCCAGCAACTAGAAGAATGCCTAGGACATTGTAGGTGCCCAACAATATTCGTTGAATGACTAAACAGATAAATAAATAACTATATAATTATATACATTTGGAAGATATATAGCATATTTATCTGACATTCTTTTCCTTCTACTAATCCTGCCATGTGCACAAAGCTGCCAATTTTTCCAGTTTGGGCAGGAGTCTCCAATACTTAATAACTGAGTCAACAAATCTTGGTGAATACAGTCCTTCTCGGCACTGACCTAGTCACTGTGTCCAAGCTGTTCTCAGGCTCCAGTGTGCCCAAAACTCACCTGATCTCTCTCTTTTATGAAGATCCTGACTCAACAAGCAGTTCTAATCTCTATGATAGAGGAGACCCCTCCACTGCACTTTGATAAAAGCTACATTACTTACTTAAAACATATGTCTAAAGGAAGAATGTCTACAGAAAAAAAAAGAAAAAAAACCTTACAATCTATTTGGGGAGAAAAAGGGGCATTGATTTTATCTTTGTATCCTCAAATCTAGCACAATAACTAGAAAAAGTATGCACTCTAACTTTATATAAAAGACAGTAATAATAAGTATTTAGAGCTGTGCTTGTCTAAAACAGTAGTCACAGTCACTAGTCACTGTAACTATTTAAATTTAAATTAATTAAAATAAATAAAATTTAAAATTCAGTCCCTTGGTTGTACTTGTCACATTTTTAGTGTACAAAAGGTACATGTGGCTAGTGACCACTGTATTGGCACAGATATAGAACATTTCCATCATCATAGAAAGTTCTATTGGACAGCACTGGGCTAAAGGAGAAGGTGACCAGTTATTACCATATAGCCCCGTGTAGACATACTAGGTTCCCATGCCAATCTCCAACCAATAGTTCTGTAGGACTTCAGGCAGGTTACCTGCTGAAGACTCAGTTTCATGAGTTGTGAGGATTATGTGAGTCTTTTTATTTAAAGTACTTAGCATAGTGTCTAGTACATAATAAATAATCAATATTTACTACTATTACTGTTGTTATTATTATTAATGAGAGCTAAACTAGCCAGGGAAGCCTTCATAGTATAAATGGGACTTGAACTAGGTTTTGCCGTCTGTGCAAGATTTAAGTAGGCAGATGAAAATGCATAATGTGGAGGCAGTTAGAATAGAGACCAGATGAGAGTACAAAGAACCTTCAATGGACCATGGTAGGCAGTTGCCAACCATCACATTCCCCCCACAAAGTGACTCACTTTTCTTCTGAAATAGAGTCAGACACTGGGGAAAGAGTTAAGCTTCTCTCTAGCAAATTATCTATGATTTTGAAGAGGACAATGGAAAAGGAAATGAGCACATTAGGTGATAGCATGTCACCAACCTACTGAATAGTTGATATCCCCAATCACTAAAAGGGAACCTACCTGTTGAGCTGTAAAGGATTAGAAGTTCAGAGAAAAGATGACAGTGACTCTCCAGTACATTGTCATCCGTGCAGCACCCAGAAACCTGGCAGAAAATAGGCTTTTGCTCAGCTATTCTTAGTCATCTAATCAGTAAAACCTAGTGCTTGGTCCCAGTAAACATCAGGTAGTGCAGAGCACCGCTTTATAATGCCCTCCAAAGGATGAATTCAGAAACAAAACTGTCTGTGAGTCCAAGAAAGACCCATTATATTTTTTCAACAAATATTCATTGAGCACCTACTTTGTGTCCATAGTGTTCTAGGTGTGTGGGGTAATAATAGATCAGTGAACAAAACCTCTGCCCTCATTGAGCCTACATTCTAACAATTCTGCTTAGTTCTACTTTTTAATGAAGTTATAATAACCAAAGAATAATTAGCTTATTTACTAAGTAAATATGACTAAGATTTAATAACAGAGGTATAGGTTAAAATAGTAAATATGTTTAAAGCTGTTTTTACTCACTGTAAAAGGGGAAAATGTGAATGCAATCAAAATGTTTTTTTTATAGGCCATTTTGTAAGAGCTGATCCCTTACTTAAAGAATCTTATAAGCTGATTTCTCTAAAAATAGAAAGTATTAAAGAAGTTGAAATATTAAATAAGTTGAAAACATTAAAGAAGTTATGTAAGAGCTGATCCCTTACTTAAAGAATCTTATAAGCTGCTTTCTCTAAAAATAGAAAATATTAAAGAAGTTGAATATTAGATCAATAAATTGATCTAATAGCAACAAACAATAAAAAATAATAAATAAGCTTAAAATTAGAATTTTTATTTTATCTTGAAGCATAAATTGAGGACATTAGATAACCCTTCGAATTGTTTTCTGCATGGAAAGTAATAATGTAACGATCACTTTGGATTTCTCTATGCCCCTGCACTTCCTGGTAACTTGGCATAATTTTTGAAAAGTGTGAATATTCAAGTAAATAATTTCTTAGATTATTGTACCACATGCAATTCTATCACCCATATTCCAGTTATTTCCACATTTTCATTTTATCCTGGGATATATAGAATAAAAAATCAATGATCTACCTATATGTTCAGTATTATAACCACCTGGAATATCAGATGTATAAGATAAACTTTAACTTAGTCATAAAATTCATAGATTTCAAAACTAAAAGTTCTTTAGAGACTACTTTTCCAATTTCATTAGCTTTTAATTTAACCCTTTCCTACAAGCTGCTCAAACCCATGGGAAATTGTTAGCTATTGCCACATGATTCTGTGTAACCACCAACCTCAAAAGACCAGTGAAATGAAACAATAAACGTGTATTTATCACTCCTGAATTTGCAGGTCAGCTATGGGAGCTCTGCTTCATGTAACTATCATCTTCTTCTTGGGATAGCAGGATAGCCAGGCAAGCTCTTCTCTTGGTGGTGGCACAAGTTCAAGAGAGCAAGCAAGCACATGTCAAGCCCCTATCTGCTAACATGCCATAGGCTGAAAGTACACTGGCCACCTTGAAATGGGGACGGGAAGCATTAAAGTTCCATGGCAAAGTGTGCAGATGTAGAAAGAAGTGAAGAACCAGAGTCAATAATTCCATCTACCAAGATTAGATATAGAACAAAGCATGAGTGTAATGAAATAAACACAGGCTCCATCTCTGTAGTAGTCTCATATATTCCAGTTCAAGACAACCTCAACAATCTGGAAAATTTCTGTGGTAAGGACAACTTGGTAAGAGAGAAAGTGTATATATTACTTTTTATGCAGTAATATATGAACTTATAAATTGGAAATATATCTTCACACAGTAATGACAGTTTATACTTTTCAAAATAAACTATTTGGTCATTACAGCTACAAGTTTTTATTATTGTTATAAGTTAAAGTGGCTACATGACGGTTTTGAAAAGAGAACTTACAACTTGAATGTTCAATATGGGCCAGGCACTGAAAAGTTTAAAAATAATCTTAAGTTCTCATTAAGACAAAAAAAAACTGTAGTAACCAAAGTAAATGGATATAAACTCGATATGAACACAACCATTGTTTTTTCCCAAAACATTCTAGCTATTTTTCAGGAAACACATTATGTTTGATTCTATCACTTTTGAAATGGTATGAACAAGAAATTTCATATAAGAGTCCAATCAAGGAATATTTTATGCTCTACTTGGTTTGGAAGGAAAACACAGTGTGTGTGTGTGTGTGTGTGTGTGTGTGTGTGTGTGTGTGTGTGTGTGTGTGTATGTTTGTGTGTGTGTGTGTGTGTGCGAATTAAAACATCCAAACCAAACGTCACCTTCAAAACTAGGCACCAGTAAAAGCCCTATACTTATTTCAACACGGAAGCCAGTACCAAAACAGTTTCAAAATTCCTTATTTGGAACTCCTATCTGAGCCAGTGGTATGTTCTTTCTATTCAGTGTCCTTAGTTAGCTATTTTTCAAATTGAATTTGGTCAAAATAATTCAGAGCCAATTCTGACCATAAAGTAATATAGCAGATGTCCACATGGGATTCAAAAAGCTAATTGAAAAGTATTTCTTAAATACACTGTCTTAAAAAAATACCACTTATTTAAATGTATGAATTATATTGAGTTTATTTAAAAATATGTTGCACGCAAAAATAAAATAAAATAAATAAAAATATGTTGCATGCAAATAAGAGAAACTGACCCTGTCTTAGTTAGCTTTAAAAAAAAAGGATTTACTTGAAGGATATCGAGTATATTAAGTAGCTCTCAGTATCTGTAGGGAGATTGGAGAACCAGGCCCAGAAATTTGGCAGGAACCAGATACTGCAGGTAAAAGCCATGGGCAGAGTAAGGAGATTCAGCTGCTGCCTCCTTTGTTGGTCATCTTGTCCTGCACCATGGATGCTGTCACTGCTCAACCCTGTCCCTGATGGACATTTCTGCCACTGGACACCTCATATGGTGCAACTAAAAACTAAAGACTCTCTTCCTTATGTCTCTTGCTCCTGATTGAGGTCCCAGATTGGAGCATCCATTTAGCTAAGACAGGGGTCAGGCAGTAGAGAGGGAGTGTTTGACCCTCTTGGCTTCAGGAATGGGAGGCAAGATCTGGAAAAAGTAAAAAACAGATGCCCTTTCTGTCAGTCATAGCTCTCATATCCTGCAAATTCTGTTGTTTGCAATTCAGAGTTATTCATGTGAAATTCATGTGATCGAGGATTTTTTTACACATTGAATTTCAGGACTACAGGCACTGAACCCCATAGAAAGTCTTACAATGTAAAATAACTTCCTCACATCAGATGGATAAGTAAAAATTGAGACCGAGAGGTTAGATTTCTTTTTGCAAACAAGTAGGTGTGGGAGTATTCTAAGCTGGCTTCCTCATTTCTTCAGAAAAATAATGAGAATATTTTCTTCTGTCATCACATTGACTATTATTTCCATCATAATCATCAGAGCTACCTTTTCCTTAGCACTTTCTATATCTCATCACTGTGTTAATGCTTCACAAACATTATGATCATTTTGTCTTTATAAAACCACTGCAAGGTAGGTATTTTAATCAACATTTCACAGGTTTGGAAACAGAGGCAAGGAGGCTGACTCACCTAATGTGCACGGGTCTGTCTGACCCAGAGCCTCAGCCCATCTCTGCCACTCTATAAAGTCTCATCAAAATGTCTCTTCAAAAGAATGTCAAGGTTAAAGCCATTAGAAGGAAAATTCAAATGAGAGAGCAAAAGGTAAGAGCTGCCCCTATTTACTTCATTCTGTCCATTTCCCTAGGAATACATTGACATGTTTTGAACTGTATTACTATTACTATTAGATTACTATTGCTGTTTTCAGTTTGGTGTTTTATTTCTAAAATCTTAGGGGCAATGATCATATGTTTGGCAGATGCTTTAGGTACCATAGACACAAAACATTTCTTCCCCAGATACCGCACCTAAATTATACTGCAAACTAATTGTTAGCAGTAAGAAAACCCTTTTTCTGAGCAAAAAGGAGCATCCATAGACATATTTTTCTTTGAACTAATCAGTTTATGCATATATACATAAGGGAATTAATGAAGTTACCCTAACCAAGGATGAATAGCATTTTGTCATTATCAACACTTTATCCCAAAGATGGAAAAAACATTTTACCAAGAGATTTGCTAATCCAGAAAACTGTCTTTTAAGGGAGAATGACTTTGTTCCCCATCTAACAGAAGCAGAAATCAAAGCCTAAAGAGGATGAAGTTTTGAGGAAAAGTATCACAAAGGAAAAATCTTAGGTCGTGTGTGTCCTATCTTGGTATATGCATATCACTACACCTCACCACCTCTGTGGTCCATTTTATAATGAGACTACAACTACTGTAACACAGTGAGTATTGCCCAAATGAAAACATCAGTTCCTGAATCAAGCAAAGCTCCTGTTCACCCAACATTTACATTGCTTCTCTCCATTTCTAGAATTAAAATGCGAAGAATTATCTTACTTTCAAGGAAACAAATTGAGCAAACTTTCCCATGAACAAAATTTCAGTTATACTCAAAAAAACAAAGAACAGGTATTTACTAGAAATATCAGACATACATGCATCAACTTTAAGTGTCTGAAAGACAGAAAGAGGCCTTTGTTAACAGAATGTACCTCTTTGTTTAACAGCTCTTTGCCAATTTTCTAAATGCGAATATACTGGTCGGATGACAGTTCTTTCTCTAAGCCATCTGCCCCTCTGAGTCAATCCTGTGGGAAATAGTTTATACTAAATTTGTCACATCACACCTTATTTCCAGGTCAACAGAGTGACAGCAGTAGAATTCCAACTCTTCTGCTTATTCTATTTAACATGGAGATTAGCATACACTAGCAAATAAGTTTTGAAAGTTTTGGGACCACAGTATGGTGGTTGGCTTCACAAGCATGTGTCTGAGCCAACCTGACCAAGATTCCTACTGTCATTCCCACCAACAGATGTCATTCCTGACAATAAAACCCTTTCCAATGGCCTATAGTTCTATTCTTCTAGGACAACACTATGAGTAAGATTTTGATGAACTCACTTATCTCTTCCATCTGCAATACATGAATGGATAAAAAAGAGAAAGTGTTTGGTTACAAGCATAATACTATTTAAGCTATATTCATGAGAATTCTTTTGAGTACAAGTTACTGAAGCCCAGTGTAATGAAATACAAATTACAGCTTCAGTCTCTGGATGAGCGTGGGGCTACCTTCTGCAGGAAGACAGCTTATCTCAGATGTCTAACCCTGAACCAATTATCTTTGCCAGGGAACAAGTTAGAATACAGCAGCTCTGAAGAGCACACCTTGGATGGGAAGGTGTAGAGGGAGGTGGGGAGTTGCAGGAATGCTAGGCAATCAGTCCTGTAGAGGCCCACGATATTTTCTTCTGTGGTTTAACCTTGGATACTGGCTAAAAAGGAGTTCACTTCTGAAACAAGAAAATGCAAAGCCAGATTCAAAGTCCTGGCCATTTTGGACTTCCCTGGTGGCGTAGTGTTAAGAATCTGTGTGCCAATGCAGGGGACACGGGTTCGAGCCCTGGTCTGGGAAGATCCCACATGCTGTGGAGCAAGTAAGCCCGTAAGCCACAACTACTGAGCCTGAGATCTAGAGCCGGCGAGCTACAACTACTGAGCCTGCGCGCCTGGAGCCCATGCTCTGCAACAAGAAAAGCCACTGCGATGAGAAGCCCGCACACTGCAACGTAGAGTAGTCCCCACTCGCTGCAACTAGAGAAAACCCATGCGCAGCAACAAAGACCCAACGCAGCCATAAACAAATAAATTTATTTTTTAAAAAGTTCTGGCCATTTTAATAAGCTACTATGTAACCTAACTAATCAAATCAGTCAGTTGACAGTCTAAACATACCAAGATAAACTCAAAATTCAGTGCCTCTGCAGTGCCAAACTCAGTCTTTCTCCTCCTCTAGATCTTGTTTATAGAGTGAAGTTATGTCCTAAAGTTCTATTTTTTCTTTATAATTACATTCTTCTCTCCGTTGAATTGAATGTGGGATTACATCTTTTATCTAACTTGAAACTAGTATTTTCTGGATTCATACACAGTCAAAAGATGGTATTTAAACTACAAAGATTACATTATTAATTTAGTAGTTGAAGTTTTTTCTAAATTATAAATGAGCACTACATTTTAATAGGTGAGCTCTATTTTGAGTCAATTTTAGTTTCAGAAAACAAATCATCTGATACATCCAAATAAGCAATACACTTTGCTTCTTACTTCTTCTTACTTATTCACCTACTGTTTCAAATTCTTCTGCCAATAACAAAAGACGTAATTGAGCAAATGCAATTTTTGACCATTTTAAATACATATTAATATGTGTAATATGCAAATATAATTGTGTAATATATTTTTATTGCAGTACCCATATTATATATTTACATGTAACATTTATGTGATACATGAAATATGTTATAAATATATTAAATGATTTCCTAAAGAACAGTATGTTTGGGGAAAATCTTCATAAGGACCCATCATTAAGAATAAAATGAAACCATAGAGAAAATATGTTCTATAATATCACTACTCTTTTGGTTTTTATATGTTCCCACCAATATTAATTTCTCCATATCCCATTTCTTCCGTCTAACTACAAAATAACACAAAAGCCTGGAGTCAGTGCTATCATCTCATCATCCTGTTATTTCCTTAAAGTACACATTTCTCATAAAGGGTGTTATAGTGGTCCACAATTCACTTTTTTCATATACAATTCCACTTTTATAAATACTTATTTTTTAACAGTAAAATTAATTTTCTAAAAAAACAAACCAAGAGCCAAGAGACCTAAGATCTAAAGCTAGGTCCACCTGTAACTCATTTTGTGACGTTGATCAAATCACTTAACTTCTTTAGAATCATTCTAAAATAAAGATGTTAAACATTTCCTCAAGCTTGAAGGCTACAGTTACCAAGATTTATATTTACAAAATTCTAACCATCCTCAGAGACACTCTTTAATGGAAACACTACATAATAGCTGATAAAAATTATTGAGAAACTCTTTTTATAATGCCATTCTTCTACACACTCTGGATAATGCTGCATCTTCTCTGAAAAATCTGGAAACAATTATTTTGACCATGCAGAAGTAGATATGAAGCAAGAAGTGTCATCACAGAAACAAGTAGGTCAGGAACCATCTTTTGTAAAGGGCTCAAGACTGACCAACTATCATCAATTTTCCATATTGACATTTTACCAAAAACAAAACAAAACACCAATAACTTATTTTAAAAACTGAGTATCCTTCCAAAAATGTATAAAAGCAAGTAAAAAATTCCATAATGGCATTAACAGACTCATTGATGGCTCTAAGTTACTGTTTACTCTGTAACACTTTGCTGAACATTTGACCTATGTGACCATATTTAGTTCTTACAACTTCCCCATGTGGTAGGTCACTTTATTTCCATTTTACTGAGACTTGAAGTTAAAACTATTTTCCCAAGCTATTAAATATTGGAGTTGAAACTCAATACTAGGTCTGTCAGAGAAAGAAGCAGAATCTAAAGAGAAATGATACAAGTGAACTTACTTTCAAAACAAACAGACTCAGACTTAGAGAAAGAATTTATGGTTACCAGAGGGGAAGGGCTGGGGGAAGGGATAGTTAGGGAGTTTGGGATTGACATGTACACACTGCTATACTTAAAATGGATAACCAACAAGGAACTACTATGTAGCACAGGGAACTCTGCTCAATATTATGTAACAACTTAAACGGGAAAAGAATTTGAGAAAGAATAGATACATGTATATGTATACCTAAATCTCTTTGCCATACACCTGAAAATATCACAACATTGTTAATCAGCTATACTCTGAAATAAAATAAAAAGTTAAAAAAAAAAAAAAAGAAACAAATACTAGGTCTGTCAGATTCCAAGTCTCATGCTCTTACCATTTCTGCAATATTGTGTCACTTCACTTCACAGCAATGCATATGATTTGCAAATAGCATGCCCAAAAGTACAGAAGAGACTATTTGGGTATATTTTTTTTGCCTTTTTGGAAACAGACAAACCTATATACTAATGGATATATATTGCAAACTGTACCATAATACCCACAAATGACAGAGACTCTATATTTAATTTTTGAATATCCCAAACATTCATAAAATAATGAAAAAGACACCCGTGAACCTACCATCTAGATTTATGAAACATATGAAAATAAGTTACCATATTTGCTTCAGATTTTTTTAAAGAAATAAGACTGCATTGTAGTGATGGAAAAGTATTTTAGACAAAAGTTAAGTGTCTGCAGGTAAGTGTCGATATCGATTTAGTTGCTTAAATTATCACATTCAGAATGTATCAGAAATGTGAAAAGTCTCTTCCCTGTCATTTATTTCCCTTAACTGGGTTAAAAATCAATGTTGTGTTTTTTTCCAGAAGCAAATTTTCATTTGATACCTATTTATTTCTAAAAATGGAGTCACAAGAAAGTTCTACCTTTGGAAAGTCAAAATATCTGGTGCTTGGTTGGAAATATCTTTTCCTAGGATGTCTAGACTAATAAACATAGCATATTGTCTTATTGCCACAGGATAAGTTGCTTATTGAGAGGGCAAATTCTTTTTCTATTTGGTGACAATATAAGTTGATGTTTAATTTGTGTGACAGATTTCTCATATCTTCCTCGTAGAATTAGAAGGCGGGCAAGGGCAGAAATTATGATGGCCAGGTCAATTAAATATCATCAAAAGTTTATAATATAAAATAAGTTTGGGGAAAAGCATCCAGCTTTGTTATAGGAGACTTTACATTATAACACTAATATGAAGATATTGTACTGTATTTTTCACAAACTATTTTATCACACTTTTGTGTATGAACTACTCCATAGCTTTTTATAGAAGATGTTTAATACTTGATTTTACATGCTTCTTGGTGATTTTTTTTTACCATAATTAAAAACTTATTAAAATGCACAAATTGTCTAAGACTTTAAAGTTTATTGTTAGGAGTCATTATTCCCTCTGATCTTAATAATATTCTCAATAAATATTAATATTCATGTATAAAAAGTTTAGGTACAACTAAAGCCCCACTCACTCACAATCCTTTCTCCCTGGAAGTAATAACTACTCTAACATCTGTGTTATCGTTTCCATGCATATTATTACACTTTTACCACAAATGTACATGTGGTATTTTAAAATATTTTGTGTTTTACATATTTTCATAATCACATTATATGTATCATTTTATAACTTGCTTTTCTCAGTCAACTTTATCCTTTTGAGAATTATCCTGTTGATACCTGTAATAATACATTTACTTTCTATTAGACTTCTACATTCCTGCCTTCAATGATTTCTTGATTCCCTGATTTTATCTATTTAATAGACTTTATTAAGTAAATTGCAAATCACTAATACACCACTTAATCTCTTGGGACAGTAATGTTTAGTTTAAAAAAACACACTTTTTAAAAGCAACAAGATAGTTTTGCTTACCCAGTTTGTAAAAAGTTACTTTCTGGGTCCACCTTACTTGCTTGTAGGAATGAAATCTCTCTTTCAGTGACTATATTTCATTAACAACAGCCGATTGTATTTGAATTATAAAGTAAAAATGTTCTTCCCTGTGAGCTAGTTTAAATACCAGTCTTTCAATTTGTGATAGTTGCACGTGAATTGGAAAATGAAGTCATGAAGATCAGCTGCAGAGTTCTCAAATAAAGACCAGAGGTGCCAGAGGGGGAATAAAGAGAAAATATAAGGTTAAGAGAAAAATGCATACAAAGAAAATGATCAGGTTACCCACTCTGACTGGGGTTCAGCATTGAAATCATGTTCATTTTGCCCTGAGTCACTTTCCCTTATCTACAACTGAGGTATCATTTTAGTTTACCCAGTACTCCCTGTCCTTTATCAGTACAATCAACTAACCAAACACTTTCAGCAATCTCTTCAGTTCTCTCTCTCCTCCTTGAACTTCATAAAACTTCTTGCACCACAAATATGAAACACAATCAGTTTCTGTCATTTGTGTTTCATATTTGCCCAGGAAGTGCAGTCCAAACTAAAGTTGGCTTTTTTTTGTAATGGGGTTCCTTTAATAGTTCTTTTATTTCTTTTTTTTTTTAAAATAAAATAAGCTCTATTCTGCCTGTAATTTTTAGGTTGCATCTTGCTTGAAGATGGGGATGGTTGATGTGAACAAGAGAACTCCATTTGAGTAAAACGGTCTCATCCCTGAAGCTGTACTGTCACTGACCAAACATAAACAGTCCATGACCAGGAAAATTGAAATTAAAGAAATCATTAATTGGGGTATCATTTTTATTTCAATTGTAAGATAAAAATTATTGTTTATTAGCCGACTGAAGGCCCTCGGCTTTTCTGAAAACTGTTATTCCATAAAATTACTGACTTGAGCATAGAGTAGCCACATTTACCAAGTCAATATCTCTCATCTTCGTATAGTTCTTGATGGTCTACAATGAGTTTTCAAAGCACAATACCATTTGATCCTTAGAGCCAGCAGATGACATAAATGGAAAACATACTCTTAATAATTTATAGGTGAGTAAATTGTTTTTAATCAAATCTATGTGGCTTGCAGGTCCCAGAGCAAGTAAGTGGGAGAGTTAGCAGTGAAACTCAGGGCTGCTAACACCCAGTAAACAACGTAAAGGATTTTTTAAAGATTTTTTCATATCATTTGTTTTGCCATTTGTATTGGTTTGCTAGGACTGTCAATATTCCACTTTAGGGTCTTCCAATTATTACCATAAAAAACTAAGAAGACATAGTAGTGACTCACATCCCAGAGACACTCAATAGATATAGTTTAAATGTGAGTGGATAAATGAATTCTCATATAAGTGAGCAGATGCTTTAATTGCTAAAAGAAGCATTAAACACAATGCACCTTTTGGAAGTTTCTAATAATTATTATTTGACAAGTTCCTTAGTAAGACAAATGTTTCCATTTTAAGGTGATAGGTACATAACAATTTTTTTTCTCTCGCTAGACTGCAGCAATTCAAAAACATTTGATTTTCAGGTAAGCTTGTCCTATAGAGTCAGCTACGAGCAAATCATTTTTCCAACCAATTCATTCACATTTCTAAAGGAAATATTATCTCTCCTGGGCAAGCAATAAAACCAGCAGACAGTGCAAGAGCAGCAGGAGACACTTTTCAGAGATAATATGTGGTGTCTGATCAAGTGGTATCGCCAAAGACAGATGGAAATTGATTAATTTTAATACTACATTATGGCACTGTGGTCATTGCAGACTTCCCATGAATATTGCTCCTTTCTAAATTTCTCAATTATTCACATTAATTCAGTTTTAAGAGATAAATAGCAGCCTTTTGTTTTTTGCTTTTAAAATGACCTTATTCCTTAAATGCTAAACATTTAACATGTAAGGATTAAGGAAAAAGGTAGTCTCAATTTTAGGTACTTGAACGTGTGTTAGTTGCTTACCATACATCATGTTAATTTGCACTATAAGTCTTCCAGGTGGATATTATTTTCCCTGCTAAACATATTAGGGAATTCAGACTAAAAGATATTAAGTCTGCATGTCCGGTTATTTGAACCAAGGTTGTCACCATCCAAAGTCCATGGTCTTCTAAAAACATGGGCTGGATCTGCTTTTTATGGTATATTATTGGTCAACCTGTGGACCATATGAGCATTCAGTGTTTTCTCACTTTCAGGATCACAAGTTCTCACTCTGTCCTAGACCATGAAAATAGGGAAGTTCTCCTTGTGGTCAGCATTCTCCACTAAAGAGGCCTGAGCTTCTGGGATCCAGGCAAAAGCCTCATGAGTTAGTCCTAAAAGAACTCAAGCACCCACATACATATATTCAACACCTGAAATCCGTTCCAATATCAGGCAAGATTGAGATTAGCTGCTTAGTAACAAGTTCCCTATCTCCTCCCGTTTCCTTCATCTCTGCTCCCTCTTTGCCACTAAAGGCTGCAACTGATATTTACTTTAACTGGATTTTATGTATTGTTGAGGAAAGCAGAAAGAAACTCCTTAAAGTTTGATTTGCCTGGATTTTCATGTCTGACACTTTGGAGTCACAACTCCTTTTGAGAACATAGAGAGCTATGTACATTTTCTACCCCCCAAAATGTAAATTCACAAATATTCAGACAATTCCAAATATAATTTCAAAGAGAGAGCTAAAACGATCCCATTTTGCCTCAGATGGACTTTCTATGGGCAATGTTTTCATGCTTCTTAGAATCATTAAGGATCTTAGATGTCAAGAAATAAAGAAGAAATTAAATTTGGAGGGACATCACACACACACTTGGAGAACTGTCGAGACGATTTAGGATTTTAGAACTCAATAAGTAAATTCACTTGTGGAGATATTTTGCTGACAGATTATTAGGAAATTCTGGGTTTCCTTGAGGAACTCAAGTTCTTTTATAGCACAAATATGAATGCATATAATTCTCAGTACTTAATACTCATGTGAAAAATAATGTCAAAATACTATTTTGATTGAAATTTTCACTTTCAGCTGGTTTATACAGTACTGTGTAGAAAACCTAAGTTGCTAGGTTTTAGGTAAATATAATAAGCAAACTTGTTTATATATTAAACAGCACAATCGTAATGCTGAAGTTCAATACTTCTGAAAATGCAAACATACCTTGGGTTTTAGAAGTGTAAAAACATTCACGAATAACACAATCAAGAAGGTGGTTGCTTCACTTATGCAATGAATTGTAAAATAAAATAAAAATATAATTCTCAGAAAAAACAAACCGCTATACATACATTTCAGTGTAAAATTTAGTTCAAGATCATTTATTCTTAAATGAACAGATAGTTCTCTAGTCAAAGTAAATATTTCTGCTAAGGCAGCATGTTTCTTGAAAATATTACAGAAGAAGTGATATACTAGAGAGATACATTTGAAGATTTAAGTTCCATACAACAACTTAAATGATTGTGCAGGCAGATCCTTACTCATGAGGAGTTTCCAACTGCTTTTCGCAGTGCAACCCTCTTTAAAGAGAGTCACTAGAGATAAAGAAATGTTTATAAGTAGGATTACACTCAATATGAATTACACATGAAAGAAAGACTACGTCCAGTGAACTTCATTATAAAAGAACCAAAAGACATGGCAGACGAATGGATAACTTGGAAAGAAACGTCACCATATACAGATCTGTTACTTGTGGAATCGATTTCCCCATACCTTGGAGAGCCTTGTGCTATGTGACAGTGTTCATTCCTTTAGGTTCATTTTGACTAGCTCTTACATGAAAATGTGCGTTCTTTCATTTCATTGGAACAAACAAACTTCTCTTTAAAAAGTAGCTTATTACCCTATGGTGGCAAAGCAGTTTTATTGCTTTAGCCCCATAGGTTTTGTTTCAGACAGGGTACATGCCCTCAGGAAAGCAGAAATGGACCGGAATTGTAAGAATACCTATGTCCAAAGAGAGTTACATGTTAATCTCTCTGAAAGGAGAGAGAGAGAAAGAGGAACAAAGGAGTATTGTCAAGGTCTCTCTCAAGAGGATTCAGCATCTGAAGATTGGAGTATATCTCCAGACCTGGCGTCTAGTGGCCCTAAAGCACAGAAGATCTCAACCCATCCACCAATTGGCAATTCAGGCCTGAAGACCACACAACCCACTGTTCTTGGTCCTATTCAAGGCTCACTGAGTAACCTTCTGATCATAATTTGCCCTTGTGAGAAGACTGGCCACAGGGAGAAAATGTATTGATCAGCAAACATTTTTGGATCCTCTCAACACATTCAGTTCTCAATGTAAATTAATAGATCGGCCTTCTGGTTTTTATTCATCAATCTCTATTAGTCTGTTCTGTTCAAGTCTGCCCCCTGAGGCAAATTTGTTCCTGATTCATTGACAAATGATACTTTTAAGCTTGTCAGGCCAGGGCCAGACTCAGAAGTGAGTAAATTCTCTAAGGGAACTTGACCTAAGTGTGTGCTTTTTCCATTCAGGGAGGCAATAACCCTAGTTGTTTTATGTCCAATCTGTTATTTCTTCTGTCTTCTGTCTTTATAGCTTTGACTAAGGATATATCTCTACACATGCTTTTGGGCACACAGCTTCTCAAGCAGTGTGATAAAGCCCAGTGACACAGTGTAAAAGCTACACATGTTGATGCTGTCAGGGTGGACAGCTGGGATACAGTGGGAATGCTCGGGCCAGTTGCCACCAGCCACATGCCGCCTCCTTCATTTATCCTAGAATGTAGTGTTACTGATATTATTTTCTAGGATATGAACAACATCGGGAAGCACTTACTTAAACTACTCCACTGCTCAGTAGATCCACTTAGTAGATCCACATTGTTTTCATCATCAAATAATAAAAAAATCATGACCTTCAGTCCTTTCACAAGTTTTCTCTTTTCCACTCTCCTGATGTTATCTCTTATCAAAACTTAGCCATACCTCTCATACTTCTCAGTTAAGTCACCTATCACCTAATACATTCCTCTTCTCCCTAACTCTCATCCTGACTACAACCATAGCCACTCTAATTCTGGGACCACTCCCTTAATGAACCTAAACCAGAGGCAAATTGACAGACTAAGTAGCCAGTTTGATTGCCAGCTGTACTACAAAGCTTGTTCTCTAATTCTTACATAGTAATAGAAATTTATGTGAGTACATCCTCCCTATCCAAAAATCACATCTTTCAGTCTCCCTTGCAGTTAGGTGTGGCACTTCAGAGTTTAAGCTGAGGTAATACTTTACTTCCTGAAAATTAAGCACACCCTGGGGGTGTCACTGTCCCTCACAACTTTGCAAAAATTCAAATGTTTTCAAATTCAAGTTTTTTCTTCAAAATATAGACTGCACTTTTCCTGAGTAAACTGGTAAATGTACTTTTCTCTACCTCGTTACAATCTTGAAGTTGTTCCTTATAGTTTGGCTACATGAACACTTTGCCTACATTATCTCATTTCAAAGTACAAAAATGTTTTACAGTGAATGGTGGCAAGAACGGTGAAAGGTCTAAGATTTTACTCTACTTTCAAGTTCATGAGTTAGCCTGATACAGTGTCATAGATGCTGGCAGAAGACATGAGATTCCTGGGTCAGAAACAAAGAACTTTATTAGACTTAGCATAGAAAGCAGCATGAGCTTCACATTCACATTAGTTCTCCTCTCCCCAAGGGTCTTGAGGGCAATGTGTAGGGGCCCGGGTCTATGCTGCATACACAGTGGGTTTCTGTCATTGAATTTAGGAAACCCCTAATCTTTTACACTGAGCTAGAAGCAAACCCGCACTTGGCCCCAGAGGAAGACATAATCTTTGTTACACAGGTCAGGAAACAAATTTTTCCTTTCCTAGAGAAGGAGACACTATCTCTCTGTCTTCTCATGCTGTTTGTTATACAAACATCCTTAAAAAGAATTTGAAAACAAAGGTTTTAGTGATTCTGCCCTCAACAGTTACAGATGCATAGAGAATTGTCACCTAAAAAATGACAGTGGTCAGTCTTCAGCATAGGCTCTATGAAGACAGAAATGAAGACATCAGACTGAAGTAAATTCTACTCCCTTCCTCCTCCCCACCAATCCCCTGCCCAGGACCAAAGAAAAGAACAAGGGCAGTATTAATGATGTTTAAGGGAAAAACAAACTGTTTGCACAGCCAAAGTGGACAGAAACATCAGGTAATTATCTAGTGAACTTGGGTTAAACAGTCACTTATCTGTGCTCTGAGAGACAAGCTCCGGTCCATTATGCAGGTAACCCTTTCCCTCATGCCTCAGCCTCCAACAATCCAGAGGACAAGGATTTGAAAGTGGTGCTGGGAATAAGAGGGTCTGTCAGACACCTGAATAGAGCAGTCTGGTGAAACATGTGGTTTGGGAACCAACTTGGGCACCCAGAGAAACAAATTATTTCAAAAGAGAACTCTGATTTCTTTCCTTTCTGTGGTAATTTTTTTCCTTTTTTTCACTCTTCTCCTTTTCCCTCCTCTACCTTACCCAAGCTTATATAACCCACAAGCTGACAGCACTCACTATATGACCAGTATGATTTTAAGTGATATGAATATGAACTCATTTAATACAACAACACAGTGAGGTAGATTCTAGCATTGTCTTCCTTTTACAGAAAAGGAAATTGAGGCATAAAAAAATTTAGTTATCTTCTCCAAAGTCACACAGCTAAGTACATTGCATAGTCAGGATTTAAATGTAGAAAATTTGATGCCAAAGTCCATGCTCATCACTATAGGAGATCATCTCTCAGTGTTAGCACCCTGTTGTGTGATTTCCATAACCTTCTCCATGCCAAAAGAATAATATACAAAGACATAGATACCCACGTAGGGATTTGGGAAATCTGGGGTGTTCGCTTCCTAAAATTGAGATTATTATACCCTCTTATTTATGTTTTCTTGCTCTTCTTATTTAAAAATCTTCCAAAGTTAACTGACAGAATCCAATTTTTTAAATTTATTTTTGGCTGTGTTGGGTCTTCGTTTCTGTGTGAGGGCTTTCCCTAGTTGTGGCAAGCGGGGGCCACTCCTCATCGCGGTGCACGGGCCTCTCACCATCGCAGCCTCTCTTGTTGCAGAGCACAGGCTCCAGACGCGCAGGCTCAGTAGTTGTGGCCCATGGGCCCAGTCGCTCCGCGGCATGTGGGATCCTCCCAGACCAGGGCTCGAACCCGTGTCCCCTGCATCGGCAGGCAGACTCTCAACCACTGCGCCACCAGGGAAGTCCCCAATCTATACTTTCTAATGAAATATGATATTCATTGCAAGGATGTACCATAATCTATTCAATCATTACTCTATTCATGGGCATCCACCTTGTTTCCCTTACAGATATCCCAGCAGTAAAGTCCTTATACATAAATCTTTATAGAGCCATGCTTTTATTTCTATGGGCTCAATTCCCAGGAGTAGGTCTGCTCTCTATATTAGGTAAACAATGCCAGACCGAATTCTGAGTCACATTTCACCAATGACATACGAGAGTGCCCTGTGTTCACATCTCCATTAGGATAAACATAATTGCTTCTTTTAAATGGCAACAATATGAAGGGTATAAAGTGATTTCTCACCGTTACTTTAAGTTGTGTTTACCAAGTAGTGAACTTCAGATTCTTAACAAATGTGATTGACCATTTGGATCTGTTCTTCTATCAATCACAGCTAAATCTTTTTGTGCACTTTTAATAGGTCTGTTTTTTATAATTGGGTTTAAACTGTTAAACTGCTCATTTTTAATAAGGTTCTTTTTTTAATAGGGTTTTAAAAATAGGATTCTTTCAATAAAGGGCTCTATTATTTACGGCCTCTTTATTATAGATATTAGTCATCCTTTTTTCATTTGTATTTTAATTTTTCCCCAAATCTTTCATTTCTATTGAATTTACTTATGGGATTTTTATACAAAAGGTTTTAATTTATAAATATTTGAATACATTTTTATTTTATTTCATACATTCTGAGTATCATATCTCTAATAAGAGCTCTCCAATCTCTAACTCCTCAACAAACTAATATACATTTTCTTCTAATATTTTTAATGTTTATAGTTTTAATCTATCTGAAGTCTATCTGTATATAAGATGTGAGGTAGGCTTCCAAGCTTATTTTCTTCCAAATGGATAGCCAATTGTGCCAGAATCTTTTATTAAGTAAACCATGCTTATCCTATGAAATTAAATTTTTATCACATACTACATTCTCCTCTTTGGTGGGATATATTTTGGACATTATTCTGCTTCATTGATCTATTTGTACTTTTTTGTGCCAAATAACACTTCAATCAACAATTTCCTAACGGCTGAAAGAGAGGAGAAAGGAAATAAGTAGCAATTTTTACAAACCAGAAAAAATAAATAGATAAAGGGAAAATAGAGTAGCATATATAATAACACAAAATCAGACAGAAGTCTGTTGTTACAGGAAATGTGAGCATTTCTCTCTTTCAAGCTTTGCTGCTATTTAAAGTCTATTTTATCTGATATGAGTATTGCACTCCAGCTTTCTTTTGATTTCCATTTGCATGGAATATCTTTTTCCATCCCCTCACTTTCAATCCGTATGTGTCCCTAGGTCTGAAGTGGGCCTCTTGTTGACAGCATATATATGGGTCTTGTTTTTGTATCCATTCAGTGAGCCTGTGTCTTTTGGTTGGAGCATTTAATCTATTCACATTTAAGGTAATTATCAATATGTACATTCCTATTACCATTTTCTTAATTGTTTTGGGTTTGTTTTTGTAGGTCTTTTTCTTCTCTTGTGTTTCCCACTTAGAGAAGTTCCTTTGGCATTTGTTGCAAAGCTGGTTTTGTGGTGCTGAATTCTCTTAGCTTCTACTTGTCTGTGAAGTTTTTGATTTCTCTGTGGAATCTGAATGAGATCCTTGCTGGGTAGAGTAATCTTGGTTGTAGGTTCTTCCCTTTCATCACTTTAAATATATCATGCCACTCCCTCTGGCTTATAGAGTTTCTGCTGAGAAATCAGCTGTTAACCTTATGGGAGTTCCCTTGTATGGTATTTGTCATTTTTCCCTTGCTGCTTTCAATAATTTTTCTTTGTCTTTAATTTTTGCCAATTTGATTACTATGTGTCTTGGCATGTTTCTCCTTGGGTTTATCCTGTATGGGACTTGCTGCACTTCCTGGACTTGGGTGCCTATTTCCTTTACCATGGTAGGGAAGTTTTCAACTATAATCTCTTCAAATATTTTCTCGGCTCCTTTCTCTCTCTCTTCTCCTTCTGGGACCCCTATAATGTGAATGTTCGTGCATTTAATGTTGCCCCAGAGCTCCCTTAGGCTGTCTTCATTTCTTTTCATTCTTTTTTCTTTATTCTGTTCCATGACAGTGAATTCCACCATTCTGTCTTCCAGGTCACTTATCCATTCTTCTGCCTCAGTTATTCTGCTATTGATTCCTTCTAGTGTATTTTTCATTTCAGTTATTGTATTGTTCATCTCTGATTGTTTGTTCTTTAATTCTTTTAGGTCTTTGTTAAACATTTCTTGCATCTTTTCGAACTTTGCCTCCATTCTTTTTCCGAGGTCCTGGATCATCTTCACTATCATTATTCTGAATTTTTTTTCTGGAAGGTTGCCTATCTCCACTTCATTTAGTTGTTTTTCTGGGGTTTTATCTTGTTCCTTCATCTGGTACACAGTCCTCTGCCTTTTCATTTTGTCTATCTTTCTGTGAATATGGTTTTCATTCCACAGGTTGCAGGATTGTAGTTCTTCTTGCTTCTGCTGTCTGCCTTCTGGTGGATGAGGGTATCTAAGAGGCTTGTACAAGCTTCCCAATAGGAAGGACTGGTGGTAGGTAGATCTAGGTGTTGCTCTGGTGGGCAGAGCTCAGTAAAACTTTAATCCACTTGTCTGCTGATGGGTGGGGCTGAGTTCCCTCCTTGTTGGTTGTTTGGCCTCAGGCGACCCAGCAGTGGAGCCTGCAGGCTCTTTGGTGGGGCTAATGGCGACTCCAGGAGGGCTCATGTCAAGGAGTACTTCCCAGAACTTCTGTTGCCAGTGTCCTTGTCCTTGCAGTGAGCCACAGCCACACCCTGCCTCTGCAGGAGACCCTCCAACACTAGCAGGTAGGTCTGGTTCAGTCTCTTATGGGGTCACTGCTCCTTCCCCCTGGGTCCTGATGCACACACTACTTTGTGTGTGCTCTCCAAGAGTACAGTCTCTGCTTCCCCAAGTCCTTTTGAAGTCCTGCAATCAAATACCACTCACCTTCAAAGTCTGATTCTCTGGGAATTCCTCCTCCCATGCTGACCTCCAGGTTGGGAAGCCTGATGTGGGGTTCAGAACCTTCAGTCCAGTGGGTGGACTTCTGTGGTATAATAGTTCTCCAGTTTGTGAGTCACCCACCCAGCAGTTATGGGATTTGATTTTACTGTGATTGCGTCCCTCTCCTACTGTCTCATTGCGGCTTCTCCTTTGTCTTTGGATGTGTGGTATCTTTTTTGGTGAGTTCCAGTGTCTTCCTGTCAATGACTGTTCAGCAGTTAATTGTGATTTCGGTGCTCTCGCAAGAGAGAGTGAGCGCATGTCCTTCTACTCTGCCATCTTGAACCCTACCTATGTTATCTGAAGACTACTGATAGGTGACTGTCAACTAAGTGACAGCTGCTAAGATTTTTTTGATGGCATTATTTAATCTGAGGAATGTTGGTGGGTAAAAATAAAATAAATGACAGCTGTTCAGGGTACCGTTTTGGCGTTGTTACCTTCCCAGCAGTTTTAACAAGGAGAAGGATGATTTTCAACTAATCAGAAAAATGATTTACCTACTAAAACATGTTTCTTCTCTTGCTGTTTTGCTTCCTGTTGGACAGCTTACCTACAACTGGCAATCACTTTGGATGTGTGAAATACTATGGTATATGAAGTATATTTTTCATCCTTGTAGATTTGGGGTGGTTTTGTCACTACCATCACCACTGCTATTATTTTAGTGGTATTATCTTGGAAAGTACTTTGTTTAAGGTGAAGTTACATAAACAACAAAGAAAATAACTCCTATAAAAATCCTATAGAATTCCTATTAGCTCACCTCTACTCACCCTGTAACATCTTGGTAATGTCAGCCTTATTTAAGTAAAACTTTTCAGTAAGTTCAGTTTCTTGAGTATATGTATCCTTTATTTAGTAAAATGGTTCATTAACAATACGGAGAAAAGTAGAATAATAGGCATTGCTGTCATTCCTCAGCATCTAGTCCTGATTTTATTTGGAGTTTAAATTGCCTGATGTCCTCACTTTAATAATTGCTGAGGCTGACTTTTATGGGTCTATCATGAAGAACACTTCAAGCTTTCATGGCAATGTCACTTAAAGGACAGAAAATTCGATGCCGATATGCCTAAGTAACTGCTAATAATTAATTAAAATGAGTTTCAATTAGTGAGTTCTTTAACATCTCACCCCTTTCCTAAAAATGTTAATAAGGTAATCAGTAGGCATTATTTTGAGCATTGTAGTATTAATACATATACAAGTAATGATCTTAGTCTATGTTTAGTTAAAAAAAATAATCAAAAGCATCTACTTCATGCAGAGGAGATGCTATACTTCTATCACCCTAATGGTGTGAAAATGTAATGATGTTTTCCTACAAAGGAAAACCTCTTTTCTTTGATGTTTGAGCTTGGTTTCCATTACCACAGCCTCAGTAAGCTGAGAAGAAAACACACATTACCCACACTATCAAAGATGCTATGACTGTGCTGCTGACAAGCATATACTTGATTGTAGGATTTTAAATGATGTCTCTGCTTTTGATTTTCATGGTGACAACTTTTTACTAAAACAGTATAAGCAGTACTACATAAAATCAGCAGATGCAATGTCCTACTACTTCATAGAGGTATCCACAAAAAAACAGTAGAAATCATAAAGATGCTCAGTCTAAATGATGAATCACTGTATTCTGTCATTTTTGTGAGTTTACCTTACTCTGAAACACTCAACTTGACATAAACATCTTAAACCTGTTTGCATAAGTATAAAACTCCCATTATTCCTAGAAACACAAATTAAATATAGTCTAAATGATTACAGACTAAATGTATAAGATATTTTAGTAGATGTTATACTTTTCCAATCCAGTTCAACTGGGATATTCCAAATTAAAAGGTATTCTGTAAAAATCACTTCTGTTAAACATGGAGAGAGAGACAGAGAGATGGAGAGGGAGAAAGGGGAGGGGGAGATACCATGGCATGAAAACAAGAGTAACTCATCTTGCAAGGTTATGGTTAATCCTTGTGAGGATTAAGTTAGATAACACATTGCAAAGTATGTACTTCCAAAAAATATTGTATTATTTATCAGCTTTATAGATAAGAACAAAATACAAAAAGTAAAGATCTTGAGGTTTATAATATCTTATGGAAATGGGTGGGGGGGTGGGAGAAATAAAAGAAGAAAGACAGAGTAAGAGAAAGAGAGAGAGAATGAGGGAGAGAGATGAAGAGCTAAACGTGGAAGAAGAGGACAAGAAGGCTGGGTTGAGGCGGTGGGAAACCCACTTCAGTGGAAGCCATTTGAGCTCCTTTGACCAAGAATGTCTGCATCCCAGGGAGGTCTTAGTGTTTGTGACAGTGATGCCTATCAGACCTTTCAGACAGTGAACAAAATAAAATTCTTTGTCAAAGAAATTGAATAAGCCATCACAGGACCTCAGGTAGATTGATATATTCAGTGTGCCAGTGCATATTAGAATTCTGGGCATCCTAAATGAATTCTGGCTCTTGAAGCCCTCATGGTATGAATTCTGATTGAGGTGGTGGACAGGAATAGAGAAATTTTATCCACTCTGCCAGGCTTACATTGTATATTGGACCCTCAGAGGATGGAGATATTGGCCTGATTCCGGGAGTTTGAGCTGTCCTGCTGAGAACTCAGTGGATAAGAATAGCCAAAATTTCTGGACTGCTCTTCTCTCGTGAAGACATAAGCCTCTCAGAATCATTTAAATTCCAGAAGGCTCATCAAAATAAAGCCAATCCATTAACTGGAGTAGCTGTTCTCCAACTCAGACATGCCAGTTACATCATGGCCCAAATCTATTCCTGTTAGTACTTACTAAGATACTGAATATGTTGCTAACATATATGGCTATAAGAATAAAGTTCTGGTACGCATCAGAGAGGTATACTTAAAGCAGCATACAGAATTAAATGACCCATCATCTTTTACACCGATATCATCCCAGGCCCCTAAAGTAACCAACAATTCACAATGGCTAGCCCTACGGATTTACTAGAAATGTCAGCTCTTTCTTTATGGGTATCAGTGATGACCAGTTAACCTGCAACTTTTTCCCAAGTAATAAACATCAAACAAAGAGTAAAAATACGGGCTTATGGCTATCTAGACTTATGGCAAAGCAATAGGAGAATTTTACCATGTGTTGTCTTCATCACCTAGCCTACTTTGGGAGCCAGTTGCAGTACTCACACAACTTTTCCCCAAAATATGTTACTCTTATGCTGCAAAACACATACTAGTCCATGCTTCTTCCGTTATCTTCCCTTATTTCTAGTGAAAAAAAAAATCCTAGTTCATGAGGTTGACACTGTATATAGCATGTCATTTGATCAGATCCAAATTCAAGCAGTACAAAAGACTCCAAGTGAGAAATCTCAAATAAGAGAAAATCGACAGACTCTCTTATGAGTTCCAATATATTTAGAGAAGATTTATATATTTGAAGAAGAATTTATGTTTGAATTAGTGATAACTATAGAGCAAAACAAGCATATGAAAAAACAGCAATTATTAACATCAAGAAAACAGAAGGTTGGGTCAAAAAGAAAAGTAAGAGTTTACTAAATGGCTCAGCTATAAATAGATATAGAAGCTATAAGTGACTTGGACATTTAATGTAAGTCCAGAGAATTGATCTGAACAAAACTAACATATAACTACATTGGAAAAGTGCATGTATATGATGAGGTCAGTGGTGGTGCTGTGAAAGTCAGCTGAATCTACATCTTCTAAGTTATTTGTTATTTAGCAAAATGACAGTAAACATTAAAATATTTTAAAAGTTGAAACTAGTTACTTATAGAGAGCAGGAAATGGTGGGGGAGAGCAGGGAGAGATTATTGTCATTCACAGCAAGCTTAATTTGACTTTAAAATTATTTTCACATATAATTTTTATAAAACTTTTTTTAAATTTGAAAAAGCAAACTATTTGGGTCCACTTCAGCCCCCATCCACTCAAACTCAAAATTCAGACACCTGCTCTAACAACAGTCCTTGTAAACTCAAAATATATAGATGCTTTATTTAGCAGATGACAACCCTTGATTCTGTCCCTATGTCTTAAGGGTAAATCAAAACAAAATTTTGAAAGACTGTATTCTAGCATGATTTATGATCTTTGTAATATTTTCTTTTAAGACTTCACAACTGGAAATAAATTTACATGTGCCAAAACATTTAGTATGTTTAGTTTTCTTCTTTCTGTCATAATAGTTATTGAAAAATATGAAAACTGAATCTCAAAACTTCTATTTTCTATTATTCTTGACACCCATTATATTTTTATTCACATCCTCAGCTTCCCAGCTCTTCAATGTAAATCATATGGGAGCAGTAGAAGTTATTGAGAGCTGCTGAGTAAGCCAGATTTGAAATATTAACTCACTTTCTAACTCCAATCACATTAATTGCCTTACATTCAGTATTTAATGTATGTTGCTGTTGCATTTATGCCTTGTCCTTTTGCTATCATTCATTCACTCACTCATGTAGTTTTTGAAGCCCATGAACTGTGATAACCACTAGAGAATTTCCATGTATTAACTCCTCAAATAGATTTTTGTTCCTATTAGACAAAGACCATGTGTTATATTTGCTTAGAACTCCTTCCTATAGTGCTCAACCTATAAGAAATACATAAAACCTCATTAATAAATAAACTTTGTCTTCTGCCATTTGGGTTTAGACAACATTAATATATAATATATAATAAAATAAATTAAAAAATAATATATGTTAAATATAAAAGGGACTGCTTCATCTAACTTTATTTTTTTAAGTAGGCAGCTCTACTAGTCAGGTTTAGAGTTAGTGACCATTTCAAACATACCATGTGGATCAAAACAATTTACTACACATAAGCAACTTCTAGTATTTTGGAAGGCTATGAAAAGTCACAAGTAAAATATTCTTCCTGTCACCATTTATTAAATTATGCCAGTGTTGATAGATTGCCATTGTTACCATTTAAAACATTAACCAACATTCAAACTGTCCTTAAAGGACCATCTATACACACCACCCAAACCACATACAAAGTTAAACAAACATAAGTAACAAAGCTAAGCTGCATATAAACAGAATTTGAAATATGATATAAAATATTAATTTAATGTTGCAAAGAAAGCAAGTTTGAGAGGCTACATAACAGGAACTTCTATAGGCATTGTTTACCTTGAAAGAGGAGAATTCAGAAATGAAAATGTTCTCATGGCTGATACGTGTTCCCAACAATTTTTCTTTTCCCATATTCAGATGTATAAAACACATAGCTTATGAGGTAATATATTGGTGCCAAATTATTAAGCTCTCTATATATTTTTTCCAAACATGTGTGGTTCACCAAATTTTGGTCAAAATTTGGGACCACTAAGGACCCAAAATAACTGTAAACCAAGAAGGACCCCATTGACTTCTTAAATGCCATGGTCCAAAAGGACCCTGAAAGAGCTAAACTGAGGCAAGGGTCAGATCTCAGAACTGAATAAGGACAAATATCTACTTAAAATTTCAGAGAAGTCAATAACCTGGTTATCAAATTTTGTAAATTAATTTCTATTTACTTTATGTGGGTGGTTGCCTTTCATCTTCACTGCCAATGAAACCTGACATTTCATTCCTAGAAAAAAAAAATACTTATGAAGCATAATGTGGTCACAACTACTTCATAAGCAATTACTATGAACAATATTCTGAGCCAGACACTGTGGGAAGCACAAATATCTATAAAACACCGATCTCCTAACAGCTCACAATATACAGGAGACTACATATACGAGACAAATTTCTGGAAGGCAAACAAGAAGCATAACAGAAAATCATAGAAACCCTTAGATAGTCTGCCCAGGAGCTTCAACCAACAATGAAACTTGGAATTCATGAACTGAAATTTTCTGGAACTTATGTCTAAGGTAATTTATATATTCAAATATTTTTTTCTTGTAGCGCAGCTGTCTTTTGACTAGATAAACCAGAAAACTTGCAAAAAAGAATGTGACAAACTAAAATTAGTTGAAAAGAAGGACTATCTTATTTTTCCTCACATATTATAGAATAGATATAACTTTGATGTGTTTTGTGAAATAATACCTTGAAATACCATGCTATTTTACTTAACTTTGTTTACCAAAAAAGGGTGAAAATAATAATTGATAAAATAAAGATATTTCACTTCAATTCAAAAGCCCTAAAATTTGTTATTCTAATAAATCACTGCATCAAGATGAACATACAACAGAGCTTACAGCTCTGAGAGCTTATTTTGGAAAATAGGTTGGTCTGGTATTATGATATTCAAACATTTGAAAGATTTTTGTTTCCCCTGAATAACATATTATTTGGCACTATTTTCATTCTTTTTATGTGAAATTTGACCCAAATTTGCTTTCTTATTTGTGTAAAATTCTTTTGATATCTCACTTGAAAGAAAGAAGATAATGATGTAGCAAAGTAGCATCCCTTTTCTACACTAAACAAGTTAGAGACTAGCATCTTTTGATTATGCTTTATGATGTGCAAATCCTGATTATACAAAGGTTTTAGTTAAATTACAGAGTGCCAAAGCCATGACAGAGAAATTAAAAATAATTATTTAGTTTGCAAACTGACTCAAATAAGAAAATATTCAATACTATTCTTTAAATAAATAGTATAAAATGCTCTGAAAAAAAAGAAAATAGCTAATTGGCCAGGATTTTACAATAATGCCTCTAAAGGCAACAAAGAGGAGATAATGATCTTCACACACAGTGCTCTAGGGATGCTTAAAATTTAAACTATTGAGAATGCCATTTCTCCCTCACCTTGGATAGTGTTCCTAAAATAAAACATTTTCTTTTCATTTGCTAAGATATGATACTTGTTATGTGCCCTGTAAATTGGTTTCATTAAAATCCATTTGCCTTAAAGGTGATTCAGTATCAGAAAATCTATTAATATACTACACCACATTAATAAGCTAAAAGAGAGTAAAATATGTCCATTTCAATAGATGTCAAATAGAAGCACTTGAAAAACTTCAACATTCCCATAAGAAGAATGTCCACTTTTGCCATTATAATTTAATATTTCCCCAGAAGTATCAGTCAATGAAAGGAAAAGAAAAGGAAAAGGTAAAATTCCCATGACTTGCAGATGAAATTTTATATACCTAGAAAATCTCAAGAAATCAATACAAAACTATAATAAATAATAAGAAAAATCAGTAACATGTCTGATTATAAAATTAATGCTCAAAAATCAACAATTTTCCTATGTATAATCTATGACCCACTAGAAAAGATACTGGGAAAAAATATCTTGTTTACAATAGCAAAAAAAGATAAAATAGCTAGAATTTTTTTAATGTGAAGAACTTATAAGAAAATATTTTAAATTTACTGAAATATAAAATAATTTTATTCACGGATAGTAATAGTCAAAATTGAAAAGATTCAATATACACTAATAGGATTATTCTGGAAACTTTATAAAATAAGACTAAAGTTCATCTACAAATATAATGTGACAGTATCCAGAAAAATCACGAATAAGATGAATGAAGGGTGACTTACTATGTATTAAAATATATTGTGAAGCAACAATAATTAAACTACTTTGGTACTAGGGAAATATTAGACAAATAAATTAAACAGAATAGATACCCAAAATAATATGAAAATATACTTGACATTAAAGGTGGTTTTTCAATTAGCAGGAGGAAAGGAATTTATTCAATAAATGAACTTGACACAACTGTTTAGCAATTTGGAAAATATAAATGTAGATTTCCCCTTTATTCCATTCACCAAAATAACATCCAAGTTCATCAAAGAATGGTTAAAAAGTAAAAATATTAAATGAAAAATATAATTGTAATTTTGGTGTAGAGTAGACATTTGTAAATAGGAAACAAAATCAAGAAGTCGTTCAGAAATAGATTGATAAACTTGGATAAATTCAACATTTGAGTATGGTAACAAAATATCATAAAGTCAAATGACAAATTAGGGAATATTTTTTATGCATGACAAAAAATATTATTCTTAATTTAAAAATTCATAAAAATGAATAAGGAATAAGTAATCCAACTTTTAAAAATAAAATAAACAAAATAGGAAAAAAAGAAGAAAAGGCAATTCCCAGCTAGAGGTGGGGAGAAGGTCATAAAAAATAAGCTTGCTCTTACTTCCAATTTTAAAAAGCAGATGAAAACTATAATGACATGCTGTTTTTCATCTATCCTATTAGCTAATTCAAAAGTTACCTTATACCCTGTAGTATCCGGTGTGAGGAAAATGAATAAATTGGTAAAATACTTTTGGAAAGAAATTTGACAGTGTCTCTCAAAACTGGAAATACATATACTTTTGACCCAACAATTCTGTGGCTAGAAAGTTACCTTATGAAAATTTTAACACAAGTATCCCAAGATATGTAAAAGGGTATTTATCACTGTAAAGTTAAATAAAATAACGAAAAAGTAACTATAAATTCTTTAAATGCCCCTGATGAAAGACAGATTATATAAATGAGACTATATTTATTGGAAATCAATGTCAGTATTTGAAAGAATTAGATACTCACTAATATAGACTTACACCCAAATATTTTTAGTGAAAAATAGAAAGTGCAGAACTATGGCAATATTAGTATATACTTTTGTAAATAAAAAAGATACATATATATGCATAAATTTTAATTTTCTGGAAAGTTCACAAGAAACTGTTCACAGTAGTTTCCTTTGAGGAAAGCTTCTGAGAGTGGAGAGATGTCTTTAAACTTCTATTTACATCTCTCTGTGCTGTTTAAACTTTCTAACCACGTGCAAATCCATTTTTTTAGTTGTAAACATAAACTGATTTTATGGAAATATGGTCCACTTTTGTTTTATTTTCCCTATTAAAAATAATAAATGATTTTTAAGTCATTTGCTTTATGTTATACAAATTGATGGTAACAAGTATTGGTAAGGATGTAAAGTGCACCCTGATACACTGCTGGAGGGAGTATAAATGGATTCAAACTTTTGTAGTCTGGCAACAGGTATCACCTAGAAATCCTACTTCTAAAAATTTATCCTAGAATTACTCAAAGATATAAATACTAGAAAACCAGGCCCCAGAGAAAGCAATGACTAGCAGTGTTCATAATAGTCAAAAAGTGAAATATCCTAAAGGACTATTAATACTGTTGGCTTCATAAATTATGAAAAATCAAAATAATGAATTTAAAAGATAATACATATTTATGATTATTAATATGAAAAAATCTATGTGCATTCCACACTGGCTTGCAAACACTCCCGAAGAAGACTATATATATGTATATAGTCTTCTCTCTATATACATGTACATATATATATATATGTAACCCAAACAAATTCAAACTTTATAGTCCTTTCTGTAAGATATATAGAAAAAAATGATAGGAAATGAAAAAGGAAATAAAAGAACAAAATCTACACAAAAATTTTAATGTAAAAAGAGTGTGTATATTAACATGCATAGTATAATCCCATATGATTACAATTATTTACAAATTTGTATAGAGGAACGATGTTCACAGAAAAATTAACAGTCGTTATCTATGGAAAGTGGGAAATTTTTTATTCTCTTTTTATGTCTGTGTATTTTTCCTGAATTTTCTATACCTCTAAATGATATATTCAAATCACAAAAAAAATTATTAGTAGTAAGTTTTTAATCATATGCCTTACTATATCAATAATGAAAAAACATTTCATCATAAACTTTAACATAAAACTATTAAATTTTTCATAGAAGAAATTACATTAAAATGTTTCTAAAATATATTAAAATGAAAAGACTAGGATTAGAAGCCTATAATTCCCACCAAAAAACCCCCAAAAATCCCAAATTTGGAATGGTATTTATTCTACCTGAGGCCTTTACATAATTATAATTTCATGTGGGCTCAAATTTCCCTAAGACACAATGCCTGTTTTCAAAGTGCATATAAAATCTAGATGGAGAGCAAAAGACAAATACAAGGGTAATTATTTCACAGGATAAGACAGAGTACCTATGCCACTGGAACAATGGAAACAGCAAACTTATTAGTTTTAGGGAGTACCATGTACTGGTGGGTGATGGGCCAGAGAGAAAAGCAGGAAGTAATCATGGAGGATGAAGCATTTCAAAGCCCTTGAATAATTTTCAATATTCTCTCCCACTTTGAAGCTTTACTAAGCTTTGGGGATAATTGACGTGGTGATGTTCTTTTATTGTCTAGAAAAATGTACAGGGCCATTATCCTAATCAATGGAAACTAAGACACATGCAGATTTCCTAGGCAGAAAGTTACTTGCAGATGTCTCATCTCCTAACTCAACTCATCACATTATAACCCCAGTATAAACTTCTAAAATAAACAAAGAAAAAATTCAATAAATACATCTAGTCTTACTGCCTAGTTTTTATAACTCATCAAAAAAAGTTGACAAAATATGAACAAGTTTCTCTATATTTTCACCACTCATAGGTTAAAAAATATCCTAGCCAATTTTTATTGCTACACAGTAGAAATTTTCCAGAAATTATTCTTCTCAGCTCTGCCAATCCCACATCATCTGGGAACTTTCTTAAAAATTTTCTGTTCATCTATCTCTAAGACCTTCTATCATTATTTCAATCTGAGAAAGGAAATACAAAAGAAATATATAAATGAGGAAAAGATTTACTTACCTTACTTTATTGTCAGCTGCAATTTTACATTTTCTCTATCTAACTCTAACTTGAATTTCTATTCTTTCTAAGAATTTTCAGATTATGAGAAAAGAAAGAAAAGTCAATAAATAAGGGGCATTTTAAACAGCTGCTATAATCATATTTTAATGCTTTATTTTAAAATGATATTTCTAAACAAAAAATATACCTATCTTAAACCATCCACTAAAGGAATTAGAAAAATACACTACAGATTCTTGAAAGAGAGGGAAAAAAACATAATTCTAGGATCTAATTCTTTTGTTCCTTTTCCATTTGACCTGTGTAAGTAATAGCCAGTTAGGGAGAAACACTTAAAACCAGGGAATGAAAATTCTTCCCCTAAGTCAGTACTAGTGACAAAAGGCAGGGGATCTCTTGTCTGCAGTTTCCTTTGGTAAAAAGGTCAAATTAGCTTTTTGTCTTCATAATTGGGAATGAAAAAAATCATGCATCTGTCTATAGCATCAACATTTACCTTCAACATTCTTTGATGTTTGCTCACTTAATTATGCTTTGTGTTACATTTCCCTTCACTTTCTAGGCCTAGGCTTCCCATGGGCAAGAGGATTATCCCAGTATTTACACAAATCAGTAGTGCTAAATCTTGCCCAAACAAAGATTTAGGGGGATTTAATAGTTATTTCTTAAGACTCTGGTTCTTTGGAAGCTCTTCAATTCTAGAAAACTGAGTTGTAAACAACAACATTTAAGATGGTATTAATAAACATGTATTTTACTGATTATTAATGTGACCATGATGGAGCATCTATTTCTCAGAAAAAGGTTAATCTCATTGGAAAAGCAGCCTAAAAATGGCTCCCAACTTTATATTCCTAAGTAAATTGGACAGAAATCACGTGTATTAGACAGCAAAGGCTTGCAGTCAAGTTTAAGGGCAAAGGACATGGTAATGATTTACTCAAACAACCAAAAGTACTGTCTTCATTATTAGCATACAGTTAGAACAATTAAGACCACACTGTAAATTCTATCTAAAAATAGGTTGAAGAAAAAATTCACTCCTAAACTCACTTGGTGTATTACTTCTCAAAAGATTTTCATCACTAAACTAAACACAGGTGTTAAATCAGAACCTGCCATTTTGGATTTTACTCTTTAACTTCCCATCCCACCATCTCTGCTGGATTTGTCCAAAGTCATTGCTCCCTGTCTGGCCTGAGCAGAGCCCGGTTTCTCTTCCCCCATAATGTACTCACTAATCAGTCTACTTTGGCTGTCTTCCTTACATATTTCCAAACCAATCATAATTGTTATAAATACTTCTAATACTTCCTTTCTTTCTTGTCCCATCATTTTATAATCAACCCTGAGAAGATTCCCCAAATATGGCTTCACCTATCCTCAAGGCCCCAAATGCATTCTTGCACACTGGTCATTTTGCATACCATAACAATAGTTCAATTCATCAAAAAATTAAATTTAAGAAACCATTTTTGAGTTGCCTAAAATATTATACATATTACATGGTGAGAAACAAAAATGAATAAGACAGAGTGCTTGCCCTCAAAATGATTAGTGTTTATACATAAAAGAAAATCAAAAGAATAATTCATAAACAAAATTTGAAGTATAGTAATTTGTGTTATTTACAAGAGGGGCCAAAGAGAATGTGGCAATAAATTCTGATGGGGACAGAAAGACAATGCTAGGGATGATGAGTCGAGAAAAGAAGATTGGACCCTGCCCTAAACTGTGTTGTATATGCAAGGGGGGCTATCAGATGCAAGTTGCCAGATTCTACCTGTTTTTAAAAGATCGTTCTGAAGGAGACATGAGAAATGAGGAAGAGACTGAAAGAAAGACTAGAGTCAAATGCTAGTTAAGTAACAGAAAAAGTAGAGCTGTCATGGAGTTTATAGACTTGCAGTTTTGATGTGATACCATCAGGGTGGGTCGAGTATAGGCAGAATGAGTTGTCATTCTATCTAGACTTTTTAAAAGGAGTACCCATGATGGCTCTCCTTGGCTGTAAAGCTTTTTTTGGAATTGTCTAAAGCTCCACCAATTAGACATTTATTTGCATTAACAAGTTTAAATGTAAAAAAATTAATTAACAATAGAAAGTTTTAAAGATAAACACTCCTGGTGAGATTAGGGGGCTATCAGTAATTCATGACAGCATAAACTAGCTCAAACAGATCACCTCCCCATTAATATACCAGGGAAAATTGTTTGGGAACATTCTGAGGGGGAAGAAATTATAAAACAACAAAGGTAGAGGAAAAACATACTCTGTCAAGAACAGGCCTGGATGGCACACTAAAGTAGAATTTGGGGGCTACAAAAGAGTAGCCTGAGGAACTTGAGGACTAGGGTGGTGAGGGTAGGGCCATTCTTAGCAGGGTGCAAACCTGGTGCAACCACACATGTCCTCCATCAATGTTCAGTATAAACTGATTCTCTTTTCATGAACAAGAACATCAAGAGCTGTCGTGAAGGGAAAAAGTAAAAAAAAAATTGCAGCCTCAGAAGAATATCTATGATAAAGTGGAGAGAGCTCTACATGTTTGAAGAAGAAATGCTGACATCTTTTGTACAAATAGATTGCAGACTAATCTTTTTTGTTGTTGTTTTTTAAGCAATAGATGGCAGAATCATCTTTCCACTACACTGGACAACATCCTGAAGTCTCTGTTGAGCATAAATAGTGATGAGTCCAGGGGAATGGTCACAATTCCCAATTCCCAAGACTGACTCAGAATAAAGTTATCAAAAGTAACTTCACAATATTTCTAAAGTCCAGCTCTGAGTGTCACTGATTTAGGATTTTTAGTTTCAAGAATTCAGAGACCTACACATATAATCAAAGCAAAAAAAAAAAAAAAAAAAAAAAGCTACTGTGTTTCTCCAAAGAATCTCCTAAAATATTTTTTTAAAAAAACACAAACCTTTTAAGCTGCAATCAGTAACAATTTCCATACAATTAGCAATCTCATTGGCACTATAGAATCATTATCATGAGTTCAGGGCATCAGTAGGAGTTATCAAAATCTCTAAACTATTTACATTTATGTAATTTCTCTGCCTATTTTCTCCTTTTATTTAAGTTCTTGCAGAGGGCTAAAGACTTATGAAGGAAGCTTTTGGATAAAAATCACAAACTGTATATTATGGGGGGGGACTAAAATATGTCCTATGGAATGTTTACTTCCCCTTCTAAATAATGACTTTACGTAAAACCTGGTTCTTTGCAATTGGAACTGTGGTATTACCTAACGGAAGTTTAAACATTGCAAAAGTAATTATACAAAAAGTTTCTGGCTTAAACATTCCAGGACTACACTGAAAAAGTAAAAAGCTGTGTCACATGTTAAACAGTAGGCCATAACCTTGTTGTCCAGAATATAGCATAAAAGTCAATGGGTCCTTGTAGCTTATTTATTTCTTCCAATTTGGATTCCTTTTATTTATTTTTGTTGTCTGATTGCTGTGGCTAGGACTTCCAATAGTATATTGAATAGAAGTGGCTATTTCAATTAAAAAAAAAAAAAAAGTCAGTGGGTCATTAGGACAAAAGCTAGTTTCCTGACTTCTGTTTCTGCTCCTCCCAATCTACCCAAATAGATCCATTCTTCTAAGTCACTATCAGTATCTTCTCCTCCATGAAGCTTTCCCTAACTTCTCTAGCCTCTCCCAAATTTGTCCATGTTAAATTTTTTCATTAATCTTTTGAAATTAGTCTTACTCAACTTAATTTTAAATGTGTTTACGGTTTGTCTCCTTAACTACAGTATAAGTTTCTTTAGCACAATGCCAAGCAAGTACTAGATATTTGGCAAATATCTCTTTGTTTGATTTGTTATCTATCTCTGATAAATTCTTTCTTGCCAACCCTGGTGTAAACCAGATCAGTTGGGCAATTTAGCTAGATTGATGGTTTTTAAACTGTGCTTCAAAGAACCTCTCAGAAACCGAAAGGGAGAAAAGAGGGCCCAGAGAACAGAGCCCCAGGCCAGTGTCGTAGGAACCCCTCACTGCCTTTGGGGAGATAGATGTGGTATAAAAGGTAATGAAAGTGAGCTAAACGAATTAGCAAAGAATGAATAGAATTTTGTGAATGATTACTTGGAAAGAGTTACAGTCATCTTTAATTGCCTTTAAATTTGAAGATTTCACTGAAGTAGAATATTAATGAGTACTTGTTGACTGATGATACATTTTTCCTTTCTCCAGTCTTAGAGCCCCTGATTGTTATCCTACTACCAACACATCACAGGTTTTTTATGAAATTCATTGGCTTGCCTAATGAAGGAAATTAAAATCTGGCTTCAATATCATTTAGTAATTAAATCTCAGCCTGCTTAAATTAAAATAAACAAATCAGACAGTGCAATCTATAGAATTCCTAAGTTCTAAACTAATATTTGTAATTATCTAAAATTACTGTTCCTTTAGGTCTAACAGTGACCACCTACTTTCTTACGCGTTTTCTTGATATAAGATGTTCTACTGCTAGGCAGCTTCCTACCCTAGGTAATATCACTTGTTGAAGCAGGGAACATATCTGCTATGCTCACCACAGAGGTTAGCACAGTGTTCAGCAAAGAGTAAACATTCAAAAAATATGGATTTGTTGAATGGATGAAAATTTTAATAAATTAACATCAGAAAATCATTTTCACTAATGATAATAGCTTCCAATATAGATCAGCCATATTTATATTGCCTCTTTTTAAGATCATTCTTGTAATTTTCTCCATCATGTCTCAGACACCCAATCCTTCTCGAAGGAAGGCAGAATAATATGCTGGAAAACAGCATGGACTCCACAGTCACACAGCACTGAGTGTGCACATGGACTCTATAACACTTGAACTTAAGCAAATCCTCAAATGTCTCCAATTCATAGACATAATCTCCTTACTGGTCTTTCAGGGTCACTGTGTGTATTAAATAGATAATGTATATATGAAAGTTCATGTCCTAGAGCTTGGCAGTTGGTAGGCATCAACAAGTGTTCCATTTTCTTCCCTCTCTGCAGCATACTTTTCTGAATGTCCAGCTTTATTTGGATCTGGTACTTACAGGATGGTTGCTTTAGAATCCCAGTCCAGAGGGCTCTGCTTCTGGAATCCACCTCTCCTCCACATCAGCCAATAGCCAAGCATTGGGCCCCTGCCACCATCCTGAACCAGCATTAGATATCTTTCATTACGCCAGCAAAGGAATTTAAAACTCTTAGATTACAAAACTCAGAGAATTCTGTTTCTTTCATTTATTCAAAACTCCTGAAGGGAAAGCCAAATTTGGCAGTACAAAGTTTTAAGTTCTTTGTATTTAATCAAAGAATGCACTTCTAGAGGTAATAGAAATTTTGATCTAATTAACACTCACTACTCTCTCTAAAACAGACTTTTAAAGTTACTGGCTGAAATTTCCTTTCTTGAGTAGTATCACCTTTAGAAATCGGAGTAATTTGAAATCTTAGTACCCATTACTATTTCACTGAACATTTCCTCAAAATCTTAGGTAACTCAATTTCAACATAAAGTATTAATTAGCAATTTATACCTTCTTAATGCCATAAGTGACTTTTATTCAGAGGTTGTTGAGGTAATTACGTGATGTAACCAAATTAAATTTCAACCTTAGATACAGGCAATTATTTTAAATCAGGTCCTTTAATAGTGGCTAAATAGGCACTTGTATTACTTACATTGTAGCTTATTTCCCCACAGAGAGTTAACAACTGTTGTTCCTCTGTGTGGCCATCACGCTTAAGAGTTTTCTGTAAAAGCCAAGTCAAATGTATGTTCATCCTGTAACAGAAAGTATGGGAATAACTGCCTGCTCTCACAACATAACATTTAATTTCTGTTTTAAAAAAATAGCTCCCATTTGTCCCAGTGAGATGCTCCATAAAACTGTCTTTTTCCTTGGCTTTGCTCACCTCCCTTCCCTTTGCATCAGTTGCTTTTACTCTCCAATCCATATTCTATTACTGACTACACGCTTAGTTCTCAATCTCATTCACTTTACCATTGAGAGTATTCTAGAATGATTTTCTCTAGTCCTCTCATTGATATTTCTTTCTTAATTACTTTAATTTCCTAAAAGGAGAGCAAAGGAATAATTTTCACCAAACTGGAACTACCTCATGAGTACACTGTAGTTTATAGAATCCCATGTCAGATGTTTCACAGAAAGGTATTAAACCACTAAAAATGCTATAATAATATTCATTGATTCATTTATTCAAAAAAATATGTAACATTATTAACATTTCAGTGAAAAGATTTCCAGATTCTCCTTCACTTTATCTAGCCCAGAAAATAATGAAAGCCTTTCTGATTTTCAGTAAAACTAGGATGACCCCACATTCCACTCTCATTTAGCTACATGTATAATTATTTTTAGAAACCATGACTCTGAATATAACTGGATAAGCAGAGTGCAAAACAAAGTCTTGTTGCTCAATGTGTCTCAGTTCTTTAAGCATGTGAAGTAGGCAGCAGTTTCCAGTGTTACTACACGCAGTTGGATTTCATTCTACTTCTTCACTCTACAAACTTTCATTGAATATATACTATATTCTAAACACTGTATAAGATTTGAAGAGTGCACTGTTGAAGAACTGGAGTCGCTCTTGCTCATGTAAGCTGAAAGTCTTGTAGTCTTACAAACTGTGATAGTGAAATGGAGGAAAAACACAGGATAATTTGAGAGAGTAGGACCAGGGGTCCTGGTTTAAATTGGAGTGGCAGAGAAGACATCCATCATGAGGTAGGACTTGTGGGGATCAAACAAGATAGCTGACACAAATGAACAATCCCAAAATAGTGGATAACTATGATTAAATAGCATCAAGCAACCATTTTCTGTAGTTGGGAAGGTATGAAAAAGTAGGGAGTTCATATTGTGGGCAGGATGAGAGAGCATGTGTGATAGTGCTAACACAAAATGTCGAGAGGCTCAAAATGGGCCTCCCAACATTACACAACTGTAGGCTACACGCAGGGGTTTAAAATGCCTTTCCCCCCACCACACATGGTGAATATCACTCCATAAAAATACCAAGGTCTTTGCTTTCCTACCACTTTTTAGGCATGCTTTACTTTGAGAACAAGTTCCAAAATCAGGAGGCCCTAAATCCAACTGGAACTTTCACCATGGTAAATTATAGTATCATTGACATGTTTGTCCAACATGCATGAGGAAAGGATTAAAAGCTAAATGGAGCCACTGAGAGGGAGGTTAAAACGTCCCTCCCCCACTCCCACCACATTATTAACAGTCTCAAGTCCTCCTTTTCTGGATAGTGTCTCAGATTATTATAAGATGCAGGACAAATTGGAAGAACATTGGAGAAGGTGCACACTGGGAAATTTTAACTAACATAATTTCAGAATAAGGTTGCTCATGGGAAGGAAGGTCAGTGGACAGAATGAACGCCGTCCGTTCTTAAGTTTCTTCCTACAGACTCATATTTGTCACCTTTTCATTGCACTGGAACCTCAGCACACTAAATTCATGAGTAAAGGAGGACTAAAGGGCTTGTTAGACAACTGCTAACAAGCCCTCCACGTCATTTTGATTTGTAGCCAAATTTAAGAAACACTATTATTATAGAGAAAGCTAGCCAAGTTTATACAACCTTGGACTAACAAGGTAAAGCATGTCTTTCAAAGCACAGAAAATTTGTTTCATTTTTATTCAATGTCTATTAAATAATTTGGTTTAAAATTGTTAAGAAAATTTGAACTTCAAATATTAAATTCTGAAAATGATATATTGCTAAATATATTATAGGGATTCAATTTCAACTTATTATTTCATCTAGATATTTACTCTTGTGTTAGAATGGTTTCCACAAACAGACTGTAAATTTTTTTAAGATAAGTAGCTGCATTCTTTCAATGCCCAACAATAGTGCCTCCAATAACATATGCACATAAAATACTTGTTAAATAAATACATGTTAAGCCAAATTTAATTACAAAACCAGTTGCTGTCAATTGCATTGTCTCACACATGTTAAAAGTTCCTTGGGCTGGGACTTCCCTGGTGGCGCAGTGGTTAAGAATCCGCCTGCCAATGCAGGAGACACAGGTTCAAGCCCTGGTCCGGGAAGATCCTACATGCCGCGGAGCAACTAAGCCCGTGTGCCACAACTACTGAGCCTGCACTCTAGAGCCCGTGAGACACAACTACTGAGCCCGTGTGCCACAACTATTGAAGCCTGCGCGCCTAGAGCCGGTGCTCCAAAACAAGAGAAGCCGCCGCAATGAGACACCCGCGCACCGCAACGAAGAGTAGCCCCCGCTCACCGCAACTAGAGAAAGCCCGCGCGCAGCAACGAAGACCCGACACAGCCAAAAATAAATAAATAACTTTATAAAAAATAAAAAAGTTCCTTGGGCTTCCTGAGAAACCAGTAACCATATTTTTAGTTTCATTTTCACAAAATTTACTCTTCTGGCTGTCAAAGTTTGAACAATGAATAGCCTACCTTCTTCGAATGTATTCTGAAAAACTCTTTACCATTTCTCTTCCTTGCTTCTCTGGGACTTCTCATTTTGTTTTACTTTTTTATCCTTAGTAAAGCATCACCGAACAAAGGACAAATTAAGGGCAACGAAACAATTGTGTGATGCCTTTTATTTCACAGCTCTGCTCATCTGCTGCACAAATAGCAGAACCCATGGTTAATCACCGCACACTCCTGGTTCCCAGGGCACTCGTGGAGCTTTCCATATGGTCTGTTCAAAATGGGGACTCATACATATATCAAATACAAATTATGCAAAGAAATGTGATCATATAGTGGAACCAAGTCGTAAGAGAAAAATAAAAAGACCTGTTCAACAAAAACAGAAACCTACTTTAAAAACTCTCCACGTTTCTGTGTTCCCAAGACAAAGCAATAATGAGTACACTATATAAATCTTCATCCTAACATTAACTAGGATAATCTCTCAGACATACTCAACTGGAAGCTTTCATTTTCACTCATCCAAGCAAAAGAAAAAAAAGTTTAATTGATTATTTCCATTTTCTTCTTCTTTAATGCTTTAGGCTTTTCGGATCTTGCTGCTTACTCTGGGCGACTTAGTCCTTCTATGGTAAAGTTTTTAAGTGTGTTTTTTCCCAATTTCATCTTTAGGCTTTAATCTGCCCCTTTTCCTAGTGGCTCAAATAGACAATTTTTAGCGTTAGGTTGGGCAACCACATAGTTTATGGTTCAAACTAGGGCACTTTTGAAAGTGAAAAAAAGCACAAAGCAAAAAGGATAGTGCAGCAGCAAATGAAACAGAGATTGTGCTGGGAGAACTGGGAGATAGTCACCTAACCTTAGGGTTTGCTTTTTGGTCAACAGAAAGTTTCTCCCACAATTTTTAAGGTTCATCGGAAGAGTCACTTACATAACCAGAAACTGTTTGACTGTAAGTTGGATCCTATTTCCTAAGTATATCACACTTCTAATGGCAGTCAACTGAGAAAGACAGTTATAAAAATACTAAAGTTTTCATGAGACACTTTCAGTAACAAGAAAGCATGGAGAATAAAAGAAGAAAAAAAAGTTTTTTAGTGCAACTATGTGCTACCAAATCTATAGAGAGAGAGGGAAAGTGAGAGATTAATTGCATCTTCTTATCAATCCTATAATTTAGGTATTAACATTCCTATTTTAAGAAATAAGCAGCCCATACATAGACAATGAATGTGGGAATTACTACAAAATTTTGGAAAAATAATCTGACAATACCTATTGAAACTTTTAAAGTGCCATCTTTAAAGTGCATACTTAGCAATGTATCTTCTAAAAAAGGAAAGCACCTACACATAATGATGTATGTACAAAGAAGTTTATTACAGTATTGCTTTTAGTGGCAGAAAAAATGAACCAATTAGAAATCACATCAATAAAAGCATACCACAGAGTAATGTGTACAGTATGATCTTGTTTTTGTAAAAAAAAAAAGTAAAAAAAAAAAGATCATGGGTTTTGTGAAAAAAAAACATATGTACAAATGTATATATGATTTATTTTATTTACTCATAAAAGATATTTTGAGCTCTCAACATGTGTCAGGATGTGTTCTACGTGCTACATTGGTGTATACTTGTAGTAGCAGAGAAGATTATTCAGGATTTGCATCAAAATATTTACGACACCCTAATAACAGGACTGACAAGGGAGAAGCCAGAATAATAACTCTTCATTCACCTCAATGTTTTTTCTGACAGGATATAACAAATATTATTAGTTTTGGAACTTTTAAGAAACTGATGCATCTCATATATGCAGAACCAAAAGCTCCTTGCTCTTAGGTAACAAAATGAATTGACCCTCCCTGATACAACTAGAAAGTGGTCAACTTGAGTTCAGATCCCTGGCTAACTCCTGGGGCCCACAGGAGGGGCTGCTGCTTTACAAACAATGTAATGCTTAGAGATTTAGCAGTTCATTCGAGATAAAACAACCTAGAAGGAAATGGAAAGAGATATGAAGTAAAGTTAAAATAAAAGCTGATTTTCGTTTACATACAAGTTTGAGATGCTTTCTTCATTTTACCAACTTTGGTCCTAATTTCCGTAATTTCATACACTACCTAAAAGATTTTCTACAACAGAGGTTAATAACTTAATAGCTGTGCAAAGGGTAAATAAACACAGTTCTCTAAGAGCTGTAAAATCAATGTGAGCTCTGGAAGAGAGATGCTTCTTAAGTGAACGGGAACAATTAAGATAAAAATGTTCAAGGAAGACATATATTCCCTCTAAGTCCAGCTTTAATATTGGGTACTGTGTCAACCACGTAATTAGCATGGATTCAAAAACCGCAGTCTCTTTCTACCTGTATCAAAATTATACCAAGAAACTCCAGAAAACGTGGCCAACTGAGAGCTCAACAAAATATAGAGCAGGTGCTGCTTGAGTTGAAGTCACAAAGAACAGGGCTGAGGGAGAAGGAGCACAGAGAACTGGAGGAAACCATGAACTCTTGATCCAAGAATAGAATCAAAATGTAGCTGAATCTCAGGCAAACGAGAACTGGCCATCTGGAAAGTCTACAGCCAAGGACCCATAGCTCAGCAGCCCCATGGTCTCCTGCCTGTGCTCCTCTCTGAGGTTGCACCTGTGCCACCCTCATCCTGCCAGCAGTCCACTCAGCCAACCAACCTCCTGCCCAGCCTAAGAAGGCTGCCGGCCTCAGCTCCTTAAACATGGCCCTCAGCTCCAGTAAACGGCACTGATTAATCTGTTAATTAATAACAGATTTTTATGGGGAAAAAAAGCATTCCGGTTGGATATCCCAGCTGGCTTAATAAAAGCCTATTGTACCACAGTGTGTTACAACCCCTGGTCAGCCTGTGGAATGGTTGTCCCAGGACGAACAGCTCAGTCCTGAGGGCATGCGGACCATACCCACTCAGCGAGCACTATGGGTACAGAAAGACCTAAAGAGAGGTATGTCTTTTACATCTCAAAATTTTATTTCTGAGTCAGTCATTTGGAATTTGTAAAACTTTTTCTCACAGGAAAAAAAAAAATCACAAGAAAGAGAAATAATCTTTAAAGCTAACAAAAATATCAGTTGTCTATTGTGAGTTAAACACAGTGATAGGAACTTTACATTCATTTTCTACTTTCATTTTATTTCATTCATACACCAATTCTTTAAGCAAGTTATTGTTCATGAGCTAGTTTATACATTACGATTGGGCTCCAAAGATAACTATCAATATCTTATTAAAATCAAAATATGTATTAACCACATCCAAAATAGGATGAATGATAACCATCATCCAAATCATTGTTTCTGTAGAAAAATATATCTCAAGTTCCAGCCTGAGCTGTTAACAGCACATTTTCCCCCAGAGAGAGCAAGAACTCCATCTCTTTCCTCTCCTACTATGTTCAATAGTGAGGCACATCAACTCTGGACCATAAGTAATCTAGTGCCCATTGCCTGAGAGAGAGGCTCTGGGGTGAGACATGGACATGAGAAGCAGTTGGCAAAGGTGAATATGTGTTTTACAGTTTTTTTGTAAAATAGCATTGTGGACAGCAACAGTCACCTCTACCCACCACCAGAGCCTCCTATCAAGCCTCTTAGATAGCCTCAACCACAAGAGGGCAGACAGCAGAAGCAAGAAAAACTACAATCCGGCAGCCTGTGGACCAAAACCCACAGTTACAGAAAGATAGACAAGATGAAAAGGCAGAGGGCTATATACCAGATGAAGGAACAAGATAAAACCCCAGAAAAACAACTAAATGAAGTGGAGATAGGCAACCTTCCAGAAAAAGAATTCAGAATAATGCCAGTAAAGATGATCCAGGACCTCGGAATAAGAATGGAAGCAAAGATTGAGAAGATGCAAGAAATGATTAACAAAGACCTAGAAGAATTAAAGAACAAACAAACAGAGATGAACAATACAATAACTGAAATGAAAACTACACTAGAAGGAATCAATAGCAGAATAACTGAGGCAGAAGAACGGATAAGTGACGTGAAGACAGAATGGTGGAATTCACTGCTGCGGAACAGACTAAAGAAAAAAGAATGAAAAGAAATGAAGACAGCCTAAGAGACCTCTGGGACAACATTAAACGCAACAACATTCCCATTATAGGGGTCCCAGAAGGAGAAGAGAGAGAGAAAGGACCACAGAAAATATTTGAAGAGATTATAGTCGAAAACTTCCCTAACATGGGAAAGGAAATAGCCACCCAAGTCCAGGAAGCGCAGAGCGTCCCATACAGGACAAACCCAAGGAGAAACACACCGAGACACACAGTAATCAAAATGGCAAAAATTAAAGACAAAGAAAAATTATTGAAAGCAGCAAGGGAAAAACGACAAATAACATACAAAGGATCTGCCATAAGGTTAACAGCTGATTTCTCAGCAGAAACTCTACAAGCCAGAAGGGAGTGGCATGATATACTTAAAGTGATGAAAGGGAAGAACCTACAACCAAGATTACTCTACCCGGCAAGGATCTCATTTAGATTTGATGGAGAAATCAAAAGCTTTACAAACAAGCAAAAGCTAAGAGAATTCAGCACCACCAAACCAGCTCTACAACAAATGCTAAAGGAACTTCTCTAAGTGGGAAACACAAGAGAAGAAAAGGACCTACAAAAACAAACCCAAAACAATTAAGAAAATGGTCATAGGAACATACATATCGATAATTACCTTAAACGTGAATGGATTAAATGCTCCAACCAAAAGACACAGGCTTGCTAAATGGATACAAAAACAAGACCCATATATATGCTGTCTACAAGAGACCCACTTTAGACCTAGGGACACATACAGACTGAAAGTGAGGGGATGGAAAAAGATATTCCATGCAAATGGAAATCAAAAGAAAGCTGGAGTAGCTATACTCATATCAGATAAAATAGACTTTAAAGTAAAGAATGTTACAAGAGACAAAGAAGGACACTACATAATGATCAAGATTTCAATCCAAGAAGAAGATATAACAATTATAAATATATATGCACCCAACATAGGAGCACCTCAATACATAAGGCAACTGCTAACAGCTATAGAAGAGGAAATTGACAATAACACAATAATAGTGGGGGACATTAACACCTCACTTACACCAATGGACAGATCATCCAAAATGAAAATAAATAAGGAAACACAAGCTTTAAATGACACAATAGACCAGATAGATTTAACTGATATTTATAGGACATTCCGTCCAAAAACTGCAGATTACACGTTCTTCTCAAGTGCGCACGGAACATTCTCCAGGATAGATCACATCTTGGGTCACAAATCAAGCCTCAGTAAATTTAAGAAAATTGAAATCATATCAAGCATCTTTTCTGACCACAATGCTATGAGATTAGAAATGAATTACAGGGAAAAAAACGTAAAAAAGACAAACACATGGAGGCTAAACAATACATTACTAAATAACCAAGAGATCACTGAAGAAATCAAAGAGGAAATCAAAAAATACCTAGAGACAAATGACAATGAAAACACGATGACCCAAAACCTATGGGATGCAGCAAAAGCAGTTCTAAGACGGAAGTTTATAGCTATACAAGCCTACCTAAAGAAACAAGAAAAATCTCAAGTAAACAATCTAACCTTACACCTAAAGAAACTAGAGAAAGAAGAACAAACAAAACACAAAGGTAGCAGGAGGAAAGAAATCATAAAGATCAGAGCAGAAATAAATGAAATAGAAACAAAGAAAACAATAGCAAAGATCAATAAAACTAAAAGCTGGTTCTTTGAGAAGATAAACAAAATTGATAAGCCATTAGCCAGACTCATCAAGAAAAAGAGGGAGAGGACTCAAATCAATAACATTAGAAATGAAAAAGGAGAAGTTACAACAGACACCGCACAAATACAAAGCATCCTAAGAGACTACTACAAGCAAATTTATGCTAATAAAATGGACAACCTGGAAGAAATGGACAAATTCTTAGAAAGGTATAACCTTCCAACACTGAACCAGGAAGAAACAGAAAATATGAACAGACCAATCACAAGCAATGAAATTGAAACTGTGATTAAAAATCTTCCAACAAACAAAGTCCAGGACCAGATGGCTTCACAGGTGAATTCTATCAAACATTTAGAGAAGAGCTAACACCTATCCTTCTCAAACTCTTCCAAAAAATTGCAGAGGAAGGAACACTCCCAAACTGATTCTATGAGGCCACCATCACCCTGATACCAAAACCAGACAAAGATACTACAAAAAAAGAAAATTACAGACCAATATCACTGATGAATATAGATGCAAAAATCCTCAACAAAATACCAGCAAACAGAATCCAACAACACATTAAAAGGATCATACACCACGGTCAAGTGGGATTTATCCCAGGGATGCAAGGATTCTTCAATATACGCAAATCAATCAATGTGATACACCATATTAACAAATTGAAGAAGAAAAACCATATGATCATCTCAATAGATGCAAAAAAAGCTTTTGACAAAATTCAACACCCATTTCTGATAAAAACTCTCCAGAAAGTGGGCATAGAGGGAACCTACCTCAACATAATAAAGGCCATATATGACAAACCCACAGCAAACATCATTCTCAATGGTGAAAAACTGAAAGCATTTCCTCTAAGATCAGGAACGAGACAAGGATGTCCACTCTCACCACTATTATTCAACATAGTTCTGAAAGTCCTAGCCACGGCAATCAGAGAAGAAAAAGAAATAAAAGGAATACAAATTGGAAAAGAAGAAGTAAAACTGTCACTGTTTGCGGATGACATGGTATTATACATAGAGAATCCTAAAACTGCCACCAGAAAACTGCTAGAGCTAATTAATGAATATGGTAAAGTTGCAGGATACAAAATTAATGCACAGAAATCTCTTGCATTCCTATACACTAATGATGAAAAATCTGAAAGAGAAATTATGGAAACACTCCCATTTACCATTGCAACAAAAAGAATAAAATACCTAGGAATAAACCTACCTAGGGAGACAAAAGACCTGTATGCAGAAAACTATAAGACACTGATGAAAGAAATTAAAGATGATACCAACAGATGGAGAGATATACCATGTTCTTGGATTGGAAGAATCAACATTGTGAAAATGACTATACTACCCAAAGCAATCTACAGATTCAATGCAATCCCTATCAAATTACCAATGGCATTTTTTACGGAACTAGAACAAATCATCTTAAAATTTGTATGGAGACACAAAAGACCCCGAATAGCCAAAGCAGTCTTGAGGGAAAAAAACGGAGCTGGAGGAATCAGACTCCCTGACTTCAGACTATACTACAAAGCTACAGTAATCAAGACAATATGGTACTGGCACAAAAACAGAAACATAGATCAATGGAACAAGATAGAAAGCCCAGGGATTAACCCACGCACCTATGGTCAACTAATCTATGACAAAGGAGGCAAAGATATACAATGGAGAAAAGACAGTCTCTTCAATAAATGGTGCTGGGAAAACTGGACAGCTACATGTAAAAGAATAAAATTAGAACACTCCCTAACACCATACACAAAAATAAACTCAAAATGGATTTGAGACCTAAATGTAAGACTGGACACTATAAAACTCTTAGAGGAAAACATAGGAAGAACACTCTTTGACATAAATCACAGCAAGATATTTTTTGATCCACCTCCTAGAGTAATGGAAATAAAAACAAAAATAAACAAATGGGACCTAATGAAACTTCAAAGCTTTTGCACAGCAAAGGAAACCATAAACAAGACGAAAAGACAACCCTCAGAATGGGAGAAAATATTTGCAAACGAATCAACGGACAAAGGATTAATCTCCAAAATATATAAACAGCTCATTCAGCTCAATATTAAAGAAACAAATACCCCAATCCAAAAATGGGCAGAAGACCTAAATAGACATTTCTCCAAAGAAGACATACAGACGGCCACAAAGCACATGAAAAGATGCTCAACATCACTAATTATTAGAGAAATGCAAATCAAAACTACAATGAGGTATCACCTCACACCAGTTACAATGGGCATCATCAGCAAATCTACAAACAACAAATGCTGGAGAGGGTGTGGAGAAAAGGGAACCCTCTTGCACTGTTGGTGGGAATGCAAATTGATACAGCCACTATGGAGAACAATATGGAGGTTCCTTAAAAAACTAAAAATAGAATTACCATATGACCCAGCAATCCCACTACTGGGCATATACCCAGAGAAAACCGTAATTCAAAAAGACACATGCACCCGAATGTTCATTGCAGCACTATTTACAATAGCCAGGTCATGGAAGCAACCTAAATGCCCATCAACAGACGAATGGATAAAGAAGTTGTGGTACATATATACAATGGAATATTACTCAGCCATAAAAAGGAACGAAATTGAGTCATTTGTTGAGACGTGGATGGATCTAGAGACTGTCATACAGAGTGAAGTAAGTCAGAAAGAGAAAAACAAATATTGTATATTAACGCATGTATGTGGAACCTAGAAAAATGGTACAGATGAGCCGGTTTGCAGGGCAGAAGTTGAGACACAGATGTAGAGAACGGACATATGGACACCAAGGGGGGGGAAAACTGCAGTGGGGTGGGGATGGTGTTGTGCTGAATTGGGCGATTGGGATTGACATGTATACACTGATGTGTATAAAATTGATGCCTAATAAGAACCTGCAGTATAAAAAAACAAACAAACAAAACAACTAATACTAAACTTTCATTGGGTTATTTGCATGGAAATATGTTAATATGTGTTTCAGACATTACATGAAATTTCTAAAAATCTTATATGTTCTGGTATAATGTTGTAAGTCATAATCCTAGTTATTACCTTAAAATGTATATCTCAGAAATAACTAATTTTCTTGTCAACTGAATTATTATGAACTTTCATCAAATCTTTAACTGTGGTCATTTTTAAGTCTTTTGTCATTTCCAGACAGTTCTGGGTGTACTCTGATGCTTTTGTAAATATGTTCCTATAAAAGGGTTTCATCTTTAGGAAATTCATGGAAAAGACTCTGACACGTACAGGTTTCTGGTAACTGACTGTACTGCTGAACTGAATAAATAAGCATTTTCAGAACTCTAATGAAAAACTGATGAACTCATAAAAGTGCTAACAAAAGATCAAGATGAAAAAAAAAATTAATTACATGGGACTGAGTGAACTGATGAGGATGAGTATAATTTTTGTGACTTTCTGTCTGAATTAAAAAAAAAAAAATCCCACAAGGACTCAGAGGCAAAGAATATACAAATCAATTTTCACTGCAAAGTAAAGGAGCTGTTACAGTGGAGGATTACTGGACTGAATGTCAATATTATGACATAGTATGAGTGTGTTTCATGTTTGGTAATTGCAATCATTGTTGCTTTTGTTGTAGTCATCCATGTACAATGCTTGGTGTCAGTCTATTTATCTCTTGTAAAAATAAAATACAGTGTGTGTGTGTGAGAAAAAAAAAAAAAAGCATTGTGAGGGCTGAGGAAGAGGACGAGGCAGTAAGAAATAAAGTTGGAATGAAGTTTGCATGTTTTTTCCCCTAAAGTTCCTGCTTCTTTTCCTATACATTACTACTTCTAATGTTAGTATTAAGTATTGGTAAAGTATGAAGATGAGGGACAGCAGTAAGACACCAACCTCTTTGCCACAGCTCTAAAAGTGCTCAAACTATGAATAAAACAGAAAGGGACAGGGGTGAGAGAAAGAGAGAATTCTGCTGACCCTCTCTCAGGAACCCATTTGTAAATGCAAGGACATTCATAAGTCAGGCATATGCAAGTCAGGGACTGTGGGTAATTGGATCATATAATATGACATTCATCCCTGACTTTTTTCCCCTCATCTAGTCTCCTGGTTTTATATCCTACTTGGATGTAAGATAATATGGTTGTACACGAGTGACCTGAGTTAAAAAATAGATGCATAAAATTCTCTCAAGCTAGATACTCAGCAATCTAAATTGTGAGGCACTCTTTAGCCAGAGACAATTTCATAGAGAAGAGAAATGAGGCACTGTATTACACAAATGGAAAACAGCCTTTATTCCCTTATTAAATTTTCAAGGAGTTGCATGGAGATTTAACCACAAAGCTCACATTATTTAGAGGATTTAATTATTGTTTGTTTCTTTCTTTCATTTTCTGTCTCCAAATAAAAGCATATTTCATTACATGGCAAGGTTTAATGCTTTTTAAAAGGTTCAGAAGAAAAAAAAAACTTTTCACAAAAGTAAAACCATACTCCTTATTATCTACACAAATTAAGAAAAGCCATTCTTGCTCTAGGATTGGACATGAAAAGAGGGGGAAAAAATGTTCAGGTGGTATCTTCTCAGCTTACTCTTTGGTAGCATGGGCCTTTCTAAATTTTGGAATTTGGGTCTGCCACGGCATGGTTTTACAGAGGGAGGATACTATAAGCCTTAGGAAAGTGATTTCTAAAAACAAGGTGCTCAGAATCACTTAGGGAGAATGTAAAAAGTACAGATTCTCTGGGCCCCAATCCAGACACTCTGGAAGCCAACCTCCCAAACTTGAATAAGGTCAAGACCTTGAATAAGGTCTCTCTGTGAATCACTTACAGCCTAGACACTTGACCCCAAAAAATACATATTTGAAAACCATTCATTGACTTAGAGATTTCTTTTTTCTTTTCAAAGTGTGATCCTTGTATTACCTTCAAGCAGAATCACTTAGCATGTTTGTTAAAAATGCAGATTTCCAGACTGAATCAGATTCTCTGTGGGGTGGGGTCCAGGAATCTTTTCTTTTAATAAGAACATTTCAAAGTAGATTAGTTTTCTATTGCTGAATAAAACTTAGTGGTTTATTAGCTCACGGTTCTTTAGATCAGAAGTCTGGTGTGGCTCAGCTACTTTCTCTGCTTAGTGTCTCTCAAGGTTTCAGCCAGACTGGGAAGCTCTCGTGAAGAATCCCCTTCCAAATTCATTTAGGTTGTTGGCAGAATCCAGTTCCTACAGATGTAGGAAGTAGGTTCCATTTTGCTGTCTGTCAGCTGAAGGCTGTCTCAGCTTCTAGAAGCTGCTGTCACCCCTTCTCAGGTGACTCCTTCTATAGTCAAGCCAGCAACAGCTGTCAAATTCCCCCCTCGTGCTTAGAGTGTCTCTGATTTCCTCTTCTGTCATCAGCCAGGAAGAGCACTCTGTTTTAAGGGCTTATATTAGATCAAACCCACCAAGATCATCTCTATCTTAAGGGCAACAGTGACATTTAATGTAACATAATCATGGGAGTGATATCTCATTATATTCACAGGTTCTGTGGATTAGGGTGAGACATCTTTGGGAAGCCATCGAAAAATTCTGCCTACCACACTCAGCCTCTCTTATATTCTGGTGTGTTGACTCATTCTCACCAATAGAATAGCAGCAGAAATGGTGTGTGTCTCTTCCAGGCCAGGATTTTTAAAATCAGGTGCTCCTCCTCCAGTACCTCATCCCCAACCTGCCAGATGACTTTGAGGCCATAATGGATGGTGGAGCCACAAATAAAAGAGTCCTGAGTCCCTGAATCACTGGGTGGAGGAAAGCTGCTCATGGGCTACATAGATCCACAGTGGATTCTAAATGAGCAATAAATGTTGTTTTGTTGGGTCAAACTATTAAAAATTTGGCATTGATTTACGACAGCAAATTGTTTTAGCTTATATCTGGTTTCTTCTGTTTCTAAACATAGAGTAAGCAAAATTAATTCAAAATATGCATTTTCTGAGTAGAATTGGACAGCTCTCAGTCTGAAGTATAATTCCTTCAAGTAATAGTTCTATGACCTCACAAAAGTTATTTCACCTCTTTGACTGTGATCAAGTATTAACAAACTTCTGAGGCCATAACTAATTAGAATAGGACTAAGACTTCATCTCCCTTTTTTAGCAAAGATCATACTTTATATTAACAGTTAACACCTATTAAATTCAACTAATCAGGCTCTTCATGCACAAATACTTTGACATTAGAAATGCTGACCCAAACAATTGAAAAAAAGTAATAAGGACCTTAGGCTCCTCATAAGCAATTCAGTCATGCTATTAGAGATTATCTTCCTATGTTTGGTGCTTTAAAGCATACATTCTATGTACCTGTAGGTAGTATATATCTGTTTCAATAAATAAAAACAGATGTTTCATTAAATACTTGGAATGGATAAAAATGTCCATTAGCAAAACACAGAAAGTGCGAATTGCCTCTTCAGTACTATCCCCAAGACACATCAAAAATAGATAATATTCACTTCTTGAACCAGGAAACCAGCAAATACACTTAAAATGACAATTTTGAAATGAAATTTTCATTTCATGTATAGGGAGCATTTTTTTCCCTTTGGCAAATCAACATTTAGTCTGTAAAGCACGATGCTCACTCATAATGTCATGCATCTCACTCACAATAATTCTTTCTTATTAACTGCTTGGGTACAATTTATTTTCCTCTCAGGCTATGAAGGTGCATGCAAGTGCAGCAGACTCTGGCTGGAGCTGATAAGCCAGCACATAGCAGCAGCACTGCTGGCCTGATGAGATCTGTAAGAAGACAATATTCCATTGGCTCGGAAAACTATGCTGTATATCAAACCTATCAAAAATAATATCTACAAACGATGCCTTGATGCGTTTGCCAACTCTCGCAGAAAGCTCTCTGGTGTTCTTCTGAAAATATAGCTTGATCTTTTTTTCTGTTATAGTGAAAAAATACAGATCACGTTTTTTTTTAAATATCCTTGCTTTTCTTTACATTTTTTTCACTAAACGTGGTACTCTGAAAGAATATTTTTAAACCTTGGCTTTCAAACAGACATCACTATAGTTCCAGAAGAGAATAGATTACCCATCCATTGGGTAAGGACCATTTATTTCATAGGAGGGTAAAAAAGAAATCAAGAAATGGCCAAAAGACAAGTATGTCACAGTCTTACAAACTAAAATCTCATTATAAGTTTTCCAAAGCTTTTTAAATGAAATACTTATGAGGAAGGCAAACACTCCCCTAAAAATACGCTTTTCCTTCTGCTTAGAAAAATTATTTTTTTTTAGTGCCACACAATTTTCTCAAAAGCACATACAGTATTTTAATCTAGTATATTTTTGAGACCTTTGTTTCCAACAAAAATTGATGCTCCTAAGAAAAAAATTATTTTAAAGACAAACCACTATAAGGAATCTAAATAGATGACACACTGGATATATTCACTTCATGTACGCATTGAGTAATTTAAAGGAAAATAAGCTACAGAGACAATATTATATTTAGATAATACTTTACAGTTTACAACATACTGACATGTATTTCCCACAACACTGTGAGGTGAATATGGCTAGTACTAGAATTAGATTCAAATGCGAATTGACTGCCAATTTCTTGTTTACTGTATACTCTATCTTTACATACAATACCGGATTTAATCCTCATAACAACCAAATGAGATTTCTTAGAAGGCAATATTCCATTGGCTCAGAAGAAAATCCCTGCTGTACATCAAATCTATTCAAAAATATCTAAAACATGCTCTGATGAATTTTCCAGCTTTCACACACACACACACAAACTATCTGCTGCATGTCTAAAACAGTGTGATTTATTTTTTTCAATTTTTGAAAAAGGATAAGGAACTTGAGATATAGGTAGGACTGATGACTTACCTAAAAGCAGAAATACAGAGAAGTTGGTGCTTTGAGCACCAACTAAGGATGTGCTGAGTGCTTTACATACACACATACAATCACACAATCTCAGTTAATATTACCAACTGCTCCATAAGCCTGGTATTATTATACCTCTTTTTTTCCTCTGGGAAGTTTTATTTCTTTAATTTTATTTTCCAAGTGTCATACAGTAAACGTAACTTTTTATTCTTAGGTATACAGTTCTATGGACACCGACTCATATTAGATTCATGTAACCACTACCACAGTCAGATACAGAACAGTTCCATCACCCCCAAAACCTCCTTACTGCTACCTATTTATAGTCACACATACACCTCTCATTCCTAACCTCTGCTAATCACTGATCTGTTCTCTATCACTGCAGCTTTGTCTTTTCAAGAATGTCATATAAATGGAATCATACAGTATGTGACCTTTTGAGACTGGCTTCTCTCACTCAGCCTGATGTCTGTGAAATTCATCTAATAAGTTTTGCATGCATCAATAGTTTGTTCCTTTTTATTACATCTATTTTAAATATAAATAAGATATTAGTTTGTTCCTTTTTATTATATCTATTTTAAATATAAATAAGATATAAATTTGTTCTTCTTAATATGTCTCACAAATATCTGCTAGTTTCATATTCTCCCATGGTTATCCTCTTTTCATCTTTTATGCATGCCCTTTTAAAACCTAGATTTTGTGGCCACATTAGCTTGTTTAAATGCTTCCCCTGTTTTTACCTTATTGGGATAAAGTGTGATTGTGCTGTTGGAATATGGCTTTCTAACCTTCTTCCCCTCATCCCTCTTAAATCATCTTTCCTCAAGATTCTCAGAATTTAGATATATAGCAAAACTAGTTAACTAGACCAACTTTTAACAAACTCCTTGGAAATGGAATATCAAAAAATTACTGGGGGACTTCCCTGGTGGCGCAGTGGTTAAGAATCTGCCTGGCAACGCAGGGGACACAGGTTCGAGCCCTGGTCCGGGAAGATCCCACGTGTCGCGGACCAACTAAGCCCGTGCACCACAACTACTGAGCCCATGAGCTGCAACTACTGAGCCCACGTGCCACAACTACTGAAGCCCACACGCCTAGAGCCCGTGCTCCGCAACAAGAGAAGCTACCACAATGAGAAGCTCCCGCACTGCAGCGAAGAGTAGCCCCTGCTCGCCACAACTAGAGAAAGCCTGAGCACAGTAACGAAGAGCCAGTGCAGCCAAAAATAAATAAATTAAATAAATTAATTTTTTAAAAAATTAGTGGGGATGGTATAGACAGAGGGGATCCAGTATTGATAAAGGCACACTGAGCAGGAAAGTCTCGAAACTCAAAGCTAATTTTTGCTTATTGTATAAGTCTTGCTTATTTAGGGAAATTTTTATTACAATCATGAATACTTTAGATGTGACCAAATTAAACCTTATTCTAATTAGAACCACCTTTAAAACCATGAAATTAGAACTAACTGAAGGGAACTGCCTATTTGTGCCACTGTGAACCTGCCTCCACTTGGCCCTAGAGCTGGGAGAATTGCTTTGCAAGAGGGCAGCTCTCAAACATGTTGATTAAATGACCTGTTACCTATCTCTCACGGACACTGTCTTTCTTAATGCTCCAGTGGCTCCTTGTGTTTCCATTGTCATAAAAAAGCAGATTTTAACATAACCAATAGATGTCCCCAAAATCCTAAGGCAACTAGGATAGTGGCACTTTGTGGTAATTTCTCATCCCTTATGGTGCACTGGAAATATCTGTGTAACCACTTGTGTTCTTACCTTTTGCCCATAAAATGAAAGCTGTTTCATAGTAGAGCCAAATTAAAGAATAAAAGAGCTCTAGGAATCAGAAGATTGTCTTACAAGTCCCATCCTTCAGAATGAAAAAGAGGTGAACTTTGAGAACTAAAAAGAGTGTAAATTATTTGTATTCTTAAACTGTGTGCCCTTTGTTACAAATGACCCTGTACTATTAAAAATGTCTTACTGATATTTACAGGAAAGAAAAATAATCCACAAACTATTATTACTCCATGTTCTACCCAAAATATATCTTCTGAATCTATGTAGTTTTAAGCTGTTTCTCTTGAGCTTGCTCTGATGCCACCCATGATACATTTCCAGAATCCCTTGTGCTGATCTCTATACCAGAGTCACAAGCATGGCTTCCCACATTGCTGTCGAAAGCCATGTTGATATGTATGAGTAGATGGTCAGAGACGACATTATCACCAGGGCAAAGTGCTTCCCACAGGAAAACTGTCATTAGATACAGTCTGGAATCACCAGAGGCCCTCCAAGGGAAGCAGTGGGTTGAGGGGGCACAAGTCAAAGTAGCCAAAAGGATGCACATTAGTTTCAAGCTGGGTTTCTCTTGATTAAAATATCAGGCCAGAATGTGAAAGAAGCAGAGCTATCCTGAAGTACTTATCTAATCCTCACCACACGACCTATTCTGTGATTACCTATTAATAAGATATTATACATGTGAGCTATCATCTCCTATTATGGTTTTCTTGCTCCCTAGGTGGATTTAGCATAAATCATGATGCTTTGGATTAGATTTCAACTCCAAAGTTGCAACATACTGAAATATCTCAATTAGTTGTGAAGGATGTCACAATAATTCATTACATGTCAGAATTTCAAGGTTTGGGAAATGATCCATTTGAAAAATTAGATCACATTTAAGGTTATTCATATAATCACATCATTTTCACACCTACTAGGTTGTATGCTTCAGGTGGCTAATTCCATCCCTTTTCATTCATCAAGAAAGTACCTCAGATATAGTAGGTTCTCATCAAATAGTTGTTAAATGAATAAATCCCTTTTGTATCCCAATATACTTTCCTGAGTAGTAGAGAGAGTGACAAAATAAGCAGCTTGCCAGGAATTACTTATAACCCATGGAAATTTCATATGCCCGTGAGAGTATGTCGCCTATGTGAATATTATCTATAAGAAGCGCTGCAACAGCACAAAAGAGAGGATTACTATTCTACAGCTAAAACAAATTATTTCTCTTTTTCTTTTTACGTCAAAAAGAATGCTAAGCCAGTGTCTGTTATGGATGGAAATCGTTATTAATAATTACACTAGCAACAACAATTACTATAAAATACTCTGTTATGATCATAATGTTCCATATGAAATACAGTTCATTGGCATCACCTCATTTAATCTTCACAACCTTATAACAGAGGAGTGATTTTCTTTATTTAGATAAACCAACTGGTCACACTAGTAGCAAGTGGCAGAGTGGTATTCAAAACACTATCAGCTTGATGCCAAAGTCCATGCTCTTTTCGCCTTAACATGCTGCCTTTATTGAACAAGGTAAAAAAAAATCATAAATGCTCCAAAATTATTAGCTACTTCTTAATTGTAAATTTGTTTCCAAAATTTAAAAATCCATTAGCAACGCATCAAAAAAGAATTCTGGTGTGTACAAGGCTCATATGTCACTATATTGTATGCCAGACCATACTGTCAATAAAACAATGTATAAGAGGATCATTTATATTCAAGGCAAGAAAACTTCCTGAAAAAAATTACTTTAAGCTGTGCTTTTTATTCCCCAAAGAGAAGCTTTTTGCTATAATTTTCAAAGTAGGCCTAGATGTAAGCAACATTTTGCCAACATATCCACATGAAAAGATTGCTCCTTGGGTGCAAAAAGAAGTTATGTTATATTCTTCTTTGGTTCCTATGCTAATTTTTGCCTTTCACATAAAAGGCTTTCCTGAACTGTTGTACCAAATGTGTGATAATTTAGTGATACAACCTCTAGGCCATAGAATACTCACCCAAAGTTACCAAAATAATTTCATTGAAGAGAATTTGGATTCAGGCCCTTCATAAATAAAGAACATGTTCTTTTGAATGGGAAAACAGAGCCAAACAAAAAGGATCCAGTGTCTAATTTTACAATTTAGTAAAGGTTAGTGCATCTTTTCATTGCATACTTCAATACCACATAAAGCTTTCTAACTATGGATATCCCCAGTAGAGAATTAATCCAGAGAATAGTATCCTCACCCCTCCTTTCTCTTTTGCCTTAGCCTGTATGCTTCTATGACCACCTATCAACTCAATGTGAATAATCCACAGATCTACATCTGAATGTTTTAGAAATCTTGAACAGCTCCATGTGATCCTGGCAGAACTTCAAACAGAGAACAATAGTGTCTCAAGTGAGCTCATCGTTTTCCCTTCTAAACCTATTTCTCTTCTTGTGGTCCCATTTTTTTTTTGTTTACTGCACCACCAGTTACCCAGGTTCACACCTTTGGATTTTGGATCACTTTGACTTTTTTTATCCTTTACTCATCACAAGCAAATATTCTACCGCATTAAACACTCAGAATCTGAATATTTTTACCACTTCCACTGCTGTCACCTAGTCCAAGCCACAGTTCTTTCTCACTTGGGTTATTGAAATGACCTCACAATAGGTTTTCTTGTGTCCTCACTTCCTCCTGTATCAGTTAGGATTAGGTATTGGTGTATATGACAGTTCACCAGAAATAATAGGACCTTAAACAAGACAGGAGTTTATTTTTCTCACATGAGAAACAGTCCAGGTAGAGAGTGTTCAGGGTTGGTATGATGTTCTATGATATCAGTGACCCATACTCCTATCATGTTGCTCCACAATGAAGAAGATTTCCCTCACAGTCTAAGATGTTCATGCAAGCTTCAGCCATAAGTCCATATCTGATTTAGCAGGTAGCCAGGAAGGTTGAAGAGGAAAGTCTCCCTCTTTTAAAAGTCAGTTTCTGAAAGTTACACTTAACATTTCCAATTTCCATCCCTAGGGCTGAATTTGGTTTCATTGCCACACATAACTGCAAGGGGGTTGGGGTCAGGGGCAGCCTGGAAAGTACAGTCTTAATTCTGGGTAACCAAGGGACCAGCTAAATATTAATGGAAGACAGAGAGACTAAACATGGAGGGGGGGGGCAAGTAAATAACCTCTAAATAACCCACTAGAGTCATTTAGCCATCCAGCAACTAGAGGAATCCTTTTAAAACATAAATTCTCGATCATATCTTCCAAAGCTCTTCAACAGTCCACAAGGCGCTATATGAAATAGGAAGGCGTAAGAGGATCACCCTTAAACATTGCTGGTCTTGAATTTTAAATGAGATGATTCAGAATGGTTTTGTGTCCAACATATTCAGCTACAGAGATGCAGGCACAGAGTAGGCAAACCACTGGCTATGAGAAGGATTTGGGGTTTGCCAGGCAAGTGTGACAAAGTGAAAAAGGAGTAGGAGAGTTGAAGGAATACAAAAGTGAGTGAACTATGGAGTCTAATATGGGTAAGGATGGAAGTAAGAATATGAGCAGAGTGAGTATTTAGTCCCACTCCTCCAAGAGTCAGATGCAAAATGGGATTAAAAGTGTAAAAATTTTATGAGGGAGAATGCCTCTGTAAAAGGAAATAGGAATGGAGGCAGAGAGGGCTAGGAGAACTGCCAGACCATGATGCAATCTCTCTGACAAGTGGGATACAAGGTTGGGTGTAAGTATCCTAGACTATCATGCAGTCTAAGGAAAGTTCAGCAAGCCATCAGAGTCCTTGAGACAAAGTTGGCAAAGGAGTCCCATGTCTCCCAAGAATGGGTCTGCCTTAAATTGCCCACCAACTCAGACATTGGTCTTGGTGCAAATGCAGCAATGGATTTCAGGTGGCGAATGCAGCTGCTGGGGTCCTCTGTCAATTCAGTCGCTGTAGTAGGAGGTCTGCAAGATGCAGTCTCATGGCCACTACATTGAGAGACATTTTTAAAGTTACATAACCAAAAGACTATATGTCTCAATGGGTACAAAGTATTTTTGGAGATCATATATTAGAGGGAACAAGCTGGATACACAGGAGGGAGAAGCCCTGAAGTTAATATTTAAGATGGAAAGTAGTCAATGGTAGTAACAAAGTTGAGAGTGTGACCATGAGGATAAGTAGCTGACGTAGGAAGGAGAGAAGACCACAGGAGAAGGAAGAATCAAGAAAACAAGGGTATTAAAAAGATCTTCCGCTTGGGTTATTGAACCCATCAAAATTGTGAATGGGGTAATCTAGAAAGAATGACAGTAATCCAGATACTGAAATCTTCAAAGAGTTAAGAGAAGCAACTTGGGGTCTCCAGATGACTGTGCAAGGGTGCAGTGGGTGTTATAATCTGATGATATGAGTTTTAAAGCTGTGGCTCTTTAGGGGCAGAAAGGGTGAAAAATTTGAAAACAACAATGAAGAGCAAGTAGTATATCTATACCATTTCCCAGCCCACTGGTTCAAAGAGTATGGGAAAGGAAGCAGTCACCCATCTAGAATTACAGAGGCAAAATATTATCTTTAGTATTTGACTTAAGTTATGGCAAAAAAAAAAAAATGAAAGGGACAGAGACAATGCTGAGCTCTAAAGAGGAGGTATTTTTGGTTATGACAAATGTATTCTAGAGGGCAGAAGAGTTTTAAGAAATGGAGGAAAGGGAGAAATGGGATCCTACTTAGCTGTTGCACAGAGCCATATGGGAATGAGAATCCAAGTAATAAATAATCCAAGTGGGCTTTGGGTTTCTTGTGGTAACTGATATAAACAGGGATACAGGGCTTGATGCAGTTGATATTGTATTTGGCAGATTTCGGTAGTGAAGCCCTCATCTAAACAGTCTAATTCTATTTTTTGGTGAGATTAGACGACCAAAGTGTACATACTCTGTATTCTTGGACTGTATTCCTTAAACCTAACTAAATCTCCTCTTTAGATCCTGTATTTGACTTTTTTCTAAAGTTTGTTACAGGAAACAGTAAGAGTCTGGTTTATCTAAACTACAGAGCTGCCGTATTTCCTTCACTTCTCCCCTTCTTTTCATGTGCTTGTCCATTAAGTCCTGATCAAATACTATTTACTTCATCATATCTTATTGCTCATTTTACTTTAATTAGTACTAAATCTTGAGGCAGATTGGGAATCAAGTCTCGGGCATCAACCATCCTCTGAGGATCCCATTGATTAGTCCATAACCTTTCCACGCGTTATCAGACCTGTTTTCTACCTGGTTATTTTTTGGGACAACTAACAGAAGTAGTTCAAATTCTTTCTACAGCTCCTAATATTCTGGAACTATCAGAAATATTCTAATTGAAATATCAGAATTATTCCAGTGCATTTTATCAATCCTTCTCTACTTTCACAGAAAAAGAAATACATGTCTATACTGCACAGACATAGACTTAAGAGAAACAGAATACCCACATATGTTTATACAAATGATATTGTCTCATGATCCCAGAGGGAGTTATACACTATAAGCCTGTGAGAATCCTTTTCTTGGGGGCTGAGAAATTCTTTTATAAATGTGTGCCTTCGATTTGATTCTTTTCAGCTACAAATCACTAGTAGGCTGTTGTAAACGGATTCACCTCAAAAGAAAAATACGGCAAGTTGCCTTCTGCTGTATCCAACAAAAGAGTTGCTAAAAGGTAACAATACTCTCTGGGAAGAAGGTGAAACTGCATCTCTAAACTCATATTATAAGCCATACCAAATTGTAATAAACTGTTTGGGGAAGAAGAAAACCATCAGAGAAGTTATCAAAATAGAACGCTGTCAGACGCTATATCCAGACTAGAAGGTATCCACAGAAGATGAACAAAGTTTCATTTCTATTTGCTACAATTTCAAAGCAGTGAATTTTACTTTATTATAAACATCAAATGAGAAGTTCTTCTTAGGCACATTACTAGTTTTAAATCAGTGTTGTTTTGAGACCTCTGTGTATATGTACATATATACACATACATGCGCACACACACACATACATGCATATACTTATCCTTTAAAAGCATAAAATTCATGATCAGAATATGTACCTAATTACCTTACTTCATTCTCCATCATACATTTCTTCTTTCTCCATTGCATAGCTTTCCGGAAGTGACAATGAAAATAAAACTTAAAATTTTCAAGTGCTATTGTCTGCTGAAGTTTTGTTGGATTTCACTTACATTTATATCAGTCCCAGTACTTCTAGCTCTATTTCAGGAAATCAAATGTTTCAAATATATCCATCTTGTTTTGGACATAAAAAGACAATTTGAATTAAAGTGGCAATGTCTACAAGAATAAGAAAAAGGACTTTTCCCTTTAAGGTTACCTGCTTTGTTGCCAAATTGATTATTTAAAACAAAGATAATGTGTTAAGGTGAATGATGTAGATCTGGCTGTTCAAAATCCATTCATTTTGGCCACTTTCCTCATTAACTTAACTAGTCCTGCAAGCAATCCACATTGATCAGGGTTAAATTAATAAATCAACTAGGTTCCAATCTATTTTTTTCATCAATATAGCCAAAAGAAGGATAAATTAAAAAATTGAAAAAGAGAAAAATAATAGCCTTTGTTTTATTCTTGTTTGTTTTCACTTGTGATGAAGATCCTTAGAAGAAACTTAGCTCGCTTTATCAAAAAAAAAAAAAAACACTGGTTTAAAGTCACGCTTCATTTCATGTTCTTCAAAGGAAAGCAATCTACAACTAATCAAGATACATTCTATATGAATTATTATCCTGCTCTTTCCTAACCAAAGATACACTGCCATAACCCACCATCACATCCATGGTAAAATGTCTCTCCAACATGAAAGAGAAGAATGGTCTTAAGAGATCAAACAGAAATTCTTTTTTTTTTTTAATTAATTAATTTATTTATTTTTGGCTGCATTGGGTCTTCGTTGCTGCAAGCGTGGGCTACTCTTCATTGCGGTGCACGGGCTTCTCTTTAGGGTACCTTCTCTTGTTGCGGAGCATGGACTCTAGGCACGTGGGCTTCAGTAGTTGTGGCACGTGGGCTCAGTAGTTGTGGCACGTGGGCTCAGTAGTTGTGGCTCACGGGCTCTAGAGCGCAGGCTCAGTAGTTGTGGCGCATGGGCTTAGTCGCTCCGCGGCATGTGGGATCTTCCCGGACCAGGGCTTGAACCCGTGTCCCCTACATTGGCAGGTGGATCCTTAGCCACTGTGCCACCAGGGAAGTCCCCAAATAGAAATTCTTAATATTAGAGGTTCAAGTACTATAAATGTACTGGTTTGCTGGTTTTATTCTTAAACCACAAAAAGAAATGAAATTTCTTGCAGAGTTCTTGCGTATTTTTAATCCTTAAAACACACACACAGATGCACGAGCACATACACACACCTTTCAAGTACTTCACTTGCTCGGAGTGAACATGGGCACATTTCTATTCCCAAGCATTGGGGGAATTTTCATGAAGTAAACTCTCTGCATGTCCATTTTCCAGCCACCTCTTCTTCATTCATTCTAAAATATAAAAATTTGTTCAACAAGCATTTCTTCAGTATCTATCATATGGCAGGCATTAGAAAAGGCATTAGAGCCCATTGATGAATGTTTTCTGGGCTCCTTCTCTTTGCTGTACTCAGTGGGTGGGAGGCACTTCACAATCCCCCTTTTCCTTCACCATGTAAACTGTTCTAAGTACGGATAGCTTCACAGTTTCAGCTCTTACCCTGATGCTCCTTGAATACATCTTAGTGCAAAACACACCCAAATAAAACACGAATTCAACGTCAAAAGAATATTTTAATCAAATTTTCATCAAAAGACAAAAGAGAAGTTATATTACAGTCACAGAGGAAAAAATAAATTCTCACAGCCCTATCAATCCCTGCTAACTCTATTTCTCCTCCCCACCCCAGCTGATATATTCAAAATCCCCTAGCTGATGTACCCTACTCAGCAAAACAAAATCTCAATAGCATTCCAAACAGCCTCCACTAAATAAAGCCTCAGTGGCTAGCCAAACCCCAAATAAGTGTTATTTTCATTCCCCCCAAAACTTCAATTATCTGTCTACATCTAGATATCTATATCATATCTATCTATATGTATATCACATTTCTTCTCATTTAAACCCTTGCCACTGAACTAATGGCTCATGCAGTCTTTTCATCATATCATTTACCTGAGTAAATGCACCCATGGCTGTGAATCCTTAATTTAGAAAAAGAATGTCACACCTGGATTCTTGAAAGCACAGAGTATGCCCAAGCTACATGCAGTCCTGGTTCTGCTTTGCTGCTCAGTCTTAAACCAGCTCCAAAGCAGAAGTCCAAGTTGGGACACTGAAGTCAAAATCGTTTGGTTCCATTACAGTACACACTGCGACTGCTTATAGGCAACGCCAAAGAGGCCTGCAGAGCCTCCTATTCACAAATTCCCTCCGGTCTAAATACACTCATTCTTCTTCCAACCACTCCCTTTCTCAATCCAAACCCAGTCAGGCTTCCCCAGCTCCATGTTCAGAACACTCTCTGTGTTCTTAGGTACGAAATAAGGAAAATTAAAAGCTGGACAAGTGAATGAAATAGGGCAAGGGCATGCTACTTACTTGCCTACATAAGCAATTTCTCCTCTCCTTTTCAAGGGTCATAAAAGATAAATATATAAAATTGATAAAAAGCAGGTAAGTAGTGGTTACGGGGGAAGGGGCAATATAGCATGGGGATGTGGGAGGTACAAATTTTGGGGTGTAAGATAGGCTCAAGGACGTACTGTACAACACGAGGAATATAGCCAATATTTTGTAATACTGTAAATGGAAAATAGCCTTTTAAATTGTATTAAAAAAATTTTTTTTAATTTTGTAAAGCAGGTAAGTCCTCAATAAGCATTACTGCTGTTATTGTTGTTGCAAATATTATATTTGTTCCTCTGGCAACTATGGGAATAGAGAGCCAAATCAAGATACTCTTTAAAAACAGACACCTGGGGACTTCCCTGGTGGCGCAGTGGTTAAGAATCCGTCTGCCAATGCAGGGGACACGGGTTCGAGCCCTGCTCCGGGAAGATCCCACATGCCGCGGAGCAACTAAGCCTGGGCGCCACAACTACTGAGCCTGAGCTCCAGAGCCCGTGAGCCACAGCTACTGAGCACATATGCCACAGCTACTGAAGCCTGCGTGCCTAGAGCCCGTACTCCGCAACAAGAGAAGCCACCACAATGAGAAGCCCGCGCACCGCAACGAGGAGTAGCCTCCGCTCGCGGCAACTAGAGAAAGCCCGCACGCAGCAACGAAGACCCAACGCAGTCAAAAATAAATAAATAGGGCTTCCCTGGTGGCGCAGTGGTTGAGCATCTGCCTGCCAATGCAGGGGACACGGGTTCGAGCCCTGGTCTGGGAAGATCCCACATGCCGCGGAGCAACTGGGCCCGTGAGCCACAACTACTGAGCCTGCGCGTCTGGAGCCTGTGCTCCGTGACAAGAGAGGCCGCGATAGTGAGAGGCCTGCGCACCGCGATGAAGAGTGGCCCCCGCTTGCCACAACTGGAGAAAGCCCTCGCACAGAAACGAAGACCCAACACAGCCATAAATAAATAAAAATTTAAAAATAAATAAATAAATAAATAAATTTATTAAAAAAGCAGACACTTGCACTACAAGCAAAGTGGAGGGAAGAGGAACTATCCTTGCCAAGGAGAAGTTTTAATTGATGACAGCTGCAGCACTAATGAGACTGCCTCCCATTGATACGGCTCCTGCTCTTAAGCACCCCTCAGAGGGGCAGCCATAGAGACAGGCAGAAACGACCCATTCTGTTGCCAGAACCTCCCATGTGGCAACATCAATAATCAGAGCAGCACTGATCCTCTGCCTTTAAATCCATGTTGTCAGCTCATACCACGTTTAGGGAATCAGACTCTCCAGGGAAATACCAGTTAATAAAAGAACTAGAGAAAAACCAAGTGTTGCTGTAAGGTGGCTCTTATGGTAGATGGCCAGTGTGTATTATTAGGAAAGACTAATGTCATGTAAAACATTTTTTTCAAAGCTTAAGAAAAATAAAAATTTCAATGGTAAATTTAACTGTTTACAAATATTTCTATATAGTTTCAATTTTCCATGTGAGCAAGATATTTCAAAGGCAGATACTCATTTCTGCAAAAGATATGATAGCCTAAAAGTTTTAGAACTTGAGTAGAAGAGGAGAAAATTCAGGTAATTCACCCCAGTACACCTCAAACATCTAGATATCTGAGATCACCTTTTCTTGTTTCTCAGCTATCTAGACTGGCTCTGTGAACTGCCCACTTTATAAAAAAGTAATAGCTGCAATGGGGTGTTTACCTTGGGCCTCAGTGTACCAAGTACCTTAGGTGAATTGCCTCATTTATTAGCCACAACCTTCCGTATAGGTACAATTGTAAATGAGGAAATTGAGGGATAGAAAATAAAAGTAATTTTCCTTCACGTAAATAGCTCCTGATTGAACTGGGGTTCAACCCTTGCAGTCTGAGTCCAAAACCTGTTCTTGTAACCACTAACTTCACTGCCTTCTTTTAATTTATCTGATCAAAAAGAGCTCATCAACTAAGTTCATGTCTACTTAAAAGTAAAACATCAAATATTTAGAGGCAAACTCTTTGCAATCTTCTTTCATATTTTCAAATTAAATCTAGACAAGTCAGCCCATTTTTTTATATCACAGTTCCCCTCACTCTCCAATATCTTCTATCAAGACCTATCAATTTCACCTCCAAAAAAATCCTGACTCAGTCCACTATTCTCCAACTCCACTGCCATCTTGTTCCTGGATTACTGCAATAGCCTCCTAATTTATGTTCTTCTTTCCACTTATATTCCCCCCAAATCCCTAAAATAGTACATAACAGTATGATTTCTATAAAATTTAAATCAGATTATGCTCCTCTCGTGCTTATTTTAAATTATAAATAAAAGTTGAAACATTTTTTTAAAGTAGCCTATTCTATCTTTGCCCCTCTGCATAGGGGCAAAAAAACTAACAGACTTAGAGGACTACAAATTCCACTTTGTTTTCATACCACTTGAAAAGCAACTTTTCTTCACTTCAGTGGAAAGAGCATAAAAATTCTCAACAAATTACAATCGACAGGAAGATGTTTTCAGGATAGGTTAGACATGTGTATATATCTTTGGTTACCTATGTCAGCCAATTTTTTCTCTGCCTAGTGGACAAATTTCTGGGCAAATTTATTGTGTGTCTCAAAGATTGGAAGGTAACTATATTCTGTATGCCAAGAATAAAGATAAGGGATATGCTAAAGCATGAGATATTATTAGAAGCAAGCTTAATGAAAAATGTAACACAAACCAGTCAAAGTAATACCCAAATTTCAAGGTCCAATGAGTCTCCTGTGGAAAACCCACCATTTGGCAATTTCTGCCTAAATGATTATTGCCTGCAGTCTAAGACTCTTCCAGGTTTCTGCTTAATGCAATATTTATTGATTTCCTACTATGTGCAAAGTGAAAATTGAATAATGTTGAAATATGGCCCCTGCTGTTTAACTGATTAAAGTCTACCAAATTATACACACTTATAATCAACTCTTGGCTCAAATACCTCTTCCTTGTAGGTAGAAGGTCCCAATTGACTTCAGTGGTCTCATACATCAAGAATTTCTTCACAGTGATGCTATATTTCTGTAACTCCAGTATCTTTTTACTAAAGAAAAATAAAGTTTGAACACTGTAATTAACTTATTCTATCTTTCCAATACATTGCAATTCATTTTAGATAAAATGCAGCACAATATTTGACATAAACAATGATAGGTTATATTCTGAAGAATGAAAACCAAAAGCAAGAACTCCAGACCTGATTCCAAGGTCCTGATCAAGGACTTGCGAACAAGTGCAAATGATACACTCATGCCCTCAGGAAATAAGAGTGGTTCAACGTGCTAAATCCAGCTATCAGTTGCAGTATCGTCTATTGCTTATCTGTTGCATTACCTGACTTCATGAGATTAGCCTGAACAGAATTTCAGTTTTAACAATGATTTAATGGAAAACTGAATGATATCTTAAAAACACTAATGTCAAAAATACTGGAAGATGGGCTTCCCTGGTGGCGCAGTGGTTGAGAATCTGCCTGCCAATGCAGGGGACACGGGTTCGAGCCCTGGTCTGGGAAGATCCCACATGCCGCGGAGCAACTAGGCCTGTGAGCCACAATTACTGAGCCTGCGCGTCTGGAGCCTGTGCTCCGCAACAAGAGAGGCCGCGATGGTGAGAGGCCCGCGCACCGCGATGAAGAGTGGTCCCCACTTGCCGCAACTAGAGAAAGCCCTCGCACAGAAACGAAGACTCAACACAGTCATAAATAAAATAAAAAAATAAAAAAGAACGTGAATTTCTTTAAAAAAAAAAAATACTGGAAGATGGATAGTGACTTTTATTCATTAAGGGATGTATTGAATATCTACTGTATACCCTGCTTATAGTAGGCACCCTGACTGGTTTTTCTTTAACTAAGCATTTGAACCTCATTTACTTAAGATACACCCAGGCAGGCAAATATATACCAAAGAGAAATGTGCAATATAATAAATGACATCTGTTTAATAAAACTTTTTACCACTCTACAAAGAATGGTGCAACTGCATTTTATTTTATTTAATAAAAATTTGCTATATTCAGTGGAGTACAGTGAAGTGGAGACACCAAGCTCTTCTTTAAATGTAAGAAAATACAGTGTCTATTACCTTTACCTTTTATGAGTTGCCTGCTCTCCCGTATTTGGCAAGACAAATAGAATTACATACTGTGAGTGACTCAGAACAGAACTTCACTATCAATCATCCCCTTGGCTCTGCACAAATTCTGTAGGGCATTCAGGACATTCTGCTGCCTATGAATATTTTAGACAAGAAGAATCCCCGAAAGCTTCCTGATGGATTAATACAAGAACGGAGGACGTTTACATGTTTTATAGCTATTTGCCAAAGTACTACAGCCATTACTACACTCCAATGAAAAGATGCCTCTTTAAACAGAAAGAAGCAACCCCGTGGAAGAGTTCTGGCTCCCTTTATCACAAACTGATTTCTAAGTAATGATATATAATATATAAATATTGCATGCAATCCTCTGCAGAAAATGAAAGGCTGTACTGGTGCCAATGCCTTTACACCCAGCAATAATTGTGGGGGGAAAAAAAAGTAGAAAGAACATGTATGCCAGCTATTTAAGAAAAGAAGTTTGCTCACATACCTCTTTAGCTATGCCAATGAAATAAAAAGCAATTTATTGGCTTCCCTATCATTTTATTGTGATTCACACCTATGAATAAACAGCAGAGTACCATTCTCAACAGCAATTCACAACTTACCAAATAAAGTTTATACTTTATTTTAAAGGTAACAAAACTTAGAAACCACAGGAAAACAAACAAAGAAAAAATTTATTTGTCGGGCCACTACTATTGATATTTTAAAGTATTTCCTTCCAGTTTTTTTTTATATGTAGTATTCCATATCTTATGTTTCCACTAATATTTAAACATTTTCCCAAGTTATTATAAAGTCTTCATAAACATTTTAATGCTACATAACATTCCATTAAGAATATGTAACAAAGTTGATTTAACATTTGTCCATGTCAGATACGTAAAAGGAGCCCAATTTTCACTCTTATAAATATCATTATTTCATATCACCATTCATACATATTTCACTTATTGTTTTACTTTTTTTATTTCTAAATTAAGCAATATATCTTCCATCTAGAAATGGTGGGATAACACACCCAAGTTCCCAACAACAAAACAGGTTTTGTTGTTGTTGTTATTGTTGTTTTAGTGTATCTTCTCTTACTAAGGACAGAATAGAGAAAGTTCACATATATCTAGAGAATAAATTAGTGACTACCAATTATAACATGCTTTACAATTTATTAACATTCTCACAACTACACTGGGATGCGTAATTATCTCACGTTTTCAAATTAATAAATTGTAGAAAACTAATGCAGACATTAATTATGTGCTCAGAATTCACCAGAAGGAGAACACTAAATAACTCTAGAAAAAATAATTTAGACTTCTTGCCAAAAATGGAAATAAAATTATTTAAGACAAGAGACAAGTCTTAAGCTTGCAAAAAAAAAAGTAATTCATGACAAATACAAACAGCAAAGAAAAAGGTATCAGAACAAGTTTTAAGTTTTAGCACGAAGAACTGAATCAGTCAGGGTTCAACCAGAAAACAGAAACACCATGAGTTTCAGGCTAAGAGATTTATTATAGGAGTTAGATCTCACAAAATTAGAGGAAAAGCTGGGCAAAGGAGGCTCAAGAAGCTCAGGAGGTCCAAGAAGTTGGAGGATCAGAGTGAGTGTGACCAGCCAGGCAATCTGGAAATCCAAGCACATCCAGCCACTGAAATGGGACTTGAAAGGACTTCAAAGGAAGCTCTACGGGAAGTGTGCTTCTGTGCAGCTACCACTCCTCTGAGTCCACTACAGAGAGTTGGGAGTGGGCCTGGAACCACTGTGGGTCAACCATCAGAAAGAAAAGCTGGATGCAGACCAACAGCCAGCTGGAACCTGCCAGCACCCAAGGGCACCTCTGCATCTGTCACTCACTGCATCTAACCATGTCGACCTTCTAGGAAAATGGTTACTGCTTCACTTCTGCCTTCCAAATCTTGCATAAAGTCCTCTTTTGGCCAATGCTAACCTAAAGCAACACAGGGAGGAGCATTCTAACACATATGGTTCTAGTATAAGTGACGCACTACAAACTACCACAAGGTTTGGAGTAAATGGACAGGTAATTAGCATTATAACACAGCATGCCTCTTCTAACAACAGTTCTTGCTATCATAGAAAGAAAAAACTCAAGACGTTAGTATCAAGGAAAACTGCAACACTAATGGGAGAAAAAAACAAAAGCCTTCTTTTTACACCAAAACATGAAACGTATAATAGGAATAAGCAAGTAAAACCGTCTGATTTGCATGTCTGAGGGAGAAATGATCTAGTAAGATTACTTTCGCAAGTTAATAAGAAATTGCTTCCTCATTAATCATCACCACCATTAAACAAGGTTCAACTAGAATCTTTGTTGCTCATCTATTATAGCTTATGAATACAATGCGGGGTTTTTCAATTTTTTTTTCAAATTTTTGAAGGGAAACATAAAACTTAGAAAGCCCAAAACATAAAAAGGAAGGAGGCAAGAGAAGTGCTAAATGATCGCACTCCATCAATCTGAATGGGACTGATGGAATGTGAAATAAGTTCTAGGGCAAAAATACGTCATAGAACAACAGGAAATGTCAGATATTATTTACTTGTTTAGCATTATAAAGCACAGGTAGGAAAGGAGAAATGGAAAAAAATGTTTTCCTTAAATAAAATGTCTAAAACATTTTGGGCACTGAAATGTGCCCTATGTCCCACAAATAAGAAATGTAAGGCCACTGCTGTTTTGAAAAAAATACATATTTTTCTAAAGAACAAAGTATAATAGTAAGTATGGAATATCACAGTGAGGCTAGCTTACAACAAACAAATTAAAATGATGTATAATAATCTAGTAATAGAAAGACTGTCTAAATGATCAAAATGAAGAAGAAAATTTTTACCTGAATTACTCTAATTCATTGTTTAAAATTTTTCAATTCAAAATTATTTTTTCAGATCTGCTACATAAGGTGCTAAGCATACAAAGATGAATAAGATATATGTAAGGGGAAATCTGCCATTTGTGTTAGCCATGCAAAATCTAAACCTCTTTCTACTTTGTGTGCAGTGCCTCCACTTCATTATCTCGGTGGAAGAGCAAAAGCTTCTTCCCTTAAAGGGGCTGAGTATGTTAGACACCCACATTCCTAGTCATCCTTGCAAACAGAGAATAACCTCGTGACCTAGGCTCTGGCAATCAAGTACAACCATATCTGACTCTGACACATCCACACTGTCTGCAGATGGAGGCTGCAAGGTCAGGGCACAGCAATGGCATGTGGTAGAAGCTGTGGTAAAGTTGAGGTGTTGGCACCAAAGGGGCAGCAGTACAGGTGTAGATTGATGTTCTGCCATTGTTTCCTCATTGCACCAGTTCTGATATGGGATTTGGAGCTTTGTTCCTAGAAACATTTTTCCATACATAGTGTTCTAGCCTTACATTAAACCTGGCAGGCACCCAATATCTTTTCAATAAGCTCCTGCTTAATTGGAGTATCTGCTACCTGAAAATAAGAACTTTGAGTGATATATATGTTTGCTAGCCTCAAAGAGTTCACAGTCTGAAAACAGAAACCAAATGATAATACCATATAAAAGGCATAAGCATGCTATATCTAATTAACGACCAACATCTCCATTGTGAGGTCTCAAAGGCACTTCAAACTTAGAATGTCCAAAACTTGAACTCAGACTGGGCCCTCTGTCACCTTTCTCTGAGTCAATAATTGGTACCATTCTTCTGGTTGTTCATAAAAAAAAAAACAGTAAAACTTCTTGAAACTGCCCTCTCCCTCATTCTCAATATCTAATACATCATTAAGTCCTATCGATCTTGCTTCCTAAATATCTCTCTAATCATTCACTTCGCTGCAGTATTATCACCACCCCCAAAGGCTAAGCTTCCATGATCTCTCACAGGACTGCCTTCATCAGTTAGCCTTCTAAGTGACTGATGACCCACACTTTGGCTTCCTTCCAAAGTATTTTTCACAAAGTGATCTTTTTAAAATACATATCAGGGCTTCCCTGGTGGCGCAGTGGTTGAGAATCTGCCTGCCAATGCAGGGGACACGGGTTCGAGCCCTGGTCTGGGAAGATCCCACATGCCGCGGAGCAACTGGGCCCGTGAGCCACAACTACTGAGCCTGAGCGTCTGGAGCCTCTGCTCCGCAACAAGAGAGGCCGCGATAGTGAGAGGCCCGCGCACTGCGATGAAGAGTGGCCCCCACTCGCCGCAACTGGAGAAAGCCCTCACACAGAAACGAAGACCCAACACAGCCAAAAATAAACATAATAAATAAATAATAAAAAAAAATTAAAAAAAAAAAAAACATATCAAATCATATGATTCAATTACTCAAACTTCTCAATCGTTTCTCAAGGCTCTGCATGGTCCAGCCCCTGCTTGTCTTCCTACTCTCATTTCTGTCCACTTTCTTCCCCTAGTATTTCCATTCCCAAACACACTAGCCCTCTTTCCTGTTCTCACTGCTCCCGATGCTTCTCCTTGTTTTGTATCATAACATCCTACTCGCCCTTCAAATTTTAGTTCAAATACCACAACCTCAAGGAAGACTTTGATGAATGTTGGACTATAGCCGGTCTTCTTGTTACAAGCAATCAAAGCTCCCTGTATTTTTACTTACAGAATTTATCACAGTTTGCAATTTACAACATAGTGCCTATACTTAACAATGCTGTATTGTACATTAAAAAATTTGTTAAGAGATCGCAAGTTAACTGGTCTTACCACAGAAAAAGATGGGGGGCAGGAAGAAATTTTTGGACGCAATGGATGTTTATTACCTTAATTGTGGTAATGGCTCATGGGTGTATGCAGATGTTCAAACCCATCAAATCCTATACATTAAATATGTGCAGTTTTTTGTATATCAATTATACTTCAACAACACTGTTAAATTTTGTTTTAAATCCAGAACTGCCACTGATGTGCTGATAAATGTTTAAAAGAATAGCTGTGGTGGGAGGGAATGTATGTGTCTTACAATTTTAAATAATTTTAATTAAATTATTTTTAATTATTTTTATTTAAATGATTTTAATATTTTTTCCAATTTAAAAATAATAAAATATACAATACCCTTTATCAAAAATTCTATATAGTCCATTGATTTTCACAGAATGCTTTTGTTGATTTTTGGTGAACTCTTATATCCATAGCCAACCTGTAATTGTGATTGACAAGTTAGCGTAGTTCCAACATGAATGCTTGTTGACATTTCCCTTTACATTAACAAGTAAGATAAAAAAATGAACTATGTCAGAACTTGACTCATTCATCAGTGATGTAAAGGACTTCTTTAATAGTAGTTTTAAATACTGGAAGAGTATTTCTTCTTTTTTGTGTTATTCACCATTTAATGGCTACAAATACACAGCACACTTTTAAGTTTAATTATATCAACAAAACAATAAATCAAGCCCTGCTTTGTAGAATTTGCCAATTTCTACGGGAAAATACTCCCACGATGGCCAATTGCAAACTACCAACAAGATATCACTAACACAGAGTGGGAACTGATACATACATAGTATCACACTGCTATATCATATATCAACCATAAAAATACAATAGACATAGATAACCCTAACAGCATAGATAATAGAAAAATGTAGTAAAATAACTAGGAAGTGATACATTTTGAATATCTATTAACTTTGTTTTTCATATAATGTATTTAATTGTAAGTTTGTATAACTTAATTTTTTTAACTTTATATACCTTAATGTGAAAAGAGGTAAGCTATTTTTTTTTTCTCTGTATTTCACTGTTGTCACTTTGGAAATATTTATGGTAATTTTTTAAAATATTACACATAATTTGTAATAATGACTGTGTGTAACGGCTGACTTACAATATTCCTTGACATTTTAACAACTGGTTCTTGCAAGCCAGTGAAAGCTGATTCCAGCATGTTGTGGCACCACCTGCATGGAGCTGCTTGTGACACTCTTGGTTGGAATGACAATGCCATATTTTTCTATTTCTCTTATATAACACTAAACTAGTATCAATAATGGTATTTTACTGAGTGTGTTCATAATTCATTGAACTTTTAAAATGAGTAAAACAATTTTAACTCATTTCAAATATTTAATATATGTCTTTTACAAAATATCACTAAAAATATTTGTTAAATATTAATATAAACTTCAATATACATTCTCATTCTAATAAAAATTATGAGTAAATAAACTAATAGAAGTAAAATATTAGTCAAAAATAACAAAACATACTACATTAAAGTGAATAAATTTTAATTATATACAACTGGGGAAAATAATGTTATTTAGTTTAAAACACAAAGTGTTATTTAGTTTAAAAAACAAACTGCGTCAACAGAGGCATTGTTAGCCATAGATATATTTTTGTAGAATTTTCCAGCTGCTGTAAAAGTTCTCTCTGACTCAGCCCTGGCCAGAAAAATGTTAACAAGATAGTTATAAACTACTTTCAAATATTTTCCTCTGATTCCTTTGTCTTCAAAGAATTTCACCTTTTTACAACTTGATAAAAATACTGATAACTTTGGAGAGTTCTATTTGAACAGCTCTTAGCTTTTTGGCAGGGACTGCACTGTGTTTCACAGTGCAGTTTTTGATTCAAAGAAAGCATTTCACATTCTGTGTCATCATCTTTAGTTTCAAAATATAAATATATAGATAGATATCCCAGGACTGAGACACTGATAGAAATTTCAGTGCCCTCATGTTCATATCCTACTTGTTTGGAAAACTTTTAACTGAGTAAGAATTAGTCTTGCAAAGAAAGTTTTGCTTGGTGAAATTATTTGCACCTCCTCCTGAGGACTGTGGATGTCTAAAAAGAAAAAGTTTTCCAAAAGAATGTACTTCTGTTCAATTTACATTTTTGCTACTGTGTATATCACTCTTGTTTAAAAAAAAAAAAAAGGAAGGGGTTGTTCAACAAATTTTTCTTCTCCACCATGAATTGAGTATCTTGTGTCATTGATTGTGATGTCAAAATATAAGTGTTATATGTTAGTTATGCCTCAATAAAGATGGAAATAAAATGGGAAGCACATTAGAAAAATACAAATGAGTCAGATTTTATATTATTTTTAAATAACAAAATAATAGGTTCATGAGACACCTCATCCCTCTGGCAGCTACTAGTTGTGTTGCCTTTTTGGATATAGTCTACTTCAACCTAAGCACTACCCAGAGCTGCCATCCCCCATGTAGTAGGTGTAGTCAGAACTTCAACACAAACTTCCCAATTGTAGCTACCCTGAGAGAAGCTCTGGTAATGCCACCTCTGGACAACTTCTACTATCTGAACAGCACTTTAAGTTTGGCTCTATCTCCAGCCAAACAAGAAAGGATAGCCTTAGCTTGTCTGATGACTTAAATTGTGTCCTGTCTAGCCAATGTTCAACATTTGGTGTTTGTTTGATTGTTTTATTGATGGCCAATGAGACAGGGAAGGAGACATGCAGGAGCTGAGTTGTAAAGAGAGGCTAAGGGAGGTTTTGGTAATGGTGTGAGGATAAGAAAGAGGAGGCAAGAAAGGGAAGGTAAAGGAATGGGTAAAACTGCCAATAAGTATGAACAAAGCTGCTGATCAATACTTGAGATAACAGTATCCCACCAATAAGATATGCCAGTCTCTCAGTACTTAATATTAGCTTAACATACAGAGCATTAAAATTTTTTTAAATTACGATGTAACAAACACCATGACTGGCTCAGTGACTGTGATAATACTGATACTAGCAAAGGACAATGTCACCAAACTGAAAAAAATAAAATCTTTTTCTGGTGTTAGGGAACCGTACGTAAAAAGAGCTAGAAAATGTGAGTAGGCACAGAGAGGAAAAAAGTATAATTACCTTTCAGAATGAGCTCAAAAGTACAAAAGAAAAATAACACTAAAAAAAGTCAACTAACAATTTCAACAATAGAAAGATAAATTTGCTCTTTGATATAAGTATATTTTAAGTGACTTTGATATAAGTATGTTGCAGATATTCAAGGAGGGTCATCAGGACAGTGACATAGGTCATTCCAGACTTTATTCCTCCTCATAAGAAGATCAACTAATAACTATACATCCGGAACCTGGGGGTGAGGCTGAAGCACCCCCCTGGACAACATAGGTGGAGAAGGACTGCATTAGAAGGGTGGACATCTCATCTCATGCTCTCCTGCCCTCAGAGTAGCGTTTACATCATCAGCTCCCCTGGTTCCCAGGTCTTCAGACTCAGACTGAATTACACCAACAGCTTTCCTGGGTCACCAGCTTGCAGACTGCAGATCGTGGGACTTTTCAACCTACATTATCATATGAGCCAATTCCTCATAATAAATTATATATATGATATACTGGTTCTGTTTCTCTGGAGAAACTTGACTAATAGAGTTACGTATAGGGGAAGGGAGGGAACAAGCAAAAGGGAACAAGGATAAAGCTAGAATTTTCAGAATATATCTTGCTTTGTGTATTTGATGTTGGGAATATATAAATATTTCACATAATTGTAAAATTTAAAAATTTTAAAGCAATCTCTAAAAAAGCAAAAGCAAAAATATTGATAAATTAAATGGTGTAACAAGTTAGTAGCATAACTGCACACATCATTATTTCAAGTGTTTTTAAAATACAGTAATTTGATCCTACATGCTTAGTGGAATACACACTAAGCTGCAAATATACAAAAAGAGCTGCAAAAAAAATTCGTAAACTGTTTTCAGTAATCATACCATTGGAGGTAGTGTTAGTATTGCTATACTAAGTGTACTGTTAAAAAAAAAAAAAGCAAATGAATAATTATACTGGTATTTGTGGGAACCAGAATTTTTGGCAGAATGCAAAGAGAAGCAAATGTAAGACTAAAAAGGTTAAGTAAAATCTCTGTGGTCTTGAATTGGAATTGAAATTATCAATATGAAATCATGATATACTTTATTTTTAACACACACACATTTCTTAGGTCTGTTCACTAAAAAGGCAATAGCATGTTTAATACACAGCTTGTGCTTTCTAAATATTATTTTTCCACTAAAAGAACTAGTACTCCTTGGACAAATAGAGGATTCTAAGATGGGGCAGGAAATGTAAAAGATGATTCTATAGAACGTTTTGTCAAGCCAGGAACCAAAAAATCTATCAAAGACTACTGAGGACAGATAGAAAGGATTCAAGAGATAATAAAATTTTTCCTAGTCAAAATATGGACAATTTGAAATTCAACAAGAATAATAACTGCAACTGATTGAAAAATCAAAAATGCCAAAATTCATGATACACAATGACACTTTTAAAAAAGTATTGCACATCTTAGCAAAATACTAGGGAACCAAGTCATTATTTTGAAAACTTATATATCCTGACTTTCTTGCATGAATTCAGACTATTTGAGGGTAATTAAATAGTTGATTAGGGAAAGTTTCTTTATAGAAGTATTTCAGGTAATAAATTTTAAAAGGAGAATAAAACATCATCATTTTGCAACTCCTAATAAAATAATATATCCAGGCAGTGATCATCAATTGATTGCTAACATCAACAGAAGAGAAACAACCAGACATCCTGTGCTCTCTATGAATATCCTTATGAAACTTTCTTGCAAGAAAAAAAAAAAAAGAAAATCAGACTGAATCTGGTCAAGCCTTTAAATCTAACTACTTATTTATAAAAAGTGAGGGAGAAAGAAATCTGTTAAAGAAAACCATGAGATGCAATTGGCAAAATCCATACTGTAAGAAAATTTGCAGAATAATTGCAATGGAAAAATAAAAAAGAGAAAGGAGGGGGAAACACAAATTAAAATAGATTTCAGATGAGTCTTTTCAAATGCTTGCCATTGTGAACCCTATTTAGATCCCTATTTGAACAACAACAAAAAAATTATGAGACCATTGGGAATATTTGAACACTGACTGGATATTACATGACATTAAGTAAATTTTTAGGAGTGATCATGACTTGTGATTACATTTTTAAGAATATCATTTAGAAACAAATACTGAAATGGTTACTTAAGAAATGATACAAAGTAGGGAATGTTACTAGGTGAAAAAGGTTGACCATTTTTTTATAATTGTAATCATTGTTAAAGCCATACCAGCCACAAGATAATTCACTATACTGGTGTCAAAACATATGCATGTTTGAAATTTTTCATAACAAAAAGCTTTTTAAGTATTGTGTAAATAATGATACTTTTAAAATTTTTAAATCTAGAGTTCCTCAATAAAATATTAGTAAATTTAATATAACTGTATAACTAAAAATGATAGAACTCTAGGCATTCTAAGCAACAGATATGGAAAGACTGAAAATGCTATCTATAGCTTCCAAAAACAGCCCAAGGATTAAAAACAAAGAGCTGAAAGGAATAAATTAAACTTTATCATTCTTACAAAAAGTAGGAAAATTAGAAAAAAAAAATTAAGCGATGTAAACAGAAAATACAAAGTAAAATGGTAGAAACTAGTTCATGTATTCAATAAAAAGTATAAATTGACAATATAACAAGAGAAATTGAGGGGTCAAGTACAATAGTGGGAGAGGTCCAAAGGCCAAAAGCCTACAGTGCAGCCCTCAGCTCCCCAAAATACTAGACACACACACACACACACACACACACACACACACACACACACACACTTATAGAGCAAGCTGTTCACTTATTCATTCAAACATCTAATGAGAAGCCACTAACTCTTTAGTACTGTCTAAGGACTAGTGGCATAACAGTAAACAAGATAGACCTGATGCCTTCCCTCATGGAGCTTACAGTCTAGTGGGAAAATGCTGTTCCATTCAGAATAAGTTTGTACATATAGTCTGTTTTTCTTTTAAGAATGAGAGGTATTAAAAAATGCAAACCCTAGGGAATGCCAATACCCGTCAGGAAATAATATTCACCATCACATCATACTCATGCACAAAGCTACAGAGCACCCCTGACCCTTGTTACTGAAGTCCAAGACAGATCCACAGACACACAGATAGAATGAGAGTGCCCACTCAAGGCTAAAGAGGGCCCAGTTTAGAATAGTTTGGGGTGATACCAGAAAGATACTGACAGTACAGAATCAGTAAAGTCTCATTAGGAAAACAGAAATTGTGCTAAATAGTTCAGAGAGTATGTTCTACAAGGAACCCTTATAAAAAATGATCGAAGGACTGAAGGATCAAAAATGTTTAAGTGAGGAAAATCAGAGAATAAGAACTACAGAAGCTGCTACCACCCCTTGGGCTGGAATAACAAAAGGGAGGAGAGATTACCAGAACCCAGAGCACAATGACTGCTAAAACTGCTAGGGACTGCTGTTGCCAGTGAAATCTCTGACAACCTAGTCTGAACCATCAAAAGCCACTGGGAATGGCAGTCACCCCTGACCTTAGTTCTGATACCACTAAAACCACAGGAGTCACTTGGACAACTGGTGAAACCACCTAAGGATACTGGACTGTATACAGAATAGCTGTATTCTCCTGTTGGAAATGCCATCATAAGCAGAGGCTACTCCTATCTTCCCATCTGCAGTCTCACAGGTGCTTCCTATTAGTCAAATCTAACTGTAAGCTACTGGGCAGAGTCTGGAAATTGAAGTTTGCAAGGGTTGAGCTTCTTGGTATACAGAGTAAGGCATGGAAGGGCAGGGCGAACCTAAGAGCAACCAAAAGACAGCCTTTGGGTGTTCATCATCCATTCCCTCCCTTCTATTCATAGTTAACTTCTTTATAACAACTTGTTATTTGGAGGAACGTAAATCAGGAATTCAAAAACCGAGCAGAAGCCACCAGACTCAATCAATGCTGAACTGACTTCAACAACTTGAGTCTTTCTAGCAAAGCATAGCATGAACCTGAAATAGCAGCTCTAGGTCAATTCCAATAAACTCTATCCCAGAATTCGTAGAAGAAAACATGTCACCAACTTAGTTGATAATTATGATTCTATACTGTATAGTTTAGCCTTTACCATAATGATATGATAGTTTTCTTCTCACTGGACAAAAACAATGGCATACTTCCAAATTATTTATTTCACTGAGCACTAATTTACCAATAACTGTACCTGAAATAATTTAAACACTAATAGAAATTACACCGATACATAGCTATTTGTTTCCAGCAATTAAACAGCAATTATTAATATACTCACTAATGGTTCAAAAGTTTTACAATAAGAAATGAATCATTATATTCCTAAAGGTTTATTTTTAATTGGCCCAGCTATTTATGGTTAAGCATATTATAATTTAATTAATCTAGATTTTATGGTAGTCTCTAACTTTTATATATCCCATATTTAAAACAAAGCCTGGTCTATTAAGATTAACACTGATATCACAATAACTCATAAAATTAACATTATGTTCTAGAAAAATACAATCAAATAATAATAATAGAAATCTTTTATTCTTTAATGTATACTAGTAACAAAAATTTCAGTTGATTGAAAAAAATCATTATGTTTGATATATCAGGACACCTTCTAATATATAAAATGTCATCTAGCAGGTGTAAATGTAAAATGATGCCCTATTTTCTAAAATTCCCATTCATCCATTGTATAATATATCATGCTTCATGCTGTTTTACATTATGTAAAATAAACAATGAATACAGACTCTGAATTTTAATGCCTGAGGTGTGAAATTAGTCCTCTGCCAAGGATGTTTCTGATTGTTAGAGATTTAAAACATTCAGAAGTGTGTCAGTCTGAGACAACATTTCTTCAGTTCACTTACAAGAAATGAAAAGTAATCTAGATATTTAAAAGAAGAGAATAAGACTGTGTGATACAATGCACCGTGTTGTGATTTTGCACAGTCTTTGATATTTATTGGATTTTATGCATACTACTTACACGGGCAATAAATTGTTCACATACTCTCAGTTTTCCTAATTTTTCCTCTGAGGCTCCTTTACACATTGCAGTTATCACAAATCCTCCATTATAACAAGATCATCTTGTTTACAAAGTATAATCTCGAAAAACATTTGCACCTCTAATGTAATTAAGTACTTGTTCACATGATAATGTGTCCCACCTAATCTTCTATTTGCAAATTTCCATATCTGCACAATGAATAGAAATATTTTTGTGGTTAATAAAAATCTTTGGGGACTTCTGCGCTAGGATGGTGTAATAAAACTGGTGCACAGAATTTCCTTTCCCAACATTCAAATCAGTGAAATAAAAATAGCAAAACCCAGGAAAAATCCAGCAGCAGCAACTAGGCAATACAATGCCATGAAGCTCAAAAAGTGGCATCCAAAAGCGGGACAAAAGATGAGAATCTGGAGCAGAGTGGCAGGTATTTTATAGTGAGGCATCTACTCATCCCTCAGAAGCCAAATAGTGAGTTATTTCTGAATACCTCCAAGTCTGGAAAAAATGAACTGAGTGATGTTCTGATGGGGAGAAGTGGACAGAGCTACAGGCAAGAAACAGGTAAAGCTTGGGAAATGAACAATGAAGTTAAAAAGCTGAGTACCTCTACTAGAAGCAAAGGCTCCAGGCTACACGTGTAACGTGGAAGAGGGCAGATCCAGTTCCCTGTTCCCTCAGTAAGAATGGGACATGTGTTCCAATTAGTTTCAGGGAACCCTAGTGTGGGAGGTTTAACAAAACCTCAGAAGTGAGAATAGAGTCCGAATACTCTAACAAAGCCTGCACAGAATTCGGCTCAACTCTCTTTCCAACTCCGCTCCCCACAGTTCTTCACTATGAAAGACATAAGAAATACACAGCCATCAATTTCCAAGATATACAAACAGCTCATACAATTCAACAACAACAAAAAACAAACAACCCAACTGAAAAAATGGGGAGAAGACCTAAATAGACATTTCTCTGAAGAAGATAGACAGATGGCCAATAGGCACATGAAAAGATGCTCAACATTGCTAACTATTAGAGAAATGCAAATCAAAACTACAGTGAGGTACCACCTCACAATGGTCAGAATGGCCATCATTAAAAAGTCTACAGAGGAGCTTCAAGATGGCAGAAGAGTAAGATGTGGAGATCACCTTCCCCCCCACAAATACATCAGAAATACATCTCCATGTGGAACAACGCCTACAGAACAGCTACTGAACGCTGGCAGAAGACCTCAGACCTCCCAAAAGGCAAGAAACTCCCCACATACCTGGGTAGGGAAAAAGAAAAAAGAAAAAACAGAGACAAAAGAATAGGGATGGGACCTGCGCCAGTGGGAGGGAGCTGTGAAGGAGGAAAGGTTTCCACACACTAGGAAGCCCCTTCGAGGGCAGAGACTGCAGGTGCTGGAGGAAGGAAGCTTCGGAGCCACGGAGGAGAGCGCAGCAACAGGGGTGCGGAGGGCAAAGCGGAGAGATTCCCGCACAGAGGATGGTGCCAACCAGCACTCACCAGCCCGAGAGGCTTGTCTGCTCACCCGCCGGGGCGTGCGGGGTTGGGAGCTGAGGCTCGGGCTTCGGAGGTCGGATCGCAGGGACAGGACTGGGGTTGGCGGCGTGAACACAGCGTGAATGGGGTTAGTGCGCCACAGCTAGCCGGGAGGGAGTCCGGGAACAAGTCTGGAACTGCCTAAGACGCAAGAGACCATTGTTTCGCGGTGCACGAGGAGAGGGGATTAAGAGCACCACCTAAATGAGCTCCAGGGACGGGTGCGAGCAGCGGCTATCAGCGAGGACCCCAGAGACAGGCATGAGGCTAAGGCTGCTGCTGCCGCCACCAAGAAGCCTGTGTGCAAGCACAGGCTACTATCCACACCTCCCCTCCCGGGAGCCTGTGCAGCCCGCCACTGCCAGGGTCCCGTGATCCAGGGACAACTTCCCCAGGAGAACACACAGCGCGCCTAAGGCTGGTGCAATGGCACGCCAGCCTCTGCCACGGCAGGCTTGCCCCGCATTCCGTGCCACTCCCTCCAACCCCCAACCCCACCTGAGTGAGCCAGAGTCCCCAAATCAGCTGCTCCTTTAACCCCGTCCTGTCTGAGCGGGAACAGATGCTCTCAGGCGACCTACACGCACAGGTGGGGCCAAATCCAAAGCTGAACCCCAGGAGCTGTGCGAACAAAGAAGAGAAAGGAAAATCTCTCCCAGCAGCCTCAGGAGCAGCGTATTAAATCTCCACAGTCAACCTGATATACCCTGCATCTGTGGAATACCTGAAAAGACAAAGAATCATGACAAATTGAGGCGGTGGACTTTGGGAACAACGATATATATATATTTTTCCCTTTTCCTCTTTTTGTGAGTGTGTATGTGTATGCTTCTGTGTGTGATTTTGTCTATATAGCTTTGCTTTTACCATTTGTCCTAGGGTTCTGTCTGTCCGTTTTGTTTTTTTTTTTAATATAGTTTTTAGCACTTGTTATCATTGGTGGATTGGTTTTTTGGTTTGGATGCTCTGTTCTTTCTTTCTTTCTTTCTTTTTATTACTTTTAAATTTTTTTTATTTTTAACAATTATTTTTTATTTTAATAACTTTATTTTAGTTTAGTTTATTTTTTTCTTTCCTTCTTTCTTGTTTTGGAAGATAAAATAGTAGAAATAACTACCACAGAGCAGAATACAGAAAAAAGAATGAAAAGAATTGAGGACAGTCTCAGAGACCTCTGGGGCAACATTAAATGCACCAACATTCAAATTATAGGGGTCCCAGGGGAAGAAGAGAAAAAGAAAGGGACTGAGAAAATATTTGAAGAGATTATAGTTGAAAACTTCCCTAACATGGGAAAGGAAATAGTCAATCAAGTCCAGGAAGCGCAGAGAGGCCCATACAGGATAAATCCAAGGAGAAACACGCCAAGACACATATTAATCAAACTATCAAAGAAAAAATATTAAAAGCAGCAAGGGAAAAGCAACAAATAACATACAAAGGAATCCCCATAAGGTTAACAGCTGATCTTTCAGCAGAAACTCTGCAAGCCAGAAAGGAGTGGCAGGACATATTTAAAGTGATGAAAGGGAAAAACCTACAACCAAGATTACTCTACCCAGCAAGGATCTCATTCAGATTCGATGGAGAAATTAAAACCTTTACAGAGAAGCAAAAGCTAAGAGAATTCAGCATCACCAAACCAGCTTTACAACAAATGCTAAAGGAACTTTTCTAGGCAGGAAACACAAGAGAAGGAAAAGACCTACAATAACAAACCCAAAACAATTAAGAAAATGGTACTAGGAACATACATATCAATCATTACCTTAAATGTAAACGGATTAAATGCTCCAACCAAAAGACATAGATTGGCTGAATAGATACAAAAACAAGACCCATATATATGCTGTCTACAAGAGACCCACTTCAGACCTAGGGACACATACAGACTGAAAGGGAGGGGATGGAAAAAGATATTCCATGCAAATGGGAATCAAAAGAAAGCTGGAGTAGCAATTCTCACATCAGACAAAATAGACTTTAAAACAAAGACTATTACAAGAGACAAAGAAAGACACTACATAATGATCAAGGGATCAATCCAAGAAGAAGATATAACAATTATAAATATATATGCACCCAACATAGGAGCACCTCAATACATAAGGCAAATACTAACAGCCATAAAAGGGGAAATCAACAGTAACACAATCATAGTGGGGGACGTTTTAGCACCTCACTTTCACCAATGGACAGATCATCCAAAATGAAAATAAATAAGATAATATAAACTTTAAATGACACATTGAACAAGATGAACTTAATTGATATTTACAGGACATTTCATCCAAAAACAAGAGAATACACTTTCTTCTCAAGTGCTCATGGAACATTCTCCAAGATATATCATATCTTGGGTCACAAATCAAGCCTTGGCAAATTTAAGAAAATTGAAAATGTATCAAATATCTTTTCTGACCACAACGCTATGAGACTAGATATCAATTACAGGAAAAACTCTGTAAAAAATACAAACACATGGAGGCTAGACAATACCCTACTTAATAACCAAGAGATCACTGAAGAAATCAAAGAGGAAATCAAAAAATACCTAGAAACAAATGACAATGAAAACACAACGACCTGAAACCTATGGGATGCAGCAAAAGCAGTTCTAAGAGGGAAGTTTATAGCAAAACAATCCTACGTTAAGAAACAAGAAAAATCTCAAACAACCTAACCCTACACCTAAAGCAATTAGAGAAAGAAGAACAAAAAACCCCCAAAGTTAACAGAAGGAAAGAAATCATAAAGATCAAATCAAAAATAAATGAAAAAGAAATGAAGGAAACAATAGCAAAGATCATTAAAACTAAAAGCTGGTTCTTTGAGAAGATAAACAAAATTGAGGAACCATTAGCCAGACTCATCAAGAAAAAAAGGGAGAAGACTCAAGTCAATACAATTAGAACTGAAAAGCGAGAAGTAACAACTGACACTGCAGAAATACAAAGGATCATGAGAGATTACTACAAGCAACTATATGCCAATAAAATGGACAACCTGGAAGAAATGCACAAATTCTTAGAAAAGCACAACCTTCCGAGACTGAACGAGGAAGAAATAGAAAATATGAACAGACCAATCACAAGCACTGAAATTGAAACTGTGATTAAAAATCTTCCAACAAACAAAAGCCCAGGACCAGATGGCTTCACAGGCGAATTCTATCAAACATTTAGAGAAGAGTTAACACCTATCCTTCTCAAACTCTTCCAAAATAGAGCAGAGGGAGGAAGACTCCCAAACTCATTCTAGGAGGCCACCATCACCCTGATACCAAAACCAGATAAAGATGTCACAAAGAAAGAAAACTACCGGCCAATATCACTGATGAACATGGATGCAAAAATCCTCAGCAAAATACTAGCAAACAGAATCCAACAGCACATTAAAAGGATCATACACCATGATCAAGTGGGGTTTATCCCAGGAATGCAAGGATTCTTCAATATATGCAAATCAATCAATGTGATACACCATACTAATAAATTGAAGAATAAAAACCATATGATAATTTCAACAGATTCAGAAAAAGCTTTTGAAAAAATTCAACACCAATTTATGATAAAAACCCTCCAAAAATTAGGCATAGAGGGAACTTACCTGAACATACTAAAGGCCATATATGACAAACTCATGCCAACATCATCCTCAATGGTGAAAAACCGAAACCATTTCCACTAAGATCAGGAACAAGACAAGGTTGCCCACTCTCACCACTATTATTCACCATTGTTTTGGAAGTTTTAGCCACAGCAATCAGAGAAGAAAAGAAACAAAAGGAATTCAAATCGGAAAAGAAGAAGTAAAGCTGTCACTGTTTGCAAATGACATGATACTATACATAGAGAATCCTAAATATGCTACCAGAAAACTACTAGAGCTAATCAATGAATTTGGTAAAGTAGCAGGATACAAAATTAATGCACAGAAATCTCTTGCATTCCTATACACTAATGATGAAAAATCTGAAAGTGAAATTAAGAAAACACTCTATTTACCATTGCAGCAAAAAGAATAAAATACCTAGGAATAAACCTACCTAAGGAGACAAAAGACCTGTATGCAGAAAATTATAAGACACTGATGAAAGAAATTAAAGATGATACAAATAGATGGATAGATATACCATGTTCTTGGATTGGAAGAATCAACATTGTGAAAATGACTCTACTACCCAAAGCAATCTACAGATTCAATGCAATCCCTATCTAACTACCACTGGCATTTTTCACAGAACTAGAACAAAAAATTTCACAATTTGTATGGAAACACAAAAGACCCCAAATAGCCAAAGCAATCTTGAAAAAGAAAAATGGAGCTGGAGGAATCAGGCTCCCTGACTTCATAGTATACTACAAAGCTACAGTAATCAAGACAGTATGGTACTGGCACCAAAACAGAAATATAGATCAATGGAACAGGATAGAAAGCCCAGAGATAAACTCACACACATATGGCCACCTTTTTTTTGATAAAGAAGGCAAGAATATACAATGGAGAAAAGACAGCCTCTTCAATAAGTGGAGCTGGGAAAACTGGACAGCTACATGTAAAAGAATGAAATTAGAACACTCCCTAACACCATACACAAAAATAAACTCAAAATGGATTAAAGACCTAAATGTAAGGCCAGACACTATCAAACTCTTAGAGGAAAACATAGGCAGAACACTCTATGACATAAATCACAGCAAGATCCTTTTTGACCCACCTCCTAGAGAAATGGAAATAAAAACAAAAATAAGCAAATGGGACCTAATTAAACTTAAAAGCTTTTGCACAGCAAAGGAAACCGCAAACAAGACGAAAATACAACCCTCAGAATGGGAGAAAATATTTGCAAATGAAGCAACCAACAAAGGATTAATCTCCAAAATATACAAGCAGCTCATGCAGCTCAATATAAAAAAGACAAACAACCCAATCCAAAAATGGGCAGAAGACCTAAATAGACATTTCTCCAAAGAAGATATACAGATTGCCAACAAACACATGAAAGAATGTTCAACATCACTAATCATTAGAGAAATGCAAATCAAAACTACAATGAGGTATCACCTCACACCAGTCAGAATGGCCATCATGAAAAAATCTACAAACAATAAATGCTGGAGAGGGTGTGGAGAGAAGGGAACCCTCTTGCACTGTTGGTGGGAATGTAAATTGATACAGCCACTATGGAGAACAGGATGGAGGTTCCTTAAAAAACTAAAAATAGAACTACCATATGACCCAGCAATCCCACTACTGGGCATATACCCTGAGAAAACCATAATTCAAAAAGAGTCATGTACCAAAATGTTCATTGCAGCTCTATTTACAGTAGCCAGGACATGGAAGCAACCTAAGTGTCCATTGACAGATGAATGGATAAAGAAGATGTGGCACATATATACAATGGAATATTACTCAGCCATAAAAAGAAACGAAATTGAGTTATTTGTAGTGAGGTGGATGGACCTAGAGTCTGTCATACAGAGTGAAGTCAGAAAGAGAAAAACAAATACCATATGCTAACATATATATGGAATCTAAAAGAAAAAAAAGAAAAAGAAAAAATGGTCATGAAGAACCTAGGGGCAGGACGGGAATAAAGAGGCAGACCTACTAGAGAATGGACTTGAGGACACGGGGAGGGAGAAGGGTAAGCTGGGACAAAGTGAGAGAGTGGCATGGACATATATACACTACCAAATGTAAAACCCATAGCTAGTGGGAAGCAGCCACATAGCACAGGGAGATCAGCTCGGTGCTTTGTGACCACCTAGAGGGGTGGGATAGGGAGGGTGGGAGGGAAGGAAATGCAAGAGGGAAGAGATATGGGGATATATGTATATGTATAGCTGATTCACTTTGTTATAAAGCAGAAACTAACACACCATTGTAAAGCAATTATACTCCAATAAAACGTTAAAAAAAAAAATGTCTACAGGGATTTCCCTCGTGGTTCAGTGTTTAAGAATCCGCATGCTAATGCAGGGGACATGGGTTTGATCCCCAGTGCAGGAAGATCCCACATGCCGCAGAGCCACTAAGCCCATGCACCACAACTACTCAGCCTGTGCCCTAGAGCCTGTGTGCCGCAACTACTGAGCCTACGTGCTGCAACTACTGAAGCCCATGTGCATAGAGCCCGTGCTCTGCAACAAGAGGAGCCACCACAATGAGAAGCCTACGCACCACAATGAAGAGTATTCCCCACTCGCTGCAACTAAAGAAGCCTGAGAGCAGCAACGAAGACCCAACGCAGCCAAAAAAAAAAGTCTACAAATAACAAATGCTGGAAAGGGTGTGGGGAAAAGGGAACCCTCCTACACTGTTTGTGGGAATGTACTGCTACTGTGGAAAACAGTATGGAGGTTCCTCAGAAAACTAAAAATAGAATTACCATGTGATTCAGCAATCCCACTCCTGGGCATATATCCCGGACAAAACTCTAATTCAAAAAGATACATGCACCCCTATGTTCATAGCAGCACTTTTTGCAATAGCCAAATCATGGAAACAACCTAAATGTGCATTGACAGATGAATGGATAAAGAAGATGTGGTACATATATACAATGGGATACTACTCAGCCAAAAAAAGAACGAAATAATGCCATTTGCAGCAACATGGATGCAAGTAGAGATGATCATACTAAGTGAAGTAAGTCAGAAAAAGAAAGAGAAATACCATATATCACTTATTTGTGGAATCTAAAATATGGCACAAATGAAACTATCTCTAAAACAGAAACAGACTCACAGATATAGGGGGAGGAAGGGTGGGGGAGGGATGGACTGGGAGTTTGGGGTTAGTAGATTCAAACTATTACATATAGAATGAATAAACAACAAGGTCCTACTGTATAGCACAGAGAACTATATGCAATATCCTGGGATAAACCATAATGGAAAAGAATATAAAAAAGCATGTATATATGTGTATAACTGAGTCACTTCGCTGCACAGCAGAAATTAACACAACATTGTAAATCAAATATACTTCAATAAAAAAATAAATTAAAAAAAAGAAATACACAGTCATCAATTGTAATTTGTTGAATAAAATCACTGCCTCTCATAGAATCAAAATTGAGTCACCTCTGGTTTTATTTATCTGAGTCTTCTTTCTTTGCTTCTTCATAAACCTGGCTAAAGGGTTTTCAGATTTTGTTTATCTTTTCAAAAAACCAACTCTTGGTTTTGTTGATTTTTTTTTAATGCTTTTCTACTCTCTATTGTTTATTTCTGCTCTTCTGCTAACTTTGGGCTTAGTTTGTTCTTCTTTTTCTAGTTCCTTTAGATGTAAAGTTAAATTGTTTGTTTGAGATCTTTCGTTTTTAATGTAGGCATTTATTGCTATGTACTTCTCTCAGTAATGTTTTTCCTGCATCCCATAAGTTTTGGTACGTTATGTTTCGATTTTCATTTGTCTCGAGATTTTTTTTATTTCCCTTCTGACTTCTTCTTTGACCCACTGGTTGTTCAAAAGTGTGCTGTTTAATTTCCACATGTTTGTGAATTTTCCAGTTTTCCTTCTGCTATTGATTTCTAAAATGGCCAACAGGTATGTGAAAGCTGCTCAATGTTACTATTATCAGGGGAATGCAAATCAAAACCACAATATGTTTTACATATGTCAGGGTGGCTATTATTTAAAAAAGAGAGAGAGAGAGAGAGACAAGTGTCAGCAAGGATGCAGAAAAAGTTTTGGAACTGTTGGTGGGAAAGCAAAATGGTTCAGCAGCCACTGTAGAAAGCAGTATGGAGATTCAATTCAAAAAACTTAAAATAGAACTACCATATGATCCAGTGTTACCACTTCTGGGTATTTATCCAACAGAATTGAAGTCAGGATCTCAAAGAGATATATGTACTCTCATGTTCACTGCACTATTCGTAATAGCTAAGATGTTGAAACAAACTCAATGTTCATCAACAGATAAATGGATAAAGAAAAAGTGCTATCTATATACAATGGAATATTACCCAGCCTTTTAAAAAAAAGGGAATTTTGCAATATGTGACAACACGGATGAACTTTGAGGACATTATGCTAAGTGAAATAAGCCAGTCAGAGAAGGACAAATACTGCATAATTCCACTTATATGAGGTATCTAAAATAGTCAAATTCACAGAATCAAAGAGTAGAATGGTGGTTGCCAGGGACTGGGAGAAGGAAGAAATGAGGAGTTACTAACCAATGAGCATAAAGTTTCAGTTAAACAAGGTGAATAAGCTCTAGAGATCTGCAGTACAACATTGTACCTATACAGTTAAAAATACTGCATTGTAAATTTTAAATTTTGTTAAGAAGGTAGATCTCATATTAAGTGTTCTTACCATAATAAAATAATGTTTAAAAAAAAAAAGAGAAAGTCACCACACAAGTAGCAACCTGAAGAAAAGAAAACACACCATGCACATGTATGCACACACACATGTGCATACATTCGCATACTATACAGGAAGGGAAGAAAGAATGTGGAGAGGGAGGGATAGAAGAAGAAAGGGGTGAAAGGCAAGAAAATACTACATGAAAAAATTGTCAAATAACACAGCCTAGTAAGAATAGATAACCTACAGAAGAAAATTCCCAACAATTTATAGATCAACTTAATAAACATCAGTTCGAGAAAACAAAAGTTCCAAAATTGAATAAGACAAGACCAGAAGGTAAGAGAAAAAGTGGTTGTGGAGGTGGACAAGTCTGAAATGTGCAGGGCAGACTGGCAGACTTGAAATTCCAGCATGAGTTGAGGACTGAGTCTTCAGTCTCAGTCTGCAGGCAGGCTGGATGTAAAACACCCTTCTTCTTCTGGTGACCTTGCTCTTTTAAAGACTTCAACTGATTGGATGAGTCCCACCCACGTTATTGAGGGTAATCTACCTTACTCAAAGTCTACTGATTTAAATGTTAATTACATCTTAAAAACACCTTCACAGCAACACCTAGATTTGTGTTTGACCAAACAACTGGGTACCATAGCCTAGCTAAGTTGATACATAAAATCAGTTGAGAGAGAAAAATATTGAGAGGGAGGGAGAATGGGAGAGAAAGAGACAGAGGTTACAAGTTTAAGGAAATAAATTGAGGATCAAAGCAACATAATAAAGATTATAGCTAAATTTAAAAGGCAAAAGATTCATACGATCTGAAGAGAAACTAGAGTATATAAAATTAGAAACCATAAGTAACAGAATATATATAGCTAACAAATTACCAACCCAGAGGAAAAAACCAGAGAAAATCATGATGACAACAGATTTTTAAATGCAAATATATCAAAAAAATAAAAGCAAAGCAAATATATGAAGGAGAAAGAAGGATGATCCAAAATAAAGTTAATTGATGTCCTTTAAGTAGAAAACTTAATAAATAAATTTCCATGGGAAAAAAAGGAATGAATCTTCAGATCCAAAAAGCATATCAGATTTCAGAAAAATCCTAGTTAACTTACTGAACTTCAATCAGGATGGCCTTAGATTTCTACATATAACATTTTATGCCATAAGCAGAAGAACAATGTCTACAGAATTCTATGACAGCCTGAAGCCATGATATTAGTCAAGAATAAAACCAACAGGCAGTCAGTCATTCTAAAACATTAAAGAGTTTGGGGACCACAAAACTCATGAGCCTTTCTTCAAAAACTGCTTTTTAAAATATATCAAAATTTAAAATTACTTTTATAGAATGAATGAAAATAACAAACTAGGGAATGGTGAAACAATGTAAAAATGACAATGATGAGTTGTGTCTCCATTTAAGTAGAGTACAAAGAAAAGATTATGTTTACAGAATAGAATGTAAATGCCAAAAACCTTGGCAGTATGAAAATAATAATGTTACTAACAAATACCAGGAGATTAAAGAAAAGAAGTAAAAGGAAACATGAGAGCACTAATTCCCCATCATCAAAAAGTCAATCAACACCCTCTTAAATTGAAGATGTAGTTTTAAAAAAGCTCCAAACTCTTAATGATTTCCATAATCCTTCTATTTAATCTTTTAATAGGGATCTTTTAAGAAATAATGATTCAAAACATTTGATCTTTAGCAACTTCTTTCACTTCACCTTATTTTCATTTGCTAGCTCTAAATTCAAATAAGACTTAACTTAATACATTTTATTCTTAAAATATCACACACAACATGATCCTATTTTATGAAAAATATTTTTCAAAGCTTTCTTTCTAGCCTCTGTTTGCATGCATATATGGAAAGATAACGGGATAATGCTCACTTAATACGATGATTGCTTGGGGTAGTGAGATTGGAGATCACTTCTATCACTTTTCTGCAATTTTTTGAATTGCTTAAACCCTTCATTACAAAAATAATAAAGTAATTTTTCTATGAAAAGAAGTTTTGATGTCAAATGACAAGAATGAGTTCTACAGACATAGTAATGTCTTCTACATACATTTGAAAGTTACAATACATTGCCATAAGTATTAACTTTTCAAAGGCATGTGTACCTCATTCCAGAATTAGATCATAATTTTCTTGGGGAGGAAAACGAAGGTTTATAGCTGTTAATATGCCTAGCAAATCACTAAGCACTTTAAAATTACACGTTTATAATTATATATTTATACACACACACAAAAAATTAAGCTTTGGGTTTTTTGCATTTTGAACCATAGGGAATCATTCTGTTAGCAATCAAAAATTAATCTAGTTTCCTGTGGGGAATACTGGGGAAGGCTAAGGACTTCAGGGGGGCCAATCACTAGAGCCATAACTTGTTCAGGTTCCTGCAGTTGAACTGCCTGTTTTGCAATTTGATCAGCTTTGCTGTTCCCTTGGCTCACAAAAGATCCATCCCTCTGATGGCCCCTACAGGGGATTACTGCTACCTGGGTCGGAAGCTGCACTGCTTCTAAAAGAGCCAGAATCAAATCTTTATGTTTTATGGGGGAATTTTTAGCAGTTAACATTCCTCTTTCTTTTCAAATGGCAGCATGAGCATGTAGCACGTGGAACCCGTATTTAGAGTCAGTAAAAATATTTAATTGCCTATCCTTCCCTAATTGCAAAGCTCTCATTAATGCAATTAGTTCAGCCTTCTGGGCTGACGTCTGGGGTGGCAGGGCCTTGCCTTTTATGACTTCATCTAGACTAACTATGGCATACCCCATCTTTCGGGTTCCCATTTGTACAAAACTGCTCCCATCAGTAAACCAGTTGACCCCAGAGCTGTCAGGAGGTTCATCTAGAAGATCAGACCTGCTGGAGTAAGTTTGTTCTATGGTGTCTATACACTGATGCAATGTCTCCACTCTCGACTGCCGGAAGCAGAGTTGCTGGGTTCAGGGTTTGGGACACCTTTAAGGTAATGTCGGAGGTGTCCATTAGGAGGGCCTGATATCTTGTTAACTTTCTTCCAGTCAACCAATGATGTCCTTTGACTTCCAGCACAGATTGTACCTGATGAGGGGTTAACACAGCTGAGTGTTGTCCCCAGGTGAGCTTGGAAGCCTCATTAACCAACAGGGCTGTGGCTGCTTCTCCCCACAGGCAGCTTGGCCATCCCAGGGCCACTGAGTCCGGTTGTTTTGAAAAGTAAGCCACTGGTCTCTGATCTGGTCCCAGCTTTTGGGTCAGGACTCCTAGTGCCATCCCTGACCTCTCATGAATGAACAGGATAAAGGACTTGTCCAAATTTGAGCTGGTGCTCTACGGGAAGACTGGCAGTTAGATTTCACCCAAATGCCACCAATTAGGATTAGGATATAAGTATCTTCTGGTGTTTGTTCATACTTTCACAGGATAGGTTGAAGCCTTCCCCACCCAATCTGAAAAGGCTATGGAAGCCTGTAAGTCCCTTTTAAAAGAAATAATTCCTTGGTTTGGACTTCCAAAGTCCCCCCAGAGCAATAACAGACCCTCTTTTGTAGCCAAAATCACACAGGGGCTCACAACGGCTCTAAGGATAGACTACAAGCTACACACTTCTTGGCACCCCCAGTCCTCAGGGAAGGTAGAGAAAATGAACCATACTTTAAAGAAAACCTTAGCAAAGCTCTACCAAGAAACTCATGAACACTGTACCAACTTGCTTCCTATTGCACTCCTCAGGGTCCGTGTAGCCCCCAGGAGTGGTCTGGGACTTAGTCCATTTGAAATGACCTATGCGAGGCCTTTTCTTACTACTGACATTGTACTGGATGAGGAAGTGAACCAGGCCCTGAGATATACTCTTAATCTAGGACAAGTTCAGAAGGCAATCCAGGACTGTGCCCACAAGGCACTGCCAGCTCCCACGAAAACTATGGAGGAAGGAGCAGTTCCTTCACAAATAAACCCCGGGGACCAAGTTCTTCTTAAAACCTGGAAAGAGGGGTCCCCCCAAGACCAACTATTGCCGAAATGGAAGGGCCCCTATAAAGTAATTTTAACCACCCCCACTGCTGTCAAACTGCAAGGGATATCTCTTTGGGTGCATTTGTCCAGACTAAAGCTTTTACCTCCAGAAACCGCACAGGTCACCTGTGAGCCAGTGGAATATCTGACCTACCTATTCAAAAGACAGGCACCATTGACAGATAAGTAAAATGATGTAGTGGGTTCGCTCCTATTTGAAACCTTAAAGGGACTTGGGACCTCTCTTGTTTCCTTGGTTGATGTGGTTCTTGACAATCGTCTGGCCCTTGACTACCTTCTGGCAGAACAAGGTAGAGTTTGCGTGACAACTAATACTTCCTGCTGCACTCGGATCAATGCGACAAGACAGGTAAAAGTTAATATTAAGGAAATATGTTTCAGACATGGAAAACACAATATATTGGCTTCAAAAAGTTTTTAAAGGCAAAATTAAAATGAATAAACATTAAAAAAAAAAAAAAGGAAATATACACCCGGGCAGAGTGGCTTCACAATCTGAAGAGTGGCAGGGGCGATATCGCCTCCCTTGTCTGGTCAACAGTTAAGGAAGCCCAAAGTGAATCTGCTTCCTTCCCTTTCTAGGCCCTTTAATGGCTATGGTTCTTCTCCTTTTTAGCTCTTGTTTGTTCAACCTTTTGGTTAAGTTTGTGTCTTTTAGGCTCCAACAGTTTGAAGTAAGGCTCATGATGGCTCAAGGAATTCAGTCCATTCCAGCAGAAAGTGGCCCAGGTCCTTACAGCTCCTTGGAACAGTCAGTGAGGGACTTCTACACCTCTGGGGTAGGCTAGGGTCTGCGGCCCCTGTCCAGCAGGAAGAAGTTCGGAAGAAGAGACCTTTGGCCTCTTACCCCTTAAGAATAAGGGTGTAGAGTCTCTCAGGGGGGACTGAGACAGGCTGGGACCTAGGACCCTTTGCTGCAGTGCTGCAATGCTTGCACCTGGACACACATCTCTTTGAACAACAAAATACAAAGAAACTATGCAGGACTAAAAATAACTTCATGCATGCACAGTTGGGGCAAATTCTGGACCAAAAACACAAAAGACCAAAAATAACTCAACTGCCCCTTCTGAAGAGCCAGGAGCAAAAATGCAGGGTGTCGGGAGCAAAAGCAGGGTACTGAGCATGCCCCCTGCCCACAACACCACTGGAGGGGTGGGCAAACGACCTAAACCACGCCTCGGACCCAACCCCCGGACACACCCCTACCCCCATATAAAGAACAAGCTCGGCCCCCCTCAATGAGTGGGCAAGCAAGGGAAACGTTTTTTCTCGCCCCCCCCTGTTGTAGCAGGGGCCCCAATAAAGCCTCACCTGAAAAAAAAATTAATCTAGTATTCAAATATACACATGCTGTTTTTTAAAATACATGTAAAACTTTTAAAACGTAACACACAGAATAATGTTATAACGATTTCTTTGAAGGAAGATAATAAAAAGATATTTATATTTGCTTGTATATTTATAAAGAACCTCTGGAAGAATAGAGAATAACAGTGTTAGTGGTATATTACCTTAAATTTTGCTAATCAAGCATACTTCCATTATCACTCCCTACTCTTTTTGTCAGGATTTCTAAAAAATATCTAAAGTGGCCAAAGCAATGTTTTTCAGTAATGCTTATTACTCAAACTTCTATGAATCTAAGTGGCAGCTTCAGTAAAGCAAAACTCCCCAACCATTCCTCCTAACCTTATTGGTTCCCTTGCTAGTAAAAAGGGTGTGAAAAGTGATTAAATTCTCATTTACCCAAGAACTCTCTCAAGTGATGTTCAACTCAAGGTGTCTGGACTATAGCTGCTAACAACTGCAGTAAGGGGAAAAGATGCACATGAGAAGAAGAATAGAAAATTATGTACAAGCAAAGTATACATTTAAATACTTCCTTTTTGAGTTGAGAGAGGAGACATAGAAATGCACACTAAGAAATAGTTAAATAAAATGGTTGATTAATTATGCCCTATTAACTCCATCTTTGCCTTCAACGAGGAGGGTAGCATAAACATATATCATAGTATTCTGGTATTTTTAATTAGTTTGAAACTGCGGAGAATGGAGGGGAAAGCAAATATTCTTTAAGTTTCCTCCGCTTTGGACGTAGAGCCTCATTTTAAAACCAGGGCTCTAAAGTTCAGACCCAGAAGGCTTAGGATGAAAAGAGAGCAGTTATCTAGGCCAGATCTTCTCCATGCACTCACTCAGTGTGTTACATTTAACAGAACTGATGTACCTTTGCACAGGAATGAGAGCCAAGCCACAATAAGAGCAGCTTTGTCTTCAGTCTGAATATTCTTTAAAAGAGAGCAGGATTTTTTTAACTAATTCAATAAGCAGTAGCATAGTGAGTCCTCTGAGCAAAGCTGGGTCTATTCTCAGAAAATGGGAGTACCTCAGCAAGGCCATTAATGAAATGACTACAAAGAAATATAGCTGGAATAATTGATTTGGATCACTAAGAAGGTCAAGTTGGACACATCAGTATTTCGTGATCCTATTAGTCAGTCAAAGATAAACACAGCACTTTAATCAAATGTAATTAAATTATTGCTGTAAGTCTAAGTCTTAATAACCACAGCCAAAATGCCAGATGAACCACAAAAAATTCTCCTAAATGTTTAAAAAAACCTCAAAACACCATTCTGTAAATTAAATGAAATTCATTTCATGTTTGTTCCCAAATGTCTGTGTCAATGTATTTATGGGTATGGTATATATATGGAGTTAGAGTCTGAAAAATGATGTATGGGTATGGTGTATGAAGATAACATATATGTATGATTTATAAAAAGTATATATAGTCTGAAAAATTATTTATAAAAATGTATCTATAGTCTGAACTGAAAATGATTTTCTCATCCTTCAGTATAACTGAATTCCTTTCTTTATGTTTTATAATTATGCTTATTTCTTATCTTTACAAATAGAAAATTTTACTGTAAAACAGCTTAGTTTTCCACTATTGTTTAATTAAAGGTAAGCAATAAAAAATTCTTAAGGAAAAATAAATTCTAATCAGTTCTTTTATGTACATGACTGATTCACATTTGTATCCTTCCTAGATAAGTTTTAGAAGCTGCTAATCTATTGTGCATTTAACACAAAGCAGATAAAACATGGGCTACAGATGTTATTATAATGTGGCATTCTGTTTCATGTTTCATATTGTTTGCCTTCTTTTCTCATAATACCTTTCTAGCAGTTGTTAGATGCTAATTATAAATTTCAAAAACTCCCAATCATCCAAACAGACATGTAGACACTGATTTGTATTAAAATAGAAATTGTGCACTTTAGGCTTTAATCATATAAATGTATGAAGATGAATGCTAGTCTATTAATGTTTAAATTGTGTAGATTAATATGCTCCTACTGTTACAACTCATGGGTGTTTTGAAAGCTAACCAAATTGAAAACACCACTCCCACCAACGCAAGGATGCTTTTGCTATTGCTGCTAAATCAGAGTTTTGTCTGCAAATACATATAACACAATAATTTGAAAGACGTAAAATTCTATGAAAATGCAGTGATTAGTAACACATAAATGACCTTCTAAATCTCTTTTTAGGCCATAGTCAATTATTTATGAGAAACTGGTAATCAAGATATAGAAAAACAAACCTGAAAAATGGAACAACCCCACTCTAATATGTGGATTACATCTCCTCCCTGATCTGTACCAATAGATTACTTTAGTTTATTTTTAAAGAGCTCATAATTTATATGAAAAGACATGGGTTGAAATGACAATGTGTAGAAGAAAACAATCCTCATAAAATGAAAGAAGTGCTGGCTTGCTAAAGGATGACATAACATCTATCAGTAAAATGAAAGAGCTGTCTCAGAAAACAAAGATAAAAGCTGAATGCCTTCATAAAGGAAAAGTAGATGGAAAACCATGCTGTATTATTCAAACTCAAGAGTCCTGGAGACAAAGAAAGGTCGGTCATTGACAGGTACATCAGCTGTTGTAGAGCTACCCACACTGAACGCTGAGGTCCAGGGGGTCAACTTTGTTCTGAATGGTTTCAGTCTAAATGCCAACTGCACAGAGATCTTTCTGGGCCACCCTCCCTTATATAGTTGCAATTCATTCACTCAACCCAGCAGCACTATTATTTATCCCTACACCCTGTTCATTTCCTTCAAGGAACTTAGTACTTTACTGTTTTCCCCACTGTTCCAGGAGGGCAGAGTTCACTTTGAATTTGTTCACCACTATATTCCCAGCATCTCTCACACAGGGCCTAGCACACATAGTAGGCATGCAAAAAATAGTTACTGAATAAATTAACAAATGTTCCACTGCCACAGAGAGAACACCTAGGCCCAAATACTCCTAAAAAGATGAGCAGCAACTCCCTAAAGATGGGTTCTGGATCTTCTACCTCATCATCACAGTGCTCTTCCCAACTGACTTTATAGTATCACTGAACTCATCATTGTAAAAAATGTTAACAGATTTTTAACAGACTCCCAATATTCAACGCAAAAATTCTTCTCCTAAAAGAAAATGCTGGCCTATGCCTCCAAGGAGAATCTATGAGCCTGTGAGAGAGGTTGGATACGGGTAGTAGGTTTTTGTATCATCTGTATGCTAAAGATATTATAATTATGTTACAGAAAGAAACATTCATTTACTGACAAAATTTGGGAACTTTATACTTATTGCAGAACCGAAAAGAAAATGGGCTGCAATCTGTAATTCAAAGACAGATGTAATATTTTTTAAACTTCAATGTAATGATTATTTTGGTTCTAATTAAATATAATTAATTTCTAAAAAAAATAAATCTCAACAGAAAACATGAGTTAATGTACTTTCCCATTTAAAAAATTGTGCTTTTACTAGACAAAATGCAATCATTCTACTTAGAATACCTTGTCCTAATAGTCTATGCCATAAGTAGTAATAATTATCAAAAAATGAAAACATATTAACCACTAGGTATTTTATATAACTATTAATTCATAAGATTGTCAAAATTCTATGAGATGACTATTTATAGCCCTGTTTTACATTCAAGAAACTGGAGGCTCAGATGAGTTGAAAAAACCTTTGTCTAAGGCCAAGGTGCCAGTAAATGGTATATAGAGGCCTTGAAGTTAATAAACAGCACACAATGAAATGTTGTGATGGGACAAGCAATAATCTCATATCAGGAGAAAAATATTTATCTAGAGAAAATACGGAAGAAAAATCATCAGTTATTTTTAGATACTGAACATATATATAGGTTCTGCAAAGCAAAAACCATAATTCTTCCGCACTTTGTGCCTTGGATAACTTTGTTAAACTCGGCCTGAAACCTATCCCATGCCTCTCTTCTTTGAAAAAACTCTTTTCTAAGTTACAAACTTCATATCTTAAAATATTGAAGAAAGATGTGAAAGAAGAGTGTGAGTAATTTTATTATTATCAATAAAACTCCAAATTCCAAAGGTGCACTGTGGACTCCCCTGCTGTTGGAAGGTTCACAGCACGGCCTGTTAAGGCTATTACATCCCACAGAGAGCCACAGTGTTTAGAAGGTAGATCCTGGGAAGTAGGAACAATTAAAAGAAAATCTATTTTCTTTGTCCTTCCTGCCTGCTTGGATTGAATGCAGTTTTTTTTTTTTTTTTTTTTTACCTATTTAATTGTTCCCTTAAACACATCTGCAAATAGATGCATCATATCCTGAAACCATTATACATTAATCCAAGCAGCTTTTCCTTGAATCCAACAAAATACTTTTTTTCATTTATGATCTCATGTGTCTTGACTGAGCATTGACTTTGTGTCCTTCCTAACAGATGACCATGAAGTCTGACACAGGTTGCTTAGCAACTGCCTTATGCCCACAAGTAGAAATAACTCTTTGATATACTCACTATGTGTATTTCTCCTGATTTACTTCATTTGTGTTTAGCATGGTAGATCAAACAGAATCATTAGAATCCTACTAACACCCCCAAGGGTAGAAGAGTTCCTGGTCCACTTTAAGCTAAAGTACCCAGAGATCAAAACAGCTTACTTCTCATCACAGAACAGTACTGCAGAGTAAAAGAACAATAAATACACTGTGCCTGTCCATTACCAAGGACCACGTGCATGCATTCTCATCAGTGCTGACACTACAATGTTCTTTGAAACTTGAAAAGAATTCTCAAAATTGTTATTTGTAAGCCTCACTTTTTTTAGAAATGATAAAGGACTGTATACTTCCCATTATGTTGTTTGCTACAAAGTCTTTGATATCCTGAAGGACAATCCATTGTTTTAATGCATGATATAATGTAATTCATCATGCAGCAAGAACAATACTAACTACCCTGCTTGTTTGCATCAACCATCACTCTTCGACCCTCGTTGTATCTGATCCAGTCTAAGCTCATTTGTATTATTTGTGACTTGTTTATATAGAAAGAAGTCAACCAAATATGCAGTGGTACCGTACCTCAGAACAATAATCCATGCAGAAGCGTCCTGGGTCTTAAATTCAAAAATAAAAAACTTAAAAGCTTTTAAAATAGAATTTTGGGGTAGAAATATGTAGTTAATATTATGATGTAATGAATCTGAAAACTTACAATATCAGCAAGGATAAAAATTAGAAAGAATTTTAATACAGGAAACCAGTTAGGTTTTTATAAAGCATACTGTTTTTAGCACAAGTTTTAAAATTTCAGTGTTCCGGAAACCTGCAAACTTTTTTATACCAAACCAAATAACAAGTGAAAAATCTTTTCAAATTGTACAATGTTAATTTAGAAACCATAAAGTTATTAAAATAATAACATCAAGGCAAAATTTACACTGTTACAAGACTAGCATTTAAGGAGCTATTTTGTTTTAGACAATAATTTAAAATCTCCCAAATTTCTATGAAATGGAGACTAGTTAAATAAATTATAATAATCCATACAGTGGGGACTTCCCTGGTGGCACAGTGGTTAAGAATCTGCCTGCCAATGCAGGGCACACTGGTTCAAGCCCTGGTCCAGGAAAATCCCACATGCCATGGAGCAACTAAGCCCGTGCGCCACAACTACTGAGCCTGCACTCTAGAGCCCACGAGCCTCAACTACTGAAGCCAGTGAGCGTATAGCCCGTGCTCCGCAACAAGAGAAGCCACCGCAATGAGACGCCCGCACACCGCAACGAAAAGTAGCCCCCGCTCACTGCAACTAGAGAAAGCCCGCGCGCAGCAACAAAGACACAATGCAGCCAAAAATAAATAAATTTATATATAAAAAAAATCCATACAGTAGAATATAGTTAGATAAGTTTAATATATTTAACAATATATACAGTGGAATACTTTGCAATAGTTTTAGTTTCTTTCTTCTTTTTGTTAATGATGTAGATCTCTACAAACTGACATAGAAACATTCCCAAAATAAATTGCAAAGTGAATAAAGGGGGGTAGAACAGTGTGCTATTACATTTGTTACACTTGTGTTCAAAAAGGGAAGTTTTATATTTGTATGTGAGTGTAAACATTACAAATGTATGTGATACATATATCTCTCTAAGAATCTAAAAGGAACTGGTAATAATTTTTGCCTTTGGGAACTGGGAATATCAGTGACATTTTTCACTGTACATTTAGACAAAACTTTATTTCTCTTTATGTTCTGTTCATGTGAGACAGAAAGGTGGACAGTCTCTTTATCTTATTGATAGAGAAAGAGCACATAATACATAGTGCCCACTAGATCCCAAGAGTAGCACAGGTTTATCAAGAAAGATTTAACCACAATAAAAAAGTAAGCAGCCACAGGAGAAAAATCAGAATATCTAATTCCACTAACCCAAATGCCAGCAAACAGAATTAACAAGATTTCAGAATATGAAAAAACAGTACTTTTCTTTGAAATATTATTTCTCTTAGATCTGAAACCTGGCTTTTCAGAATCCTAACAACAAAGGAGAATTTAATAAGGAATTATTCTAAATCAGTGCAAAAGATCAAAAGATCAAAACTTCTTTTAAGTGAGTTTAATAATTATGGCAACACAAATGTGCTGTGCAAAAAAAAAAAAAAAAAAGGAGAGCGAGATAGCTCTAAAGTAATACGTTCCAAAGTGGGTTCCACAGAACACAACTCTCATGAGAAACTGCCACAAGAGAAGGTTCCATGGTCAAATAAGTTTAAAATATTGTACACTATATTTTTTGCAGAAAAAAATGTATTGATATATTGGAGGCTCTGGGTAACTGATGTAGTTAGGAACTTGTTTTAAACTTCTTAGACCACAAAAATATTTTCACACATACACAACTATTAAAATTCCCAGGAACGAGTACTTCATTGATCCCATTTTGGGAAACACTGCTCTAAGAATATAAAAGCCAAATTGATGACCTTTCCAATGGGGAAAAACACACCTTATCAATGAATCAGTAAGGCTATTATTAAAAGGCTATGATTAAACTGATTATTCTGCTTTAGTTGGAGTCACATGAAGTTATTTAATAAGGTATTGCAATTAATTTTCAAGAATAATTAAGCTACTCTTAATCCACACTCTCAGACCACTCTGTTTTGTTTTCATCAGAACATTTACCACTACCTGGTTTTTTTGTTTATTTATATGCTTGTTATTGTCTATTTATTCCCACTACAATGTAAGCTCCGTAAGAATTGGGATCCTGTCTGTCTTACTCAATGCTGTATCTGCAGTACTTTGAATAGCATTTGTCTGTACTAGTTTCTCAACAAATGTTGATAGAATACTTGAATAAATCTAGTACTTTTCTCTTTGTTACCTCAAGTCAAAAGAATACTTGTCACTTTTTCTCCTAAGACACGAGCAGTTAAAGGAATTTCTGTACTGATTTACTAGCTGTGTCACCTTGAGGAGGTTACTGCACTGCTCTATGCCTCCGTATCCCTGGCAATAACCGAATTGTTGAGGCAATGAGTTAGTATATACAAAGTACTTAGAACAGTATTTAGTGTATGGTAAGCACTTTGTAAGTGTTAGCTGTGATGATGATGATGATGATGATGATGATGATGATGATGATGATGGTGGTGGTAATATGTTCTAAGAAAAAAGTCTTAAATTTAAATGAATTTGAGAAATGCCTGACATAAAATTAAACAGATATTTTACTGCATTTTTAAGAGCTTTTAATATGCCTCTGTGAATCTTCAAGTAGACACAGTTAGAACAATTCCAAAAACTGACCCTTAGACTGTCTTTCACAGAATACATATTAATATCTCCTAGAATACCAACATTTCCAGAAACACAGTTTGGAAAGAACTCAATTAGAAGGTCTTGCATAAAGCAAATAGATACAGAAGACCTCACTCCACCCACCCCAGAACACATAGAAATTCCCATGATTAATAAATTAGAAAGTGAGTGGATGCAAAAGGCACTTAGATCCATGGTCCAGTTTATTATTAATTTCTCTTTTACCTTAAGCTCTGGAGGTCAAGCATGCTTTGGCTGTGAGTGTTGTCTTTCTTTGAGGTTCCCTAATATTATTCCCTTATCACTTTAGCAGTTGGCTGGATGGTTTCACTAAAGCCTAATACTTGGGCTCCCATCTTCTGACTTCTGTACCCTGGCGCTAGCTTGGGATTGTTGCCATTCTTGTCTTCCAGCTACCTTATTTTGCAAAAGATCTAAGTTAACATTCTTTACCACAGTCTTTTCAGTCAATGAGACTTCAAAGGATAAAAAAGAATTTTACCATGATCAAAAGACTAAAGCTGTAGTAAAAGAAAGAAAATCTGAAGGTCTTTCACCTAACAAGCCACTACATAAACGAAAAGGATTAATGGTTGAATTTTTAATGCCTCCTAAAGGAAAATAATTTTTATTTAAACATAGATCAAGACAAAATTCGAATCCCAGGGGCCAATAATGGCACCTCCTGACAGGAAGGATGGGAGAGCAATGGTGATGAATCAAAGCATAGTAGTGTGGTGTAGTGAAAACATGGGCTCTGGAGCATAACAAACCTGAACTGGAATTACACCACCACCTTCTCCCAGTTGTGAGCCCTCTCTGAGTTTCCATATCACTGTCTACAGAATTATAAAACACTATATAGATAACATTCATTGAACAATTACTTGGTACCAGGCACTATTCTAAGTCTTTTACATGGATTAACTCATTCATTCCTCATGTCAATGCCCTCTATCCCAGGACCACCAGGAACACACTTTTGGTCAAACAAAGTTGGGTTTATTGACTTGTTACAATAAGGGAGACCATATATTGGGGAGAATTGTAGGGCACCTCAGCAAGTGGGTGTTAGAAAGGACTAGGATTCAGGCTTGTGTTAGTAATTTAGGGAGAGTTCAAAGAACTAGAACATTGCTTTGTATTTGATATGGTCAGAAAGTGAAGGTAGTTCTATAATTGGTGTCTTAATAATTCTTATCTAGAAGGCAGGAAGAATAAAGCCAGATTTGTTATTGGTAAAGAAGTTATAGTCATTCATTTTAGCCAGGAAAGGGGGATACTTGGTTATTTTTGTGGTTTGGGCAATGTTCTTGTTTTTGTCTGTATTCAGACATGATTATAGAGTAGTCTTGTTTTTCTCTTGATTCATCACAATCACAGAGTGGCCTTGTCTGCCGTTGATGGTCTATGAACTTGTTTATGTTCAGCAAACGCCACAGCCTAGCTGCAGTATCAAGCCAGCTACTAGAACACCAAGCCCTAGCTGACAGAAATGGGCCAGCTCCTGGCTCTCAGGTGTCGCTCTCCTCTTTCTCACCTACAGCAACACTATGGGATAGGTACTACTTATTAGATCGTAAAAATGAAGAAATGGAGGTCGCTCAGCCATTAAGCAAAAGTGTGCAACTCGAATCCAGACAGGTACAAGGCACTATTCTATGTGACGCAGAACCGGTGCTCCTAACCTCTGTGCTATTCTCTCTCTCAATGTTAGCCATCACCACCTTAGAGGGTGGCTGTAAAGATTGCAGTCGATCCATGTAAACACCTGGCTCATGACAGGACTTTGATGAAAAGTGGTACCGGTTATTACTAAACAGAGAAACTAAAACATTTTAAATTTAGGTTTATTTTCAGTTCCTCAGGAGGCCCTGCTTTGTGAATTGAGCATCTCAAGAGGAGGAGGAGGGACTTCCCTCGTGGTGCAGTGGTTAAGCATCCACCTGCCAATGCAGGGGACACGGGTTTGATCCCTGGGCTGGGAAGATCCCACATGCCGCGGAGCAACTAAGCCCGTGTGCCACAACTACTGAGCCTGTGCTCTAGAGGCCGCAAGCCACAACTACTGAGCTCGCTCGCCTAGAGCCCGTGCTCTGCAACCTACAATGAACAGCAGCCCCTGCTCGCCACAACTAGAGAAAGCCCGCACGCAGCAACAAAGACCCAATGCAGCCTAAATAAATAAATAAATACATACATAAATAAATTTATTTAAAAAAAAAGAGAGAGAAGCAGGAAACTTGACTCTAGGCCAGAGTTTTGTCACTAATGAACCATGCAAGTATGAGCCGCAAGATTCTATAAAACCCTGCAATGGTCTGTTCCCAAGGAGTTCTAAGTGTTTTTTTTTTTAATCGTTGCCATTGAAGCGTTCTAAATGTTTTTCATCAAATTATTTAATTCTGTTTCTAAAGATGGCCTTCTCTAAATATTCTCTGAATGCAAATATAAAATACAAATGAGTTTTTTCATGTATAAGACTGGAGTAGTTTTTTAATTGTTTATCTTTAAATATATATATAATTTTCATTTTACTCTAGTGATGACTGCATATTAAAAGCAAGGTCTAGCAGTGAGGGTCCCTATGCTAGATTAGCACCAAAAACAGGTACAAAAATATGGCATTTTCAAATATGTTCTTAAAAGTTTGATTTTCCTCCAAACATGAATTCTCTGTATATAACTTAAAATTATTAATAAGACAAAATTCATTTATTCTTTGATTTCAACTCTGGCTGTCATTGCTTGTCACTTGAGCATTCTAAGTTCCATTGTCCTTCATCTTACCACTCTTTCAAATTTCCAAATTTTCTCATCCCTATTCTCTGTTGGTTAACAAAATAGTTCATGTTGACTTGGTTATGCTGACAATAAATCATCGTCTTAACCCTCCAAGAAGACATTTTTGCATATTTTGATTTAAAAAAAAAATAAAAAGGTTGATATGGGACTTCCAGGCATGGTAGCGAATGGCAAGAGATAGCTTTGGCTATATATATGGAGGGAAAGAAAGCGCTAGAGATAGTTCCATGAGTGGAAGGTATAGGTAACCTATGCTTTGGTGTCTCAGGAGTACTCAAAATACTCTTCATTCTCACTTCTTGAAAACCATACGTGTGATACATGTTTATGGGCAGGAGTGGGAAGGCTGCTCCTGTATCAGCAAATACAAACACAAACACACACACGCAAGCGCAGTGTTACTATTTGCCTTCTATGGAGTCAGAATTTAAAGATTTTCTATTTTGCAAAGTTAGTATCTAATAAATTTTAAGTAATGAAATGACAGTCACATCAACAGGCTGCTAAAACAAAATAATCTCTCAACTCTTATTCTTGAAGGATTCCAAAAAGAAAACAACAGTAAAGGACAATATCTTGGAACTTATATTCCAGGAAATATCCAGAATTTAGTTCCTTAAATCGGCTACCTGAGATGCGTCCTAAACTTAGATTTGTTCAGTTTAAATGTCATCTAAGAAAAAACAAAAAACAGAGAAAAAATCTACGAACCCAAGTTTCTAGATTCACTTTTTTGTGAGAAGTATAAACTTTACTGTATTCATTACCATAAACTGTAATGATTACTCCTAAAGAAGAGGGAACACCCAGTATTGTTGATAGAGCACTGGACTTGTATCAGCATAACTCTAAACAACTGATTTAGTTACTTATCTGTAAACTGAGAGAGGTAGGGAAAAGAAATAGTTCCCCAGGGTCCACTAGGGTCCTGGAGCTATTTTCAAAATCTCAAAACTATAATAGAATTAGTGTATTTTCTCACAGTAAGTCTGCACTAAATACTAGAATTTTTTTACATGGTAGAAATTCATCACCTCAGGATGGTGTCATTGCTGAACTCACGCTAAAGAGATCAGCAGTTGTATGTGTTCAGATTAATTTAAAATGAAAAACCTGGGCTTCCCTGGTGGCGCAGTGGTTGAGAGTCTGCCTGCCAATGCAGGGGACACGGGTTCGAGCCCTGGTCTGGGAAGATCCCACATGCCGCCGAGCAACTGGGCCCGTGCAACTGGGCCCGTGAGCCACAACTACTGAGCCTGCGCCTCTGGAGCCTGTGCTCCGCAACAAGAGAGGCCAAGATAGTGAGAGGCCCGCGCACCGCAGTGAAGAGTGGCCCCCGCTTGCTGCAACTAGAGAGAGCCCTTGCACAGAAACGAAGACCCAACACAGCTAAAATAAATAAATAAATAAATTTATATTAAAAAAAAAATTTTTTTTTTAAATGAAAAACCTAATTATCATTTAAGGAGTGCTTTTGGTGAGGAAAAATAGACAGAATATTTCAAAATGTTGAATCACTGGAGAAAAATTAATTAAAGGAGCCTTTGGCAGTAAAATGGTCAAGAACCACTTGTACCAGACAATGCCTATGATATCTTCCTGCTTTAAAAATCAATATAACTATGCATCATTTTTAATAAGATTTTTGAATTCTTTGTATAAATTAGATGAAAAAGCAGATCAGATTTTATTTAAAGCAGATTTAAAGTTGTTTGAAATTTTTAAATGTCTATATTCTACATTCTTCCATGTCTACTCACAAGAGGTGGTTTTCAAAAAATGCTTGTAGTGTAATAACTATAAAACATCTTCCTCAGACTTATCTACCTATTAAACTCTTTCATAAACTTACAAAGTTCAAGCAGCAATAACTTCCACTTTAAAATAAGGTTACAAACAAATTTAAAAGAAATTTGAAAATAAAAAATTGTTTGTAATCCTACAGTGATAGTTAAGGAAATGAACATTTTGACAATGTGTTTATCATTATCTAGTACTTCAGAACTCAAAAATATAACCTCTGATTAGAAAAGTCTAAAATATCCTGAAGATCCTTTAAAGTCATCCTAACTCTAACTCAAAGTGTCAACAACTAAAGAGTTTGAACTGCAAGAGTGAGTTTTTGTGCATTCTTTTAGTTTTTTTGTTTTTCTGCGTTTTTTTTTTTTTAAGATTTCCCAAAGGCACACACCAGTGTATTTAAAACAGGGTCATCAAATCCTGGGAAACCTTGTTCCTTCTTCCTCTTACATGAGTACACAGTATGAAACATCAAGTAGTCTGGCTTCTGTTTTTCGCAGAAGTACAGATAAGAAATGGTGGGATTGTAACACTCTCTGGCTAGCTACATGAAGACAGTTTGTAGAGACTAAGGAAACATGGATGCTGGACTGTTATCTCACTCTACCTACACAGTGTAACTGGGTGATAGTTTTGATGACTAATCACCAATCAATTAGCTCCTAGAATTTCAGATATCTTAGGTATCTTAGAATTCATCCAGTCCAACCCCCCAATTTGTCCATGATAAACCAGAAGCCCAAGAAATGTAAATCATTTGTTCACAGTCATATAACTAGTTAGTGGCTAGACTTTAAATCTAGCTCTCAGGACTCCTGCCCAATGTTCTTTCTACTACCATAAGTTAGAAACCGTTTTACTAAAATGTTACCTCTTTCTATAGCTTCCAAACCTCCCAAGGTTCTTATGCCTTAACATTTGCTCAGTTGCTGCCCTCTCATGTGCGCTCTTCTATGGAAGGTCTGCTCAGATGATGTCATGTTGTCATAGCCCTCTGACATCACCAGTTCTGTACAGACACTTGCTTTCCTGATACACTCACTTCAAATCTTACCACAGCTTTAACTCTACCCTCTCCATCGAATGAATAACCTGGTAACCCATGGCTTTTGGCTTAAACTTGGTGATTCTTGCTAGTCTCCATTTGTTTGTTTCAATCCTCCAAAAGGTTTAAGGTGTCTGTTAAGTACCTAACCCTTTTAACACTCTTGTTATTCCTTTATTTGTTGCCTTCTCAAGTAACTGAAAAGACCTTATCGCAGACTCCTTGAACCCAATCTTCTGTCTCAACCCTGAACAGATGGTTCCCCAGAGGGAACCAGAGGCCTGGGCCTCTTCAGCCTATTCATGCTATTGCTTTTCCTGCCAGTTCCTGGCTTCTGCTGCCCTCTAGTAGCCATTAGTAGCATGGCAGGATTTGAAACAAGGATGTCATATTTTTGTTGAATTTAATTACTCAGTAGGTTGTTTCAGCATCATGTAAATACAACCTGAAAACAAATTTGTGACATGTAATTGGTGCCACTATTCTGTGACTCCTCCACCTCCAGGCCTGAGTCAGAACATGATTTTAAAGTTAGGGCTATAATGGGGCTAATGATCACGTCTACAAATGCAACAGATTCTTTTACACAATTCATTTGCCCAACTCTGATGCTCATCAATGGTTCCTTTCAAGAGTCCAATTCTTTAATCCTTTCACCTGCTCAACTGAAATCCCAGCATAGGAACAGATCAAAAGGAAAAAGTGACAAAAATGACCTAAATGTCCAATAATCAGGGTTTATTTGAATAAATTTTGGTAACATGTAATTACAATGGTATATTTTGTGACTATTAAAAATTATGTTTTAAAAAACGCCAAAAGTTTAGAAAAATAATATAATATTAAGGTGCAATAGCTGAACATTAAAAAAAGAATTACAGTAAGATCCCAATAATATAGAAAGAAAAGAAATGGTCTGAAATGTTAGTTGGTTGTTAGTTTTTGTATTATTTATAAGCATGTGTAACATTTTATAATATATAAATTATAATAATTTATATTTTAATAATTTAACTATATAAAAGCTGCATCTCTGGGTACTAAATAGTGGGTCATTCATGCCTGACTGTAAGACTAAGTAAGAGAGTAAGATCTCCGAACGGAACTACTGTGGCCTGTGCCGGTTATCATAGTGATGATAATGCCATTATCATAGCCAAGGACATGGGTAGTATTAGTGTGGGTGGAATAAAATGTTACAGTGGCAAGATAAACCAGAGGGTTAGTCACATTCTTTTGTTGTCTTTCTGCCTAGAGAATCCCTGGGAAAGACAATCCCTTTTGGCCAATTAAACCTACTAAATTTTTCAACAATTTATATGGGAGCAACTTCAAAAGTGAGTGACCAGATGTTCTACTGCTTTGAGCATGCAGAGGTGTGAGAAATTTATGTGAATTATGTAAATTTTTTAAACTAAATGTGACATTTTGTGTAACCAGGCTGGTGAAATGGGCCAATCCATGAACATAAACAACCCTAAGGGGGATACGGAGTGGGAATCGTGGTGTCAACTATCACAAATATGTTTAAGATTTCCAATATATATACTGTCAATATCCTTCTAGAAACTTTGTACCAATTAACACCATGGGTGTGGGATAAATGAGATAGACTGCAGGCCGTGTACATTTTCCAGCATACTTGCTGCAAATCTGCTTCTTTCTCTAGTTCAAAAAAAGGGAGACCCTGTTATAATAAAAATAATCACATTTGCTCGTATTTAATTCTTCTAAGCAAAATCCTACTCAAATTTTGGTTCTTCCTCCTTGTAGGTGGTAAATTTCTTACCACTCACACATATGCACAAGAATTCACATAAGCAGAGCAAGTGAGTACCGATACCCTGAAGTGAAGAACCACTGAACATAGTCATAACCTTTCAGTATTCCTTGTTTTGGTAACAGTAAATATTTAAAAGTATATTTTTATTGGCCTTCTTGAGTCCTTTTCATTGTACTCACCTCACATTTTATCAGTTGACTAAATACAGGTTTCCTAATATTTTTCAGTGGTAATTTCTACACCCGCCATTAAAGGAAAAGATGTAAATTCCCCAAAAAGTACAAAAACTTGGATTCCTCTCTACTTTTTACTTTTTTCATTCAACTATTCAACAACTACTTGTTAAATATTTGATACATGCCAAGTATTGTTATAGGAACTGGGGATACAACAGTGAGCAAAACTGACCAAAAAATAAAAAATAAAAATCCCTGACTTCCTTAAGCTTACGTTTCAGTATTTAAGTATTTGTTATCTATATATCTTTCATACTAAGCTCTATATCTAACCCATTGCAAATCCCATCAGCTCTGCCTTCAAAATGTATCCAGAATCTGGCCACTTATCACCACCTCCACAGCTAATTTCTCTTCTGATCATTCTAGGAGTACTTTAGCTGTTCTCCTTGCTTTCAACTTCCCTCTCCCTCCACCCCTCATCACCACACACATACACACAGTCTACTCTCAACATAGGAACCAATGTCATCTTTTAACGCCAAAGTCAATTACATCACTCCATTGCTCAAAATCTTCCTACGGCACTCCAGCTCACTTAGAGAAAAGCCAAGGCTGTACAATGGTCTACAAGGCCCTACAGAGTCTAGCCCCCTGATACTTCTCTGACCTGATCTACTACTCTCTCCTTTGCTCACTGTGCTCCAGTGATGGTGGCCTCCCTGCCTTGAACTCACAGGGCACCTTTGTGCCTCGGGGCCTTTGCACGTGTTACTACTTCTGCCTGGAAAACTTTTGTCCAAAAACCCACAGGACCCACTCCCTCACCACTCCTTCAGACCTTCCCTCAAATCTGATCTTCTTAGCAAGGTGTTTCCTGACCACTCTACTGAAAATGGCAACCTTGTATTCTTCCTGCCTTCCTAATAATTTACTCCAAAGCCCAGAAAAGTAAACATTCACACAGAGTGGGGTTGAGGGGCAGCAAACCTGTGCATTGTGTAGGAATCCATGAGGTGAGGAGGTCATCAGTGCAGGGGCCACTGGCAGAGGAAGTTTGAAGTCAGATGTCAAAGTCTTAAAAGGAAAAGATGGGTGGAGAGTGAAGAGTTCAGCCATGAGGAAGGAGGTTGGTAGCAGCATCAGGAGATTGGTTCTACTCAGAGAGGATTGATCTAACACATAAATACGTTAAAGGTAAGGCAGCCAAGTTTCTCCTGGGGGAGAAGGGGGTTACAAATATGGAAAGGGATAAAACTAAAATGAACCGTGGTGTTGGATTGGAGCTGGAGGCTAATGTTAACTCATGCTTTCAGTATATACAGATATAGAAATAAACGTGTATGTAAATATGTGTGTATAAGTATTATGTATACATGTGCATAATCATACATATAACCCCAGCTCTGTCCACTAAAAAGATCCGGGAGCAGCAATACCTTACTAGCCACAAGCATACCTAGCACTCAGATCTTAGTTTCCAAATATCCAGTGTCATTATCCACTTATGGGGTCCAGGGATCTTTGAAAGTTGCTGATTACAGAGCTGGGCAGAGAAATTACAAGATAAGCCTGAAGCATCTTATATGCTAGAGAGAAAGGAAGTTCTCAAAGAAGGGGTTTTGTCAATATGACACAGGTGCCAGCTTGAAAGGGCCCCCTGCTGGCCAAATCTGGGAAATTTTGAGCAAGAAATTTAATAATAATGCTAAAAATTATAACTTGCTGAATAAAACAAAATTCATGAATTCATCCTGATATAAAGTTTTAAAATAATAAATAAATGCAGAGAAGAGAAAGATTTTCTCTATAGTATCAATAGAATAACCACTAAATATAATGAAAGTCATGGACCATCATAGTAATAATCAACCAAGAAATACCAACAGATGCTAAATCTATTGGATGAAAATTTGTGCAAAATTGGATTTTTACATACTCTCAAAATACCTCCCCATAAAATGCTTTTTTAATTACAAAAGGAAAAAGAGTAACTTTACAGTGGAGATTGCCTCACAGATGTCTTCTTAATGAAGTGATCAAAGTTAACATTACCAATTATGAGACAAATTGAAATCACCTATCACTTGACAGGATGGAATAAGAACACAACTTTACTTATGTGGCATTCTTACATGTATAATTGGCATCTAACCATGAGGAACCATCAGATATGCCCATATACAGGGACATTCTACAAAATGTTTGGCCAGTAATCTTCACAAGTGTCAAGATTGAAAGTCAAAGAAACACTGAAAAACTAGGTTTTTTCCCCAGCTTTACTGAAGTATACTTGACAAATAAAATTGTAAGATATTTAAAGTGTGCAATGTGATGATTTGATATACATATATATTGTGAAAGGATTCCCCCACTGATGAAAAACTGTTTTTGATTGAAGGACATTAAAAAGACATGACAACTAAATGTAATACATGATCCTGGATAGGGTCCTATTGTATAAAGAACATTACTGGGACAACTGATGAAACGGGATGAAATGGCAGTAAAGGATCAGTGCTAATATCCTGATTTTGATGGCTGTATTATGGTTGTATAGCAGAACGTCTTTGTTTGTAGTAAAGTAGTCAGGAGTGATAGCCACTTACTCTGAAATGGTTTGCAAAAACAGTAGTTTCTTGTAGTATTTTTGTTTTTTTCTGTAAGTTTAAAGTAATTTCTAAATAAATATATAAACAACATTGTGAATCCGTTCAACACATTCCCCACTCCCCGCTCCACTTTATTTTTCTCGAGAGCACTTATCAACATCTGATATACAATACATTTTTACTTATTGTTGTTATCTGCCTTCTTCTACTAGAATATAGACTATATGGATTTTTGTATTACCTTTCCTTCTGTATTCTAGCACCTTCCACAGTGTCTGATCCATAGATGATGTTCTATAGGTATTTGTCCAATGAATTGACTTGTCCTGTCCTCAGGTGCAGATTGCCTGTGAGCTGGGGCTAAAGCAAGTACACAATCTCAGCAAGCCAGTTAGCAGGCACAGCTCTGCTTAATGACATATATAGAAAAAGAATCTCTTCTCGAAAGGAAACACTTTCTGCAGAAATGCAGATATGCCTATTCCTAGACAAACATTGATTCACTATAAGGACAGCTTAGCCCCTTAGAGCCAGAGATTCCCAAACTCCTCAAATTTCCTTGGTAGTTTTGTGTAACAAAATGGACCACAGCAGTTTTTTTCCAGAACAAAGAAACAGTATGCTTCTGACTCACAGATATAGAGATCAAACTAGTGGACATCAGTGGGAGAGGAAAGGGGGCATGGACAAGATAAGGGTAGGGGATAAAGAGGTACAAACTAGTATGTATAAAAATAAGCTACAAGGATATATTGTACAGCACAGGGAATATAGCCCATATTTTATAATAAATTTAAATGGAGTATAACCTACAAAAATATTGAATCACTGTTGTACACCTGAAACTAATATAATATTGTAAATCAACTATACTTCCATAAAATAAAGAATTAATAAATTAATCTTAAAAAAGAAACAGTCTGAAGTCTGCTTCTAAATCAATTCAAGTTACCTCTTTTTCAAGCCAGATTTAAAAAAAAAAAAAAAGTTTCTGGGCTTGAATGGACAGTTAATTGTTTTCTCTTCTTCTACTAATCTTATCAAACTTTTCAACATTCTTAGAGAAAATTTAAGTAAAGACCTCTTGTTCAATCATCTATTGAGATTTTTAAATGTACACTGGAAGAAGCCATATAAAATTTCCATTTGAAAAAGCAGTATTAATCTGAAATGTTTTTACTTTATTTGTATTTTCTTTATTAGTCATACAGCTCTCCAGAATTTAGTTAAATTAATATGAAAATATTATGGGAGGCAGCAGGGGTATTATAGCATAAGTCTTGTAACATAAGAATATGAGTCTTATAGTCAGAAAGACAAGGATTCATTCCAGCTTCACCACTTATTAGCAGTATAATCACGGGCAGGTTATTTAACCTTTCTAAGTGTCTGTTTCTTTATTATAAAACTGGTATGATAATGATAGTGTCTACCTTATAGGCTAATTGTAAAGATAAAAAAAATACATAAAACACTTAGCACAAGGTCAGCACATGGTGAGGAACATATAAATATTAGCTTTTATTTTTTGTAAGTGTAATTTAAATGTAAAATCCATATGTTAAATATAAATACGCAATAAACCTAATTGAAGGAAAATACATAACTTGTATTTTTTTCCTTCTAAGTTTCATTCTGGTAAATTTTATACATGGAGTCTCATTTTCTGTAACTCACATTACCATATCCTTGAAAAATATCGAAGTGTGATATAAAGGTAAAGATGTAGCTTTGACTTTGCATTGTTAATATTTATGGGAAGCTCAAATTGTATGTAGAAATTATATTATTTCAGCTCGAAATTGATTTGTAAGATATGACATTTCATTTTCATTTGTACACATTTTGTCTCTAACTGATTAAATAACTTCCCAAATCAGCTTGAATTTGTCATATCTGTTTATAGCCAAAGATAACAAACAAATTGTTTGGGGGCTAATTTACATAGTAAGTGTAGTGGAATTTTTGTTCTATATGAAGTATCAGATATAAACATTATTTTAATAAAATGCTAAAGAAGTTAACAATGTAACTTAATTATATGCTATGTATATATTTGTATTCCGATCTCGTTAAAATGTTTAAAAAAAAGAAGTGTTACATGGGCTGCTCTTTTCACTTTTTCAGTTGACATGGTTAACAAGTCTTATATTAAATCTGGTTTTGTAAAACTAGAACCAGTTGCTCCTAATTCATTTAACTCTAAAATTGGAGGAAGCAAAACATCTCCAATTCTCAGACCTAGTCTTGAGTTTCAAGTCTTCTGGCTTATGCCAAACTCAGCTAATGGCAGGAAAGCTTACACTGATTGATGATGTGATGATGGTAGGTAGATACCTCAGCAGCTACAGCCCACAGGTTCAATGCAATGTTATTTCAACTGTGCCTTAATTATCTACTAGAGGTTAGCCCTTTTTGGAGGAGCAGTTAAGCTTGTGGTAAAGATTAGATCAACCTACTTTATATATTCAGATTTTCAAAAAAAGTTTCCATGAACTGCCAAACCAATGGCTTTTGTACAGTCAGGACAGGATAAGTTGTCCAGCAATAACAAAAATACTCTCGTATAGTCTACTGCAGATCAGCTGGTGGGCCAGGGGTGGGGGTAAGGGTGTCAGCTGGGGTTGTCATCACACAGGGGCACAGACTTTTACAGCTTCTACCTAGAAGTGACTTGGATCACTTCTGTTCACATTTCATTATTCAGTGCAAGTCACCTCCAGGTACAGGAAAGTGTAATCCTAACTGTATCTGGAAACATTTAGTGACTAGAACTAATCACTCTCTTACCTATTACAATTAATTCAATTTACATGGAAAATTAATTCAATTTACATGGCTATGTTGTTTGGACATCTCCCGCTTCATCAGTACCTCATAACCCAGGGCTAATTCTGTCTAACAGAAGGATTTTTCTCTATCATTCTATGTACTTCCTTTTTACAGCTGTCACTCTCTTTAAGAGGAAGATTTATAGGAGAGAAGCAAACCCTTCCTTAGTCTATAATAGTTATGTTCTTCTTCTGCATGGATCTCAGCCCACTTTTATGATTCCAGTATAATCTCCAAAACATATTAGCTACTTAGCCAAAACAATTCTGGAAAAGAAGAAAAAGTAGAAAGACTCACACTTCCCAATTTCCAAATGTAATACAAAGCAATGGAAATCAAGACAGTGTGGTACCAGGAAAAAATAGACTTATAGATCAATGGAATAGAATTGAAAATTGAGAATTAAACATATACATCTATGGGTCAACTGATTTTTGACAAGGGTGCCAACACCATGCAATGGGAAAGGAATAATCTTTTCAACAAATGGTGCTGGTTGGTAACAACTGGATGGTTACATACAAAAAACTGAAGTTGTTTTCTTTGTATTATAAGTCTAACATTTCCTGTGCTGCATTGACTTCTTTGAGCCTCACAGGGCCCCAACGTCCTAAGCATGAGATTCCTTGCTCTTGTGAGATATGCCCCCCACCCAGCAGGAAAGGCTTCCCATCTGACTAGTTCCTCTATCAGCTGCACCAGCTACAACCCACTCAGTCCTCAGTCTAATGGGTTTTATCTCTCTGCCAGACCTTGAAATTCAAACAAGCCAATCACAAACAAGCCAATGACCTCCCGTGGGAACCAGGGATCACCTCATCCTCTGGATACTATGAAGTCTGACTTCCACAGCCTCTACTTATTCCTACTATTCTAAGGCGCAACCCCCATGTGACCCTGTATGATATGCTGTGTCCCTCCCTGGGGCTGCAAGTATGATTGATTAATAAACATCTATTTGATTTCATCTGTCTAGTGTTGGATATCATGTGTTCAGCCATCTCATACTATCTATGATAGGTGATACCTCCCTCACCAACTGGGTAAATAGGAGGTGATCAAAACATCCTTACCTAACAACAGATACCAAACTTAATTCAAAACGGATCAAAGACCTAAATGTAAAAGCTAAAACTATAAAACTCATAGAAAACATAGGATTTGGCAAAGAATTCTTAGATATGACACTAAAATGGTGAGCAACAAAAGAAAAAATAGATAAATTTGACTTCATTAAAATTAAAAACGTCTGTGCTTCAAAAGACACCGTCAAAAAAGTAAGAACACACACAATGAGAGAAAATACTTGTAAATCATATACCTGATAAGGAACTTATATCTAGGTTATATAAAGAATTCTTACAACTCATTTTAAAAAAGACAAATAACCCAATTTTTAAAATGGGCAAAGAATTTTTCTTAACATCTTTTTTGGAGTATAATTGCTTTACAATGTTGTGTTAGTTTCTGCTGTATAACAAAGTGAATCAGCTATACGTAAACATATATCCCCATATGCCCTCCCTCTTGCGCCTCCCTCCGACCCTCCCTATCCCACCCCCCCATCCCACCCCTCTAGGTGGTCACAAAGTACTGAGCTGATCTCCCTGTGCTATGCAGCAGCTTCCAACTAGCTATCTATTTGACATTTAGTAGTGTATATATGTCAATGCTACTCTACAAATAACTCAATTTCATTTCTTTTTATGGCCAAGTAATATTCCATTGTATATATGTGCCACATCTTCTTTATCCATTTATCTGTTGATGGACACTTAGGTTGCTTCCATGTCCTGGCTATTGTAAACAGTGCTGCAATGAACATTGTGGTACACGTCTCTCTCTTTTTTTTTTAACATCTTTATTGGAGTATAATTGCTTTACAATGTTGTGTTAGTTTCTGCTTTATAACAAAGTAAATCAGCTATACATAAACAAATATCCGCATATCCCCTCCCTCTTGCGTCTCCCTCCCACCCTCTCTATCCCACCCCTCTAGATGGTAACAAAGCACCGAGCTGATCTCCCTGTGCTATGCGGCTGCTTCTCACTAGCTATCTATTTTACATTTGATAGTGTATATATGTCCATGGCACTCTCTCACTTCGTCCAGGCTTACCCTTCCCCCTCCCCGTGTCCTGAAGTCCATTCTCTACGTCTGCATCTTTATTCCTGTCCTTCCCCTAGGTTCTTCAGAACCATTTTTTTTTTAGATTCCATATATATGTGTTAGCATACAGTATTTGTTTTTCTCTTTCTGACTTATTTCTCTCTGTATAACAGATTCTAGGGCCATCCACTTCACTACAAATAATTCAGTTTCGTTTCTTTTTATGGCTGAGTAATATTCCATTGTATATATGTGCCACATCTTCTTTATCCATTCATCTGTTGATGGACACTTAGGTTGCTTCCATGTCCTGGCTATTGTAAATAGTGCTGCAATGAACAGTGTGGTACATGACTCTTTTTGAATTATGGTTTTCTCAGGGTATATGCCCAGTAGTGGGATTGCTGGGTCATATGGTAGTTCTATTTTTAGTTTTTTAAGGAACCTCCATACTGTTCTCCATAGTGGCTGTATCAATTTACATTCCCACCAACAGTGCAAGAGGGTTCCCTTTTCTCCACACCCTCTCCAGCATTTATTGTTTCTAGATTTTTTGATGATGGCCATTCTGACTGGTGTGAGGTGATACCTCATTGTAGTTTTGATTTGCATTTCTCTAATGATTAATGACATTGAGCATCCTTTCATGTGTTTGTTGGCAATCTGTATATCTTCTTTGGAGAAATGTCTGTTTAGGTCTTCCTTCCATTTTTGGATTGGGTTGTTTGTTTTTTTGATATTGAGCTGCATGAGCTGCTTGTATATTTTGGAGATTAAACCTTTGTCAATTGCTTCCTTTGCAAATGTTTTCTCCCATTCTGAGGGTTGTCTTTTTGTCTTGTATACAGTTTCCTTTGCTGTGCAAAAGCTTTTAAGCTTCATTAGGTCCCATTTGTTTGTTTTTATTTCCATTTCTCTAGGAGGTGGGTCAAAAAGGATCTTGCTGTGATTTATGTCATACAGTGTTCTGCCTATGTTTTCCTCTAAGAGTTTGATAGTGTCTGGCCTTACATTTAGGTCTTTAATCCATTTTGAGTTTGTTTTTGTGTATGGTGTTAGAAAGTGTTCTAATTTCATTCTTTTACATGTAGCTGTCCAGTTTTCCCAACTCCACTTATTGAAGAGGCCGTCTTTTATCCATTGTATATTCTTGCCTCCTTTGTCAAAGATAAGGTGACCATATGTGCGTGGGTTTACCTCTGGGCTTTCTATCCTGTTCCATTGATCTATATTTCTGTTTTTGTGCCAGTACCATACTGTCTTGATTACTGTAGCTTTGTAGTATAGTCTGAAGTCAGGGAGCCTGATTCCTCCAGCTCCATTTTTCTTTCTCAAGATTGCTTTGGCTATTCAGGGTCTTTGTGTTTCCATACAAGTTGTAAAATTTTTTGTTCTAATTCTGTGAAAAATGTCATTGATAGCTTGATAGGGATTGTACTGAATCTGTAGATTGCTTTGGGTAGTATAGCCATTGTCGCAATGTTGATTCTTCCAATCCAAGAACATGGTATATCTCTCCATCTGTTTGTATAGTCTTTAATTTCTTTCATCAGTGTCTTATAGTTTTCTGCATACAGGTCTTTTGTACCCTTAGGAAGATTTATTCCTAGGTATTTTATTCCTTTTATTGAAATGATAAATGGGATTGTTTCCTTAATTTCTCTTTCAGATTTTTCATCATTAGTGTATAGGAATGCAAGAGATTTCTGTGCATTAATTTTGTATCCTGCTACTTTACCAAATGCATTGAATAGCTCTAGTAGTTTTCTGGTAGCATCTTTAGGATTCTCTATGTATAGGATCATGTCATCTGCAAACAGTGACAGTTTTACTTCTTCTTTTCTGATTTGGATCTCTTTTGTTTCTTTTTCTTCTCTGATTGCTGTGGCTAAAACTTCCAAAACTATGTTGAATAATAGCAGTGAGAGTGGGCAACCTTGTCTTGCTCCTGATCTTAGAGGAAATGGTTTCAGTTTTTCACCATTGAGAATGATGTTGGCTGTGGGTTTGTTATATTGGCCTTTATTATGTTGAGGTAGGTTCCCTCCATGCCCACTTTCTGGAGAGTGGGCAAAGAATTTTTTAAATGGGCCTTTCTCTAAGGAAGATATACAAGTAGCCAGTAAGCACATGAAAAGACTCTAAATATCATTAGTCAACAGGGAGGAGCAAATCAAAACCACAATGATGTCCCACTTCACACCCACTACGATGGCTAGAATTAATGGGTCAGATAATAACAGGAGCTGATGAGGATGTAGAGAAATCAGAGCACTCATATACACTTTTGATGAGAGTATAAAATGATGCAGCCACTTTGGAAAACATTCTGGTAGTGCCTCAAACAATTAAACATAGAGTTACCACATGACCCAGCAATTCCACTTCTAGATATACACTCAAGAGACATGAAAATATATGCCCATGCAAAAACTTGTATAAGAATATTTATAGCAGCATTATTCATAATAGCCAAAATATGGGGGAAAAAACCCAAATATCAATCAATGGACAAATGGAGAAACAAAGTATGGTATATTCATACAATGAAATATTACTTGGCCATAAAAAGAAATGAAGTACTGATATATAGTACAGTTTAGATGAATCTAAAAAACATTATGTTAAGTGAAAGAAGTCAGTCACAAAAGTCTCCATATCAAATGATTCCATTCATACAAAAGACCAGAATAGGCAATCTATAGAGGCAGAAGGTAGATCAGTGGTTGCTTAGGGCTAGGAAAGTTATGTGGGAGTAGGATGGTAACAGCTAAAGGTTACAGAGTTTCTTTTTGAGGTGAAGAAAATGTTCTAAAATTGAATGTGGTGATAGTTGCACATATCTGTGAGCATATGAAAAATCATGAAATTGTACACTTTACAGGGGTGAATTATATGGTATGTGAATCATATCTCAATAAAGCTGTTTAAAAATACTAGAAGAGTACTGCAGTATATTCAAGAAGATTGACACAAATTCACAGATGACTTATCTATAATAGATTGTTAAGAAAAGTAAGCAAATTTGGTTTTATTCCTTGTTCGAACAGAATTATGTTTTCCTATAAAATATTTCTTGGTGCTAGTATTCAAAAAGGATAGAGTTGGATAATCCACTGCTCTAAATAAATATGGCATGTTGTGTTTTTATATGATAGACAAAACGGGGAAAAAAAGAAAATGGATAGGGTTTTCAGAATTTAAGCTCTGCATAAAAGACCCTGCTCTTTTTCCTTATTACAACTTCTCCTAGTTCCTTGAGACCATCATCCCTCTTCTGATTTGAGTTGCCTCTTTACAAAACTTAAACAGAGCTCCCTGAAATGATGCTCTCTTTAACCTTGGGGAGGCACGGTAGGGCCTGGATCGACTACAGCCCCACTTGGTAACCTCTGGCAGATAGCAGCCTCCCCTGGGGCTCCTCAGGGAGCAACCCAAGTGCTGCCCACAAAAAATGATGAGTAACCCTTTGTGCCTCCCGTTTTGTCATACAGTGATGAGCGTGGACAAGGATGTGTTTGTTCTATCACTTGGACATCCTCAAAATCTGCTTCAGCACTCAGTCACTGCCCATTCCCCACAAGTGAACCAGGAAGCTGTTGAAGGAGTTTGTGTTCCAGGCAACCAAGTAATACAGTCCATGCTCCAGAATGTTGGGGTGAGGAAGTCAGGCAGAACACAGGGCAGGCACAGCTGGAGACTACATCCCAAAATCTGTCATCATAAATAAGTCATGGTTAATTTGTCCTTTCAGCAGCCACCAAGCTAGCTACGTGATGATTCTTCTAACAGTGCATATGCATTTAAATGCTTGGTCTGGAAAAGCTTAATTGGATTTGAAATCTCTTTCCACCATCTTAGAAAAAGTCCAACATTACATTTGTCAATGAAAAAAAAAAGAAAAAAGCTTTTTTAAAATCATTTTTGGAACTGATTTCAATTCCTATAAAATTTTGTCCTAAAATTTTGTTTTAATTTTTTATTATATACTTATTTGTTCCATCAATAATGACTATCAGGAATTTAAATGGATGATCACTTAAAAGTCTTGATCAGTAATTGCTCATGGCTATTCTAGGGGGAAAATCCTGATATTAAAAATGATACGCTCTGTAGACTTTTGAGTCTGGCTTCTTTCACTTTGCGAAATAGTGAGATTTATCTATGTTGTTCCATGTATCAACAGTTTGTTCCTTTTTATTGCTGAGTGGTGTTTCATTGTATAGATGTTCCACAATTGGTTTATCTATTCACTAATTGATGGACATTTGGATTGCTTCCATCTTTGGTGATTATAAAGTTGTCATAAACATTGCACATAGGTTTTTATGTGGGCATAACTTTTCATATCTCTTGCATGACACCTAGGAACAAAATTACTGGTCATATGCTAAATGTGTGTTTAACTTTATGATAAACTGCCATAACTTGTTAAAAAAAAAAAAAAGTGATATGCTCAGAAAACAATATAAAATATTCTCAGAAAACAAACTGAAGTTTTCCATTAAAACATTTTAAAGGATTTTATTTAAAATTGCAGACAAATTCAACAGTAATATCTTCTGTAGTATTTGCTATTCATTATTCTCATTAAGTATATGTTACCAAAAGGTAAAACTGACAGTACAAAATTTTTTCCACCAAGACCTATAAAGATGCCTCCAAATGCCACAAAAATTGTCATTTCTATGTCATTTTCCTGCCATGACATGAAAAAAGTTAGGAAAGCATTAGTTTAAATCCAGTGGCCTGCCATTTTGAGGTTGCCATCATTAACAATATTTTCTCCTCCGCACATCTACCCCCACTCTCTCAGACATTCTTGTTTATGTCTACTAATCCAATTCCCAATCCTGTTTAACCTCTGGCATTTATAGGAATTCCCAATCCCAGGCTGCTATGTCCTGCTTTAGAATGGAATCAAACTGTAGTGTGGGTACACAATCTTTCCATTTTTATTACATAAAGTCAGTAGGAAATGCACCCTCCTTTTTGAGAATAGCAAAACCATCTGTTATGAACTGAATAGTCTTCTCTTCAAATTCATATGTTGAAGCCCAAACTCCCAAAGTGACTGTATTTGAAGACAGGGCCTTTAGGTAATGAAGGTTAAATGAGGTCATAAGGGTGGGACCCTAATCTGATAGGACTGGTGTTCTTATAAGAAGGGGAAAAGACATCAGAAATCTCTCTCTGTGCATGTGTACACACACACACACACACACACACACACAAGAAAGGTCATGTGAGGACACAGGGAAAAGGAAGTCTGCAAGCCAGGAAAAGAGGTATCACCAGAAACTGAATTTGTCGGCACCTTGATCTTGGATTTCCAACCTCCAGAAGTGTGATAAAATATATTTCTGTTGTCTAAGCCATCCAGTCTGTGGTATCCTGTTATGGCAGCCCAAGCTCCACACTTGGTCCGTTACTACATATTTTGCTGTGTCTGATTGCATCCTATCGCCTTTACTTGCTTCTTAGGAAAAGACAAAAACAGAAAACTCTCATCTCCAAAATGAATCCTTCCATCCATTCAGCCTTCCATCAAAACTCCTCTCTGTTTCTTTTTCCCTTCTCTCTGGTATCAATTACTTTGGAACATAGAACTATTAGTGAGAAGGTTGTTTGGGAGGCAAGAAATCAAAGTGAAGAGAGATAAATAGTCTTGGGGAAATTTTTGATCAGACAATAGTGAGATATGAAGAACTGTCCTTGTTCTTCACCAAAGCCATCTCTATAGTGATGAAAGCAATTCTCTCCAGGTTCATCATCACTCTCTGAGACTGCTGGACTAACCGGTAGATTCCTGGACTTTGGCCTCCCTTTTCTAGGTTCTACACTCACTATCACCTTCTGTTAATTAATTTCCACCTAGAGATAAGTAATATAATTATGAACTGGTAAATTTTTTATTTACTGGAGTATATGAAGTTACAATTTAATTATATTACAGCTGTTTATATTTGATATGATTAGTTTATGCCTGGAGATTTTATCTACACTCACTGTCTCCATTTCCTCATTTTACACTCATTCCTCAACCTATTCCACAGAGATTGCTCTTGCAGTCTGCATGTTGCCAAATTTGATGGTTATTTTGTTTTTTTCTTATTGAACATTTCAGCAGCAATAGCACAATTCACCACCACCACTACTCCTTCTTAAAACAGTCTCCTCCATCGGCGTCCATTATACTACACTATGTCTCACTGAGCTCCATCTTCTCAATCTCCTTTCCTGTTCCTCTGTCTCCACAGAATCTCTAAATGCTGGAGTACTTCCAGATTGGCATAGGACTTCTCTTCTGTATCTGCACATTCTCCCTATTTTTTCTTAACCACTACCTGACCTTATAATACCATCAATATGTTGATGTCTCATAAATGTATATCTCTCCAGGTCTCCAGAAACACATATCCAAGTGCTTACTTGATATACCCACTTGGATGTCCAACAAGTAAATCAAACTATCTGTCCAAGCAGAATTCTTGATTTTTCCTCAGATACTGTTTCTTTCCAAGTTTTTCATAGGTCACTAAAGGGTACATCCACACATTAGGTTGCTCAAGCCAAAAACTAAAGAGTCATCCTTGATCCTTCTCTTTCTTTCGCCCCTTACATCCATCATCAAGTCCCACAGCTGCTAGTTTCACATTATATCTAAAATCCATCCTCTTCTCTCCACCCCCATTGCCACCACCCTAATCAAAAGTCCACTATGTCTCACCAAGATTGTTAAAAGTGTCTTCTAACTAGTCTCCTTGCCTTTGCTCTTGCCCTCTTCCATCCATCCTCCAAATGGTAATCAGGTTATTCTTTGTAAAACAAAAAGCAGATCATATCACTTACTGAATAAAAATCTTTCTATTATCAGAATAAAGTCCAAACGCCTTATCCTGGCCTGGCCCTTGCCTCCTCTTCCACCTCTTTTTGTACCAATTTTCCCATGGCTACATTCTGGCCATGTGGGCTTTATTTGGTTCCTCTTTGAAACCTCAGTGTCTTTGCACTTGCTAACACTTGCGGCTGTAAAGCTATTCCAGCTCTTCCCTTGGCAGCTCATTCCTACCCTTTAGGTTTCAGCTATATGACTTCCTCACAGAGAAACTCCATTATGATCTAATTCAAAATTCTTCCTACCTCTTCTTTGCCCTCTCTTTTGGTTCTCTATCTTGTCATCCTGTTTATTCCCCTCATTGTACTTATCACAATCTATAACTGACATATTTACCTGTTCATCTATCTCTTCCAGTAAGAAGAGGGGCATCTTATGTCTATATCCTTAGTCCCTATCAAAGTTTTTGTCCCTCAGTAAATATTGAATAAATTGATAGATGAATAAATGATTGAATACTATTCTGAACTTATACTCTAGTAACTGATAGCCTTGGAAATCTTTAGTTCATTCTCACATTTGCAGAGCTCAGAAAGAGCAATTTTTACAGGCGGCTGATTTGCATTCATTGACTGTATATTCTCCAAAATTTCACTCTCAGAGAGTAACTGACCTTAAAATTATACATGTATTATTTCCACCACCACATGCATATGTATATATACTAACTTGAACCAAGAAGGTACTTGTTGCTAAATTTATAGTTCAGCAGCAGATCTGGTATCTTTTGGATCTGATTTATTTTCTGGGTTTCCTTCTAAACATCTGCTTTTATCATTTCTAAATTGATTTTATTTGTACAACCTTTCATATGTTTTAATATCTTAAACCACCACAATCTCTTTTATATGCTATGATCTGACCAGATGCTTATCAATCCATTTTGTCTTCTTCCTGGGCACAGAACTAGTGTGGTAGTTCTTTGTGCTGTTCACTAAATATTTCTGACTCTGCCTTACAGACACATGGTCAGTTGCTCTTCTTTGCCCACCTTGATTTTAGGCAATGTCATCCGACTGACTTAACACTAACCAATGAGGAAGGAGAAGTTGCAGATGTCATTATTAGGTGGATGCCTTAAGCAAAACATTTCCTTCCCACTACTGTGATGATTGTGTTGGGTGACCAACCACCCCAATTTTCCCAGAACTGAGGGATTTCCTGGGACACAGGACTTCGAGATTCAAGATCACAACAATACCAGACAAACTGCTCTGGTTTGACTGGGTTCACAGGAAGCAGGGTTTTCAGTGCTAAGTCTGGGAAAGATCCAGACAGATAAGAATGGCTTGGTCACCCTATGATTTTGGAAGAAAGTGTTTACATGAAACCTCCACTAGCCTTGATTCCTTAGTGATTATTATGAACAAAACCTGTTACCCAACCCACACTAAGCATGTAGCATGAAAGAAAAATAAATTCAGTTTAGTAAGCCACTGAGATTTGGGAGTTTTTGTTTATATATCATAATCTGGCCTATCCTTAAAAATGCAGAAATTAGTACCTACCAGTGAGATGCTGCCATAACAATAAAACCTAACAAATGTGGCACTGGGTTCAGGCAACAGGTGATGAGGAAACTCTTTTCAAAGGCCGAAAATATGGTTGTCCAATACTATGCCATGGCAAAACATCTGACAGACCTGCCACCTGAAATGACTTAGATGGAAGATTATATAGCTGATGAACTTGTCATCCTAAAGGAAAAGGTTAGAAAGAAGTTTAGCAACATGTTCTAGTTGGTGTTGCCTACATTCAATGAGGTATCACAAGAAAATAAGAAGCTCATGAAAAGAATTGGTTGGTAATAAGCAGAAATATACGATTTAGAAAGAATGTACAAATTCTGTGATTTATAGGGTTGACAGAGGCAACTCTCCTCAAACCTAAACAGTAAAAGATAAAGCAGAGAATTAAAACTGATTAAAACTGAGCCTCTGGCAAAGATGAGAGCTAAGGTTTGTGAATAAATTGACTTGACACCCAGTATATGCTTTCAGTTGGTCAAAATGACCCAAGGCAAAAAATTATCAGACTTTGGTGGCTTCTGTCACCAAAGTCTGATAAGTCCAAGGTACTCCAATTAAGGTGAAACACCAAGAGATCATAATAAGATGAGAGTGAGAGTAACAGAGAAGAAGCAGATGATAAGAAGGAAAAGACATACAGAAAATCTAAGTATGTCTAGAAGAGAACTACAGGTGTGTGATAGGCATATAAAAGTACTGGAATCAGATTAAATGCCTATTAAGTTTACAAGAACATTATTCTGTCAAATAAATCATGAGCCTAGACTAGAAATATCTGAGACTTTCTGAGTTTTAGAACAACCCCTGGCCTCCAACCTTCCTCAGACAGAAAGCAGGGTAGAAAAAAAGCTACTCAGCCTGTAGGGAGGGCATATTCTCCAACGTTCATTTTAGGTGAGGCCAAGAGGAATATTGGAAAGGAATACTCTTCAAAAGGGAAGACCTGAGAGACACAGAGAACAATGGACTGAGCAGCACCTTCCAGAAAGTAGAATTACCCAATAAGGGACATTCCCTATCCCTAGGGTAGGGGCCCCTTATAACATGGAAAGATTTCAGAATCTTAATGGACCAGAGACTGCTATGTGTTCCCATTCATCTTCTTTCTGAATGGGCATGTTTATTGGGGTTATCCTATATCCTATATGATTATATATTATATACTGAGTATGCAGAGAGTTCATCTTGTAATTCTTAAGACTCTAGATCAAGAGGAGCTATATTCAGAGCTAGCTTAGAAATAACTACACATCACTCCCTGATGTAGAAACTACTATGTATCATGCAGGGATTAATCGCAACTTTGAACATGACCCATATTGAAAACTTCCTGCCAAGGAACACATGTTGGATTTCACTAAATTCTATTGTGTTAAGCCATGAACATTTGGGGTATTACGGAGTGAATGTTTATGTTCCCCCAAAATGTATATGTTGAAGCTCTGAACTCCAGTGTGATAGTATTTGAGATAGGGCCTTTGGGAGGTAATTAGGGTTAGGTGAGGTCATGGGGGCGGGGCTCATGATGGCATCAGTGGCCTCATAAAGAGACACCAGAGAGTTTGCAGTCTCTCCCTCAGCCATGTGATAACAAAGAGAGAAGGCAACACACTAGGAAGTGTTCACACCAGAAACCAACCCATGCAGGCACCTTAATTGCAGACTTCCAGCCTCCAGAACTGTGAGAAAATAAATTTCTGTTGTTTAAGCCACCCAGTCTAAGGTATTTTGTTATGGCAGCCTGAGATGACTAAGACAGGGGGATTTTTCTGTTTTAACAAGTAATATTTCCCTAATAAATACATGTAGTGTAAATTATTTTTTAAATAGCTTTTCAGTTGGGCTTTCTGATTCCAATGTCTCCTCTCTCAAATTCTCCATGTACAGCTATGCCAGATTAATCTCCCAAAGGCAAACCTCTGATTGTTTCCATCATAAATGCTCCTCTTCAACTACCATATAAAATCAAACTTTACCTTTTCTTCCTTTCTTGATCTGTCTTCAACACACATTTCGATCCTATCTCTGACCACCAGCTTGCGTACCTCATGCTATAAACTTTACAGCTTATATCCCTGTTTATCACCATCCAAATATGCCTTTTGTTTTCCTGCCTCCCACAACATGTATCAAAAGCAGGTATGAGCCATGAAGCAACCACCAGAGTGAGTAATTAAAGAACTGCATTTGAGTTCTCTTCTCTCTCCACTCCCCTCCCCACTTCACCCCCTTATCCTCAGCCGCCTTCCCACAAGCAGCATAAATCTCCAGAAGATAATGAAATCTGTGGTAGGGAGAAAGGATTATATCTCCTCCTCCATGAGCCCTGGCATTTTAACACAATGGTTAAGTGTGTGTGCTCTGGAGTTACCATTCCTGGTTTCAAATCCCACTTCAGCAATTTGTGTTCTGTGTAACCATAACTTACTTAACTTCACTACTCCAGTTTCTTCATCTGTTAACATCGGAATAAAAATACCCAAAGGCAATGAAAAGAGCAAGCTACAGTTAAGGCAAATTTAAGCCATTCCCACCAGGTTGTGGACTTGTAATGCCAGATCATTTTGTCAGTGGCGTCAAGACTCAAAATTATTGGCACACCCTGATAAGCACAGCTGAAAATAAAGAGAAGTCTTGCCACAGAAGAGGCATGATGCAAAGAGAATGGACTTTAGAGCTACGTAGATCTAGATTCGAATGCCTGCTCTTATAAGGTGGTAGTATGACTTTGAATCACTTATTCAACCAACCTCCCTGAACTTTATTTTTTTCTATATGGAAATGAGTATAATAATGTCAGCCCAATTGGACTGATGTGAGGATAAAAAGTGAGGTAACCCATGTAAACAGCCTTGCACATTTAAGCAAGAGCTCCCTTCTCTCCCCTCCATATCCATTACAGAAAGCAGGAGCAAAATTAATCCTCCTAATTCCTTAAGCTTTACTTTTTATCCCTAGCAATCTGATTATTCAATGTTTCTCCATGTTCTTTGCTTTCTAAGCATTTCTTTCCTAACACAGCATTATATTAGGTTTGTGCTTTTAAGAAGCAATATATATTAGCTAAAATGTCTTTCTGTTTTCTTTCCAGCGAACTAATTCTCACTGCAATCTAAAATATAAATAGCACTGTATTTCTTGCAATTTTTTGTGATCTGTGATCATGTTTACAAATTGATATGCCAGCAAATACCAAACTCATTTTCTTCTCCTGGTAACATTTAGTTGAACTCAAAAATTATACTTATCTGAAAATCAAGTTCAAAACTAGAATTAAAATTATATTTTGTACCAATATTGACCAGCAATATGATCTATTTTGTTTCCTTGTTTATGCACCTAAAAATTAATAATAGGCATCTAGTGCTTATTTCTCCATGGAGTAATTTATTCTCACTATCCATTAGGTCCTTTGTTTCATCTGCCTGCAGTAAGGAAATTAAAAGAAATGGGCATTTCATGCTCATAGTCATTTTGCTTCAATATGAAAAACAAGTCTATAAATTTATTCATGATTGTTAGGCACTGTGGGATTCTAGTAAAATAGAGGGGGAGTATCACCATATTATAATGATAAACTAAAAATGCCTCTACACATTATTTTTCTAGAGTAATTCAGATTAGTAGCTTCCATCTAGAAACATCATAAAAGGTGTCTACATGGTAAACTGTCAGTAATTAGGGTTTTTCAATAGCTATTTTATTGCTGTTTCATATATGAAAGCTTGGGTGTTTATAAAAAACTTTTTTTACTACATTTTATTTTCATTTTAATAACGTATAAACACTTGAGTTTTCACTTCTAAACATTCATTCAAAATTCAGCTATCATCTACAAATTAAGTTACACTATCACTCAGAAAATGTCTGTAAATCAAAAGCCTCTGCAATCACATCATGTTCTATATATTCAATCAACGAATACTTGCAGGTCTATTAAGTGCAGACACTGTCAGGCCCTGGAGATACAATGATAAGCAAAACAGACACAGACTCTGTTCTCACGGATACAAAGAAAACCTCAGTGCAGCACTCAAGATGTGTGGAATGGGGAAGTAGATTTACTCATCGAGTTTTTGTAGCCGTCATAAATATAAAGTCCATGGCCATGTGTTATGAGAGGTGCAAAGGGGAAAAGAATTGCAGATTGGCTGAAAGTCACAGTCTGGAATTTTTTAACCTTCCTTTCTTTTCTTCTCTTCATTTTAATTAAGATTTTTTTTTTTTAGAGCAGATTTAGGTTCAAAGAAAAACTGAGGGGAAGATGCAGAGACTTCCCATAGAGCCCCTGCCCCCAAACATGCATAAACCCACACCCCCGTTATCAACATCCCCCACCAAAATGGTACATTTGTTACAGTTGATGAATCTGAACTGACACATCACAATCATCCAAAGTCCATAGTTTACATTATGGTTCATGCTTGGTATTCATTCTGTGGGTGTGAACAAATGTATAATGACATGTATCCATCATTATGGTACCAAGCAGAGTATTTTCAGTGCCTTAAAAATCCTCTGTATTCCACTTACTTATCCCTTCCCCACCCCCTACCCTAATCCCTGGCAACTACTGAACTTCTTACTGTCTCCATAGTTTTGCCTTTTCCAGAGTGTCATATAGTTGGACTCATACAGTATGGAGTATTTTAGATTGGCTTCTTTCACTTAGTAATAGGTAGGTAAGATTCCTCCATGTCTTTTCATGTCTTGAGAGCTCATATCTTTTTAGTGCTGAATAATATTCAATTGTTGGATGTACCACACTTTATTTATCCATTCACCTACTGAAAGGCATCTTGGTTTCTTCCAAGTTTTGACAATTGTTAATACAGCTGCTATAAATATCCATGTACAGCTTTTCTGTGGGCACGAATTTACAATTCTTCTGGGTAAATATTAAGGAGAGATGTTACTGGCTCCTATAGTAACAGTATGTTTAGTTATATAAGAAACCCATCAAGCTGTTTCCCAAAGTGGCTGTACCATTTTTTATGGATTCTCTATTCTATTTCATTAATCTATTTGTCTATTCTTTTCCAGTAACACACTTGATTACTGTGGTTTTCTATCAATAGTAAGCCTTGAAGCTGGGTACTGTCAGTTTTGCAACCTTGTCCTTCTCCTTCAATATTGCATTGACTATTCTGACTCTTTTGCGTCTCCATGAAAACTTTAGAATCAGTTTGTTGATATCCACAAAATAACCAAGATTTTGACTGCGACTGCACTGAATCCATAGCATATAATGAAATACATTAGATTGTTATTATTATTATTTTGAACAAACTGTTATCTATTAGATAAATTATGAAGAAAAATTAAAATTTTTATTTACCTTCACTTATTCCTTCTTCCACATTCTCCCTTTCCTTTAAGTAAATCTGAGTTTCTGACCTACATTATTTCCCTTATCTTAAAGAACTTCTTTTTAACATTTCTTGCAAGGCAGACCTACTGGCAACAAATTCCATCAGTTTTTGTTTGAGAAAGTCATTATTTCTCCTTTGCTTTTGAATGATAATTTTGCAGGGCACAGAATTCTAGGGTGGTACATTTTTTTTTCTCAAGACATTTAAAATATTTCACTCCACTCTCTTCTTGCTTGCGTGGTTTCCAAGGGGAAGACAAATGTAATTCTTACCTCTGTTCCTCTATAAGTAATTGTTCTTTCTCTGGCTTAAGGATTTTTTTAAGGACAAAATATTCAGACAAGTATTCAGCTTTAACTTTCTGTAGTTTGAAAACGATATGCCTAGGGGTAGTTTCTTGGCATTTATCTGCTCAGTGTCCTCAAGCTTTGTGAATCTGTGAGCTAGTTTATGACATGAATTTTGGCAAATTCTCAGTCATTACTATTCAAGTATTTCTTCTGCTCCTTTCTGTCTTCTCCTTCTATTTCCATCACATGTATGCGTGTAGTTGTCCCACAGTCCTTGGATATTCTGTTGTTTTTTTCAGTCTTCATTCTTTTTGCTTTCCAGTTTCCACTGATTCTACTGACATATCCTCTAGCTCAGAGATTTTTTTTCCTCAGCTCTGTCCAGTCTACATAGACCCCATCAAAGGCATTCTTCATTTCTGTTATGGTGTTTTTGATCTCTTGAATTTCTTTTTCGTTCTTTTGGCTGGACAGTGACTAAGACCAAGTTCTACATGATTCAAACCCCATTCTCTTTTTTCTACATGATCCTGATTTTTGACTTAGTTTCTAGTGAACAATTTGAAAGAAACACTGTATAAAAGAGCAGCAGTTTTCATATTTGTGTAAAAATCTAAAACTATGTTGAGGACTTAATGTTGTTCAACTAAATGGGACATCATTTGTACTGTAGTCCCCCTCAGGAGTTGTTCAACATGATGACCTCGTCGCATTTTCTTTCCCCTCCCTAGCTGCTTCCCACTTGCTACCTTCCAGCTGCCTTAGGTCCTAAGAGGAAACAACAACAACAACAACAACAAAAACACACAAGAGAAGTAAATACTGGGGAATAGCTTAATGATAGTATAAGGTTTTCAATTAGTCATTTTTTGTTGCATTTATTATTCTACTATGAAATATAAGGAGAAAATGAACAAAACTTTTCTTATTTGAGTCTACTCAGTGATGTGCTGGAGTCAGTTCACATCAGCTCTCAAGAGCTAATTGTTTTCATCTTTTTCCAACCTTTGATCAATAAAAACAAGATGGTACCTTAAACTCTGCCACAGTGGATGTATTAGTTTTCCCATTGCTGCTATAACAAATCACCGTGAATTTAGTGGCTTAAAACAACACAAATTTCTATCTTACAGTTATATAGAAGTCTGTCACAGGTCTCATTGGGCTGAATTCCTTTCTGGAATCTCTAAGAGAATCCACATCTATAGATTTTCCAGCTTCTAGAGGCTTCCCACATTCCTTGGCTCATGGCCTCCTTTCCCCATCTTTAAAGCCAGCAACATTGCATTTCTTTGGCCATTCTTTTATAGTCACACCTCCCTTTGACTTTCCTCTTCATCCTCCCTCTTTCACTTTTAAGGATTCTTCTGATTACACTGGACCCTGAATAATCCAGGATAATGTCCCTATTTTAAGGTCAGTTGATTAGCAACATTAATTTCATGTGCAACCTTCTTTCTCCTTTGAATGTATAACTGAATATCTTCTCAGGTTCCAGGGATTAGGAGGTAGACTACTCTAGGGGAAGGCATTAAACTGCCAATCACAGAAACTGGCAAATGCTTAAAATCAGGACTTTTCCCCCTGGAGAGCCGGTTGTTAAACATTTACCTGCACACCACAGCTAGAAGTAATCATGAGGGAACATGAGGCAAGCCCCTTGTAAAAATTATAAGATTTAATTTAACAATTTAGCAATTTAACAGGATTCTTCTAACAAAGTTGCTTTGTAATTTAAGATGTTGAAATACACTATATAACAAGGAAGGATAAATTACTCTTTGACCAGTCTAAACAAATTAAGTTTGCAAAGTATCTTCATTTAGGATGGATTAATATGGAATCTGAAAATCTTGTGAACTATTAACTCTTTTCTTAGAAAAGATTTGCTTAGAAACAAACAGAAAAGCTTATTATGGAGCATTCAAGCTGTTGCCTTTTAAGATTAAAAAACAATAGCTGGGAAAGAGACCTGAGATAAATTTTTCCAGATGCTATTTATCATTCAAATAGCATCAAAAAATTCTTTCAACATCAGGCATGGATTAACTCAGCATCATTTTCAACTGAGGAGAGATGACCTACATATCAAGATTTTAATTCCCTGAGTCATAATGCAAATCAGAGAGGGTGGAACATTATAATGGCATGCTATGTGGGCAGGCATTGCTTCAGCAAACCTAGGGAGAAACATCAATCACACTTCTTAGACTTACAGCTCTGGCATAAAAGGGGGTCACCTTGTCTACATGTTGAAATCAATGATATTTGCAATAAAGAGTTATTTGATCAGATTGTTGGTAGTTGCATAAGCTTTTATTAAACAGTCCTTTTCTTTCCTTTAAGTTTTATAAAATATGGCTTTTAGAAGTTTCCCGTTAAAGTTTCTGACGGAAAGAGAGAAAGAAATGAATTCCAGGCTTTATAAATATAATAGCTAATATTTAAGTAATACTTATTCTGGCAGGAGATACATTAAGCCTCTAACATATATTACCTTATTTAATTCTAAAGACAACCTATGAGACAGGTCTAGAGGGTTCAGGGAATGAACTTGAAGTCAAATTGTCTGGATTCAAAGCCTGGCTCCACCACTTCCTAGTTAAGTTTGACCTTGGGCATATTTTTATGCCTTGGTTTCCTCATTTGTCTAAAAACGTGGCGGGGTGGGAGTGGTAGAGTAATAAGTCTGCCTTACAATGTTGTAATTAGTAGTAAATGAAGTAATACATATCGTGCCTGGCTCAATAATGTTATCCATTATTGTTAGTTTCATCCTGATATGAGATGCCTTCTTAAAACCCTTTCTCTTGACTTTTTTCTTTACCTTCTACCTAACCAAGAAAGGTGGAGATTTCCTCCAAAGATGAATTCTACCAACCACCTTAGAGGAAAGGAACAAACTGCTACAGTGGGAAATACCAAAGAGTAATAAATGTATATATAATTTCTATGTATACTTTTACTGGACTTGAAATTTAAATTTCAAATTTAGGGGTTCTGTTTTGCTATGCAGCAACTGCTATTTGTTAAGATAACAAGGTTCCTGCATGCCATATTTAAGCATTTTTGAATAAGGGGTTACAAAGTAGCATTCTAACATATCCTCTTACACCACTAGAAGTAAGCCTTGGATATATAAAAATGTTTCCTGTGAATTATTTTAATTATGCTGAGCATGCATTGCTTTTACAATTGGAAAGAAAAGAAAAAATGCAAAAAAAGAAAATGGATATTTTTTGGCAATGGTGACTATGGTATGTGGATTCTAGGAAACTTTTTGTTGTTGTTAATAAAAGGAGGACATGTCTGGTTTTATTTGTGCTTGTACCTAATTTTTCCTTCATTCAGATTCATCCTGACTGAAATGTTGTGAAATAATAGGCTTCAAATACCCAGATAAGAGATGTTTTAGTACAAACATAATGCTCTAGTTGGAAATTTAAAAGACCTATTAAAAAATTATCCACTGGTGGGGGGTGGTGAAGTAAAGCTCAGAGCCCTTTTGCTAAAGGCATGCCATAATCTCCAATTCTGATTCTCTGCCTCCATCAAGTCACTTGTAGCCACTTATGATTAGCCACTCTAGACACTCGATGAACTGGTCTTTTATAAATATCTCTTGAACACCAACTATGTGCCTGGTACCATTCTAGGTGTTGAGGATACATCAAACAAAACAAACAAACAAAACAGCAAAAATTGTCATCGTAGAGCTTACATTTTAGTGGAGGGAGATATATAAAACAAAATAAGATAATTATGTAACATATTAGACAGTAATAAGTACTGAGATGAAAACAAAGAAGGGAAAGGAGATAAAAAGTGATGAGAATGCAGTAGGTGTGAAATTTTGGACAGGGAAAGCCTCATTAAAAAGGTGGCACTGGAGCAAAGACAAGAAAAAAGTGAGGGAGCAAGCCATGCCAATATTTGGGGAAGAGAATCCCAAGCCAGGAAAGGGCAAATGCAAAGCCTTGAGGCATGTAGAGGATCTAGGATATCCACTTGCTGGTGTGGGAGCAAAATGGAAAATAGTAAAAAGTCAGAACGTTTTCTTTTTTTAAAGTATCTAGCTTTTATTGAGTAAAATAGGGACATGTTGGGGGTTTTGAACAAAGGAATAAAGATCACTTTGAGTTTTGTATTAAAGATCACTTTGACTGCTGTGCTGAGAACAGACTGTAGACAGGGAGACCAGCTGAGAGGTTATTTTAATATTCCAGGTTAGATGACAATGGCTTAGGACCAAGGTGACAGTAGGGGAACTGTGTGTTGAAAATAGTGAGATTCTGGGCATTATTCTTAAGGTAGAGCAAACGTAATCAATATATGGATATGGGGTGTTAAAGAGTTAATGAAGACTCCGAGGATTTCGGCCTGAACTACTGGAAGGATGGTGTTCCTATAAACTGACATAATTGAAAACAGCAGGAATGAAGATTGTGGATGTGGGAACTGAGAAGTTCACAAGTTCAAATTGGACATGTTAATCTGAACAGTTACTTTGGACAGCCAAAGCATGGTATTTGAAGACATGAGACTGGATAAAGAGAGTTCAAATAGTGAAAAGGTCCAATGTGTTTTTCCTTTGGGGCACTCCAACACTAAGTGAAGGGGTATCACCAATAGACTGAGTAGAAAAGCCAACGATGTAAAAAGAAAACAAAGACAGCATGTTGTTCTAGAGAGTGAAGGAAGAAAATATTTCAAGGAGCTGGGTCAACTGTTACTATTAGGTCAAAGTGAGCAATGATAATTACCTTCTGAGTTTAGAAACATAGAGGTCATTGATGCCCTAAACAGAAGCATTTTTAGTTGAGTGGTAAGGGTAAAACCTGATCAGGATGGGCTAATAAACTTGAAAGAAGCAAAATTCAGCATAATTTTTGCTTGGCTCTTGTTTCAAGTACCTACTGGGAAGCATTTGTCAATTCTCAAAACTGCAATTTTTCGAATATACATAAATGCTACCCAAGGCAACATCTGTATTTAAATGTAGCTCTGCCTAGTGACCTCATTAAGCTGAGGAACTGACAAAGCAGTCTGCTGTATATTTAAATAAGCAGCACAGTAAAAGCATAATTTTAAACAAATTCATTTAAGGAAAAAAAAAAGAGCACGTTATCTTTCCTGGCAGCATTGATACCTGATGCAGTCCTAAGTGACAGTCAACTTCCATTGCCATTGCAGCTTCCTGAATAGCAGTAATTGGATGTAATAGTGTCTTCAAGACATACTATATCTCATGCCAAATTTTACATTCAGTTTTATGTGGAAAGGCCAGGAATACTGGACACAAAGAGTTTACTTAAAGTTTAAGAATCTTAAAAGATCCATACAATTGTCTTCAATAGTAGAAAATGCTATTACTAATTTCTTAACGCATTTATTCGGAACTGCTTAATAAAATGTCTGTCTTTCAATTACTTAGCTATTTGTAACTATGGCCCTGTAGTTTTTTACACATTTTTAAACTTTGAGGTGATTTGTGTCAAAGCATCCAGAGTGGTTCCCAACATGGGTGGGAATGAGACAATTTTGCCCACTAGGAAACATCTGGCAATGTCTGCATGCATTTTTGGTTTTCACAACCTGGAGAGGGGAGGAGTGCCACTGGCATATAATGGCAGAGGACAAGGATGCTGCTAACTATGCTAAAATAAAAATGCACAGGACAGGCCACTGCAACAAATGGTCTGACTCAGAAAGTCAACAGTGGCAAGGCTGAGAAACTCTGCTCTGGAGATTGAAATTATGCAAGAGACACGGGAGCTTAAAAGTATGGACAGTCAAGTAACTGAAATGCACTCTACATTGATTTCAAGACTACCTGGGTTCAAATACAGTTGGTCCTCCACATCCATGGGTTCTGCGTTCATGGATACAGATATGCCATTTTATATAAGGAACCTGAGTATCTGTGGATTTGGGTGTCTGCGGGGGTGGGGGGGGTGTCCTGGAACAAATCCCCCAGATACCAAAGGACAACTATATCCACATTTGACTAACAGAATGAACTTGAATAATTTAATTCAAGTCTTGGTTTCCTTACTGTTCTTGAAAAAAATTTAAGCATTTGATATAATCCACATAATTTAACATTTAATTCAGTTCCTGACATGTAAAATGTGCTATTACTTCGTAAACACAAAGATTTATTATACCTATATATTAAAATCCAAAATTGTCTCACTAAATTCCTCAAGTTTCTATAATGTCATGATTTACATATACCTATGTGGAAAGTTGATATATGACATGGTTAATTCTTGATTAGCCACCACTGAACCATTGAAATGTTCTGCTCATTTGATCATTTGAGATCCAGCTAAAAGGTCAGAGCTATGTAGCAGGTAACATCAATATACACCCAAACATTTTCTCTTACCAAATTCCAATTCCACAGCCCATTCTTAAAAAGTTAACTCTCACTCAAAATTGCTACTAACATACTTTCTAGCCTTTGAAAACCTGCCAAGACTCAGCAGAAGTTCTCAAGAGCTCTTCTTGGCCACTAGTTCCATGGTTAGTAGCGATGGACTCAGATCCAACAATCCCCAGCCAGACCACAGCGACTAACAACCTTAAAAATCTTCAGCAAAGAGAACACCATGGTAAAAACCAGCATTAACAACTGCACATACTTCGACATCAGCCAGTAACAGAAATCTAGAGGTTTTCATTTTGCCCATGCCAAAGAGGCTTGAATAATCTTGCCAGTCTACGTTCGATTTCCAGTTCCAGTTCTTAAATATGCCCTAGTGTTACCAATGGCCTACACACAAAATAAAAGTGTTTTATTAGAGCAGCTTAAAGTCTTATTTTCAAATTACACGAATACACAGAAATTCAAGAAACTCCTTAAATTCTAACAGTTTATTTCCTATACCCTAAGTTATAAAATTCAGAGTAGAGTTTCGGCATTAAATAGTGACACACATCAAGTTTCAAACTATTTATTAATCAGTGTAAACCCCATCACAATACACCAACATGATTTTGTGCATTTAAAGGGTAAATATTTCCTGGTTAAGTGGAAAATTGTGCGGATGGCTTCTGGAAGACCTTCATTCTAAGCAGCTTTATAGTGAAACATTTCATTTAGAAGTCTGGACCTTCTTTCTTCAGTTTGCTGTAATCTACATTCACTGAGTAGAACTTGGAAAAGAAAAAAGATGTTTTAGATAATCAATCAAATACACAAAGATGGTACAGAAGTTTAAGATTATTTTTATTCAGCTTTCTATAGTAATAATTACAGACATTAATTTTGTATTAGGAATATTTAACAATATAAAAGTCATTCAAACAAAGACATTAAAATTCCAGTTCTTTAATAATGGTTTTGGTAAGGTAAAAATATTCAATCTTCCTCAGAAGAGCAGTGCCAGTATAATCTGGTAGAACCTATAAAAAAATTCTTCTATTTCAAGGTGAATAATTATGAATTTCTTCTGATACATACTTCCAATTCTTATGTTTTTACTTCCATCTCCACTACATACATGGGTGACTCTCCAACAGAATAGAGAAATACCAGTTATCATCCCTATTTGGTTAGCAAAGGGCTATAATTTAGATGGGAAAGATTTATAGCAATAAAGATTGGCTAGTAATATAAAGTAATACTTCGTTGTGTGTTTGTTTCCATACTTTTTAGATACAAATTGGCCTGCTTTGATGGCTTTTCTGTCCATTTTCTCTCTCTCACTTAGATGTTTCCTTAATTTCCTAACCCAGAATGCATCAAAATCAAATTCACACCTGACCGCCTTTGGTACAAAAGCTTTTAAACGGTACAGTATTTCTGCTTTTAAATAATACTGTATTTTGGAAGCTTTGTAATTTCCATAAATTTCCTCATATTCAACTTAAATTTTAGAAATATATCTTACTATCATTACTTAAAAAAACTGCCTCTAACTCTTAAGAATTTTTTTAAAAAATGATTTATATTTGATACTGCTCTAGAATTCCTACTGAGGAAACATTAGGATTTGTACATAAGCCCAAATAAAGCTATAATCTTGAGTTTACTCATTCTTGTGCCAAAGAACACTGAAGAGGCTGTGCTATAATTACTTGGAGACTACATTATTTAACTCCAAAAGAACCAAAACTGCAGAATTATCATCATTTTCTTCAATTTTTAAGCAAGAAGCTCATAAATCTGTGTCCATTATTTCTTCAAACCCTTTTCTTTATTTCTCCAAACATACCCTAACTTCTTTATCTCTAATTGAAAAATTCTTATTTTATTTGACTTTTAAAAAAAGAAAAATTCCCAGGTTGTGAAGCTTATCCTTGAGATACGTACACAGACTTTTATAAACTTTATAAACATAAAAGTATGAATCAGTCATAAAGCAGTATTTTTTGTTCTGACAGTGTTCTCCTATGAAGCAACTGAACTAGACAATGAGACTTAAAAAGAAACTAACTGTATCATCTCTAACGTATTAACAAAATATTAAAGGGAATATTTATAAAAGGAACTGCAGGTTATATTTTAAGAAATAAATATTTATTGGGCTCTTCTAATAGATCCCAGGCACTGCAGGCAGAATGCTTTATGTTTATCTTAATTATCACAACCTTACTCATTCTTACTTTATAAAAGAAGCCACTGAAGATCAAGTAATATGACTTGCCAGAAGCAGGATCAAGCCCCTACACCCAAGCAGAGTGGAAAGGTCACAGTACCTTTGCTAATTTTCTCAAAACTAAGCAGGTTTCTGATGTATTTGCTTTTATTCGGTTCCATGTGCCAGTATCAAAATACTCCGTCGAAGTTATTTTCAAATCTGCTTTATTTTTCAGCTTCCATGACCACATTCCTTTTCTCAATTTAACGGTGGCTACCTTTAAGGTTTTTGTAACAATAGTTGGGAAGGCACAACATATTCTGATCTCGGCTTTGGGGCATTTTATTCAGTTGAGAAGTGTTGCTAGGCCTTTAATGCTTAAATCCTATTTTAGCCCCCTGTCTTGTTTGTATTAGTTAGCTTCTGCTAGATTGTGAAGTAGCAAAAAATAACCACCAAATCTTAACGGCTTACAAGAAAGGTCTATTTTTCATTCACATTATATGCCTTTATAAGCTGACTGCCCTGTGTTCTCTTCATTCTAATCCTGGGCTGAATGAGTAGCCCTTAACTGTCAATTTGGTCTCATGACAGATGGAAAAGAACAATGGGGGAACTACATACTGGCTCAGAAGTGGCAGATAGCACTTCCCCTCACTTGATTTGCCAGAGCAAGTCACATGGCCAAATCTGATGTTAATGGGCCAGAAAAAAAATTATCTCAGGTGAGGGGAAGTGAATGATAGAGAAAGAATAATCTAGTCTACTAGTCTTCTAGTCTAGAAGCAGTAGTAGGCATCATCCACTCCAGGCTCACAAGCTTCTGGACTTGATTCCCTTTTATTTCTGCTTGCAAATGTCCCAATTCTTCTAAACTCATCTCTTGGCAAGTAGAGCCAGCAACAGTCCACAAACATCCTGTTTTCCAAAAACCTTTTCTATAACAAACTCTTTAGGCACATGGTCTTCTTTCCAAGTTATAGCAGGTGACACCTTATCAAATATTTTGCCATTACATGATTCATTTTTCCAGGCTCTAATACCAGTATCTTGGCTATTCACAGCCCAATCTATGCCACCACACACATTCGTTTTTTGTTGCAGCAACGTTCCATTTCCAGCTCACATGGCCTCATACTGGCAGGTATTTTCATGTTCCAGAACATGATTAATAAGTAGCTTCATTAACATAATCACTTGAGGAGCTTTCTGAACTATATACGCAGAGACTCCAATATGCTCTTTGATGGAAGGACTAAGGCCTGTTTTTTTTGTTTTCTTTTCTTTTTTAAAGTTTATTGGATGTGGAATCATTTTCTCCAGAATGGACTAAAATTTATAGGACAGAAAAAACAGGATGCCTGTGTATCATTTTTTGAGTCAAAATGTGACACAGATTAGATGGTTCACTTCAGCTTCACTAGTGCATTTTTGTTTGTTTCTTGTAGCAAGATCTGTTTAGAGATTTGGAAGCCAAATTATAATCAGAAGGTTGAGTGGAAAGCTTGGAATCTGTAAAAGGTGACAGTTATCTTAAAAGTTGTTGTCATCAGTAATGACAGCATCCATCTCCATCAAGGAGGTATATCTGCTAAGGGGTCCTGAACACTCCTCGGTCAAGACACCTCTTCTTGAGAGTGCTCAAAGAAACTGCTATTTTTTGATGAAGCAGCCTGGTATAATGGAAAATTCATGGCAAGTTATATACTTTAAATGGGTAAATTGTACGGTATGTGAATCATACCCTAATAAAGCTGCCCCCCACCCTTTTTGACATTGCAAGGATTTTATCTTCGTATGCAAAAATTTTACAGGTAAGTAAAGCTGTGTTTGGGGAATCAATGGTCTCAGATTTTCAACTACATGGATGGACCTTAAGGGCATTATGCTAAGTGAGATAAGTGAGACAGAGAAAGACAAATACTGTATGATATCACTTAAATGGAATCTAAAAAACCTGAACTTGTAAAAACAGAAAGTAGAATGGTGGCTACCAGGGGATGGGGGGGTGGGGAAATTAGGGAGATGTTAAAGGTACAAACTTGCAACTACCAGACCAACAAGTTCTGGAGATTTAATACACAATATAGTGATTATAGTCAACAATACTTTATTATAAACTTCAAAGTTGCTAAGGAACTATCTCTTAATTGTTCTCAACACAAAAAAAGTGATAATTATGTAACATGATAAAGGTGTTAGCTAACACTACTGTAGTAATCATAGTGTAATACATAAATGCATCAAACAACAAGTTGTACACCTTGAGCTTATACAATGTTGCACGTCAATCATGTATCAATAAAACAAATAAAAAAAAGTAAATGGCGTCAGTCCATGAAATCATTCTTTGGAAGAGTAGTTTCACAAACCAGTTTTCCAGAAAGATGTTAAAAAGTTTATCTAGAAGGTTTATGGTAAAATATAAGTTTCAACTGATTTTCATTTCTTCCTACTAATTCTCAGCTGAAATATGTCAACCATACCAAGAAGAAAGAACAGCCGACCAAACCAGCCACTAGATTAGTGCTACTCAAAGTGTGGTCCATGGACCAACAGCATCAACATCATCTAAAACCTTATTAGAAATGCAAATTCTCAGCCTCTGCAACAGATCAACTGAATCAGAATCTCTGGGGATGGAGCTGAAGAAGATGCCTATGTACACTGAGGTTTGAGAACCACTGCACTACACTACCCAAGAGCAAAGAAAATATTAAACAAGAACTATACTATCTCTTTTTTTTCTTAGTCAAATCAGTAGAATTGAGACATTATCTTCATTTCACATACAGAGTCTAAAGCCTGTGAATAAAATCCTTAGAAAAAATATTTGTTAGAAAAATATGCCATTCTAATTTCACAGAACAATCTAGCAATTCTTCTAAGTTCATTATAATAGAATTTTACTTGCAGATCCAATTTTTAAAAAACCCTACCCTATGACAAAGTTTATTAAAATACACTTTCCAGCAATTTTGAAGCAATTTTGTAGCTTACCTTGTACTGATCATTGGGACCCAGTTTGTTCCAGGGTTCTGGGTTATTCTTTTTGTCCCAACTAAAAGAAATAAAACATTATAACTGTTAGAGTAATAAAACACTATTTAAAATAGTCTTGTACTCAAGAAGCTAACATTTCAAATAGATTAATCCCACTTCCTATCAGGTGAAGGATGGTGTTATTTTCATTATGGAGTTGAGAGACAGGATTCATAATAAGCAACCTCACGTAATCAATTAGAAAAAGGTACAACATAGAGCCTCTTGGGGCAGCTGTTCTTGTCCCTATCCTTGTCACAAAAAACTTTACACTTGGCTTTTACTAGTGTTTTCTATTTCATCAATGAAGTGATATATAGAAAACTGCATAGAAAAACAATGAAACAACCTTTTCCATGCCTGTTCTTTTACAACTTCAAAAAGAAGCATTCCCTATTGTGGAAAACAGGCAAAAAACACTTAAACATACCAGCAACCCTGACTGTTTTATAAAAACAATTATCTCGATCCTCACATTACAAAATAGGTATTAGCAGTTCTACTCAACCAATGAGAAAATGAGACTCAGAGAAATTCAGATAATTTCATGAACCAGAAAAAGTAAATGACAACAGTAAAACCGGGATCTGAACTTACTGTATGACAACAAATTTCAGGTTCTTTATACTACTTGATGCTGCCTCCCTAGAAAGGCTGTGGCTCCTTAATCAGTCTGATAAACCATCAAAGTTCTAAACATTTTTAAGCACTTACCTGACATCTGGATTGAACAATGCCAGGCGCAAAACATACAGTGCTGCTCCAGTACCTCCCGCTCCAATAAATATGAAGAGGGGGATCAACTGGAACCAAAAACAAAATAGACAAGAATGAAGAGTCATCTTCAAATACCTACATACTGATAAAAATAAACTGAAAGACTACAGTAGTTTCTACACATTGATTTCCAAGTCTCAAGCCATCTTTTTATTTTATGTTTTTAAAAAACTTCAACAGCTTTATTGAGGTTTAATTTACATGCCATAAAATTCATTAATTGCAAGTATGAAACCACCAATGATTTGTAGTAAATTTATAAAGTTGTACAACCATCCCACGATACAATTTTAGAACATTCTCATCACCCCAAGAATCTCTCATGGCCACTGCAGTCACTCCCCATCCCCACACCCAGCCTCAGGCAACCACTAATCTGCATTCTATCTCTATAGTTTTACCTTCTCTTCAAACCGTCTTTCTAATCTTGTCTTAAAATTTGAAAAAAGATAGACCTCATATTGAGGTAAGATTTCTTATAACTACATTCAAAAGAAAGAAATGTAATTTCCAAAGGATGTGAAGATAATTCTGGTTTAAATGTGGAAAAAGTTACATTCAAATTTTAAATTTTCCCGTAAAATATATCGCCTTTTTCACTTAATATTTATACATCACTCCCATTAAATTTCCCAATTTCTTTCATCTCAAGGCTTGAAAAACAAGCTCTTGGCAAATTACTTAAGCTTGCTTCGATACAGACGTTACGAAAAATAAAAATTCTGTTAAATAAAGAGTCTGAATGAACAAACAGAAACATACCTATTATAAATACCGGTTTTACGCATAATCTCTGAAAACGTACTGCTACCAACGTTTAATGCGTCGTTAGGCAACTGGGTTTAAGATAAAAATTAAATATTGCGTAATTGATTTTTAGGGCCACAGCACGTTGATATGCAGGGGAAAATGTGAGATACAAAAGAACTCAACTGCGATTAAACTCCGCACTACAAAAATCCCCCCAAATATCAAGACGTCCAGACAAACCGAGCATTCTAAGATCAGAGACCCTCATATATTTGCCTCAAAGCCTCATGGTGCAATGCAGTGAATACGAGACTCTAAACAGCACAACAAATAGGGTGCCTGACCTTTGCTGGTCTTTAACCCACACAGCGCAAAACTATCCCTCTTGGTCCGACCAACCTGCAAGAGGACGCGCGCCCACCACACTGTTCCAACATTTTATTTTCCTCGAGAGCGTCCCTCACCTTTCGTGTGCCAGGCCAAACCCCACAATGCAAGGCGTGGAAGGTCAGAGCTCAAGGTCCTGGGGCAACCAGCAGAATAAGACAAAGTGAGGCAGGGTCCAGACCCGAGAAACGGTAAGAGGCTGCGAAGGAGAAAGCTCCCAGGGAACTGAGGCAGCCGCAACCAGACACAGGATGCACAAGTGAAAACACTGGGAAAGGGTTTAAGAACTTACGCTAGGATGCTTCTTGGCCTGACCGATGATCTGGCGGATCATGGCTGCGACAGAAGCCTCGAGTCCAGAGGGAGAGAACGTCAAACTCGCAAGGCCCGGGACTGTAGAGCCTTCGTGCCGAGGAAGGGCGGACGTCCAAAGTCACCCAGCACCTCCTACCTGAAGGACCCCTGGCTCGGAGGACGGCTTGCGACAGGAGGGCCCGGATGCGGCTGTCCTAAACAGTGCCTGTTTTGATCCAGCAGCTCTCGCGTCCGCTCTAACGTGTCCAAATCAACAGCGTTCAACTGCAAAGTGAAACATTCTCATTCCTATGCTATGCATACTTCTGATGGGTAATTTTTTGCGTCAAAAGTAGAATCCTTCGATTGACTACACAGGCACTTTCTCGGTAGGCCCCGTGTTTAAAGAGGAGGAGGACAGGCGGACGCACGGACGTCGCGCTCTGCGAGCCGGGTCCTTTTGCTAGCCTCCAGGGAGCCGGGTCTGCGCGCCGAGACGCTGGGGGCGCGCGTGCGGGGCGCGCGCCGGCCGCCGTGACCGCCGCTGAGGGAGTTGCGAGGCGCCTTTGGCTGCTGAGCGCCGGGCGACTGGAGGGCAGGTCGAGTCTCTAGCCGCTAAGGTCAGCGACTGCGGTTTAAAAATACTGCAGCTGCTTCCTGTCCTTGACTGTCGTTTACGGGCAGAAGTTAGAAACTAGTAAATGACTTAAAGATGGCAGTTGTCCTGTCAGTGTGATCTATAAACAGTTCCTGGTCCTAGCTTAAGTGTTCAACGCTGCAAAGACCTTTGGAACATTGCCACTATCCTCTCCCCGGGCCTGAAATTGCATTCTAAAAATATGTTTTTATTGGTCGTGTCGCTACACATAATCTTTTCTTGTACCCCAATACAATTGTCATTTATCTGTTTGTTTTTGTGTTTTAACCCGAAAGTCTTCCCTGGGACAGGCTTTAGTGGACACTCTGAACCCCCTCCAACCCCATACGTAACTTAAAGCATCAATCAAATGATCACACAAGTAATTGGGCCTGGAAAGAATAGGAAAAGTCACCTCTGAAAAAGTAATGTTAGACCTGAAGAAAGAATAGACGTTAACCAAGTGAAAGGAAGGATGTAGGTATACAGAAGAGAGGTAATAGGTGTGACGGTCTGAAACTAAAGAGACTTTTTGAGAAGCTGAAGGAGGTCTATACGTATGGTTGGAACTTGAAGAGGGAGAGCAAGGCGGGAATCAGATCTGCTGGACCAATGGTCATGGGTTTTATGCTGAGAGCATTAGGGAGTTAAGCAAAAGCAAGATGTTGCGGTTGTAAATGATTGCTTTGTCAATGAAGAATGAATTAGAGGAGATAAACATGAAAGGGGAGGGACTGGTTAAGGGGTCGTTACAATAGTCCCTGTGAGATAATGGTAGCTTGGACTAGTATAGGGGATGTGATGATGACGAAAAGATTCCAGAGATATTTAGGAGGTAGCACCAAGACTTAGTGATTGGTCAGACATAGGGGAGTGGGAAGATGGGGGAGTCCAGGATGGTTTCAGAGGTTCAGTTCTGGCTGTGTGGATTTTGATGCCTATTATTGAGATAAAACAATAGAGAATGATGGATATGTATATATGTAAAACCCGAGTAGACTTCTGTAGGGCAGAAGAGACATATAAACTAGAAGAATACATTTAGGACTCAATTTATTTATTTATTTATTTAAGCCCACCACGCGTCTTGTGAGATCTTAGTTCCCCAACCAGGGATTGAACCCGGGCCCTCAGCAGTGAGAGTGGGAGTCCTAACCACTGGACCACCAGGGAATTCCCTAGGACTCATTTCATTAATAGAAAGTGAAGTCACGTGACTGAATGAGATTGTTTAGGGAGAGAAGGTTGAGTGACAAGAGAGATAAAGCACATGGAGCTGGGGAATGCCAATATGCAATGCTTAGGAGAGGAGAAATGGCCAACGAGGTAGCAAAAAAATAATAAGTGGTGATTATTAAGATGACATGTCATGAAGCTTATGAAGACTGGTGTCTTTTTCATTCATTCAGTAAATCTTTATTAAGTACCTACTCTGCATCTGGCACTGTTCTAACTAGGGAGATGGCAGTGAACGAAAAAATTGTTCCTCCCTAATGGAGTTTACATGCTGGTTAGGAAGACAAACCATAAACAAGATAATTTTAGAGAGTAACAAACCAATAAAATACAATAATGAGACAGAAGGACATGGGGGACTGGAGGAAAGAAGTTTACTTTAGTGAGAGTGGACATGGAAGGTTCCTCTGAGGTAATATTTGAGCTGAAACCTAAATGAAAAGAAGGAGGTAAACTGCTGAAGATCTGAGGGAAGAATATTCCAACTGTCAAAAATGGTTTTGAGATTTTAAAAAATAATAAATAAAATGCTCAAGGGAAGCCAGTGTGGCTGACCCATAACAAAATGAGATCAGAGAGGTTATAAAGGTCTCTCTGACATTGACCTTATAAACTATGGTAAGGAGTATGGTTATGTTAAAAGAAAATATCAGCACAAAAATCATGGAAAATACTTAGAAGTGAACACAGAAGCCTAATAGCAATAAGTGTAGGTAGGCTTTCATTAAAGAAATTAGAAACAGAAGACCTCTCCTTGCAATATTTTATTTTTAATGATAACACTTGGTAATAAAATAAGTAGGCATACAAGAATGCCACTGTTAATAAGAAAGTAAAATCCAGTGGCTTACTCTTTTGTCATTGACCTAGTTTCTAGAAGTAACAATAATATAGGTAGTCAAGTGATGCCTTTGGAATTGTTAACAAAGCAGGGTTAGAGAATATAAATTTCATTAAAAAAAATTTTTTTTGGCCACGTGGCTTGGGGGATCTTAGTTCCCTGACCAGGGATTGAACCCGGCCCTCCAGCAGTGGAAGCATGGTGTCCTAACCACTGGACCGCCAGGGAATTCCCTAAGTTGCATTAAAGATTAACCAAAATATCCAATTGTAAAAGTTTAAATTTTGCACATTAAAGTTAGGGGAGTCTGTGAGCAATATTTTAAGCAGAGATTGGAAGATTAGAAGTGACAGTCTGGAAAAAGAAGCCATAGTAAAATATACATATTGTAAAAACAAACTTTAGCTTTAGAAGTAGGATTGGTATGTGTGGTAGATTATATTGTGTACAAATCCCTGCTGCCTCTCCCTGGAAGGGGATATCACTTACTTGCCTCATTAATGTCAGGCTTGATAAGATGACTTGCTTTATTCGCAAATGAGATGTGAAAAGTAGCCTGTGTCATGCACAGGCAGAAGCTTTAAGAGCCAACAAATGCCATGTTCTGTCTCTTCTCTCTGCTACAAGATCAGCAATGGTGTAGATAGAGCCTTCTGTGTCAGGCTGAAAACTACTTGGAGCAGATATGTTGCTGACCTACGGTGGACATGTATTGAGAATGAAAAACAAACCTTTATTGTTGCAAGTCCCCAGATTTGAGAGTAGTTTGTTACTGCAGCATAGCCTAGCCTACTGTGACTAATACAGAATTTGGCACTGAAAGTGTGGTGGTGTATTATCATGATAAAAATCCTAAAATATATGACATTGGATTCAGGACCCAACAACATGTGACGAGGTAACTATTACCAGAGGCTAGAAGGATGGCAATCTATATTATGCAGTGCTGGAACATTTCATGAAACAATTCTCAATTAATTAGAAGGCAGTTAACATCCCTGATGAACTCAGAGCTTTCAGTGAAATGGCAGGCAAAGGGTATGTTAGGAACATGTGTCAGTTGCTATTCGCAACAGTTGACAAAGTAGTACAATAAAAAGAAGGACTCAGAAAATAACTGATCCATTTGCAAGTTATAATGATAGAGAATGGAGCATCTAGAAAGTTAGAGAAAAAAAAAAGAGGGAGATTTGCTTCCATATAGATGATATAGCCTGAACAAGGCAGAAGAAATAAAAGTTCATAGTGTAAGTGCGTCATGTGTAGAAGGAATCGAGATGAGTTCAGTGTGAGGGAGCTTACGTTGCATAAGGAGGAGTTATAGAAAATGAAATGGAAAAGGTTAACCCAGATTTTTGAGAAGTTTATTTGGAACTTTATCTTTTAGGCGGTGAAGATTCATAAGTTTTATATCTAAACACAGGATAAAACAACTACAGGGCATACTGTCTTAATCAATGAATTGGAGCTGTTTTTTACCATTCCACTCTGAAGACATGTGCCCTCTAGATTTCTTGTTCCTTTGTTTGATTTAATTTTGTGAACAACTTAAAAATCCAAAATATCAATTGTTCAAATTAAACGCAAGTTGTTCAGTGAATAAATCTAAAAAATCTAGGCAGTATATCAATAGCACCCCCAAAAAATTATTTCTCTTGCATGGTTTCTCTGAAGATTCAAGCCCAGAAAATTCTGGAAGGTATAGTAATTATATGTTGTTATTAATGTGTGACAGGAAAGAAAGAGCTTTATTCTTAGAGAAGAAAAATTTGATAAGTGAGCCATGGAGTGCAACTATATTAATGCAAATCTAAAGCAGAATCTTATATTTTTTACTCTGTTTGCATTTAGGCATTTAATTATTTTTCTAGCAGATAAATTGACAACCAGAGTTGTTTTTCTGCTAACACAAATACAAATTATACCTTCGCTTATTAATAAAGATTCTGTAGCTATACTTAATCTAAAAATAAAAATGTTTTTCCACAAGTATTGTGGTTGCTTAGTATAAACTGTATTTAATTATAAAATTTCTATAAGAAAAATGAAAACATAGTTTGTTCTGTGAAAGTTTACTTCCGCTGTTATAACTCTCAAAGCCTCACATACTGTCATCAGTTTAAATTAAATACCTGAAGCATTTTATGTACAAAATTCAATGAATAGTAAAAAGTAAGGAAACTCTAGCAATTTAAAATTGTTGTACTTTTTTTCACTGAAAACTTCTGGTTAAATAATATTTTGGGAAAACTGTGTATTTACAATTTTTGGAAAATTATGCCATACACGTAGATCTTTAAATTATAGCTTTTTGAAAATAACTATGTTCTGTTCTTCTGTGTTGCCATTTATTATCTCTCTGCAATTTCTATCTTTTCTATGAATCCATTCATTCAGTCATTTGTTCATTCATATATTCATTCATTAAACATATATTAAGTGCCTACTATGTATTGTTTATCATGCTAAGTGCTTAGGATAAAAATAACACAGTGCTGTCTTTCTTCGACACCTTGTAGTCTAGCGGGGCTGGGAGTATAATTATTACAAAGCTTTAGGATAAGTGCTACAATAGGCACTGATACACAGCTTAGGTTACTTGGTGTATAGTGTCCTAACCAAGGTTAGGAATATGAATTCATTTTTGGAAATGTTGGGTCTAGGATATCTATGAAGTAACCAATCAGAGATGCTCTGAAGGCTGGCAGAAATATCACTCTTGAGCTCAAGAGAAAAGTTTGGTCTAGAGGTACAATATGAAAGGAAAGGTCACGTATGTGAGAGTTATGGGAATTGATGAGCTTGGCTACAAAGAATGTGTAAGAAGGAAAGTGTAAGGAAAGAAGAGGGTCAGTGATGAAAGTCTAGAGAATACTAACAAAATGAGGACCAGGCCAAGAAGGAGAAGTCAGAACAGAAAAGCTAGAATGAGTTAGAAATGTAGGCAGATATATCCATCAGGGTTCAACTAGAGAAACAGAGCTTCTAGGATATATGCATATATATATATAATGAGGGATTTATTATAAGGAATTGACATTATGCAATTGTGGGAGCATTGTTTCTTATTGCATCTTGAAGTTAGCGGGAAAGGTAGTCAAGAAAGGAGGACATGAGGCACAGAAGCAAAGACACATTACAACCTATGGGGATGGGTGGGACCCATGAGGACAGAGAGACCACATTGGTCTCTCATTGCCCCCAGGCTCTCAACTTCAATGATGTGGGTATCCTGCCAAGGACACTAGAGCCCTTTGTCACAGAACTAGACATAAACCTAGTTTAGGAGTATAGAAACTGAAGGAGTTTGGCAAGAACTGGAATACTAAGAGCTACCCCAGGAGATCTCCTGCATTTCTGACATACTTACTCCTCCTTACCCTCATTGAGTTGTAGTATCCCGATTTCCCCTTGCTAATCAAAGTCAATTACCCAAGCTAATAGAGTAACCTCCCATATGGCTGTTGATCGACTGGAATGAAGAGCCCCAGGTGACCAGGTGGCAGTTTCAACTTCCAGTTTAATGAAATCATTGCCCTATTCCCTGACAGAAGCATTCTTTTCTTGAAACTAAGGCTTCTAGACCAGCAAAGCTACAGTTGCAGGGCTGGTCAGAATTTCACTAGTGGATTGTTAGGGAAAATAATAAGAGCCACTCCCATATTATCTTTCACTACTGTCCTTCAGGGTTAATCCAGAGTGGAACTAAAGTGCTACAGCTGTCTGTTTGATATTGACAGCATTTCATACAGAAACATCTGTAAAACAGTCTCAAATATTTCTTCCTCAGTTAACTGGTCAAAGAGAGAGCTCTATGTAACCACAGGTGCAGGTTGAGAGGGGAGGGGGCATTATTGCAGGAGTATAAACGTAGGCATCTGTAACAGTTACTCATGCAATTTACTTACACCTTCAGGACCAGCTCAAACTCATCCAGTTTCCATTTGGAGATGGAATGCTGCCCTGCATATTCAGTCTTACAGCTTTGTTGGTCAGACAAAACCCAGTTCATGATGGATAACTCAGGTAGCATGGTAATTTGCTTCAAGTACCAACAGATCTGCTAGGTTACTTTTATTATTGAAGTATAGTTGTTTTACAATGTTGTGTTAGTTTCTGGTATACAGTTTACAGTGATTCAGTTATATATCTGTATGATCGAATATATATATATATATATATATATATATATATATATATATATATATATATGTATGCTTTTTCAGATTCTTTTCCATTATAGGTTGTTAAAAGATATTGAATATAGTTCCCTGTTATATACAGTAGGACCTTGTTATTTATCTATTTTATATATAGTAGCGTGTATCTGCTAATCCTAAACTCCTAATTTATCCCTCCCCCCCTTTCCACTTTGGTAACCATAAGTTTGTCTTCCATGTCTGTGAGTCTGTTTCTGTTTTATAAGTTCATTTGTACCATTTTTTTTAGATTCCACATATAAGTGATATCATATGATACTTATCTTTGTCTGACTTACTTCACTTAGTATGATAATCTCTAGGTCCATCCATGTTCCTGCAAATGGCATTATTTCATTCTTTTTTATGGCTGAGTAATATTCTATTGTGTGTATATATATATATATATATATATATATATATATATATACCACTTCTTCTTTATCCATTCTTCTGTTGATGGACACTTAGGTTGCGTCCATGTCTTGGCTATTGTAAATAGTGCTGCTGTGAACATCACAGTGCATGTATTGTTTCAAATTAGAGTTTTCTCTGGATAAATGCCCAGGAGTGGGATTGCTGGATAATATGATAACTCTATTTTTAATTTTTTTAAGGAACTTTCATACTGTTTTCCATAGTGGCTGCACCAGTTTACATTCTCACCAACAGTGCAGGAGGGTTCCCTTTTCTCCAAACCTTGTACAGCATTTGTTATTTGTAGACTTTTTCATTATGGCCATTCTGACCAGTGTGAGGTGATACCTCATGGTAGTTTTGATCTGCATTTCTCTAATAATTAGCAGTGTTGAGCATCTTTTCATGTGCTTGTTGGCCAATTGTATGTCTTCTTTGGAGAAATGTCTATTTAGGTCTTCTGCCCATTTTTAAAAAAATTTATTTATTTTATTTATTTATTTTTGACTGTGTTGGGTCTTTGTTGCTGTGCATGGGCTTTCTCTAGTTGTGGCGAGTGGGGACTGCTCTTCGTTGCAGTGCACGGGCTTCTCATCGCAGTGGCTTCTCTTGTTGCGGAGCACAGGCTCTAGGCGCATGGGCTTCAGTAGTTGTGGCTCGTGGGCTTTAAGAGTGCAGGCTCAGTAGTTGTGACACATGGGCTTAGTTGCTCTGAGGCATGTGGGATCTTCCCAGACCAGGGCTCGAACCCATGTCCCCTGCATTGGCAGGTGGATTCTTAACCACTGAGCCACCAGGGAAGCCCATTCTTCTGCCCATTTTTTGATGGAGTTGCTTGCTTTTTTGATATTGAGTTGTATGAGCTGTTTGTGTATCTTGAAACTTAAACCCTTGTCGGTTGCATCATTTGCAAATATTGTCTCCCATTCTGTAGGTTGTCTTTTCATTTTGTTTATGGGTTCCTTTGCTGTGCAAAAGCTTACAAGTTTGATTAGGGCCCATTTGTTTATTTTGCTTTTATTTCTTTTGCCTTGGGAGACTGACCTAAGAAAACATTGCTACGATTTATGTCAGAGAATGTTTTGCCTATGTTCTCTTCTAGGAGTTTTATGGTGTCATGTCTTATATTTAAGTCTTTAAGCCACTTTGAGTTTATTTTTGTGTATGGCTTGAGGGAGTGTTCTAACTTCATTGATTTACATGCAGCTATCCAGCTTTCCCAGCACCACTTGCTGAAGGGACTGTCTTTTCTCCATTGTATGTTCTTGCCTCATTTTTCAAAGATTAATTGACCATAGGTGTGTGGGTTTATTTCTGGGCTCTCTATTCTGTTCCACTCATCTATATGTCTGTTTTTGTGCCAATACCATGCTGTTTTGGTTGCTGTAGCTTTGCAGTATTTTCTAAAGTCTGGGAGGGTTATGCCTCCAGCTTTTTTCTTTTTCCTCAGGATTGCTTTGGTAATTCTGGGTCTTTTGTGGTTCCATATAAATTTTAGGATTATTTGTTCTAGTTATGTGAAAAATGTCATGGGTAATTTGATAGGGATTACATTAAATCTGTGGATTGCTTTGGGTAGTATGGCCATTTTAACTGTATTAATTCTTCCCATCCAAAAGCATGGGATATCTTTCCATTTCTTTGAATCATCTTCAGTTTCCTTTATTAGTCTTTTATAGTCTGCATGTAAGTTTTTCACCTTCTTGGTCAGGTTTACTCCTAAGTATTTTTTTTAATCATCTTTATTGGAGTATAATTGCTTTACAATAGTGTGTTAGTTTCTGCTTTATAACAAAGTGAATCAGCTATACATATACATATATCCCCATATCCCCTCCCTCTTGAGCCTCCCTCCCACCCTCCCTATCCCACCCCTCTAGGTGGTCACAAAGCACCGAGCTGATCTCCCTGTGCTATGCGGCTGCTTCCCACTGGCTATCTGTTTTACATTTGGTAGTATATAGAAGTCCCTGCCACTCTCTCACTTAGCCCCAGCTTACCCTTCCCCCTTCCCATGTCCTCAAGTCCATTCTCTACATCTGTGTCTTTATTCCTGTCCTGCCCCTAGGTTCTTCATAACCTTTTTTTTTTTTTTTAGATTCCATATATATGTGTTAGCCTATGATATTTGTTTTTCTCTTTCTGACTTACTTCATTCTGTATGACAGACTCTTGGTCCATCCACATCACTACAAATAGCTCAAGTTCGTTTCTTTTTATGGCTGAGTAATATATTGTATATATGTGCCACATCTTCTTTATCCATTCATCTGTCGATGGATAATTATGTTTCTTCCATGTCCTGGCTATTGTAAATAGTGCTGCAATGAACATTGTGTAAATGACTTTTTGAATTATGGTTTTCTCAGGGTATATGCCCAGTAGTGGGATTGCTGGGTCGTATGGTAGTTCTATTTTTAGTTTTTTCAGGAACCTCCATACTGTTCTCCATAGTGGCTGTATCAATTTACATTCCCACCAACAGTGCAAGAGGGTTCCCTTTTCTCCAAACCCTCTCCAGCATTTATTGTTTGTAGATTTTTGATGATGGCCATTCTGACTGGTGTGAGGTGATACCTCATTGTAGTTTTGATTTGCATTTCTCTAATGATTAGTGATGTTGAGCATTCTTTCATGTGTTTGTTGGCAATCTGTATATCTTCTTTGGAGAAATGTCTATTTAGGTCTTCTGCCCATTTTTGGATTGGGTTGTTTGTTTTTTTTATATTGAGCTGCATGAGCTGCTTGTATATTTTGGAGATTAATCCTTTGTCAATTGCTTCATTTGCAAATATTTTCTCCCATTCTGAGGGTTGTCTTTTGGTCTTGTTTATGGTTTCCTTTGCTGTGCAAAAGCTTTTAAGTTTCATTAGGTCCCATTTGCTTATTTTTGTTTTTATTTCCATTTCTCTAGGAGGTGGGTCAAAAAGGATCTTGCTGTGATTTATGTCATAGAGTGTTCTGCCTATGTTTTCCTCTAGGACTTTGATAGTGTCTGGCCTTCCATTTAGGTCTTTAATCCATTTTGAGTTTATTTTTGTGTATGGTGTTAGGGAGTGTTCTAATTTAATTCTTTTACATGTAGCTGTCCAGTTTTCCTAGCACCACTTATTGATACCATTTTAAAAGGGCTTTTTTTTTTTTTTTTTACTTTCTCTTTTTGGTATTTCATTGTAAGTATAAAGAAATGCAACAGATTTCTGTATATTAATCTTCTATCCTGCTACCTTGCTGAATTCATTTAGCAGTTCTAATAGTTTTTGTGTGGAGTCTTTAGGGTTTTCTATACAGAGTATCATGACATCTGCATATAATGACTGTTTTACCTCTTCCTTCCCAATTTGGATACCTTTTATTTCTTTTTCTTGTCTGATTGCTGTGGCTAGGACTTCCAATACTATGTTTCATAGAAGTGATGAGAGTGGGCATCCTTGTTTTGGTCCAGATTTTAGCAGGAAGGCTTTCAGTTTTTCACCATTGAGTATTACATTGGCTGTGGGTTTGTCATAAATAGCTTTTATTACTTTGAGATATGATCCCTCTATACCCACTTTGGTGAGAGTTTTTATCATGAATCGATGTTGAATTTTATCAAATGCTTTTTCTGCATCTATTGAGATGATCATGTGGTTTTTGTCTTTTCTTTTGTTGATGTGGTGTATCACATTGATTGACTTGCGTATGTTGAACCGTCCTTTTGACCCTGGGGTGAATCCAACTTGATCATAGTGTATTCCCCTCTTTATGTGTTGTTGGATTCGATTTGCTAATATTTTGTGGAGGATTTTTGCATCATATTCATCAAAAATATTGTCCTGTAATTTTCTTTTTTGGTAGTGTCTGTCTGGTTTTTGTATCTGGGTAATGGTGGCTTCATAGAATGACTTTGGGAATGTTCCCTCCTGTTTTGGAAGAGTTTGAGAAGGATCAGTATAAGTTCTTCTTTGTATGTTTGGTAGAATTGCCCAGAGAAGCCATCGAGTCCTAGACTTTTGTTTGCAAGGAGTTTTTTTTTTTTCTTACAGATTCTGTTTCAATTCTAGTGCAGATTGACTAGGTTATATCAGTACATCTCAGCTGAAGAGCAATTTGCATGGCAGCTGAGACCTGTTGCAGAGCCCTGCCAAAAACTAGCAGCTCTTCAGGCTACTCAGTAAATGGGTCAGAATAACACCCAGATGAGGTAAATGTTGCCTCCAGAATCTAAAGAGACCCACATAGTATTATGCATTTTTGTGATAAGAGGAAGCAAATGCAGTAACAGATCCCTCACTTTGAAAGGCTATCTTGACATGTCCCAGACCATTGGAACCCTTGGAATTTCACTGAGTTGGCAGAAATATGATTTTTTTGATCATGTTTACTTCCCACAATCTAGCCTACAATTATCAATATGTTAGATAAGTGTTATTTCATTTTTACTAGATCAATTCAATATGATACCATCAGTGTAACTGGTCAGCATGATTTCTTGTGGGAAAAAAAAAAAAGACACAAGGGCACTGCAGGTGGGCTGCCAAGTTGATATATCCCTGAGGTAAGACAGTCAGAGTGTATTACTAATCAACAGAAAGCAAACTGCTATTCATGGTCTCTAATAACAGCAGTGGATACAGAAGCATTCTTCAGTCCAAGATCAAGGTGCCAGCAGATTGTGTTTTTGGTGAGAACCTTCTTTTAGATTTGCAGATGGGGGACTTTTCACTGTGTCCTCACATAGTGAAAAGAGAGAGCTCTGGTCTCTCTTCTTATGCTTATAACGACAGTAATTCCATCATGGGGACTCCACCCTCATTACCTTTCTAAACCTAATTGTGTCCCAAGGGCCCCATTTACAAATACTGGCATATTGGGAGTCAGAGCTTCAACATATGAATTTGCGGGAGACACAAACATTCATATGCATAGCTGTTCAGAACAGCTATCGAACCTTCAAGGGATAGATAATTCCTATTAAATGTAACCATAACATTGAGAAAAGAATCTTCCATATTTATAAAGCATTAACCTCATAATAAAACTTGACAAGAATCATCCACCCATGCTTTCTTTAATCGCCACCAGACTAATTACAGCAGTTTTATTAAAGAAATATCAAATTCCTCAAAACGTGGGTCCCTAGTAAAACATTATGAGTTAAAATTACTTGATCTTAAAACTGTTCACAGGGACTTCCCTGGTGGTCCAGTGGTTAAAAATCCGCCTTCCAATGCAGGGGACACGGGTTCCATCCCTGGTTGGGGAACTAATATCCCACATGCTGCGAGGCAACTAAGCCCATGCACCACAATGAGAGAGTCCACGTGCCAGAACTAGAGAGAAGCCCGCGTGCCACAACTACGGAGCCCACGCGCTCTGGAGCCCATGCACAACTAGAGAGAAGCCTGTGCACCACAACTAAGACCTGACACAGCCAAAAATAAATTAAATAAATAAATAAATATATTTAAAACTGTTCACAACTTGAACTTCCAAGATTGGCATATTAGGTTATTCAGACAATGCAGACTATATTTTTCTGTTCAAAAACACTGAAGAATATAGTGGGTTGAATAGTGTCCACTAAAAATTCGTGAACACCTGGAACCACAGAATGTGAACTTACTCGGAAATAGGCTCTTTGCAGATGTAATTAGTTAAAGTAAGGTCATATTGGATTAAGATGGGCACTAAGTTCAATGATTGGTATCCTTATAAGTAGAGGGAAGGGACACACAGACACAGAGGCACAGAAAGAAGGCCATGTGAAGATGGAGACAGATTGGATTTATGCTACCAATAAGCACAGGAACACCAGGAGTCACTAGGAAATAGAAGAGGCAGGGAAATTTTCTCTCCTAGAGCCTCTGGAGGAAATATGGCCCTGTTAACACCTCGATTTCAGACCTCTGACCTCCAGAACTGTAAGAAAATAAATTCTTTTTATTGTAAGCCACCCAATTTACACTTGAAGTCCTTGAAAACTAATACAGATTTTGGTACCAGAAGCGACGTGCTGTTGTAACAAATACCTAAAAATGAGGAAATGTCTTTGGCATTGGGTAACGGGTAGAGACTGGAAGAATTTTGAAGTACATGATAGAAAAAGCCTATAATGCGTTGAAGAGAAAGTTGTTAGAAATATGGATATCAAAGGTAGTTCTGATAAGGGTTCAGATGGAAGTGAGGAGCACAGTAGAGAAAGTTTCTATCATCTTGGAGAATACTTGTATTGTCATTAACAGAACATTGGTAGAAATATGAACATTAAAGGTGCTTCTGGTGAGGCTGTAGAAAGAGAACATGTTATTGTACATTGGAGGAAAGGTGATCTTTGTTATTAGTGGCAGACAATTTGACTGAATTTTGTTCTGTTGTTGGGTATGAAGTAGACCTTGTAAATAGTGAACTTGGATATTTAGCTGAGGAGATTTCCAAGCAAAGTGATGAAGGTACAGCCTTGTTTTTCCTTGCTACTTATAGTAAAATGCAAGAGGAAAGAGATAAGGCTAAGAAAAATGAAGACAGTGCAAGATAGTGCCCAATATGTATGAAATTGAAGTCTTGGAGAAGACTAAGAGAATAAAAGAGAAGAAAAAATATTTGGAGCTATAATAACAAAGGTTATTCCAAATCTGATGTAATATATCAAACTAAAGATTCACAACTCTCTTCAAGTACCACGTAGAAGAAAAAGAAAACCTCACCTAAATACGTTGCTGATGAGAGTATAAATTGGTACTATACTTCGAAAATCTGTTTGACTTTTTCACTAAAGTTTAATATTTGAATACTATATGACCCACTAATTTCACTTTGAGATATAAACCCAACAGAAATGTGTGCTTATGTGCACCGAGACATGAACAAGAATATGTATAGAATCATTATCTATAATAGCATAAACTGGAAAGAACCAAAATGTTTATCAAGGGTAAATGAAAAATAGATTGTGGTAATTCAAGCATGTGCTTCCACAATGCAAATGAACTACAACTACACACAACAACATAGATGATCCTCACAAAAAAATATTAGTCAAAGAAACCAGAAACAGAACAACATATACTGTATGAGTCCATGTACATAAAATTTGAAAAAATAGTGTTAGACTCAAGAAAATGACTATATTTATAGGCTGCAGAGGGTATTAATTGAGGGGGCTCAAGAGAGGCTTTTTTGGTCTTGGCATGGATGGTGTTTATGAGGGCGTTTTGTTTCTTGATCCTTTCATCTGTATGTTCATTTTTTGCTTTCCTCTGATATTTTCCAGTAAAAGTTTTTTTTAACTGAGTTGTGTAGATTTAGAACAATGTTAGGGAGTTTGCTTATGTTCTGTCACTTAAAGACCTGATGGATTAAAAAGAACAGAAGGTATCATTTACATATTCTTGTTTCTTTGAAAGCTTCACCACCTTTTGAGTTGATGACATGAAACCTCCTGTCTCTAACTAACCTTATTTGTCTAACATACAATATTGTACACTTTATGATGTTGCATCACTGATGCTGTCTTTGCCCATCTGCTTTGCTTTCTTGGGACTTGCCCCTTGTGAAACTCAGCCCCTAAGACTGCCATTCATATGCACCAAAGCATAATTAAATATCTCGGCTTGTCTAAGAGATCTAATACACAGCTATTACAGCAAATATTGAAATACCCCTCACTTTCATCTTATCTCCATGCAGAACAAATACTGATAACATTTCACAGTATCATTGTTAGTTTAAAAACAAGCTGTGTTACAGTGTGGATGAAACACTGAAAACACTATGAACAACATGAAAACACTATACTAGGTAAAAGAAGCCAGACACATAAGATCATTTGTATGAAAAGTCTAGAATAGGCAAATCCCAAGAGACAGAAAGTAGGTTAGTGATTGCCAGGGTCTAGAAATAAGGAAACAAGGAGTAACTGCTAATGTGTTTGGGCTATCTTTCTGTAGTGATGTTATAAATGTTCTAGAATTAGATAGTGGTGATGATTGTACAACTTTTGAATATGCTAAAAACCACGAATTTTACACCATGAAAGGGTGAATTATATGGTATGTGAATTGTATCTCAATAAAGCTATTATAAAAACTCAGTCCGGAGCTAAGCACCTTTTTTTTTTTCTAATAAATCTTTATTGGAGTGTAATTGCTTCACAATGCTGTTAGTTTCTGTTGTACACCAAAGTGAATCAGCCATATGCATACATATGTCCCCATATCCCCTCCCTCTTGAGCCTCCCTCCCATCTGCCCTATCCCACCCCTCTAGGTAAGCACCTTTTTTAAAAAAGTTAATCTTGTTATGTCTAGAGAGATGACTAACTGGCTAGGGCACAAAGATTATTTTCATAATTTTTTGTGCATTAAAATTTTTTTACTGTGTGTACATATTATCTATGAAAAATTAATTAATTAAAAATTTTCATTATTATTCATTTTTTAATATATGTGGAAAGTTTTTACTCTGTAATACTAGAGCAGATCCTTGCCGCCTTGGGGAAAATTCTGTAGTCAGTATATTTTATATTATTTGAAAAGAGTGATTATCAATGAACCCTTTATTAGGAAACATTGAAATAATTTTAGAAGTTCCCAGTCATCCAAAGTTGCAGTTGAGAATTCTGATTCAAACCTGACTTCTATTCCTTTGTAGATATTCTGTCTTTTCGCTGTGGAAGCACTTAGGATTCTCTTGAAGATCAGATATTTCAGCACTATCTTTTTGTACTTCATCAGTATTATTTTGTCCTGAATATCTCTGAAAACATTAATTATCGCAAGATAAAATGATCCACGGACTCTCTACAGGGAATACCCTTAAGTCAGGGTTCCCCAACCCCCGGGCCTCAGACCAGTATCCGGTTGGGCCTGTTAGGAACCAGGCCGCACAGCAGGAGGTGAGCGGTGCGCAAGCGAGCAAAGCTTCATCTGCAGCTCCCCATCGCTCCCCATAGTTCCCCTTACCGCCTGAACCATTCCCCACATTGCTCGCATTGCTGCCTGAACCATACCCTCCCCCAAGCTGGGGAAAAACTGTCTTCCACGAAACAGGTCCCTAGTGCCAAAAAAGGTTGGGGACCCCTGCCTTAAGGGATCACAAATGACAGCCATTTGTTTGGCTAGCTGCCTGCTCCAGCCCAAGTCAGTATTTCTTATTTTAATCCTAATAAAATAATAATTTTCCTTCTGTCATAGCAAGCACTTGTTACCAAAGGCTTGCCTTCAACAGCCACCTTATTCCAGGTGATCACATTTCATACTGTAAGTAACTGTTCTACCACTGTATCTGTATCTTATTTGCCACTGGTCATGAAGTTGTCACTGATTTTTGACACACACCAAGTCAATTAATAAACCTTTAATTCCCATTGTTGAGAAGTTGATTTATTTTCTGAACACCTTTCTGTAGCAAGCACTGTGTCAAACAAGATTTTAGTAGAAGAAATGGAAACCACTCTAAGTACTTTATTCTGAAAAGAAATTTGGTACATACAAAATCATTAGAAAGGCTGAAAGAGTGAAAGTCAGTGATCCAAAGAGGCTTCTAGTTTCAAGATCATACAACTGTAGCTGTGATCTAGATGTCAGAAAACAAAGTGCAGCTGTTGCTGCTAACATTTTCCAGATCTGGTTCTCCACCATGACCTTATTTATACCTTTGAAACTGGTGAGTAGATACCAGAACGTAGATTCTATTTTCATAGATAATGGATCTTGTTTTGCTGCTGCTACAGCTAAAAGAAGGTGGTCTCTGTCTCCTTTTCACCTTCTAAATCTCATGATGTACATAAGAGACCTGATATAGATGAATTATATAATTGTCTTAGAGGTTTTTTAAAATTTAAAACCTCTCATGTTGGTAGTTTTACTTAAATGTTTATTGATTCTTGGTTGCCTATATGTTGTATACATAATGTGGTTTTGGTAGACAGAATTTATATATGTTGTCTAAATAAGAAGTCCCGTTCATCTGGCAGATAATGAATGCAAGTTCTGTTTGTAGATTTCCTTGCTCTGATGGTTGTTGTGGGTGGGAAAAATATAAGTGATGTAGGGAAGGGAGCATGTGAGTAGGCTCTACTTTGTGGTTTATGAGTAGTTTTATATGCTGGATCTTCCTATTCCTTATGGCAGTTCATGACACTGGGTTCATTATCCTTCTTTCTCCTATAAACCTGGTGCCCAGTCTGGTAATTTCTGTAATCAGACTTCTCACTTAATAAAACTGAACTTCAAATTATATACTGGGGAGAAACACTATTTTCAGCTTCTCTGAAAATGGATTGCTATGTGGCTTTTTTTCCTTCTTATGAATCATCCAGCCTATTATCCAAGTCTTAGCTCTTCTCACAGCCCTCATTATCTCTCATCTGAGCGTTATGCAGAGACTTTACTGGAAAAACTCATTTCAGTAACTCATCTCTTTCACCTGGATGAGATTATTCACTTTTTAGTCAGGTGGGTTTTGTTGGCAATCTGAGCCTACCTCCATACCTACCTTCTTTTCTAGCCCTCAAAAGTTTGCTTGTGACACTCTTCTAAGATTTATAGCAGTATTATGCTTTTATGGCTTTATTTCTATTTTTATATTTCTTCTGTGATTTCAGCGAAATTTGGGGAGGGTAACTGAGATGTTCAGTTACTCTTTGTGAGCCAGTCCTATTATCCTTAGGTTTATAACAAACTGATTTCTACTTTTCTGGCTGCTTAAAAAACTAATCAGGATCTACAGCTTCTCACTCAAACCAGATAATACAATTCAATTTTTTTTTTCATTTCTCTTGTCTTACTGCCACCAAGCACCCCATCTCTTTATCTCCAAATATCTTGGATTTGATTATAATCATTTTGAATTACGACTCTTCTATTTTACTTACCCTTGCTTATTAATTGTATTAAAACCCACACTTTTATTATCAATAATTATTCACATTTAATTGTAACTTTTATTTTCCTTTCCTTTTTACATCATGTTTTGCATTGCATGCCCTCCTATTTCTTGGATTTTTTCCTCCATTTTCCTGGAGTAATTATGGAGATAAGTTACTTTGTCATTTACTTCTCAAAAATTTTATTTAACGAGAGAGGCTATTATTATCATCTCCAGATTCTAATTGAGGAATCAGAGGCTCAAAGAATTCAAGTTGACTTTCTAAAGACACAGAAATTCAGTGGCAAAGCTCTGACTCAAATTCAGTTCTCCAGACTGTTTGTTTGTTGTTTCTTATTTATGTTTCTCTTTCCTATAGCAAGTGTCTACAACAACAGTTTGTTGCTTATGTCACTACCTTTTGTAGGAGTAGCTTGAAGGGCCATTTCTAAATATAAATCTCCTTTTTATAATTATTGTTGATGATGCTTGTACAATCACATTAGGCTTGCTTCGTTGAACAGAATTGCGAATATTAAGAGTATTCTTTGGCAAAACACTCTATTAAGACTGTGGTTGCAGCTATTGGGAAGTAATTGTTCTTATAATATGTGTAGTAATGCATGAATACCTCAAATTTTAATGCAGAACAAAAAAAGAAACATGATGGATTATATAATAAAAATATTTTAAGAAGATAGCAGATTATTACAAGATTCAAAATTTTCTAAGAATGCAGAAATTTATGTGTGCTTTCAAGATGTACAAAAAAGTTATAGGAGATGATATAATAGCAGTTAATAAACAATAAAAATTCTTTAACATAAAAATAATATTAAGTAATGCAATATCTCTTATGAATATAGATGCAAAAATAGTCAACAAAATACTAGCAAAACTGAAACCAGTAACATATTCACCATGACTAAGAGGAATTTAAACAAGTAATGCAAGGTTGGTTCAACATATGAAAATCAGTCACTGTATTATTGTACCTTATTGAAAAACAAAGTGCAAAAACACATGATCATTTCAATAGACACAGAAAGAGTTTGATAAAACTCAAAACTCTTTCATATAAAAACAATCAACAACCTAGAAACAGAAAAGAAGTTCCTCCACCTGATAAAGGGCACCTGTGAAAACCCACAGCTAAATATGATTAAATAGTGAAAGACTGAAAGCTTTCTAGAGAGAGAATTCAATATGGCAGCATAGGAAGATACTGAACTCACCTCCTCCCACGGACACAACAGATCTACAACTACATATGGACTAATTCCCTCTTAAAGGGACCTAAAAACTGGATGAACAGAACCTACACAAGCAAGGGTAAAAGGACAGCATTAAGATGCGTAGGAGAGGCAGAAATACGGTCTCACCAAGAGAAAAGAAAATTACACCTGAGCCGTGGTGATCCACACAATCAGGAGGGATTATAAAGTTACAAATATTTTCCCTGAGGAGCAAGGGATTTGAGCTCCACATCAGGCATCCCAACCCTTAGATCCTGCACAGGAGAGATGAGCCCCCAAACACCTAGCTTTGAAAACCAACGGGGTGCGGGGAGAACACATCCAGGAAAACTATAAAACTAGAGGGAATGGAAAACTTGCTCTTAAAGGGACCATGTGCAGACTCACTTGACCCAAAAACTAGCACAAAAACACCAGATTAAAAAGTGCATGGACCATAGATAAAGGGGATACATGTAGTAATCTTAGAGTATCTACCAGAGAAGGAGGAACCAGTTGGGACATTCCCCAGGGACTAAGACACTGGCAGGAGCCATTTTTGCAATCTCAGATTACCTTGCTAATGCCAGCAATGGCAGGCACCATTTTGAAACTACTCTCCCTTTAACTGTCAGCACCAGGGGTCAAATCCCACTGAGAGCCCTGCCCAGCCCTGTTCCTTGGCTCGGCGGTAGCTTTGCCCACCAGCACTCTGCGGCAGTCATGGCATCACCACAACAGGAGGGCACAAGCAGCCCACATAAGAGACACCCCTAGAACACCTGGCTCTGTTGGCTGGGAGGGATTGTGCTTCTGAGCCCAACAGGGCTACATAAGGCCACTTATGAGTGGTCTCCTACATAAGGCCACTCTTTCAAGACTGAAAAAGGTAGCTGATTTACCTAACACAAAGAAATGAGTGCAGAGAATTAGACAAAATGAGGAGACAGAGGAATATGTTCCAATTGAAAGAACAAGACAAACCCTCAGAAAATGAACTCAACAAAATGGAGATAAGCAATCCACCTGATAAACAGTTCAAAGTAATGGGCATAAAAATGCTTACCAAACTCATAAGAAGAATGGGTGAACACAGCAAGAACTTCAACAAGGAGATGATAGAAAATATAAGAAAGTACCAAACGGAAGTTATAATTGAACTGAAAAATACACTAGAGGGGTTCAATGGCAGACTGAATGAGGTAGAAGAGTGAATCAGTGAACTGGAGACAAAGTAATGGACTCACCCAGACAGAGCAGCAAAATGAGAAAAGAATTTTAAAAAGTGAAGATATCTTAAGAAGCCTTTGGGACAACATCAAGCAAAATAACATTCACACTATAGGGGTCCCAGAAGTAAGAGAGAGAGAGAAAGGGTCAGTACGGCAATTCCTCAAAAAATTAAAAATAGAACTATCATATGACCCAGCTATTCCATTTCTGTGTATTTATTCAAAGAACATGAAAATACTGATTGACAAAAGATATATGCACCCCTATATTCATTGCAGCATTATTTACAATAGCCAAGATTGGAAGTAACCTAAGTGTCCATTGATTGGTAAATGGATAAAGAAATTGTGGTATACAACCGACCCTTGAACAACACGTGTTTGAACCTTACAGGTTTACTTCTCAGATTTTTTTCAATAAATATAGTACCTGTATTTTCTTTTTAGAGATCTTTAAGTGTGGGGGAAAAGTTTGTATTCGATTAGAGATCACAATATGTGGAATCAAAAGATCTAAAGTTTAAGTCCTGATTCTATCCGAACTGTTTCTGCTTCCTGCCCTTGGGTGAGTCATTTATCCACTTCTTTGTTTTTGAGGTAGAGATAGCAGTACTCATATTTTGATTGCAAGGAGCGGGGAGGCGGTCAGTGACCCTAACCTCTGAGTTGCTCAGGGGTCAACTATATGTATATATATATGTATATATATACACACACACACACACACACACACACACACAAAGGAATACTACTCATCCATTAAAAAAATGAAATCCTGCCATTTGTGACAACACAGATGGACCTTGTGGGTATTATACTAAGTGAAATGAGTCAGACAGAGAAAGACAAATACCATATAATTTCACTAATATGTGGAATCTAAAAAACAAAACAAAACAAATGAACAAACAAAATAAAACAAAAATAAACTCATGCATACAGAGAACAGATTAGTTGTTACCAGAGGGGAAGAGGTTGGGGAGTGGGTGAAATGGGTGAAGGGGGTCAACTGTATGGTGATGCATGGTAACTAAGCTTGTGGTGGCGATCACTTTGAAGTGTATACTGATGTCAAATTATAATGCTGTACACCTATAACATATTCTTATATATATGTAAGTTTTCTCAAAAACCTGTAAACTTTCCTCCTAAGATCAGAAAAAAACAAGGAAGTCAACTCTCCCTACTTTTGTTCAATAGCATACTGGATGTTCTAGCAAGGGAAGTTAGGCAAGAAAAAAAAAAAAGGGAACTAGAAAAGGGGGGAAAAATTTAATGCCATTTCCTGGAAGTTGCACATACCTCTTCTGCTAACATTGCATTAGCCAGAACATAATTACGTAACTGCACATAACTTCAAGTCATGAAATGAAGTCTTTATTCTTGGAAAGCTTGTGCCTAGTTAAAATTTAGGGCTTTCATTTTTGAAGAAGAAAGGGATAAAAGGTATTGGGAGACAACTCAGTCTCTTCCATATTTATTAAATGCACATCAAAAAAGCAATTAGCTATTTTAAAATCCTTTCTTTCTTTTTTCTTTCCTTCCTTCCTTCTTTCCTTCCCTTTCCTCTCCCCTTCCCCTCCCCTCTCCCCTTCCCCTCCCTTCCTCCCTTCGTTCATTCCTTTTTTTTTTTCCTTTTTAACACATGGATTGCAAAGTTTAAAACGGTTGTCAATCTAAATGCAGTATAGTCCCCTGAATTGGATCTTGGAACAGAAAAAGGACGTTAGTGGAAAAACTAGTGAAATTAAAATTTTACTTAATAATATTGTACTAATATTAATAAATAAAAACTAATAGTTTTGTAAACGTTCCAGGGTTATGCAAGATGTTGACATTAGTGGAAACTGGGTGAAGAATACACAGGAACTCAGTATTATCTTTGTATACTTCAATAAATCTAAAATTACTTCAAAAGTTAAAAGAATGATTGCTAATAGTCAATGATGAGGAGTTTGGAAAATTGGAGAGAATTCTCATGAACTCTTAGTGGTAATATATGTTAATACAGCCTGTTTTTAGAGAACTAAAGAGAATTAAGCAGTATTTATAAAATTAAATGGTTTATGTATTTTCATTGAGAAAATCTACTTCTAAGATTTTCTCTTATAGAAACTTGAATGCCAGCTTTAGAAATCTCTTTTCCCTTTTAAATAAGTCAGAATAATTCCTCCCAATGAATGTAGGAGGTTGTCAGAGAGAGGAATGTTTGGTTTTATAATTTCAGGGATTAAACAATCCATAGTATGGTTAATGTTTGAAGCATGTAGAATGGAAATGAAGTTCCTGGAGTGGAGTTGGTTAAATATTTAAGTTGCTAGGCTTTTGACTGGAGAAATAACAGATCTGAAAGGCAGTGGGGAACATTAAGGACCAGATGCCACATTTGGATGTTGAGAAAATGAGTGGCTTCCATCTGAGGGGGCTGCAGGGTAACTTTCCACTTTATACAAGGAGGTACAAGAATGATCATCGAAAGGGAAAAGGGTTTACTAAGGTTTTAAAATTTTGGAATGGAAGTTTCCTCAGCACGATAGAAAGATTTGAGTGGGTACATAGCAGTGGTAGTTTGGGTCAGGGAACTAAAGGTTCAGAGAGATTGGAGGGTCAGAGAGACTGCATTTTTAGCAGTGATTAGGAACACAGAAATATGAGGTTGCCGTAACTACTATTGTGGTGGAATATCCTGAGGCATTAGAGGTAGCCCAGCTTTCGGGGAATCTGACTAGCCATACTCTCTTCGTCCTGGTCATTTGCACATGTCCTTTCTTTGGTCTGGAACCTCTGTCTCTTTTTCTCCCTTCCCCAGCCAGTTCAGACACTGTGTCTGGATCTAAATATAACTTTCTCCAGGAAGACTTATTATGTGTACTTTTTCTCTGGCAGTCCTTTTCACAATAGAGAGTAATTGCTCACTGACTTCTTTGTATCCTCAACTGTACCTTAAGTTCTGGCAGGGAAAAGATAACAACTTTCTTGCTGAAGGTTCAGCCTGTATGTAATCATCCCATGACTTGTACTATATAGGTATTTACCAATTTTTCAAATTTAATGTTATAAAATTTAATTCCAGTTTACAAAAGAATTCAACACGTTTTCTTTAAAGAATAAGCGTCACTACTGCAATGTATGATTTGATTCCTATATATTTCATTTACAGTCCTTTGTAACACGGTATTTCCCCATGTTACAAACATTAGCACTCAATGTATATCTGGGGAATAAATGAATCAATTGAATCGGCTTCATTCAAATCTTCCTCTATCCTTGATATATAAACATTTAAAAAGTATTAATACTGCTCAGATTCTAACATTTTAACATTGTTTTTAAAAATAATTAACCTATATGTGAATAAACATGGCGTTTGAAACTGTTGAAGGACTGACGTACGATTGTACATACTCTCCTCATAGTTTTATGGATTTAAAAATTCACCTTATAAAGTAAATGATCTAAATGTATGCAAGGCACTATTCCACATTCATGGGGACATACATCCTGCTCCGTCTTGTCAGACACAAAATTTGGCCTTCCACGGATTTGGACTGAGGGCCGGGCCTCGGGGACTTATTGGCCAAGGGTCTGGAACTCTCTACTCCCGCCTCGCACTGCTCGGCTCCTCTCGGCTCCCTCTCGGCTCCCTCTCGGCTCCCTCTCGGCTCCCTCTCGGCTTCCGTTCGGTTCCGTCCGGCTCCGTTCGGCTCCTCCTCCCTGAGGGAGAGCGGAGGCGAGGCCGGCGCACGCGCCCTCGGCTCCTGCTGTTCTTAGGGCCGCTCTCTGGCTGGTGTTTTCACTTCCTTCTCTTCAGAGCTGTATCCGGGTCGTTGCTTTCCCTATTGTTTTAGGCAACCGGCCTCGGATTGTGTAAATTCTGAGTCTTTTGTTGCTTTTGTTGCAGGCTAATAAAGTTTTTCTTTCGTTTATTTTTTTTCTAGGAGTTTTAACAGGGGACATTAATTCCCCTGGGCTGCCGGGTTAGCCGCGCTGCCTGGGCCGGAGGACGCCTTTGGCCGGGGAAGCGCCAAAGGAAGGCGCGCTAGCGGCCGGGGTCGGTTCTGCGAGGACCAGGGGCCGGGGGGCGGGAGGGGAACCGCGGGGCTGCACCTGGGGCGCCCCGGTCTGGTCCGCGGCGCCGCCTATTTTTAATAGCATCTTTTGGACTCGTTTCCTTGGTCTCAGTCCTCGACCTCGGCGCTGCCTGGGCTCTCGCAGCCTCTCCCTAGGTCTACTCCAAACGACCACCTCGGATTCCTTAGTAAGTGTGTCGGAGGCGTCCGCGGGGCGACAGGTCCATTTCAGCCCTTCTAGAAGTCAGGGCCGGCTGGAGCAGGGCGGGGGTGGGAGTGTCCTGCGGGAAGCTGGACCCTTCGTGGACGCTCCCCCTCCACGGTCCGTGGGAATGAACATAGCTTTTCATATTCCCTGGTCTTTGCATTTTCTGTTGACTGTTAAATGATGTCTAAGTGAGGGATTACAAGCGAGTTTCAGAAGCAAGATGTTCAAGAGGGCCAGTTTCGATTTTGGTCGGCCTGGGTTCGTCTTTGCTGCACCTTGGGGCTGGAGCTGCCCGTGGATCTGCCCGGCCCTCCCCAGCCAGTGTTCCCACCCCAACCTTCCCCCACACCTTTTGCTGAGAACTGAATTAAGACAGAGATTTGTACCACCTGCACGAGGTCATCTGTACCTTCCCTCAGTGCCACAGCTCTCCCCTGTGCTTGGCGTGATTATGAATGACGGTGTAATGTTTTTCTCTTAACAGTGGATCGCAGCTCCAAGAGGAGGCAGGTGAAGCCTTTGGCAGCTTCTCTGCTAGAAGCTCTCGATTATGATAGTTCAGATGACAGTGATTTTAAAGTTGGAGATGCTTCAGGTAAATGTTTCCTTCTCGCTTCCCTTTTCCCAGCTTTCTGCAGTTGAGCTGATTTTCAGACTTTTCTTAAAAAGAACCCGTTTAATTAAAATGCCAGTATAAAGTTAAAGCACATAAACTTTATTTTGTCTGTTTATTTCCCACCTTTCCCTAAGATCGTATCACTAGATACTATCACTGCTTCTGTTTTTTTTTGATACTTACTCAGATAATTATCAGAGAAGGCCTTATTCCAAAGATACAGTAATACTGTAAATCAACTATATCTTATTAAAAAACAAACAAAAAGGTACAAAGATGCAAAAGTGTTTTCTCTATTCTTTACTTTAAAATATATTCATGCTTATTTTATGGACAGAGGGGAAAAAAATCTAGAGATACCCTGAAGTAGAGTGCCATCCTGAGAATAACGTGAGCCATGAACAGCCCAGGAACAGAGTTCTCTTTTCAGATCACTTGGCATCCCCTGAGGGGAGTTTTGCTTTTTGTCTGTTAGCTCCCTTACCAGAATAGAATTGACCAGAAAAGAGTTGTACTTTGGTAGGTGCTGGATCTTGTGGATTGGGCCTTTTAAAAATATGAGGTACAAAGTATGCCTGCTTGCTCGTTATATTTTGTGATTTTAAGAACAATAAACTTCTTTAAAGAGTTGTATATTCACATGGTACAAAATTGAAAAACAGAGAAGTGTGGTTTTCGTTTTATCTCCTGTTCATTGTAACTCACACGCATGCACACATATATAGATATAAAGTTTTCATTGCAGGAATCTGAGAAATACAAATTATGTTTAAATATTTTATGTGAAAAATACAAATACATGAACAATAAAAATTACTTAATTCTGTCCCTTTTGACAGAAATTTAAATAAAGTGAGAAATTGGAGCCCTTTCAGTTTTATCTTTTTAACAGTTTTAAAATATTCTTCCAGAGAATTTTTGATGCTTAGTCATATCTCTCTCCTTTCCTCTGGTTTTTCTTTTTCTTTTCTTTCTTTTTTTTTCTGTTCGGTATGGTAGGAAGGGATGAAATTTGGTTGTGTTTTGTTACTATTTTACTTTTAATGGCATCAGCAAGCAGAATTTGCATCGTGATTTACTGAGAACTTTTTGTTTCCACAATCTCATTTAATTTTTACAGTAACTCTGTTTAGCAGATATTATTTTACAGATAACAGGGGCACTGAGTTTAAGGAATTTGCATGAGGCCACTTAGGCCTAAATGGATCTAATCCAATTCTTTTGACTCCCAACATTTAGAATCTTTTTATTGCTTAGATCCTAAAAGTAGATAGATGTAATCTTAAATTGAAACTACTTACTTACTGTATCAAGGTGACTAATTGAGGTTACTTCCAGCAATTAAAAGTTGTTAAGTTTATCTTGATCAATTTTTTTAAACCTTTACTTCTCAGCTCTTTCATCTCCCGTTTCGTTTACTGTTGTTTGGTACTTCCAAAGAAGGGAAAGAAAGGGAAGGTAAAGGAAGTAAAATTCAAACCTATTTTAGTGCTCCTGGTGAAAACCTTGGCAGAAAATAATATTCTTGGCTAGAATGTAGCTTTGGTTTGTCATGGTTGAGATTGTAAACTGACAAAAATAGTTAGGTCTCAGAAGTTATGACTTAATTTAAATACCATTAGGGAAAAACTCCAAAGCTTAATTTCTTTAAGTATTCCATAATTATTTTTATGAAAATAAATCCTGACTTTGTATATAATTTTTCTCTTTTTGTTTATTGAGATGTATCACTTCCCTTTACAAGGGTTAAAACAATCTAATGATACAAATTACTTTCTCAAAATAATTTTTGGTATCAAGCAAAATAGAGACTCCTGACCTTGTTAAAGCTTAATCATGGTTGATGGGAATTATCTGTTACTTGTGAAAGTGGTAGAATGAGTTTTGTTAGGTTGATAATTTTTTTTTGAATCTCCTAAAAGCACTCAAAAATGTATACTTTCTGTTACCTAGTCTGCTATACTTGTAATTTACTTCCTGGGCCCCAAAGGTCACAAATTTATTTGTGTAGTTCTTGATATATTATCATAACTGAGAGTTTAGAAGAAAATGATTTTGTTTGAAATAGGTATTAGTAGAAATTGAGTCGTATTTTACACTCCTGGTTAAGGTGCATTGTTGTCTCCAATAGCTGAGATGTTGGCTTACTCTAGATTACCAGTGTTTCCTGTTTGAATCCTTTCTCGTCTCTGCGTAAGACAGTTGGACTCTTACAGGAAATAAGACATTAGACTTATCACTGTTTTCCAAACATGCTGAAGTTGTGGAATCCCAACCCTATTTAGTAATAGGTGATTAAACTGGAGGTGGAGAAATAATAGCTAAATAATAATCTTTAATGATAGCTAATAATCTTTCTGATCATAGCTTCTTTCAAAACAATCTGTAGACATGACTAACTCAATGAACTACTGACTTCCTTCAAACTTAATGTTAAAATGGTTAGATTGGTGGCCCTCAATTTTTAACTGATTCTATGCATCAGTTTCTTCTGATTTTCATTTTGAATTCTGAAATTCTGACTACAAAACTTCATATTTCTGTTTGGCTTTAAGAATAAATAGAGGGACTTCCCTGGTGGTCCAGTGGTTAAGACTCTGAGCTTCCAGTGCAGGGGGTGTGGGTTCCATCCCTGGTTGGGGAACTAAGATCCTACATGCTGCAGAGTGCAATCAAAAAGTAAATAAATAAATAAGAATAAATATAGACATTTCTGAAAAGTTATCACCCTTGCAGATAGACATAATTTTATTTTTGTGCTTCTCAGATGATAACATAGAGAAAGATAAATATTATTCAAAAATGACCTGCCAATAAGATTGGCAGGTGATTATAAACAGTTAATAATTATCAGGTTCTACCTTTAGAAAATTGTGAACTGAAAATAGATCATCTTTTATTTTATCTTTAATGTGAAAGTAGGGCTAAATTTCTCATTTTTGATTGAGGACAGTCAATAAATACATTTTCAAATTAGTCCTAAAACAGTGTGTAAGTGTATTAGAGTTATGGTGGTAACCACCAGAAGAACTGTATGTAGAAAAGTTAGCTGGTACCATATGAAATTATCAGCTTCATAGGTCTAAGATAGTTAATTATTGGCAATTTCATGGTTTTGCCTAGTTAAAGTGGTTATATTTGAGACTTGGACTTAAGATTGGGTATAGGATAGGAGACATTTAAGATAGGATTGATTACATTTAGTAATCTACATAACGAATGATTATGAAAATAAGTGCATATATTACTTTTATTAAACAAGACAAAATAGCAGTGCTGTGTCTTCCAAACCCCCTAGCCAAAGTAAGATGGCTAATTTTAGATCTTGAGCCATAGTTTAGTTGGTCCAAATTGCCAGAAAACAACTTAACTGGAAGAGTCAGGCTGAGAGTTTGCCTTGGTAGTATTTTGTGCTTAACTGCCTTTGGCTAAGTGGATCAAGATATGTTCATTGACCAACTGTAGCTTTGTTTTAAAGCACTTTGCTGGATATTACGGTGAATTCACAAATAATGATAATGTTAGAATAATTAAATAAAATAGCAGATAGATGTTATAAGGCATGATCGATCACTTGTGTAGTTCAAGTCTTTCAAAGGAGATGGGACTACTTGAGACTGGATTTACAACGATTCTTTGAGGAGATGAGACTTGAACTAGGAACTGAAAGAGAAGCAACCTAGGTAGGGGAAACGTTAGGTGTCAAAAATGTGGAGGATGGAAAATATCGTTTATACATGGAGATCAGGTTTCGAGTAAAAGCGTAGTAGAAGAGATGAGCCTGGGGAAGTAGAATGAGGTCAAATTGAGGTCTTAAATGCTAGACCAGTGTTTCTCAATCTCAGCAATATTGGCATTTTGAGTTGGTTAAATCTTTGTTGTGGAGGCTTGTCTTTTGTATTGGAGGATGTTTAGCAGCATCCCTGTCTTCTACCTACTCAATGCCAGTAGCATTTACTGTACCTAACCCCTACCCTAACCCTGCCCTTTTGTGGCAACCACTGTCTCTAGACATTGCCAGATGTTTTCTGTGGGAAAAATTGTACCCACTTGAGAACCACTGGTCTAGACCTACTAAGAAAATGTAGAATGACACAGCTGGGACTGGAGTCAGAAGTAGAAGATGAGTTGTGTTGACTGATTGGCTTTTTAGAAAGAGATATACTAGATGGGTTAAAAATGTTTCCAAGATGATAACTGAATAGTAGACTGGTGATCTGTCTGTTATCTGTTATATATATTTATAATCCTAATTACTGTTGCACCGGATCAATAAACAGAATAGTTAAATAATTAAGGTTGATGAACAAAGATGATTTTTTATATTGCAAAGTTAACATAAAACTCTGAATTAAATCATATTGATTTTATTATTTAATATTTATCATGGGGGAAACTTAAGCATTGAATATTGTGAAGGGATTCTTGAAGGTTGGTTTCTAATCTCTGTAACTGTAAAACATTTAACTGTCTGTTAGCTGAAATAGCTATATTGCTTAGAGAGGTTTCGATATATTGTGTTTGAGAAAGGTTACCTCTTATTTAACTGAATAGGAGGTAGGGATTTCCATGTTAAAAATTTTTCTTCTAATGTAAACATTTTTATTGTAGACTTAGAATTAACTCTGTTCTTATACCTAAGATAGCTGTATTTGAAATATCTGGTTTATTTCTCTAGTCTGTTACTACTTTTTTCTTTTATTTAAGGTTGTAAGAGTGATGGATTTGAAACGTTGTTTGAATTGGTAGGAATGGGAAATTTTTCATTACAGCCTACAAAAATAGAATTATAGACAGCCAAGGACAGTGATTTTCTCATTGTCATTATTACTAAGTAATGCCATAACTAAATATTGTTTATCTCCATCCCTCAAGTGCGTATGTACCAAAAAGAACTTATGACTAATCAGTTGAAGAAGTTATTTTTCAGAAATCAGAGAAAGATAAAATTTGATATATTCCTGATCCCAGCAGTTGGAGTATGGATAATGTGATATATGGAGAATGAAGGGTTGGGTAAGCTACTAGGATTTAATTCGTGGAAAAATCTCACATTCTTCTAATAATGTTAACAAATATAAAGCATTTAAATCTTTTTAAAATTCTGCTTTCTATTTAGGCATGATAACAAAACAAAATCAGAATCAAAGAGTTATCAATTTCCCTGTACTTTTAAAAATAATCGGTTGGCATTGGCAACAACAACCAAAACAAAACTGCAGAAATTCTTGACATTCTGTAAAATTTACAAGTAATAGCACAGTTGGATTGGTCTCAGTTTTGATCTGGAGCCCACGTTTGTGCCCCACTTGATCGTTCTTTTATATCTACTGTTATGTTTTTATTGGTAAAAATTATTAGGAGTACTTTTTAGTTACTTAAGAAAAAATTCTACAAGGTTAATCCAGAAGAAAAGTTCCTTTTCTCCATTTCCCAGGGCTGTTAATTATAGCATTGCTTGCTTTAGTCAGTGTGCACAAGGATCTGTCTTTGCCTTAGAAGCGTTTGGTCAACTCTGCTTATTATTATATCCTTATCTAAAAATATCTAGGAACTATTATTTTTTATCAGGGGTATTTTTTCTTGGTAGGTTGGATTTAATTGTTTTGAGTGGTATAAAAAAAATCACTTCTTTTCTTAATGATTTGTAGAGCTGTTGGACTGAAAATAAGTCCCCTATTTGTAAGTGACATTGGGTCCACGCTCTTTTGGAAATTTAAGAAGCTCACAAATCCAAAGATGTTTCCTAAGTTTGGCATGAATTTATTTGATGGTAAAACCTGACTGGAACTGATAGGAGTTTATTTGCAGCGTTTACTTATCATACTTGTAAATATTCATACTTTTCACTGCAGATGTATTTGATTACAGTATAGTACCATAGACCTCACTGGAGGTGTTAGTGTAATATATTGTGCATACACTATGATACCTTTCTAAAATCTGAAAAAAAATCTAAATTCTGTAACATGTGTGGCTCCAAAATTCAGATAAGGGATGGTTGGCCTACATGATATTGCTTTTGTGTCCTTTACAAGATTGTTCAGGATGAGAGTGTCTTGTCACAACAGTCCTGAATAAGATGTAGGCACCTGTATGATAATCTTGAGATTGACAGTGATTTTATAGGTTCAATCAACATCCACTAAATGTTAGTCTTTATTTTTTATGTGATTTAACTTGCAGGATTTTTTTCATCAGCCATTTGTAAAGGATTTCTGAGATATTTTAGAAACCAGATACTAATTACAGACAATTTTTTTTACTTTGAACACCCAGGTAATTATAGAGGCTAACACTGGTTGAGTTAACAGAAATTAGAATGGTGTGGAAACATGAATTTTTTTCACCGTTTTATTGTTACCCTTATCTTGGTTATAGGTGCAAAATATTCATCACCCTACAGATTTTACTATTGATGTTGGTTACAACTTGACTGTGACTGGTTTGTTTCCCACTGCCTCCTGCTCCCCTTCCACCAATAACCCTCTCCACAAATATTTTAGATTTTTATTGATTTGATTATGTGTAAAGAGGATTAGAATGTTACTGAGTAATGTTGGTCTAAGAGGGCCTGAGCCGCCCTAGACAGGAATGGAAGGCACTTGCTAGAAAGCTTATGGTCCTGCATGAACTCTTTAATGTCCTCAGCCTATCTTTTTAGTGACTACTGTGCTTGCTCATTTCCGAGATGGATTAGGTTTTAAAAAAATGCATTAATCTCTTTCATTCTAGGGTCTGTAGTAGTTACTGCCTAGAATTTTTGGAAGTTTAGGTAACTCTTTTATTGATATGAACAGTATCCTAATAATCAGAAAAATTGATAACTTATCTTGCAACTTCCATTTTCTGTGCCATTGCTATTGTCTGTTTTTCACTTGTGTATTTGGTGATCCTAAAATTGATTGGTATATTAGGGATGTGGTACAAATTGATTGTCATAAATATCTGTGTTCATTTTTGCTGGGTGAAGAGTGAGATAAATGAAACAGTTTTTGGGTCATATTTTTCTTGTTCTGAATGTGACTCAATGCATGTAAGTCCATATAATTTATGACAGAAAGATGTAAGAGAAGAACAATTTGGTATGTATTACATTATCATAAAGTTAAAATCAAGTGCTCAATTTAAAAAGAAGCACATTTACTTTTCAAAAAAAATTGCCTCTAAGGTACGCAGTATAGCGTGAGATGTATGACACAAAATAGTGGTCCTCGTTTTAAAGCATATTTTAATTTAGAGTTACATATATTCATCTTCATTAGTGCTATATTGAACTAGAACCATTATTCCAGCTTCATTGATTTATTATTTAATCAGGTTGGGAACGTCTACCATTCTTTGACTTAAATTTGTTTATATTGTTTTGCAAGTTATTCACAAATTTTGGTGGTTTCATTTGTGTCAGCGTTGTGTGTGTGTGTGTGTATGTATATACATATGTGTGGTTTTTTTTTTTCTCATATTTTCAACAGATTCTGAAGGGAGTGGTAATGGAAGTGAAGATCCTTCAAAGGACAGTGGAGAAGGTTCCTGTAGTGATTCTGAAGAAAATGTTTTAGAGGAAGAACTGAATGAAGATATTAAAGTAAAAGAAGAACAACTTAAAAATTCTGCAGAGGAAGAAATACTATCATCAGAAAAACAGTTAATTAAAGTGGAAAAGAAGGAGGAAGAAGAGAATGGAGAGAGACCTAGAAAGAAGAAGGAAAAAGAGAAGGAGAAAGAAAAAGATAAAGAGAAGGAGAGAGAGAAGGATAAAGAAAAAGCAACAACATCTGATAATGTGGCTGCTTCTGCTGCTTCCACCACACCAGCCACAAGTCCTCCTGCTGCTAACACGTCTCCTTCAGTCCCCACTACAGCAACTACAGAGGAACAAGTCAGTGAGCCAAAAAAGTGGAACCTTCGTCGCAACCGACCACTTTTGGATTTTGTATCCATGGAAGAGCTGAATGACATGGATGACTATGATAGTGAAGATGACAATGATTGGCGACCCACTGCAGTAAAGAGAAAGGGAAGATCTGCATCTCAGAAGGAAGGAAGTGATGGAGACAATGAGGATGATGAAGATGAGGGAAGTGGGAGTGATGAGGATGAGAATGATGAAGGCAATGATGAAGATCATAGCAGCCCTGCCAGTGAAGGGGGTTGCAAGAAGAAGAAGAGTAAAGTTCTTAGCAGAAACAGTGCTGATGATGAGGAACTGACCAATGATAGCCTGACACTATCTCAGAGCAAGAGTAATGAGGTAGATCAACCCAATTTTTATGATATCTGTCTGTCTGGGGAAAAGGGAATTCTTCTCTAAACCATTCCACCCGTTATATTAAGTGGCTTCCTTGAAATCCTGTTATAGACAGCTGTGGTAGTGAGTGAGCACCCTAACTGTAACATTTATTCATTTGGTCAGCCCGCCTTTATTGAGTATCTGCTGTTTGTCACCGTCCTCAAGGAGCTCACAGTCACCGTCCTCAAGGAGCTCAGTCTCTATACTTAGAGAAATATTTCTATGTCCATACCCTTGGGAAATAGTGGTTTTCCTTTCCCTTTTCTGTCCTCTCACTCCATTGTTCATAGGACTGCTGAATGGTGCTGAGTGGATTGTGAAAACAAAGGTCACCTTTCTTTCAACTTAGTTATATCCATATCCGCATAAAAATTTAGACTTTTAGAATACTTTTGAGCAGGGCAACAAACAACTTAATGATCGTCTCAGGCTTTTAGAGATTCATTTTAAAGGTTAATTCCTTTTTCAGTTGTAGCACCCATCTGAATAGTCACCAGATCTTTGCTTTAGATGTATGGGAGTAAATACAAACTATATATTTACATATTTTTAGTGAATAAGTTCTCTCTACAAAGAAATGAAAACAAACAAACATTTCTTATCCTAAAACAAACATTACTATCATAAAACTACAGTAATGACTCAGTTCTTCCACTTGAAGTTCTACTACTGAAAGTTAGGTTTATCCATTGGGCCCAAGATGCAACATTCAAGACTCTTCAGTCAAACACATTTGTGTCTCTTTGTCTGTGTGTTTATGTATATGTTTTTCTTCAAAAGAAAGACTGAGTTGTCGTCTTACATGTAGATGTACCTGTTACATCACATGTAGAACTATAATAAGTCTGTCATGCCATTAATGTGTTTATAGTCTTAAAAATTCACTTCTTTAACAAGCACTTATTTTTTTGTTTTTTCATATTATTGAAATAGGTTAAATTGGTAGAAAGATTTTCTTTCTATGCTTTATTTGTTCTTTTACATTTCTTCTGTTTACAAATTTTACATAGCAGTGATTTTCTATTTTAAGTTTCATTTAAAAATTTGGTGTTTTACCAAAATAATATATAGCAGATTAGGAGGTGTTATATGTCAGTAGAGATGAAGCAGTAGTTTATATTTTACGTTATAAACATTGGTTAACTTCCAGGTTGCCCATTTTCTTAAGAAGAACGTTGCCTGATTCCAGTGCTTACCTAATTCCTATCTTTAGGTAAAGGAAAATTGTCACTTGGAATATAGTATAGTATGCATAATGATGTAGCACAGACAGTTCCATATTTCCAGTTTAAGGAAACAGAAGTATGGAAAATCTAATTGTTCATACTTTATTTAAACATGTATCCAGTTTATTTTATAGCACTTAATACTAACCTATATCTACTGACTAAGGTTACCTTCTGCAGTATCACGTTCTTCATTTTTATTAGCCTGACATTCACAAAAGGAGGCTGGCTAGGATAGAAGGCAGTATGGATTAGATTTATGCTAAGGTGTGGGGGAACACCTGCATGTGTCTAGAAATTTGCCATGTAAAATATATATAAATTATCCATTTGTTAATAATCTGTAATACATAACAAGTTGCTTAAGAGATTGTAGACGATCCTTTATGATGCATTTAAAGGCCACATGTGCTGTTTAGTTTTTTTCCTACTAAACAGAAGAGATTTTAGTAAATAATGGGACTTTATTTATTTAGGTTAACAGTCCGAAAGGAATGAGATTCCAGGGCATTTCTTGGATAAGTGCCTTGATACAGTTGTCAAGAAGATTATTCTTATAGTAACTAAATGAATTCCTTTTGTGTTAATTTATGTTAATTTTCCTTTTGCTCTACCCTATGCAGAAATGTAGAAGAATTTATATAAGGTTAATTTTTGCTCAATAATATTCTGCCTGAAACCTTGATAACTGTTTTTTTTCCAAGACTATTATTCAAACTCTTAAGTAATTTTTGATGATTCTAGTTCTATGTAAATGTCACTTAAATTAGATATTAAATTTTAAGAAAGAACTAATCGAAATTATTTTATATTTCTAAATTTCCTGTTCTTATAATCTTGATTTTGTAAAAAAGATGACTAAAGGTAATCCTTGTTGTCTTCTGGCCAACGTTTGTATTTTAATCTTCCTGGTTATTTTAGGTAGTGATACCTTGCCAAGTGTTCATTAGTTAATATGTATATATTTGATTATATTTGAAGTTTTATTTTTCTATGCTTTTACTTTGTTTTCAAATACTACTTTGTAATAGAGATAGCTGAAAATGTGGTTTTAGAATACATAATAAAATTGTATTTAGTCTATAAGCAGGAAAATTTTTTCTTGGATGCTATGTCAGGTGCTTTTGTAGGGATATGGTGTTGGGTATCATGTAAATGATGCCCAGGAACTTTCATAATTTTGAAATTTCTTAGGGGAATTTGACATTTTTTTTTTGAGTGGAGGCCTTTTATAATTATTGGCTTTTAATGGTCTTACCATGCCTATGTTGTAGGCCTTGAAATGCTCTAGAGCAGTGGTTCTCAAACTGTTTGGTTCAGGACACCTTTATAGTCTTAAAAATTGAGGACCCCGATTATTATTCATATAGGTTATATCTTTTGATTTGCCATTTCTAATTAAAACTCAGAAATTAAAAAAAATGAGATGTATAGAAACAAGAGTTACTAGATTGATGACACCATCCCGTGTCATGTAACTTCTGGAAATCTTCACCATACACCCACGAGAGAGAGTGAAAAGGCAAATATCCTTAGTATTTGCCTTTTGGATCCCCTGGAAGAGAGTTCCCCAGACCACACTTTGGGAACTACTGTTCTAGATTTGGGCATATGATAGCCTGCATTTTCTTCACATGGGCATATACCTTTGTCAGTGGCATTATGGCATTTTTTGAATTTAGTGCTATCTGAAACAATCCCCTTGGAATATGGTTACATGTCTTTTTCAAACTTTTATCTTGAAGTTTTTGAGATTCACCAAGGTTATCTTGCCTTTAGTTTTCTGAAATAAATTTTTTGGAGAGGGCTGTATAGTATTTTCAGATAATGGTTCCCATTTTCAGGACTTTGAAACTAGAGCTTTGAATGAGAATTAGTATATGATAGAAAATCATCTCAGTATAAATTTTCCAGTGGATGTTTTTTACTTTTTTTTCATAAGGTTAAATAGATTAGATGTCTTGCCATGTGAAGAAATAGCAATTGTCATCTGAATTTTGCTAATTAAAATGTAAACATTTTGCCAAAATTTTTAAATAGCCATTTCTTTTGGGGGCTTCTGACTTATTAATCACTTGTCTTTTTACACATTTCAAAATAAAACAAATTGCTCTAAAGCCTAAAAAAAAAAAAATCAGTTTGTAACATTGTACAAAAATTACTTGAGATTCTTGAAAATTTAACCTTCTTTAAAAACTTCTAGGAAGAACTATTGGTCAAACTTGGTATAATAATTTTTTCTCATTTTCAGAGCAATAGGATTCTTTTAATTCTGGTTTTATATGAAGGGTGCTGGAATTTCCTCCTATTAAACACACATATAGCTTAGTTAGAATTTACCCTGTTGTATATGTTATTTATAATAATCTTTGTGGAATACATATATAAATGAACACTAAACATATTTGAGAGCCCATAAAAAACATTGGGCAGAATCATTTTTGGTGTAAATTTTAAATCCCAAGGAGAAAAATGAAATAATTTACAATAAGGAGTCATTGATTTATTACTGTAGTGCCCCATTTAATCTTAATAATTACCATTAGAGTCCATTAAATTATTCCATAATATTAAAGTTATATCCTAGATGTGCCATTCAAAACCCATTTTCCCAAATTCTATTTTTATGGAAAAATCATATTTTCAAATGATGTATTTTGTGGTAAAAACTTAAGCTTAAATATTTTCTCCGGAAACTTGAAAAATGATATGTCTTCAGAAATATGCTATTAAAAATTGATACTAAATTGACTTTTGTATTCTGATCAGAGGTGCGTTTCAACCCATGTTTGATCTATTGAAGACAACCTAGAAAACTTTTTAAGAGGATGTATTGTTTAGATTTTCCCATTGAAACATTGTCAGCAATTTGGTTAGGGTAATACTGTAGGACTCTAGTTATCCCCATTTCTATCTCTTTGTATTTAATGTCTAGTAAGAGTCTCAAATGATGGAGATCAGAGGGTCAAAATTGCCAGTTAATTTTGTTTTCTCTCCCTCTAAATGATAATATGTGTAGAGAGAAAATGGAATAGAGATAATTTAGACATTTACTGTTTTTCTGAGCAAAATGGCCAAATAGGAAAATAATGGAATAGAACTATCTGTTGATGCTAGTTTTTCTGATCCATAGACATTTACTTGTTTCCCACATGGGTAAACCTCTTTTTTCAAGGGCTGATTAGTTTTTGTAGTTCCACCAGAGAAATATTGGCAGAGCCCATAAACATGAGTAGCCTCTCAGTCATCAAACTCTGGTTGTTTGCTAGATCTTTTTCTGGTCTGTGATTTTTTTTAACCTAGATGTGGTATTTTAAGAAAAAAATTTTTTGGACTTACCATGGGAAAATATTTAAAGTACCAGTGTTCATTGAGGCTTATAACCTTTCTTTTGGGGTTCCAAGGAAGATTCCCCAGTGTAATAAATGGTCAACTCATGTTTCTCTTTTTGGACCACCTACAAAGAAGTACAGAGGAAAGGAGAATGGGAATGAACATTTATTGAGTACCTAGTATGTCTCAGGAACATTCTTGCCATACATTATCTTGTTAAGTCTCACAACAACCTGATGAGGTAGGTATTATTTTTATCATCCCATTTTACAGATTAGAAAACTACAGCTTCGAGGTTCAACAGCTATTAAGTGAGAGCTGAGAATGAAACCCAAGAACATTTGACTTTAAGGCAAATGCTGTTACATTTGAAGCATTGCTAATGGGATGAAAATCTGGGCAGATTTTTGTTTTGCTCAGAAGTACTATACTAAAGTACTTTAAAACATGAGTTTTCTTTTTAGGAAGTTTTAATCTTTATTTGCTAGCGATGTCCAAAGCCCCAAACTATTGATACTTTGGTTTTATAACAAAAAGGAGCAAAATATAAAATTTTAAAATGCTCGAATTCTTAAGAGAAATGATGCCTCCTTGTTAACTTTCGCATTCTTTTTTGATTTGTTTTTTAGATCAGCTGCAAGTTTAGATTTATTACACAGAAAATATATTGAAAGAATGTTATTGTGACAGTCAAGTGTCTTTCAGATGTTATTTACAAATTGCTCTTGAAATGACTCTAAATGTTACTTTTGGATATTGGTCAGTTTAAAAGAATACAGAAATATAAAAATGTTAATATGAAACAATATAGTTAATGTGTGATATGGAACTAATTTATTTTGTTTCTGAATATGGTTAGGTTCTTAAATGAAAATATATAGACTCAAGTGCCATCTTTTATTATATGTAATGCTGAGCCCAGTGTGTTAAATATGACAAGAATCATCATCATGTTAATTTGTCATTTAAAGTTTAAATTCATAATGCCGAAGGTTTAAATTAAATGGAGCACACTCTTCCCTTTATTTTTTTATATTCATTAATACATCTTCCTTTCTCCTTTTATGTTACAATTAACTAGGTATCTTTATTACCAGTTTTCACTAGATATTTCTTGACAGAAACCTAATCGAGTACTCTGACTCTTCTAGCAATCAGTCAATCTGGATTCTTTTTTAGATGGTTTTCTGTACCTGTATACACAGATTTCCTGTGCAGGCTTTCATGGATCTGTCATCCAGTGGTTTGATGACCCTGGAAATTCTGGATTCCCCAGCACTAAAGGAGTATAGTCTGTAATATGCCATCACATACATATTTGCTTATACGTTATCTTGATTTTTTTTACTGTTTAATATGTGTGTGTCTTGTCTCCCCAAGATAGGATTATAAGCTTCCTAAGTGTAGGAAACGTGTCTTATACTTTTAAAACCCATATATAGGATTAGTAATTACTTGTGGGTTAATTTTTCCTTTCTTGTAGTTTCAGGGGTCAGATATAGATCCAGAATGGGAAAGCAGATGAAGGGTTGTTGGTTATAAGCTTGGTTTTATATTTCCTAGAGGAGAGAATATGGGACTTGCAGAGAAGTGAAAAATTAGGGAGAGGGTGCTTAGAGGGTCTTTGGACAAAGATTCACTTCTCAAACATAGCATACTTTGAAATTACTAAAATAATGGAGTATGCAGCATAATTTTGGAAATGCCTAAAATGATTTAAGGTGCGAATTTTATTTATTAAAATTACCTTTTAAATATGTGATTTTCTGATATTTTAATATTAGGACTCGCTGATTCTTGAGAAGAGTCAAAACTGGAGTTCTCAAAAAATGGACCATATTCTGATTTGCTGTGTTTGTCTTGGAGATAATAGTGAGGATGCTGATGAAATAATTCAGTGTGACAACTGTGGCATTACAGTCCATGAAGGTAATTTTGCTTTGTTTTGTTTCCTTTTAGAAATGGCTGGTTGACACTGCATTTATATAAGTAATATCAGCTATTTTACATATGTACTATACTAAGGTTTTCCTGTAATATTTTATGATATTTGAACTGAAATAAGACATACTGAATTTTCAAAGTATAATTGGTGTTATTTTTCAGATTATGTTCATTTAAAATGTGTTTAAAAATAATTAAAATAGATTATTACTGTATGGAAATCAGTATTTCTTTGAAGGTCATTGTTACGATATTTTCCTTCATGGCATTATTTCTAGTTTTTAACTGAAATTTAGATATAGGAAAACGTCTAGTATGTTAGTCTAGTAGAATGTATTATTTAAAAAGTTATTGTTGGGCTTCCCTGGTGGCGCAGTGGTTGAGAATCTGCCTGCCAATGCAGGGGACACGGGTTCGAGCCCTGGTCTGGGAAGATCCCACATGCCGCGGAGCAACTAGGCCCGTGAGCCACAATTACTGAGCCTGCGTGTCTGGAGCCTGTGCTCCGCAACAAGAGAGGCCGTGATAATGAGAGGCCCGCGCACCGTGATGAAGAGTGGCCCCCGCTTGCCGCAACTAGAGAAGCCCTCGCACAGAAACGAAGACCCAACACAGCCAAAAATAAATAAATTAATTAATAATTAAAAAAAAAAAAGTTATTGTTGAAGTCTAGTGGTATTATAGTTTCTTCTTTAATAGTTACACTTTTTAATTTTGAACTTGAAAGGAGAATTTGTAGAGTTCATCTTTTAAAATCTGAATATGTTGAAATATGTTGAACATATTTTTATATGTAATTACATATTACATATAATATGTTGTAATATGTTGAAAATGTTTTTCCTGATTATGAATTTTGAACCTTTTTTTAATGTAATTTTTTGTTGTACTTTATTTAAAATTTTTTATTTTGACATAATTTCTGACTTATAGAAAAGTTATAAGAGTAATAGAAAGAATGTCCGTATACTTGGCACTCAGATTTCCAAGGTGGTGACATTTTGCTATATTTGTTTTATCTTCTCTCATATAAGTTTTTCCTCACCTCTCTGAGGGTAAATCGTTGACAAAATGTTCAGCTCTACCCCTAATACCTCAATGTATATTTCTTAAGAACAAAGAACAAGGGCATTCTCTTACACAATCACATAATTATCAAAGTCAGGAAATCAGCATTGATAGAATACCATAATCTACTGATTATATTCACATTTTGCCAATCATCCCAATAATGTTGATTCTAGCAAAATAAAATCCAGGATTATGAATTGCATTCAGTTGTCATGTCTGTGTAGTTTCCTTTAATCTAGAACATATTTTGAGTCTTTTATGTTTCATGCCATTGGCATTTTTGAAGAATACAGGCCAGTTCTTTTATAGAGTGTCCTCAATATTGGGGTTTTCTTATGTTTTCTCATGATTAGTTTCAGGTTATGTGCTTTTGGCAGGAGTGCCACAGAAGTTATGTTGTGCTCTCAATGTATTATATTAGGAAGCATGCATGTATGTTTATTTGTCCAGTTACTGGTGATGTTATTTTGATCACTTGGTTGAGAGGGTGTTTCTCTGTGGTAAATTTATTCTTTTTTCCTATCAGTTAATTTTTTCTTATCAGGGCCATGACTACTGCAAAACAGTGTTTCTGTGGCCGTTTCTTACTGGCCTTTCTGGTATTATAGCCCTCCTCCCGAATACTTCTGGGCATCTGCTGGACTCGTGAGACCTGTGGGGCCTGTGCTTCTTTAACCAGTCCTCTTGCCTTCATGTGAAGCTCCCCTCCCTTGCTCTAAGACTCACTGTGGGAATGTCTCCTATTACTGTTATTCATTCATTTTTTTTTTTTTTCAGTAATGTTTGTTTAGTACCTTCTGTGTGCTAGGCATTCTGTTGGTTTTAGGCATGTAAAATAAACAATATAGACATTGCTGACCTCATGGAGCTTAAAGTATAGTAAGAGAGACAGGAATGAAAACATAAAACAATAAATATGTATCAGGTGGTGGTCTGGACTATGGAGAAAAATAAATCAGGAAAAGGAATATTGGGAGTGCTACGAATGGGGGTGGTTGAGTGAGTAGGTGGAAGTTTGTATGTATAAAAGCTTACACAGAAAATCCTCTCTGTTAAGGTGATATTTGAGCAGTGACCTGAAGGATGTGAGTGAGCAAACCATGTGAATATTTGGGGAAAGAGCACTCCAGAATGAGGGAATAGTGGGTAAAGATGTTGAAGTGGAAACGTGTTCGGGGTGTTTGTATAATGACATGAAGGTTAGTGTGGCGAGAACTGAGTGAGTGAGCTAATTAGTGGTAGAGGCAGAGATGGGGGCAAGCCAGATGAGGCCTTGGAAGTCATAGATTTCAGATTTTACTGTGATGGATCTGGGAAGACCGACATGAGTTTTGAGCAGAGGATTAATAGGATTTGATTTATGTTTTGGAAGGATCACTCTGACTGCTGGGTTGAGAGTAGACTGAAGTGGGTCTAAAGTGGGAATCAGGGAGACCATTTAGGAGACCATAGCAATGATCCAAGAGAGGAATAGGTTTTGAGGTGGAGAGTAAAAGTTTGATTTTAAATTTTTAGAGTTTAGGTAAGATATAGGGGCTGGCGAGATAAATTTGGGACTCATCAGTCTGCAGATGTTATTTAAAACTGTGAGCCTGGATGTGCTATCTAGGGAGTAGTAAAGTGGTCCTAGCACATCAGAGGAGATGGGGAACACATTGCCAGTGAGATAGGAGAAGAACCTTAAGTAGTGACCTGGAGGTTAAGTAAGGAAGATGTTTCAAAAGAGAAGGTAGCTCTCAAATACTGTTTTTAGAGTAAGATGAAAACCTGTCTTGTGGGAAATTACTCTAATGCAACCGTAGACCCCCAGTACACTACCAGGCAAGCCATCCCAAAGATTATGGGAAAAAAAGGGTTACAAACAAAATGTTTATATTACATGGTTTCTTAAATAAATGTAAAATACATAAAAGCAAGGGGAAAGATACGGAATTAGTTAACAGACTATGTACTATCATTTCTGCCATATTCTGTTGTTCACACAGAACAACGCTAGTCAAATGTAGGACGGGACATTCCAAGAATGTTAATACTGTGGGCCATCTTAGAGGCTGCCTACCACAGATGCAGAGATTATATGGCATGTTAGTGTGCTGATGGAAGTGACCAGTGGAAAGAGAAAGTTGGCAATTGATGATATAAAGAGAGAAAGTGGAACAGTTGGTGGAGCAAGGGCTTTGAGTACAAGGCTAGAGAGGAGGGGATCCAGTACCAAGTGGAGAGATTTAATAGATAAAGGTAGCCATAGTAACTGGAGGGAAAATAGAATATGTGGATGCAGATGTAGGTGGGTTGTTAGATGTGGTGGTCAGAGCATGTGGAAGTTATTTTTTGAATGCTTCTTATTTTTTCAGTGAAATAGGAACAGTCATTAGCAGAGTAGAGGTGGGGAGGTGTTGGAGATTTGAGGAGTGAGAGGTTGGTGTAAAATAGTTATTTGGGGGAAAAACACAATACATAATATTGTGTGGGTGTGTATACATACATACATGTTTTCACACGTATATATTATGTGTATATATCATTACCAGATAGCAATAAGGGACCACTTTAGATTAGTAATGAATATAAATTGAGACCAGTCAACATGATTGTATGTATGCATTTTTTTTTTCCTCCAGGAGTGGTTCAGATTTCTTGGAGGAGTTACAGAGTAGTTGAACATCAGAAGCAGCAGCTGTGCTGCCATTATTGTATTGATCACCACTGATGGTCACAAGTATGTTACCATTGCTTGTATTCATGACTGTCATTGCTGATGTGTGATGCAGGCATGACTAGTACTATTAGTGTTGTTGACTTTTCATCATGCTGAGGGCACTATCTCTACTTCATAGGTCATAGGTTTGACCATGGATGTGATTTTTAAGGCTAGCACAATGGTTTTAAGAAATTGAATTGATTGCTAACATTTAAAAACTGGGAGATTTTATTTTACACATTTTGGAATTCGTTCTCTTGAAGTTCTGACAGCAGTAGGTTTTCACTCTCTTATGGCAACAATCCTCTGGAGCTGAATAGGGCTGCCTCCTGCTGGTGAAGCCTACAGTCTTCAGTTTACCACTGTCTTCTCTCAGATCCCTTGCTCATTTTTGATAGTTGCCTGGTCCCTAGAAGTGTATGACTGTATAGTTCCTCATCTACTTTGAGGGTGATGTGTCTTGCTGCTGGTAGGCAGGCTGCTACGGCCATGCGGTCTCAATGTCCCACAGCTATGATAGTAAAGCAACTGTTTTATTGTACTATAGGTCCTTTATTTTGGACTCAGGCCTGAGTCTCCTGGGGACTAGTACCGTGTACAAATCAGAATGAACCCTCCCCTCTGACCTCTTGTCTTATTTATTTATTTATTGAAGTATAGTGGATTTATAATATTATATTAATTTAAGATGTATGAAGTAGTGATTCAGTATTTTTATAGATTTTACTCCATTTAAAGTTATTACAAAATAATGGCTGTATTTCCATGTGCTGTACAATGTATCCTTGTTATTTATTTCATACATAGTAGTTTGTATCTTTTAATCTCCTACCCTTATCTTGCCCCTCCTCCCTTCCCTCTCGCCACTGGTAACCGCTAGTTTGTTTTCTGTATATTGAGTCTGTTTCTGTTTTGTTACATACGTTTGCTGTTTTATTTTTTTAGATTCCACATATAAGTGATAACATAGGTATTTGTCCTTTTCCGGCTGACTTATTCGCCTAAGCATAATATTTACTCTCTAGGTCCATCCACATTGTTGCAAATGGCAGAATTTCATTCTTTTTAATGGCTGAGTAATATTCAATTGTGTATACCAGATCTGCTTTATCCATTCATCTGTTGATGTACACTTAGGTTGCTTCCATATCTTGGCTATTGTAAATAATGCTGCTATGAACATTGGGGTGCATGTATCTTTTCGAATTAGTGTTTCTGTTTTCTTTGCATATATACCCGGCAGTGGAATTTCTGGATCATATGGTAGTTCTATTTTTAGTTTTTTAAGGAACATCCATACTGTTTTCCATTGTGGCTGCACCAATTTACAATCCCACCAACAGTGTACGAGGGTTCCCTTTTCTCTGTATCCTCACCAACATTGTCTTTGTCTTTGTCTTTGATTTAGTCTTGTACCTCTTGGATTCTTAGTATCAATAGATTCTTGTTTAAATGAATGTAGATTTCTGGAAGGACACCCCATTAGTTCTCCTGCTGTGTCTAGAGCTATTAAAAGTTCATAATGATATTTGTGCTTCAGATGAATAGTCTCAATAATGGCAAATCTACTTTCTTTCTAAGGAAGCTTTGATTTTTTAGAAACAGCCAAAAAGTCTTTCTGAGTCAAGGCAGACAAAGAAGATTATCAAACTGAGTGGTAATTTCATTTAGGTCAAAAGCAAGTTGTGTCTATAAAGTCATGTAGCATTTTTTCTTGTGTTATTCATTTAAATGGCTCTGATGGCATTTGAGCATTTGCTAATGATTGCTCGTTTTTCTCCCAAGACTAACTCGTTAGAATAGAGGAACTATTTTTATTATGGCAGAAGGAAGAAGGGAAGACACGGAAAGGGAAATTAATACTCCTGAGTGTGATGCTTTGTAGGCTTTTTGAGAGCAAGCTAATATGTGGAAAAAATAAATAAGGAAAACAATAAATACAGAAACTGAATAGTTTCTCTGTTCAGAAACTGAATCTTTATGTTGTAGTATAATTGCTTTGTTGGGAGTATTGTTAATTCTGTGAACTTCAGATACGTTCAAACTTAAAGATGCAAATTGTAAATCAAAGTAAAAAATAAATCTTGAGTTTTTTCTTTTATTGTTACTACTTTCTTCCTTTAGTATAAATAATTTTCCCTTTCATTAATTTTGAGGTTTCTGTTGTATGATTGTGATTATATAATTCTTTCTCACTTTCTTAGTAGCTTTTCTTTCTTTTCTTAGTAGTAGTGTTAGAGCTAATATCTTGAAAGATTCCTAGTTTTGGAGATTTTAAATGATCTGTTTTGGTTTAAGGGAGAAGTGTTTAAAGGAGAAATTAAACATCAATATATATTTTTATAAATCTAATGAATTAAAGTTATGATTAATATAGTGTTCTAATAAAATTGTTATTCCCTGTTTGTCAGTAAACATACCAAATATGGTATTTGGGATCCTTTTTAATGTAATTTCCTGTAGGTCATTTTTATCTGACTACTAGTCCAAAAGATTCCTTACCAAATATCACTATTTGTTTGAGAAGGGGTTGTTTTGATATGGATATACTCCTGACTTTTCCATTTAAGTTTTTTTAGTAGCATTTGGATGGCATCATTAAGAAATTGTGTTGATTAGTAGATCTGTGAAGACTTTTTCATCTTCCATTAGCTTTGTAACAATCTTGTCTACTAAATAGAAAAAGAAAAAAACCCACATCAAACCCTGCTTAATAATCTTTGGTTACATGGTTGAATTTCTCTTTTGAGGAAAAGTAACAATAATCCTCAATACAGTAATGTGCAGCCTGATCAGCATATATACATCCTGGAGCCGATTTGGGTCAAGTCTTACTGACACTGTTATGCACTGTTGCCGCCCCATATTAATTGAAACCTGGGTTGAAAAAATAAGTAATGATGTGTGACCTGGTCCAAATAATGTAGATTTTTTTGTTTTTTGTCTTTTTTCTAGGTGGACCATGTTCTTACTCCTTTTTAGCTTTTAATTTTGTCTTCCTTCTCTAAAACAGGGTCAGCAGCCTCTCAGAAGTAAAGTTTCAATCCTTCAGTTGTTTATCCAAATAGGAGCTTTTATCACTACTTTATTATAGTTTTTAAAAAAAATTTTTATTTATTTATTTTTTTATTACTTATCTCCATGATATCATCTTATTTTTTATTTTATTTTATTTTTAAAACATCTTTATTGGAGTATAATTGCTTTACAATGGTGTGTTAGTTTCTGCTTTATAACAAAGTAAATCAGTTATACATATACATATGTCCCCATATCTCTTTCCTCTTGCATCTCTCTCCCTCCCGCCCTCCCTAACCCACGCCTCTAGGTGGTCACAAAGCACTGAGCTGATCTCCCTGTGCTATGTGACTGCTTCCCACTAGCTGTCAGTTTTACATTTGGTAGTGTATATATGTCCATGCCACTCTCTCACTTTGTCCCAGCTTACCCTTCCCCCTCCCTGTGTCCTCAAGTCCATTCTCTAGTAGGTCTGTGTCTTTATTCCCGTCCTGCCCCAAGGTTCTACATGACCCTTTTTTTTTTTTTTTTTTTAGATTCCATATATATGTGTTAGCATACGGTATTTGTTTTTCTCTTTCTGACTTCCTTCACTCTGTATGACAGACTGTAGGTCCATCCACCTCACTACAAATAACTCAATTTCGTTTCTTTTTATGGCTGAGTAATATTCCATTGTACGAATGTGCCCCATCTTCTTTATCCATTCATCTGTCAATGGACACTTAGGTTGCTTCCATGTCCTGGCTATTGTAAATAGAGCTGCAATGAACATTGTGGTACATGACTCTTTTTGAATTATGGTTTTCTCAGGGTATATGCCCAGTAGTGGGATTGTTGGGTTGTATGGTAGTTCTACTTTTAGTTTTTTAAGGAACCTCCATCGTGTTCACCATAGTGGCTGTATCAATTTACATTCCCACCAACAGTGCAAGAGGGTTCCTTTTTCTCCACACCCTCTCCAGCATTTATTGTTTGTAGATTTTTTGATGATGGCCATTCTGACCGGTGTGATGATATCTCATTGTAGTTTTGATTTGCATTTCTCTAATGATTACTGATGTTGAGCATTCTTTCATGTGTTTGTTGGCAATCTCTATATCTTTGGAGAAATGTCTGTTTAGGTCTTCTGCCCATTTTTGGATTGGGTTGTTTGTTTTTTTGATATTGAGCTACATGAGCTGCTTGTAAATTTTGGAGATTAATTCTTTGTCAGTTGCTTCATTTGCAAATATTTTTTCCCATTGTGAGGGTTGTCTTTTCATCTTGTTTATGGTTTCCTTTGCTGTGCAAAAGCTTTTTAAGTTTCATTAGGTCCCATTTGTTTATTTTTGTTTTTATTTCCATTTCTCTAGGAGGTGGGTCAAAAAGGATCTTGCTGTGATTTATGTCATAGAGTGTTCTGCCTATGTTTTCCTCTCAGAGTTTGATAGTGTCTGGCCTTACATTTAGGTCTCTAATCCATTTTGAGTTTATTTTTGTGTATGGTGTTAGGGAGTGTTCTAATTTCATTCTTTTACATGTAGCTGTCCAGTTTTCCCAGCAGCACTTATAGAAGAGACTGTCTTTTCTCCACTGTATATTCTTGCCTCCTTTATCAAAAATAAGGTGACCATGTGTGCCTTGGTTTATCTCTGGGCTTTCTATTCTGTTCCATTGATCTATATTTCTATTTTTGTGCTGGTACCATACTGTCTTGATTACTGTAGCTTTGTAGTATGGTCTGAAGTCAGGGAGCCTGATTCCTCCAGCACTGTTTTTCTTTCTCAAGATTGCTCTGGCTATTTGGGGTCTTTTGTGTTTCCATACAGATTGTGAAATTTTTTGTTCTAGTTCTGTGTAAAATGCCAGTGGTAGTTTGATAGGCATTGCATTGAATCTGTAGATTGCTTTGGATAGTATAGTCATTTTCACAATGTTGATTCTTCCAATCCAAGAACATGGTATATATCTCTCCATCTGTTTGTATCATCTTTCATTTCTTTCATCAGTATCTTATACTTTTCTGCATACAGGTCTTTTGTCTCCTTAGGTAGATTTATTCCTAGATATTTTATTCTTTTTGTTGCAGTGGTAAATGGGAGTGTTTCCTTAATTTCACTTTCAGATTTTTCATCATTAGTGTATAGGAATGCAAGAGATTTCTGCGCATTATTTTTGTATCCTCCTACTGTACCAAATTCGTTGATTAGCTTTAGTAGTTTTCTGGTAGCATCTTTAGGATTCTCTATGTATAGTTTCATGTCATCTGCAAACAGTGACAGCTTCACTTCTCCTTTTCCGATTTGGATTCCTTATATTTCTTTTTGTTCTCTGATTGCTGTGGCTAAAACTTCCAAAACCATGTTGAATAATAGTGGTGAGAGTGGACAGCCTTGTCTTGTTCCTGATCTTAGTGGAAATGGTTTCAGTTTTTCACCATTGAGGACGATACTGGCTCTGGGTTTATCATATATGGCCTTTATTATGTTGAGGTAAGTTCCCTCTATGCCTACTTTCTGGAGGGTTTTTATCATACATGGGTGTTGAATTTTGTTGAAAGCTTTTTCTGCATCTATTGAGATGATCAAATGGTTTTTCTCCTTCAATTTGTTAATATGGTGTATCACATTGAGTGGTTTGTGAGTATTGAAGAATCCTTGCATTCCTGGGATAAACCCCACTTGACCATGCTGTATGATCCTTTTAATGTGCTGTTGGTTTCTGTTTGCTAGTATTTTGTTGAGGATTTTTGCATCTACGTTCATCAGTGATATTGGCCTGTAGTTTTCTTTGTGACATCTTTGTCTGGTTTTGGTATCAGGGTGATGGTGGCCTCATAGAATGAGTTTAGGAGTGTTCCTCCTTCCGCTATATTTTGGAAGATTTTGAGAAGGATAGGTGTTAGCTCTTCTCTAAATGTTTGATAGAATTCACCCGTGAAGCCATCTGGTCCTGGGCTTTTATTTGTTGGAAGATTTATTTTTTTTTACGAAATTTTATCTCCTGCGGCTTTTGTTAAGAAGCCCAGGATCTCTCTTTTTTTTTTTTTTTTTTTTTATACAGAGAGGTGTCAGAGGAGCTAGTTAGAGTAGCAAGTATTGAATTTATTTATTTATTTATTTATGGCTGTGTTGGGTCTTCGTTTCTGTGCGAGGGCTTTCTCTAGCTGTGGCAAGTGGGGGCCACTCTTCATCGCGGCGCGCGGGCCTCTCACTATCGCGGCCTCTCTCATTGCGGAGCACAGGCTCCAGACGCGCAGGCTCCGTAATTGTGGCTCATGGGCCCAGTTGCTCCGCGGCATGTGGGATCTTCCCAGACCAGGGCTCGAACCCGTATCCCCTGCATTGGCAGGCAGACTCTCAACCACTGCGCCACCAGGGAAGCCCTGTTGGAAGATTTTTAATCAGAGTTCAATTTCAGTGCTTGTGAGTGGTCTGTTTATATTTTCTATTTCTTCCAGGTTCAGTCTCAGAAGGATGGGGATTTTCTAATTCTATCATTCCTTCTACATTTATCAGGCAGCATTTATTTTGTAGAGAAGTTCTCCCCTTTTATCTTTTTCAGTATTACTGTGGTCTCACACATTATTATCTATAACCTGATTACTCTTTCTGATGCTTAAATTGTCCAAATTTGACCAGTGAAGAGCCCTTTCGTCAGGCTCTTACTTACACGCACGTGTGCACATACACATATGCATATTTGCACAGTCCCTGCCCTGAAATAAGTGCATAAATAAGATAAATTCCATGGTATTTTCCTCCCCTATAACTCACTCTATTTCACTCATCTCTTTATTTCTCTCACTCATCTCTTAATCTTGAGATTCTTTTCATATGAATACATAGGGATATTTTATTATCATTTTTTAATGGTATGTAGTTAGCTATAGAATGGTTCAACCATAATGTATTTACTTTTTTTGTTTGTAGTTTTTCGCTTATATATAGTGCTAACAAATATGTCATATATATTCATGTAATAATTTCTGTGGGATAGATTCCTAGAGTGAATCAAAAGATAAGTGCATTTAAACTTTTAGCAAACTTTGCCAGATTGCCCTTCGAAAAGACTGTATTTATTTGTATGCTTACCAACAGTGTACAAACTACTTGATAACTCTGCAACACTGCATATTAATAAATTAAAAAAAATATTTTAGAGACTATCTTAAAATATGTGTTCACTTTATTTGTATTGAAGTTTGGTATCTGTGGCTATTTTCTTTTCTTTTTTTTTTTTCTGTTATTTCTTTATATTTCTCTTGTCATTTCTTGTCTTTTTCTCATTGACTTCTTGGAATTTTTTTTTTAATGTTAATCCTTTGTTAGCTATATGTGTTACAAATAGTTTTCATCCTTGTGAATACTTTTTCCACCCTGTTCTGTACCTTTTAACTTTGTAGTATTTTTCACTGTTTAGAATGTTCATTTTTATACACATATGTAGATATTTCTCTGATACTTTTAAAGTTCCAAAATGAATTTTTATCTAAAATTAATGAATTTAGAAGATGTGAAATTTTCTAAGGCATAATAGGAAACTAGTGTTGCTAGGTTTTATGTTTTTGGTTTTGGTTTTTAATCAGGTGCCTAAGTGACAGACTTCCATATTGTAAGTCGGCCATGCAACTTTTCCTTAAACATTTCATGGTTAAACATGAACTTATTAAATGTTTTATTTTAGAGAAAACTAACTGTCCTTCATAATATATTGCATGAATAGTAAATGAAATGTGGGAACTATAGAACAGAGAGAAGATAAAACATTTCTAACAGTCCTAATATCCAGACAACCATAGTTAGTGCTTTTGTGTATTTCCTTTATCATTTCTTTTTCTTTTTTCCCTTTTTTAAAAAAATATACTTATGCTTAAGTAATTATAATTTAGGTAAGTTTTTTTTTTAATTAATTAATTAATTAATTTTATTTTTGGCTGTGTTGTGTCTTAGTTGCTGTGTGCGGGCTTTCTCTAGTTGCGGCGAGCGGGAGCTACTCTTCATTGCAGTGCGTGGGCTTCTCACTGCGGTGTCTTCCCTTGTTGCAGAGCACGGGCTCTAGGCGCGCGGGCTTCAGTAGTTGCGGCACGCAGTCTCTGTAGTTGTGGCTCTTGGGCTCTAGAACGCAGGCTCAGTAGTTGTGGCTCCCGGGCTTAGTTGCTCTGCGTCATATGGGATCTTCCTGGACCAGGGTTCGAACCCGTGTCCCCTGCATTGGCAGGCGGATTCTCAACCACTGCGCCACCAGGGAAGTCCTAGGTAAGATTTTAAGTTGAGATTTTGCTAAAAGATAGTTTTCCGGATGTGCTTATTAAATGTATAACTGTCTATTTTTCAGAGTACTTATTTCATCTAAATGTAGATGAATCTCTTTTCTTTTTGGGTTGCAGCTTGTCACTTAGTATAAGCACCTTTGTGACAAGATCTTGTAACTGACTTGTAATAGTAGGGTACCCCTGACTGTGATGTCAGTTATCCTGATGTATTGATTGCACTGTGTCTGAAGAAAAATGTCACCTACATGTCATAGTACATGACAGAGCATTAGGTAGCACACTTGCCAGCAATGCATTAAATAAGGTCTACTAAGATGTTTTCCCCCATTTGTTTATTTTTCAGTCTGTTAGCCTAGCCCTAGACTATTTTTATTTCTTAGCATATGCAAAAATATATTCTTATGAGTGTTTACTGAGTAGTAAAGTATGTTCAAGTTATAACCATTTGGACTTTATATGTGAGCAAGCACTTTCTCTCTTTTATGCTTTAGGATAGATTTGTGACAGGTATCATGCATGTTATAAGTTCTTTTCTCATAAACAACAATATTACTCAATTTAAAATCTTTTATTTTAGTGGGTTTTGTAATCAGAGGTCTAGTGATAGGATGTTAAGTACAGAAAAATGTTTTAAATTTTGTGTTCCTGTTTTTTTATTTTCTATACTGAGAGATAGTTAGAATAGATGTTAAATACTTACTGCAGATGAGGTAACTCAGCCTCAGAGATGTGGTTTGTCTAAAGTTACATAGCTAGAAAGTAGAAGACTGTAGGTCTTTTGGTCTCCCGTGCCAAGCTGAATGGGAAAATTTCCACTGATTTGGATTATACGTATTCTTGTATAACTCAAAACAGTTGTAAGCACATTTTATATTATTTTGCATTAAATATGATTTGTATAAGTTGCATGTGCTACCCAGAGGTTGATTGTTAGACAACCATAGAACCATGTTTTCTCTGTTTACCCATTTAAAAACATGAAAAACCTATATGAAATAGGTTTTATATATCTATAAATTTTTTATTTTATATGTTTACCCATATAAAAAAAAGACTTTTTTTCTGTAATCATATTGAAGGTGTACTTTTTACATCTGTTACTCAAAATTAGATAGGAAGGAGAGAATAAACCTTGTTTTATGGTAGTTTAAATTCTTTTATCTATGGAAGAAAGAAAAATATTTAAAAATGTATTTAGTCATTAATTAAAATGGATTGGATTAGAGTGGATATAAATGCTAGAACTTTGGTCGAGAGCTCAGTAAACTCAACAGGTATGGCAGAGAAATAGGGGAAAAATGGCAGGGGAAAGTGGCAAGTAAAGAACTCTGTAAGGGTAATAACACAGTGTGGATTATTTTCCAAGGGCAGTGAAGCTGAAAAAGAAATACTTATCCACTTGCTGGTTGTTCTTTGTGCTTATCTGATACCAGTCTTGTAGGTTACAAAGTAGGAATTTCCTAGGAGAGACCCTCAGAAATCACTTCTCAGGTTGTTTGTAGGTGGTTTAATCATTATGCAGGTGTTTGTCAGGTGTGTGGTATATTCTTTAAAAATTAGAATTGAAACTGCCTTATTCTAAAAGAGTGAACTGCTCTGATTTACCTTGATATTGGTGAATGAGATGAATAAAATGAATAGTCACTTGGGGGTTTTATTATCTTGGGACTTTGTGTGAATACAAATGAAAGAATTTGCCTCAAAGGGATATTATTTTGTAAAGAAAATAGACTTTTCTCTTTGTAGTATTGCATAGCCTTTTGAGAAATCAAATTGACTGTTTTTATTGTTTTATGATTTTTTTGAATAAAATATTTTGCTTACTGTTGCCTTTACTGAAGAATATTCTTCTATTGGTGATAGTTAATAATAACTACTCCCAGAAGAAAATTTTTTTTCTTTTTCATTTTATAATTTATCATTTAAAAAATGTATATCTAAATAGAAGTGATGAAGTTGATAATTATTACCAAGCACAATTTAATGATATTAAAGAAATTAATATTTTGATTCCTTTTTTTATCTTGTGCATGATAGTCTAGCTCCTTTAAAATCTTTTCTCTGGCATTCTTTCGTATGACTTTTCAGATTATGTTAAGGTTCACCATTATAAAGCCTTTGAATAACATAAGCTTGACAATAATTAAGGGATTTGTGTGAGGCAGCTTATGTAAGTCACAGTTGCAAACAACTTTTTAGTTTTCTGCCTACTAGGATATTTTAATTATAATCTATATGGAGTGGTACTACTGTGTGAATAAAATATTTATGCATGACTGTTGACCTATTAACGACATCTAGTAAATTAATGTTGGTAATTTAAAATTATTTATTAATGTGTATGGTTCTTTTTCTTTCTGGGTGATTTGTTCAACTCAGTATTTATTTACATACTTATTTATTTGTTTTAACTTGGATATCTTTGGTGGTTATGAGAAGACGCTTTTCAACAGGCTCCTGTTGTCTGTGTAGTGTATAACCAGTTTCAGTAATCACATGATCTCACATTGGATGCATATAAACTTACCTACATGGTGAATCCTTTTGAGAGATGCTTGTTACTTATATATGTTTCTTATAGTGGTTTTTTTAATGGCTTCAGTTTATTGAAGGGTACTTTGGGTACTTAGTGCCCTTTCGAATTTGGCACTAAGACTACCCTCCTAGAATAAACCTGGTCAAAAGTATCCTGGGAAGGTTGATAATAGGCTATCTGGAGAAGTGACCTATCTTGACAGGAAATAAATGTCTTAGGATATCAGAGAAATGCCCAAGCCTAAAGACGATGAGCATACATTGGAACTAGAATAAGGTTGTAATCTATTTAATTACTACATATGCATTAAATTATTTTTCTTAAGTATGTTTTGTCATTAGGGCAGTATCTTCCTTTCTGGAAAAAGAGAGTTAGATAATATGAAGTTTGTGGTGTATCCAGCACTATTTAGGTAAAAGAAAACAATTTAGGAGTCATGACTATTGTAGTCACCAGGGAGGTACTCTTTATTATAAGCCATCAATAATAGTTGATGTCCTACTCTAAAATGTAAAGAACTATGCTACATTATCTTCTTTGTTTGGTATGTTCATGAGGATATTTAAATTTTTTTAATCACATTAGCTGCTTAAATAATTTAACTCTCAGAATATCGAGTTATCAGTGAATGAAAAGAGGAAAAAGAGTATTCTCTTCTTTTCATTCATTTCAGTTATGGATACATTTTTACGGAAGATAGAAGAATTATAAATGTTTAAAAAGATCAAATACCTTGTATAGCTCTAGATTGGCTCAGCTGTGAATAGAACTCACTTGTCTAACTCTAGTCTGAACTATTCAAATTGTTGTATAGCCTTAATTTATGTGTGTGCGTGTTTCTGTATTATTTTCCTTTTACTAATACTAACTTTGCATTTGTGGTTGCATGAATTTGTATTTTAATCTGCCACCTCCAAAATTAGATCAGAGGCTCTTTGTTTGTATGTTTTGCATGATCATGATCTTTTATATATAAGTGTTCAGTACAAAGGGAGCTCAAAAATATTTACTAATTAATAGTTCCTAGACTCAATAGTTCTGATTTCTTTTTAATGAAAATGCATATTTTTATGTATTTTTTTAATTAAAAAAATTTTTAAAGAACCATAAAATTTCCCCCTTCTGTAATGCTTTCCAGTAGGTCTAAAACTATCTTAAAGAGTCATTTATTTCATTGCATATACTATGGTAGGTGAAAAACTATTTTTATGAAATGATTTCACTTCTGTGTTTTGGCTTTAATATCATTCTTATAAACCATTAATTTTTCACTACATCCTTTCCCTTTTTCTTTTGTAACTTTATAAATGTGAGTTTAAAAAATAAACTCTATTTAATCATACTCTTTTTTTCTTTTAGGTTGTTATGGAGTTGATGGAGAGAGTGACTCTATTATGAGTTCAGCTTCTGAAAACTCCACTGAACCTTGGTTTTGTGATGCCTGTAAATGTGGTGTTTCCCCTAGCTGTGAACTATGTCCCAATCAGGATGGAATTTTCAAGGAGACAGATGCTGGAAGGTTGATGTCATAATTCTGTTGGGTTAATATGCCTGCTTTATAATGCATATGCTTCTGACAGTTTTCCTATTTATGATTTTCTGAGTTACACACTTTCATTTGATTGCTTCTTTGTGTCTTTTTGGCATAGAGTAAATGGACAGGAGGCTACAGATCAGGGCAGGGAGGAGAAAAGATCATTTATTGAGGATCTGCATTTGCCTTTATAACCCATAATCCCATTTAATCTTAGTAATGACCATATGATAAGAGAGATGGTAAAGTTTCCTATTTTATAGGTAGTAGCTGAGGCTCAGATCATTACATAGTTTTAATTTGAACAAGTCCATAGTTAAATTTGAACTCAGATCTGTTTGACTTCAAGAGTATATCAGGAAACAGAACCCATACAGTGATTTTAAAAGGGGATGTTTAATGTAAAGAATTACTAAGCTATGATAAACAGTAACCATAAGATATAAAAGAACTCTAAAGAATAACACTGTAGGGCTGAGGGAGAGTATCCAGGGAATGACAAACTTGGAAGGAAGAAACCTTCCCCAAGGCTGGGGTTCAGGCCTTGTTAGAGAAAGTGTAGTTCACTTCCAGCCTACTGGATGGCAGAGAAGTTGGCTGGTTTGCCTGGGTCACTACCTAGTCTACAGTTCTTGGCAAGTGGGTGGCTGGGCAGTGGTTCAAAGCCTGGAGTGTATGGTGTCTGTGTTGAGAGACCCACAGAAAAGTGATTTCCAGCCTGGGCCTGCAGGGTCACTGAGGGACGATGCACATGGTGGGGCAGAGCACTGGCGGATGTCCTCTTCCCATCCTGCAGAGAAGCCCCTTCCTCCTACAGTGCCTTCTTCCACTCCCTACTGAGACAGCTTAGTATGATGCTCACTGTAAAGGAGAAATGCTGAAGGGATTCTGTCCATTGTTGCAAAGCAGATATTGAAGGGTGGATTTGAGCTGAGAGACAATAAATTGATAACTGGCACAAAGACCTGTGTTCTTTTCACTATATTCACACTCATCTTTATTACCACATTTGAGCAGTTGTCATCATCATAGTGTTGGCATCTTTCATGTTTTTTTTCCTAAGGAGACTACCAACTGGGATGGGTGACTGATATATAAGAGTAGTTCCTAACCTTTTATGTTTTATGGATCACTGCTTACCCTCCTCCCCCATGTAAGAGGGGGTGCTCAACTTTTTATTTTGCCATATACGTATATTTCAGTATTTTTACTAAACATTTAATATTTTAACAAGAATAACAAAGTAACTTGTACAAATTATCACCATTATTTTTCATATTTTAACATATTGAAAAGGATAGGATACATTTTATCCCAAAATAAAGGACAGTCTTTTAAATTTAATAAATTTTTTTTAGTAAAGTAAAAAATATTTTTCTTATTTTTCTCATTTTTACCTCAATTGGCAGACAGGCCCTTGAGAAGTATTGCCATACAAGATTATTGGGATTGCATAGGGTCTACCATGGAATCTTGGAGAACCCTGTGTTGATGTTTAGGAAAAATGACTAAAAATCTTACCTCTTGTCCGTCATTGCCCATCCCCAAAATAAAATAAATATATAACAAATTATTTGATGTATTGACTTGACTCTGTGGTCTGTATCATGGACAAGAGCATTATTTTATGTTTGGAGTGACTTTGGCCTAGAATTAGGGAATTTAGTACAACATTAAAAGCGTGTACTTTCAGGTTGGACCGCCTATATTTGAATTCTAGTCTTTTCCTTCTAACTGTAATTTTAGATTTAACCATTTTATGCCTCAGTTTCCTAGCACTTTTGAGAGAATTAAATGAGATGATTTCTATAAACAGTGTAGTTTCTGGAGTGTAGTAAGTGTTTAATAAATATCTCCTTAGTTCTGCTACTGCTACTACTAGTGATTTTTATTACCAATATTATTCTACTTACTTAAGGTAATCATAGAATACCAACTGCATAAATTCTTTCTTATTAACTCTTTAGTCCTGAGAGTTGAAATTTATGGTGATAAATTGTTGTGAATAAGTATGGCAGCTTTGGAAAACCCAGAGCTTCGTTTTAGGGAAGAGCATTTATTTTACCTTTTTTCTTGTCAATAATTTGAAATCTCTATTGAAAAGCAACTATAAAGTAGCTCTCTTATCACACTAATATATAATATGTACTAATACATAGTCCACAAAATAACTTGGAAAGTTTTTCTGAATGAAGGAAAGGGAGGCCTCTTTAACCATTTAGTTTTACTGAGAGATATTTGTATTGACTTCTGTGGATCTTACATGTATGTAGACACCTCCCTTCATGGTGCAGCCTGGCAAGTTTTTTTTATACTGTTTGAACATTTTATTTGTGTTGATGTTCACACTCACCTGTAGGCTAGTGTGGAAAGTACAGGTCTTGATATAGTTTGAAGGATGTAATACTAGCTTGAATCAAGGCAAAAAAAGCCAAGACATTTGACAAGCTATTTAGTATTCTAGCTAAAATGCAAAACAGATGAAAAGAAAGAACAATGCATGGAAAGAATGAAAAAGGTTTTGAAATTAACTTCTATTACGTAGTCTAATTAAACTTTTCCCCCCTCTGTTTCTGATGGAACCCACAAATTCTACAATAGAAGATGATGTGATTTAATGTGAGAAGACCATCAGCGCATTCTTATCATTAAATTTTTATTTTTTTTCTTAGGGAATGTGTTTTATCCTGTGTTAATGGTATTAAAAACCTGATTATAGGAAGTATTAGACATGCTTTAATATAATAGGGTACCACGCCCTATGCTGCAAACATTTCACATACATCATTGTAACTTCCAAACTACATGGTGCCTACATGGTGCTCCGTTCCTAGTAAACACTTAGTAATTAATTACTGAATGAATAAATGAAGGAATGAAAATAACATCCTGGAAGTGAATTTTTTAATATGTTATAAAGGCACTACAAATACAAGACATTTCAAAATCAAATTTGATGGATGAATATAGTTCCCATTCTGAAATGAGTTTTTTGAGAAGTAGCTTTCTACTTAGTTTGCTTTATTAAAATATGTAAATTTAAAAGAATCTATTAATAGCTTCTATGCTAGAATGAAAATTCTGACGCTTTGTTTTTTGGTGGTTTTATGGGATGCTTGTTTTCTGCTCCTTTCCCTAATCAACATCTGTCTTCATAGCTCCAAGCAGAATGGATGGTAAAGTAACAAGGAAAATTATTCCTTTTTGATTTCTCAGTTTGTCTTAATTACAAGGTTCTAAAGTATGTGCAGCTAAACAAATGAACAAAAAACTATATACAACATATATTAAAAAGGACCAAAATTGTCTCAGCTGTTTGATATGTATTTTAATAGAGAGTCAAGTTGGCATCCTCACATGAGTGATTGGGGGAAATGACACACTTGTGTGCCAATCACACTGAAATGTCAGTTTAAATCTGTAGTACTTGTGTGACTTGTACTAAAACATTTTAAGAAGGTCAGTAGGAAGCAAGCAGCCAGCTGTTGGGTTTATCAAAGATAAACTTGTACAGAGTACAACAGCATTTAACACACCAGTGGAGCATGAGAAAACTGCGCAAATTAAATTGAGAAAGCAGCTGCTTGTTGAAGATGTGTATCTTTATATTGAACTCCACAGGATGCATTTGGGAGGTTGGATTAAAACATTTTATCTAGAAAATCTCAAAACCTTGGAGTTTCTTCCCAATAAAAAAAGATAATTTTTAAAGATTTGTAACTCTTTTCCCCAGTACATCTATAAAGTGATTCTTAGTCTTATTTCTTTAAAACACATAATGCATCACAAAACAGAGCCATGTAGCAATGATAGCCTCTCAAGCTGCGATAAAGCAAAATTTGTTGTTAATATTTTCACCAGGTTAAGAGATATTTGCCATCTCATTTTTACCCTCCGTCTTGCAGAAGTGATATAGATCTGTTTACATTTCAAAATCTAGTGATCCTGTGTTTTGTTTGATTGTAAGCAAACAGGGTGCCTAATATATTTTAAAAATGTTCAGAGCAGTTTTTAAAAAATGGAATTAGAATCAACTCCTATTTATTTTTTCTGTTTAGTATACTTAAACTGAACATTCTTTGTTTAGTGTTGTAGCATCATTCAGTCTTCAAAAAATATATGTGGGGCACCTACGTTTTAGTACATAGGTTTGTATGGTGAACAGATGAGTTGAATGAAATATGACTTTCTTATATTATTACAACTGTTCTGTACAGTCTTCTAGCAATCAGTTTCAACCTGGGAAGAAAGAAAGTTAAGATGCACACCAAAAATTGTTTTAAAATATGTCCTTAAGGATTATCTAGTAGCTTTTAGAAAAAAGTAACAGGAAAGAGCAATTTTATGTGATTTATGCAGAGTAACTTCCCAAGTCTTAAATTAGGATCTTTAATTCTCAGAGTGCTTAAAATAATGAATGTGAATACCTTTCCATGCATGTGAAAATGATGTTTCATTTGAATAGTGGTTTTGTGCAAATATTTAAGAATAACAGATAAGTGCAAAGTGCGGTGAATTTTAAGTGAAAGGCAATTATAGATGTGTTAACTCTCACCTTTGGCTAAGCTGCTGGAAAAGTAGCGCTTATTGCAGTTCCTTTTTCTATAAATGATATCATTGTATAGGTGTTCCATATTCTTTAGTTGTGTGTCTGAGATTGTGAAATCTGATCATAAAATTCTTGGAGTAGTTATTTGAGATGACACATATTTTACATTTATTTTCCTGTGGGCATTTTATCCGAAGGTCTGATAGCAAAATCATATCTTTTCTCCGTATAGATGGGTTCACATTGTTTGTGCCCTGTATGTTCCTGGTGTAGCCTTTGGAGATATTGACAAATTGCGACCAGTAACACTCACAGAAATGAACTATTCCAAATATGGTGCCAAGGTAAGACAAAGTGTTTTTGATTGTCTAAGAGAAAGTTTTTACTTGTTAGTTTACATGACTTTTTACTAATATCATTGTTGACTACAGAAATGCTTATTACTAATTGTGCTATTGGAGAGCAGTTAGCACTAAATCATTTAGTATTGCTAGTAATTTTCCCAGAGAGCCAATAATGTATAAATTCTTCTGTATATTTGTATAACTTGTGGGGTAAAATGGTAGTTGATGCCACTGCTGTTTTCCTCGTATTTAGCACACTGCTTAGTGAATAATGAATTCTCAGACTACATCCTTATTTTTAATCAGTTGGATCAAATACAAGCTTAATTTCTGACTTTACTTTTGAAGTGGAATTTATTAAAATTATGAAAAGAGTACAAGAAGCACCCATTATTTTACTTCCACTGCAGAAGGCCAACAGAATTTTTTTTTTTTTTTTTTTTTTTTTACTAGCAAATGGTTCTCAGCCTCCATAGTTTATAAATAGGTTTTTAACTATGACTGAGTTTTAGGATTATAAGTGATAAGATTACCCACTTATGAATTTAAACTTAAGTATGTAATTATTGCAAACATCTTCAGAATACTAGAACTAATTAGGCAATGATATATTCTCTTTCCATTACTACGTATTGGGCAGTTGGGAAGGAAGACTCTTGAAGAGCATTAGTAACATATTAAAGGTGGGGTGGGAAACTTACAGATTGTTGGAAAATTCTGATTTGAAATTTTTAAAATTTCACAATTTCTGCTGTTATATCCAGAATATCCTCTTTGGGCTTTAAACACCATCCCCATCCGTCACCTTCTACCCTCGAATAACCTTGTGCTTTAGTTTGGGAGGTTGTAGCTTCCCTCTCCAGAATTAGATAAAGCTTCCAGGCCCTAGTATTGAACTTACTTTCCTGGTGCTCAAGTAATTGTACACTATCTTGTTACCTCTCTTAAATGCCTTTAAACTATAACAAAATAATTTGTCCACATTATCTAGTTGAGTAGGAGTAATACAAATTACCTGGTCCACCAGTGTTGGAAATGGAAGTTACTACCTTTTGAGGGCAGTTTCATAATTCATAAGCACAGCGCCTAGAAGGGAGTAGCTTCCATCTTTTTCAATAAGCACATGTTTTTACCATAAATATAAATCTAGAAGCAATTAAAAAACAGTAACCAGATATTACTTCATATAACTGAGACCAGCAGTGACCTCTGGACTGAAAAGGAGAGTCATTAAATGTATAATTATCAGCTGATTATTTTCATTATCACCTGCTTTTGTTTTGAAGTATTACTGGGACATGGAGTCAAAAAATTATGTACTCTCTAGCTCATCTGCAAAATCAAACCCAGTGCTGTGAATTATATCTGGGATAGCTCTCTAGGTCGCATTGTCTATCCATTTCCTCCTCCTGATTACTTTCTCCCCTGTGTTCTCAGTTGCTCAGTTCCCTAGCATTTTATTTATTTACTTATTTTTAAATTTATTTATTTATTTATTTATTTTTGGCTGCGTTGGGTCTTTGTTGCTGTGCGTGGGCTACTCTTCATTGCGGTGCACAGGCTTCTCATTGCGGTGGCTTCTCTTTGTTGTGGAGCACAAGCTCTAGGCACACGGGCTTCAGTAGTTGTGGCTCCCGAGCTCTAGAGTGCAGGCTCAGTAGTTGTGGCACACAGGCTTAGTTGATCCGTGGCATGTGGGATCTTCCCAGACCAGGGCTTGAACGCGTGTCCCGTGCATTGGCAGGCCGATTCTCAACCACTGTGCCACCAGGGAAGCCCATTCCCTAGCATTTTAAATGATTCAAGCAATTGAGGAAGATTCTGTTTTCTTCATTAGATTGTTGTATTGTCTTATGAGACTTCATTGTTGGAAATTTTTTCTGAAATCCCTTGCCCAATTTCATCATACTACATTAAGTCACTCACTCAGGGGACTGTTCTAAACAATTTGATTCTGTTCATAGTATTGACATCCTTTAAATAGTTTAATTTCTCCATTTCTCCCTCTCTGACCCCCTCTCCTTCTCTCTATCTCTTTTCTTTCTCTCTCGTCTCAATTTTTTGGTTTCCTGTTTAGATTACTATTTGCTGGAATTTTTACCATACATATACTGCTGTTGGTGGAAAAAGACCCATAATTAGGCAGTAGAGTGTCAGGTGTTGGGAATGTTTTCACATCTGTACCCAGAGTCCTTTTCCTGCTATTTTTATTCATTGCTGATATGTCAGTTTGGTGCTGTATACCAAGTAGGTACTCACTAACTGTTATAGTATTATGATGTTTTTAGTGTCTATTGAAACTTTTTAATTTTATTTTTTTAAATGTTTCTCTCATATTTAATTTACATAGAATACATTTATTAAGCAGTTCTTCCTTAATTGTCTACTGGCAATCTTTCACAATTTAGCAGGTTTTTTGTGACGGTTCCTATTACCAGAGTAGTATATATTTTGAGACTAGGTTTTTCTTTTTCTCTCTCTGTGGCTTAGTTAAAAGTATAAAAAAATAAATCGGGGCGGTGGCATTTGGGGTAATTTCGACAGTTTATGCCTTTAGTTTTGCAGGTTTTCCCTTTGTATACAGAAAGAATGTAAATAATTGGCTATATTGTGTATTACTACCAATTTCACAAAATTGTTTACTTAAGATTACTTTTAATTCTCTTAAATATATTTTTAAAATGTATTATATCTTTGGTTGCAATGCCTAGATCTTTCAGCGAATTTTCTATGGCTTCTTATTTATTTTCCTTAATTTTTCCGAGTAGTATTATATTGTTCAAATCAGTGTAGCTTAATGGTTAAGAGCATGGACTTAAAGTAAGATTATCCTGGTTTGAAAACGGTCTTTACCTCAGTTTTCTCATGTGTAAAATTTTCTCATATGTAAAATGGAAATATAGTACCTCTTCCACATATTGTGGAATAGAGTGTCAAATGATTATATATATTAATATTTATAAAGTGCTTAGAATAGTGCCTAGCACACGGTAAGCCCTCAAATGATATTAATTATTATTATCATCATTACTATATCAGTGGAATTTTGTTTTTTTAGAACTATATAGAGAATTACTTTTTTCATATAAATACTTGGCTTACCTATAGTTATTGTTTGTATTGACATACTGTTGGTTCACTATTTGTATTTTGTAGATGCTTTGTATGAGAATGCAGTTTCTGTTCTGGAAATATTTTTGCTCTGAGACTTTTCCTGATATTCTGTTGTAGGAGTGTAGCTTCTGTGAAGACCCTCGTTTTGCTAGAACTGGAGTTTGCATTAGCTGTGATGCAGGGATGTGCAGAGCCTATTTCCATGTGACCTGCGCTCAGAAGGAAGGTCTGCTTTCAGAGGCAGCAGCAGAGGAGGTAGGTTGATTTAAGTCCATAGTTGGTGAATATGTTCATGAGACTTTTCATGACTCCATTATGTCCTACAAACAAGTATGCATCATAAAATAAATTTACGAGTTTATTCTTAAAATCTTTGTCTAGATCACAGATCTAAAACTTTAAGAGTAAACAATATATATGAGTTTCTTCAGTGTTAAACCTAGCCATACATTTAGAAAACATGTTAAAAATCTTATAGTGAAATCTGACAGATAAAATGAAACATAATTCAAGGTGTTTTAAAGCATTATAATGTCAGCATATTTTATATGAGAATCTGAAATTATATTTGAGTAATAACCTTGCTCTGTTACTCTTTAAATAAAATCATTACCCTGTCTTCAGTCTTCAGTATTTGCATTTCTACTTCTTTACAATTATTTTTAATTCTAAAATTTTCTACCAGAAATTTAGATTAAGCAATCAGTTGTTTTCAAAGTATGTATTCGGGACTCTTTAATATTCTTTCAAGGTCTTTGAGGTTAAAACTGTCTTCATAACAGTATTAAAATAGTATATACTTTTTTTGCTCCTGATTTTCTCACATGCAATAGTGGAGATTTCTAGAGATTATATAGCTATCTTCTTTAATGTCCACTATCGAGATATTAAAGAGATTTGTAAAAATGTAAAACAGTGCCACTCTTCTCACTAAATTTTTTTTGTTGTGTAAATTATAGTATTTTTCATAAAAATGTTATTTTTGTTAACATGTAATGGCCTTACTGTTATTTTAAAAATTACTCAATTTTAACTTCTAATATGCTATCTATAAATATAACTCACATAAGCTCTTTGGGGTCTTCAAAACATTTTAATACTGTAAGGAGTCCTGAGAGCAAGTTTTGTTGATTCTTTAAGCACTTTGTATAGGCAGGTAATTGAGTATTCTGTAATTCTTACTTTATATTTGGGATATATTGTTATGTATATATGTTATGTTCCATCTTTTATTGGGTAAATTTTCAGTGTCATGTAAAAATATGTTTTTTATGTTGGGCTTTCATCTTATTCCATTTATTTCATAGATAGGAAACAAGTAAAAAAGATAATCTGATGAAGAAAATTTGTTGAGCAAATTTTGAAGGATATATTTTATCAATATAGGGATCCTATTGAAATTATATTTTGGGTACATAAATCTGTTTTTGTGTCAGTCTCTGATTCTGATGAGTTGTACTTTGATTAATTGAAGAAGGGTACTAGATGAACACTGAGCATTTTCACAGCTGTTTGGTAGACACAGAGGTGCAATTATAAAATAGGGTCGTGTGGATTAGTCATGGCTATAACTCAAGATGGTGGGCAAAAGTGCAGAGAGACAATACAAGTAACACTCAAGATCAGATAAATCTCAGTGAACAGCTGGATCAGGGAATCCATAGGTTAAGGTATTACTCTCCTTCTGGCAAACTTTGAGTTTTGCCACCAGAAGGGTTCCTTTGTAGCCATTTCTTTTAGAACTTATAGAAAGAGCTTTGCCTTTTATGCTATGGTAGTTTGGGTCTCTTTGTATAGCACCATCCATCATTAGTTTTGGTAGACAGTAGCCATTTAATTAATGAAAATGTGTGAAGTAGCCATGTATGGGACAGTGGAGTATAATGGGGTCTCTAGTGATTTAGAGAGTGTATCCCCATATCTAAAGGCATTCAAATTGAATTGAAACAAACAAAACACAATATTGCACTAAATAAATAGTTTGCAGTCTGTGGTCTCTACGTCTATATCTGTGGGCTAATCTGGAGAAATTTACAGGGAAAGTTAAATAAATCTGGATGTGGAAAGTAGGCCTGAGGCTTTTTCCTTACCTTGCTCCCTCCCTTGATTGATTAGGTAGGAATTCTTGATTCTGGAATAATGACTTTTCTTCCCATTTGCTGTCTTGTTAAATGAACTCTTTTTGGGGAAATGATTTAAAGCATATTTACATATGTTTATGGTTTCCTCTTATAAACAGTTTATAGAATTGGAAAATCGTAAAGATTTCTGAACAGTGTTTTAAAACCCAAGACTTTGCATGAATCAGTATCAATGAGGTTTGCTCTTGACAGTAAGCATTCTGTTAAAATGAAGTTCTTGGCTACTTCTCATGGTTGTACTTCTGTAGATTAAGATTTATGTAATGTATATTTGATTAAGAAACAAATTTTAAACTAAAACAGACCTACTCTTTGTGGGTACACCTTGTCTTCCGTTTCAGTTTTATGACATTCTAGAAAGCATTTTTTTTTTTTTATTTTTTAAAGACTGGTTTATGAAGTTGGATTTCTTACTTCTTAATGGCTGTTTTATATAGGCAGTAAAAGAAAGGTTGAAAAAGAGAATAAGTACCTCAGTTTCATCCAATGACATCATACACCTTAGCGTATTTTCATGTTTTTTTATAGCCTTCTGACATAGTACTTTATCTTACTGGTGAGAATGCATTTGAAGTTTCTATTCTTTTTGATCCACTTTATGAAAATTCTAGATTATTTAGAATATTTAACCATGTTATGTTACAACATATCTTATTATTATTAAAACTGAACTATAGCATAGGCTCAGTTATGACTGAAACTTACATTATTATGGTTCACATCATATAGTTAGACTTAAGGTTACTTATATTTCATTTAAACCATATGGTAGTATGGTAGTATGATAAAGTATGATTTTGGTACTGTGAACATTATTATAATTTGTTACCATGTAGAAAATTCTCCTTGAAACAATGTAAGATAATTCATCGATTTTTTTCCCACAGCCTTTGATAATGCATTGCAATCATTCATGGATTAAATTTCAAAGGCTCAAATTAGATCTTTAGCTGTTGAACTGATGCCTTAATATTGCTAGAAGAACCAGGATGGATAGGAATGGCTCATGGTGGATCAAAAACTTTTTAAATGAATTCATCAAGAAGTTATGTTACTTAAAGTTAGACATTTTATATCAGATCTTCAGTGATATCTTTATGTGGCTGTGTTAGGCATTATTTTAAAAATTATTCTGGATGAACTCTATGAGAGTTACTCAGATCACGTTCTCTCTCACTCCACGTCTAATCCATTAGCATATCCTGTCTTCAAAGTATATCTAGTATATGTCCAAATTCTTCTTACCAAATTCATTGCTGCTATCCTAGTGTGTCATCTTTTGTCACCTGGATTAATATAACAACCTCCTAACTCTTTCTACCCTTGCCTTGCTAGAGCAGAGGGTGGTAATTTTTTACTACAAAGAGCCAGATGTAAATATGTTAGGCTTTGTGGGCCTATGGCTTGTGTGTAACTATTTAACTTTGCCATTGATTATGAAAACAGCCATAGACAATACATAAACAAATGAACATGGCTGTGTTCAAATAAAACTGTATTTCCAAAAACAGGCAGCACCAGATTTGGCTTTCAGGTCATAGTTTGCCAATCCTTTTCCAGAGAATAGAGGACATTTTCAATAGCAGCTAGTATTATCCCATTAAAATCTAAGTCAGATCTGGTCACTCCTTTGCTCAAAACCCTTCAGTGGCTTTCTGTCTGATTCAGACTAGAGGCCAGTTTCTCTGCTGATTTATAAGATTCTGTGTGATCTGGCTTCACATTACCTCTCTGACTTCATCATTTCCCCTCATTCAGCCTCATTGGCCTACTTGCTGCTCCTTTAATGAATGGCCAGGTGAGCTCCTACTCTGGGCCTCGTACTTGTTCCTCTGCATGGGCTGCTCTTCCCTCGCATGGCTCGTTCCCTCACTTTTTTCGGATCCTCATTCCATGTCTACTACTCACTGGTCTAAAGTTACAACCCTCTCCCTGCCATGACACTTTCTATTCCCCTTTCCTGCTTTTTTCTTCCCTTTTAAAAATACCTAACCACTATCTAATATAGCTCTAGTAGTTTTCTGGTAGTGTCTTTTGGATTTTCTATGTATAACATCATGTCATCTGCAAACAGTGACAGTTTTACTTCTTCTTTTCCAATTTGGATTCCCTTTATTTCTTTTTCTTCTGTGATTGCCATGGCTAGGACTTCCAAAACTATGTTGAATAAAAGTTCTAAGAGTGGACATCCTTATCTTGTTCCTGATCTCAGAGGAAATGCTTTCAGCTTTTCACCATTGAGTATGATGTTAGCTGTGGATTTGTCATATATGGCCTTTATTATGTTGAGGTACGTTCCTTCTGTGCCCACTTTCTGAGGAGTTTTTATCATAAATAGATGTTGAATTTTGTCAAAAGCCTTTTCTGCATCTATTTAGATGATCATATGGGTTTTTAAAAATAAATTTATTTATTTGTTATTTATTTTTGGCTGCGTTGGGTCTTCGTTGCTGCGCCTGGGCTTTCTCTAGTTGCAGTGAGCGGGGGCTACTCTTCATTGGTTGTGGTGCACAGGCTTCTCATTGCGGTGGCTTCCCTTGTTGCGGTGCATGGTCTCTAAGCACCCGGGCTTCAGTAGTTGTAGCACGCAGGCTCAGCAGTTGTGGCTCGCGGGCTCTAGAGCACAGGCTCAGTAGTTGTGGCGCACGGGCTTAGTTGCTTCGCGGCATGTGGGATCTTCCCAGACCAGGGCTTGAACCTGTGTCCCCTGCATTGGCAGGCGGATTCTTAACCACTGCGCCACCAGGGAAGTCCCGATCGTATGGTTTTTATTTTTCAATTTGTTAATGTGGTGTGTCACATTGATTGATTTGCAGATATTGAAAAATCCTTGCATCTTTGGAATAAGTCCCACTTGATCATGGTGTGTGATAATATATATGGTTCTTATTTATCTTGTTTATTGTCTGTCACTTTCATTAGGACATAGATTCATGAGGACAAGGATTTTTTGTTCTTTTTTATTTTTCACTGTATCCTCAGTGCTTAGAATACAAGTTGATGGACAAGATCCCTCTGTCATTCAGCTTTTATTTGGTCAGCTGTTTAGCATTTAAGGTGTTTTTTTTTTTTAAGATTTTATTTAAAAAAGAATTCTAGGGTAAAATTAGTTTTCAAACCATCATTTTAAGTATAGTGCCTTGCATATTTGATTTCCCATTTTTCCTTGTTTTGATTTCCTGTTTATCTACGGGTATGGACTGAGAATATTTCCTTGGCACATTTTCTTGTGGTATTGGAATAACTTTATTCATACACGTGTCTCTTTATCTCTTTGGTTTGCATAAGTTGATGTTCACTGCTACCCCAGCTCAGTTTCCTGTTAAAACGTGTGTTAGCAAATAGATCTCTTTCACTTTGGTACTTCTCTAAGAATCTTATTTAACCTTTATTTGAAGTTTGACTGTAAGAAATATGATTTATTTGGAATATATACAGAATATCAACTCCTCTAAACATTCTATGTAAGCCATATTATTAGATGCTTACATACCTGGGCAAAATTATTTTGATTCTTACTATTATTCCTTTTGCTGATGTGTGCTTTTTACATTTTTGTTGATGTTGAAAGCCTTACTGATTTTTTTCTTTTGTATTAACTGGGAATGTTAGTGAACCTATTTCTCAGCACAGTGTTCTTTCTCTCAGTTCTCAATAGTAGGTATAGCAGTGTGTTTACTTACTAATTGGTTTGTGATATGTGAATTATGTAACTGATTGTATTAATAACTTCTTTTATTTTCTGGAAGTTTCAGAGCCACATTTGGAGTCTACTACCAATGTGCATGTGGCCTTTAAGATAAATGCTGTGGTTGTTCATCTTCTTGATGTTGTATCTTACCTAGGCTTTTGGCAGCAAGTAATAGAATACTTAACTGCAATAGCCTAAGTAGTTATTAACTATCTCATACGACAGGAGGCATAAACATAAGTAGTTCTGGGGTTGTTTCAGCAGCTCAATGATGAAGTCTTATTTTATCCTTCTAGCCCACCAGCATCAACACGTTTTTCTTTTTAGTTCCTAACCTTGTTGTCTCATGGTCTCAACATTGCTGGAATAGCTCTTAGTACTGTGTTCTTTCATTATGGAATTCAAAGTCAAAGAGAAGGGAAAGGGTTCTCTTATTACTAGGAATGAAAAATTTTCTCATACGTTCACTCCAATAGATTTTCCCATCATCTCATGTATTGAAACAGTCATTATGGCCATCGTTAGCAATGAGATAAGTTGGGAAGGTAAAACCTGACATTTTTAGTTTCTGTCAAAGAAAATGGATTTTACAAAAAAGGAATATGTTGGAAGGGAATGACTGGGGGTGTGGTCAGCAACTAACAGTTTGCTACAACTAGCCTAAGAAGTTGGCAGTTTATTTCCATTCATTGTAGCTCATACCTAGACCAGATGAAGAAGTCTTTATATCAGCTATTAAAAGAAGGAAAAGAAGAATCAGGTGTTTTGAATTAAAAAAAAAAAAACACAAGTAAAAATGTCACCTTTCCCGTTTTTCCCTTTGCTTCCGAGTAGAAGAATTCTAATATTCTGGGCCTTCTTTTCTCTGGGTCTGATCTGTTTCCTGGTCTTTGCCTTTTAATAGTGTCGTACCCTCTCCTTCCAGCCTCCCTCATCACAGTGGAACTGGCTTCTCAGTAGTCCTTCCTTTCCAAGGCTTTTTTTTTCTCATTGGCTTTTTACCCCAGTCAGAGCTGGGGGTCAAGTTAATACTGGCTCAATTACTTTGTGTTTTTTAGGGAATTCAGTTTAATAAATCAGAACATTGTTTAGTCAAGATTATTGTTATTTTTGATTTATGGTACATTTTATGCCAAAAGAGATCACCTGTCTAAACTCCAAACATTAGTATGGCTTTAGCATCTGTTAGTCAAGGAAAGAAAACAACATTCTACATTGAAAAAATAATTCCATAGACTGAATAGTACTGGCTTTATCTTTTATCATCACAGCCCCAAGTTAGTTCTATAATCTTACACAGAGCTTTGAGGAATACTCTGTATGTCTGGGCTTCATCTTATTTTTTCCTACCTCTTTTTTCACCTCATTCCATTATTCACTCTCACCTTCCACACACACACATACACACACACTCTACAGTCCTTACTTAGTTTTTAAAATTAATAATTAAAACTTAATTAAAATTATCTTATACTTTGCATATTTTAATAAGCCACCTCAAATCCTTTTTGAATAATATAAATGATAAATAACATATAGGATAAAAACACACCAGTCTTGTTTTTAATAAAGAGTTTATATCATTATTTTTGAATTAACTTTATGAGTTTTGTATCAGTGTCTAAATTGAATATATACCATAAGACCATTTTTTTTTTTTTTTTTTTTTTTGGTTTTTTTTTTGGTTTTTCTTAAATTAATTTATTAATTTATTTATTTATGGCTGTGTTGGGTCTTCGTTTCTGTGCGAGGGCTTTCTCTAGTTGCGGCAAGCGGGGGCCACTCTTCATCGCGGTGCGCGGGCCTTTCACTGTCGCGGCCTCTCTTGTTGTGGAGCACAGGCTCCAGACGCGCAGGCTCAGTAGTTGTCGCTCACGGGCCCAGTTGCTCCGCGGCATGTGGGATCTTCCCAGACCAGGGCTCGAACCCGTGTCCCCTGAATTGGCAGGCAGATTCTCAACCACTGCGCCACCAGGGAAGCCCATAAGACCATATTTTTATCTGTATTATAAACCACAGTTGAAAATAGTGAATTTGGAATGGTCCAACTAAGTGTAAGGAAATATAAAATATAATAATAAATGCAGATGGGTAATTCTTAAATATGTGCAGAGCAGAGTATTAGGGCTTTCCTAGATAAACTGATATTGGATAAGTTGAGCTTTAGCTGCAGAATAAATTAACATAGGTTTACTCTCTGTGTTTTAACAGATATGGTTAAAAAATGAAGAGTAGAATTGGATACTTTAAAGTGTTATATAATCATTAAATTATATATATTTTCGTGCTAGAAAGAAATATGTCAGATTTTAACCAGCTTAACATAAATAGTTAATACCTTTTAATGCTTTTGTGGAATCTGATGCCAAAGGATAATTTTGCTTTCCTGTACAAAGCCTTATTTTTCTGTTAGCTAGATTAGTATTAATTTTTTATATAAAAGGTAAAGATAATATTTTAATGATGGATAAAGAAACTGCTATATATTTTTAAATAAATATAATTTAAATACATAAAAAGACTTAATGTAAATTTAGTTCACCTTGGTTTTAGACAGCCACATTTTGCATACAATGTGTATGAGTGTTTTAAGAATTGATAAAATACTTAAGTCATAAAAGTAGAAAATGAAAAAGTGATAAATGCCAAATGGGAAAAATATACCTTCAAAAATGAGATCAAGTTGAATACAGATTCTTAGATAGAATCCAAATACAAGATATCAATAAAGCTAAGTTGGTTACTTTCAGTTTTTATAGGAAGAAATACTAAACAGCTATAGACATAGTTTTGTTTATGGTTCACAAATATATAAAGGACAAAATATGTACATTGTCAAATTAATTTTTCTCTTTTGGTATCTAGACACTAGGCATTTGGGCATTGAATTTGCATTTAAAATTTTCATCTGTAAAAAGTCTTAGAAATTTCAAGCACTAGAATAAGAAATTAAGGAATCTTGCTCAGATTTATTGTTTTTATTCTTTGGTCTTCATCATCTGGGAGTTTCAGATTTGAGTACAAGACTCTTTAAAAAATAAATTACAGCTGTATGTTAAACAAGTTAATCATATAATGCCTGCAGAGGCACTGCGGCTGAGGGCTGACAGAATTATAACTCAGCAAGTATTTGTGGAACATGACTGTAAGGAGTAAGTCCTTGTTGAATTCACGTTCCGAAACTCAGTTAAGTTGTGTTAACGGGTGACCTAAACTTTGTTTAGCAAACAGTGAGATTTATATTCAAACAAAGCTTCATAGTACTCTGTGAAATCAGTCAACCATGATTGAGGGCATGTGCATATGTGCAAGACACTAAACTCTAGGTATGGGGTGGAGGAGTTTGTCAGGGAGCATAAAAATAGCTTTAAGTCACAGTATCAACCTAGGTGGGGATAGATAGTAAACACAATAAAATGTTCAACAGTCTTACAAGATGGCAATAAAAGATGTTACAGGTGCCTAGTATGGACAAGAAGTGGTGTAAATACAGAAAGAAGGTTCCCTGGAAGAATCAGAAACTTCAGCTGGACCTTCTTGACCTATCTGTCTCTTACCTTTGAACTATCTAAGGATTACAAATTAATGTTTTTACTGTCATTCATTCAGTATATTTGTTCAACAGATATATTGATCTACTGTGTATTAGGCGTTGCTATGGACCAGGGGTCCCCAACCCCAAGGCCGCAGACCACTACTGGTCCGTGGCCTGTTAGGAACTGGGCCGCGCAGCAGGAGGTGAACAGCAAGCGAGTGAAGCTTCATCTGCTGCTCCCCATCGCTTGTGTTACTGCCTGAACCATCACACCCCTCACCCCACCCCACCCCATCACACCCCTCACCCCACCCCACCCCACCCCACCCCCGGTCTGTGGAAAAATTGTCTTCCACGAAACCGGCCCCTGGTGCCAAAAAGGTTGGGGACTGCTGCTATAGACCCTGTAGAGATAACAGTGAACAAAACAAACTGTGCTCTTAAGGTAGCTTACATTTTAGTGGCAGGTGGGCTCTCCTCTGACAGAGAGTGAAAAAGTTAGCCAAAAAAATACTGTGGTAAGTATTGTGGAGAAATATAAAGCAGGATAAAGTATTTAGGGAGTAAGGGAGGTAGGGCAATGCTGTTTTATATGGGGAGATCAGAGAAGGGCTCCCTAATAAGGTGACATTTTATGGAAATATGTAAGGAAAATTGTAGGGAGCGTATGTTTATTTGAGAGGAGAGCATTACAGGCAGGGAGAACAGAAATACAAAGGCTCTGAGGTAGGAACATGCTTGGTTTGAGGACCAAGAAGAAGACTGGTGTGGCTGGTACAGAGTTAGGGGCTGGGGTTTGGTAAGAGGAGAGGAGGAGGTCATAGAGGTAGCAGGGAGCTACTTCATGTAGGGCCTGGAAAAATATGGGAATGACTTTGGATTTACACTCTGAGTGAGATGGAAGGCCATAAGAGTTGCATAGAGTATATATGAACCAACTGATATTTAAAAGGACTGCCCTGATAACTGTATTGAGTACAGGCTGTAGGGAGGCAAGGGTGAAAGCAGGGAGGCCAGTTAGAACTTTTACTGTAACAGGTTTTAGGATGGAGGTAATGAGAAATGACAAATTTTCTAGGTATTTGCTGAAGGATTGTGGAATGTAACAGAAAGAGAGGGTAAAAAGGGTGACTTCTTTTTGGCCTGAGCTTCTAGTAGAATGGAGTTGTGGTTTACTGAGATGGAGAAGACTGAAGGAAGAGCAGATCTGTTGCAGGAGAAAAGGAAACTGAGGACAGTTTTGGACATGTTGAGTTCAAAATGCCTATTAGACATGTAAGTGGAGATATCAGGTAGGTTGTTGGCTATCAGAGTCTGAAGTTTAGGGAAGCAGTCAAGGCTAAAGATATAAATTTGAGAGCTGTCAGGGTATAGATAATATTTATGGTGAGAAGACTAGATGAAATTATCTAGGTTATAAGAGTAGAAGGAGATGGGAAGAGGTCTGATGACTGTCATAGGGCTACGTCAGCATTCAACAGCATTCAAATTTGGGAAAATAAGGAGGAATCTACCAAGGAGACTGAGGAGGAGTGATCAGTGAGGTAAAAAAAAGAACTAAGAGAGGTATTTCAAAGAAGTGTTTCAAAGAGGGAGTGAGCAAATTGTGTCAAAGGAGTAAGATTAAGATTGAGAAATGACAATTGGAATTGGCAAAATGAAGGTCATTTTGCACTTGACAGGAGCTATTGGAGTGGTTGGGAGTAGTCAATGAAAACTTAGGAATGGAATAGAATTGAAGATAGCTAATATGGACAGGCCTTTAGATTTTTCCTTTTAAGAGGAGCTTAGAAGTGGAACAACAAATGGGAGCCCAAGGAAGGTCTTTTAAGTATTTTTAAAGGATATTACAGTATGTTTAGCATGCCATTAGAGAGAAAAAATGTGTAAGAGAGATAGACTTGCTGGAGGGAAGACGGGGTGGCATATAATTGCAACTGAAGGTTAAACTTAGAGAGGAACATTGGGCAATTTATCCATAGTAACAGGAGATTAGTCAGAGGATATGTGTAGACATGCAGATAGGTTGAGGTATGTGGTGATAGGAGGTTGTGGAAGTTTTTGTTTTGTTGCTTTTCTCCTCTCTTCGAAACCCTCTCCAGTGAAATAAACAAACAAGGTCATCATCTGCAAGTTAGGAATAGGGAGGAGATATTGAAGGTTTGAGAGAGAGATAAAGCTATTCAATAATTATCTACAAAAATGGAATACAAATTAATTTGAGAATGCGTTCAGCTGCTCAGGTACAGGTACAAAATAGGGGAAGAGTTGGATTTACCTGTGCCGTAGGTTTTGTCAAGCGAAGCTCATTGAGGAAGAGAGGAACAAGCAAATCGATGTGCCATGCGAAGAAGTAATTAATTGATGGACCATGAAATAATCAGGTAAAGAGGGCAATCATGTGCATGGGCTCTCGGACAGTCAGAAGACAGAAAGTCTGTACATTGGAGACCTGAAAGGTGTTAAAAACTTGTTTGAGTCTTAGAGGGAGTGATCAGGAAAGATAAAAGATGATGCTCAGAGAATGATATTTTAGGCATTGAATTATGGAAAGAGTACAGAATCTAGGTCCAGTCATGGGAATTAAATGGCTGAGGTGGAGTGAATAAGAACATTGATGGTGTTGTAATTGAGAAGGTAAATATGATATGCTCCTAACTCATTATAGGATTTCAGTAAACACTTCAGTTTTATTAAGGTACCAATAAAGCATCCCCACTTTCTTAAAATTACATTGTTTTTACAAGTGCCAGTTGGTTCTCAGTGTACAAGACTCCCAGTAGTTTCTTTCAGTTTATATTCCTTTGATCTGCTGTATCAGTATTACTCAGGGAGCTTTGTTTAAAAAATATATATTTTTTAAGATTCTAGAACAAATCATGCAATCCAGAGGTCCACAGCCTAAATTAGACCTGTAGATACATTTTTTTGATGAGAATAGTGCTATAAAAAGACAACCTTGGGTTGAGGGGCATTCCACTTTGTCACATTGCTCCTAGTCCCCACCATTTACCCCGCATCCCCCCACCCCCTCACCCCCATCATTACTTTTGTCTTATAATTTTCCAGCGTCTTTTAGGCCCCTTTGCACATTTACGTTTACTGGTACTTTTTCTCAAGGCATTCACGTTTAAAACTCTTTGCCTTAGACCTACTGAATCACAATCTCCAGAGTTGGGCTTTTGTCATTTCTGTTTGGAAACGTCCTTAAGTAAATCTGATGACAGGTAGTGGTTGAAAAAGACAGATCTTAACTTACTAGCAATGGATCTTGGGTCAGCAACTTAACCTCTCTTGTTTTCAGTTTTCTATCCATAAAATTGATATTAAAATAATAGAACCCACCTCATGTGGTAGTGTTAAAGGATAAATGAGATAGTATGAAAAAAGGCACCTGTGCCTGGTACATGGTAGATATTCAGAAAAATGTTTTTCCCTTTCTGTTTTCCATTGGGAGTAGGATCTTGAAAGTTTCTCTAGGCAAGTTGAAGGGATATTCCAGGTCAACCAATGCATTAATTAGGACACTATTTTGAATGGTTTAACAAAACCAAATAGCCAGTGACTTAAACAAAGAAGAAGTTGAATTCTTTCTACATTCCAGACTGATTTGATATTGGGGGAGTTTGGTTCCAGGGACCAGGTGCCTTCTTACTTGTTGCTTCATCTTCTCTTAGTCTGTTGCACTTTCTTACATGGTCAGAGATGATTTATCACACCTTGACTGGGTTCCACCCCATTGGAAGGAAGGAAGAAAAGGTTAAGAGTAGGCAGTTTCCTTTCAAGGGTATGGTTAGGAAATTTCACAAACCTCATTGGCTGGAACTTATCACATGGCCATATCCAGATGCTGAGAGTCTGGAGCAGAGATTTTCTAGCAAGGTCGTTAAGTACCCAGTAGAAACTCAGAAGATTCTAGTACTAAGGAGAAGAAGGGGAGGATAGATATTAGAAGACTGGTTTCTGTCACAGTTAATATTTGCTTGGTATATCTGTTCCACTGTCTAAACAAGGTTAATCCCTTGGTCATTCTAGCCTTAGACTTAGGGTTTATTGTCCCCCAATCCCAAATAATGAAAACAACAAAAAAAATTACTTGGGCTACCTAGTCCCTTTCAGATATCTTTTTGACCAGAGATGACTGGTCTTTTTAGCGAGTCAGAGTCTAGGTCCTAATGCTTAACTCATCTATGCAAGCATGAATCCTATCTCTGGTAAGTCAATTTCAACCTTACCTACTACTTTAAAACAGTAGAATAGTTCTCCAGATCACTTTGACTACGGTTCAATGTGTTCTTTATTTCCATTAGCCTATTCTGTGACCAGGATGTAGAGTATGTTGTGAGAAAGCAACTGTGTGTGTGTGCGTGCATTTTAATGCAATCTCCTGCCCATGTTTTTGTATTGTGTACCTATATGAAGTAGTTATTATTAAATCTGTTTTACTAATGAGTTAACAGAGACCCAGAGATGTTTAGCAACTTGTTTGGAGCCACAAAAATCAGTAAATAGTGGAGCCAGGATTTATCTCCAGGTTTTTATATTTCCAAATTCTGTGATCACAGTGTTCACAGTGCTATATTGTGACATCTTTGGATATCACACTACAGAATTGGATCATATGCTTTTTTTTTTAATGTCAAGGACACTTTAGTTTTATTATTACGATGATTTCTCTTTTTGTACTTTCTCATTTGTTTCTTCTTTTCTTAGTGTCATCATTTCTCTTTGGGCTGTAAAACCCCACCTTACTAAGAGACCCTTTAACATAACTTAGATCAAAACCTATATGGATAGCTTATCTTTATTTTTTTCTTTGGGACAGACCTAAAGAATGAACTGCCTGTTACTTTGCTGGCAATCACATTGCACATTACTTTTTCTGGCTACACATTTACAATTTATTTCTATTTTTGATAGTAGATTTCTTTTATTTTTGGTACCCTACTATTTATGAATAAAAAATGTACCCATTAAGGTAGTACCATGAAATATGACTGTGAGAGAGCTGTGTTTCCATCTGAGGTTTTAGGGTTTCATGAAGAGTTAAAGGGAATATCTAAAGTGTTTTATTGACAAGGCCTGGCCTTCTTAATCCATTTTTGTCCCAGGTAGAATCTGCATATGCATTTCTAGTCAATTAGAAGTGCCCTACTTATCTATGTTGGCTAGTCCTGTATTTTCTAGATACACTGTTGTTTTATAATATTAATCTATGTATGCATAACTTTAATATTTAATGATGGTTTCTACCTAAGATTATTGAAATCTTATTTGTTTTAAACAGTGATTATCTGTTTAGGTAACAAATATAACTAAATGGTAATACCTAAGATTTGATTTCAGTATTTTTAAATCCACAAGGCCCTTTAAAGAAAAAAATTGCTAATTTGAACTTGATATATAGGATTAAGTTTCTAAAGCAACAATTTTTATCATTATGTATAAAAATTACTTTTGTAATTTATTTTAGGAATAACCAGCACTAGGATATTCTTCAAAAAGGAAATATTATCTATTATTGTTGTTTTTTTTATGACCCTTTGAAGTAAAAATATTTACTTTTTCCCCCCTGTTTTTTGATATAGGATATAGCAGATCCATTTTTTGCTTATTGTAAGCAACATGCAGATAGGTTAGACAGAAAGTGGAAGAGAAAAAACTACTTGGCTCTACAATCCTATTGTAAAATGTCTTTACAAGAGAGAGAGAAGCAGCTATCACCAGAAGCACAGGTATGGATGGGATTCTTGCCAAAACTCATGTTTTTTTCTTTCAAGGTTATAGATTTCAGGGAATTCCCTGGCGGTCCAGTGGTTAGAACTCCGCGCTCTCACCGCTGAGGGCCCGGGTTTGATCCCTGGTCAGGGAACTAAGATCCCACAAGCCACGCAGAGTGGCCAAAAAAAAAAAAAAAAAAAAAATCAAGGTTATAAATTTCAGATCTCATGTGTGTTTGCCAATGACATGTGAAGTATAATTGTGAAATCTGGTTAGTTACCTAGGAAGTGGATTGTCATTAAGGTAAATGGTGAGTATAGTTTGTGGTGGAATATATTACTTGTCACCTAGTCAACAAAGCAGTCATTTGTAAAGCATGCTTCCTGTACATTAAAGAATGTGGCTTAGAGGAAATTATTCTATCAGTGCAATATGTTGACCACATCTTTTTTCAGTCTGTTCTAATGTTCTTTTATGCAAAGAATTTGATTAGTTTGCCCATCATATAAAATGTATTTTTATGTAAATTAAGTACATTTATGGAGACTAGTGCAAGGCTAGTTGAGAAGAGAAACTTCAGCTTAATCATATTAGTTTTTGACAATTCTGATCATAGACTAGGACAGTTGTTACTAGGGGTAGACCTGGTTTATTATAACCCAAGAATTATACAGTATACCTTAAGGACTGTGGATAGATATAATTTGCCTTGATATGTGAAATTCTGGTTATCTTTACTTTTTCTAAATGTGGAAGTAAAAATCATAAGGAGTATGTTCCATTTTAATATCTTTTAAAATTTGTATACATTTCTTTTATAGGCAAGGATCAATGCCCGGCTTCAGCAATATCGTGCCAAAGCAGAACTAGCTCGATCCACCAGACCCCAGGCCTGGGTTCCAAGGGAAAAATTGCCCAGACCACTCACTAGCAGTGCTTCGGCCATTCGTAAACTTATGCGGAAAGCAGAACTAATGGGGATCAGTACAGATATCTTCCCAGTGGACAATTCAGATACTAGTTCTAGTGTGGATGGAAGGAGAAAACATAAGCAACCTGCTCTCACTGCTGATTTTGTGAATTATTATTTTGGTCAGTATAGACACTGATGCATGCACGTTTTCATTGATGACAATTTGCCGATGGAGATTTTGATATGCTGTCAATTTTTAGAAATTTACTAGCAATGTTACATATATCAAGTAAACGCATGTTTATTTTCCTAATAAGTTGTGGGTTGTTGTAAAATGCTAAGTTAATTTGTGAATAGAGTTAAAAGTGTTTTGAATAATGTAGATTTATCCATGTGATCATCCCTATGGCTAGCTTCTTCCTTTGTGTATTTTGTATATCAGCTTTTATTTTCTACTAAAGTAAAATTGGATATTTAATTTAAATAGAGAGAAATATGCGCATGATTCAAATTCAAGAAAATATGGCTGAACAAAAGAATATAAAGGATAAATTAGAGAATGAACAAGAAAAGCTTCATGTGGAATATAATAAGGTAAGTTGGCTATAAAACAAACAACATAATATATTACATCTTATTGATTTCTTTTGTGATTTTTATAACATTTTTATTTATGTTTTATTTTGAAATTCCTCTGGAGTTTTTACAACTTGCCTACAATTCCGACCCCTCATTATTTTCATTACCATCACTAACACTTACTGAGTACTTTCTATGTGCCAGGCACAATTTTGAGCACTTTTACTTGTATTAACTCATTTAATTCTCATTTCAGCTTTATAATATGGCTTAGGATTACTGCTCCCATTTTCAGAGTAAACTGAGTCCTAAACAGGGGAAGTAATTTGCCCAGGCTCACATAGGTAGTCAAGTCATAGAGTTGGGGTTTGAGGCCCAGCAGTCTGACTCCATTCCTTATTCCTAACCACTGTATTGTGGAACTTCTCTTTCTAAGTTGTAGAAAACTTTAAAACCTATTTTGAAATTACTGTTTTTTTCTTGAATTGTTTGTTACTTCTGATTAAAAAAAAAAGAAACTCCTAATTTAAATTTCCCTTCTACCCCTTCATTCTAAAGATGAGGAAGATCAAAAAGAAATATATAAAAGCAAGTTGTGACTAAATGTTAGGTAATAAGTAACACGAGCATATAAAACCAAGATTGACTTATTGATAAATAATATTTTAAGTGATAAAAAAAATTTGTAGGAAGTAAATTTCCAATAATCAGCCACACTGTATGGAAAAGAGTACTGGGATTCAATTCAAAAGACCTAAGGATTCTTGCTTGTCTTATGATTTTGGCTAAGTCACGAAAACCTGGTGATCCTTAGTTTTCTCATTGGGAAAATGGTGGGAGTGCGTCTTGATAGACTCATAAAGATTAATTAGCAGAATGTTTCTGAAATTATATAGTAAACTATAATAGAATATATAAATGTAGGCATCATTATTATCATTAGTAAAAATGGTAACATAAAACAAAATGCTTACATTTTGTTGGTGCTGCTTAAATAATTGGAGACCCTCATTTTTCAGTGTATTGTATTTGACTGTGTTAAAAATATATGGACTATAAATATAGATATTTTTGGACATTTATTAATAAATTATTTACATTTTCACATATTTTACTGTGTATTTTAATGGTTTACTAATTTGAATTATTTACATTGTAGCTGTGTGAATCTTTAGAAGAACTACAAAACCTGAATGGAAAACTTCGAAGTGAAGGACAAGGAATATGGGCCTTACTAGGCAGAATCACAGGGCAGGTTAGTTTCTTTCCAATTGCTATCTCTTTCTCTTCTTGCTCTCTATATGATTTCAAAGATCAGAACTCTAATACAACTGTCGCTTCACTAACTAAAGAATTCCGTTTAATCAGGGCCAACTAATCCTCTGGGATAATGATTCCTGCCTGAAGTACATCTAGAGCTTTGGAAGCTGCCTACTGAGAACTTGTAGCTTAATTTGGTTGTTTTAACAGCTATCTTGTTTGCAGATTTTTTCATTTGCTCTAACTGATTGACCTGTCGTTTGTGATGAAGCTAAGATTTGAAGCATGAGTTACTTCTACCATATTCTTCCGCCTCTAATGTAGGGGTTTTAGATTCCTTGCCACATTTCTTCTGTCCTGTTCTTGTGCTATAATTAGTTCTTTTTTTTTTTTTTTTTTTGGACCGGGGGGTGTGTAAAATTTAAACAGAAAACTGGAGAGATTTATTTTCATGTTGATTTGGTTTTCAACTGTGTAAGAAATGGTTTTTGAAACTTTAATGTTAAAGTGTAGTTTTTCTCCTTCAGTAGCTATTATTGTAGTTATGAAAAAAATTAACTTTATCCTTGAACATATTTAGCCTTTTATAGTTCTTGGTATTGAAAAGAAGAATCATTCCCAAATTGATTTCTTTGAATGCTTTTTTTTTGGTACTGTGTACATAATTCTTAAATTAAGAATTCATTTGAATAATTTCAGTTATTTTTTTAAGGATGATGGAGACTCACTGTGGTCCTTTCACTATGAAAATAGTTTTGTTTGTGAAGGAAGGTTTTCAAAGAACAGATATATTTCATTGTACTTGTTTTAAAGGTTTACAAAGAGTCAAATTCATTAAACAATTTGTGTAGACATATTATTTTAGAAGGTAATGCATACTGATATGTATTGTGCCATGCTGGCTTTGAAGATGCTGCTTTTGTGAACAAGGTGTATGTGGCTTATATTTTATAATGAATAACATAATATAAAAGATGAGAATGAATAGTCACATATGGAGAATTGACCTTTGTTTCTATTGTTAGGTTGTTGATGAATTTTTGGAAGATTATGGTGTTTTATATTTTATATTTAGATAAGTTAATATTGAATGCAAGCCTATTATTAGTTTATTTGGCAAGCTAGCATTATCTTTTGGCTTGGTTTGCAAGTTTGTCTCATAAGAATTTCCTATTTAGTATAAAACATTATCTACTATAAAAGAGCATTTTCATTTATTAAATCACTTGTAACAGAAGCGCATGCATTTCCTTGTGCAAATGTAAAATACACAGCAGAAGTAGAATTCATTTGTACCACTTGCAGGACACTTTTTTACAGTTGGTTAAACAGATGCCAGCCCACCGGGCCACTGAGAAATGACGTTGATAGATGGTTGCTGTCTAGGAAGCCAGCATACTACTGATTAGTAGAAACCCAAAGAGAATCTACTTCACTTTGTGGAGAGTTTGGTCCAATAAGATAATTTTTCTAATTAACCTTTGGAGCACCAGTGTAGCTGGGATGTTGAGGAAAATAAATGGCCTCAATATTCTTTTTGTCAAGTGTACTTTTTTTTTTTTTTAAGTTCTTAAATTCTTGTCCTTGTCTTTCATTTTTAAAGCTAAAGTAGAAGTTTAATTTTCATAATGTTTTAGTGGTCCACTGAAAATCAATGAAAGTATGTTATTATAGGCTTCTAGCGGCGGTGACTGAGACAAAAACTCATTTTAGCCCTTTTTGCCAATGTAAAAGCTTGTAAAAGATTTCCCCCTCACAATCCTAGCATATTAGTTGACTTGAGCGATGCATAGAGGAAAGTTGCTTTATATTTTTTCTTTAAAACAAAATAAACTGCATTTGTTCAAATCAATAGAAGTTGAACATACCGGCAATTTTGCGAGCACCCAAGGAGAGAAAACCAAGTAAAAAAGAAGGAGGCACACAAAAGACATCTACTCTTCCTGCAGTACTTTATAGGCAAGTAATGAAATTATGATAGATTAATAGTGTGTATTTTTTTTTCATTTTTAAAAATATTATTTATTTTTGGCTGCATTGGGTCTTGGCTGCTGTGCGTGGGCCTCTCATTGCAGTGACCTCTCTTGTTGAGGAGCACGGGCTTTAGGTGTGCAGGCTTCAGTAGTTGTGGCACATGGGCTCAGTAGTTTTGGCTCGCAGGCTCTAGAGCGCAGGCTCAGTAGCTGTGGTACACGGGCCTAGCTGCTCCGCGGCATGTGGGGTCCTCCCTGACCAGGGCTTGAACCCATGTCCCCTGCATTGGCAGGCGGATTCTTAACCACTGCGCCACCAGGGAAGCCCTTGTGTATTTTTAAACTAATACTTTTTAGTAACAAGATGCTTCAGATATTTGCGAATAAGTTATGTTTATATTGGAATTTAAGTTAAATGCATTTGAAGTTCATTTTATTAAAACCATCAAAGATGCTTTCCAGATTGAATGATGATAGAAGAGATTTTGCTCCTCTTTTAATGACAAGCTAAATCACTCTTTGTATCCTTTAAGTAACTGGGGCTATGTGTGCATATGTTCCATGGAAATGAACTGTCCTCTTTGGGGAATTGGAAAGTGACTTTAAATAATATAGATGATTATTTTCTTAAATAGTTTAAATGATATGTTAGATAAATGGGCATTTATATTTTATTTTACTTGAATGAGTTTTAGAGGTTTACATGTGTTTTTAGGTAGTGATGGGTATTATAATGTAGCTTGAACTACTGCCTTTGCACAGTGGTGGATAATGAAGATAAGTTTTAGATTTGAATCTGTCTACATTTTTTTCTCTCTTGGCTCAGTTGTAATAATTTCATTCTCCCAAATATTTTTGTTCTTGGCTCAGTATTTTACAGTATTCACCATTATAGCAATTTTACATAGTTATTAAGACTTCTTTCCATACTTCAGTAGGTTTGGATCTCACTATTTTTTCCATGTAACTGATGATATTAATTGAGAAAAGTCTAGAAGATGCTAGTATATGTTTGTGTGTGTATACATACACAAATCTATTATTCACATACACAAGTATATATGCTTATGTAAATTTATAAATAGTCTCCCCACAACCTCTTCCTTTCTCAGAAATAGCAGGAATAGCAACAATGGTCCATATAGTAAATAAATAAGATAACATAATGTAACATAACAGTAACAACAATAGTAAAATTTCCCATTCTTTATAATAAATAGTCAATTGGTATATTTTTAAGACTCAAAGTCTGATTTTGTAAAGAGACTTACATATGTAGCTTATTTACATGTTGAAGGTTCTTTGAAAGATTTATAATTAATGGTAGAAAATAAACTGAATTTTGTTTGTAAAATAACTTCTTTTGTAGTTTTAGAGAGGTAGAAAATTGAAAGTTTTTTTGTTTAATAATTTGTTTCTAGAAAAAAATTGGTCTAATGTTAAATGGGTTTTAAAGTGATAATTAAAATTAAGGTAAAGACAACGTTAACATAAGTATCTAACATATGCCCTTCTCTGAAAAGTATGACACCAGCAATATTTAAATTTATACTAGATCCAGGCTATTTTTCTACATTCTCAAAAGTATATAGAACTAATAGTTATTGACATTATAAAAAGACATGTTATGAAAAAATATTTGATTTCAATAAAAGAAAAGTTAATATGGTGAAATTTTGAAATTTTAAAAATATGCTATAAGTTAACTGTTCACTATGATGATTATTATTCTAATCCTTTATTTGCTGCCTTTATTCAAAGTTGTGGAATTTGTAAGAAGAACCATGATCAGCATCTTCTTTTATTGTGTGATACCTGTAAACTCCATTACCATCTTGGATGTCTGGACCCTCCTCTTACAAGGATGCCAAGAAAGACCAAAAACAGTTATTGGTAAGTAAAATGGAGAGGATTTAGGTGTTAGAACTGCTTTGCTCTTAGTTTCAACATGTAAGTGTTATATTGCTTCATATAAAGTTTTCAGTAAGTTTTTAATTGATATTTTTATAATTTTTTCCAATTTTATTGAGATATAATTGACAGTTAAAAATTGTGTAGTTTTAAAAATAAACAAATGAGACCTAATGAAACTTAAAAGCTTTTGCACAGCAAAGGAAACCATAAACAAGATGAAAAGACAACCCTTAGAATGGGAGAAAACATTTGCAAACGAATCAACTGACAAGGGATTAATCCCCAAAATATACAAGCAGCTCATGCAGCTCAATATCAAAAAAACAAACAACCCAATCCAAAAATGGGCAGAAGACCTAAATAGACATTTCTCCAAAGAAGATATACAGATTGCCAACAAACACATGAAAGAATGCTCAACATCATTAATCATTAGAGAAATACAAATCAAAACTACAATGAGATATCATCACACCGGTCAGAATGGCCATCATCAAAAAATCTACAAACAATAAATGCTGGAGAGGGTGTGGAGAAAAGGGAAACCTCTTGCACTGTTGGTGGGAATGTAAATTGATACAGCCACTATGGAGAACAGTATGGAGGTTCCTTAAAAAACTAAAAATAGAACTATCATACGACCCAGCAATCCCACTACTGGGCATATACCCTGAGAAAACCATAATTCAAAAAGAGTCATGTACCAAAATGTTCATTGCAGCTCTATTTACAGTAGCCAGGACATGGAAGCAACCTAAGTGTCCATCGACAGATGAATGGATAAAGAAGATGTGGCACATATATACAATGGAATATTACTAAGCCATAAAAAGAAACGAAATTGAGTTATTTGTAGTGAGGTGGATGGACCTAGAGTCTGTGATACAGAGTGAAGTAAGTCAGAAAGAGAAAAACAAATACCGTATGCTAACACATATATATGGAATCTAAGAAAAAAAAAAATGGTCATGAAGAACCTAGGGGCAAGACGGGAATAAAGACACAGACTTACTAGAGAATGGACGTGAGGATATGGGCGGGGGGGAGGGTAAGCTGTGACAAAGTGAGAGAGTGGCATGTACATATATACGCTACCAAATGTAAAGTAGATAGCTAGTGGGAAGCAACTGCATAGCACAGGGAGATCAGCTCAGTGCTTTGTGACCACCTAGAGGGGTGGGATAGGGAGGGTGGGAGGGAGAGAGATGCAAGAGGGAAGAGATATGGGGACATATGTATATGTATAGCTGATTCACTTTGTTATAAAGCAGAAACTGACACCATTGTAAAGCAATTATACTCCAATAAAGATGTTAAAAAAAAATTGTGTAGTTTTAAGGTTTACAACTTAATGATTTGATATATATATGTATACATTATGAAATAATCACCACAATCAAGCTAATTAGCATAGTCATCACCTCACATAGTTACCAGTTTTTTGTGGTGAGAACATTTCAGACATAAATATTTATTATAGCATTATATGAATAAAGATGTAGCAGTTTTTTGATAAATGAATTTTAAGTTAATTGAGGCTATTTTCGTATCGTAGCAGTAGTTTCTTAAAGCATGAATTCTGTTTAGTGTGTTTATAATTCTCTTGCTTTATTATACATTTTTTTAAATGCTTTAATTTTGTTTTGAAATTGAATTTATCAAGAATTTGCCTCCATATTCATGCTTTTATTTGTAATTTAGTATTTTATTTCTAAATTAGTGTCACCTAAGGCTTTACTTCTGGTACTTGTCATTTGTGCTAGTTGTATATTTAAGTTCAGCCATTCTTTGCAAATCTAGAAACATTTGACATATGTTTCTGAATTATTTTTTTCATTAACTTAGGCATGTTGAATCACTACAGATGTTTGATAAAAGCTTATGATATTTATAAGTTTTATTCTTAATTTTAGTCCAAGGAAGAGACAGATGCACAAATTCTAACAGATTGATTCCATACAGGAAGAATATAGGCCACGGAAAGCTTTGGAATGAACTTGACTATTCTTATTATACAAACTTTATACAAATTCTAGTTTTAGAAAAGACCTGGCCCCAGATTTTTAAATGGTAATCTATACAAAAAGGTGTGTATTCTTCAAACACATTAAAGCAAGTTTTCTGACCGCATTGTTTTATTTCCTAAACCTACCTCTGTTCATTTTATTAAGAAGCTCACATTCTTTCACCATTTTCACATGATTGCTTTTTCATAGTGTTCTTTTATCAGTTTGTCTTGAGCCGGTCATACTAATCAACTCTTTTTCAAATATAGTGGAATGTATGACTTTTGATACGTGTGTGCTTTTGAAACCAGGATTTAAGAGAAACTTGCTGTCGCTTATTAGAATGCCAGCAGTGTTAATAAACATCCTATGTGGGTTTCTAAATTGAAAGCCAGTTTGGTAGTCTCCAGGGCCAGGGAGCTTTGTCATGATCTTGGAAGTGGAGATATGCATTTCTCTTCTTAAATGAGGTTATTAATTTGTTTAATCCCACTGTGCTTGCAGAGCTTTGTTTTCCAGTGTGTAAGAGTTTCTGGAAGAATATCAGATGAAAGTGCATAGCCTGGGATGTTTTAGTGAAAGCTCCCCCCAGAGAACCTAAACTACTTAGGGTTCTATGCATTAGTTGCAATGTTTTAAAGTAAAAGTAGAAGCTAATATTGCAGCAAAGTGAAGTCTTCACTATCTTGTAGCTTCTAGTGATCAAATTTCCTTTAGCCTCTAAAATCAACTTAGCTTTGCTTAGCAATTAATTGGATGTATTACTTTTGGAGTAATTTTTGGAGAATATTTTTTTCTTCAGTGCTCTCAAATGTGGGAGGCAGTTTTTACTTTTTGCTTTTTAACATTTCCAGTTTATTTTTGAAATTATATTAAAGATAATAAATACTAAAAAAAACCTTCACCTCCTACATACTTTACCATTAACTATGCTTTTTAGTTTATTTAAATCTATCGTATATATATATGTTAGAAAAGCTGTGTAATGGTGTGCTACTACATCTTTTCCCCATTTTGTGCATGATAGCTTGAAATTGACCACAGGAGGAGTATTCCTACCACAGAAATTGGCAAAAGCTACAAATTAGGACTTTTGCCCATATTTACCATCACACCGTTGCCTAATTTCTGCTTTAATCTCTACCTTAGTTTTCAGTCTTTTACTTAGGGAAAGAGGTCCTGTTACTGGATCTTTATTTCATGACTAAGCCCTAGTTTGGGGCTTAAATTTCTACAGAGCCCACTGGTATACATTTCTGATGTCACCAGTTTCTGCTTTTGCTGTCTTTATGCTATGCAAGCCTGTGTTAACACCCTTACTGCTATATCCCCCTTATGTTTGCTGCCAGCTAGAGTTACTATGCAGTATGTTGCTTTACTTCTCAAATACCATATTCTGCTCGATAGACTATTCTAAGCAACTGCTATCCAGCTCTTTCTTCCAATATCAACACTGCTTTCCTGAAGATACTAGTTCTAGATCTGGATGCTTTCTGTTTGGTCCATTCCACAATAGTTCACAGCGCTATGCTGGACTGAGTTAAGATATGTGACAGGAAGGAAGAGATGGATAAAACTACAGAAGTAATTATTGGTAGAGAATAGGGAACTTGAGTGAGTTCATGTTAGATAGACTGTTCAGTGAAATAGAAGTAGTCTGTTGAGAGGGAAAGGACCTGGGATAATAATGGGGGCTTGAGAAGAGAGGAAATAGTTTGCACCAGCTACTGTGGGAAAAAAATCAGAGATAACTGACTTGCTGAGGCTATATAGCAAGAATGTTCAGTGAATTTGTTTAGTAAGTGTGATTAATTGATTTTTCTCCAGTAATGCTGAGCTGCCCAGGAGGAGGAGAGGGGAAAACCCAAAGACTTCTTAGGTTACATTAGAGATGGGTAAATCAGATGAAGAAAAATATTAGGTGGGTGAGGCATTTAGCAGGGGGTAGAGGGACTAGTAAAGGTGTAATCTAGGCTCTGTTTTGTTTGTACCTACTCCCAGTGTTTGAAATGTATTTTGTTTCACTTTTAGTTTATGTTATCTTGGTTTGTTTTTTAAAATATATAATTTTGAACACTACCTTACATTCTTTCTAAGACAAGCCTGGTAAGGTATAAATAAATAGTAAGGGTTTGATTCGTTAGAGTAGTTCAAATAGTAAATACATATTTTAATTTTGGGGTACTAATCTTATGTTTCCACCACCCATCTGATCAGAATTTGTCTTGCATTTTCTAATTATTTAAAGAATATTATGAAGAGTATTACTTGACAGAGAATTGAGTAATATTACTTAAAAAATATTACTCAGCATAATGTCCTCAAGGTCCATCCATGAAAAAAACTGTGGTGTGAAATCTTTGAAGACTGAAAGAGGTAATTTGTAAAGGAAAAAAAAGTAAATCATAAAATATTTATAATATTTGGGAAATAGAGTGTTACTAGATTTATTATGTTTAAAAATTCATAAAATCGTTTTTTCTTTTATCCTTTTATTCTCTGGATATACTTTTATTTATTCTTTAAAGACAAAAAGAAAATATGTAGCACAAACCCTTCTATGAAGAATTTTGCAGGTAGTTTTTCCCCATGTTTGTCTTCATAATTTGTCTTCCCTTTCTGCCATTAACTCTTTTTTTTTTAATTGAGATATAATTGACATTTAACATTTTATTAGTTTTAGGTGTACAACATAATGATTTGATATAGGTATATTGTGAAGTAATTACCACAGTAAGTTTAGTTGACATCCATCACCAAACAAATTTTTTTTTCTTGTGATGAGAACTTTTAAGATCTACTTTGTTAGCAACTTTCAATCATACAGTGTAGTATTATTAACTGTAGTCACCATGCTGTACATTACATCTCAGGACTTATTTATTTTGTAACTGGAAGTCTGTCCCTTTTGACCACCTTTACCCATTTTGCCCACCCCCTCCACTTGCCTCTGGCAACCACCTCTCCTTCTCTGTGAGTTTGTTTTTGTTTTTAATATTTCACATATAAGTGAGATTATACAGTATTTGCCTTTGACTTATTTCATTTAACATAACGTCCTCAAGGTCCATCCATGTTGTTGCAAATGCCAGGATTTTCTTCTTTTTTATGGCTGAATAATACTCTATTGTATATATAGACCACATTTTCTTTATCCGTTTACCTGTTGATGGACACAGGTTGTTTCCATGCCTTGGCTATTGTAAATAATGATGCAGTGAACATGGGAGTGCAGATATCTTTTCAAGATAGTGATTTCATTTGCTTTGGATAAATATCCAGAAGTGGAATTGCTGTCTCATACGATAGTTCCATTTTTAATTTTTTGAGGAATCTCCACATTGCTTTTCAGAGTGGCTGTACCAGTTTACATTCCCAGCAGTGCATGAGGTTTCCCTTTTTTCCATATCCTCAGCAGCACTTGTTATCCCTTGTCTTTTTTATGACAGTCATTCTAACAGGTTTGAAGTGATATCTCATTGTAGTTTTGATTTGTATTTCCCTGATGTAGTTTTCTATAGGCACCTTTGAAGATTTCCCTCTAAAAAGTGGGGAAAGCATGGGAAAAGACTTAGAAATAAGAAAAAAAAAAACTATGGTATGAAATCTTTGAAGACCGAAAGAGGTAATTTATAAAGGAAAAAAAAGTAAATCATAAATTATTTATAATATTTGGGAAATAGAGTGTTATTGGATTTATTATGTTTAAAAATTCATAAAATCTTTTTTCTTTTCCTTATGCAAATTAAATATTCTATAGATTAAATTAGTATTCTTCCTTGTTTTAGCATTATACAATAAAAATTATTTTTCTATAGTAATTAAGATTTTTAAAACCTCCTTAGGTAATTATTCTGAACATAAGTTGTAGTGTAGGGTGCTGGGGATCAAGAAGGTACAGCAAATTGAGGAAAATCTCTTAGTATTTCAGTATGAAGGTAGTGCTTTGTCATAAATTCCTTACCTGAATTTTCTTTATTTATACTTTAAAAATCCATTTTTAATTAATGGAATTTTTTGATTACATAAGGTTATCTTTAGTACTATGCATAGGAATTATAGATGTTATAGATTCTCTTCCCTAATAGAATATATTAAGTAAAAATATACAGGATTAAGGTGAGTTTAGCTAAATTCATAGATAATAGCAGCTTAGTGGATTATTTTTTTCTATTTTTTTATTAATTAATTTATTTTTTAGTGGATTACTAAAAGAAGCCAGGTATGTGTTTTGATATTATGAAAGATAATTATGACTTTCCCCCAAATATATGTAATTCCATGGAATTGGATAGGCCATGGCTTTATCCTCAGTTATTATTTTTTAGGATCTTGTGTACCAGTTAATGTAGCAGAGATGCTTTTTCATATCTTAAAGGCTATTTATAAGATGAGGACTATAGGGACTTCCCTGGCGGTCCAGTGGTTAAGACTTTGCCTTCCAATGCAGGGGCGGGTTCGATCCCTGGTCAGGGAGCTAAGATCCCACATGCCTTGAGGCCAGAAAACCAAAACATAAAATAAAAGCAATATTGTAACAAATTCAATAAAGACTTTAGAAATGGTCCAGGTTAAAAAAAACAAAACAAAACAAAAAAGATGAGGACTATAGAGTTTAACAGATTGCTGAAAGAGTTGCAGGTAGTGTTTTCATCTGTGTTGGCTTTTTGTACTGCAGGTTATCATGTGGAAGTTGTCTTGAAATAGGAATAGATAAATTTCTGCTTTGGCAGTTACATTTTGTTTAGATTTTTCTGAGTTGTTCAGTGTTTTGTGGTTTTCAGAGTATAACATTTCTATTATCTGAGTGCTCTAAAGCAAGTTTCTTTGTCACCTAAATGTATTACTTTTGGTGGGGGTGAGAATGAGCATGAGAAGTTGGAGAATGTACTGACAAAGGTTATAGTTACAAAATGAGAAACACAGGAGAAACAATGGAAATAATGGAAATGAGATGTCCATTTTCCTGGAAATGAAGTTCTCCTCCATCCGCAGGGCTTGCTATGTTTTGTTATTTATTTGTTTGTTTGTTTTTATTGTAGCGGGCTGTCTTTGTGCTGGGTAACAGCCTGAAGTGTAAACTTATGATTTTCTCATGTCTTTTCTGTCTTGCCTTTCCCTGGGCAAGTGTGGTCATTTAAAATTTTTTCCCATATATGCCTTTTCTTTTGAAGGTCCTAGTCTTTAATGTCTGGTTCCCAAAAGGGGAAAAAGAAAAATGAAGGTGGGGGGTAAAGGGTACCAGTCTTCTAAGTGCTGGAAGTCACTTTAGAACAATGGGTAGGGTTTGTAATAATAGGAGGGGTCACCCACCTCTTTGTCTGCCATTATGTGATGAGAAGCAGCAACCAGTGATCAGAGCACAGATCCCCAATATTTGGAGGACAGGGTTCATTTTGTCCAACCTGGCTCCTAAAAGCTGTGACATGCTGCTGCAGGAACATGTGCACAGCTGTCTGCCATGTGGCTTAGGATGGGGGATAGGTAGCTGCTACTGTACTAAGAGCTGAAATTGACCAAAATTAACTGTAATTTACCTGTGCCAGCCTTTCCCTGGAAGTTGCAAGCCCTCAGTAGACTCCAGAGTTCCAAAATAGATAAGTCAGACAGAATCTGCTAATGTAATTGTTGTCTAGGTTGAGATGCAGATTCCTATTGCTTTCTGTTCTGCCATCTTCCCCCCATATTTTTAAAAACTCTACTTTTTAAAATTAATTAATTAACTTATTTATTTTTGGCTGCGTTGGGTCTTCGTTGCTGTGCACGGGCTTTCTCTAGTTGCCGCGAGCGGGGGCTGCTCTTAGTTGCGGTGCGCGGGCTTCTCATTGCGATGGCTTCTCTTGTTTTGGATCACGGGCTTGAGGTGTGCGGGCTTCGGTAGTTGTGGCACACGGGCTCAGTGGCTGTGGCTTGCAGGCTCAGTAGTTGTAGCGCACAGGCCTAGCTGCTCTGTGGCATGTGGGATCTTCCCTGACCAGGGCTCGAACCCGTGTCCCCTGCATTGGCAGGCGGATTCTTAACCACTGCGCCACCAGGGAAGCCCTAAAAATGCTACTTTAATACATTCTTTTCATAAATAAATTTATATTTTTTCTTTTATACGTAGTATAGGCCAACAACCAAAACGATCCATTTATTTTTGTTCAGCACTTCTTAGAGTCTGTTTTTACAGAACTTCCTTAGTTGGTATATTCAGCACAGCTTGCCATTAATTAAGATTCAAGGATATTATAGCTGTGACAAGACGTAGAGTCAGGGTCAATGAATGACTTTGATTTTCTGGTGTCACAGTGTATGTCGCTTAAGGAAAAATCATGATTTCCTAATGGAAACTATCTTTTTAATCAGTACTGGGCCTCTTATGTTGGTTCACTTAAACATGTGGCAGTATTACATGTGTTTTTATTATACTTATTAGGGATACATGGAATTGCTTGATGCATTATACTTATTGTTTCTCTTACAGGAATGTATGTGCTTTTCTGTATGTATAGTCGTTGTATACCCTATGGTCACATGTTCCTGTGCATATTTTCATATATTCTAAACATATACCTGAATTTTGTATTTATAGAAAACATAGCTAATGCTGGAAGGTAAAAATAAATGTATGAACTTATATTTTTTTCTTTATGTAGGCAGTGTTCAGAATGTGACCAGGCAGGGAGCAGTGACATGGAAGCAGACATGGCCATGGAAACCTTACCAGATGGGACCAAACGATCAAGGAGGCAGATTAAGGAACCAGTGAAATTTGTTCCACAGGATATGCCTCCAGAACCCAAAAAGATTCCAATAAGAAACACGGTAATTTATTCCCTAGTTATCATAACCATTACAAAATTCTGAGGTCAAAATTTAAGGGGTGAGAAAGACAAAGGGTAAACATATACTCAGTAGCCAATGAAAGAAACATGTGTATTGCTATTGGTTATTCTTAAAAGTTTATTTTATATTATGAAATATACCAATCATACATGAGAATGTACAGTTTTTATATTCAACATAAAGCATGATAATAATGAAGGCCCATTGTGTTCACAAACCCACTTCAAAAACAGAATATTATCAAAGCCTTTGAAGTCACCTTTGAATTCCTCAGTACTCACTTCACCATCCATCTAGCCCAGAGGTCACCTCGTTTCTCAACTTTGTACTTCTCATTCATTTCTTTTTTAATACGTATTGATATGTATGTATATATGTATTCATAAATAATACATAGTTTTTCAGGGTTTGAACTTTGTATAAATGGAGTCAGACTTTTTTCCTGTTATTTGATACTTTGACCAACATTATCTTGATTTGATTCACACACGCTGATCTGTGTAATTGTAGTTCATTTGTTTTCACTAATATGTAGTTTTTTATTGAAACAATAGATCATAATTAATTTATCTTTTATATAGTTTGGCAGTTTTGTTGTTTCCATCTTTTTACTTTTATAAACAACTCATTTTTAAATATCTCTCTAAATGTCTCCTGCAGCATGGTAACAGGGAGATAGGGTATATAGCAAGGCATGGATTTGCTTAGTTATAGGATATCTGCATCTTCAGTTTTGCTAGGTAATTCCAATATTCTCCAAACCAGTTTACACTTATACCAGTAATGAATAAGTGGTATAAGTTTTGTTCCCAAACATGTTTTGTCCAATGTTTTAACGCTTTCCAGTGTGATCCATGTAAAATAGTACATGGACATTTTATTTTGCATTTCCCTCAACACTTAGATGACTTAGAGCATGTATTTGTATATTTTTGGTCAGTTGTATTTCCTCTTCTAGGATATGTGTGTGCAAGTCTTATTCAGCTTTTCTATCAGGTTGTTAGCCTGTTTCTCATTGAAAATTCTTTGAGGTCAGAGTTATTACCAGGTGCCTGGGAGCTCTACCAACCTAAGACCATTTTAAATAAAAGTTTGGCATGTGTGTCTCTTCCATTACATGAGTAGTGTTAATTTCTACTCCAAACCTATGAGGGGTGGCTTGCAGTTATGAATTCTTAGGGGAGACATTTTTTACCTTCTTACCTTGAGCCAAGGCAGGCGCATTTAAAAAATCTGCCTTCCCCTGAGGGAGATGTAAATATGTTTTTAGGGTTAGTTATCATCATTCATTTGTTTTATCTGTTTGGTTTTAGAGAGTCTTAATTTTTTTCTCCTTAAACTAACAGTTTTCTCAAAAGTTTTTTTTAATCTGTAGTAACCGTCTATATTACAATAAAATCACTTAAAAGATTTTGTTTAAATCACTTAGATTATTTCATTCAGTTTTGTGTTATGGACTCATTTGAAATCAATGAGGCAAATCTGGGAATTTTTATCTTTTAGATAATTGAAGTAGTTAATTTTGAGTGCTCTAAATTGATCAACTTGAAAGTTTTATCTATAACTTCCACTAGTTTAAAACACTTTTTAGACTTCACAAATATATTTTGTTTACAGATGAACTAGAGAGAATTTTCCTTCTTTAAATAAGCCTGTTTGTTTCTATTTCTAAAATATTTTCTATAACTGTTTGTTGCTACTATCTGCAGCTATTCTTAAAATCTTAGAGAAAAACTTATTACTTCTTCTTATGTCTATGTCTGCAAAATTATCCTCTTATGAAACATTTTTTCTAGTTTCTTTATTGTTTAAAGAAATCCTTAGAAACAGTATTATCATTTTTAACTTTGGAGTTGTCACATAGAGGGGAATTTTGTACATATTATAGTGATATTTATGTGCCCATAGTTTAGTATTACTTAAGATAAATGAGGATTCTGGTTTTTTTTTTTTCTAATTTACCTGTCTGCTTTTCCAGCCTAGAATTACAAGGAAGCTTTTAAATTTTCTAATTTAGTCCAATTCCTCTCATCTTATTCTTTGTCTCTAGTTTTCTTGTGTTAAAGTTTTAGTCTTCTTGTAGATGTTGGTAGGTAAAAGACGAGAAAGGATTCTATGCCCAGTAATTTTAGGAAATATAGTATGGTTATTTTTTCCTTGGGGGGAATTCAAATGCATATTGAAGCTTTGAGAAATACTAATGTTTAGAAAAATGATTACTTTTCCTTATTTATCCTTTTTCCTAACTTATTTTATCAAAGAGCACTTTTTTTCAAGACAATATTTTATTGTGGCATAGAGCACCATGAGGTACCATCTTTGGAAATGGTATTCTAGAGGCCACAGATTCCTTGCATCAGGATCACCTGGGGTGTTTGTTGAAGTGTAGACTTTGGATTCATCCTAGAGCTAATGAATTAGAATTAGGGGGTTGGGCTAAGCAGATATCTTAGGTGTTAGTCTTATGCAGACTAAAGTCTGAAAGTAACTCTCTGGATAACATTTATGATTATTACTCTTACTCTTTTCATTCTTCTCTGCCTTTGCTCCATCAGTCTATACAGCAGTTCAGAAAACTTGTGATGAGCATATTCAGTCGGTCAGGTAACAGATGGAGGAACTTAAGAATTGAGAGATGTAGAAGAGAATGATCAATCTCTTGATCTTGATCTTGGCTGAGTTTCTATTGTTACCTTAATTTTTTTTTTAATTATATTTATTTATTTATTTATTTTTTGTTTTGGCTGCATTGGGTCTTTGTTGCTGCCCGCGGGCTTTCTCTAGTTGCAGTGAGCGGGGGCTACTCTTCGTTGCAGTGCACAGGCTTCTCATTGCGGTGCCTTCTCTTGTTGCAGAGCACAGGCTCTAGGCACGCGGGCTTCAGTAATTGTGGCTCGCAGGCTCCAGAGCACAGGCTCAGTAGTTGTGGCACACGGGCTTAGTTGCTCCACGGCATGTGGGATCTTCCCGGATCAGGGCTCAAACCCGTGTCCCCTGCATTGGCAGGTGGATTCTTAACCACTGCACCACCAGGAAAGTCCCTACCTTAATTTTTTATCGGTCATTTTTGTTTGAGTTGTATTAACATTTTAAAGTTTCTTTTCTTAGCACTCTGTTAATTATGGGAATTCAAGTATATTACTGCCTAATAATAATTTGTCTAACCAAGTACCTTTCACAATAAATAACTGATTTATCTCTCCCTTTGTTTAATTTTTCAATTGTTGTTCCTAGTATCTTCCTACTTACACCTTTTATTTTAGTACATATGTTGCATTTTGGGATATTCCATCCTTAAATTCTTTCTAATAGTATTTTTGCTTTTGTTAGTTTTTGTTTTTCCTGCCATTATTCATCAAAATATAGTTCATTTCACAGTAGTCATAGTATTCTATTAGAATTTTGAAGAAAATTTTACCCTTGTGACATAGGGGATTCATGACAGAACTTAAACTTCAGTTTCTCATTTTAAAGTAATATCTCACTCATTAAAACTGTTGAAATGATCATCTCTTCTAAAACTTTCCATTTCTGTTAAGTTTGTTATGTTCCCTTGGGTTATAGTGATAGCACAGTTTTTAGAAAAGTAGTTTGGGGTTATTTCATGCTAGTAAAAATGATTTCATCTTGTTTCAGAAATCCATCTTGTGCGATATATGAATTGATATTCTGTTAGAATAATTTTATTTTTAAAAATTCAGACTTTACAGTATAATTAAGTATATATAGCTCTTTAATCTGTTTTTTTTGAAGTCTGTCTCTGTGGAATTGTCCAAGAATCATCAAAAACAAAAAATGATCAGAGCTACTATAGATTGAAGTTCCATTTTTATTGAATATCTTTTCTTACCATCTGTTATTACTTTCTCTCCTTTTATACTTTATATCTTTATGTTTAAAAATAACATCATGGTGGTAGTAAGGGAGTGAAAGGGAGAAGGAAGGGATTCACGTGTTGGAATATTTGAGTAAATCCTGGTATATTACTACTATTAATTTAACATCTTTTTAAATCTATACTGCTAATAAATCCAACCATTTTATTATTCTGTATTTCTTCCTATTATTTGACCTTTGTGTATTTTACTTCATTACATTTTTCAGAGGTAGGTAAGTCAGAAGTGGATGTGGGGAATTAGTTTACTTTTATATAAGATGGTTTAATAATAATAATACCTAACATTTGCTGAAGATTGATCATATACCAGATACTGTAGTAATCCTCCACCCTACTCCCTCTTTAAAAAAATAAGTTACTTTTAACTATCATAACTCCTATATTACTCAAAGTGAAACTGAGGCACAGAAACCTTAAGTAATTTACCTGTGATCTTACAGATAGTAAGAGGAATAGGAATTGAACCCAGACAGCCTGAATTAAGAACTAGTGTCTTTTCTGAGGTCTGTAGAAGAGCATTTAGTTGAGGTACAAATGGAGTAGTTATAAAAACATTTGATCATTAGATAGCATAGTTGGGAATGTGATGTTCTAATCTGATACCAAAATGGTCATGTGTCGTTCCATAGCGTAGTGTTATCTGTGGGAAGCCAGGCATATATCCACTTACTAACTCATGTAACTGAGTTCATTCACATTAAATATTACATTTAACACTCCTTTTCTTTGTACTTTCATTTAGGTGTGAACAATTTTCCTTTTCAAGCTTGTGCAAGCGCATTGGCATTAATCTTGTCAATTACAGTGTAATAGTGTAGAAGTTAATAAAATGTTTGAAGGTTATTTTACCCCAAGGAAATTGGTATTTAAAAAGATCAAACAAAAAGAAAAGAAAAAAATTAGAAGCAGCAAATCAATAAGTACACTGAAAGCATGTGTATGTATGAACTGCCAGTATATGTTTGTTTTGCTGTTCTCTATTTTGGTTTGCTTTTTTCCCCACCAAATTGAGTACTATGAAACCTGCTGTGGGAAAAATGGTGTATGCTGTGCATTGAGAGTGAAGTTGGAGAAGTACATAGTGGTTTTCTTTACTATTTTTTTTCTTTCCTAACTAGTCTCTCCAAATCTACCTAAAACATTTGGCTTACCACATCTCAGGTGTTTTTGATTAAGCAACAAATACCTTGATTGTTTCACTTGGTTTGATCAGTGTTAAGAGAGATGAACCCATAGACTCAGTCTCTGTGCTCCAGTGCCGCTTTTGTGCCAAACAAGGCTGCTATTAGAAAAATGGCATCCACTTTTTCCTGCTGACAGGCAGTTGCCATTTATCATGGCCAAAGTGTGCAACGGGAGTAGAACACTTTGTTAAACCTTACTATATTTTTATTATTTGGATACTGAGGAAAGTCATTTTTTATTTCATTCTACTCTGATTTCCTTAATAAGGATTTATAGAAATCTGAAGGAATACAGCATATTTTGAGACAGTTGATTTAATAAGATATAGATGCTTTTCAAAGTGAATAGTCTCGGTGTTACTTTTTTCGCCTAGATTATTTTTACCCAAAGATCATAAAAAGATTAGCCAGAAAAGTTGATTGAAAAAAATCTTAGCACTAAAGATTCAGTGTTTTTTAAAAATGGGTTAAAAGAGCTATTTATCTGTATAAGAATGAAAATAGTATACTTTCAGAAAATACCCTTCTTAAACAAACATGGAGATTCTCTGTTTCATATTTTAATGTTATCATATTTAATTGTTAGTTATAAATGTTTTTGAAATTTATCATTCTGAATGTTAGAATTATTTTTAAATTAAGTTTTAACTATAAAAGTAATATGTGAATACTTTTTGTTCTAAGAAATTAAAAATAGAATTAAAGTCTTCTTTAACTTTTCTCCCAACATTCCCCTTCTCCAACCCAATTCACATGCCTTGAATCTATCTTTATTATGAGGGCACATATTTTGAACTTTGATTATCTGACATTTCTATAGGTATATCTGTCAAAAAAATAAGAAAAAAATTGAAGAATGAGCCATATGGAAAAGTAGTATGGAGATAGTTCAAAAAACATAGAAATATTCAAGTATTAATAAATAAAAGAGGAACGATCTGGTTTTAGAAAATTCTTCACATGTTGTTTCCTGCTCCAGAGATAAGACTTTGTAACATCTTCTTAGATTGGCTCACAAATATCCCATCTCCAGTATTTAAGCATCTCAGTAGCCATTATTCTCTTTTATTACTGGGTACAAATAGGAGGACTAAGTCTAAAGAAGAAAAAGGGTTGAAAAGCATATTTCTACTTAACCTTTACCTGTTATTTACTGTGTATTTTATATTTATTCAATTGTCGTAGCTACCCTATGAAGCAGTAACTAATATCATTGCCATTTACAAATGAGAAACTGAGGCAGAGAGTTTAAGTAACCTATCTAATAAGGACATACAGCTTCAAAGTGGTAGAGACAGGAATCAAATTTAGCTAGCTCCTGAGCCCATACTTTAACTACTTTATTAGGCTGCCTTTCTAGACAAGATTACTGGTAGTTGTTCCTGGTATTTCTTGGGCTAGAGTCACAGTATCTTCATGCTTCCAGCAGCTTAGTGACTAAGGGTTTGGTCAGGAAAATGGAAGTCACTCTATGGAGAATTATGGCCTTATACTACGGTTGGCATAGCTGAGGGCGTGGATATCAAGAAAGCTGTCACCACAGGTCAGAGAAGGTCTGCTGAACATCAGAGAAACTGTCAATGAAATATCTATCCTGAAGCACCAAGCAGGTGGTAGGAGCTGACATTAGGTCAGAGAACTTGACGGTGAAGACCTCAGCCTGAACATCACTGGTGAGTGGGTAGAAAAGTGAGAGTTTGTGGGGAAGTCTGCAAAGTCTGACAGGACTGTGAAGTGGGAGCTGATGGAAAGGTCAGCAAGGCTACAGCATCTGAAAAAGCCAAGGATCCGACTCCCATGACCTCCTGATAAAAAATGGCCTTCACTTTACTTATCTGCTTCAAATATGAGGTTACGGACATGGAACTCCCTAGGGAAGGGGGACTGTGGGGAATGTGGTTTCCACCCTTAGACAGAGTAAGCAAGGGTGGTGGTGGTGGTGGTGGTGTGTGCCAGATTGACCACAGACAATATAGCATAGTAACCAACTGCAGCTTAAAAAGTGCTTAATGTAGTGCTTACTCGGCACACGGTGGGTGCCCTAAAAAGCAACATTTCCAGACTCCTTTCCCTAACCCCACTCCTGCCCCCTTTTCTTTCCTCTTAGAGGACTGTGATACCGTCTTCTTCATCCATATTCTCCCAGCTCTGAGCCTTCTGCAAGGCAAGCATGAAGTTCTTAATAAAACGGTTATGTGAATCACTGACAGCATAAATACAGACAGTGACCTGAAGAGTTATAAAATACCAAGAGGATAACCTCAGTGTAGGCCAAAGAGGGTGAACGTGGGCTTTTTACAGGCTTAGCAGTATTTAAAAGAGACAGAGAGAAGTTTAACTCCTTCCCTAGCTTGCTGAATATCCAGTGGAGCCCTCACAGTGTTTGCCGTTGATTTACAGGTGAGTCACAAGTTTTTTCTCACCCTTGTATTTCTTTTCCTTTCTTTTTTTAGTTAATTAAAAGGAAGCTTGAGAGAAGTAGAGAATCTTAAAAGATAAAGGTTCTTGTGATAGACGTCAGCCTTGTTAACCCAATGACTCTCTTCCTCTGTTCCTCTTATTTATAAAAGCTACACAAATCAATATAGGGCTTTTCTCATTAGAGATTTTGACAAAGAGAGCCCCTTTTATTTTGATTACATTAAGCAATTCTTTCTTCCAGAATTCCTACAATTTATACCATCCATTGCCAGTGTATATTTCAGAAGTCGGCTTTGATGTAATTTATTTATTTTTTAGTGGCTGAGCCTATGCTTTGGATCCATATATTCAGTATAAATGGTATAATACCACTTTATAAAATAATAACTGTCATATGTCTAATTATACATTCTGGAGAAAGCTAGCAGTTTTCTCTAATAGTTTTAACTTCTGCATTAGCCAATAATAATAATTGGGGATAATTTTTAAATATAGTTTTCATTTATTGTAGGAATGAAAATGTTTTGTTTTGGGAACTGGGATCTCATTTATCATAATATAATTCAGCTTCTTTTGCTCTGGGAGAATTGCTTTACTTCTCCTGCATGAAAGCCTTTTTATAGGTATTAGTTTTATATACCTAGCCCACCTTTAAATGTAAAATGACCATACTTCATATATAGTGTTTTCCTTTGATTCCTATATTAGATACAATATTTTTTCTTGAACTTCTTAAAATGTTATGTGGTTCTAATCTTTCAACTATGAATTTTTATTATAGTACTTTTTTTCTACTAGTTTAAAATAGTATCTTTTTCCTTCCACTTTTCCAGTTTGTGTCTCTGGCATCAAGCCAGAAGAACTTGTAATACCACTGACCTTGCTGTTTTAGTGATACGTGTTGCATTCACTGTCTAGTATCACACAGTCTGTTTTATGATGTTATAGTATTCTAGTTTTAAGACTTAATTGCTTTGTTTTTTACACCTTTACGGATCCCAGTAATTCTGTAGTTATTTCATCTCCCCTGATTTTGCTAATTTTCAGCTTTATCTCACATCACTTAGAGGGTAGATAGTGACTTGTAATGCATACAACACAATTCTCAGCCTCAGTGGTTTGATCTTTATTTTGTCCTCTTGGGTAAACCTTCAGAGTCCAATGAAGGGAAGACAGTACTTTAAGATGAACTTCTGTTTATAATGTATAGAAGCATGAATTGATGTTATATTTTCTTCACAATTGTCAAAATTGTAGGTAATTATCTTTTGTGTGAGTGCTTTATATTTATTCCTGCGTTTAATAGTTAAGCAGTAAAAATTGCCTGCATGGGAATCCACGTCTTTCCATACTCTCTGGTCTTTGTGACTCCTTGTCCTACTCTTGAACCATGGATCAGGTTAATTTTTTCAATATACATCTATTGAGCAAGTAACGAGGTAAGGCACTGGGCAGTAGATGCTGAATAGAACACTAAAATGAAGACATGGTCTATGTCCTCAAAGAACTATGGTGATAGAAAGTTGACCCTCAAATAATGTAATATAAACTAGAAGGTAGAGTGTCCATATGACAGGTACATTAAATTACCCTAGAGGTAACATAACTGAAATGGAAGAGAAAAGACAGAAGATTGAGGTGAGCAACAAAACTACAAGTTGACTATTGATACTAGTAGGAAAGTATTCTACTGGCTGAGAAAGTCTTTATTTTCCACTGCCCCAAACCTTTGTATTAAGAAGTTGAAATTTTTAAAGTAACAGCAAGCTGAACACTTGTAAAAGCATTGGAGCCTTTAGCATAAAATTTAGTGTAAAAATTTTGAACCACATTTAGATATCATCTAACACCCGTATTTGTCTTTCTTACAATATGTTTTTATGATAGGCATCTTGATGGCTGGCAACAGCTTCTTGCATTAGTAACTTGGCAAAATTTTAAAGAAGTTTATAGGATCAAATCTTAATAGCTTAGTGTTAGTACAGATTCACTTATCAATTAAGGTTATTGATGATTAATGACTTAGAGCACCTTCAGCAAAAAGTCACTTAATATTTCATTCATTCAGTTTTTTCAGATAAATAGGTGTGAACATTTTTTTAGGATAGCTCATTTCTCTTTAAATTTTTCCTGTGTTAAGGAAGTTTTGATCATTAGTATATTGATTGATTGAAGTGTTTTTTTTTTAACTTAAATAACTTTCTCATATTTATTTAATTAGAAATATATATGGATATGACTTCTAATTATGCTTGAGAAAATAATCAACCATTTAAAATGTAATGGTATTTTCCTCTCTAGGACAGTTTTTTTGTCGCATTATTCCCTGTAAAAGATAAATGGTACAAAATCAAATTCTTGAGTGTTTTAGACAGCATCAAACCCTGTAAGATAGCCTCGTGTGTGGTGGAAAGTACCTGGACTAGCACATGATAAATTAGAATTCTGGTCCATACTCTGGCAATAACCCTGTTTGTGGCCTTGGATAAGTAATTTAACTTACCCTGTTTGTGCTCAATATCCTCATTTATAAAATAAATTAGATGATCTGCAATCTTTTCTAGAACCAAAAGTCTCTTTCTGAATTTCACAATTGTATTCATTTTTTATCCCTAAGACTGTTTATGGGAGGGTTAAAATATACACATCGACATTCGAATAATCTGGAAACGGTAATACTTTGTAATTATACTATACTTCAGGGTTTTAATTTATTTATGTATGTATTTATTTATTTTATCATTTTAATCATTTTAAATGTACAATTCAGAGGCATTATGTACATTCACAGGGTTGTGCAACCATCACCACCATCCACGTCCAGAACTTTTTCATCATGCCAAACAGAAGCTCCATACCCATTAAATGATAATTCCCTATTCCTTCTTATGCCCAGCCTCTTGCAACCACCATTCTACTTTCTATCTGTGTCAGTTTGCCTTTTCTGCATAACTCATGTAAGTGACTGGCTTATTTCACTTAGCATAATATCCTCAAGCTGCATCCATGTTGTAGCATGTGTCAGGATTTCATTCCTTTTTAAGGCTGAATTATATTTCTTTGTATGTCTATACCACATTTTGTCCATTCATCTGTTGGTGAACGCTTGGGTTGCTTCCACCTCTTGACTTTTGTCAGTAATGCTGCTATAAGCATGGCATATACAAACACCTGTTTGAGTTCCTGCTTTCAGTTCTTTTGGCTATATACATAAGAGTATAATTGCTGGATCATATGGTAATTCTATGTTATACTCTTTGAGTGACCACCAAACTGTTTTCCACAGCAGCTACACCATTTTACATTTTCACCAGCACTACACAAGTGTTCTAATTTCTCCATATTCTTGCCAACACTTTTTTTTTAAAATTTTCATTTGTTGATAGTAGGCATCCTAATGGGTGTGATGTTGTATCTCTTAGTTTTGGTTTGCATTTCGCTAAAGACTAATAATGTTGAGCATCTTTTCATGTGTTTATTGGCCATTTGTATTCAAGTCCTTTCCCATTTTTTGATATAGTAGTTTGTCTTGCCATTCTTGTGGAAAATCTGTTACAAATGTGAGGTTTAGGGGCTTCCCTGGCAGTCCAGTGGTTTAAGACTCCGCGCTTCCACCGTAGGGGGTGTGGGTTCGGTCCCTGGTTGGGGAACTAAGATCCTGCATGCAGCGTGAAATGGTAATACTTTGTGATTTTATTTTACTTTACTTTAGGGTTTTTAGTTTTGTTTTATTTTTAAAGATCACATTGGTTGGTAACCTTTATTTTTTCCCTTTTTGGCAGTTACCTTTGTTGTAATCTTTGTCTTCTGAAAAAATCGTATGAATGATTACAAGAAACACTTGTGATCAAGTGGGCCACCAGATGTATATACTGCAGGGAGACGTATTTTCGAGATTTTATTTTTTTGAAATTTTCCTTTTGCTTCATTTACAAATGACATTTGATTGGCTTAGCCAATTTTCTTCATGATAGAAACTTCCCGAAGATAAAATATTGTTTAAGAATAACAGAGCCATGCTCTCTGAACACTTTATGAACTTTTAAACAATAGCACACTTTTTACCCTATTACTGGTCTAAGGCTGGGTAGGCAGGAGTGAGGCGGATTCTGAAGGAAAGGATACAGTCAGACTGTCTCACTAATTAAATTTTGAGGATCCTCATTCATTCAGTTTATTTTTTTTTTTTTTTTTTTTTATTTATTTATTTATTTATTTATTAAAACATCTTTATTGAAGTATAATTGCTTCACAATGGTGTGTTAGTTTCTGCTTTATAACAAAGTGAATCAGCTACACATATACACACGTTCCCATATCTCCTCCTTCCTGCATCTCCCTCCCTCCCACCCTCCCCATCCCACCCCCCCCAGGCGGTCACAAAGCACTGAGCTGATCTCCCTGTGCTATGCGGCTGCTTCCCACTAGCTATCTATTTTACATTTGGTAGTGTATATATGTCCATGACACTCTCTCACCCTGTCACATCTCACCACACCCCCTCCCCATATCCTCAAGTCCATTCTTTAGTAGGTCTGTGTCTTTATTCCCATCTTGCCACTAGGTTCTTCATGACCTTTTTTTTTTTTTTTCCTTAGATTCCATATATATGTGTTAGCATACTGTATTTGTTTTTCTCTTTCTGACTTACTTCACTCTGTATGACAGACTCTTAACTCCCATTCAGTTTATTTTTAAAGAAAGGAATGAATAGTTTTAAAAATAAACCATTTGCCCTTCATTGTATTTTCAATTTGTTTAGTTTCTTTGAATCTAAGACTGAGTCTTCTCATAGCCTTCAACTACCTTGTAAAATATCTCTGATAGACAGTTTTCCATATGGTCAGACATGTCAGATAATTTCTTAGATATTTTCTCTGAGCCCTCTCTCCTCCAGCTCTAATGTGAATTGGTTTTTTATGTTATCCTTGAACTGTATTCCAGCATCATCCTGGGAATTCCTTTTAACCTTTGGTAGGTGGAATTTCCTGTTGCTTGCCTTTCAGTTTCTTTTTTCATTTAGTCCCTTATCTTGATGGGGCAGTGCTATCAGTGACTTGCTGAGTAAAGATTAATGAGAGGTAAATCTTTTGAGATGTTACATGTCTAAAAATTTTTACATTTCTTATATTTTATTAGTTATTTGGCTGTGTATAAAATACCACATATTTTTTTTAAAGCATCACTTGACTGACTCCTGGCTTCCAGTATTGCTTTCTGCATTCTAACTTTTTTTCCCCTTCTCTTGAAACTCTTAGGATTTTCTCTTTCTGAGTTAGGATGAGTATCTATTTTCACTGTTTCTTTTAATAGTAGATATTCTTATTTTATGGTTGCAAAGACTTCTTTTATATCTTTATGAATATTAATTATATTGTCAAAATTTTTTTCTGTATCGTGCATTGTCTGTGTTTGCTGTGGTTTCATTATTTCTATTCATGTTCATCTCTTTCATGTTGATGCTTTCAGATGCCTAAGGATCTTTGGATGTCCACTCCTATTTTGTTCTAAAAAAGGTAATTAAGTTTGTGTAGGACTGATAAACCCATTGTTTTCCCTGTAGGGTGATTTTATGATCAGGGGGCTTTTTCTTTGGGAACCTCCTTAATGTCAGGATCTGTAGGTTTTTTCCACAATAATTCAGTAGAAGTATTCTCTCATCTCCTAACTGATAGGTATAATTTTGACTGTCAGAGTCCTGGACAGGTGAGGAGAAAGGGGCTAAAGGTCTCATGGTTTAGGAAGCAGAATTGCATTTAAGCTTCCTGGTTTCTGTTTGCTGCCTCATTGCTCCCTTCTCTGTGCCTGATAAACCCTTGTACAGAGTCTGTCTAGTTCTTTTTCTCCAGAGGATATGCCTCCTGTGTCCTATGGGAGAGGGGTAATCTCTTGACTGTATAGGGAGGGAGTGAAATCCTTATACCTTTATGTTACTGAAGTTTAACCCAAAGTAGCATTTTATTTCTTACCAATGCGAGTTTGTGTGATTGTAATATACTTAGGGATTTTGTTTTTCAAGTGTTACTACTGTTAAATGCCCCATTTCCATCTATAGGATGATAGCTTTAATAAATTCATTTAGTGTATACATTTGATTTCCACAGTGTTGAGTATTGTAGGCAGAATAATGCCCCCCCCGCAAAGATATCCGTGTCCTAATCCCCAGAACCTGTTTATGTGTTACCTTACATGGCAAAAGGGGCTTTGCAGGTATGATTAAAGTTATGGACCTTGAGATGGGAAGATTAAGCAGTATTATATGGGCTCAATCTAATTACATGCGGACCTAAAAGGCGAGGACCTTCCCTGACTGTAAGTTAAGAGGGAGATGTGACTACAGACAATGGGTCTGAGATATACAGCATCCCTGCCTTTAAAGATGGAAGAAGGGGGTCTTGGACCAAGGAATGTTGGCAATCTCTAGGAGATGGAATAACCAAGCAAACTGATTCTCTTCCTAGAGCCTCCAGAAAGGAATGCAGCCTGCCAACACCTTGATTTTAGCCCAGCGACACTTGTGGTGTATCACTGTGGTTTTGATATGCATTTCTGTGTTGGCTAATGGTACTGTTGATATTGTAAAAGAAAAAAAATGATGTAGCCCGTTTTCCCTTTCTGCTATCTATGCTGTGTTACACAGTGCAAAAATGATGTTCTAATTGGACTCTTTAACAAATGAAAAATGACAGAGATTGTAGATCTGTTGTAAAGCGTTAATTAATCCTCTGTCATTATTGCCATCATCCCTCAATTTTAGCTCATATGAACTAAGAAAGCAAAACCTAATGTGATACTATGATGAAGTTCTAGAAAAGTACTCTGAGGAGTAATTAATTGAAACATTATTCACATAGCACTATTTTATTTTGCTGCCCTTGTCACAAGTGTAATTACGTTTTTTTGGTATGTTTATTAGTTTAATAAATGAATAAACAGAGACTCTTTACATAATAAAGACCTGGTCATTTATCTTTAAATATTTAAACTTCTGTTACATGAATGCTAGGATAAGTTCAGATAGTAAAACTGGGACCAACAATTAGAACTGTGTTGTATGGAACATGCTTCCTTGTTATCCAGAATAATTGAGGCTATATGACTAACAGGGATATTTTTGGAAGAGCTTTCTGCATTGGGTAGAGAGTATTATATGAAATAATATTTGATTTTAATTTTAAGATGCATGTGAAATAATCACGATTAAATTCATTTGACCTCAGTATGTTGCGGGTTTCTTCTTTACGTTTCTAGTCCAATAGCCATCTTTATTCTCACAGTTACTCAGCAGCCTGGTTATCTAGGTACCTCATGCCTTCACTTAGAGTTCCAGTATCTTTTCTGGATCCTATGTTCAGTTATTTTAGTAATGCTTTTGCTACTGTCCTTGATTCTTTTATCCTCTTGCCAATATGAACTCTTTCTTTTTCCATTCCTGCCTGAGGGTTGCCAGAGTCACACGTAAGTGTGTTCCTTTGAGAATTTTTTTTCCAATTTGTTAGGCATTTTCTCCATACCCATCTTTAAGGTGAATGTAGTTTTATATCATTATTAAGGACATTAAAATTATGACTGATTCTTAAATTTAAGAACAGTTTTGATTATAGTGAGATTTTGAAAGATCTGAGCAGTATGTGACTGTTTTTATCCTTCACTTTAGTTGCACTTACCATATTTATAAATCATTATCCATCTAATTATTTGTTTGGTATCTGTAGCCTCATGGGCCTGAACCCAGGTGGACAGGAGCTGTCCTGTTCACCACTGTATGTTCATTACCTACCACAGGAGGTACTTAGTTTGTATTTCACAAATGAGTTCTTTTCTTGTCCACTGTGGCTATGCATCTGAAGACAGTGTACTTTGAAAGAGTCTTTTTTTTCTGGCCCTTTACAGTTAGGAAGGGAATTAGTCCCTTTCTCCTTGTACATTAATCATATTTCATTGGTGAAACTATAGAATTACTCTGAAGGTAGCCTGGGATACTTCTCTTTAAGTATCTTGTTGGACATTTTCTCTGCATTTTTTTTTTTTTAAATGTGGAAACTTTTCACTTGCTTTTAGAGAAGGAAGTTACTTTTGAAGAAAATATAAATTAGCTTAATGTTCCCTTTGAAGTTACTTTAAAATTGACCTTTGTACTTTTTGTCATATTTTCTAATAACTTTAATGTAACTTGAAAGCTTTCAGATTTTCTTTTCGTTTTCTTTTCACTTTATGTCATCTAGTGACTTTTCATCTTTTATACAAGTGCCAAAGGGACTTGTTGAGACTATCTTTCCATAGTCTTTTACACAGTGTATCATCTTCTACTCTCTTTGAAGTTGTCAGGTCTTTCTTCCTGTCTCATACATTTTTATATTGTTTTGTATCTCTCCTTTTTTGGGAAGATAAATGTGGTAAAAAGTCAGAGTACTTTTTAGCAGCTTTGACTGAAACCATGTTGTTTTTCAGGATGCACCTTTTCGTATAGATCATTATTTTGGAAATAGACTTAAACACATCGTTAATCTGTTTTCCATTTTATTTAACAGTATAAATCAATAGCCTGTTACAAGTGTAGTCTTCATTTGAGAGATAATCAAATATCCTAGAGTCTGCTTTCATTACGTTTATTTTTAAAATATTTTTTAGATGCTAGTTCAGTAGAAATATAGAAATGTTTAGATTCAGCCCTATTGAAATGACTAAAGTGTACTAGGCATTCATGATGCCCATGTCTTAATTTACTTGTTACCTTTATACTAATTGTTTTGATTAAATTAATGCAGTTCTGGGAAGAAAGGGTTATACATGGGGGCTTTAGATATCAGAGTTATTATTGAGTTTATTATCAGACCCAAGGTGATCTCTGAAGTACTAAACAGATTATATAACCTGTGTCTGTCACAGAACCTTAGAAGAAACCCTAGCAAAAATTTTTGTGGTGAACTAAACCATACTTAAGTCACTTTGGCTCACTTGGAAGAAATCCACTGTGGGTGTCCTTAGGTCAAGTAATCATATTCAGAACCCAAAGGTTCCTGCTATGCCTTTTGCCTCTTGGAAATTCATCATTTTTATTTATTTCCAGGAGCATGGAATAAAGGGAACAAGGACGAGGCAGACCTTCAGGATTTTACTTATTTTGAATATACCGTTATCTATGAGAAGAGTTGTATAGAAACATTTATTATGTAGAATGTATCTTTTTTTTTTTTTTTTTTTAGAATGTATCTTTTATATTTTTAGGCTTGTGGTTATTTTAATTTAGAGTGTTAAGCCAATTAGATCATGATATTCTTTTTATTTTCCACCTATTTTCCTAACCCTGTTAATATAAATTAAATTAGATTAGATAAAAATAAACTCTACAGCCACCTGACAAGAAGGGAAAACACTCATTTTGGGAGATCACCATTCCATCTGTTGTATGCCGATAGCCCAACAGAAACAGGTGGTGCTTTTGTTCACACTTTGTTTATATATATAACATTTTTCTTTTGAATATTTTATTAGCTTTAATATATGATTGTTTTCAATATATTGTTTTATAATTGGAAAACAAATACTTATTTTTTAAGGAAATATATATACTGTATATATTTCATTGAAGCATTTTGAACAGCTGCCAGACAGCCCCGACATTTATTCCTCAGCATAAATCTGAAGATATTTTAGCTTGACAGGTTTTCAAGGTTTGACTATTGTCCTAATTAACATTGAATTTGGAATTTTCTCGTAAATAAGCATTTTCTCTTTTTATATATAAATTACATAGGAGGGTATCTTTATGTTTCATCTAACCATGTATGGCTTATTTATTGTCATTTGTATAAATGTTGATTTGTCATCAAAAAGATAAGTGTTGAATTTAGAGAAATCAGTGTACAAATGAATATGTGAAATCCATCTTAGGGATGTCAAAGATGCTGAGACACTGTCTTTTAGTTTTAAATTTAGTTCATTTGTGAAATGAATCATTCTAACCTTGGAAAAATCGTCATGCATCTGACTTAATTATAAATTAAAACAACCCAGCTCTAAACAATTAATTAAAATTTGTTGCATGTTTTCTAGTCCAAATGAGTGAAGTTATTGAAACATTTAATTATTTGTTTCAGATGAATAAGCTATTAAAATGATGCCTATAGTTAAAAATGTTTTATTCTTTCCTAACTTAGATACATTGTCTCTAATATCATGCCACTCTTTGTGGATGATTTTATCACGTCCTGTTTTCAAGTAAATGTACCAAAGACAGATAAAGAGCCAGATGATCTAAGCAGCTCAGATTGTCAGTGTTCCCTAAGAAAATTAAGTTCTTAAAAACTAACAAAGAAGAAAAAAATAGGAATGTGTCAAGATTTGGAATGACTTTCAAACTTTCATTTACTTTCAACAGTTTAATAATTGCAAAAGGAAGCACAATTTAGAAATATACCTTCAATCATTTGGAATGTCTAGATAATTTATCTGTGTTAAGTTCTAAAGCACATAGTTGTTAAATAATGTTTTTCCTTCTTCCACACCCTGTGTTCTCCCTTCTGCTTTATTTATCTTGTTTCTAAAATAGTGTCAGCCTCAATGTATACCATGAAATGACAACCTGGTTACAAATACTTCTGTACATCTAAGATGGGGCAAGCTCTTTGATTATTGAAATTATTATTTGATTATTGAAATTTGTTGGATGAGCCAAACGTGTTTTTTTTCCTTTTTCCCCTCTTTTTAACTCCCCTTATATTTTCTGATTCATTCAGGGATACCATGTTTAAGATATCTTATTTGTTACGATTGTAGGCAAGTATGAGTTATAACAGTTACAGTTGCTGCCACTTCATTAAAACTAGAAAAAAACCCTCACAACTCTCAGCATTTTCTTGGTTGGGGAACTTGATATTGTGAAACATTGTGTTTGGATTAAATCCTCTTATTTTCAGTTTTTGGAAATACTAGTTGTGTGATAAATGCTAAGGCTTGCTGCAAGTTATTTCGGTAATGGATCATGTTAGTCATTGTATGTATAAGGTACCAAATTGGATAGAATATAGTGTCAGTTTGAGGAATTGAGGTCTCCTCTCCATTGGGTAAATTGTCTCATTTACTTGTTTCAAAATATAAAAACTCTTCATTTACGCATCCCAGTGTTACAGTTTATTTACATATTCAAGTGAGAATAAGAGATTTGCTTTCTTATGGTAATTTGCTCATCTCTACTTGGGATTAAATTATTAATCTTGGATTTGTCATGCAAGAAAAATCACTGAATTGAGAGTTGAGAGACCTGGGTTGAAGTTTACCTCTGTCAGTTATCAGCTGTGTGATCATCAAGTCATTTCCCTGGCCTGCTTTCTCAGAGCTCTAAGATGCTGTAATTTCATATTGCTTGTAACAACTATGGTTTTCTGGCTAGAACTTGTTTATGTTGCTTATGTTTAGTTATTTAAAATTACTGCAGGAATACATCAATGATTACCTTTTTGTAATATTGATACATGCATTTAAAATGACTGTTTTAGATAATTATATGTTTATTCATTTAAAAATATTACCTTAATAAAATATAATAAAAAGGAATTTATAAATGCAGAGGTATGTAACTATGTCATTGTGTGATAGGATCATTCTGTGGCATTATGCTTTATGATGCTAACAGCAGTATGGGTTTGAAAAACTTCCAATTGATGGAATCAAACCAGATGTTCAAAGATTTAAAGTATTAATCAGAAATGGTAAATAACTATATATCTTCAAAAGAATTGAAAACATGAACTTGGAGCATTCACACATATACTTCAAAAATTACTTCAATGATTAGATGATTCAAAAACTAGATGACTCAACAAAAGGTGGGTTGAATGAAGAGAAATATGGAAATGTGTGAAGGACTTTTGAGCATTCTTTAGATGTTTATAGAATTAAAATAAGTAATTTGAATATTTTCCCTTTGATATTGGTTATTAATTTTGATCACCTTTTTGAAATGGATGACTATATGCATAAATTATGCAAATTGAAAATAGATTACCAGAGAAGGGAACAATAATTTACACTTTTTGTCAGTTGTTTTATCATTTGTATTATCTAGCGTGTTCATCTGTGAGTTTCAATCGAAACACTTATTATTTATTTTAATAAAACAAATTTATTGAACTTTTACGTAATATGTATTGTATTAAGTTTGAGTCTAGAAAGATGAATATGACATGGTCCTTACCAGTTTTGGGATAAATTGCACTGGGGGAGAAAAATTGAAGCATGAGGAAAGGAGTGTCACAGAGGGGAAAGATGACTATACAAAGGGTTAGGCATAAGGTTTTAATTAGAACTTGGAGAAGTGTTGTCAATATTAAGGGCTGTTTTCAAACTTTAATGTGTGTGTGACTTACTTGGGGATCTTTTTAAACGGCAGGTTCCAATTCAGTATGTTGTTCCGGGCATGAGATTCTTCATTTCTAACTAACTCCCTGGGGATGCCAGTGCTTATGAACCATGATTGATATTTTGAGGAGCAAGGCTTAGTACTAATTCTTTGGAAGTAAGAATAGATGTAGGGCCTGCATTTAAAACCTTTTCCTAGTTATAGTCTTACTTTTTCTTCCTTATTTCTTCCATAATGTAATTAAAACATACTGATTGGCAATATAAATGTAAATGAATATGTAGTCTATAAATTTACTTATTTTGAACGGCTAATTCAGTCAACTCTTGGTTATCTAGGGGCAGATTAAACAGTGCAGTTAGCCTGGGTACTGAATAACAAACAAGTGACTGGGTATTGTAGAGAATTGAAATGACAGTAATTTAGAAAAACATTAATGTTTTTTATATTGGACAGCAATTCTCTTTAGAATTATTTGGTACCTACCCTAACGTGGGAGTGTTCTTTGATCTCAACAGTCAGGCAAAGTAATTTTGGGGAGTGGTGCCTCCTTTTTCTTCCAGTCCCTCTAAAGAGCAGTAATCTTCATATGGGGATTATAAACCTCCAGAAGCTGTGCTACATGGGTGGAGATTTTTAACATATTGGCTGCAAATCCTATTGTACTTATATTACTTGCAAACATATGGATGTCATCTTTCAAATGGGAAATGTGTTCTGAAATACAGGATATAAATTTTAAGATAATAAGCTTGAGTCACTTATACCATGTTTTTTTTAGTTAGTTTTATTTTAACTAGGATTGAGAGATGTCTGAGACTTTTGCCTCCCACTTTTTTACAGCTGTTAAAGATTGTTTTTTTATGTTATTCAAACATGTTTGTGCACGCACGCACACACACACAGAGGCATACAACAGATGTGAGTCCAGGTTTAGCATTTTAGCTCTAGAAGTCGTGTAAGTTATGAAAAGTTAAATGTTCTGCATAAATCATCATTGTGTGATGTGTATGAGGTATTCAGAAATCTTCAAGCTAATTTGTAGAACTTATTTTTCTTATCAGACACCTGTGTTATTTAACAGTAGAACACTGTCACTGTAGAGTGTATTTAATTTGTCATGTGTTTATTTCCTCTGACATAAATTATAATAAAGTACAATAGAGCAGTACAGCATTAATTAGAAATGCTAATTTTCCAAGTGCTTAACCGAAGCAGTAACATTTAACAGAGAAAATTTATTTTTATTATTAATTAAACATTAGATATTTTTGTGGATTTTTCTTTTTTTTTTTTTCTTTTTTTCTTTTTTTTAGAGAACCAGAGGACGAAAACGAAGCTTCATTCCTGAGGAAGAAAAACATGAGGTTGGAATAAGTTAAGCATATTTTACACAATCTAAATTTGAGAAACTTTCTTGCTTAAAATTATTTCTGTTTTCCTCATATCCTGATTTTATGTTTTGTTTCATCCTCCCTTGTATGGCAGGAGAGAGTTCCTAGAGAGAGGAGACAAAGGCAGTCTGTGTTACAAAAGAAGCCCAAGGCTGAGGATTTACGAACTGAATGTGCAACTTGCAAGGGAACTGGAGACAATGAAAACCTTGTCAGGTAAGCTGGATGCTGAGACCTTGTCTTTGGGGGATTAAGGCTCCATCTTCATCATTTTCTCATCACAGATATAATGGGGAAAACAAATCACAGCGTAGGACCTTTCTTAAAGTCTTATTTAGTGGAAACAGTACTTCAGAAACAGATTTCATCCACTTAGTAACCTGCCACACATGGTTATTCTCTGGATTTAGATGTAATTAAGAGTGATTATCTGGATTTTGAACAAAAGAGAATTAATTATCCATTGACAAGAGGTTGACCATGCTCTGCATATAGAGGCCACAAAAATATATAATTTGATCCAAACCCTTTGTGCTAAGATAATTATGTTTTATCTCATAAAACAATAAAATTGCTAAGTTCTGTTAGCATATTATAAAAGTTGAAGTTTATTAGCGATAATGATGACAGATAATTTTTCTTGACAAGAACGTCGTTAGCACTTATCATTTTTCAAAACAATGTGTTAAATGCTTCTCTCTTATGAAATAAAGAAAGGTGAAAAGATGGCCTAGATAGACATTTTTTGTTTTTTGTTTGGTTTTCTTCTTTGCTTCTTTGTTTTGTTTTGTTACTTTTTTTTTTTTTTTAAATCAGACATAATTCTAATCAGGAATCTCAGCTGATAAGGCACAGTGGCTATTCCTGAGGGTCCAGAGACTGCTAATTTTAGCCATTTGCCTCTCTTGCTGAGATGAAGAAACTGCTCAAAGCCCTGGGTGAGATGAAGGAGTGGGGGGGTGATCAAAAGGAGACCTCATCTAAATAAAAGAGGTATCCTCTTTCAAAGGACAGTGACACAAAGAATCTTTTAGTATGTTACAGGAACGCTTTCTGATTTCCTTCAAAAATTGTCTTTTGATAAAGCCCTATTAAACTAACTCATGGCACAGAAATTAAATGTTTCAAAAAGAGTACGTTGATAAAATGCATATTAGTACTGTTACAGGATTTTAAATATTTGCTTCCAAAATGATGTCATTTGTCATTAAAAGTATAATTTGTTTGTTTTAATTCCTCAAGTAAAGGCATGTGGTTTTAAATTTCATGAGGTTTTTATACCATCATTGAGGAAGGTAATGAGAAAGTAAAAATTCCAGTAAAGAAATACAAAGTGCTTCAACAAAGTTGAGAAAGTCTATAATATTAGGCCACTGTTTTTTGAAGTAGTTTATGTAGAATATCATGAGAGCTCTCCTGGAGGTTAAACTCATTTAAGTTTAAGGTAAATTAGTTCTAATGTCAGAAGATACAAATGAATAATTCTGACTGCAACATAATTTTCTGATTTATGTAAAAAAAGAAAGCATAAGCGTAACAGTGGAGTACATAAAACAACAAAACAACGAAAATAAATAAAAGAAAAAATTATAAAAACAATCTTATGTAATGAACAAAAATTCAATCTAGAAGAAAATTCCCATGGGGGTTGAGGGTGGCATTATAGGGCATGATCATTTTGAAACAGTAGTTAAAAACTTAAGAGACCTGGTTATACTCTTTAATTACTTAAACCTATGTAAATATCTACCTCTAATTTATTTTTTTTAAGATAGTAGCTTGATTCAGGCCTTGTTGCTATAGGCCCTATATGTTTTTGCCAGGTTTTTATTTTATTTTTTTGGTCATGTATTTGAAAGGAAGACCTAGAAAATAAATACAATTTTATTTTAAAAGCCACTTAATACAAGAGCATCTCCAAGACATTGTATTATATAGTTGTTTTTTAAAAAATAGGTATCATCTTTCTTTGATTCTTGATAAGATTTTTAATTAATATTAGCCTTTCCTCTCATTTATTTAATTAGTTCCTGTTATAAAATTTTCATCCTAATTGCATTATTATAACATTCCAGTGTCTGGGATTTTTGTGAAAGTCTCATGAAAGGTAAAGATATTTTTGTTACTCTAGAAATGACGGTTAACAAAGTCTTTTTCCTTGGTTTTGCCTTGTTAAGAAGATAACATCACAGATTTTATGCAAAGGTTTTAAAGAGGTTATGAAGAGGGAATTAAATGTTTTATAAATATTATATATTAATAACATTTCTGAGGATAAAACAAGCTGGATATAAAGCAGTGCCATCAAGTGTTTTATGGTTATAATGTGATTGTTCTTTAAATATATATATATATATATATATATATACACACACACACACACACACACACACACACACACACACACATACACACATTCAGTTTAAGCACATTGCTCTTGGGATAAAGAAGAATTTTATGTAGAATTTCATGTGTTTAAAAAGGTACTCTTATAAGCTAATATCTGCCATTTCCCTTAACATCTCTTTTATTTAGTAATTGGCACCATCATTGTTTGCAAATCTGCCCCAAAAGCCCACACTTTTATGATTAAGTTGCATCTTAAATATTATGTATACACGCTATTTTTAACTTTATTTTAAGACATTTTAAATTACACTTTATTTTCCCTAAAGATCTATTTCAGTGCTTGATCATTATACTTACTTTGTATGTCTATTAAGTTCTCTTATAAAATTAAACTTCTTGGATCATAATTTAATTAATTTACTTAATCTTCTATTGAATTTACTGTATTTTCTCAAGTTCCTTTGAACTAATGTACATGACTCTTTAGAATCAGCTGTTTAGCAGTTTTGATTTTGAAACCACACTTCTCTATGTAATTCAGGCTGTATAAAAAAGTTTTATTTTTTTCCTTTCTTTTTCAGTTATTTGTATATATGTATACATTAATTTACATGTATAATTTTTTAATATCACTAGGAAATTGCATTCAATTTATCAGTTAACTGTAATAATAGGTTCCAAATGTTATTTTCTGTTTTGTCTTTAACTTTTTCTCAGGCCTTTGGCAAGTAATTTAGTATTTCTGGGTCTTAGTTTTTCCCTCTGTTGTACATGATCAGAATTGTACTATGCTCCATTACAGGCTTTGTGAGTAATTCTGTATGAAATAGTAAGGCAGTGGTATTACTTAGTAATTTAAAGAATACATATATGTGGGCTCTGGAATAAGGGTTCCAGTTGGTAAATATGATACAGTAATAATATAAATGCATATTTTTTACTTTTCAGAGAATGTGCATGTTTTTGTATATAATTATTCCTGCAATATGGAGAACAAAATATTTGAATTTGTTGAAACACTTTCCCTAAAATGATTAGACTAATAAACTATTTCCGCTAAACATGGGAAATATGAAAATTACCACAAGGTGTTAAAGAGAAAGATGGTTTACAGTATCATATGGATTTTTTTTTAAAAAATAGTGCTTCCTTTTTTTGCCATCTACTTTTTAAACTTAATTAAAATTTGTCTGCAAAGTTTCCAGTTGAAAATATATTCCTTTATGTTATTTAGTGCAATTAAATGCTAAAGGCCAAGTTGAAACTGTCTTCAAATTGTGAGGTCTTTTGGGGTATTTATCTCTTTGCTGTGGATGTTCATTGCTGGAGGTACTTTTGAGCCCTTAGTGATATCTTGGTTTTGCTTCCACAGTTCCTGGGACATTTAATGCTCAGTAAATGCTTGGTAAATGAATGACTGTGCTACATAAGTAGTGACTGATTATTCTTTGCTGAATTAATAAAAAAAAAACCTTTTACTATTATAATTTATTCCTAGAACAAATTGGTCACTCAGTATAAGTATTTGATGAAGACATTTAAAAGGCTTAATAAAGGAGGATTACTTTCATGTCACTAAAGAATTGTGGGTGAGTTTTTTCTGTGTATTAGGTAAAGAACTAGGAATCACAGATTTGAGATTAGTTAGTTGATACACTGATGTGACAGTAGAAATGATTCTCCTTTTTGAACATACTTAATTTTCAAAAGGTAGATTTTAGAGGTAGGTAGGCTTTTCTCCTCTATAAGTCTTTATCAAACTATCAAATTAGGAATAAGACCAAACTTTTAGGCCTCAAATTTTATCTTAACTGTGTAAACTCATTGTGACACATTTTTATTACTTAATGGGAGATAGGAGGGAGCAAAAAGGTCTCCTAAAACTAAGAACCTTAAAATCCATTGGTCCTCTTAAATAGCATCTTTAATTTTTATCTTGTATTGTGGCCATTACTTAGAAGCAGTGAAGGTAGGAGATGACCTATGAAGCTATTTTACTTTTATAGCTAAGTCCACCATTAAATGTTTGCTGTATTCTCTTCCTTATTTGAAGATATGGCAAATTATATCGATATTGAACCATTTTGGTTACAAGGTTAGGATGTTTGTTTGGTCTGTTAACAATGTTGTTAACACTTTTATTTATTTCACAATTTAAAAATCTAGCTTCTGAGTGCCTTCCCCAAAACCATATTAGATGGTATCATAAGTTATTAGGAGCACCAGCACAAATTCATATTTATCAGATTTTTATTTCAAATATTACTCTCTTTGATAAATCAGATTTTTAAATTTTTAATTACGTTTCCTGTTCTCACTGGTATGGAGGCTCATAGATTGCCTGGGTCATAGTAAGGGGTGTTTTCTCCCAGAGATTTGATTAGACCAAGAGAGCAAGGTTTAGTTGTAACTTTAGTTACTGTGTTCACAGAACATAAGATCACTTTAAATAGATTGTTTTAAATTACTTTAAAAAAATGAAACCTAGTTTCATTTCTTTTAAGAACAATTAAGATTGCATTTGATAGGTTGCTTAAAACAAATAGAATGACTTATTTATTTTATTTTGATTATACACTTACCAGTTTACTGTTTCTTATGCAGTTTATCATCACATAATAATCACTCTAAATGGTAAAATTCATGTAGGAATATCAAATGATTGTAAAGTGATGGTGCAAATGTATATTATTTATACTTATTAATTAGAACTTAGAAACAAATAGAAATTTTAAAATGATTTGTCATCTAATAAATTTCAAATTATTAAAAGCATTTCCTGCACAAAGACATTTCTGGCTAATCTTCTGTTTCTTTTCCTTACTTCTACCAACAATTTCAAGGATAGGTTTTAGGTTTTTGTTTTGTTTTGTCTTGTAACCCTGAGTCAGTGATTGGTATAGTACAAATTACTGTATTCTAAAGGATTGTTTCCAAAGCTTAGATTTCTAATATTTCTTTCAATTATGTGTGGTAAAATATATCCCCTCTTGTCACCCTGATGTCCTGTGTGGTATACCTCTTTCTTCAAGTTTCACTGCTGTTAGCTCTGGAATATGTTTCACTTGGCTTTTCTCTCTTGAAAGTATGACCATCTTAAAGGCAAGGTCTCTGTTTTACTTATCTTTACAGCTCCCATGTTCTTACTCCGAGTCACTGAGCAAGGATCGCCTCCCCGTGGTGGTTAGTGGCTTACACACTTCATAGGAGGTTGCGTTAAGCAATCATTGGCCAGATGTTAAATCTTCCTAATTTTTATTCTTAATATAAAATAGATTTAAAATAAAAATATGATCTAAAAATAGATATAATATAAAAGGCAAAGATAAAGTAGCATATCAAGATGTCTCAGAAAGCATATAGACTTCTTGTAACCCATAGCCTGAGGAAATATGCTGCCTAATTCTTTTAACAGGGTTCACATCAAAAGGGAAGATAAGTATAGCATTCTAAATACAAGCTGATGAAGGAATTATTTAGGAATTATTAGGAATTATTAGAAAATTTAAACAAAGGAATATAATTATGACCTGAAACTTTGTTTTCTTAGATTTTTAACTGTTTAAAAAACTTTTACATTTATGTTATTTTTTAAATAAGCATTATAAGAAATAGTTTATAGAAACAGCTTTTCAATGAAATTCTGATATGAATACCAAACAATAACATCATCTAATGCTTAAGTAAAATTGAAATTCAATAAAATTCAGAACACCTATTTCTGTCACATTCTGGAGGGTTTAACATAATTATGTCCCTATTTTGAGACAATATTTCTAAATTTTCATTTTGTTTAACAGTTTATTTTTAAGCTTTTTGATTTAAAAACAATAAATTATCAGGTCTACTTTAGTTTTGAAAGTTTATTATAGTTTTTGAAAACCAGGTCATTTAATTGTATTGACTTAAAAAAAAAAAACAACTAGTTAATTGAATCAGCTTAATACCAGAAGTAAAACTCTCTAAGAATGCCAGTATTTAATATATGAGTAATGCTAGAATGTGTGAAGAAATCAGCCTGAGCATTAATAAACAAAAGATATTTTTCTTTCCTTTTTTTTTTTGTCAAAGATAAGTAGGAAAAAAATGCAAATATTACAACTATTTAAAGTTTCATAATGTGTCACCCTTCCTGATATGTTTTTTTAAATAGGTATTTTGACAAAATATGATCTTAGTAATTTTGGTATAGACAAAAAAATTAAGAATCAAGTAAGAAAAATGGCTGTATCTACATAGAAACATAATTACATGTGCTTTGTTTCAGTGTTTTTAAATCCAGACTGTGTAAACTACTTAGAGAAACAATAATTCAACTTCCCAAAAGTTGTAAATTCTGAATTAATGATGAAACAAGCCTAAACAGTTTCATGGAAATATTTTTTCAGTTATTAAAGTATATTTATAAATTGTCTTGTCCGATTTAGGTTTCAGGACAATATATTTTCCTATGTGCTCAAGCTTAGAATATATAGGAAGCAGTTTCAGAATTGCCAACCCAAACCACGGCAAAAATGTGAATCTAAGTTCAGTAGCTGTTTGGGTGGGTGTGTGTGGTAAAAGTTACATACAATGAAATGCATAAATGTTAAGTGAATAAATCAGTGAATTTTAGCAAAAGCATGCACTCATGTAACCCCCATTTCTATCAAGATATAGAACATTTTCATCACTCCCCAAAAGCTGTGCCCTTTCCTGGTCAGTCCCTCTTCTCAAAGGCAACCACTTTTCTATTTTTTTCCCTTATAAGTTGCCTCTTGTAGAGTTTCATATAAATGGCATGTTTAGTATTTATTTGATGTCAGCCATTTTAATGAGTGTGTGAGGGAATCCCACTGTGGTTTTAATTTGCATTACCCTGATGTATAATGATGTTGAGCACATTTTCACGTGCTCACTGGCTATTTGTATGTCTTCCTTTGCGAACTAATTCTTTTGCTCATTTAAAAAAAAATTGGATTGTATGTTTAGTATTCAGTTATAGGAGCTTTTAATATGTTCTGGATTTAAGTTTTTTACAAATACATGTTTTTCAAACATATGCCCCTTATCTATGGCCTGCCTATTCGTTTTCTTAATGGTGTTAAAGAGCAGGAGTTACTAATTTTACTAAGTCCAATTTAGCAACTTTTATGATTATTGCTTTTGTTTCCTATCTAAGAAGTCTTGGCCTAGGTCCAGGTCACAAAAAATACCTCCTTTGTTTTCTTCTAGAAGCTTTATGATTTATCTTTTATATCGAGATATGTGATTCATCTGAAATTAATTTTTATGGTCTCACGTAGAGTTAAGGAAGGTTTGTTTATTATCCCATGTGGGTTTCCAGTTTTCCAGCACCATTTGTTGAAAACGCTTGCCTTTCCACATTAAGTTGCTTTGGTTCCACTGTTAAATATCAATCAACTTTTTAAATGAGGGTCGATTTCTAGACTTTGTGTTGTGTTCCATCAAGCCATGTACTTTTTCTGTGCCAGTACCAGTTGTCTTGATTCTTGAGGCCTTATGGTAAGCTCTTTTGTTTTTCTGGATCCTTTGCATTTTCAAATGAGTGTTAGAAAGAGCTTTTTATTTTCATTAAAAAGAAGAAAGTCTGTGTATGATACCAAAAAAGCACAGGCAACAACAGCAACAACAAAAATATATAAGTTGGACTTCATTCAAAATTAAAAATGTTTGTGTATCAAAAGAATCTATCAACAGAGTGAAAAGGCAACCCACAAAATGGGAGAGATATTTGCAAATCATATATCTGATGAGGTATTGATATCAAGAGTATAAAAAGCACAACAAATCATCCATAGCAATAATGAAAAAACCTGATTAAAAATGAGCAAAGGACTTGAATAGACATTTCTCCAAAGAAGATATACAAACGAGTAATAAGCACATGAAAAGATGCTAAACATTAATCATTAGTGTAACTCAAATCAAAACCACAATGAGATACTGCTTCAGACCCATTAGAATGGCTGTTATTAAACAAACAAACAAACAAAAGTAGAAAATAACAAGTTTGGGGGAGGATGTGGAGAAGAAGGAATTTCATTTCTGAGTATATAGCCAAAAGAATTGAAAGCAGGGACTTAAAGAGATACTGTACATTCATATTCATGGCAGCATTATTGGCAGTAGCCGAATGGTGGAAGCAACCCAAGTGGCCATCAATGGATGGATGGATAAAGTGTGATATATGTGTATAGTGGGATATTATTCAACCATAAAAATGAAAGAAATTCTGACATATGCTATAACATGGATGAACATTGGAGACCTTAGGCTGAGTGAAATAAGCCAGTCACAAAAGAACAAATATTGTATGATTCTACTTAATATGGGATACGTAGTCAAATTCATAGAGAAAGAAAATAGAATGGTGGTTGCCAGGAGCAGGGTGACTGGGGAGTTAGTGTTTAATGGGTACAGAGTTTCAGTTGGGTAAAATGAAAAAGTTCTGGAGATGGTTGGTGGTGATGGTTGCACAACAGTGTGAAAATACTTAATGCTTCAGAAATATACACTTAAAAATGGTTAAAATGGTAAATTTTATGTATATTTAACCACAATTTTTCAAAAGAAGCCTACTGGGATTTTGATTAGCTTTGTGTTGAATACATGGATGAATTTGGGGGAACATTAACATCTTAACAGTATTGTTTTCTGATCCATGAACTAGGTATATCTCTACATTTATTCAGATTTTCAAATATCCATTATTTTTTCTCATTGGATGTTTTTGTAGTTTTCATTGTAGAAGTCTTGTATGTCTATTATTAAATGTATTCCTAAGTATTTAATGTTTTTTGATGCTATTGTATAAGAATAAAATATGATTTCTTTTAACTGTTTATGCAAGTGTTGAGAGCTACCAGGAGTTGAGGTAGTCAATTAGGATCACAAGCCAAGCTGAAAGTTACAATTAAAATTATTAATTTGTTGCAGTAGTATAAGCAAGAGGCCAAACAGGAAAGGTTGCTGGTTCCCGGAATGTTCCATTTCCCCCCACTAATAAGGGTCTAGTGGATCAGTGCCAAAATGGGGAGCGGGTGGGGCATTAAGGTCACTACTGAGGCAGCCTGGACAGAAGGTCCTTGCTGTTTAATGGACCCAGGGACTGGAGGGGAGGAGAAGGAGAAGGGGTAGGCAGTAGAAAAGTGCTGAGTCGGTGGAGCAAAGTGTCTTCAAGACCCCTCAATGAGGAGAGCGTGGCAGAGGTGCACAAGCAGTCTTTCAGTCTGGCTTTTCCATCCCCGATGGAAAGAGGCCTCAAAAGTTGGATCAGCCTTACAGTCCTGGGATAAACCCCTCCTGATCGTGAGGTATTGCCTCTTTTATATGTGTATTTTTTTTTTGGATTTCATTTGCTAATATTTTGATAAGGGTTTTGTGTCTCTATTCACGAAAGTATTATTCTTTTAATTTCTTTTCTTAGGTATTTATCGGGTTTTGTTATCAGGTTATATTGGCCTTCTAAAAGGTGTTACAAAGTATTCTGTTTTTTTTAAAGCATTTATTGATTGATTTTATTTCTTCATTGAGTTTTCATTGAATTCCTCAATGAAACCATCTGGACCAGAGTTTCTTTGTTGGGACGTTTTTGGTAATTAATTCAATTTTAAAAATAGGTAATAGAGCTGTTGAAATTTTTTCTTTTGTCTTATGTTAGTTTTGGTAAGCTGTGTTTTTCAAGCAATTTATTCATTTCAGTTGGAAGTTGCTTCTTTTCTTTAGTCTTGCTTTTATTTTGAATGTGCACTACAACTATTTGCTTGAGACTTTGCGGCTTCCTATAATATTTCGGATCATATTCTCTTCTTCCTTCTAAGACTATGTCAGTATTTACTTCTTTCATGTATCCTTCCAGACTTACATGATCCCATAATGATCTTTTTCTTACTTTGATTGCCCTTGGGACCCACATAAAATTCCACATCATGCTGTTATCCACTTGCTTGCAAATTGTCTATGAATTTTTACTTTTTTCACTAGATTAGGTCAGGCCTTCTATTTAGTCATGATGATTTTCATAGTCTTATACAATATGGCACAAGAAGTTAATTCAGAATAAATGCTTATTAAATTATTTACTGATGCATTGCTAAATCCGTATGTATTGCAGCTTTATACACTGAAATAGTATGTAATCTCTTTGAGGGCAGAGACATTTCTTTAAGTCCAAATTGATTGGTTTTTTCATTTTTAATTATTAAAAACAAACTTAAAAATAGTATATATATGTTGCAAACAACAGCAAAAAAGAGTGGTAAATAATGGTTTCTCATTGACTGCGATTACTTCACTTAGCGTAGGAGATCTTAGTTAGTCCAAGCTTGTCACTTGCCAGTGCTGGCAAGTCACTTAATCGCTATGGATCTGTTTTCTTATTTTACTGGAGAAGATGTCAAGGCTATATCATCTCTGAGGTCTAACACACTAGCTCTGATATTCAAAGGTTATGTGATGTTCCAAGTTCCCACATAGATACTGCCTATGTGTTTACATTCCGTCACAGCTCTCCTGTAAACACCTACTTTCAGAATCTCTTGCTAGAGTATTCTGTAACTATGTAGAATATGATTAATGATCAAGTCTCTTAGAGTGGAAGCCATTCTTGTTGCCCTTTCTCTCATTTAGCTAGAGAGGAATGGAAAATAAGTCATTTCCTTTGATAAAGCGTACTTCCTTTGATAAAGAGCAAATATCTCTTTTCTTTTTTAAAATACCTATATTGAGATCTCATTTTCATACCATACAAATTCATCCATTTTAAGTGTAGACTGTAGTAATTTTTAATAAATTTATGGAAGTGTTCAGTTATCACTACAATCCTATTTTAGAGAATTTCCATCACCTCAAAAAGTGTTGTGCCTCTATACTGTCAATCCTAGCTTCCACCCCAGCCCCAGACAACCATGGCAAATGTTTTCTTGTCACTGGTTCCTCATAGCCTATTCCTTTCCTGATCCTTTTTTTGTTTTCATCTTAATATTACTCTTATACATGATTCTGGTTTTTGTTTTGTTTTTTTCAAAAAAATTTTAATGCACTAAAGGCAACAAAGATTCTTTTCTAGACCAAACTTTAATCAGGTTACTGAACTTTCTCCTAAGCTCATCTGTATATTTCCTTATAAAGTCCAGTGTTAGCAAGAACCCTGCTAAGTTACTTTAAGCAGAACCCCCCACCCTTGATATCTGATCACCCTAGATATCTGATCAGGTTCCTCATCCTCTACCATTCTGATCACCTTGGCCTGTCTTAAGCAAAAATCCTTTTAGGTCAGTTTAGCCAGAACCCCCTTAGCCCTGATGTTTCCGCTTACTAATTTTCTATCCGCTGATCCCCACCGTGTTCTTTGGCTATAAATTCCCACTTGCCCGTAGTGTATTCAGAGTTGAGCCCAATCTTTCTCCCCCAATATAAAATCCCATTGCATTGGTTCTTAAATCTATCATGATGGTCCTAAATAAAGCCTGCCATACCATCTTGAACAGCTGTCATTGAATATGTTTTTTCTTTAACAAACGAATTTCTAATAAAAGAGATATTTCTAATTAAAGTGAGTCTTGAAATGTGAACAAACTATCCCATTTTATTCCTTCTTCAGCTTCATATTTTACATTGGATGTTTTTAAAACAAGCCTGCTAAATTTATGTGAAGAGCCTAAATGTTATTAAATTTTAAAGTCTTTCTACATTTTGGGAGACAGTTTTATATAATGAATGATTAAGTGGGGATTTATAGCCACTCCGCTGGGTTTGAAACCTGTTTCTGTTATTTGTGAACTCTGCCTTTATGTTCCCTGTGGCTTAGTTTCTTCATCTGTAAAATAACCATAATCAGTAGTACCTAAACCATAGATTGTTGGAGGATTAATTGAGATAAATACAAATGAGTGGCTTGGCACAAGTGTTAGGGAATTGTAAATGCCCTGTATATGCAAATGACAACTGTAATAAACCATTTATATAATGCTTACCGTGGGTCAGGTACCTCATGTATACATTTTGAATCATTTAATCCTTACAGCTTCCCTATTAGGTGAGCAGTAGTATTATATCCTTTGAATTGTTGGGGAAACTAAGGCATAGAGAGCTTAAGTAACTTCCCAAAAGAAAGTAGTGAAACTGATACTCAAATTGAGGTAGTCTGGCTCCAGAGCCTATGCTCTTAACCTATACAGTCTCAACATAAATTTACATTTCAGCTCCCTGGTAGAGTAAAACTTGCCTTTGATAAATGTATTTGTTTCAGGCTAAATGATGACATCTCTTTCAAGATCATATCTGATATTCTGTTTATATTATGGTTTTCAAGACTATTTGATGTTCGTTGAGATTGCAGTGCTATAATCTTTATTCTTCTAACTATGCTATTTGATTTTCTTTGATATTAAAAGGACTTATTTAAATAACTACTTTTCCTTTTTAACTTTAGATGTTATTAAATTATCCTTTATTTGTATTTATATTAAATGAGGATCATAGCACTCATAATAAATCTGACCTTTGTAGATGTTTATCTCTGGGACATTTGTGTTTTTTGTTTTTTTGTTTTTGGGGGGTTTTTTTCTTTATTTTGTTTTTGGCTGTGTTTGGTCTTAGTTGAGGCATGCGGGATCGTTCACTGCAGCGTGGGCTCTTCATTGTGGTGCGCAGGCTTCTCGCTAGTTGTGGTGCATGGGCTTCTCTCTAGTTGTGGTGCGTGGGCTACAGAGTGTGTGGGCTCTGTAGTTTGAGGCACGCCAGCTCAGTAGTTGTGGCACACAGGCTTAGTTGCCCCGCGGCATGTGGGATCTTAGTTCCCTGACCAAGGATCGAACCCAAGTCCCCTGAATTGGAAGGCGGATTCTTCACCACCAGACCACCAGGGAAGTCCCTGGAACATTTACTTTTAACGAAATATACTCTGTCCTTTTTAAGGTGCAAGTTACTTCTTTTACAGATAACTTTAAGATTGAAGGGTATATGAATATTATATTCATTTATGTATATGAATGAATATAATATATTTACATTGTATGTTATATATACACACATATTAAAATGGCATATGTGTACATATTTAATTCACACATATGATACATACATAATACTATATATATTAATTGAAGTTGCTGTTTGTGAAGATCTGTGATGCCATCTATATTTTTACCTTTTTGGTCACTAGTAATTTTAATTGTGATCATCTATTTACTAAATGCTTTTGTAGTCCCTCTGTCTTGAAGAACAACACACATCGCTCTAATTATAGATGAAGAAATCTGAGTATATAGGCACAATGATGTGAAATTTTAGAGAGGTGAGTATTTGCATTAACCACCGGTTGTGGGGGAAAGAAAAAAGATGACAGCACAGTGTAATTACATTTGGTAGATTAAATTTGGAGAATAGATACACCTCACAGATAGTCAGCCTCTTGATTACCTGTGATCTGAGGGCTTTGTTTTGTTTTGAGAAGAGAGGTCATTTAAATGAGTAGAACAATACAAGATAATAGACAAAGAATTGCAGTCCTTTGAAATTTAGTGAGCTTAGCAAATAAGAACATTGTTATTTCAGAATCTTCATAAAATAAATGTCAGTTTGTTCCTTAGTTGAGGAGTTTTGCATCAAGTTGATTCCTTCTTCAGCATACGTGAAACGGAGACTTAAATCTCAAGAAATACATAACCTCAGAATTATATAACCTTAGGGTGATCTTGTTCAGGTCTTAAGACGTGCGCACGCACGTGTGTGTGTGTGTGTGTGTGTGTGTGTGTGTATGTGCGTATTATAACGTTGTATTTGAACAATGCTTTCATATTTCTATCTCTATTTTATGATTAAAGATAAAAATGAGAAGATTTCAAGCCTCATTTTTTCCCCTCATTTCACCTGATTCACTTATTCTTTAGATGTGGTATGTGTCGTTAGTATAACTACTTTTCTACTTAATGTTGTTGACCTATATGGAGAGGTTGTTAATTAGGAAAACCAAGAATATAATTTTCTTTTATTAAGGACAGTTTCTCTCTCTTTTTTTTTTTTGTGGTAGTGCATTTAGTATTTATCTTAATAGGCTCAAAAAATGAACCTCACTTGACAACTTAATTAGGTAACTAACCGGGAAAAATGGTGGGGAAGGTATAGGGCTAAAATTGGGAGGTTCAAGACTGTGTCAACCATGAGGATGCAGATAACTTTTCTGGGAACCAGTGTTCTCATTCATAAAATGAGCAGTGTGTTAGATTGATTTCAAAATCCTTTTTAATTTTCACATTCTATGATTTTATTATATCATAAGAATGAAGAAAAAGAGAAAGAAATTCTGGGATTCTGAATAATTTACAGCATAAACCTCCCACCAACAGTGCTATTTTTTTTTTTAATTTTTTTTAAATTAATTAATTAATTTATTTATTTTTGGCTGTGTTGGGTCTTCGTTTCTGTGCGAGGGCTTTCTCTAGTTGGGGCAAGCGGGGGCCAGTCTTCATCGCGGTGCGTGGGCCTCTCACTATCGCAGCTTCTCTTGTTGCGGAGCACAGGCTCCAGATGCGCAGGCTCGGTAGTTGTGGCTCACGGGCCTAGTTGCTCCACGGCATGTGGGATCCTCCCAGACCAGGGCTCGAACCCGTGTCCCCTGCATCGGCAGGCAGACTCTCAACCACTGCGCCACCAGGGAAGCCCAGTGCTATTTTTTATTGTATTATTAACCCATAATATTTTTTCTAATTTTAATTCAGTTATATACTTTATAGGTCATAGCCTACCAGAAACATATGAGTTAATTATAAGGCAGCCACTTTTCATTTTTTACTAATTGAGATGTAGGTTTGTGAGGAATGGTTTATAGTAGAAAATGTTTTCTTTCAATCTGAAAAGTTTTTTTTTTTTCTTAACTCTGTAAAACAAGATATTATAGATTGAGCTTTTAAATAGACTAAAACATTTGTAGATAAAAATAACATGCTATCTGGATATTTGTAGCATATCTCATATTTACTGTAGCTTTATAGCTCCTCATAGGTTTACATGTATGATGTATGGTTTCTTTTCATTTTAATTCTTAATTTTTCTTTTAATTCTTCATTTTAATCCTTTTTGTGAAACAGTTTCAAGAAGCAATTACATTTATCCTAAACTGGAAGGAATTAATATTATAAATTTCTGAATTAGATCTTCCTATTACAATGCAGTTAATAGGATTTAAAGTTAAATATAGTATACCTGTATACAGCAGGCTCCCATTTAAAAAGAGTTTTCTCCAATTCTGGCCTCACTTTTTAGACTGACCTCCTGTAAGAAAATACACAGTCAAGAATTAGGCTGACATTGTGAAATGACTTGGTAGCTGACTTTTACCATTGCACATAAACAGCACAGTTATTCTAAGTCACAGTATCACTTTCAGTCAGATAACCACTAAAATCACTGCACTGTGGTTTCCTGAAAATGTCATAATCCTTCAAATGCCACATTAAACTGAGAGAGAATACCATCAGTAGTGCCTGCACGGTTATGTAGAAGGATGAGCTATGAACCAAGTGAAAAGATGTTCTGGAAGAACAGTAACCTTTCCCTTGATGTGTGCATTTCCCATTACATTTTTGACACAAAATGTTGCAGAATGATTTAATGGTGGCATTTTGTTTTGCTGACTCCTTTTTTTCATTAAAAAGAAACCAAAGTTTAGGATAGGAATGTAGGGGAAGAGTGACCAAGCACTGAATTCTATTACAGGAATCTGTTTTCAAAATAAATAAGTTAAATTTGTTTTAGGAACATGGCTTTTACCCCTTAACATTTTATGTTAACTGTGATAGACAAATCATTTAGTTTTATTATATCTTTAAAACAATGTTGTTTGTTCTTTAAAGTTAGTTTTTTTCCTCCATTGTCCTCCCCTCTTCTTTTTTCTTCCTAGTAACTCTTGATCAGAAATGACATGTCAATAAATAGGAAAGCTTTGTTTAGTAATTACATAGACTGCACGTATTGCATGTAACCCAGAAAGTGTCCTACTTTTTATTGTCACTTTAGATGTATATTACTAGAGCTGATTTTACAGGGAAACAAAGTACGAATATCACTGGTCTAAAAGATCAATGCCTATCAACTTTGAGAGGACACATTTCTATTGGGAATGAAGTCATAAAGTTGTCCCACATAAAAGTAGTACAAAGCTTTCTTGCACCTATGAAAACATGCTGAGAAAGAGAAAGAAACTTGCCAAAATATATTTTGTAAGACTTGCAGCATTGGACTTTCAGTTGTAATGTTAATATGGAGTGCCTGGATATGGGCCCCGTCACACAATTATTTAAAAAACAAAAACAAAAACTTGGGAATTTATTTTGCAAATACATATTTCTTAAAATCTCACTTTTGAAAAAAAGATACATCAGATAGTGTTTGACTAAACACTACTTTGGTCCCCCCCCCCAACCCCCAGGATTATAAGAATATTCATAAAATGTGCAATTTCAACTAAAGAAATGGAAATTTGACTTGGAATTTCTCACTTAGTATGCCGTTTTTCCCAGCTGACTAACTTTTTAAATAGGAGACTGTCACTGTTTATGAACTCTGTTAAGTGTCCATTATATTTAGTTTCCTGACCTGCTTTAATTCTGCTGCTCTTTCTTCCAAATGTCACAAAATGGAAGGGTTTACATTGAGTTCAACAATTCTTTATCTTCAAACTGTTATCTAGATCAAAAGAACTAATCAGAACAATATGCAGTGTGGATACATGTTTTCAACTAAAAATGACCTAGGGGCTTGTTAGTGATATAATTAAAGTATACCTTACTGAACAAATACCTTTATTTTTCTTTCCTTTCCTTTTTCTCTTTCTTCCTTTTTTCCTTTCTTCCCCTCTGTCTCACCCTCCTTCCCTCTCCCTTCTTCCTTTCTCCTCCTTCCCTTCCTCACCCCCCCCACCCCCGTCCCACCACCCACCCACTCTCTCCATCATCAGGACCAGAAAGCCACAGAAATTTGTTACATAGAAATGTCTTTTCTGAAAATTCTCACTTAATGGGAACTCAGTATAGGATTACCCAGAAAGATAATTGGGAAATTTAAAAAAACAGTGGTAAGCAATAAAACCAATGAAGTTGTAAAATAATGGGTAGGTTTAAGCAAGTAGGGAAGAATGGAGCAAGACATTCCAGAAGAGAAAAGAGACTTTGTAAGCATACTCAGGAAGATGGGAAGTCCTTTTATGGCAGTAGGTAGATTCAAGCAGAGATCTGTGCAGAATTATTTGACCTAAAATAGCACAATTTATGGTTGTTTTTTGGGATTGTAACATTACATAAGTAAGATATAAAGAGATACTTTATAAGATGCTATTTCCTTAGCTATTACTATTTGCTAAAAATGTAGTTAAAAATAATTACAAAACTTAAACATGTTCAGGAAGAAAATATATACACACATACAATACACATATATTCTGGAAACAATAAATAAAAACCGTTAGTAAAACAAATGTTTTGCATATACAGATAGCCTTTTATTTTGGAGATACTGTCATACTGGATTTAGAACACATTAATTTATCAGATTGTTTTTTAAGTACCAAAGCAATATATGTTGTTTGTAATCACTTAAATAATAAGTGTATAGAGGAATGTTATTTTCACCCTACTTACTCAAAACCCTGTCCATTTGGGGTAACAGACATAGTTTAGTGTATAATCATCCATACTTCTTTCTTCTATATGCAAACCAAAAATTCAGGGCCCATTGGCTGGCCTCCTCCCTCTCTCCCTTTTACAGTTTTTGTAGGCTTTACTCTGAAATTTGTTTTGTTTTTTTTTTTTAACTTGAGAACACATAATGGACTTTTTCAGTAAATATAGAACTAAGCCAGTCTTTTAAATAGCTACAAAATAATGTGGATGTACCATAATTAATTGTAGTATTTCCCTATAAGTGGAAATTCATGGGTTTTTTCTGTTTGATTTCTATCCCAAATTGAGTTTGCTAGACCAAAGTATATGCATATTTTACATTTTAATGGATATTGTTATTTCATTTCCCAATAGACAGGATTGTGTGAGGACGTTATTGCATAAGTTTTTGACAGTCTGGTGGGTAGAAATTGACATTTTGATTTTATTTTGTGACTGCCTGTGAGGTTGAGTGTTTATTCATATATTGATTAGCCATCTGGATTTTCTCATCCATGTTTTGTCTTTCCACATCCTGTGCCTCTTTATTTATTGAGATGCTTTCTCTTTTTTAAAAATGAGTTTATCACATATCTTTGTATAAGTTGCAGATCTTTTCTTTTAGGTATTTTGTGTGTGTGTTTGTATGTGTACTTTGCTTGCTAATGGTACTTTTTGCAAAATTGAAATTTTAATTTTTATATGTTGTGATATTTATGTCTGAAAAAAACTAATATGTGTTATTATGACATAACCAACTAATATCTCATACATTATTTAGGCAGGCAGTGCATATTATTTGTCTTTGCCTTTTAGATGATCTTTGTGCAGTTTTGCTTGAAATATTTTTAAAGATCTGAGTTACTATGTCATTTAAAAATAATTTTTTATTTTACATTTTTACATTAGCATAATATAAAAATGTTATTTTGCTTTACTAGTATATGTCAAATTCTGTTGATTTAAAAACATAATTCGTTTTACAGAGACTATTTTGTTAATTTTTAAGTATTGAGAATGCAAATTTTCAAGCATGTTGAAGCTACTTGTCAATGTTGTACCTTTTGTGTAGTGTTTCAGACCTTGAGGAAGTTGGATACATGTTTGGTGATTGGATCTTGAGGAAGTTGAATATATGTTTGGTGGTTGATTACAGAGGCAAAAATTATTGTTTTCATTGAAGAAGTCACTGGCAAACTCTGAATTGCTAAATACAATGGCCTTTTAATTTTCTATGTACTCTTCGTATTTGGTCTCATTTCAGCATTTAACATTGGTGACCAACGTTCCTTCTTAAAACTTTTGTTTTTCATAGTTTCAGTGTTTTACTCTAGTTCTTATCAGTGGCAAAACTGTGGTTCAAATAGTTGTATTTGAGAACCAAATTATTTGGGTTCTAATCCTCAGCCAGTAGTTATTAGTTTTGACTTTGAGTTAGTTATATACTCTCTGTGCCTTAGTTTCCTCATTTATAAACTGGGAATAGTAATCGTTCCTATCTCATAGAATTGCTGTGAGGATTAAATGAATAGAAATAGAAGTTATATGCCTTCACTAACTCCCTCTTAGTCTATTACAGTAACCAGCACCTTTACTAGTTTGAATGTCACCAGTCTCCATCTAGTTGTATAAAGAATTTGTTCATGTTGTACTTAAATTTGTACAGAAGCTTCTCATTTCTTACAAGGTAAATCCAGAGTTTAAAACATGGCTTCTAAGGCCCTCCAAACCTGACCTCAGTCTTTTTATCTTCATTTCAGTTATTCACAGCTCCAGATAACCTAGTTCTCCTTCCTAAAACTTTCCTGTTAGTTTCATGCCATCTTGCTTTAACTTTAACTTGCTCTTATCTAAAATGATCACCTGTTTTTCTCTGGAATGAGGGCTTCTCAGTCCTTTATATTTAGTCTATATTTCTTGTTCCACCCATGATTCTTAGTGTATAAGTACCATATCTTAATAATTAAGTTAATTTTAATATTCCCAGTCCCAGGCTCCATGCTTATGACATAGTATGCCCTTTACATAACTGTAGAGAATAGAGAATCTACAGATTTTAATTAAAATCATTCGTATTTAATATTTTAGAGTAACAGTCATCAGATATTAGTGGTAACTTGGCTTAGTTACATTATTTTTATGTACAAAATATCAAAGCCTTATTTATTGGGTTGGCCAAAAAGTGCCGGTTTTTTAAGTAAAAATAAAAGACACATTTTTCATTTTCGCCAGGAACTTTATTGACCAGCGTATTCACCCTTTTGTTCCACTACCTTCTGCCATTTTTCAGGCAACTTCATAATTCCATCTTCCCAAAACTTTTTATCTTTTTGAGCAAAGAACTGTTCCAGGTGCGTTTTACAGTCTTCCAGGGAATCGAAATTTTTTCCATTAAGAGAATTTTGTACAGACCTAAATAAATGGAAATCTGAAGGTGCAATGTCTGGTGAATATGGCGGATGAATCAGAACTTCCCAGCCAAGCTGTAACAGTTTTTGCCTGGTCATCAAAGAAGCATGTGGTCTTGCGTTATCCTGCTGGAAGATTATGTGTTTTCTGTTGACTAATTCTGGACGCTTTTCGTCAAGTGCTGCTTTCAGTTGGTCTAATTGGGAGCGGTACTTGTTGGAATTAATCCTTTGGTTTTCCAGAATGAGCTCATAATAGAGGACTCCCTTCCATTCCCAGCATATATACACAACATCACCTTCTTTGGATGAAGACCGGCCTTTGGTATGGTTAGTGGTGGTTCATTTTGCTTGCCCCACGATCTCTTCCTTCCGTTCCACATTGTTGTACAGTATCCACTTTTCATCACCCGTCACAATTTGTTTTAAAAACGGAACGTTTTCATTACATTTAAGTAGAGAATCGCATGTGGAAATACGGTCAAGAAGGTTTTTTTTGCTTAACTTACGTGCAGCCCCAACATCAAAGTGATGAACATAACCAAGCTGGTACAAATGATTTTCAGTGCTTGATTTGGATATTTTGAGTATGTCGGCTATCTCCTGCATGGTATAACGTTGATTGTTCTCAATTAATGTCTCAGTTTGATCGCTGTCAACTTCAACTGGTCTACCTGACCGTGGAGCATTGTCCAGCGAGAAATCTCCAGCACGAAACTTCGCAAACTACTTTTGACACATTCAATCAGTCACAGCACCTTCTCCCTACAATGCACAAATCTTGTTTTGTGTTTCAGTTGCATTTTTACCTTTCTTGAAATAATAAAGCATAATATGCTGAAAATGTTGCTTTTTTTCTTCCATCTTCAATGTTAAAATGGCTACACAAAAATTCACCAATTTTGATAAGTCTTTTTTTAAATGCACGCTGATAGGACAGCGGTCACATACACTCTAACAAAATTGTTTCGAATGAAGTTAAAAACAACTAAGTGCTACTAGAGCCATCTCTTGGAAAAAACCAAATGAAACTTTTGGCCCACCCAATAGATTGGAATGGTAGTTTTTGTCATACTTTGTTTTATTATAATTTGTGTAGTAATTCAGTTCATTTTTTTCTTCATGGCTGTATTGTTCTATGAGTTAAGATATATTTAAACTCTTAAATGAGTTTTATTACCCTTAACATTCCTCTTGTGTTTCTAAGGATAGTACCTACTTCATTGAAATCTGAATTATCTTTAATCTGAAAATATGTATGTTTACCATTAGTTTTTGCTAATTTTAACTGCTTGGGCAATGCAGAGTCAGTTATGTTAGATCTGACTAGGTCATAATCTAATTTTAGTCAGAGCAGAGGAAATAAGGCTGTACTTTTTATAATTTTAACGGTCTGGTTTCCTTTCCATTTTAATCTGAAAGAAAATTATTAACAGGTTGAGAATTTCTTTTTTTTTTTTTTTAAACATCTTTATTGAAGTATAATTGCTTTACAATGGTGTGTTAATTTCTGCTTTATAACAAAGTGAATCAGTTATACAGAGAATTTCTAATTTGGCTTCTGGGGTAATTCCATGGCAATAAAAGACACTGGTTCTTTCTTTACCTTTTTTTTTTTTTTGATTTGTTTGTTTGCTTTGTTTTTTGATGTGAAACTTGAACTTTCATTCCTGACAGCACCTATTTCCATTCTTCTCATGCTCCTTATTTCATCACCTTTTCTCTTCCTTCTTCATATTTAACAAATGACCTCGTCTCCTGCTTCACATAGAAAACAGAAACCATCAGACAGAAATGCCTAAACTTTCTGACATGGAACCTGTAACTTACATATAACCTTATTGATATCCATAGGCATCTCTCTTCCACCACCCTTCCCTCACCTCTTTTCATAACAGTACAGTAGAAGAGGTGTTCCCTGTCACTTTTATCCAACAAGTACTCTTTACTCCAACCTACCAAACTATGTGGATTTTCTGACATACTCTTTTTAAAAATTCCTCTGTACTTTCCTTCTGCCTCAAATTTTACCCCACATATTCTCTCCCTGATAAATTCCTACTTACCTTTTAACACTTGCTTTAATCCTCTGTTAATCTTCTGTTTTGTTTTGTTAATCCTTTCCTTAATCTGCTCTCTCCTACTCATCAAGCAATGATAGTCTACCTGATATGCTTCATTGGCAGTTTATATAGGCCTCTATGGTAATAATACTTACCACTCTGTATTGAATCTCTCCTATTTAGAGTCTTACACTTTTTTCACTTGACCCCTCCATCAGACTGTGAATTTAATGAAGGGTTATACTTTGTATCTCAAGTGCTGGGATAAAATTTGGCATACTATAATCTTTCTGTAATTCTTTGGATGGATAGTTTGTAAAAGATCACTTGGTTAGTGTGAATTAGGTTTAGAACCCAGACCTCTTGACTTCAGCATTCATTATCATACTGTTTCTACAGGTTCTGTGTTATCAAGTCCTTACAATAATCCTACACTTTCTAAAGAGACTATTATAGTGTACAATTGTGTCCTTACCTGCCCTATTAACAGTATTACTAGTTTTAATGAAATGTTTATACTTTTTAACACTTTTAGTCTAGTATCTGGATTGTTCATCATTTTAGTTGTCATTTTAGTTTTAGAGAATATAGCTCCATCTTCTGGATTAACTGCACAAGTCTTTTCATTGTTTAAGTACTGGAAATAAGTAAACCTTTTGCAGTGTCATGTCACTGTATGTCATTGGGTTTCCACATTTCCCTTTTGTGACAGTAGCTACTTTTATTCTGTGACATTTTATTCATTTAGTCTGGTCACTTGAGTGGAAATGGTACAAAAAACTTAATTCTTCATACATTTCTTGACCTTTAATCTTCACAGTCACATCTTTTTAAATTCTGTACCCATTATAGTAGTGGTAGTATATCCCATATATAAAATTGCTCACTTTATAAATTTCCTACTTCTTCTTCTGATGTTGTTTGGCTGTCTTAAATCCCTGAAAATAATTTTTGGTAACCATGTGTGATTTATTGATATCAGACAGACATGTTATCTGTGGGCAAACTTTTCAGTCTCATTAAGCCTCTTTTTATACTGGTAAATAAGAATAACTCTTATTTTATATATAAATATATATAAACACACATATATATATACATAAACTATACATAACATTGCTCCCTTTATACTTCACTTCTTAACGTTTAGTACTCGAAGATACAAATTAGATTTGGGGGAATTTCCTGGCAGTCCAGTGGTTAGGACTCAGTGCTTTCACTGCCGTGGCCAGAGTTCAATCCATGGTGGGGGAACTAAGATCCCACAAGCCGTGCAGTGCGGCCAAAAAAAAAAAAAAGGAATTAGATTTGGAATTAGATTGTTTTCATCTTGTTTTTTTATCTTTATCAACTACAATTTTGATTTACACTAACTTTATTGGTTAATAGAACTAGAGTTAGAAACTAGAACACAGTAAGTGAAATAATTACCAGAATCTTCTGAAAATTGCCAGAATTTTCAAAAGATTCATTTACTGTTAAATCGGACTTTTTTTTTCATTTTAAAACCCTGCATATTTAAAAGGAAGAGAAAAGGTTCTTGTGATCTTTGTTCCCTTGCCAAAACAATACCTTTTCTCATTTACCCAAATTGGTTATTTTGATATTTAATTCTGTGCTAGGCAAGGGTATGTTGTCATTTAACCAAAGTTTGTTTTATTACACCCTTACTTTAATTCTTTGGTGAATGAAAGTAAAGAAAGAAATTTAGAAAAAAATTAAGAAGTGAATAACCCAGTTTCTACAGCCTTTCTTTCATAGATACTCTATCAGTTACATAATTCTTTATAGTTTTCCTCTGAACCTTATCTGAATACTCCATAGTTTCTTTAAAAGTTGAAATTCAGAACTCTGGAAACATTGTTTAATGAGGTACTTAATGTATGTCTATATTCCTAAAATACTTAGGCAAGTTTGAGAAAAATTACCTCATGACTATACTATTAAACAACTGTATGATTTGACTTTAGTATAATATTGTTCATGTATTCTGTGTGTGTGTATATGTCATTTTTTGGTAGATAATAGATAATACATGAAGGGCCCTAAGTGTGATTTAGCCAGTTTTGATAGATTGAACTACATAAAAGTAACTCTTTGAGTATGTTCTCTCCAAATAATAGCAAGTGGAGGAGGACTTCTGCTTTGAGTGAAATTGTTAGGCACTCCCTGTAAGTGCTCAGTAAATCAGATGGACACAGACAGCTGCACAAGGAAGATAGGCCTAGGAAAGACTAAATAGGTGGGGTTCAGTCACATCCAAGTGAAATTATATCAGTCAATGACTTTCTTTTTTAAGTGACTGGAATCTTCCAGACCCATTTCTTTTGTCAGTTTACTCATTGGTGTCAATTATTAAAGAATTGAAAAATTGCCTGATTATATCAAGAACCTTGTTGTGACATGACCTGTAAATGTAGATCTTTTTAAAAGGAAAGTTGAGTTTCATGTAGTGAGAGCCTTGAGCACTCTGACCAAAAATTTATTTGACTGTGCTTTTGAAGCTTTCATTTGTAAAGAAAGTATGGAATCTATTTTCTCCCTATTTTAAAAAAAATAAAATTCCTATGTTTATTCTCATCAAATTTATTTTCTAAACTATTTAATATTTATTAAGGATATTAAAATGCATTTATTTATTCATCCATCAAACTGTTATATGGAAGGTATATAAGAGACATAAGAATTTAGAGGATGATGGGAATATTCCTAAAAGGATGAGGGAGAAATCTTATGTAAACCAAGGAGACATTTGAGTTGCATCTTGAAGTATGTATGAGCAGGTTTCAGAAGATTGAGATGGGAGGTACCAAATCCTTCAAGAGAATGAATGAATATGAATAAAGAAATAGCGTGGGATCCTTGGAGTCATTTGTAATGTAGGTTAAAGGTAGATTGGGGCCTGGATTCAGGCTAAAGATTTTAAGAGTCCTAATGGGGATTCATTGAAGGTAAGAGATAATAGGGAGAATAGTCCTTTAGGAGATTGATATTATGGTGGCCTGTGTGATGAATGAATGGGCAGCTGGAGATAGACCAGTTTGGGGGCCTAGAACTTAGACTGATGGCAAAATAAATGGAAAGGATTCATTAGTTTCAGGAGACATAAGTTCACACTAGAAGTTACAGCAGATAATTAGCGAAAATGAGGAGGCAAGGAAGAAGGGAGTGTTAAACCAAACTATCCGACTTTAAGATAACTAATTTGAAAGAATGGTCATAGCAGTAACAGAAAGATTAGTGGCTATATTTATTTTTTGCAGAGAAATACAATAGGTGAATGACATCATAGAGAATTGTGAGGTTTCTTTTTAGGACTTGTTGAATTAGAAATTTTCAGAATGCACTTAAAGTTATGTGATTATAAATACAGAGAGGAATCCAAACCCTGGAAATAGATCTAGTAACTGTTACAGATCTGTTCTGTACAACTCAAGTATCCAATCCTAATTTTCCTACCTTTAAGTAAATGACTGTGTCTCTGTGTCTCTGAAGGTCTGGTAAGGAATCATGTTCCATAAGAACAGAGGAACTGAAAGAATTGGGTAGATGTCCTTGGTTTAGTGGGACCACAGGCTGAGTTCAGAGAAGTTGAATTATCTCATAGGAGATCCTCAAGATGAGATTGTTTAATATTCTGTGGGGTTTTTTTAAAGCTTTGTTTTGGTGACCAAAGTATCTATGTGTATAAATAATATTTGTCTCTGCTTAGTTGAATGTCAACTGGTTCACCTTAAGTAAAGTTGTGGAATATTTGTAATTTGTCTCCTACCTCCCTTTATTTTTTTAGCTTTTGTTTCTATGCCTCTTTCTTTGTGATTTCTTCACACCAGCTGAATTTAGTCTACTTTAAGGCTCTTAATCTTTAGGGTACATTGAAATCACCTGAAAGGCTTATTAAACCACAGAATTTCTGCTTTGGACGCTCTGGGGTGGTGCCCAAGAATTTATATTTGTAATAAATTCTCAACTGTTGCTCATTCTGATTCGGGGACCATACTCTGAGAACCACTGCTTTGTTCCAGAAGCCCTTTAGCTGAAGCTTTAAGATAGTGGTTCTCAGCTTGGCTAGAGATGCAAGTCACCCATAGGAAGAATTACAAACAACAACAATCATAAAACTATTCTTGGAGATTCTGAATCAGTAGGTTCTAAATCTGTGGAGTAGAGTTTGGCAGAGGCAGAGTTAAGGCTAGCTTAGTCCTCATCTGAAAGTCTCCCTTTCTTTCACATTCTCAAGTTCATTGTTTATCCCCATTGCATCTAACTCAGCAACTTTTTCAATATCATCACACTGAATAAGAATCAGTAAAGTGTGAACACTCCCAGATCTTGGCATATTTGTCTCTTCCTCTCTTTCTGTGTTTCTGGCATTCTTCGCCTTCATTTTTCTCTACCCCTGATCTGTCAAAGGCACCATGATGTGAAAATGACGACTTTAACATTTAAATTTAAATTTAAAGGGAGATGGGGGTGGGGGAGGGGGTGGGGGAGTGTATGTGAATCTTTGTATAGCTGCTCAATTTTTCTGTAAATCTAAAACTTCTAAAACATAAAGTCTATTAATTAAAATTTAAAGGCAGGTAAGTGAAATTTTCATGTATATTTTAAAAGTTTTGTTCATTATAAAAATATACTTAAGAAAAATCAAAAATATAAAAAAAAGTTTGAATCGCTATGATCTTATAGCATCTTAGTATATTTACTTTTATTCATATAATTTTAATAATTTTGTTCAAAAATTTTTAAAAATACACCTGCTGTGCATTATTTGAAAACTAAAAATATCAGAGTAATTGGGGAACCATCTTGCATCATAACATTTCTTGATCTCCATTTCTTTTTTTCCCATTTTTTCGGCTTACTTAAGACTTTTCTCAGTGTCTACACTGTTTTCTACGATGTTATTCTGTACACCTTAGCTGCTTCAGTGTTTCCTCTTGCCTTCTTTCTATGTTTCTCACTTCTGATTAGGCCTCCTCGGATCCCACTCTGTTTGCCTTGGCTGTCCACATTTTTTATTGCTAGAGTATAACTGCTTTCTGTAGCTCTAATGTATCTTGATTCCTCCAACCTTCTGGGCTTTTCTCTTGCCTGATTAAAGGGCCTAAACCCGAACTCCAGTCATTGAAGAAATTCTACCAGAATCCTCCCTAACTTTCAGAGCAGGCCATGCATTCTCCTGCTTCTTCATTTTCTGTTGAGCCCAGCTATTCTTTATTCTCCAAATACAATTATTCCAAGGCTGTCTTGAACATTTACTGAACCATTCAGGGTAAAAGAGTCTAAAATTTAAAATTAAATGCTTTATACCACTGTTCTTAGGAGTTACTTGGCCATCCCTAACACTAAGAGTGTCCCCTTTATGCCCTAGACCTGGCTTTGTAAAAAGCAGTGATCAGTGATTTTAGTTAATGTCTTTAGAACTAAATTGATGCCGTATTGTACATCATGAAGAGATTAGATTCTAAAGAGGAAATTAGAAAATAAACTGGGTCTTGTGAAGGAAACAACTTAAAAGTTACATTTTAAGAATGCTTTTCTGTTAGTAAAAATTGGAAAAGAGATGTTTAATATTCAAAATATTTATATTTGGATAATGAAAGACAAGCTGCCACTGAATCTTTCTTATTAAGGTGGTATTCTGATAAAATTTGGATTGAAAAGAAAATGTTTATTCAGTATTTTTTTTCCTTTTTAATTAAGTTGATTTGATGATTTTGTTAGACATGTGGAATAGCTAACCTGCCTCACACATTTAATATTCAATGTATGACATTCTTTGATTTTCATATCTATATTAAAACATTAAACCTTTAAGTAACTTAGTGTGATTTATAAATATTTTTATGTTATGTTATCAGTGTTTGAATTTTTAAATTTTCTTTTTATTTTTAAAATAAATGCATTATAGACAAGTAAATTGTATTTAAAGAAAACAGAAGCCTGAACATGGTAACCATTAATTACATAGTGAAGTGTGGTATTTCTGGAGTATGCAATTTTAGAGTAGTAAACATCATAATTTCTAGCATATATAGCAATGAAATATTTCTCATTTCACTCATTTATTTTTCAGTAAAATTTATTTTTTGTCATTTTAAACTCACTTTCTATTGCAATGTGGTAATATTGTTAACTTGTTAACTTACACAAAAGGGATTATCTGTTGTTAAGAAAGACTGGGACTCCACCCATAGTTCTGCTACTGGCTAGATGAATGACCTTGAATTAAGTTACCATTATAGTCATTTTCTCATCTATAAAATGAAGGCATCAACCTCAATTTTTCCCCAGATTTTGTAACTTTTGTAACTCAAAGCAATTTCAAAACAAGTATTAATACTATACAGTTCTGAAAAGGATCTCACTCTTCTTTGACACTTGAATCATCTGCTCAGTATCACTAATAAGCCACAGGGAAAAAGCTAGTGCCAGGGATAGAAGTGTATAAGTAACCCATTCCCTCTTGAGGCAGCTCTGACCACTGGCAATTTCTTTCTCCAAGTTAGCTAACATATCTCTTCTTAATAATTTCAATCCTTGGAATCATATGAAACAAGCATAATTCAGCTTCTAGTATTAGAAACCAACTATACTGTTTTTCTGGTTTTTCTTTCTTTTTTTTTTGAAACATCCTGTTTCATCTGTTCCTCCTATAACAAGGTTTTGATTTGTGTTGGTTTTTTATAGTTTCAGACATATAAAATAGACATATTAATGGAATTCGAATTTGTAGATAAGATTGGATTAAATTTTGGAGTTGATGATGGATTTTGATATCTAGGTAATAATGTATAAGAATCTCATATTTTTAACATTTTAATTGAACCCCATAGAAATGTTAAAAGTCTGTATGAACTGGAAATTAAAATAATGCTAGTGTTAGATGCTTACTATATCCCAGGCTCTATTCTCTGCTTTCTAAGTGTATTATCTCATTCAGTTTTTAACAACAGTCCTCTGATGTATGGCCATCTCCATTTTGGAGATTAGGTAACTGAGGTACAGAGGCACTAAGCATCATGAAATAGAAATTATTCCAATTATATATTGAAATTGTGTTATATAAATTGTTATATATTAGAATACAGTTTTTTCCTTCCAGTAAATACTACTAGTGTTTGATAAATTTACTGTTGTTCATATTAGTTGCTGAGATTTATAGAGTGCTTATTAAGGGCCAATGTGCTAATGCTTTCTATAGTTTATCTCATGTAATCGTTAAGGAAACTCTATTACACAGATATTGATTTTATCCCTATCTTATGGGTGAGGAAATTGAGAAGTATTACTTGTTCAAGATCATACAACTAGGAAGTGGTAGAATTAGAGTTTTGAGTCTAGGCAGTCTTGACTGTGTTGCTAATGCTCTAATCATTAGGCATACTGCTCACCAAACTATGCTCCTTTAGCATATTTGACTTCATTGGGGCAAAAGTAGGTGCTTCTTCTTGGTAGGCATCCAGCTATACAGGATAACAGACCATTGGTGCTTGAATCAGGGAAGCCCTTTGAAAATAGTTAATTCCCTTTTTTCTACATTAATTTGTAAGTAAGCTTATTAGAAGCATATGGAATAAATACAAAGCCAAGTCTTCAACTCTGATATAAAAGACCACGTAGTAGTCTTTTGTCCTAAGAAGGTAGTAGCCAAGACAAGTCATGTTGCTTACTCTGAATATTAAGTGAAATTTTAGGATGGAAGAATATTAGTTATAGCTTTTTAGTTTTTTTCAAAGTTAAACTTAGATTTAATTAGAATTTAAAGTAGATTTCTGTGACACCTAATGTATCTGTTGGTTTGGCCAAAAAGTTCATTCAGTTAGTGAATCGTTCAATAAAATTCTTGGTGAAAATGTTACTTAAAACCGAACGAATTTTTTGGCCAACCCAATATACATTTACATTCCTCTCAGTGTTAAATACAAATAAATCTTTGGGTTGCCTGCTAGTCTCTATCGTTTGTGCATGTAATTAAAACTTAAATGTACTTCTGTGGTAAATGATGTGGTTGCTTCCTCTTTCATTTTGCTTATCTAGTAGTGCTTAACCCACAGGCAAAGCACTTCTCAGAATATCAGATTTAGAATGTGCTTAAATTTCGTCACTTGGAGCCTGAAGCACTGAGAAAAGTTAGCACATGTGACTATTTAACAAGGGAATTCAGCTCTTCCTGTCTATTTCCTTGTTACTCAAGGAGGGAATTCTGTTCTTTCTGTTTACTTCTCATATGTTGATAAGTACACTTCTCTGAAAACTGTGTTTCACGTTATATTCTTTTTTTCTTGAACAATTTTATTTTTCCTTTCTTTGGAGGTTATTCAGTTTGGCATGGTAGCTCATCGATGCCATAGTAGTGCTTTATTTATCTGTGATTGTGCCACTTTTCACTTTCTTTTTCTCAGTAGAACTTAGAAGCATTAAACACATCTCTCTAATACTTAAATATTGAAATGAACTTTTTCTATGATGTGTGACTAGTTGGTAATTTAACCTCATCTACACAGATTTAAATACCTGAAGGAAATGATAAAATTTTGTTTTCCACAATCAAAAAGAAAGTTACTTCTAATCACTAGGCGTCTAAAGTTTCTCCTCTGAAAATGCGTCGGTAGGGAAGTAAATACAAGGAACACTAAAGAAAGTTTTTGAAAAATAAATGCAAGTGAATGACTTGAAAATTTGGGCAAAATTAGTGTTTTATAATCAATGACCAGGTCTTTACAGTGAGGTGTATTCTCTGTCACTTTTGTTGCACAAATCTACTAAAATAGCTAGCTAGGGATATACTTTTCATAATTGTAACCAAACGTTTCCAATATAGTCTTTAAAAAAAGGAAGGCAGTATAGGCCCAGGGAATAAGAATCATCTGAACATTTCCTCCCTGAGACTCTGTACTTGAGTAGAACCAGTCCTGTAATGTACTGATTAGGTGTGCTTGTTTTCAGTATATTGCATGCTTTCTCAAGCATTGTTAAGTTGACATAGTTGATGAAAAAATAGCAAACTGCTATTATTTAAAACATCTATTAATCAAATTACATATTTGCTTATATAAATGCAAACCCCTCATCATTTTTATATATTCTTTTTTGTTTTAGTAAGATAGATTTATTGTGACAACTAAAAGTAATAATAATACAAGAGGCAACTCAGTGTTTCAAATGATAAAAAATAGTTCCATTTCAACTAGTAAGAACCTTTACAAGATCATGGCATTTAGGTTTAGGGCATCTATCTCTTTGGACCAGATCATATGTTATTTGAATCTACTATGGTATTGTTAGTGTGTTTCATAAGACATAGTGCAGAGCTGCTGTGATCTTTAAATGTTAATGTTCTTTTCTTATCACTTTACTGTGTAGATACCCTTCATGAGACCCAACTCTGCCACTGCTCATCCTCGGAGGCAATCCTGGAAACCTCTTTTATAAGTGTGATTTTAAAAATGTGGATAACACTCTCAATAGAGTATATAAAGTAAAGGAGAACAGCTATCTTGTCTTTCCCATAAGCTTATCACTGCAAAAAGTTGCCTTTGCTTGTCAGGTTTGGATAGAATGTAATTGATTGGTTTGTTACTTGGACTGACAAGGCAGTTAATTTGCCTGTGTGGATCTTTTTCTCCTTTTTTTCTTCTTCAACTTTTTTTTTTTTGCACTAATCAGAAACATTTGATATGTGCATTGTTGAAAAATACTAGATAATGTCTTGTCAGAATTGTCCTATTAAGTAATGTCTTCCCCCCTTGCTTCTTTGGCAAATGATATACAGTATTTGGACTTGAGAGTTATGGAAGCCTGTGGGACTTACATGCAATGTGCTACTCGTTGTTGAACAAATCTAGTAACAAACAAGAAAGAGAATGCATTCCATTAGTCTGCTATTCTGTTTCATCCAACTTAGTACATATATTCATATATGAAATGCTGCATTGGGAAACAACTGTAGACTATATTAAATGTTACTTCTATTTATAATATTCAGCAAAAGTGAAAGACTTGTGAAAGCATATGCCATTCTAGTTTTGACTCATTAGTTCTAGTGTGAAAGCACTAATATTAGTAGCATGCAGTTTTTACAACTTCAGATTTTAAGCTTGTAAATAAGGATATATCTGTGTTGATCTCTAGATATTTTTTAGTAATAACCAAATTTATTCACTCTTTATTGATTTAATACGAACTTTCTCTGTTCAGTATAATTTTATTTTTCTCAACCTTAAGTATGAGGTTACAAAATAAGGAGAGAGATACAAAGCTTTTGACTATACAACCTGCCAACTGAAAGATCTTCATCAACATTTGTATCTTTCCAAAGGTTTACAGAATTAAAATTTGGTCTTCAAGCTTTAATGAACCAGTTTTAAATCAACGACAGAAATATGTTGAATATTTCATCACTTCATCTTGAACTGATTTAGAAGAGACTCTTTGCTGAAATTGAAATACATATATACATGTAAATTGTCAACATATCTCTTGGAATTTCCTGATTTATAAATGTGGTTTGGGACATCTTTTCAGGTATAGTGGCATTGAAAATAGTTTAAACATTAGGAATAGAGTAGGAAATGTTATAGATAATTAAAAGCAAGTATAAATATAAAGTTGCTGTATGCTAGTAATCTTTAGTTATACTAAGGAACCATATTATTGGATATTTAATAAAAGCAGTATGTATATAAAATATGTATAAACTGAGATTATTAACTTTTTGAAAGACCTTCTAACATTGGAGGAAAAATATTAATAAACTGTAGCAAAACCAGTAGGCTTTTTTTTTTTTAGAAAAAGAACTCATTATTTATCACTGCATAAGCTTAAGAAAAAGTTGGTAGTTATTACTATTGCTGAACTCCAGCTGATTTTAAGAAAAATGTCAGATTGCCATTTCCTTAAAAAAGAATATGCTAGTGCATTTGGACCTGACTCTCCTTTGATATATGGTAAGATATTACTAGTGGTCATTTTATTTTAGATTTTTTTTGAAAAATCATTAAACCTTGTGGTTTTGGTGACACTATTAATCAAAGTCCTTTCCACCTGGTTCTATTTAGAATACCATATTATCATCATTCTCCATCTTACTCTTCAGTGGTGGATATATGGTTCCATATTTGGTGCTAGCCCTAAGAATCTTTGTCACACATCACGAATATAAACCACATATATTCATAAGATCATTGGTCCTGCAAATGTATATTTGGAGTAGAACTTTTGAAGAGAGTAGAATGAAACACTTTCTCCTAATAATCTCCTAGACACTCTCATATTTCTATGGTACAAAATTAACCCTTTTCTGTAATTGGTCCAGTTGTTATTCAAAGGAGATATTAATGTGTATGTCAAGAGAATATACACTAAATAGGTCATACTTTACATACATGTATAAGAGAAAACAGTCCGACAGGTAAATAATGGTTATTTGTCGCATGATAGGGAAAGAAAAAAAACACTGAAATATCAAGAAGTAAAATAAATAACTCTGAACTACAAGAAGAACGACATGGCAGTATATAGATAGCAGTGGTTCTCAAACTTTATAGTACATCAGAATCAAGGATTTGTTTAAAAGCAGATTGCTCACCTACTCCCCTCCTTATTTTCCTCCTCATTTTACTCCCTCTTACTTCTCCTTGCAGTTTCTGATTAAGTGGGTTTGGGATGAGGCCTGAAAATCTGCATTTCTAAAAGTTCCCAAGTGATGCTGAAGCTGGCCAGGGACATCCTTTGAGAACCATTTGTATATAATATTTTCAAAAGAATCATGGTGTTGTGCTTGACATTGATTGAATGTGGCTTTAATCTTGTTAAAAGGGCCCTTAAATTTTCAAAAATACTTGTTTCTAGGTAAAAGAGATTATAGTAGTTTACAGCACATAGAGTATAACTTCTTTATTATACATAAGTTTAGTTAAACAGGTGTTTATTTTATACCTATTTTGGAGACAGCACTATTTTAGGTACAGAAATTAATCAAGGAACATAACCTTTGTCCATAATTCACTAATTCCTTTGTTAGGAAAAGATTTGAAATTAGGATTATGTTTAACATGAAAACAAAAATTTAGCCTTAACCTTAATCCATTTTGTTTGTAAATGAAATTTATTTATCATTTATATATCAGTTATTCGTGTGTTTCTTGAGTGTTTATCTGATTTTACATTTATAATGTTAAAAATAGATCACTGACCAATAAATAATAAGAATATTCACACTCATTATCCTATTTCCCTGTTTTTACATCCTATTACTTAACAGATCACTCTTTTTAAACACTTAATGTTCTTTATTTGACAAAACTTACCACTGTTTTACTTGATTCTCAGTATGGGAATATTTTATTAATATTTCACCAAAATCTATTCAAGGAATTCAGAAGGATTCTGTAGCAGAATGGAATACTAACATTACTAATTTTTCTTTAAATTTTCTGAAATCATTTTGACAATTAAAACTTGTTTAAGAGACTCAGCTTTAGAGTTGCATGGCATATGAAGGCAGAAAGTTTTTCCTACCCAGTCAACACTTTATCAATTTACATAATACTAAGGATTGCGATTAAAAATATTTCTGAAAGAGACATGCTTTGCAAATACTTTTTTTTAAAAATAAACATATAGACCTCTTTCTCCCAGTAGACAGTCTTAAGACTTTCTGCAGGCCTGCTGTAAGATTCACTGCTGTTCAGGTACATAAGATATAACGAAACGGATGTTCATGCTGGGCTTTGTGAATAAAATGAGACTGACCCCCAGCCATTATCTCATTTATCTGATTTACGTTGTAAAATCAAGATCTACACTATTGATTAGAGGATAATTAGTTAATTATGAGCAGGGAAATACAAAGTTATGTGGGGCTTGAGCACAGCAGGTTGTACTGCTGAAATATTTCCAAGGGCATGAGCAGATGGAGATCAGTTTATTAAGGAACAAAGCAGATGTGTTTCAGGTATGAAAATGTCTAATCATTCTCTCATGCTATGAAGAGGTACTTGACCTTATTGTGTATTTTTATATGAATTCTTTTATTTCATGTTTTAGTTTTGCCTTTCACTTTTAATCTTGTAACTTGACTACTGCAGATGTAGCTAGCTGAATTGATCCCATTATTTAAGTGATCATTAAACATGAATTTGGATTTCAATAATTATCCAAATATTTTTTCCAGTTAATATACTTTAATGTTTAAAGAATATTTTTGTCTTTCCTACCACTCATTCATTCATTATTGCATGTGATGAGAGTCTATAGTGACATTAATGAAAACATGTTCAAGACCTCCACATTAGCCTTTATTTGTGAACTATCATATAAAAGATATTTTCTAATTATTTAGAAAATGTTCATATAGGTGATTTGCACTAGAAGTGTTGTAAAAAGGAATAAAGTTTGCCTTTAGTGATATTAAATGTTATTCTAATATTGGTAGAGTGCAGAATTTTGTGCAAGCTTGTATTATTTTAAAAGTGCTTTAACTCATGGGCCACAAACCTGCATTTTCTCCCTCTGTTAAAAGGAATAATTGAAATAATTGGCTACTGTTCAGTGAAAGAGTCTGTCACTACTGGTTAATACATTTGTGTAGGTGTTTCAGTTGCTAGTAAGATTTTATGTAAGTAATATTAAGACCAATTCTTTTGGTCATTCTTCTATAGAATTTTTGCATAGAAATGATGAAAAAGTAAGAAAATCCAACCCATCAATTCTCTTGATATTTAGTTGTGAGTTTTTTTTTTTTTAAATTGAACGGATGTAACAGTATATATTTTCAAGGTCGGTTCTTTATTTTACTCTATATAGACTTGGAAGGGACCTAAATCAAATGTTCATTGACATAAAAAATAGCTATGATTATGGATCAACCTGGTCATAAAACATGTACATTACTTTTCAAGTCCCATGTTGTGGATTTCTCTTTTTCCTGAAATTTAGCTGATCATCTGGCTATAAATTATATATATAGGAGGTGCACTTTTTTTTGGTTAGTTTTGAAAAGTAGTTATTTAGTGTACTCTTCTAGTGAAATTATCAATTGGAAATTAAGAGAATTTAAGAAACCCTTTGGAACACTGGCCTGTCTCTTAAGTGTAGACAGAAATAAATAAGTTGTTTCTTTTTACTTGTGTGCATCTTCTCAGTAATCAGATAAACACATGACTGATTGCTCCCATGGATCATAGGACATATGAACATAAATCATTTTCTTCCTCTTCTATGTCTAGGGTGCTATACTTAACCATATCTAAGTAAGTATTTTAAATACATATAGAACTATGTTTATTTGGTCACTGCATTTTGTTTAATGAATGTGTAAAAGACCATATACATATAGCTGCTTTATTATTGACATCTGTATCCATTATGAATCTGATGCCTAGGAAGTTGTACTTAGTAAGAATCTAATTAAACAATGAGGTTTCCTTTTCTTATAAATGAGATTTATTTTATCTCACTTAAAATTGTAATATTAGAATGTCCCATAATATGTTAATGTGTACAGTTTTATTAGATGTTTAGAGGATATTCTTTAAGCATCCAGTTTGCATTTTATTAAAAAACATAGTGTATCTTTATAGGTTAGTTTTATATTATCTTTTAATATTTTAAGACATTGTCGTCCTATTTAATATATGTGCTATTGGTATAATAGTCTGTTTTTATTACATAGACATTTGTGTTATTTAATAAAGTATATTGTGTTATATCACTGCTTTTGTGGGTCAATGACTGCTTTTGCACAAGATTTATTATTTTGATACATTAAATATGTACTATATTATGTGTTGTAATTACGTGTTTCCAAGTATATGTAAGAAGTAGATGTAGAGGTCATAAATAATAATTTGATCAATAACTACTTCAACTCTATTTCAGCTTTTAGGTAGCAGAATGATTGCAGATCCTTATGAGCTTCTGATTTTTGAGTTTTTAAAATGATCTATATTTGTAACTTAGCCATAATTTGTTGACTGACAAAATTTGCTAAAGTTTACAAAATGGTGTGTGTGTGCATGAAATAAATTATTCACTATTTTTACCATCTAAATTGTTCTTTGATTTCTAGGGTTCTTAATGTCATCTCTTACATTTGTCTATGGTGAATTAATTCTTGCAAATTCTGCTGGAGTTCCCTTGTATCACTCAGGATATTTTTGTTACCAGCACATGAAGCTATAGATTTATTCAATTAAATATTTTAGTGTAGAAACAACTATATTTTTTCCACGTGGAAATAATTTGAGTCATTTTTAGAAAAGGCTAATATTTATATGTTTGTTTATTAACAGAGTTATTGATTTCAAGATTAGGTTATTTCTTTTTGTTTTTGTTTCTTCCTCTCCTGGATTTTGGCAGTTCCTAAGTGTATTAACTACTCCTTTTTGCTACTTAGTCTTGGAATTACAGTTTTTATTTACCATTGAGTGAGCTATAACTTGAGAGAACTCCCATGTCACCCCTGATTCTAACAAGCAAATTCTTCCTTTCCTCTGGAACCCATCACTAGTACATTAGTTCCATGTGTAGATTAAGTCATTCTAAAAAGTATCACTAATGAAGGAATCAGTAAGGATTAGGTCATTTCCAAATGGCATATACTTCAACATTATCTTCTAACAAATCTAGCATATAAAGTCTTTCTTTTCCCTTTTGCATTTATTATTGAGCTGAAAGATAACTTGAGTTTACAATTAATTGAAATCAGCTACAAATTTGAACTATATCAATGTAGCAAACTTGTTCTTAATTTATTAGCTTGAAATATATATATGTACATATACGTAATACATATACACACACACACACACCAGCAAGAACCACATGTACATGAAGGTAAAAGGTAATGAATTATGATTCACCTTTATATTCATCATAGTGTTTGACTCTAGTTGTACACTAGAAACCATAATTTGCAAGTTATTATGGCACAGACTTATAAAGTAAATATGCAGTAATTAGGTTGTAATTTGATATGAACTAGGAAAGCATTAATACTATAACTCTTCACTTATCAAAAGCCCAGATTATTGGCAATCTAAACTTGCTTAAAAACCCTAAGTTAAAAAAAAAAAAACAAAAAACCCTAAGTTAAGCAAAAAAGATTATAGTTAACCCAAATTGAGTCCATGTACTTAGTAGTTCTCATTTTCATGTTTTTTTACACTTATTGTCGGGGAAATGCTGCTTAGACAGATAACACTGACAATGTCAGAAAGTAGTGACTGATATTTTTTAAGCAAGTGAGGAGGACCTATAAAAGTTGAATACAAGAATTCAAACAGAACAGCAGACTGATGATACTCATGTCCAAACACAAAAGGCTGTCACACTGTTAGACATGTAGCAGCATCTATTACTCATACTTGTGACCCTGGAATGATAAAGATAGAGTAAATTATATTTAATGGATTTCCTTGATGAAGCAAAGAATGTGATTCTCTTTAAATTTCCCATTAAAGATGACTGAAATACTATTTTCCATGCTTGAAGGAATACGCCCTCAGCTAACTAGAAATCTCAACCTTCTCATAACTCATAAATGCTTATACTCTGAAGAGTCCTCTAACTATGTGTTTAATGTAATTGGAATTTTAACTATTGAAGGGTAAATAAGTTGAATTGAGAAGAACAAAATTTTGTGGGCTTGCCATTTAGTTTTATGTAATGTTTGATGTTAGCTATATATTATCTGTTACTTTTCCTTAATACTAGAACAACAGGTATTTAAACATTTTAAGTGCTTTTAAATATATTTTTGGATGGTTTATTTATAATATTGGCACAGTAAATAAAGTACTGTTTGTTATTCCTATTTGATTTGATTTTTTTGTATAGCTAGAATTATTATAGTAAACATTTTTATTCAAGTCCATCTCTTGAGTCTAAGTGAAGGTTTTTGGAAAAGTACATAAGTTTATTTGGTTTATGAGAAGGAAGTTGTAGAGGAAGGAGTGCCTAAACTTAAGACACATAATTGTGTTTTAAACTTCTTTATACCTGAATAACTTAGCTAAGTTGCTAAATTTTCTGAAACTTTTGATTTCTGAAATGGGTCTTTGGGAGATTGGGTTTTATAGCATGACATGAAATTTTTACTATAAATGTAGATTTATAGTTCCCTTTATTGTGAAAATAAATTGCTTTTCTTTGCATGTTGTTTATCACAATAACTCCTTCTCCTTTTTTTCTAATAAAAGTTATTTAAGAGTAATTTTGTACTTTAAGTAATATATGTCCTATAAAATATCCTCCTTTCTTAGTTATGGATTCCTCAACTTTTTAGGTTTAAATCAATAAGAGTAACTATATATAAAGAGAATGTGACAGATTGGTTTGGAGAAAGTATTATTTTTTTAACTTACAAAAAAGCACAAAGAATAAGAGGAATATAACCCTTTCTATAAAATGTATACATCTTTGTTATTTGTTGTTAAATTTTGGTCTTGTTATTCCAACTGATGCAAAATTCTTTTTAAAAAACACTGAAATAATACAGATCTTTCTTCATTGTCAGCAGGATGAGATTGTCTGAAACGAAGAATAGGTATGATAGTTTTCTTAGATTTTGTACATCATAGGTGGCAAAGACACTATCAAAACATTTGTTAATAAGCTTTAAAATGTACTAGGAGGTACTTTGAAAAACCAATTGCACTGAAAGTGACAGGTAAATTTTTGAGAAAATTTATATTTTAGAAAATAAACTTCTTAGAATGGTTTTTATTTGCTGTAGATTATGTTAGCATGCTATAAACATTAGAAATTTTATTTACAATCTACCTTAACTTAGAGAAAGAGAGTGATGAGGTATATCAATTGTATAGAATTAAGCTTAGTGTAGCCTAGTAGAATTCATTAGATTTAAAAGTTTTTTTAAATAACCACAGTATATTAGATTGAATTCATAATCTTGAATTATATGTATCTTATATTACTTTTAAAACCATCTAATGGGCAAGTGATTATTATTGAAGTTCAAAATTGAAAATGTTAATGCTTGTTAGTTTTGAACACATAGGGTTATACATATAAATTTATTCCTATGCTGTTAACATTTCTACTATGAAAATGTTCTGAATGATATTTGTTTTGTTTATTTTATTGTTTTGGTATTTTGTTTTTCCTAAAGCATTTATTTCAGGTTTAGATTGTCTTTTTCATAAACATTAATTTAATAATCTTGTCGGCTAAGGATAGAATTAACAGTGTTACAGTTGAAATATACAGTAGTTTGCTGTTTTTCTCTGAAAAAGGTGTTTTTTAATATTATTTAAATATACTGTAAATCTGTTTACCCTGCAGGTGTGATGAATGCAGACTGTGCTACCATTTTGGTTGTTTGGATCCTCCTTTGAAAAAGTCTCCTAAACAAACAGGCTATGGATGGATATGTCAGGAGTGTGATTCTTCATCTTCTAAGGTAAGGGGATAAACTTATAAGAAAAAGTGTTGTTTCTCTTTATTTTGATAGCTTTTCTGTATCTCACCAACAGCTTCCTAACTTTAAAGAGAATTGGAATATGAAGGACCAACAGTTTACTCTATGCACTTTAAGAATATATTGCCTTGATGATTTTATTGCCCTTAAATTAAGGAGTAAAGAGCTCTACTGAATTATATAAATTTTCTCTATGAAATATTTTAGCTGTTTTGTGTATTCTCTATATTACTGTAGCATGTTAAATAGTTCTCTAGTAGCCAAAAAAGTCACCCTCTGCTAATTTACCACCCCTAGGGAATAACCAATAAAATCCAATTTAATTTTATAGATGACTCATCTTAAGATATAGTAGGTATATTGTGAAGGTTCTATAAGGTTTACTCTTTGAGAAAACTAGTTTTTATATCCTAAAATTTTTTTCTGGTAATTATTTTAGATAAGTAGAAAGGATGAAATATCTAATAAGGTTGTTTCGTAGTTTATCTCCAATAATAAACTGTTGAAATCTTTTGAATATCAATATTATAACCTTAAATTGTGATGATCGACATTTTAAGATTATTATATGCTTTTTTTAAGTGTATGAGTAAATAGCTGGACCCCTGATGCTTTGACTTACTTGACAGAAATATTAATTATATTTGAACTAAGACAGTGTGGTCACCTGTGGGTTAATCAAATAACTCTTCTTTAAATAGACAACAGAAGTTAAGTGTCTATTGTAATATGGACCTCAAGCCATCTCTCCTAAATGCCACTTAAGTGCATTTGTTTTTCCTAGAGTGAATTAAAATTGATACTGAATTCCTGTCTGATCATGGAATCAAAAATATTCTTTTTATCAGTTAAAATGATTTACTCCAGCTTACCACAGAAGCCATCTGTAAAAGTTTATTTATTAAAAACTGCAGAAAAGCATTTGGCTATAGGAAAAAAAAAGCTATTTAAAGGGTTTTTTAAATAACCAAATTTATTAAAAATTTTACAAATTTGTGTAATGATTATTAATATAAAATCTTATGCATTTTATTTAATAATCAAGCATTTTTGCTCAAGGTTTTGAACTATACAATATCAAGAATTATTTTACAGTTATTTTATTAAGACCCAGATTTAAGAGGGAGCGTATTTAATATCAAAAAGTTTTATTACATAATTAAAAAATGTTTTCCAGAAATTGTATTTAAATGAGAAAAAAATAATGGTGTACTATAGATTTTAAATAGTTGTCTTATGGGACTCTTTATGGTATAATATAATTTTTCTAAGTGTGTTTTTTGTTTGGGGTTTTCTTCTACCCTCAAAAAGCAATTAGGAAAGCAATTTTTGAAAAAAGATTTATTGCATTTTATAAATAAGCCTTTTTGTATACATTCTTTTGAAAAGGTTTTATACTACTGTAAATATGTAGCATTGAATTAACTGCAGAGTGCCTTTGTTAAGTTATATAGTAATTTTGTTAATGAACATTGAAAATGCAAGAGGACATTTCACATATGTTGGGAATATACAGAATGAATATTTTGTAAGTGCAGTAGGTGCATGCCAGTAGCCATTGAGATGTTCTTGTATTTTGCTTTTCCCTGTCTACCAGAGAATAAGATCTTTGGACTCTGAATGGAAATCCATTAGGAAGGCACATTGTTAGAAAAGTTGCATTGTATTAGCTGTACTCTGTTTGACCTGGGATTGAATGAATCCCAGATATAAACAGCCAAGACTTTTAAAATATCCAAATATGGTATCTACCTGACGAATGTCACAGCAGTTTATTGTAAGGATTACAGCAGTGAAATGGATTTGTATTTTTATCATATCAAGATGAATATTACATACTTCTACTTTTTTCCAATGAAAAATTAAGCTTAATATAATAGTTAAGCTGAAAGTTAAGGAAAATTAATTCATTCCCTTGAATACTTGTGTTACATCAACTCTGTTTTGCTCACTTTGAAAACTTTATTCCTGACAAGTAAATTTCTGTTTACATTTTCTCTTGTAAGGTGTTTGCTAGTATTGGGTCCCAAGAAGAAAACATTGATAGATAATGTCATGCTTTATAATTCAGTAAATTGCTGCAGAAGCTTTTAAATTCAGAAAGCAGTATATTGTTAATATCTGAGTCAAGAAAATTAGTATCATTTTGGGGCCTAAAAGAAATCCACAATAAAAGTTAATATATTTTGCTTGTCTTTCATTCTGCTCTATTTGCTTTGGTGGAATGGTATTTTTTAGGTAATACTAAGTATATTTGCCATGTTCATTTATTTTAATAGTATGAAAAGCTAAGGTAGAAGTAGTTATTGCCAGGAGAAAGGAATCAGTTGCCAATAAATTTAGGTGGGGAAAAGTGAATATAAAATTGTTATAGCCATAAAATATATATCCAACTTTCTTTATGGTAGTCAGGATTATTAAGTCCAAGAAGTCTTAACATTTATTATAAAAATTTGACTCCCAAGTAATAAATTATTTATTTTGCTTAGAATTTTAGATTATATATGGTATGGGTGTGTAGCTGAAAATGTACTTGAAAATGCATTGCACTTTAAGTATTATTTAACTGTTGACATTGTCTCCAAATTTTGCATACCAGGGGAAACTCTAAAATATTGCCATGTATACTCTGAGCAGCATAATGTATTTATATATGACTTTGTCTTTCAAGTAATGGGTTTTTTTGCTGTAACCTTTATGAGAGCAAAAATCTTCTGTCGCTAATCCTGCCTATTGCTTTTAATTATAGGAAGTATAGAAATTCCACAAAAGTCTAACAAGATTCATCATATCTCAATCCATATTAAGCTTTAGCTCATGAAAGGTAAAATATACTATATTAAATTAATAATATATAATTAATGATAATAAATTAATGATATTTATTTAATAACAATTTACCTAGCAGTAGAATGATTTTTTAATTGAGATATAATTGACTTATTATGTTAGTTTCAGATATACAACATAATGATTCAATATTTGTATATAGAATGACTTTTATTCTACCCAGATCCACAAAGTATGGCATGATAAGACTTTCTCTGCCTTATCAATCCTTCATAAACCTAGGTAGTCACTTCAGATTTCATGAAAAATGACCAGCTACATGGATTCAGATATATACATTACATGTAACACACACGGAGACACAAATCTGCACACATTCAAACACATGCACAAAATATACTTTCTCCCATAGGCTATGCTTCAAAGATACTTGACTAAGGCAGCAGCTATCCAAGACAGTGTGCTATGTTTTTATTCAGTGGGGCTAGTTCATTGCTACTGATCACCATGCATTAGGTTTTTTTCTCTTGCTCTTTGCTGTGTTGTGAAAATACTGTTACAAATGAATGCTATATGCCTGGAAAAGCAATGTTATTTTATTCTTTCTCCTCCACCTCACCCATCTTTTATTTCTTCTTTCATCTTTACTTTCATCCATTCTCCCAAGCCAAATACCTGGAATCATCTTCAAGTCTTCTTCATCCTGTCCCAAATAGAAAATCACTTGCTGAGTCCTGTAAAAGTGTTCTTCCTTAAAAATTTCTCTGGTTTACTCTTTGCTCCTTTTCTCCACTGTTACTGCCTTGATTCAGTGCCTCACCTTTTCCTCATTCTATCAGTTCCTCCTATTTTAGAGACTATCTAAATAAGTCTGCCAGACTCATCTCCTCTTTTATCCGTTCTCTTCACTAGGTTCCTTCAAAATGAAGTGTTTGTACCTCAGGAGATAGACAAGATGACTAATTAAATTAATTCTATGTAGCATCCCATTGTAATTTCTATGTCTGAGTGTGTTTTCTAATGTAAGTAACAGGTTACTGCTGTAGAATAGGTATATAACTTCACACATATGTATTTATTAAGGTATGTATTTAAGATATTTTAGTATTGGGGTACATCAACAACAGTGTTTGGAGATCATAGTCCCACACTGCTACTAGAGTAACCTTCCTGAAAGTCTTTTTGACACACCACTGCTTTACATCTGTCAGTGTTTTCTCATCCTCCTACATATCCAGAATATAACTGACAAAATCAGGAAATTAACATTGATACACTGTTACCGTCTAATCCTCAGACCTCATTCAAGGTTTGCCATTTGTCCCAGTAACGTCCTTAATAGCAAAATGATCCAATACAGAATCATTCGTTGCATTTAGTTTTTATGTTTCTTCAGTCTTTAATCTGGAAAGTTCCTTAGTCTTTCCTTGACTGTCATTTCATTGCCACTTTTGAAGATTACAGGGCAGTTATTTTGTAGAATGTCTTTTACTTTGCATTTTTATGATCTTTTCTTGTGGTTAGATTTGTGCATCTTTGATAAAAATACCACAGATGTGATGCAGTATGCATTCTATGAGGTGACACATGATTTCAATATGAACCATAAATGGTGATGCTAACTTTAATCACTTGACCGAGGAGTTCTCTGCAAGTCTTCTCCATTCTCTTCCCCTTTCTAATTAATAAGTAATTTGTAGGGAAGAACGTTGAGACTGTGTAAATATCCTATTCCTTATCAGACTTTCATTTTCTATTTTCAGTGGGTTATATTGGTTATTATCATTATTTATTTTGATGTTTGAATTTTCTCAAATTTGGCTAATGAGAGCCACTTCAAGCTGGCTTCTGTGTTCTTTTCATATGATCCCAGAAATCTTTGAGTGCTTCCTTACTAAAGGTGTTCTAGGCTCAACTTGTTCTTTCCCTTCCCCTACTCCTGGAACCAGTGATTTCTCCAAGGAGCTCTGCTTCCCTTTTAGTGGAAAATGGTATTTAGAAACTAAGATCATGGTACTAGATGTGCTCATTGTTACTGGGATGTTGCTTCTCCTAGGTCTTCCCAGTAGACATAGCCAAGGACTAGATGTATGTATGTACATTCATAGACATACACATTTACTTTTCTTTGTCTTCATAGATATTGGAAACCATTCTGGTTTTTTCCCTTTTCATGTTTATAACTCCCTCACTGAAAACTGGCTCCCATTATCCTTGATATATATTAAAAGATTAATCCCCTGTTGTAAAACTAATCTCCTATCACCCTCCATTCCCCTGCTGCATGGACACCTTCTTTGCTTGCCATAACCTGATGGCTTTTACATTGAATTGTTCAGGAAGGAGGGGAGAGAGAGGGATCGAAGACAGACATTTTTATTTTTTACAAGCTTCTAAAATTATTTTAATGAGTGGTCAGGAATAAGAACCATTGTTTTATGTATTTTACAAATTCTTCAGTTCCTAAAAAGTTTTTAAGCTAAAAATTAATGTTTTTGCAATTTCAACAAACTGATACTTTAAAATTATGTTGTATACTTACATATAAGATATAGACTTAATATTGTATTTGTTTTAAATTTTTATTTTATTTTGGAGTAGAGTTGATTAACAATGTTGTGTTAGTTTCAGGTGTAGGGCAAAATGATTCAGTTATTCATATACATGTATTTATTCTTTTAAAAATTCTTTGCTCATTTAGGTTATTACAGAGTATTGAGCAGAGTTCCCTGTGCTATACAGTAGGTCCTTGTTGGTTGCCTATTTTAAATATAGCAGTGTGTACATGTCAGTCCCAAAGTCCCTAACTATCCCTTCCCACAGCCCTTCCCCCCGTGGTAACCATAAGTCCATTCTCTAAGTCTGAGTCTGTTTCTATTTTGTAAATAAGTTTGTTTGTATCATTTTTTTTTTAGATTTTTGCATATAAACGATATCATATGATATTTGTCTTTCTCTTTCTGACTTACTTCACTTAGTATGATAAGCTCCGGGTCCACCATGTTGCTGCAAATGGCATTATTTCATTCTTCTTAATGGCTTAATGGAATATTTTCCATTGTATATATGCACCACATCTTCTTTATCCATTCCTCTGTCGATGGACATTTAGGTTGCTTCCATTTCTTGGCTATCGTAAATAGTGCAGCAATGAACATTGGGGTGTGTATATCTTTTTGAATTATAGTTTTGTCTGGATATATGCCCAGGAGTGGGATTTCTGGATCATATGGTAATTCTATTTTTAGTTTTCTGAGGAACCTCTGTACTGTTCTCCATAGAGGTTGTACCAATTTACATTTCCACCAATAGTGTAGGAGGGTTCCCTTTTCTCCACACCTACTCCAGCATTTATTTGTAGACTTTTTTATAATAAATTTATTTATTTTTGGCTGCATTGGGTCTTCGTTTCTGTATATGGGCTTTCTCTAGTTGTGGCAGGTGGGGACTACTCTTCGTTGCGGTGAGCAGGCTTCTCATTGCAGTGGCTTCTCTTGTTGCGGAGCATGGGCTGTAGGCGTGCAGGCTTCAGTAGTTGTGGCATGTGGGCTCAGTAGTTGTGGCTCATGGGCTCTAGAGTGCAGCCTCAGTAGTTGTGGCACACGGGCTTAGTTGCTCTGCAACATGTGAGATCTTCCCAGACCAAGGCTTGAACCCGTGTCCCCTGCATTGGCAGGCGATTCTTAACCACTTTGCCACCAGGGAAGTCCCTGTTATTTGTAGACTTTTTAATGATGGCCATTCTGACTGGTGTGCGGTGGTACCTCATTGTAGTTTTGATGTGCATTTCTCTAATAATTAGCGATGTTGAGCATCTTTTCATGTGCCTAGTGGCCACGTGTGTGTTTTCTTGGAGAAATGTCTATTTACGTATTCTGCCTGTTATTTCGATTGGGTTGTTGTTTTTTTGATATTCAGCTGCATGAACTGTTTGTAAATTTTGGAGATTAATCCCTTGTCAGTCTCATTGTTTGCAAATATTTTCTCCCATTCTGTGGGTTGTCTTTTTGTTTTGTTTATGGTTTCCTTTGATGTGCAAAAGATTTGAGTTTGATTAGGTTCTATTTGTTTATTTTCATTTTTATTTCCCTTACTCTAGGAGAGACAGATCAAAAAAGATATTGCTGCGATTTATGTCAAAGAGTGTCTGCCTATATTATCCTCTAAGAGTTTTGTAGCATCTGGTCTTACATTTAGGTCTTTAATGCATTTGGAATTTATTTTTGTGTATGGTATTAAAGAATATATATATATTTTTAAAATTAATTTATTTTTTGGCTGTGTTGGGTCTTCGTTTCTGTGCAAGGGCTTTCTCTAGTTGCGGCAAGCGGGGGCCACTCTTCATCGCGGTGCACTGGCCACTCACTATCGCGGCCTCTCTTGTTACGGAGCACAGGCTCCAGACGTGCAGGCTCACTAGTTGTGGCTCACAGGCCTAGTTGCTCCGCGGCATGTGGGATCTTCCCAGACCAGGGCTCGAACCCGTGTCCCCTGCATTGGCAGGCAGATTCTCAACCACTGCGCCACCAGGGAAGCCCCCTAAAGAATATTTTAATTTCATTTTTTTACGTGTATCTCTCCAGTTTTCTCAGCACCACTTATTGAAAAGGCTGTTTTTTCTCCATTGTATAGTCTTGCCTCCTTTGTCTTAGATTAACTGACCATAGGTGCATGGGTTTACTTCTGGGCTTTCTATCCTGTTCCATTGATCTATATTTCTGTTTTTGTGCCAATACCATACTGTTTTGATGACTGTAGCTTTGTAGTATAGTCTGCAGTCAGGTAGCCGGATTCCACTAGCTCCATTTTTCTTTCTGAAGATTGCCTTATCTCTTTGGGGTCTTTTGTGTTTCCATACAAATTGTAAAATTTTTTTTGTTCTAGTTCTGTGAAAAATGCCATTGGTAATTTGATAGGGATTGCACTGAATCTGTAGATTGCCTTTGGTAGTATAGCCATTTTGGCAGTACTGATTCTTCCAATCCAAGAACACAGTATATCTTTCCATCTGTTTGTGTCATCTTTGATTTCTTTCATCAGCGTCTTATAGTTTTCGTAGTAAAGATCTTTTGCTTCCTTTGGTAGGTTTATTCCTAGGTATTTTATTCTTTTTGATGTGACTGTAAATTGGATTGTTTCTTTAATTTCTCTTTCTGATCTTTTGTTGTTAGTGTATAGAAATGCAACAGATTTCTGTGTGTTAATTTTGTATCCTGCAACTGTACCACATTCATTGATGAGCTCTAGTAGTTTTCTGGTAGCATCTTTAGGATTTTCTATGTATAGTGTCATGTCATCTGCAAACAGTGACAGTTTTACTTCTTCTTTTCCAATTTGGATTCCCTTTATTTCTTTTTCTTCTCTGATTGCCATAGCTAGGACTTCCAAAACTATGTTGAATGAAAGTGACAAGAGTGGAAATCCTTGTCTTGTTCCTGATCTTAGGGAAAATGCTTTCAGCTTTTCACCATTGAGTATGATGTTAGCTGTAGTTTGTCATATATGACCTTTATTATGTTGAGGTATGTTTCCTCTATGCCCACTTTCTGGAGAGTTTTTATCCTAAATCGGTGTTGAATTTTGTCAGAAGATTTTTCTGCATTTATTGAGATGGTCATGTGGTTTTTATTCTTAAATTTGTTGATGTGGTATATCACACTGATTGATTTGCAGACATTGAAAAATCCTTGCATCCCTGGGATAAATCCCACTTGATTATGGTGTATGATCCTTTTAATGTATTGTTGGATTTGGTTTGCTAGTATTTTGTTGAGGATATTTGCATCTATGTTCATCAGTGATATTGGCCTGTGATTTTCTTTTTTTGTGTGTGTGGTATCTTTTTCTGGTTTTGGTATCAGGGTGATGGTGGCCTCATAGAATTAGTTTGGGAGTGTTCCTTCCTCTGAGATTTTTTAGAATAGTTTGAGAAGCATAGGCATTAACTCTTCTCTAAATGTTTGATAGAACTTGCCCGTGAAGCCATCTGGTCTTGGACTTTTGTTTGTTGGGAGTTTTTTAATCCCGGTTTCAATTTCAGTACTTGTGATTTGTCTGTTCATATTTTCTATTTCTTCCTGGTTCAGTCTTGGGAGATTGTACCTTTCTAAGAATTTGTCCATTTTATTAGCATATAGTTGCTTGTCTTTTATGATCCTTTATCTTTCTCTAGTGTCCGTTGTAACTTCTTTTTTGTTTCTAATTTTATTGATCTGAGCCCTCTCCCTCTTTTTCTGTATTAATATAGGGCACAGTTCACTATTCTCTTTTTTCTAGGGTGTACTTGATATGGATCTCAACATCTTCTGTGTACTGAAACACCCCAAATGAAGATAACTTCTTTTGGCATGGTTAAATGAACAGGTATTACTATAAATATTTCTTTTAAAAGGACATCATCCAAGTGATATATATTCACAGGTGCCACTGAGAATTTAAATACACATCATATATTTTACAGTGACTGTGCCAGTTATGATTCTAGCTTTTCATCCCTGTTCACGTTCTGTTTTGTGAAAAGCCAAAAGGTGTACCTGACAGGTCATTGTCTGAATACTACAAGATGAGCTATCTTAGCTTGGAGACCTCCATTTGGTTCACTCTTACTTGATCTTTCTAGTATAGTACTCTTTTTGAGTGGTAATAAGTTGACTTCATATGCATAAAAATCTCATCTAAATTCTTCTGGAAGATTTTCTGACACTACAATTGCATGACACACCAGCTCAGGCAAGTGTGGTACTTTTTGATAATCAGTTGTATTAGAAATCCCTGAGTAGGGAAGTATGATTTTTTTAAATTTTTGTTCTATTTTTCCAATTTTTTTTGCATTGAGCAGCTAGAATTCTGTAACTGAAATGCTTGCGTCAAATGACATATATAAATATTTACTATCGAGTAAAATAGTCATTGAGAATTTTGCCTCTTTAAAAACTGAACAGAACAATCTCTCCAAGGAGTATCTTGCCACAATACATTAAACAAGCACATTTAATTGAACCTGGTGATACTGGAAATTAAATGTCTGAGTTTTATGTATTATGAAGATTTATGAAAAAATAAAATTAAAATGAATTATCCTTTAAAGTTCTTTTAAATTTGAATCGTATAACTGACCCATAAAAAAGGACTTTTTAATATTTTAACTATTCATTTGACCTCTGGGATTTTATCTGGCATTAGGTTAGATTTTAAGTTTCCAAATTTAGCACAGTTGACAGATAAGTCATTTCCAGGTAAAACTTATACCACTTAACTGTCTTAATTCAGTATTCCTCTAGGACTTGTGTGACATTAGAGGTTATAACAATATGTTTTATCAAGCTTTACTGAGTTTTTTGATTTGCCTTTTTACTGATACAGTTATGTAAAGTCTGGAGAAAAGTTGTTTATACAGTATCCTAAATTAGAATCCCATAGGAAAATCTTTGGTAGTTTGTAGACTTACTAAAAGTCTGAGAATTAAAACTGTGGTGTGGTTATCCTTGATGATGGCTATAGTTAAATATTTAAACTTGAGATTTCATCTTTGCTAGTGTGTGGAATAAAGCCCAAACACTTCCAGGTGATCTTGTACCTTATCCTAGGCCAAGTCTGGCTGTTGCTGGTTACTCTAGCATTTTTCCTGGCAGGCAAAATTGTTTGTATAAATGTCTTTTAAGTCTTAATTTCTAATAGAGTGCTGTACTTTGAGACTAGTAACAGTGTTTTGTGAATTCAGTAAAAAGTTATAGCCATTAGCAATTCTACTAACTATAGATGCTACTGTGCTTTAAAAAAAAAAAGTGTTATTTGTTTAAATTGAACGTTTATGAACTGAACTGAACTTTTTATTTGTCATTATTGCCTGCTCAAAAAAGTTGTTTACTTGATTGTCCTAGACATGTTTCTGAACCCTGTCTATAGGTAATATTTTCACCAAGTCGCAATTTTCAACAAAACAGATTGTTTATGGTTATTCTTTATAACAGAATTGGAATCTACACTGATCTGTTAGTTTTTTAACCTAGGGTAATTTTCATGGGGACTGTACAATACACATTAAGCACACTGGTATACTGCAATAAGTCATGGTCAGGTATTCCTTAAGAATCTTTTCAAAAACAGGATTTCTTTCCTCCAGATAAAATTTGTTAGTGTTTATGACGTCCATTTTTATATATCTCAGCATATTTATAGAGAAAGAAAATGATTAGAACCTCTAAAATTGTACAGATGTTTTCTGTATTAATATTTTGAAAAATTGGAAAGACTGCATCATCTTTTAAGTTACGCTTTCTACAAACTGGGAAAACCAAGCCATTTTCTAATTCAGATGGCATGTGGGCTTGATGTGTTTACATAGCGTGCTGTAAACCATGCTGTGGAATACCATATGATGAGAAACTGAATCATAACTGAGATAAATAATCAAAGTACCGTAGGGTGCCATATATAGGACTACCTTTTAGAGCTCACTAATAACTTCATACTATCCTTTGGTTTAAAAAATTTATCTTTTTATTTTTATTTTGGAGAAAAAGTTACCTACTAAAAATCTGATGGCTAAGCTGAAGGATATTTCATTACAGCTTTTAAAAAGTTAATAAGAATATTTTTACCTTATTAACCCAACATTTGACATACTAATTTTGGGTTATATAATATACCAAGAAGGAATGTAGAATATATTATTTATGTAAGCATATTATTTTAGTATTCATATGTAATGTGAGTGTGAGAGACATTGTTCATTGCAGAGATGGTCTTAGTTGAATTAAGTGAGCCCATTCCCAGAGTTGTGAAAGTAACACCTGAATGATAGGAATGACTTAAATCCTAGCTTCAAAAAACAGAGTGAGAGTTCATGTATTCTAGATGTAGATACAGTTAGATAGTTACTTCTAATTTTAACATTTAGTTTTACTATTTCATCATTTTGTAGAATTACTTCTCTTAAAAAATTGTCTTTCTGACCTATGTATTGTGGTTTAAGAAGTACCCTTTTGCTAAAACTTAGACTTCTTTAAATCTAAGCTAAGAAAATTAAAAGTATGAACTCAGTTAATGAAATTGAGTTCGGAAATCAAATATATTTAAGCATTCTAGTCTTGATTTTCTGATAGAATCTTATCAAGGTTAATAAGAAACTACAGATTAGGAGTTAGTGTGTTATGCTATGTTACATTTTAAGACACTCAGTTTTTGACATCTCTCAAATTAGGATGTGTATCTATAAGTAGTTTATTTCTTTGTGATAATATTTCTTTTTTCCATAAAAATTTGCCATTAAATTTATGGAGGCATTTATCTGAGGCATTGTTGAGTAAGAATATTGAGTAATTTAAAATGCACAGAAAGTCAAAGTATGCAGTGTGATGTAGAGGAAAGAGCTTTATAAGCTTTGAAAAAGAAGCAAACTGAGTTCAGATATTAACCATTTACAATGTTTGTGACTTTCAGCAAGTTGCTTCACTTCAGTGAGTGTCAGGTTACTCATTTGTGAAAGGTTTAATGGCAATATTTAGAATAATAGAGGCACTCAGTAAATGACACATCTTCTTATTCTTAAAAATAAGCAATCATTGGGCTTCCCTGGTGGCACAGTGGTTAAGAATCTGCCTGCCAATGCAGGGGACACGGGTTCGAGCCCTGGCCCGGGAAGATCCCACATGCGGCGGCAGAGCAACTAAGCCCGCGGGCCACAACTACTGAAGCCCGCGCGCCTAGAGCCTGTGCTTCGCAACAAGAGAAGCCATGACAATGAGAAGCCCGCGCAATGCAACAAAGAGTAGCCCCCCATTCACCGCAACAAGAGAAAGCCCATGCGCAACAACGAAGACACAACACAGACAAAAAAAATACAAAAACAAATAAATAAATAAATTTTAAAAATAAATAAGCAATAATTTTAGCCACAGAGAGAAGAGTTCAAAATCAGTGGTAATGTTCTGATTTTTCAAATGTAAAAAAATGTTTTTTAAAAGGAATCTGAAGAACAGTTTTCTGTGTTTTATTTTTTATCTTCACACATACCAAGTAAAAATCTTTCTTGTCTCTTTTCAGAGTTTCACACTAAATAGAGTAAGGTCATGTCTAACTTTTTCATTCATGAAAAGGTCCATTTGTTTTAATTTCTTGCTAGAGTTTAAGAGGCATTGAAAGCTATTTTTATAATTAATCTATTTTTAAACTAAGGCACTTATAGCTCTCCAAACTTTTAAAATTATATACTATTCTATAAGGTATTTCTTCTAAATTTATTGTATAACATTAGCAAATCGTTGGTATTTTTTATATTGATGGCAATGACTGTTTCGCATTAAATATAGAATTATGGTGCTCTGTGAATCGCACTCATCATATACTAATGTGTTTATTTTGTAAGTAGAAGGAATGATATTTAGAAAGTAAAGGTTTACTATTATATTTAAACCACTGGCTCTACCAAGTATTGAATAATAGGAAAAGACATAACTGATACAGGCAAAAGTTCCCTTTTAGGGAAACTTGTTTTTAACTGAAGACATATTTTAATAGGTGAAGAAATATCAAAGAAATTTCCCATAGACAGGAGGGGTATTATTTCTGTGTCAAGGTCATGAAAACTATAAACTTGAAACTGAAATGAAAATAAAAAGTTAATAAAATTTAAAAGTAATGAACCACGAAGGACAGCTTTGAGATAACTTATGAATTCACTTTGTCAACGTGTATACAGTTTTTGATAACATAAGATTCATCAAGCCTAACGAATAGCTTTTAGAGAACAGGCATATATATCAGCAACACATCCTTTTATTGTATAAACGTTTGAATACTTTTAAGGATGGAAGTGTGGGAAGTTACGGGCTAGCACTTTTACATTCCTGTGGAATCTGGAAATTAAGGTAATTAGCTCTTAGGGCATACTGTGTAAATACATTTAGAATGTCATAAAATGATTATGTGTCTTCAGTATGTCTTACAAGCATTTGTGCCAAGAGAAATCCTCATTCTTAAGTAAATAAGGAAATTTGTACTCATTCTCAGGTGCTACTAATGTCTTTCTTTTAAAAATGTAGAATCTCAATATGTGCTTTATATGTAAGAGTTAAAGGGCAGTGATTTATACATGTAAATTCTTTAGAACCCTATCTTTAAACCCCATACCTCTCTCTCTCTGCCACCTGCTCTCTTGATTCCCAGTGGAAGAAACCATTAAAAATATACTTCCTTAATCATAGCATGTAAATTTCTCTATTTGTTTATCTTTATGTTACTTTAAAAGTGGAATATCCCTTTCTGAGAATATCAAATACGCTGTTCTTAACATATTTTCTGCTGGTAAAATGCTAAGTAAGGCAGATTATAAGACTGTGGTTCACACTATCCTCCCACTGCCCCATAGCCCCAGCTTAGTCCAGTCCTGTTCTATGTTAAATTGTTAGCTTCAGTTCTTATTTTGACAGGACCGTATGAACTACCTTTAACTAACTTTAATAGGTTAGGTGAACACCACTTTATTTCTTCTTATGCTTTATCAAAAAAATTTTTTTGATCTTCTGATTTACATCATAGTTTGAGATTTTCATCACTTGTCAATCTACATAGCCCAAATTTCGGTGATTTCTCCTCAAAGTATAGTCTACAAACCTCCTGCACTAGGATCGTCCAGAGTAGTTCTGTTAAGTAGGCAGTTTGGAAGGCCCATGAAGATCTGCTAAATCAGTATCTCTGGAATGGTTCCCAGGAATAAGCATTATTATAAGCACCACAGGTGATAATTATGCTTATTAACATTAAAGAATCACTTCTTTGACCCTAATCTCTGTTAAATTCCTTACACATAGTTTTGTCTCTAACTGAAGTATTCACTTATTGTAACTACAGAATATCATTCACTTTCAGACTTTACTCTTCTCTAAGAGGACTTTCAACCCCACAGGCAGGTTCAAGGTAGGTTGATGACATCTGATTCAGGTTCAGTACCATAGCATTTCTGGATTGCTAATATCCTATATTCCCTTTCTTCTTTCCAAGTTCTGGAATTGTCCAGCAACAGCTCAAGGATCTTCTCTGAGCTATAGATTCAGTTTGTCCCCATCAATCTTCCTCAGTTACTCAGCTTCATCTTTTTTCTGCTTCTGTGTGGCTGTTGATACTGTTGGTAACGTCTTCCTTTTTATAAACTCCTTCCTTGCCTTCATTGAACCTGTTCTCTTCCTGGTTTTCTCCCTTCTTAGCAGACCTTTTTTTTTTTTGGTCTTTTTGATAAGCTTCTTTGGCCTGTTTTCAGTCTCTTCTCACTCTGCAGGTGACAGCATCCGTACCCGCTCACTACCCTACCAGTTTTGCTACAGGAAAACCTGGGACTTAAGATTTAATGATCCATCTACTTTCTCTGAGTTCATGTTCATCAAGAGAGAGACTTTCTGCCTTTTAAAATATTATCCTTTAATCTAATAATTAAGACATAATGTAGTGATAAATTTACTAATAAGTTTTAGTTGGCCATTTCCACTATCTAATAGTCTCCTTTTATTATAAAGCTTAAATAGTATTTGCTTAACTAGGAGAGTACATTACAACTTGATCTCCAAGGGACATATTAGTGTGGAGATATGATTAAATTAGTATAACTGAGGTGTCAGACTCTATTTGAGTTTTGTTTAAAGCTAGAGAGTAATAATTCAGAATAGCAAATTTTTAGTGTAATAAAACTAATATCCTTTATATTAAATATTGCTTTAAAAAATGCTTCTTACTCTTTTTTTCTCCTTTTTTCTTTTCTCTGACTCTACTTTTCTGGAGAAATTTGAAGTCAGAAAAAAATTACATACATTACGTGTGTGTTTTTTAATTTCTTAGAAATGGAATACATGGTTATTGTAGAATATTTGGAAAATTTTAAATACATAAAGAAAAATATTTAAAATTACCTGCAGTTATAGCACCTAAATGTATTTATATTTCTGCTCATATTTTAGTGGTATATTCTATCTCAACCTACTCTCTAAAAATTGCAATTATATTATACATTCTGTTACATACTTTTTTTTCATATAACTGCATTATATGACAGTTTTCCATAGTGTTAAATACTCTTTTCTAATGAGATTTTTAAGTACTATACAATATTCTTTTGCTCAGATATACTCTCAGTGTAATTTCTGGGTCAAAAAAATGAACATTTAAAAAATAAGAAAGTACCCTACTCATCTCAGGTGGCCTTGGCCTGCAGCAGCGGCTTGAAGCAGGATTTTGGTTCCCAGACAGAGATTGAAGTCAAGCCACGGCAGTGAGAGTGCTGAATCCTAGCCACGAGACCAGTGGCCAGGGACCAGGCCCTGGCGCATCAACTGTGTAGAAATGAATTTCCACATAGAGTTGGAAAGTAGTGAAGCAAGTAAAGTGTTTATTAGGAGGAAAAAAGGTACGTGTGGATAGACACATGGATGGGCTCAGAGGGAGTGAGTCGCGCCCTCATGGTAGTTTGAATCACTTTTATGGGGCATTTCTTCTGGGTTTCCTTTGGCCAATCATGTTGATTTGCCTGGTTCTGAGTCCGTATTTGGTATATGTCAGGAACCTCCCATGTGTGCATGCACATCTCTTAGCCAAGATGGATTCCAGTGAAGAGGCCTATGGGTAGCCTGACATCACTTCCTATGAGGTGACGCCCCCTCCCTTTAGACCTTTGAGGAGCCTTTCTGCACATGTATAGTTGGGAAGGTCTCCTTGACTTCGAGAATGAGGAATATGTGGTCTTTTATCTGTTATCTGGGCAGGGCTCAGCTCTTCTCTCGCTCCTGCTGTTTTGGAGTATCTGTCCACAGGGGAGAAACTCCAGCTGTTCAGACTGGGGCCCATCTGTCTCCTGCCTCACTACTAGTAAAAATATTAGTAATTAACATTTATTGAGTACCTCTATGTGCCTAGCATTATCTAAGCACTTAAAATGTATAATCTCGTTTAATCCTCACCATAGTCTTTATGGTAGTTACTGTTTTTCATCTCTCTGTGGATTAAGAAAAATGAGGTTCAAAGAAGTTCAACATTACACAGCTAGTAAGTGGTACAACAGTGATTCAAACCCATATCTGCCTGATTCAAGAGCCTGTATTTTAGAAACTTTTCATATATTGAAATAGGTATTCTCTTATTCCTTGTTGCAAGAGCTTCTCAAATTAGATTTTGTCCTGAAGCCATTTTAGATGTTCATCATGTAGAAACTCAGATAATTTTTCTATTATAAATAAACACTGTAGTAATAGGAAAAGGAAAAATACTTTTATTGTTAAGTGGGATCTATTTTGGTCTTTTTAATAAATAGGAGACTAAAGCCTGGAGGTAATTCTTAAATGAATTGATTAAGGATGGTCCTACTGTAAGGTATTAAAAGATAGACTATAACTCCTCAAGGCCCTTTCTTTATAAAGTTCAGTGAAGTATGTGTCTGTGCTTAGGGAGCTGCTGCTTGACAACATAGATGATTTATGTGGACCCAGCAGAATCTAATCTGTTGCACTTGGAGGGAGGTGAGGGAAAGGGATCTAGAAGTGAATTTTTTTTTTTTAATTAGGTATTAAGCATTGTATTTTAGCTGAGCCAAATATTACTGTCTAATGTTTGTCATGAGTTGTGAAGCTTTGAAAACCTGTACTGTAAAAAGAAACTAAAACCAACCATATTCAGTCTCTTTGCAAAGATAGTTTAAGAATATTCTGATTTGTGCAGTGTCAGCCACTTTATGTATAAACTGGAAGATTTTGTATATTTTTTTCAGTATTAGCATTATTTTGCAGTAAAAAATCCTCTTATTCAAAAATAATGCCTTGTCTAGCAATGGATCAAATACTAATTATCATGCAGTTTAGATTCATTTGGGTTAGTTCTTTTGTTAATTCTTTTGTTTGTTAACCAAAGAGTATGAAATTATTACCTCACCTATAAAAAAGTTAAAAAATGTTTCCCTCCTCCTTGACAGATAAAGATCCATATATGTAACTGTTTTTATTCTACTGTATTTCCACCTGTGACCTAGCTCAGCCATCTACGTTCTTTTGTGATTTCAGACTTCTACAAATTATTTTAGCTAGCTTTAATATATTATTCTCTTTTTTCCTCTGGACCATATTCATATGCTAAATTTAAACTCTGGTCACCTAAGATGTAATCTATTTTAATGTTTTCTCTGAAGGTTTCTTAAAGGTTTATGTTGTAGTGTTATATCGTCATTGAAGTTAAGTTGGTTTTTTGTTAAATGTACCTTCAGTAATGGCTACAAATGATTATCGGCTTCGCTGGTTTGAAAACTCTTTAAAGTATGCTTATAGAGGTTAAATTTTTTAAGAATCACTTTGAAAAGTTCAAACTTCATCAAAGCATTTTATCAGTTCACTTCTGTGTTCCTGAGGGACTGGAGTATTTTCTCAGCCTCTAAAGACAAATGGTATTCTGTAAATTCTGTTTCTAAAATCAGTTTTTTAAATGTAGATTAGCAGATATTTGTGAACCAGATCCAAAGCATAGATATATAGTCTAAAGCAAGTCATGAACATGGGATGTTTCAGCATTATTTTCTTATTTTAATGCAGTGGTTTCAACATACACATACCAACAAAAAATCATTACTTAATAACTCAATTCAAACTTTATTCCAGCATCCAGTCATTAGTTTAGTTATCATTAATCAATTTTTCCCCACTTCATGTCATCTTAGGATTGTGAATGAAGTAGATATTTTTAGAAAACTTCCTTTTTTCTTTTAAAGAAAGCAAAGTGGTATATAATTTAGACATTTTCCTACCCTTTCCCTGTGACATTTAATGACAATGTGGAAGCTTTAACCTGTTTACAGCATAAATACTATATTAAGTACCATCTTATCCTCCATTTCTTTTTTTTTTTTTTTAATATTTTCAGGCTTTTTTTTTTTAATTAATTAATTAATTTATTTATTTATTTTTGGCTGTGTTGGGCCTTCGTTTCTGTGCGAGGGTTTTCTCCAGCTGTGGCGAGCAGGGGCCACTCTTCATCGCGGTGCGCGGGCCTCTCACTGTCACGGCCTCTCCCGTTGCGGAGCACAGGCTCCAGACGCGCAGGCTCAGTAGTTGTGGCTCACGGGCTTAGTTGCTCCGCGGCATGTGGGATCTTCCCAGACCAGGGCTCGAACCCGTGTCCCTTGCATTGGCAGGCAGATTCTTAACCACTGTGCCACCAGGGAAGCCCCCTCCATTTCTTTTTGAGTGCTTCTTTTTGAGTTCTACTACTCATGAATCTAATATTTTCTGTGAGATAAACTTTCTTTCTTCATGATTTAGCTGTTCCCAAATCCCCAAATTTTCTCCTTTCCTACTCTTTCTCCCCTCCTCATTTTTCCCAGACTTAATGAAAGCAGCATTTGGAAACATGACATTCTGTATATTTATCAAGTGTATTTGTGTTCCTTCATCAGTAAAAAGCTTCCCTATGGGCTTCCCTGGTGGCGCAGTGGTTGAGAATCTGCCTGCCAATGCAGGGGACACGGGTTCGAGCCCTGGTCTGGGAAGATCCCACATGCCACGGAGCAACTAGGCCTGTGAGCCACAATTACTGAGCCTGCGCATCCGGAGCCTATGCTCCGCAACAAGAGAGGCCGCGATAATGAGAGGCCCGTGCACCGCGATGAAGAGTGGCCCCCACTTGCCACAACTAGAGAAAGCCCTCGCACAGAAACGAAGACCCAACACAGCCATAAATAAATAATAAAACTTTCTTCCTTTAAAAAAAAAAAAAAAAAAAAAAAGCTTCCCTAAGATAGGAACCTTCCTAATAGGGCCAAATACAATCAGTTGCCTTTTTTTTAAACTCACCATGGCAATTTGAGGGGGAAAAAAAATCCTGCAGTCTGAAACTGACACCTTTAAACAAAATTAATTTAAATAAAAGGATACAATAGAAATGGTCTTATCTGTTCTCTATATTAAATGCTTTAAGGACTATCCAGATTACTGTTTTTTTAATAAGCTTTATTTCTTTCTTTCTTTGACTGTGCCGGGTCTTAGTTGCACATGGACACAGATCCTTAGTTGCGGCACGCAAGATCCTTAGTCGCGGCACACAGGATCTTTTAGCTGTGGCATGCGGGCTCATAATTGTGGAAGAGACCACATGCCAGATCTACTTCCCTGACCAGGGATCTAACCTGGGCCCCCCTGCATTGGGAGCACGGAGTCTTAACCGCTGGACCACCAGGGAAGTCCCAGACTACTATTTTAAAAAGACTAATTTTCCTTTTTTATTCCGATCAAAGTAAATTTTGTTCCTGAATTCAAGACAAGGTGCACATAGAAAGCAACTTAATTCTTTCATCCCTGTGCCTTTAAACAGCTCTGATGGATTTTCTTTTTTCGAGTGACTCATGGGTTTTCCAGTCTTCTGAGGTATTAATAGTCTTCTTTTTCAATATCAAAAATCTAGTCCAATTTAATATCAAGGTTTCAGTCTCTCAACCAGTTCAAAGCTTCTCCTCTCACCAGCTCAGACCTGCTTCAAACTGGGAAATCTGTAGTTTGGAAGGGGCACATACTGGAGTTTGACTCTTGTCCCTGTTTCCTTTTGTGGGTTTTTAGTGATTTCTCATTGCAAGCGCTTTCCTACCTGCTGCTCCCTTGAAGTGAGAGATGTGTTCTATTGTGGGTTGCCTATAACTCATTATCTGAACCTAAGTCCCTCTTGGCTCCTCTCTGATCGGCGTCACCCCACTCCCACTAGGCTGTCCTCTTTGGCCTAGATCCCTTTCTAGACAACAGAGTCTTGCTCTCTTTCACGTGTCTTTCTCATTGGTCTTAAGGTAAGCACATGCAACCCCTTGCCCTGTAAGCTCAGAAGAGCAGTCATTCCTCCTGCATCTTTGCTGCTCAACTACATAGATGCATCACCAGCTCAACTCTGTGTCCCTCAAAACTCCTAGAGGACAAGTTCTCTGAGTACTCTTCAGAAGCCTCTCCAACCAGTCTCTGTGTCCCTGAAACTCCTAGGGGACAAACACTTTGAATACTTTTCAGAAAGACTCTCTTATATAGGGACTTCCTCTAGAGTACCTCTTTTAAAGAAATCCTCTCCAATCTCACCTTTCCTCATTCTTCAGGCTTCTTTCTCCTTTGATGAATTACCAGACCAATTTTTGTGTGTGTGAGGCTTTGAAGAAAATATTTTCTGAAGTATTTTATCAGTGTATATCTTTTAAAAATGAAATTTTAGACTGTTTATGAGAGGTAGAATGTCACCTACCCAATAGTCCTTTACTGTGAAAATGTCAAATACCCAATCATCGTGACTCAGATCATCATCTTTTTTCTTAGTTCTTCCACTTTTTCGGATACTTTCCACCAGTTCCTCAAGACTCCAGGACATCATCTTTTTTCTGATTTTACCTCCCTCCCCCTTTTTAAGCTATGATTTGGCACTTTAATGGATACTTTTAAAAAACATTAGAGCCCTCTATTATAATTCCTCAACTTTCTCTGGATCCACTGTGTTGTTTCATCTCAATTTTTTTTTTTTCCTTCTGACTAGAAATAACTGGAGGAATTCATGGACTTAGGTTCACTACAAATTTTATGCCTCCTAAGTTAAACCAAGCCTCATTGCTGTCTTTTATGAGCTCCTGGATCAGATTTCTTAGAGCAGTTACTTCAGATATTTGCCACATACCTCAACATACCTCAAGTCTCAGTTGTATTTACAGCACCCTCGTTTTTTGTAGATGACTCTCTTCACTGAGAAAAAAGGGGTCATATGCTTATCTTATCTCCTCCCAACCTTAGAAATAGTCCTTGTTACTTTTCCTACTTCAACCTTTGTTACTTTCAAAATACCTCCATCTCATTTCTTTTCTCAGAAGAAACAAAAAAATGTCACTTACTTTTGTTATTTATTCCCAAAATCTTTCTCTTCAGAATCTAAATTTCTATTCTCATTAAGCCCTCCTACAGAGTTTTCCAAATTGGTCTTTTTGAAAGATCACTTTTCACATGTTCTTCCAGGTTAGAAAACTCAAAGAAGGAGCTCTTCATTGTCCACTACTATAAGACAGACATCAGAGTTTTATCCCTGACTTTCAAGGCCATCTATAATCTGGCCCCATGCTAATATTCCAGATAGGTCTTCCTCTGTCTCTGTCTCTCTCTCTCCCTGCCTCCCTCCTTCCTTTCCTCTCCCTTTTACAGATATCATCAGGGTGTAATGCTTGTTTGTTTGTTTAATTGAATGTTCAGCTTAAATCCTAGTTTTCCCAGCAATCCGTAGGACTACACTAAAATTCTTTTGCATTTTGCTAGACTGTTCATTTGACATTTGGTAGATGTTTCTTTGTATTGTTATTCATCTTTTTATGTCTAGGCTCTTTTTACCAACTAGATTGCAAACTCTTATGCAGAAGAATATTTTTCATAATTCCTTGAAGACAAGGAACCTGAATGTTGCATGTAATTTTTTCAGAGATAGATTTAAAATTGCTCCTGGTAGTTCTTCACTGCTAGCCTGTTTCCTATTTGTTGTGATTGAAATTATTTTTTAAACTTTCATTTCGCTGAATGGCAGTAGAAGTGGTACAGCTTCTAGTTTTTGCCTTAGATGCCCAAGGCTGTTTGTTGAACAACAGATGGATGTCTGAAACATAAATTTCTGCCAGCCATGACCCAAATATGCAGAAAAGACCTACAATAAGAGACATAAGAGAATATCTATTCAGCAAGTTTAAAATAATATCCTTTCTTAGAATTGTTTCTGTCTAGATCAGTCAGAATTTCTGTTAACATTTAAAAGTACCTATTGATTATAGTAAATTTCCTTGGAATAGAGATATAGTTTTAAATTAAAAAGAAACTGTCTCCTCCAGAATGAAGAACACTGGGGTTGTCTAAGAGTTTAAAACTAATCTGAAAGAAAATGTCTATTTCATATTTTGTACACAGCATTTGATAAGAAACATAATATTTGATAAGAAACAGTAACTTTTATTTATACAGATATTTTCTTTGTCTTGATGGACCTACCAATATAATCTGCAATAGGAACCTCATTTTACTGAAAAAAATCTGTGTAGTATTCAAAAGGTATGCCACATACTCTACTAGGTGCTTGAGATATACTAAAGTAATCAGACATAAATCTGACCCTTAAAAAATTATGTTCTATAGGATAGATAAGGCATGTATGGATATAATTATAGGATTTAAAGTGTTAATACAAGATTTAAAGTGTTAAATGCCATTAGAAGGTACAGATAAACTACTGGGAATTAGAAGACTAGAAACATTGCTTTCAGATCCAAGAATCAAAAAGATTGTGGATAATGTGTCATCTGAATGGAATTATGAAAATTAGGTTGGATTTGATAGGAATGTAAGTCAGGATAGGGCTAGGTTAAGCAGCACACACACAAAAATCCCAGATTTTTAGTGAACTAACACAAGTTGATTTCTCACGCAAGTAGCATGTCAATACAGGTTGACAGAGCAACTCTGTACATCATAGTCACTTGAGGACCGAAGCTGATGGCAGTTTTATTTCAACATCTGTGGTCCAAGGCACTGTAGCAGGAAATATGGCAAATTATAGAATGGCTTTTAAAATCATATCTCGAAATTGACACATTTAACTCCATACAAATTATATAGTTATACCTAATGTTAAGAGGCCAGGAAAGTATAATGCTACCATGTGCTACCATATTTCAAAGGCCTTTCCGGTGTTTGGAGCAGCATAGGGGGAATCCTTGGAGAGAAGGAGTATGTGTACAATTTGTATTGGGGAAACTGCATAATAATTTGAAAAGCAGTAATTATACTACTAATAAATGCTAATATGTTTAATTTTTTTCTTTTTGTTTTTCTTGATAGACTTTTTTGGAGCAGTTTTAGGTTTACAGAAAAATTGAGTAGAAAGTACAGAGTTCCCCATATGCCCCCTCATTCCTGCCCCCACCCCTGTAATATATGAAGCTGTAGTAATGGTTTCCCCTGTTATTAACATCTTGCATTAGTGTGGTACATTTGTTACAATTAATGAGACAATTAATACATTATTACTAACTAATGTCCACAGTTTACATTAGGATTCACTCTTTATGTTGTATATTCTGTGGGTTTTGAAAAATGTATGACAGCATATATCTACCATTACAGTATCATAGAGGATAGTTTCACTGCCTAAAAATCCCCTGTTTTCCACCTATTTGCCCCTCCTTCCCTCCCCCTAAACTCCTGGCAGTCACAGATCTTTTTACTGTCTCCATACTTTTGCCTTTTCCAGAATGTCATATAGTTGGAATTACATAGTACATAGCCTTTTCACATTGGCTTCTTTTACTTAGTAATATACATTTTTCTCCGTGTTTTTTCATGGCTTGATAGCTCATTTCTTTCTTTCTTTCATCTTTTTTTTTTCCTTTACATTTTAGGTTCACAGCAAAATTGAGTGGACCGTACAGAGAGTTTCCATGTATCACCTGTTCCCACAGATGCACAGCCAACCTCCCCCACTTGTGACATCCCACACCTCAGTGTTACATTTGTTACCACTGATGAACCTGCACTGACACATCATTACCACCCCAAGTCCATAGTTTACATTAGGGTTAACTCTTGGTGTTGTACATTCTGTAGGTGCTGACATATGAATAATTATATCCATCATTACAGTATCATGCAGAATAGTTTTATTGCCCTAAAAATCCACTATGCTCCACCTATTTACTCCTCCCTCCCTTTCCCAAACCCCTGGCAACCACAGATCTTTTTACTGTTTCCTTAGTTTTGCTTTTTCCAGAATGTCATATAGTTGGAATCATACAGTATGTTTGGATGCACCACAGTTGATTTATCCATTCACCTATTGAAGGTGAGAGAGAAAATGTATGAGTACAATTAGTTTGTTGTATAATACAACAATCTTGGTTGCTTCCAAGTTTTGGCAATTATGAATAAAGCTGCTATAAACATACATGTACAGGTTTCTATGTGGACATAAACTCATTTGGGAAGAACCAAGGAGCATGGTTGTTGGATCATATGGTAAACGTATGTTTAGTTTTGTAAGAAGCTGCCAAACTGTCTTCCAAAGTAACCGTACCATTCTGCATTCCCACCAGCAATAAATGAGAGTTCTTGTTGCTCCACATCCTTGTCAGCATTTAGTGTTGTCAGTGTTTTGGCTTTTAGCAATTCTAATAGATGTGTAGTGATAGCTCATTATTGTTTTAACTTGCAGTTCCCTTGTGACGTATGATGTTGAGCATGTTTTCATATGCTCATTTTCTATTTATATATCTTTTTTGGTGCGCTATCTCCTCAGATCTTTTGCCCATTTCTTAATTTGGTTTTCTTATTGTTGAATTTTAAGAGTTCTTTGTATATTTTGGATGCCCGTCCTTTGTCATATCTGATACAGATACAGATCTCTGTGTCTATGAATTTGTTTTATTTTGTTTGTTCTTTTGTTTTTTTTTTTTTGTTTTTTTTAAGATTACACATATGAGTGAAATGATAGAGTATTTGTCTTTCTCCATCTAGAGTAATACCTTCAAGGTCCATCCATATTGTCGCAAATGGCAGGATCTCATTCTTTTTTTTTTGGCTGTGCCATGCACGGCATGTGGGATCCTAGTTTTCCCCAACCAGGGATTGAACCCATGCCCTCTGTATTGGAAGCACAGTCCTAACCACTGGACCGCCGGGGAAGTCCCAGGGTTTCATTCTTTTTTATGGCCGAGTATGTGTGTGTATATATATATGTATGTAAAGAAGATGTGGCACATGTATATATATATATATATATATATATACATATATATATATATATACACACATGTGCCACATCTTCTTTATCCCTTCATCCATTGATAGACATTTAGGTTGCTTCTGTTTCAGAAGTTTTTAATTTTAATGAAGTTCAACTTAATTTTTTTCTCTCATGGGTGGTTCTTTTGTTGTATCTAAAAAGTCATGGTCAAATCCATGGTCAGCTAGATCTTCTCTTGTTTCTTCTAGGAACTTTATAGTTTTGCATTTTACATTTAGGTTTCTGAACCATTTTGAGTTAATTTTTGTGAAAAGTATAAGATCAGTATGTAGACTCTTTTTTTTTTCTTTTTTTCACATGGATGTCCAAGTGTACCAATGCCAATTTTTCTTTTTTTTTCTTTTTTTTCTTAACATTTTTATTGGAGTATAATTGCTTTACAATGGTGTGTTAGTTTCTGCTGTATAACAAAGTGAATCAGCTATACATATACATACAATTTTTAATATTCAAAAGTCAATTACTTTTTTATATCCAGCAATGAACAATTGGAATTTGAAATTAAAAACACAATACCAATTTCCTTAGCACCAAAAAAAAAATATAAGTCTAACAAAATATGTACAAGATCCATATGAGGAAAACTACAAAGAAATAAATCAATGTCAAATGGAGAAAGAAATCAAAATCAAATGGAGAAATATTCCATGTACATAGATAGAAAGACTTTACTTGATATTCTCAAGATGACAGTTCTTCCCAACTTCAATGATAGATTCAGTGCAAACCCAGTCAGATTCCTAGCAAGTTATTTTGTTGATATTGACAAACAGATCTAAAGTTTATATGGAAAGATGTAAGTCCTTGAATAGCTAAGACAGTATTGAAGGAGAAGAACAAAGTTGGAGGACTGAAACTATCTGACTTCAAGACTTACTATAAAGCTACAGTAACCAAGGCAGTGTGGTATAGGTAAAAGAATAGACATAGATCAGTGGAACAGAATAGACAGCCCAGAAACAGACCCATGTATATGTAATATCCCAATCTTTGGCAAAGGAGTGAAGGCAATTCAATGGAGAAAATGTAGTCTTTTCAGCTAATATGTTTTTAATGCAAAGCAAGTGGTTGGGAGGGTAGATGGAGACCATATCATAAAGGGTTACAAATATTATACCATGAATTTGTAACCACCGAAGTCCTGTTTGGTGCCCTTTAGAGGATGTTAGGGATCAGGAGAGATATTATTTAGACCAGTGATTCACAAGCTTTTTCAGTCAGAGATTTATTTTATATAGTTTGCTACATATAACCTAAAGATTTTACAGAATAAAAAGCATGCTGATAATTTTTGTTCTTTTCTTTTTACATTAAAAAATGCTGATCAGTCTCCACTAAATTGATTTTACTACCACTTGTAGCATTAAATAATTTGAAAAATACTATCTGTTCAAAGTGCTTTATTTTACAGTTAAGGGAAGTAAGACTCACAGAAGTAACCTCTTGTTAATCTCAGGTTTACACAGCTAGTTAATGGCAGAGCAATGACTAGCTTAGTGCCAGTTAGTGCTCTTTTTACAGTCATTTATTAATCTATCACTGAGCACTTCAGAAATTATTTTATATTGTCATTAAATCTGTCCAGTAATTAAAAACAAGTTTAGTGCTAAAATATAGATGTCTAAAACCATTTTGCAAATCATGAGTAAACTCAAACTATGGAAGGGTACACAGTGATTGATTAGGTAGAGCAACACACAGTCCTCTGATTAAGCTTTGTCAAAGACTGAACGCATTCTTGTTATATGCGTGTTATATGAGTACTTGCACATAAATGTGCTGGTTTGTCTATTGTCACTGGAACCCACCTCTGTCTTCACTTGACATACTCTTCTAAGTCTCTGAACTTGATTTTATTCCTTCCCTCATCAGTGTCCCTCATTACTACTGCTGGTACAAACAGTTTCCTGAAAATTTGTCTCTTAGATGTACTTGGTGTCCCTGTACTCTTAGTCAAATAGTCTCCTTTAAGAATAGACTTGGAATCAAATTGTCTAGGTAACTGTGTAAATTTGGGCAAGTGACTTAATGTCTCTGTACCTCATTTGCTTACTTTAAAATGGAGACAGCAATAAATAATACCAACTTGTTAGGGCTTTTTTTTTTTTTTTTGGCTCTTTTATCAGTGGTTTAGAGTCTAGTAACAGTGACAATGAACCTGACTAATACCTAATTCACTTTTCTATTTAGTTGCACAGGAAAAAGAAATGAAATAGTTTTCACTAAGATAAAGATGAAATATACATTTATGTCTAGTATTTCTGAAACACTGAGAATAGCACTTCCATTGTGTTTTTATTTTTTATTTTTTTTTAATTAATTAATTTATTTATTTATGGCTGTGTTGGGTCTTCGTTTCTGTGCGAGGGCTTTCTCTAGTTGTGGCAAGTGGGGGCCACTCTTCATCGCGGTGCGCGGGCCTCTCACTATCGCGGCCTCTCTTGTTGCAGAGCACAGGCTCCAGACGCGCAGGCTCAGTAATTGTGGCTCACGGGCCCAGTTGCTCCACGGCATGTGGGATCTTCCCAGACCAGGGCTCGAACCCATGTCCCTTGCATTGGCAGGCAGATTCTCAACCACTGCGCCACCAGGGAAGCCCGTGTTTTTATTTTTTTTCTTTATCTGAGGACCATTTAAAATTATTTTAATAGAATGTTGGCTTTAACTATATTTCTTCAGTAGTCTATAAAATTTAATTTTAATCAAGTGTTAATTTTTTGTATATTTTTCACAGTATAAAAACATCTTTTTTTCCTTTGAAACTCCAACTTTGTTAAGGAGCAACAATTTCCTGCATTGGTAATGTTAAATGTAACTTTAGCTTTCAATTCATTGCTGCAGTTACATTTCCAGAGCCTGCTGTAAGAGATAAACCCATTGCAAATAAAGACACTATTCATTTCCTTCCACCTCAGGCCACGCAGAATTGATTGAGGTAATAAAATGACAGCACCTTGTAATATACTGAAGGCTCTTTAATTCAAAAACCAGTTCTAGCCTGATTCAGAGCTTGTTTAAAGCTAATTTATAGCTTGCATAATTTTCAGCTGGCCAAGGTAAAGGATGATATATGAAAACTGATAAGGAATTAACTTATGATACATTCAGACCTGTCTTGTTAAAGTCAACCGGTATTAAAAAAAACAGAGGTGGGGGGATGGTGGAAAAAATAATTGGTAATCTTTTGCTTCACATAAGTAACATTGTTGACAACAGTTTAAATTGCCCACCGTCTTATTTCAAACCTAGCTTCTTGTCCTTTCTTTGTAAAATCAGTTCTATTTGCATTTCTTATTTTGTGAAGTCCTTCATTTTTCATGACGTATTAAGGTGAGTGTGAGGCTGAGTACAGTTAGCAGCTGTTGTGACTTCCATAGCGTCAAATACATTGTATGCCACAGTGGCAATGCTGCTGCTGAATAGTTCTCTGTCGGCATTTTAATTACAAATAATCTTTTTCAAGGTGCAAGCTGGAAGGAGTGAGGGCTGTTCATTTTTATTTGGGCTGAAAAATCAGGATTAGGCCTTTTTGCCTTTGTGGGCTGTTTTTGCTCTCTTTATTCTAGCATATTTATTCACTTTTGACCCACAAATAATACAACTACGATAGTAAAGTATTCTGTACTATGTATGAAGCCAGATTCTCAGAAATTTCATGTCAGCATTCACAAGTGAAACATGGATTACGTTTTCCTTTTTAATGTTTAAGTCTTTTGCATGGTTATTCTTTCCTCAAAAAACAAGACAACAGTGGAGGATGGGCATATCTTTTGCCATATTCCATTATTATAGGATCCTAGAAAGTGCTGAAAACTTTCAGAAGTGTGTTTACCATTAGTAACCATGTGAATCACACTGTATATTGCAAATGTTTTGTATATCAAAGCTAAAAAAGTCAATGAATAGATATAAATGTAAGGTTGGATATATGAGACTGAGAAATTTTTTTGTTTCTTCAGTGTAACTTGTCTAGATATTTAGGTAGTAAGATGAAAAGATTTTGTTTAGTCTAATTATGATGTCTATGGTAAATGGTCATAATTTTAATTACTTTTTTGAAAGTTATAAGCATATGTGCTTATTATAGAATAATATATAAAGATGAAAATAAAAATCATTCAGGGAATAACCACTACTAACATTGTGTTAGTTTTACAACTTGAAGATTTCTATTTTTTAGATACAAGCTCCATTTTCATTTGGTTCACTGTCACTAAAACGTTAACTCCTTGACTTGAGCCATAAAATATAAAAACTTTCTTTTCAAAAATTGTACTCCTTTTTAAGTGAATTTGGAGCCCATGTAACAAGTGATTTTGGAGCCCTAGTAATCCAAACAGAAACATACGGTTGTAATATTTTTCCTGCTTTTATACCTTGGGGAGAATGTTGTTTTTAGAACAAATATTTTATTTTTCCCCCATATGAGTTTTAAAAATCTAATGAAGCCAAAGGCTTGAAGATATTCCTATTACAAAAAATTCAGGGAGCAGGAATATCTGTGAAAAAGTATATTTTTGCTTTTATATTCAAAATATTTATATATAAGAAAAATTTTGTTTTACAGCAGAAAGTTTTTTTAGATAGATTCTTTCAGCCTCACTGGAATTAACAATAGAAAGCCATTAGTTTTGAGTTAATTTAAAGCAAATTTTGTCCCTGGCAAAGAATTGACTTATTTTATTTATTTATTTTTTTATACATCTTTATTGGAGTATAATTGCTTCATAATGCTGTGTTAGTTTCTGTTGTACAACAAACTGAATCAGCCATATGCATACATATGTCCCCATATCCCCTCCCTCTTGAGCCTCCCTCCCACCCTCCCTATCTCACCCCTCTAGGTCGTTGCAAAGCACCAAGCTGATCTCCCTGTGCTATGTGGCTGCTTCCCACTAGCTATCTATTTTACATTTGGTAGTGTATATATGTCGATGCTACTCTCACTTTGCCCCAGCTGCCCCTTCCCCATACCCCCGTGTCCTCAACTCCTTTCTCTACGTCTGTGTCTTTATTCCTGCCCTGCCACTGCATTCATCAGTACCATTTATTTTAGATTCCATATATATCCTTTAGCATATGGTATTTGTTTTTCTCTTTCTGACTTACTTCACTCTGTATGACAGACTCTAGATCCATCCACCTCACTACAAATAACTCAGTTTCGTTTTATTATGGCTAAGTAATATTCCATTGTATATATTTGCCACATCTTCTTAATCCATTCATCTGTCGATGCATATTTAGGTTGCTTCCCCGTCCTGGCTATTGTAAATAGTGCTGCAATGAACATTGTGGTACATGCCTCTTTTTTTTTTTTTTTTTTTTTTTTTTTTTTTTTTTTTTAACATCTTTATTGAAGTATAATTGCCTTACAATGGTGTGTTAGCTTCTGCTTTATAACAAAGTGAATCAGTTATACATATACAATATGTTCCCATTTCTCTTCCCTCTTGCATCTCCCTCCCTCCCACCCTCCCCATCCCATCCCTCTAGATGGTCACAAAGCACCGAGCTGATCTCCCTGTGCTATGCGGCTGCTTCCCACTAGTTATCTATTTTACATTTGGTAGTGTATATATGTCCATGACACTCTCTTACCCTGTCACATCTCACCCCACCCCCTCCCCATATCCTCAAGTCCATTCTCTAGTAGGTCTGTGTCTTTATTCCCGTCTTGCCACTAGGTTCTTCATGGCCTTTTTTTTTTTTTTTCCCCTTAGATTCCGTATATATGTGTTAGCATACTGTATTTGTTTTTCTCTTTCTGACTTACTTCACTCTGTATGACAGACTCTAACTCCATCCACCTCATTACAAATACCTCCATTTCATTTCTTTTTATGGCTGAGTAATATTCCATTGTATATATGTGCCACATCTTCTTTATCCATTCATCTGTCGATGGACATTTAGATTGCTTCCATGTCCTGGCTATTGTAAATAGAGCTGCAATGAACATTTTGGTACATGACTCTTTTTGACCTATGGTTTTCTCAGGGTATATGCCCAGTAGTGGGATTGCTGGGTCGTATGGTAGTTCTATTTGTAGTTTTTTAAGGAACCTCCATACTGTTCTCCATAGTGGCTGTATCAATTTACATTCCCACCAACAGTGCAAGAGTGTTCCCTTTCCTCCACACCCTCTCCAGCATTTATTGTTTCTAGATTTTTTGATGATGGCCATTCTGACCGGTGTGAGATGATATCTCATTGTAGTTTTGATTTGCATTTCTCTAATGATTAATGATGTTGAGCATTCTTTCATGTGTCTGTAGGCCATCTGTATATCTTCTTTGGAGAAATGTCTATTTAGGTCTTCGGCCCATTTTTGGATTGGGTTGTTCGTTTTTTTGTTATTGAGCTGCATGAGCTGCTTGTAAATCTTGGAGATTAATCCTTTGTCAGTTGCTTCATTTGCAAATATTTTCTCCCATTCTGATGGTTGTCTTTTGGTCTTGTTTATGGTTTCCTTTGCTGTGCAAAAGCTTTTAAGTTTCATTAGGTCCCATTTGTTTATTTGTGTTCTTATTTCCATTTCTCTGGGAGCTGGGTCAAAAAGAATCTTGCTGTGATGTATGTCATAGAGTGTTCTGCCTATGTTTTCCTCTAAGAGTTTGATAGTGTCTGCCCTTACACTTAGGTCTTTAATCCATTTTGAGTTTATTTTTGTGCATGGTGTCAGGGAGTGTTCTATTTTCATACTTTTACATGTACCTGTCCAATTTTCCCAGCACCACTTATTGAAGAGGCTGTCTTTTCTCCACTGTATATGCTTGCCTCCTTTATCAAAAATAAGGTGCCCATATGTGTGTGGGTTTATCTCTGGGCTTTCTATCCTGTTCCATTGATCTATATTTCTGTTTTTGTGCCAGTACCAAACTGTCTTGATTACTGAAGCTTTGTAATATAGTCTGAAGTCAGGGAGCCTGATTCCCCCAGCTCCATTTTTCGTTCTCAAGATTGCTTTGGCTACATGCCTCTTTTTGAATTATGGTTTTCTCAGGTTATATGCCCAGTAGTGGGATTGCTGGGTCATATGGTAGTTCTATTTTTAGTTTTTTAAGGAATCTCCATACTGTTTTCCATAGTGGCTGTATCAATTTACATTCCCACCAACAGTGCAGGAGGGTTGCCTTTTCACCACACCCTTTCCAGCATTTATTGTTTCTAGATTTTTTGATAATGGCCATTCTGACTGGTCTGAAGTGATACCTCATTGTACTTGATTTGCATTTCTCTAATAATTAGTGACGTTGAGCATCTTTTCATGTGCCTCTTGGCCATCTGTATGTCTTCCTTGGTGAAATGTCTATTTAGGTCTTCCACCCATTTTTTAATTAGGTTGTTTGTTTTTTGATATTGAGCTCCATGAGCTGTTTGCATATTTTGGAGATTAATCCTTTGTCAGTTGTTTCATTTGCAAATATTTTCTCCCATTCTGAGGGTTGTCTTTTCGTCTTATTTATGGTTTCCTTTGCTGTGCAAAAGCTCTTAAGTTTCATTAGGTCCCATTTGTTTATTTTTGTTTTTATTTTCATTACTCTAGGAGGTGGATCAAAAAAGATCTTGCTGTGGTTTATGTCGAAGAGTGTTCTTCCTGTGTTTTCCTCTAAAAGTTATATAGTGTCTGGTCTTACATTTAGGTCTTTAATCCATTTGGAGTTTATTTTTGTGTATGGTGTCAGGTAGTGTTCTAATTTCATTCTTTACATGTAACTGTCTAGTTTCCCAGCACCACTTATTGAAGAGGCTGCCTTTTTCATTGTATGTTCTTGCCTCCTTTGTCATAAATTATGTGACCATATGTGCATGGGTTTATCTCTGGGCTTTCTATCCTGTTCCATTGATCTATATTTCTGTTTTTGTGCCAGTACCATACTGTCTTGATTACTGTAGCTTTGTAGTATAGTTTGAAGTCAGGGAGCCTGATTCCTCTAGCTCCATTTTTCTTTCTCAAGATTGCTTTGGCTATCCAGGGTCTTCTGTGTTTCCATACAAATTGTAAAATATTTTGTTCCAGTTCTGTGAAGAATGCCATTGGTAATTTGATAGGGGTTGCATTGAATCTGTAGATTGCTTTGGGTAGTATAGTCATTTTCACAATATTGATTCCTCCAATCCAAGAACATGGTATACTCTCCATCTGTTTATGTCATCTTTGATTTCTTTCATCAGTGTTTTATAGTTTTCTGGGTACAGGTCTTTCACCTCCTTAGGTAGGTTTATTCCTAGGTATTTCATTCTTTTTGTTGCAGTGGTAAATGGGATTGTCTTCTTTAATTTCTCTTTCTGATTTTTCATTGTTAGTATATAGGAATGCCAGAGGTTTCTGTGCATTAATTTCGTATCCTGCAACCTTACCAAATTCATTGATTAGTTCTAGTAGTTTTCTGGTGGCATCTTTAGGATTTTCTATGTATAGTATTATGTCATCTGCAGACAGTCACAGTTTTACTTCTTCTTTTCCAATTTGTATTCCTTTTATTTCTTTTTCTTCTCTGATTGCCGTGGCTAGGACTTCCAAAACTATGTTGGATAAGAGTGGCGAGAGTGGACATCCTTGTCTTGTTCCTGATCTTAGTGGAAATGCTTTCAGTTTTTCACCATTAAGTATGATGTTTGCTGCAGGTTTGTCGTATATGGCCTTTATTATGTTGAGGTAGGTTCCCTCTGTGCCCATTTTCTGGAGAGTTTTTATCATAAATTGGTGTTGAATTTTGTCAAAAGCTTTTTCTGCATCGATTGAGATGATCATATGGTTTTTATTCTGTAATTTGTTAATATGGTGTATCACATTGATTGATTTGCATATATTGAAGAATCCTTGCATTCCTGGGATAAATTCCATTTGGTCATGGTGTATGATCCTTTTAATATGTTGTTGGATTCTGTTAGCTAGTATTTTATTAAGGATTTTTGCATTGATGTTCATCAGTGATATTGGTCTATAATTTCCTTTTTTTGTGATATCTTTTTCTGGTTTTGGCATCAGGGTGATGGTGGCTTCATAGAACGAATTTGGGAGTGTTCCTCCCCTCTGCAATTTTTGGAAGAGTTTGAGAAGGATCAGTGTTAGCTGTTCTCTAAATGTTTGATAGAATTCGCTTGTGAAGCCATCTGGTCCTGGACTTTTGTTTGTTGGAAGATTTTAAATTACAGTTTCAATTTTGTTACTTGTGATAGGTCTGTTTATATTTTCTAATTCTCCCTGATTCAGTCTTGGAAAATTGTACCTTTCCAAGAATTTGTCCATTTCTTCGTGCTTGTCCATTTTATTGGCATATAGTTGTTTGTAGTCGTCTCTTATAATCCTTTGTATTTCTGCAGTGTCAGTTGTGATTTCTCCTTTTTCATTTCTAATTTTATTGATTTGCATCCTCTCCCTTTTTTTCTTGATGAGACTGGCTAAGGGTTTATCAATTTTGTTTATCTTCTTAAAGAACCAACTTTTAGTTTTATTGATCTTTGCTATTGTTTTCTTCATTTCTGTTTCATTTATTTCTGCTCTGATATTTATGATTTCTTTCCTTTTACTGACTTTGGGTTTTCTTTGTTCTTCTTTCTCTAGTTGCTTTAGGTGTAGGGTTAGATTGTTTATTTGAGATTTTTCTTGTTTCTTGGGGTGAGTTTGAATTGCTATAAACTTCCCTCTTTGAACTGCTTTTCCTGCATCCCATAGGTTTTGGGTCATCATGTTTTCATTGTCATTCATTTCTAAGTATTTTTTAGTTTTGAGTAATTTAAAGCAAAATTTGTCTGTAGCAAAGAATTCATTTATTTTAAAATTACAGATTTATTAATGAGACATACTAAGAGAAAATGTTTAAGTAATTTGTGTTGTTACTGTTATTAAAAATTGAGCATTTACCCATGTTTAACCTTTTAGTCACTGTATTTATTTCAATGTATACTCACTTATTTCTTCTGATATTGAGGTATTTAATAATGACTTAGTATTATTTTCATTGTATAGGAAGATTAATTTTTTAAGCTCTGCTCTCTATTTGAGTAACTTTACATATTGACCTAGGGGAGAACATGATCAAGTTAGCCTAATGAAGTTAACTAATTGTCACCCTCTTATGAACTTCATATTGAGAGGAAATTAAAGAAAGAGAAATCATCAGCCTTTGGTTTGAAATCAAATTTAAAGGATTTTACAAAGTTGTAGTAAAATTTAAATGAAGAATGTATCTATTTTAAACTAACCCTAAATATAGGTAATTTAAAATGTTAAAAGGCAAATGTCTGGAGCATGCCAGGCATTTAGCTTTGTTTCCAAAAGAAATCAAAACTAAATTACAAAAAATGAAATATATGACAAGTAATTTTTTGAACCTTTTAAGGTACAAAAGGTATAGTAAATCAAAACAGAATTGATGAGAGTTGAGTAACATTTTCCATAGGATATGACTTAATGTACTATTCCTAATAATGTACTAATGCATCATTGTGATCAGCAAGTCCACACATTGACTTCTAGATTCCTGTCTGTGTGTGGGGATAACCTGGCTTATGAGGACCCTACACACATTCATATACGTGATTATACACATACATCAACCTTCTCATACCCCTGTACACCCCCCCACATACATTCCTACAGATGTTCCTACGTACAACTCTACACATAGCCCTTCACACACCCCCTACTCTTCACAAGACTCTATCGTACACACACCCTGTACATATATATGCACACTCTACACTAAAACAAAACTTACTTTGTTATCCTTACTATGTGTGATGTACCTGATTTTATTCTTTTTAATTAAATTTCACTTTTAAAACAACTCACTAAACCCACATTTCATCTAGACTGGAGCTGTTACAGTAGATCCTGACATATACAGGCCTATATTTTTGCTAGGTGTCTATGTATATGAATACAGATACAGAAGAAAATACAATCTAGGAGGAAGTAACATTTTGCTTACATTCTTAATTTTGTGTAGATATTTTTCAAGCTTTTATGTTGTGATCTTTCATTGTTCAGCAACAATGAGCTATAGATTTGTAAATTTCCTTTTTTTTTTTTTTTTAACCATGCAGTGGACAAACTATAAGAATATTCTACATAGAAGTATTTAAAGAAACTAAGAGTTCAAGCAAAGAGGTTTAAATGATACGATTTGAAAGAGGTTCATATAATAGGATTGATATTTCTGTACTTTATGATAAAATGAAAGACTTCGTGTTGGTAAAATGGCAGTACACTGCAGATTTTGGCATTATCTGAAATTGTTCCCAAGTACTTACTGACACAGAAATGTTCAATTCCTCGGAAACATCTCTGGTATACAGTCAGTCTTCTCATATAAATGTCAAGAAGCCAATATTATTTTATGTTTATTATCTGTGAGTTAAACCTCTTTTTTTATATGTCAGTTTTTGTAAAATTGACCTTAAGTAAAATATGCCTGTGGAACATCAGGTTTATAATCAGATAGACCTGGATTTGAATATCTGCTCCTCCACTTAGTAGCTTTGCCACTCTGGGGCAAATTCCTTAAGCCTTCTGAGTTTGTATTTCCTCATCAGTAAAGTAAAGGTAATATTGTGTAGGCAAGTTCTGAACATCAGAGAATAGCATATGTAGAATGCCTAGCATAATTACTGGCCCATTAAATTCTCTATAAATTGTAACACATACCATCGTGATTATTATTATTATAATTATTACTATTGTTACTAATCCCATGTTATTTTTATCCAGATTTGTGAGCAAAACCAAACTATTTTGTTACATGTGTGTTTGATTTTTCATAACCCAAAGGATAAGAGATGCCTACGAACTTAGAGAAGCTCTTTATATAATAGTTGTCAAAAAAGATTGAGAAAAATAGGATCATGTATAAATTTGATTATAGACTTATAACCTATGGTTTCTAGATTAATATGGAATCATATATGGAAATAGTACTATTTCATGGTTTTTTCAACAGAGGGTTATGTGAATACTTATTTTCTAGCATCTCAATTTTTAACTCAGGCTCTTAGTGTTGAATTTCATATGATATTAAATTATTGCTAATAAAAGAGGTCAGTAGATACTGCAGATGTGCTCAGGCTTACCTAAAAAAGTAACGTCTGCCTTAAAAATTCAGATAGCTAGAATTATAAAGCATTTACCCAGGGAGAGAATTGGTTCCCCAAGGTTATTTGAGGAAAATACAAGTTTCACCTTGAGTCTTATTCATAATGGTTTACTTCTCATTCATTTAAAATAGTGGAATCTTAGAATTTAAATCTAGAAGTGACTTTATAAAGTTACAGATCAACTGGTCAAATTGCCTTAGACCTTTTTTCCCTCAAGGTTATCACTAGTTAAGAAATCTAGAGTTCCAAGAGGTTTGTGAATGAATTGTTGAAGACCCATGATAAGTGGCAGGGCCACCAATGAGGACTTTGACTTTCTGTCTCCAAGTCCTTTGGTCTTTCTCCTATATAGTACTAATGCCCAGTGCTTGTTTATGTACGTTTGTGGTTAAATATCTTACAGCGCCTATATAATTCTTAAGTATTATGTAATTTCCATGATTATCTAATTGAGCTTATAATGTTTGGCATATGTAGACAGAATAAAAATATTATCATTTTGATACAAAATAAGTTATTTTAAAATTTTCCATGCATTGTGTTATATAATAGTCTGAATTTCATCAAGAGCATAATTTGATACACAGTTCTTCCAGGAGGTTTAATCAAGGTACAGATGACATTCTTTGGAATTATCAGCTTCATTTTGCATCAGTGTAGTATGTGAATCTCTGATTATAGGTATTTTTGTGTTTCAGTCTTTAAAACCTAGTTTAAAATTATTTCTAGCACCTGTAAGTTTTTATGCTTATGTCACTTTATTAATGATATTGCTGTTCCTACTTAATATTGCCTTCTCCTTTCCATGTAGTCTCTCCAAATGTGTAAAACTACTGCTTCATGGAAGAAAAAAAATGCTAGTATATTTTCCTCAAATTATCAGAGTATGAGAATTTGCCTGCACATTTTTTGGTGGTTACCTTTTGAATATCTAGATATCAGAAATGGCAAAGTAAAGGAATAATTTACTTAAATAGCTTCACTGTTTATTATTTTTACATTAGGATTTCTTAAACTTTTTTTTGGTGCAGGTTGTGGTTGGTTTGCCGCTACAGATGCTTCTCAATTACAGCAAAGTTTTATTGAGTTTCCTCCAAAGTATGCTATAGAGAACAATGTTAAATTTATTATCAATGCAAAATCATGAACCATAAACACATTATCCCAAACACATAAAATTACAGATTTTTTATTTTCTCAGTAACTTTAGGTATCCTCATATTTAAAGCTGGTAGAAATACTTGATGCCCTTTTCTCTTCAGATTGTGATACAAATAGCAATTATTCACTGCTCCATAATGGATCATTTTTATCTACATCTTGCGTCTGTTCTGTTTATATAGAATAAATATTTATGTTTTCTCATTTTTCTCAACTGATACAGATAAAAGAGATTTGAAGTATCAGCTATAATTCATTTCTTGAAAAGAAAGGCCTTATACTGATATTGTATGGAAGAGAAAACTATCTAAATCATTTCAGCAGCAAGCTTATAACCAAGATAACATCAGCATTTTCCTTTCCCTATATTAAAGTAAGGAAGCAGTATTTTATTAAAAATAGTATGAGAAGCTCAACCTATCATCACAAACCTAGCTTAAAGAAGATCCTGTTATGTTTGATAGGGAAAAATAATGGTAAGGTTTTGTTTTAGTCACATGTTCACTATACAAGATCATCAAAAAATTCCTAAAATGCAAAAACAACAAAAAAAGTGAAATAGTTCTTATGTTAATAGTTCATAGTTTTCTACTTTTAAGTTCTCAAAACCAAATTATTATTCTACATAGATATACAGTGATAAGACATTAATGACTTAATGGCTAGTGGGCTAATGTCAAAAAAGTTATCAGTTTGAAAAATCTAGAATTTTCTTTTCTGCTCATACACACGATGTAGCCCTGTAATTTAGTACTGCTAGCTGCTTATCTATTTTTTTGTAGTTAAATATTTGTTTAGGATAGGAGCAAGCTATATAACACTTGATCTGCATTACTTAAAAATTAGACATTAAAAGGTGTTAGTAACGTTAGAAATATTTCACATGCTTTGCGACTTCAGATTACATTTCCTGACTTTGACTTGGTATTGCCTTTTCCTAATGAAGAACAAAATTTTATTGAACTAAGGTCTATATGCTAAAATACATCCTTAGATAATTTTTTGAAGATGGTGTGTTACAGTAATTTACAAATAAAATATATAAACTTCATTTAGCATAAAAGTTTTCTATAAATAACTACGTAGCATTAATTTATTTTAATTACTACTTTTTTCATATTGCTTATCTATTGTGTAAGGAATTAAGTGAAAAATTACTTTGAACTGTGTTTTTAAATGTATTAATTATTTTGTTCGCATTATGCAACTAATACATGTTTGTTATAGATAATTTGAAAAATGCAGAGAAATGGATAAAGAAAACAAAACTCATAATCTACTTCCCAGGGATTACCACTGTTGGCATATTGATGTATTTCTTTTTAGCGTTTCTTCTTGCCTTCATTTTACAAATATTTACTGAGCCTTTTGTAAGTGTAGGGCCCAGTAATAGTTGTTGGGAGTACTGTGGTATCCATGAAAGGACATAACCCCTTCCTCTTGATGCTTATAGTCTAAAAGAGAATATAGACAAATGAGATGAAAACTATGGAAGAACTCAAGATACTGTTAAAACCAGGAGCAGTGGAAATAACCTGGTTTGATGGGTCCCAGCAAATATTCTTGATATTTTTAGAAAGTGGTAGGACTCTTCCCTCAATTCCACTACTATTATAGGCGTATATTCTTACTTACATCCCCTTCCTCCCTCCTTCCCTCCTTCCTTCCCTCTCTCTCTCGCTCTCTCTCTCTCTCTCTCTCTGTCTCATGTTTTTAAAATTCCATTGGCCATTTCAGTGAGGATCTAGAAGGAAAAACAATTCTTATGTGCATATACCTTCATATCTGAAAAATGCATATTATTTTAAAACCACTGTGCATCATTGTCATTTCTACAAACTTAAATAAACTGAAAAAGAGCTAACTTCCAAAATGTCTACAAGGCAATTACTTCACTATGAGCAGAAAAGAATTTAGCATTTCCAAATTATTTTTATGATATAAATATATAAAATATACATAGTATATAATATATATTGTAAAATAACAGTATAATAAATATATTTTATAAATATTTATATAAATATATAAACTTATAATTTGTATTATATATGAAATATATAATACTATAAAAAGTTGCTGATTCACTTGTTACAATTTATGGAAGTATTTTATTTTATCCAGTTTTAACACTGCCATTTGCCTAAAGCAGCACAGTTTCGTGGCATTTTGTAAAGAAAATTTTGTATTAATATAATTAATTTAATCAAACAAAGAACTGTTTTTCTAATCAAATAATCATGTGCTTTGTTTTTATCATCATGAAATAGTCTAATGAAAGTGAAAACTAACATGTGTTATAGATATATGTGATAGTACCACTAGGGAAAATATAAAAGCATATTTCATAAGAAAAAATTTTTTAAAAACCAATGGCAAATAGACTCTTGCATGTGTTGAGACTAAATTCTTTATTATGAATTATTATTAACTATATTAAATCAATTCTAGTGTTATTTTAGAATGTTTCATTGGAAAATCTAGGCTTATGACAGTATGTTTATGACATAGTTCCTAGTACTTTACAATCAAAATATGAGAATTCCTGTAATAGAATATTTATTTACATGTTACAGAATTATATTTTGAAAGCAAATAATTTTGGTATGATCTAAGACTTTATATTTGAAACTAGTACCAGAGGAATATCAGATAGAAAATATCTTAGTTCCTTCGAGAAGAATTTCTTCATTTCCTTTGACATGTTTTAACATTTCCCAATCTTTTGGAGAACTTCACCTCATCCCTTCTCCAGTTATTGCCCATTTCTGTACTACAGCAAAACTTCTAAATAGTTGTCTATACTCAGTACCTCCATTTTCTCTTTTTTCCTCTAAAATTGGAAATGTTTATAAAAAAAATAAGTGAAAGAGTTCAAAAATATTATATACCTCCTGATTACAGTCATGTAGAGTTAATTTTCAGAGTACTCAATTGAAGTTGGAAAGATCATTCTGATTTGACTGTTTATGGTTGAAGGTATAAAGGAACACATCTGCACGTGTTTTTAAAAGCATTTATAGAACCCTGCTATGTGTGAAAGTTTTCCTTTCATACCTACATTCAGCTCCATATGTTCATTTCCAGCATAACTAGGACATGCAAACCTAAAAGGAGATATTGAAAAGGTATTCTTTTTACAGTAAATGCAGTAGACTCACTGTTAGTGCAAATTAGTGCTGCAGTTGTTTTTTGTTTTTTATTCAGACTGAAAGTCTTAGAGACCAGGAGAGAAAACGTATCATATATTATTTTTAGGGAAGGGATATTTTTATGCTGTAGGAAAGGTTTGATTAATATAGAGATATAAAATATAACACATAACAGAAAGCCCAAAGAAATAGTATTGTCAGCAGCCCAGGCTACCAGGAGTAATTTTACCATGATTCTTTTGGTTTTTCCATCATAGTTCAAAGATGGCTGCTATAGCCCCAGTCATTACATCTTTGTTCTTGAAATTAAAGAGTAAGAACAAAGTGCAAAATGGCATCTCCCTCTTTAACTATGTCAGCCAGCCTTTGATCCCTACTACTCCATTAAAATAGCTCTTGTTAAGATCACTTGCTATCTCTTTCTCAGTAGTCATGCCTGTCCTGAATCTTATCTGACCTCTCAACATCATTTGACAATGTCGACCATTCCCTCTTTCTTGAAACATTTTCTTATCTTTGTTTCTATGACCCTCAGAGTCCCCTAATATTCTTTCTACATAAATGGGAACTCTTTCTCAGTCTTCTTAGCTGAATTCTCCACCTGTACCCAAGTTTTATTATCATGGCGTAGTCCTTGGGACCCTTTTCTTCTCTGTATGCCATTCCCTAGATGAATGCATATAGTCTCATCTATAAGTTGGGGACTTCCAGATTTCTATTGGTAGCCCTGAACTCCTCCCTCAAGATCTAAATTCATGTATCCTCATTTTTGCCTGACATTCCCATTGGATAGCTAAAGATTGTCTCAAGCTTAATGTTGCTGAAATAGAATTTTTTTTCCTGATCCTTCCTCACTCCCACTCCCATCACAACTTACTTCTCTCTTAGTCTTTCCTAACTCACTACTACCATTTTTGTGTGCCCCAAACAGGAATCATTCCTAATTACTCTCTTTTGTTTATTCCCCAATTTCTACCTCGCAGCCTGTCCTGACTCAGAATCATGTCATACATCTTTCCATTCCCACCACTACTGCAGTGCTCCACACCACCATCATTTCTGATTTATACTGTTGCAGTTGTCTTCTGCCTTATTTCCCTATTTTCATTCTTACCTATAACCTCTACTCTTCCTTCTCTGTACAGCAACTAAAATAAGCTTAAAACTCAAAATCATATTACTAGTATTAAACCCTTCAGTGGCTTCTCACTGTAAATGGAATAACCAGTGTGGCTTACAAAGGCAACCTAACATTGCCTCCTGCCACATATACTGGTGGTCATACAGGCTGAGCTCATTTGTACTATAGGGCCCTTTGCCCTTGTTCCCGATGCCTGGACATTCTCTTCTCACAGATTAGTACCTGACTGGCTCTTTCAAATCATTCACGTCTCAGCCTGAATGCCACCTCTTTAGTAGAGGAACTTCCCTCACTACCTTGTCTAAGGAAAACTGTGCTCCCACACATTGTATTCCTTTCCTTTGTTTTTTCCACTACATCAAAATATGAAATTATTTATCTGTTAATAGTTTATTGTCTCTTTCCTGTTGAAGTTTAAGATCTCTGAGGACAAAGACATGCTGTTGTTTACCACTTGTTTCTCCATCTCCTAGAACAGAACCTGGCACATAGTAGACATTCACATATTTGTAGGTTAATAAACAGTAGAAAACATTTCTATATTATAAGTTTAAGTAATTCTTAACATTATAATTACCATTTGTATTGAAATACTAAAACTGTAGTTAGAAAAGGAAGCAAAACTGATCATTTTTATCCTGGTAAAAAGAAAAAGCACTTTCTCCAACCATGTACATCTGAGCTCAACTTTCGACCCTGGTTTTTGGAAATGTATTTTAAATTCTATAATATAATAGCTGCCATTGTTTTCAGCACCTACTGTGTAACACATTTTGCTAGTAAATGTAAACATTTTACTAGTATAGTTTGCATGCATAATCATACTTCCAATCCCCAAAGGCTGTTTTTTGAGGTTAGTTTTTAATTTTTTTACATTTTACAGGTAAGGAAACTGAGACTGAGAGGTCATGTAACTTTCCCAAGGTCACACCAATAGTAAGTGCCAAAACAGGATTCAGATAGATTTATCTGAGGCCTAATGTATATACACTCTCCACTGTGCTCATGTAGATACTTTGGGTAAGAATACACAATTATTTTACAATATAAAATCGGTTCAATTCTTAGAATACCTAAATGCACACCACCCACACACACACAACGTCAGCAACATTTTTTGTTTTTATGCATGCTCTATTTTTGCCAGCATTTGATTTATTTTTTTTAAATTTAATTTTATTTATTTATTTATTTTGGCTGTGCCGGATCTTAGTTGTGGCACGTGGGATCTTTGTTGTGGCATGCGGGCTTCTTAGTTGCGGCATGTGGACTTATTATTTGCAGCTTGCGGCCTCTTAGTTGTGGCATGCAGACTCTTAGTTGTGGCATGAGAACTCTTAGTTGCGGCATGCACGCATTATCTAGTTCCCCGACCAGGGATCAAACCCAGGCCCCCTGCGTTGGGAGCGCAGACTCTTATGCACTGGACCACCAGGGGAGTCCCCAGCATTAGATTTAAAATCATATTGATTCATTATGGTCACTACTGGCTCATCATGACAAACAGTTCCAGACAGCAACTTAGGAGACTTGAATTCTGATTCCAGCTCTACTATTAAGTAATTGTGGGACCCTGGGGAGGTAAATTATGTATTTTAAGAATGGCTTCTCTATCAGTAGAGTAAAAAGAGTGGATCAAATGAACCATCCTCTAAGTAAAATACCTTCTGTCTCTATAATTTTATGGCTCTTAATAGAGAAGAGTGGTCTGGAATACCACTGAAATCTGTTGTAACTTATGTTAGCATCTGACTTATCTCTTAAATGTGAATTGCTTATTTAATATATTGATTTGCTCTTCTTAGAAATACACACAGTGAGTAGTATTCTTGCTTCAATCAGTCTTGAAATTTAGAGAGGTAATTAGAAGAATATGGGTACAGAATTTAATAGTTGTCTTGAATAATCTATATTATTTTATTTTTTGTTATCTACTTTTGATTTTCCTCATATTACAAATAGAGGTGCTCACTGAATTCTCTTCTGCTTATTGCAGTGTTTCAGTTGATTCTCTTCACATTTCCAGGTATAAACAAATAGGGATGGTTTTACCTCCTCTTTTACAATTTTATACTTCATGTCCTTCTCTTGTCTAATTGTGTTGGCCAGTATCTCCAAAACAAGATTAAATAATAGTGGTATATTTGTCATCACCTTGACTTGGATTGTTTCTAGCGTGTTTCTTGGATTGTTGCTAGCTTTTGAGCTGAAAACGTGTATGTTATTTTTAAAAAGTATAACAAATAAATATGTAAAATATAATAATGAAAATAAACGGGGAGTTGTAGAAGTATAATATGATGCCATTCATATAAAATGTTAAAATAAAAAAACATACCAGGGAGTGATTAATGTCCAATTCAGCGTATTGGTTACATCTGGTAAAAAGGAAGAGGAATGGGATGGGGAAGGAATATCCAGAGGGCTTCAATAAGTGTTATAAGTTATGGTTATGATTATTGCTATGTTTGCAACATTTTATAACAAAATAATTGGACTTGCTGAAGAAACAAGGAGGTGTCTGTTGAGGAATAGAGAAGATAGGAGGCATAAATTGAACTCACTTTTATAATTCAAGTGCATAAATTTCCTGAGAGCAGGGATCAGCTCTGTTCTCCTCTCTACCATGAACATATGCACAACACATAGTAGGTATTCACTTATAATTTTTGAATGAAAAAATAGAGGAAAGAAAGGAGGATATTTTTCATTAGTTTTCCCTATTCCTTCTTTCTCCTTATTCTTTCGTACACATCATTAATTAAGTAAAGCTTAGTTTAAATAATTTAGGCATATAGATCTATTTTGTATATTAGAAGCCTACATTTTTTCTAAATGTACAAAATGTTACCAAGTTTTCCATACAGCTTTCCAGAAATCAACATATTATTACATATTTATTGTGCTGCTTGTGATGTATAAAACACATAATACAAATTAATTATCGGGTACACTACTTGTGTGCTGAGTCCTAAAAATGATTCGTGCTACCTACATTCAGAGGAGGCAAAACGGTATCGCAGTCTCAAATGCCTGCTGTTGCTCAGTTATATTCCTGCTTTATCCTTCTTTTGAAATTGAATATGTCATATATCAACAAGACATTTCAAACTGTGGTGAAATACAGAGTATGCAGGTTATTTTTTTTATTTTAAAAGAAAATTGGAATAAAAAGATCACATTCTGTTTATGTACTTTCTATGATAAAATACGTAACAGTAATTTAAAAAGTTAAGAAAAGTAAAATCATTTTTTTAATGCTGTCATAGTTCAGTGGAGAATTAGAAATTTATGTTTCCTAGGTAATTGTTGAACACCTGTACTACGAAAATTAGCACTTTCCAATTGTTTAACGAATTTTGATTGAACAATATGGTTGCCACATAATGTGGCCATGAGATCATTAACTTTTATTTTCTCATTTTTATATATTTAAACTTATAATTTAATTTTCATTAACTGTTCCATTTTGTCAGTTTTGTATTCAATTTAATATTATACCAGGATTTTCTTTTGAGACCCTTCAGTTTGAACTCTCAACGTTTCCAAGAGCTTCCAAGAGTCCTTCATGGACCTACCTCTGTAGAAGCTTGTGATTCTTCTTCTTAAAAATAGAGGCTATTTTTTCTTTCTCAGCAAGTAAGCTTTTGTGTTAATAACTGTCAAAGAATTGAGAAAGCCATGGACCTCAATAATAAATCCTCTTTACATGAGCTTATTTGAAGACAAAAGAGCAGCCATCCCAAGGTAATGGCAGAATTTTATGTTTCTCAGAAACTGATCCTTGCAACATTTTCCCAATACCCCTTTTTGTTCTCAACTATTCCTGTATCCTCATGAGAGTTAGGAAATATAACACAACAAATCCTAATATTGTCAGAATGCTTGAAAAAATGAAAAGGCAGTTGGTATGTTTATCAGGATTTCTCATAAATAATCTTCAGGGAGCAGAATTCTAAACTGTTCTGGATTTAAAGATTGCTTTCCAATGATTTCTGCAAGACAGACTTAGGATCTTTTTGTATAAATGAGTAATTAATGTGGTCAGTATCTGTTGGGCAAAAAATGAATTATTTTGGAAAAATATGTGAGGTTTAAAATTTATTGATCATGAGCAGTTCTACTTGTCTGCGTGGTATATTGGAAAGAGAACTCTTTGGAGTCAGACAGAGCTGAGTTTAAATCCCAGCTCCTCTTATATTTTTAGGTATGTGACCGAGGGCAGTTCTTCAATGTCTTCAATTCTCAATTTTCTAGATGGGAAATGGGAATAAGACTTATCTTGCCTGGCATTTGTGAGGATTACATACAATGCATGTAAATACTCTGTATTTAATAAGTACTCAAAAAGTCAAAACTACTATTTGTTTCCCATGCATCTATATAGTAGGGAATTTATTCATATAGTCAAGAAATGTTGAGACACTGTGATATGATAGAAATGACACTAGCTTCTGAGGATACTGTGGTTAGCAAGACAGAGAAAATCTGCTATCATGGAGCTTCCACTCTAGTGAAGGAAGACAGATGATATATAAAATAAGTAAATGATCATTTCATTGTGATAAATGTTATGAGGAATGATCTGGTTGGTGGAGGAAGGGCAGGTTCCGTGCATGAAGTCAGAGAACTCACTGATTAAGAACGTATAACAAAAACAAAAAACAAAAAAAACTGGGCATATAAAATTAAAGGCAGAGGAAAGAGCTAGTGCTATTTGTTCAGGAATCAGAAGGAAGACCAGCATGTTTGGAGCTGCTTAAGCAAGTTGGAGAACTGTTCAAGATGAAGCCAGAAACGTGGAAGGGGCCAGATGATAATAGGACTTTATAGGCCATGGCAGGGGTTTGGATTCTACTCTAAACACAGTACTATTGGAGGGTTTCAAGCAAAGGTGGGATGTTTTATTCTCTGTGTCTTAAGAAAATTGCTGCCTACTATATGGACAATAGGTTGTACAACTGTGAAATGGAAGCAAGAAGGCTGATTAGGAAGCTATTAAATTAATCCAGGCAAGAAATATGACAGCATGGACTAAGATGGTAACAATGGAGATGGAAAGCACTAGACAGATTTTAGATACTCTGTGGTGATAGAGACAACAGGAGTTGGCTGTGGGGTGTGAGAGAAAGAAAAGAATCAAGGAATGACTCCTAGAGTTTGCATTTGAGCAATTGGGTAAATTATAGACCAAGAGAGGTATAAGGCTGTTTGGGGAGGTTGGCAGTGGTTAGGAAGAGGAATCAAGTTTGGCTTTGTACATGGTATGTTTGAGGTGCCTATTTAAAAGTTCAGTGAAGACATCAAGTAGCAGTGGACATATGAGTTTAAAGCATGGAATATACGCCAGGCTGAAGATATAAATTGGAGAGTCATCATAAAATAGATGGCATTTGAAGCCCTTTAGAGCCATCTCCAGATAACAGAACAGAGTTCTAAAGACAGTGATGAAAAGAAGTTAAAAGAAATAAAAGATACGGGGAAAATTCAGAGAACTAGGAGAAGAAAATTAAGAAAGATGCCTATGTGGTATTGGTAAGAATGCTTTAACTGCAAGTAATAGAAAGCGCAACTACTTTTTTAATATTTCATACCTTGTAGATTCAGAATTGAGAATATTAGATGTTTATAAGGTGAATAAAGACATTTTCTTTGTCTTCTGATGTTATCTGTGTGTTGACTTTAGGTTTGCCACTCCTTCTTATTCTTCAGGTCTCAATGTATCTGTCATTTTCCGGAGGGGGAGGAGCTTCTATGAAATTCTTAGGTCCTTCTAGTAAAACCCTCATAGCACTATACTTTCATTGAACATATCATAATTGCAGTTACATAGTTGCTCGAGTAACCCATTGTTTTGGACACAGATTACAAGCTCCATAATGCTGGGAGTCTGTCTCTTATGTATCATTTTTTTTTCTGTTTAGCACCTATCACAATACCTGACACATAGTTGATAGTCAGGGAAGAATGTAAATGGCTTTTGTAGCTCTCTGAATGCTCTTTTCAAATAGAGTTTTAAAATGTCATTGTATGTAACATTTTTTCTAATGTTGTATGGCCTAGATCATGGACTATTGAGAAACACTTTATACTTATAGAATAACTTACTGGTCATAGAAAACATTAGTTAACTAAGTACATTTTCAGGCAGGCTTTATAAGTGATTTGGTACTTGCCACATGGCCTACTTTTTGGAATCATTTAAGAACATAGCAGTACATGGTTTTCATTATGATAACAGTTTAAAACAAGGAGTTTAAAAACTAATATTTTTCTTTAAAAAGCAAAATAGTGTTTATATGGTTATCTGTGAATTCAAGATGTGGAAATGTGGCTGTTAGGTTTGACACTGATCATGAAATACAACTATTAGAGAAATTTTCTTGTGTGGAATTTTCTAAAATACTATTTTTAATTTTTCTTGAAGCAAAATCTACATTTTGTCACCCATGAAAAATTAATGTGCCATAAGAAATGTGTTACTTGGATGTCTAATGAGCTATTAATTTCCAATAAAACTGTGACGATTAATGGATTCACTCTAGGGAAAATAGCATTCAACTTGAAATAGAGATATTTGAGGCAACTTAATCTGTTCACTTGGGAGTAAAGTTTTTAAAATTCACTTTCTAAACATAAGTTTACTTCTCAAAGATATAGTCCTTTGATGTTAAGTTAATCTTAATAAAAGAGCAGTCAGTGTAAGTTACATTGAGAGGTATTTTTTTAAAGATTCACAATACCACTCTTTGAGAATGAAGGAGGGTATATTATTTCAATGCCATACCCGAACTCTAGAATATCAATCATTAAAAAAAAAAAAACAACTCTCCTTATGTATTGTCATGGTTTAGTTTTTTTCTCTTAACAGTTTATACCTGATAGACTATAATATACTTTCTCCATTGCACTGTAATTCTGTGCCTCCCTGTCTTCCACATTGGAACACGGGCTCCTCTAGGCAGCAAGACATTTCATTCATCTTTGTTATTTCCAATACCTTTCCCAGTGTCCGACACACAATCATTGTTCAATAAATTTTTGCAGGAGGAAGAAAGGAAAGATTCTAGGAATAGAATTTACTTCAAGAGTTAAGATTATCTTAAAAAGATAAAATGTTTAATATGAGTCAAGGGATGAAATGTATTCGAGCTGTTGTATATTTTGGAAATTAAGCCCTTGTCGGTCACATCTTTTGCAAATATTTTCTCCCAGTCCATAGGTTGTCTTTTCATTTTGTTTATGGTTTGCTTTGCTGTGCAAAAGCTTATAAGTTTGATTAGGGCCCATTTGTTTACCTTTGCTTTTATTTCTTTTGCCTTGGGTGACTGATTTAAGAAAATATTGCTACCATTTATGTCAGAGAATATTTTGCCTGTGTTCTCTTCTAGGAGTTTTATGGTATCATGTCTTATATTTAAGTCTTTAAGCCACTTTGAGTTCAATTTTGTGCATGGTGTGAGGGAGTGTTCTAACTTCATTGATTAACATGTGGCTGTCTAGCTTTTCCAACACCACTTGCTGAAGAAACTGTCTTTTCTCCATTATATATTTTTGCCTCCTTTGTTGAAGATTAATTGACCATTAATTTATTTCTGGGCTCTCTATTCTGCTCCATTGATCCATATGTCTGTTTTTGTGCCAGTACCATGCTGTTTTTATTACTGTAGCTCTATGGTATTATCTGAAGTCTGGAAGGGTTATACCTCCAGCTTTGTTATTTTCTCTCAGAACTGCTTTGGCAATTCTGGGTCTTTAGTGATTGCATATAAATATTATGATTATTTGTTTAGTTCTGTGAAAAATGTCATGGGTAAATTGATAGGGATAACATTAAACCTGTAGATTGCTTTGGGTAATATGGCCACTTTAACTATATTAATTCTTCCAATCCAAGAGCATGGGATTTCTTTCCATTTCCTTGAATCATCTTCGATTTCTTTTATCAATGTTTTATAGTTCTCAGAGTATAAGTCTTTCACCTGCTTGGTCAGGTTTATCCCTAGGTTTTCTTTTGTTTGTTTGTTTGTTTGTTTTTAATGCAATTTTGAACAGGACTTTTTTTTTTACTTTCTCTTTCTGATACTTCATTGTTAATGCAAAGAAATGCAACAGATTTCTGTATACTAATCTTGTATCCTGCTACCTTGCTGAATTCATTTATCACTTCTAATAGTTTTTGTGTGGAGTCTTTAGGGTTTTCTACATAGAGTATCATGTCATCTGCATATAATGACAATTTTACCTCTTCCCTTTTGATTTAGATACCTTTTATTTTTTCTTGTCTGATTGCTGTGGCTAGGACTTCCAATACTATGTTGAATAGAAGTGGTGAGAATGGGTGTCCTTATCTTGTCCCAGAATTTAGTGGGAAGGCATTCAGCTTTTCACCATTGAGTATTATGTTGGCTGTGGGTTTGTCACAAATGGCTTTTATTCTGTTGAGATATGTTCCCTCTATACCCAGTTTGGCAAGAGTTTTTATCATGAATGGATGTTGAATTTTATCATATGCCTTTTCTGCCATCTATTGAGATGATCATGTGGTTGGTGTCTTTTGTTGATGTGGTGTATCACATTGATTGATTTGTGTATGTTGAACCATCTTTGTGACCCTAGAATGATTCCAACTTGATCATGGTGTATGATCCTTTTTATGAATTGTTGGATTCAGTTTGCTAATATTTTGTTGAGGATTTTTGCATCTATATTCATCAAAGATATTGGCCTGTAATTTTCTTTACTTAGTGTCTGTCTTTTTGGTATCAGGGTGATGGTGGCTTCATAGAATGACTTTGGGAGTGTTCCCTCCTCTTCAGTCTTTTGGAAGAGTTTAAGAAGGAGTTTAAGAAGTTTAAGAAGTATAAGTTCTTCTTTGTATGTTTGGTAGAATTCCCCGGTGAAGCCGTCCAGTCCTGGACTATTATTTGCAGGGACTTTTAAAAAAATTACATATCATATTTTACTTCTAGTGATTAGTCTGTTCAAATTATCTGTTTCTTCTTGATTCAGTTTTGTCAGACTGTATGTTTCTAGAAACTTGTCCATTCCTTCTGGGTTGTCCATTTTGTTGGTATGTAACTGTTTATAATATTTTCTTATGATTTTTGTATCAATATTTATGCATTATTCATTGTTATTTCTCCTCCTTCAATTCTTAATTTATTTGGGTCCTCTCTCTTTTCTTCTTGGTGAGCCTAGCCAGAGGTTTGTTGATTTTATTTATCCTTTCAAAGAACCAGTTCTTGGTTTTATTGATTTTTTTCTATTGTTTTTTTAATCTCTATTTTATTTATTTCCTCTCTGATCTTTATTATTTCTTTCCTTCAGCTGACTGTAGATTGTGTTTGTTCTTCTTATTCTAATTCTTTTAGGTGGTAGTTTAGGTTGTTTATTTGGGATTTTTCTTATTTTCTGAGAAAGGCCTGTATTTCTATGAACTTCCCTCTTAGAACTTCTTTTGCTGTGTCCCATTGATTTTGTATGGTGTGTTTTTATTGTCATTTATCTTGAGGTATTTTTTTAATTTCATCATTGACCCACTGGTTTTTTAGCAGCGTGTTGTTTGGTCTCCATGTACTCATTTTTTGTTCTCATTTCTCTTTCTGTGATTGATTTCTATTTTCATTCCATTATGGTCAGAAAAGATGCTTGAAATAATTTCTATCCTTTTAAGTTTGTGGAGGTTTGTTTTGTGGCCTAGTATGTGGTGTATCCTAGAGAATGTTCCATATGCACTTGAAAAGAATGTGTATTCTGATTTTTTTGGATGTAATGTCCTGTAGATATCAACTAAGTCTAACTGTTTTATTGTGTCATTTAGGATCTCTGTTGCCTTATTGATTTTCTGTCTGGAAGATCTGTCCACTGATGTCAGCGGAGTGTTAAAGTCTCCTACTATTATTGTATTCCCATCAATTTCTCCCTTTATGTCTGTTAGTATTTATTTTATGTATTTAGGTACTTCTCTCTTGGGTGCATATATGTTAACAAGTGTGATATCCTCTTCTTGTATTGGTCTTTTTATCATTATATAGTGTCCTTCTTTGTCTTTCTTTATGGCCTTTGTTTTATTTTATTTGTTTATTTTTAAATTTATTTTTGGCTGTGTTGGGTCTGTTGCTGTGCACAGGCTTTCTCTAGCCATGTTGAGCGGGTTCTACTCTTTGTTGCAGCGCACAGGCTTCTCATTGTGGTGGCTTCTCTTGTTGGAGAGCATGGGGTCTAGGCACGTGGCCATCAGTAGTTGCAGCATGCGGGCATAGTAGTTGCGGCATGCAGGCCCTAGAGCATGCGGGCTTCAGTAGTTGTTGTGTGTGGGCTCAGTAGTTGTGGCGCATGGGCTCTGGGGTGCACGGGCTTCAGTAGTTGTGGTGCATGGGCTCGCTAATTGTGGATCGTGGGCTCTAGAGCGCAGGCTCAGTAGTTGTGGCTCGCAGACTTAGTTGCTCTGCGACATGTGGGATCTTCCTGGACCAGGGCTCAAACCTGTGTCCCTTGCATTGGGAGGCAGATTCTTAACCACTGCACCACCAGGGAAGTCCCTGGTCTTTATTTTAAAGTCTATTTTGTCTGATATGACTATTGCTACCTTCGCTTTCTTGTCATTTCCATTTGCATGAATACCTTTTTCCATCCCCTCACTTTCAATCTACATGTGTCTTTTTCCCTAAAGTATTTCTCTTGTAGGCAACATATTGTAGGTTCTTATTCTGTTATCCAATCTGCCACTCTCTCTCTTGATTGGAGCATTTAGTCATTTGACATTTAAAGTATTTATTGATGATTATGTATTTGTCATTTTAAACCTTGTTTTCCAGTTGATTTTGTATTTTTTCTTTGTCCTTGTCTTCCTTTTGACTTTCCTTTTCTGGTTTGATGGTTTTCTTTTGTATTATGCTAGAGTTCCTTTCTTTTTGGTTTTTGTGAAGCTGTTGTATGTTTTTGATTTGTTATCCTGGTTTTCAAGTATGCTAACCCATAACTATACCTACTTGCTTTAGACGGGTAGTCATATAAACTCAAACACATTCTAAAAGGTCTACCTTTTCTTACTTCCCTCCCCGACATTTTGTGATTTCGATGTCCTATTTTACATCTTCATGTTTATCCTTTTGCTGTTCATGGTAGTTATAATCGCCTTCACTGAATTTTTTTCATTGTTTTTTATTCTGTGTACTGGCTTATTTAAGGGATCTTCAGTCCTCTTATATATTTGCCTTTCCTGTTGTGATTTTCCCTTTTCTGTAGATTCTTACTTTTTTTCTATTTAGAGAAGACCTTTCAATATTTCTTTTAGGATTGGTTTACCATTGCTATATTCTTTTAGTTTTTGCTTGTCTGAGAAATTCTTTATCTCTCCTTCTGTTCTAAATGATAATCTTGCCTGGTATCCTAGGTTGCATGTTTTTCCCTTTTAGGACTTTGAATATATCTCGTCACTCCCTCCGGGCCTGCAAAGTTCTGTAGAGAAATCAGCTGATAGCCTTATGGTAGTTCCACTGTAACTCGCTGTTTTTCTCTTGCTGCCTTTATAATCCTCTCTTTAACTTTTGCCACTTTAATTACGATATATCTTACAGTAGGGCTGTTTGGGTTCATCTTGTTTGGGATCTTCCGTGCTTCCTGTACCTGGATATCTGTTTCCTTCTTTAGGTTTGGGAAGTTGTCAGCCATAATTTTTTCAAATATATTTTTGATCCCCTTTTCTCTTTCTTCTCCTTCTGGAATTCCTGTTATGTGTAGATTGGCATGCTTTGTATTATCCCATAGATCTCATATATTGCTTTTATTTTTTAAATTTGTCTGTCTGCTGTTCTGATTGGGTGATTTCTGTTATTCTGTCTTCCAGATCACTTATTCATTCTTCTACATTCTTTAGTTTGCTATTTATTGCCTTTAGCTCAGTTTTCACCTCAGAAATTGAGTTGTCTAATTTTGATTGGCTCCTCTTTATGGTTTCTAGTTCCTTGTTACAGTGATCTACATTTCTATTGATAGTCTTTCTTAATTCCTTCTGCATTTTTATTACCTCCTTTTTGAAATCGGGGTCTGGTAGACTGGTGAGGTCTGTATCATTGTTTGTTCATTTAGGGGGATTCTGTTGTTTTTTAAGTTGGCAGTAGTTCCTCTACTTTTTCATTTTACTTATATTTCTCTGACTCTATGAATTTAGGAGAAACAGTTATCTACTGTAGTTTTAAAGGGCTATTTTTATATGTGAGTGACCCTGTGTAGACCATGTGAGTCCAATATCGTTGGTGCCAGGGTTGTTTTTGGTATGGATGCTTGCCAAGTCTTTCCTCGGGGTGTGCTGGCCCTTGTCTCCTTGATAGACGGTGTGTTTGGTGTTTTGGTGACCAGAGCCTGTGCTGGATGTTGGGCAGGGCCTCCTCTTTGCCCTGTGGTTCTCACAGCCCTGTTGGGGTTAGGGTCTGCTCCCCAGTTGTTGGAGTAGAGGCCCCAGATCCAATTGTGAGCTGTGGTGTGAGATAGGTGGGACTGGAGTGCTCCCTCTGGGAAAGGAGCCACTGCGTGTTCTTCCCCAGGAGCTGTCTGCCAGGATGTGTGACTCTGTGATGCTGCCTGTCACCTGGTGTGTGTGCCCACAGAAATCACTGTTGCTGCCGCTGCACTCGGGCCACCTCCACTACAGGAGCGCTAGTAATCAGTTCAGATTTCAGCCCTGCCTCCACGTGAGCGCCCGCGAAATTCACAAAACCCATGGTGGCAGAAGCTATGCCCTGCTGTGAGCACACTGATAATGAGGCTGCTATGGTAGATCCACACCTCTCCCTTACTGAGTTGACAGTGGGGCTCCTATGACAGATCTGCCTTCCATCCTGCGCACGCCCCCTGTTGTGGCCCAGGCCACACTCCAGGACCTTCAGGCTGTCTCCCCACAGCCAAACTGGTTCCTCTCCCTAGGTCTGTCTGCTGAAGCCCAAGTTTCAGCACCTAGCCACTGCACTCACCAGGAGGCACATATCTCCAGCTGTGCTGGTCTCTCTACCCTGGGGGGCTGCAGGCCAGCTCCCACACTCTCCTCTCCAGCCTCTGAAGCTCCCTGTGTGTTTCAGCACATTTCCCAGCTGGTGAAGGAGGTTCCCAGGGGTGCAGGTCCTGTCCCGATTCCTCCTCTTCTCCCTTTTCCCTTCATCTTACCTGGTTACGTAGGGATCTTTCCAGCAGCTTTGGTTGTATGAGATCTTCTGCAAGCTTGCAGTAGGTATTCTGTGAGAATTATTCCACATGTAGGTGTATTTTTGATGTATTTGTTAGAGGAGGTGAGCTCCACATCCCTCTACTCCGCCATCTTGATCTCCTCCACCCAAATTCTTTTAATATATATAAAATGCCTTTTAAATCTGTGTTGCATTAAACTCCTCGTTGTATTGTGAAGGATAAACAAAATGCTATCATATCCTATTGAAGAGGGCACTTCTTCCACAATGGCCAGTTCCACTATCAATGGCTATTGCTTATATTAATAAATAAATAAAATATGCTAAATATAAGTATTTTCCAGCTTGTATAATGAACTCAGTTATTGCTGAATAATTTCTAGTCATAAAACAGTGCATGTATGACTGGAAATTTTAATGAGCCAATCACTGATTTTTATACAACCTAGAAATTTCTTAGCTATGGAACTATAATTTGACTGGTGAGCTTGCATATCTTAAACATTTTTAGACTTTATTTTTGCCTCATTTTTGCTTGATGGAATTTTTTTTAACTCCTGGGAATTTAAACCTGTATGTGTATGTTTAGAACAAAAAATAAAACAACATAAATTTAGAAATGTCTCTTCTCCTTGAGTACCTGTGGGAAAAGCAGAGGTTCATATGTATTGTTTTCAAATATTAGTACATTTAGGATTTTTGAAATGTTACATTTAGTGAATAATAGATGATTTATGCAAAAATACTTTCTAAAGAGCCTCTTTAAATGTTATTTCTTAATATACCATAATCTTTTAATTCATATACATTGGACTTGTGCTATTCTTATTTGAAAATATACTTATATTGTCCCCTTATGGAATTTGAGGGGTTTTGTTTGTTTTATTTTTCTCTATAGTCAGTACTGACTACCCACCAACTTCAAAAGCAGGTAGCATTTTTTCTTCCAGTTTAATTGAGATATAATTGACATACAGCACTCTATATGTTTAAGGTATACAGCAAAATGATTTGATTTATACATCGTGAAGTGATTATCACAAGTTTAAGTGAACATCTATCATCTCATATATGCACAAAATTAAAGAAATAGAAAAAAAAATTTTTTGTGATGAGAACTCATGATTTACTCTCTTAACAGCTTTCATGTATAACATACAGTGTTAATTATAGTTATCATGTTGTACATTACATCCCTAGTGCTTATTTATCTTATAAGTTGAAGTTTGTACCTTTTGACTGCCTTCATCCAGTTTCCTCCCCATTCACTTCTCCTCACCCCACCCCCTAACCCAAATCTGATCTCTTTTTCTATGAGTTTATTTGTTTTTGAAATTTAATTGACCTCCAATACTGTTAGTTCCTGTTACATAACATTCAGTACTTCTATATATTTCAAGGTGATCACCATGATAAGCCTGGTTACATATGTTAGCATACAAAGATATTACATAGTTATTGACTATATTCCCCACACTCTACATTTCATCAAAAGCAGGTAATATCTTTTAAACCAAAGTGTTACAGATGAAGGAAAGTTAGGGGCCTCTAATGTTCATTTCCAGCATACACTTCTATGCTTATTTCCTAGATATTAGATAGTCTGCCAGAGAAGGAAAATATTTTTATCTTTAAGATCATAAGTTCCGCAGGGGTTATCAAACATAAACCTTATACAGGAACTCATCTGTCAGAGAAGAGTGTTATGGTATTCTTAGCCCCAGCAGGTTAGCACCATATCTTAAATATATCTTAAATACCTAAAAATTCATATTATGAAAGTTACACTTTTCTTCATGTTTATGAGAAGATATAAGCTTATAGAATTAGGTTTATGCTCATTAAGTGTCTAACCTAACTCACACTTACCATCCATCATTCATTTTCTTTTTTCTAATCCTATTTTGCCAGACTCTTTCCTCCCACTCACTGTTCTTCCTTTCCTATAAATATGCTCTCCCTAGATGACTGTACCAGTCCTTAGGGCCTTCCTTCCCAGGTCATAGAGATTCTCTCTTGATCTGAAATCATACATGGGAAATCCAAAGTCTTATTTTTAACTGTCCCATTTCCATGCCACCAAAAGCCACCACAAAGAAGTAAAAAGTAACAGGAGGAACTAAAGACTTAGAAAAGCAAACCTACTCTCCTAGATCTGCTCCAGAATCACAAACTGAGAGATAAGTGATTGCTCAACAAATGAAATAGAATTATTCATATATACTCATACGTGAAATTAGAAATTTATTACTGTCCTTTTATCTATATACTTGGTATTAAAATAAAAGGCCATGATTTTGTAATATTAGGTAATGGGATATTTCTTTGATTAACTATCTTTTGAGTCACTAAGTAGAGAAAAAAGGTAGAAATTTACAAAATAGCTCCATTTTGTTTAACGACTTATGTGTTTGAGCTAGGTTTACTAAGAACATCCCAGGTTACTTTAATTTTACAATGTAGCCCTAGACTTTTTTTTTTTTTTAATGTATCTATTTATTTATTTTTGGCTGTGTTGGGTCTTCATTGCTGTGCACGGGCTTTCTCTAGTTGCAGTGAGCGGGGACTACTCTTCGTTGAGGTACGCAGGCTTCTCATTGCAGTGACTTCTCTTGTTGCGGAGCACAGGCTCTAGGAGTGCGGGCTTCAGTAGTTGTGGCATGTGGGCTCAGTAGTTGTGGCTCATGGGCTCTAGAGCGCAGGCTCAGCAGTTGTGGCGCACGAGCTTAGTTGCTCTTGTGGGATCAACCCTTGAACCCTTGTCCCCTGCATTGGCAGGCAGATTCTTAACCACTGCGCCACCAGGGAAGTCCTAGACTTTCTAATTAAATATGCAACTTCTGTCATAAGAAAAGAACCTCTTATGCTTTTTACTGTGAATTTAATTAAGCATTTCTTGTAAGTTCATTTCAGTATCTCTCATGGCCCACTGAAGTTGAGATTCAGTTGTAAAATAGTAGATTAATTACCTTTTGTATTAAATGAAATAAGAATCTCAAATATGCAACATCAGGAAATTTAATTGTGGTCTTCAATTGCTTATTCAATGCACTGGAAAACTGAATACAGAAGTACAGAAAAAAGGGCCAAAGGTTGTTAAATGTAGCACATCACACACATTTTGCACTTTACTTAATGATCCAAGTGTTTATTACTATGAAGTAAATGCACCATTTAAAGAATTAGAGTGGAATTGTAAAATGTTAAAAACTCTAATTAATTTTAGTCTGAAGCATGCAGCATGCTCATTTTTGCCTAAAACATTTTCATTATCGTATTTTTCCAGTTATTAAGAAAAATTTTTTCCTTATTGTGAAGCACTAGCATATTTTCTGTATTAAAAGCACAATCTTAAATGCCATTGAGAGTTATATCTGGTATATGTTTTTTTTTTTAAGTTTATTTATTTTTGGCTGCGTTGGGTCCTTGTTGCTGCGCATGGGCTTTCTCTAGTTGCGGCGAGCGGGGGCTACTCTTTGTTGCGGTACGCGTGCTTCTCATTGCGGTGGCTTCTCTTGTTGCGGAGCATGGGCTCTAGGCACACAGGCTTCAGTAGTTGCAGCACGCAGGCTCAGTAGTTGTGGCTCGCGGGCTCTAGAGCACAGGCTCAGGAGTTGTGGCGCACGGGCTTAGTTGCTCCGTGGCATGTGGGATCTTCCTGGACCAGGGCTCGAACCCGTGTCCCCTGCGTTGGCAGGCGGATTCCTAACCACTGTGCCACCAGGGAAGTCCCTCTGGTATATGTTTTAAATGAATAAAAGAGAGTAGTTTTTGACCTCAGATCAGAACAATATATTATATATTGCTTTTCTATACTTAGTCTACAACTAACAGAACAGGTTAAGTGTGTCTTCATATTTTTCACCAAAAGCTGTGTATATACTACAGTTTTAAAAGAACCATTATTAAAGCATACAGATAATTTCAACAGTTAATTTGAATCCAATTACAGTAACTTTTCTCTGATTAAAGGAATATTTAAAATCTAAAGAAAATATCATAAGAAAATAGAAATATTTTAAGTTAGTACTTAGCTGTACCTTCTCACTTTATTTTACTGTTTGTACCACCATGTGTGTCTTTGTCTGCTGTGAATAGTAAATTCTGTAAAGTAAAAACAACTGACATCATTCTCTTTGAAAACAGACTCCCATTATGCTTACTTATTTCTGGAAATAAAGCTTATGTTTTCTAATTGTGAAAGTAATCTGTGCTCAGAGTAGAAATGTAAGATGAATGCATGGAAGCACAGACAAGAAAATAAAAATTAATAGCATCACCATTATAAACATTTGAGGTACGTAAGGAATTTTAAATAGAAAAATGGAAAGCAAACAGTTTATTTTAGCTGTGTATTTTTAATGTAGAGGCGACGGTTACCTTGAATTTTCTTCCACATAAAATCTTTGTGCATACGTCACACTTACTTTGAATTTAGAAAACTTGCATTAAGTAGTCATTTCTATTTTGTTTTTTTAAATCTTTTTATTTTGAAATAATTTTAAACTTACAAAAAGTTGCAAAAATAGCACAGATAATTCCCATTTGCCCTTCATCCAGCTTCCTGTAGTGTTATCATCTTCTACTGTTCAATTATTTTATAGAGTGTTTATCTGATGTTTTCTCCTTACTAGATTTAGGTTCATGCATTATTGGGAAGGCTACCACAGACCAGAATTAATGTGCCCTTTTTAGTGCATCTTACCAAAGAGTTAATGTTAATATGTATTACTGGTAATGTTAACCTTCATCATTTGGTTTAGGTAGTGTTTGACAGATTTCTCCACTCTAAAGGTACTCATAAAGTCACCTTTAAAGATATAATGAAATAATGGGGAAAGTTTGTCCCTTTGTATAATCCAACCTTTAAAAGAAATAATTTAAAACTTGACAGTCTGTAGGGTAAATACAGAGTCATCTGTATTCATAGACTAATTTGAGTCCAAACATTACCTGAACAGTAGAAATTCCAGCTGCTAAAATAATTGCTCTTTGTTTGGAGTGGGTTACTTCAAGAGAAGGGAAAAGCAGGGTGGATAGGTTTTATTAATTGACATCAATTCTTTGAACTGTTATGAATCAAATTTATAAATAAGGAAAAATAGAGGGCCTCCTCTTCCAGATTGATGCTGCAAGCTGAGTAGTATTTAAACAGACTCTTCTGGGTTTTATTTGGTGGTAAAAGGAATCTAGTTTAGATTAAAATGGCAGTATTTTTACTTCTCTGTTATAATAACTCTTTTAGTCTCATGTTGCCACCTGGAGCATTAGCCCATAATTACATGGTCCATGTGTGCTTAGAAATTTTCATTCTCCTCACTACAACAATGCTGTCAGTGTACAAAGAGCAGGAAGGCCAAGGAACCACATTTAACTATTTGGCATTATGAGCGTTATTGTTATGTGCATATTCCTGAAATTCCACATGTAACTAGCAGATCTGCAAGGTTGCTATAATCAACATGTTTTCTGGAGTATAAATTAACAAGCTTAAACATTAAGAGGTAAACCTGTCTGCTTTCCAGCAGCCCCAAAGGGTACATTTTCTTGTTGGCTGCTTCAGAACACTTCATGAAACAAATGTCAAACTTGTCAGGGCTGTCACTAAGAAAATGATCCGTGTAGCAAGGTCTTCTTTCACTGGGAAAAAAACAGATGTCTTATCTTAGCAAAGAAAGAGTGACAAAAACCTACCATCTATCAGAAGAAAATTTTGCCTGCCTTTAATATCCAGTAGTGAAGAAATACTTTGGTAAAAAAACTTCCTTTCTTTGCAGTTTCATTCATTATGCATTCACTTGTGAATGATATTTGATTTGCTGCCTGAGCTATTTTAATGATTTTATTAATCTTGAACTGTTATAAAGTTCTTATAAAAATTGACGTCTATAGAGAATGGGCTTGAGGACACGGGGATGGAGAAGGGTAAGCTGGGATGAAGTGAGAGAGTGGCATGGACATATAAACACTACCAAATGTAAAATAGATAGCTAGTGGGAAGCAGCCGCACAGCACAGGGAGATCAGCTCCATGCTTTGTGACCACCTAGAGGGGTGGGATAGGGAGGGTGGGAGGGAGAAGCAAGAGGGAGTGGATATGGGGATATATGTATATGTATAGCTGATTCACTTTGTTATACAGCAGAAACTAACACACCATCGTAAAGCAATTATACTCCAATAAAGATGTTAAAAAAAAAATTGATGTGTAAACTTAGAAACACAAATTAGCACTTCCAAAAAAAACAAACAGAAAAAAAGCAACTTCTAAAATCCTTTCTGGAGCTTTATTATATCTAATTCCAATGTTTTATTTACAGTGATTAAAGTCTTTTGCTGTTATTTTTATTATTTTGATGATATTATACCATATTATACCATAGCAATTACAATGTGTTGGACTCTAGCAGTGGATTAAATGCCTTCTCTGCCCCTCCATAATCCTTTTCTGTATCCAGATCACAGCTATTCTTATACAAAGGGAGAAAGAGATTGTATCTTGTTAACTTACACAAATAGTTTAAAGGCATAGAAAGGCAAGATACTTTTAAGACATTTTCTCTGCATAAAGAAACTTTTGTACCTGTCCTGAACAGGAGGCAGTATTAGAATAGACATGCATTTATTAACTATACTTTATTACTAAGAATAATTCAACAACAAAAAGACTGACATTATATGAAGAATGTTAGTTAATTATGAAAGTAAATATTATAGATACTTCGTAGTCCTCAGGATCATCAGGGTAACCAAGCTTGTTAAACCAGTAAGTCATATTGCTGTGGGAACTTAGCAGACTGTCCACATGATAAAGCCTCTACTTTTTTTCAAAAGCTAAAGAATATGAATTTGATAAGGGTGATTTTGGCTTATGATATTTCAAATATTTTTGCTTATTTCTGTTTTCAATAATGTTTTAGTAAATTCAGAAGTGTAACTACTGGATAAGGAAGGATATTATGCTTTTCCAAATTACAGACCTCTCTTTTACTCATTTTTTATTCCACTGTTTCACATAGTTCAGGAAACATTTATTGGACCCCCCTATATACTAAATGTGCCCTGTTAGGTGGTAGGAATATAAGATAAAGAAGATAAAGCCCTGCCTTGAACAACATATAAACAAATTCAGTGCTACCTAACAAAAATTTCTTGCCACGTTTACCTGCTGTTTTAATACTTTCTGTCAGTGTTTCACTGACAGAAGAGGACAGTGGAAAGTGTGGAATAGGATTTGGTTTTTGTTGGGTTGTAATTAAAATGTAATCTCTAGAGACTCTTAAAGTGGAAACTACCTGTTCATTAATAGATTTTCAAGAGTCAATTGAACATAATATCTCTATTCAGTAGAGACAAATTGGAAAAAATAAAAAATAAACAGCACACAGTGGCTATTATGCTTAGATAAATAAATTAAAATTACATTGCCAAAATTGATAGTCAGAAACCCCATTCCTAGCAGCCAACATATCTAATGATTCAGGTTGATTGATAATATTGATAATTTCTCTGCTTTCCTGGTGTTGACAAAGGCTAAATCACAGGTGCTGTTGAAATTTAGAGACAATGTATGTAAAGGAAGCTTTCTCCACCTTAATGTTTATGGGCAAGGGTATGGTTTTTTGTGGAAAACAAATATATATATATATTTGTTATATATATTATAACATTTAACATATACATATGTTATATATATATAAACAATATATATAAAAATATATATATGTTATATATATATAACATTAACATATACATAATATATATTTGTTATATATATATATATACCTTGATTTGCATTTACTTAATAAAGTCAGTTTACTAAGCAAAGCTCAATAATTATTTAATTGAATTTGGTTTTATAAAAAGATACGGAGATGCAGGGTGATGTGTAGTGATATTGAGGTTATTACTGCTGTCCAGAGATACTTAAGAAATTAAGCTACTAATACTTTAATTAACTCAGTAAAGAGTTAGTGTTTTTTACTTCCATTAATAAAAATGAAAGGCCTATCAGAAATATTAGGAAAGCAAGACTGCTTTGTACTTAGGTGTTGTTGAAGGAACATATATGATGAGATGGGTTATAAAATGTAAGATGAAATATTTTTCCAGATTCTCATTATTTATACTTTGGAGGTCACCATTTAATATTGAACACAAGATACACTTCATTCCTATGGAAGCAGACATTATGATGTCACTTTATTTATTCACCATGTTCCACAGGAACCTGCTATGAATTATGAGGCCACCACTTAGAATCGAAACTGTAGAAGAATGTAAGCATTCTGTCGCCTCACATGCCCATTTTAGAGTTTCCTATTTTAGAACTGACTGATCTTCAGATAACATGGTGGCCACAAGCAATTGGAAAATTGGCAGACCTGTCAAGAAAGTATGCTGGATGAGACCAAAATGCCATGCTGGGTACATAAAATGTCTCAGAAGTTAAATTTACTGTTTTTTTTATCAAATAGTGAAGTAAAAATATCTGATTGACCCCCTACAAAGGACACTTTTTAGTAGCAGGTGTTTTCAAAAGTAATTCTTAGGTCATTGATAAAATAAGTTGTTTTTAAAAACATACAGAAATTTTTACTCAATGTGTAGTATAAAACAGCAAAACAGCACCCACTGTGAATGTTAATGTTTAAATGTTGCATAATTGTGCCATTTTGTTTATAGCCTTTCCCCTACGATTACTGGAGTCATGATAGTTAATTCTTCAGAGAAATGACGTTAAAGTGTATTAAGTATAGGTGATAAAATGCCCTGAAGTTTATATTTTAATGTTTTCTAAAATTTATTTCACAGGAAGATGAAAATGAAGCTGAAAGAAAAAATACATCTCAGGAGCTCAACATGGAACAGAAAAATCCAAAGAAATAAAGGATTTTCTGCAGTGTTTTGAAAAGTTTGCAACTTATGTAGTAGCAGATGAAATTTCTAATTGTAAAATGTTAAATTGTAAAATCTAATTTGCAAAATATTCTCAATAAAGTCGTTGAAAATGAAATAGGAACATGCGTTTGGAATTTGTATTTTTTTAAGAGCGATTTAAACTTTTATATAAAAGTTAGACTGTTAAAATATTTTTTTAAAATTCTTTACTGAAATTTGAGAATAAGAGACAGAATTTTATCTGTAACCCGTGTTAACACATGTGGATGACTTAAAAAAAAAAAACTCTGAAAGTCTTTTCCCCTTACAAGCCTCTGTTGTCTTCTTCAAGGACCTTAACAGAATCCCAATTACTATAAAGAAAGTCCAACATAGTTCAAAAATGAACAGGAAATGCTTGCATGTGAAAACACTGAAAACCAACTACTGCCACAAGATTAAATACCATTTTCTGATTTCTGCCAATGTTTTTGGCAGATGTCTTTGATTATCTAAAGCAGAGTTTCTTAAAATGAGAAGCAGTTTCTTAAATTGAGAAGCAGAACTTTGGAAGGCTTATAAGAGAACGCCAGCATACACTTCTTCCCTGTGAGAATGAAATCTGTATACTTAGCCTGGAGCCATAGTTTTATCACAAGCATCTGACGAGCTCAGTAAAGGTGTGACAGTGGGACAGGCTGGCAGCTATGATACAGTAGGCTGAAATGGGGACAACTGCAAGTAGGCAAGATAGAAAATTCATTGATGTATAGCCTCAAATAATGTAACTATGGATATCAGGAAAATAGCTATATCCCACAGATTGGACTCCCTGGATGAATTTTGAAGCAGAGTTTGAGCCAAAGAAAACCCTGAGTAGGCATGTCAGAGTCTGAGGAGGGCCTGTGCAATAAGCAAATACAAAGATTAATTTGACTTTTTCCCATTTTTTTTCTATTTTTTGGAATAGATATTACTCTATTTCAAAATACCCATATTCACTTAGATTGGAGTTACATTAGCGGTGTCACATTTGAAAAGAAACAATAATACATGATTTATATCATCATTAAAATCTATTACATATACTATGTTGTAGGTACTGTGCTAAACAGTATGCTTTATACCACTAATCATCCCTATTAACATATAAGATAGTTATTATTACTTTTCTTCACGTTACCAATGATCAAGCTGAGACTTAGGGGAAATAAATTAACCAAGGTTATGTAGCATGTAATTGGCAGACCAAAACTTCAAACCCAAGCAGTCTCACCCCAGAATATCACACTTAATTACTGTGAACTTCCTATTAATGTCATACCTCTTTTCAATTCACTATCTTCCCCAAAAACATAGTCTTTCTTGTTAGCACCTTATTTACCACCTGCTACCTCCCCTTTAATTATTTTTCTTCCCTAAATTCTTAGCCATGCTTAATTTGAAAACTTTGGCTTAAGTGAAATAATTAACTACTATTCCAGCTCCCCTAAAACATGAAAATCCTGCTTTATCTTTTCTACGCTGAGTTACGATGGAACAAGTGTAAAAGCATCTTACTGCTTCTCTACAATTTTTCAGTAACTTTTTGGCCATATTTTTCAGTAGACTGTTGATGCAGTTACTAGTGTGCTGTCATCTCATCTCTTAATACTTTCATTTCTAAAATAAGTTGCTGAGTATGAGAAGAACAGGGACACTCAGCCACCCAACAGGCATTTTAAATGTTTATGATACCTTTAATCATTTAAAACTCTAGTTTTCCTTTTTAAAAATATTTTTAAATATTTATGTATCCCTCGGCTTATGGACAATGAGTAATAAAGTAAATCACTGTAAATTTCCTCTAGGGAAAATCTGCTGTATGAATTTATCAAATTTTTAGGGTTTATACACTTATGTCTAAGTATATACACATAAATCTTGTTATAATGCTAAAAGATTGCCCACATTATATGACTAAGCTGGTCACTTTATTCGAATCAAATTTTGCATATTATGTAGTTTTTTATATAGAGTATAACATACTGTATTAGCTCAGGTGGCCGTAACAGAATACCTCAGGCTGGTTGGCTTCAAAAGCAGAAATGTATTTTTTCACAGTTCTGGAGGCTGGAAGTCCCAGATCAGGATTCAGCAGGTTTTGGGTTCTGGTGAGGACTCTCTTCCTGGCTTGCAGATGGTGGCCTTGCTTCAACCTCACACGGTCTTTCCTAGGTGAGTACACACAGAAAGAGGGCAGGTGAGCTCTCTGGTCTCTTTTTATAAGGACACTAATCCTATCGGATCAGGACTCCCAACTTCATGACCTCATTTAACCTTAAGTACTTCCCTACTCCAAATACAGCCATACGGGGGGCCAGAGCTTCAACATGTGAGAATTGGCAGAGGTGGGGATGGGGGGAGGGGCAGTCAGTCCATAACTTATTTAAATAAGTCCAAATGCCTCTGTTATAACAATTCCAGTCATGTTAAGGAACACTAGAGTGAAGTCCCAATGAAATGTTTATGGCATTGTGGATTATATATATTTAGGATCCTTAGAAACATTAACAATTAGAATATGATCTAACAATTGATTTCTAAAGAAGACAAACCACTACACAGTTATGTATACCTGTTTTATCTCTACATCCCCATTACTTAGCTTGTTTCCTGACCCATACTGGGTAAGTTAGCTAAGTAACTAACTTAGCTTAGTTACAGCTAAGTCAGCCTGTAACTAACAATATAGAATACCTGAAAGAAAAAACTTCTTTATACTGCACGATTCCTGTATAATTTCCACCCACTCAACTGAATTGTATTTTCTTCATGTTAGTTATTGAGCTATACTTCTTCACATTTTCAAAGAATTTAAAAGTAAAACAACTTTTAATCAGTACTTGTCTATCATACTTACATACATCATTAAAAAAAAAACAAAAAACTGTATACAGAATTCTCTCTCCTCAGGGCTGTGGAACACACAGCAGAAGTAGAAAGAGGTGTTAATGCTGTCCTTGCAAGGAAGTTGCTGGGCACTAAAATGCCCAAGTTCTTAAATTCAACCAACAAAATTGCATTGGAACCTACTATATGCCATGCACTGTCTATCACCGGGGATTCATAACAGACAAACTCCCTCTGCTGTCACTGTCTTAAAATTCTTAATACTTTTTGAATACGGAATCCCACAGTTTTACTTTGCACTGGGCCTGCAAATTCCATAGCAGGTACTAACATATGTTGCTTTTACTCTTTAAATCAGTTTTATTGGAGTATAATTTACATACAGCAACATGCACCTATTTTGAATTTGCAGTTCAATAAAGTTTGATAAATGTACATATCTACATAGGTACATTTATAGCATTTCAAGATATAAAGCATTTCCATCACTCCAGAAAGTTCTCTTTTGCAGTTTTGCAATCATTCACACACCGCTACTATAGCAATGGATTTGCTTTTTTTTCTTGATTAGTTTGCCTGTTTTAAAATTTCATGCAAATGGAATCATTTCATACGTATTCTTTTGTGCCGGGCTTTCTTCACTCAACATAATATTTTGAGATTCATCCGGGTTATTTCATGAATCAGTAGTTTATTCCTTTTTATTACTGAGTACTTTTTCGTTGTATGAATATACAATTTGTGAATCACCATTGTGTGAATATACCACCTGTTGCTGGACATTTGAACAGACATTATACAAAAGAAGATTTACAAATGGCCAATAAGTGTATGAAAACATGCTCAACATCATTTAGTTATCAGGAAAAAATGCAAGTTAAAACCACAGTGAGTGACTACTGTATACCCATGGAAATGTCTGTGTTGTCCAATACAGCAGCCACTAGCCACATGTGGCTATTAAGCACTTGAAATACAACTAGTCTGAATTGAGATGTGCTGTAAGAATAAAATACATAACCAATTTTGGTGACTTAATATGAAAAAAGAATGTAAAATATCTTAACTTTTGATTACATGCTTAAATGGTAATATTTGGATAGATTTGGTTAAATAAAATATATTACCAAAAGAAACTTCAACTATTTTCACTTTTTTAATGCGGTTCTTAGGAAACTTGGATGTGTAAATTCCATTGTATTTCTACTGGACAGTCATAGGTGATCATTTAAACTCTGATAATGAAATGTTGGTGAGGTTATAACACAACTGGAATTCATACAAAGAACTCAGCTAAGCCATATCAGGCTCATGGCCCATAGAAACTCAGAAATAATAATTGTGTTGTTATAAGCTGTAAATTTTGTGGTAATTTTTATGCACCAATAGAACTCCAATGGAGGTATTACATAAAAGGTTAGGGATAGGTTGCTACTTCTGGCAAGTTAGGCATTCAGCAATGGTAACCAAATCAAGAGTAAACACTAGTATTATTTTCTATACACAGCCTTCATCCCTCCAGAATGTCCATTTTATTCATGAGCCTATTAAGAAAGCAGTGATGGAAAGAAGCAGACTAACAGCTAAGGGAATTGTCATCTTGTCCACGTGATTGCTGGTCCAAGTGTAAAATGGTACACCACTTTGGAAGAGAGTTTGGAAGTTTCACATGAAGTTAAACATGCCCTTAACATATGACCCAGTTACTCTGCTATAGATTTTTACACACGAGCAATGAAAAGATATGCCCACAAAAAGATTTATATATGAATATTTTAAACAACTTTATTCATAATATTCTTAATAGCCAAAAACTGGAGGCAATTTTTTTTTCTTTTAAGTAGAAGTTGTGCTTCATAATGGTTATTCTTTTTTTTTTTTAACATCTTTATTGGAGTATAATTGCTTTACAATGGTGTGTTAGTTTCTGCTTTATAACAGAGTGAATCAGTTATACATACACATATGTTCCCGTATCTCTTCCCTCTTGCATCTCCCTCCCTCCCACCCTCCCTATCCCACCCCTCTAGGTGGTCACAAAGCACCGAGCTTATCTCCCTGTGTTATGCGGCTGCTTCCCACTAGCTATCTATGTTACGTTTGGTAGTGTATATATGTCCATGCCACTCTCTCACTTTGTCACAGCTTACCCTTCCCCCTCCCCGTATCCTCAAGTCCATTCTCTCGGAGGTCTGTGTCTTTATTCCCGTCTTGCCCCTAGGTTCTTCATGACTTTTTTTTTTTTTTTTCTTAGATTCCATATATATGTGTTAGCATACGGTATTTGTTTTTCTCTTTCTGACTTACTTCACTCTGTATGACAGACTCTAGGTCCATCCATCTCACCACAAATAACTCAATTTCATTTCTTTTTATGGCTGAGTAATATTCCATTGTATATATGTGCCACATCTTCTTTATCCATTCATCTGTCGATGGACACTTAGGTTGCTTCCATGTCCTGGCTATTGTAAATAGAGCTGCAATGAACATTTTGGTACATGACTCTTTTTGAATTATGGTTTTCTCAGGGTCTATGCCAAGTAGTGGGATTGCTGGGTCATCTGGTAGTTCTATTTTTAGTTTTTTAAGGAACCTCCATAGTGTTCTCCATAGTGGCTGTATCAATTTACATTCCCACCAACAGTGCAAGAGTGTTCCCTTTTCTCCACACCTTCTCCAGCATTTATTGTTTCTAGATTTTTTGATGATGGCCATTCTGAGCGGTGTGAGATGATATCTCATTGTAGTTTTGATCTGCATTTCTCTAATGATTAATGCTGTTGAGCATTCTTTCATGTGTTTTTTGGCAATCTATATATCTTCTTTGGAGAAATGTCTATTTAGGTCTTCTGCCCATTTTTGGATTGGGTTGTTTGCTTTTTTTGATATTGAGCTGCATGAGCTGCTTGTAACTTTTGGAGATTAATCCTTTGTCAGCTGCTTCATTTGCAAATATTTTCTCCCATTCTGAGGGTTGTCTTTTGGTCTTGTTTATGGTTTCCTTTTCTGTGCAAAAGATTTTAAGTTTCATTAGGTCCCATTTGTTTATTTTTGTTTTTATTTCCATTTCTCTAGGAGGTGGGTCAAAAAGGATCTTGCTGTGATTTATGACATAGAGTGTTCTGCCTATGTTTTCCTCTAAGAGTTTTATAGTATCTGGCTTTACATTTAGGTCTTTAAGCCATTTTGAGTTTATTTTTGTGTATGGTGTTAGGGTATTCTGCAATAGTGTTTGTAACAACACTTTAAAAGTAATAACTATCTACAAAAGATGCTAATAAAGTTTAAAAAGAAATTAAACAACATACAAAAAATTGTAAAAATTCAACATTCAAAAAACAGTGTGATGCTTTCTTGAAAACATTTAATGTAGTTAAAGATTTTTAATGATTTCATGTTCTGTTTTAATGATTTTTTGAATGACTTTGCACTTGAAAATACATTGAAACACAATTTAAAACGTTTAAACCTTAACTTTATCTTCTGGGTAATTCTATCCATTTCCATTGGGATTAGAAAGCTTGACTGAGAGGGAAAGCAAGATGTATGCCCAGTTGCTCCAACTTTAAATGACTATAAACTGCTTTGAGTTTCAACTGTCTATGAACTTCTTTGAGTTTTATTTCCACACACATCAAATAAGACATGCTCTTTCCAAGGTATAATATTTCCCATTTGTAACTTTCTGATCATCCAGATGAAATGAAGTGAGTCTAGGTAGCTTTGCTTCTCTAATATTTTTTGGAAAGCAATAATTACATTCTTATTGTGTGTAGGGATATATTCTTTCGTATGTATATATTCTTTCTGTAAAACAATCACTAAGACTCTCCTCTAAGATTAAACATTTGGAGGCATTTGAAATATCCATACTCTTGTAATTTGTCTTGTTTTTCCCAGATGCAACAAATTGTTGCTCTTTAAGTTGGACGTGTACAAAACAAAAAACGGAAAATGCTTCCTGTAAGTGCATCTCTCCCATGGCTATGTAAGATTTATTCCAAAATCCACTGAGAAAGAAGAAATAAGTTCAGTTAATTGCTTTGACATTTTCCAATGCCTTGGATCCCTGAGGCCTGCACACATTTCTATTGGTTGGGTGCTAGCACCACATGAAACTGGAGCAACTTACTACTCCTAAGAGTAGGCTAAATAATGTTTACTCTGAATAGTGAAGGTTGATTAGAAACCCTCTCCTTTTCACATTATCTCAAGAAAACAGTTTTTATACAGCCATGAATGAGCAAATTTCATCCCCGTCCCACACTAACCTGAACAATCATAGCAAGTAATAAATGTCTCCCCATGGTGAATTCAATGTGGAGTCTGGGGTTTTGTTATCTAGAGAGGAAGTTAAGTGCTAACAGCAACCGCATGAAAACACATGCAACTATGGCATAATTCTGATTTGTTTAAAAAAAACGATTCATTTCCTTGTTACAAAGCCAACTAAGTACAACCATTTAAAACTGTTGAACCATGAAAGCCATTTTCCTTAAGGGTTTTAAATTTAGGAAGAGACGCATGAAATTTATGGCTTTAATGAGATATTCTTTGCCTGCAGTCAAGATGAGAGCTAGATCATTGGTTTCTCAGCATGACACCTATATGTTCTGTGCACTTGATATCATTAGGCTCATCATAACACAGCCAACATCACATTAACGTTTGAAAGGTTCACTTTTGTCTCTTAGTTTATGTCTTTCATTTACACCTATGGCATGCTAAATATCTCACTCTAGAATAAAAGATATACTCTACCTTTATTGATACTGTCAATGGAGTAAAAAAATTGCTATTTTCATATCCATGTTTCAAGCCACAGTCAATAGATATGGTTTCCAGGAAACAATAGATAATTGAATCAGATGTTGTGTGTATAAGTCTGAATATGATACCCTTACTTTTGATACATAAGGAGCAGAAAATGTGGATTGCCCTGATGCATGCAGTTCCAACCATTATTATTTTTAACATTGAGTCTAATTCTAAATGTGATAAAAGATTATTGTTGCTTTTAAAGATAGATGAACTCTTTCAGGATATTCAGATTTCAGGGCAATGAGAAAGGCAACTTATTAAACAGTATCAGAAAGAGGTAATAATCACTGTAGAAATATGTCATTTTATGTTCTATGATGAAATAACACATATGAAAGAGCTCTGAAGAATCAAACCTACTATTTGCAAAATATTATTTTTTGACATTATACAATAAAATTCTATGATTAAGGAAACTAATCATTTAAGTTGTACTCTTAAATTTGTGCAAATGTTTGAAAGTATTTTATCTGTAAGTTTATGATCCCTGTATCATTTATTATCATCAACAATTTCATATATTTGCAAGAGAATGGAGAGCAGAGTACAATGAATCCCCATGTACTCATAACTGAGATTCAACAATTATTAAGATTTTGCCATGTCTGCTTTATCTATGTACTTTTTCCTCTCTCTCACCAAATTGTCTTAAAACAGATCCCAGACTGCAATACTTTTTAGCTTATATTTCTCTCCTTTAAACAATTCATTGCTGATTGAAGTATATTTCATTTATACATGCTTTTCTATGACAGATGCACATTTTGTTTTGTTTTTTAATAATGTGAGACAATCAATAGGTTAATATGGTAATGGAAGATTGGACAACAGCAATATTTTGCCTCATGCACGTCAGTCCAAAGTTTTAGTGAAATTCAAAAAAATTTTGTTTTGTGTTTTTGTATTTTTTATAACGGTGATGGTCTAAGAAGCAGAAATTACACAGAATCACAGTTCACATTTGCGTTTCTGCACCTTAGGCAGAAAAATAGATCTAGTCAGAGCTGCAAATCATAAAGGAGAACACGTTTCAACCTCCAGAGCACTGCTGGACCAAGACATCTTTCTGATTATACTAATAAGGGACAAAACTGGTGCAGTAGAAACAAAGACCCAACACAGCCATAAAGAAAGAAAGAAAGAAAGAAAGAACGTGAATTTCTTTAAAAAAAAAAAACAAAAAACTGGTGCATTCAGCAATGACTTCCAAAATGTATTTTGTCAGTAAAAATCAAATTAACAATTGAACATTGGTTCAGGGTTCTCTCTTTTTTTAAGACTTTTTGGCAAGTATTGATTTGAGATTTGAAATTTTACACTTGATTGTATCTAAGTCTCTAAGTCAGGAATAGTCTTATGAAAAAGGTTTTAGTAGGCTGTTTGTCTTCATTGCCCTTAGACACACCCAATCTGTGAGTTCCTTCTTCCTTCACCCCAGCCTAGGTCTATCTTCCCTGAGGAACAACTTGTGCTCAAGACCTTTCCTTCACACCTACATTTTTCCTAGACTCCTCTGAAATCAAGCTCTCCTTCTGCCTCCCCTCCAATCCATGATCTATTTTCCATGGGGTTCCACATACTCCATTTAGTTATATCACAAGAGAACAGCTGACAAATATGGTGAATGAATTCTTCGTGAGTCTATTAGGCTAGGCTAGGCTATGCTGTGGAACCAAACAATCCCTGAAACCTCAATGCCTTAAATCAACAGAAGTTTACTTCCCACTCACGTCACTATGTGATATGGGTTAGGTGGCTCTTCTTGGCACTTCTTCTCTAATGTTCACATTGCAAAGTCTCCATTTCAGTGTTCACCGTGAGTGAGGGGGGAAGAGAGACAGAGACAGAGACAGATTCTGGTTCTGGTTGGGGAGACAAACAGGGACACAGAAAATTGTCATGATTTAAGTGCTCCAATAGAGGTTGATAAAGGGTGATACGGATCACAGCTAAATAAGCCCAGAGGTGGAAAAAGCACGCCATAAAAATAATACTTGAGTCTGACTTTGAAGACCTGGGATTTTATCAGAAATAGTAGTGGGAAGAGTGTTTCAGAGAGGTGAAAGAGCAGTATGCAAAGGTGCAGAGTTTTCAAACGTTAAAGACAACTCAGAGTGTCTGGATCCAGGAGAATGCAGGGCAGGAAGTGAGAGGAGCTGAGTCTGGGAAGATAGGATGACGTTTTCTTGTGAAAGCCTTTGGGTCTTTGCTAAGGCACTTGAATTTAGCTCTATAGAATTGGACATACATTAATATCAAATGGTAATGAGGAACTAGTGGTAATGGCTGTACAGTATTGTGAATGTAACTAATGCCACTGAGTTACACACTTTAAAATGGCAAGTTTTATGTTATATACATATTTTTTTGCCTCAACTTAAAAAATTAACAATAGAATATACCAAAAACCATTGAATTGTACAGTTTAAATGGATGAATTTTGTGGTAGGTGCATTATATCTCAGTAATACTTTTTTTTTTTTAAAGAGTTAAGCCTAAAAAATAATAAAATCGTATGAGGAGCTTTTAAGAAAATTGACATTTGAGCCCTATCCAATAATCAATTAAATCAGAATCTCTCAGGGTGGGCCGAGCATTCAGCAGCTTGAAAAGCGCTCCAGGTGATTCCAATGTGCGGCACAGAATCACTGCTGTAGGCAATAAGAAACCAGTGAAGAATTTTAATCAGGGGAATAACATGATCAGATTTGCATTTGAGGAACACAGATCCCTAGCTCAGAGCTTTCAGTAGCCACATACATGCGTATAGAGACTTTATTCATAAATGCCCAAACCTGGAAACAACTCAGATGTCTCTCAACTGGCAAATGGATAAATAAACTCTGGTATATTCATATAACAGAATACCAGTAAGCAATTTAAAAAAAAAATTAAAAAAACACCATCTTGACCATATTAACTGTATTTCTGATGCCTCAAACTCTATTGGCCAAGGCAGAATCTGCCCTTAGTTCCTTTTGGGCTTGTCTGCTGCCCGCCAAGCTTCCCTATTAACCTCAGCAATGTCACTCTCTGATTGTCACTCAAGCCAGAGACCTCGTTCATTTTGCCTTCATTTTTAAGAGTTATGATGTACATATAGTAAAATTCACTCTTTTAATGTACAGTCCTGAGTGTTTTGACAAACCGTACACTTGTGTAACCACCACTACAATTAAGTCAGAGAACAGTTCCATCACAGCCCAAAATTCCCTTGTACCCCTTCATAGCCAACTGTCAATGTCTCCTCCCCACACCCAACCTCTGGCAGGCACTCTTCTGCTTTCTGTTCCTTTAGTTTTGCCTTTTTCAGCATATCATATACATGAAATAATATAGTATGTAACTTTTTGAGTGGAGATTCTTTCACTTCAAATAGTTCATACGGGACTTCCCTGGTGGCTCAGTGGTTAGGAATCCGCCTGCCAATGCAGGGGACATGGGTTCGAGCCCTGGTCCAGGAAGATCCCACATGCCGCAGAGCAACTAAGCCCGTGCGCCACAACTACTGAACCTACAATCTAGAGCCCATGCTCTAGAGCCCGCAAGCCACAACTACTGAAGCCCATGCGCCTAGAGCCCGTGCTCCGCAACAAGATGCCACCTCAATGAGAAGCCCGTGCACCACAAAGAAGAGCAGCCCCTGCTTGTCACAACTAGGGAAAGCCCACACACAGCAACGAAGACCCAACACAGCCAAAGATAAATAATAAAATAAATAAATAAATAAAATGTTTAAAAAAAAATAGTTCATCCGTGTGGCTTCATGCATCAGTTCATTCCTTTTTATTGCTGAGTAGTGTTCTTTGTATGGATGGACCACAGTTTGCTTATCTACTCCTTAGCTGGAGATATCTGAGTGGTTTCTTGGTTTTGACGATTATGAATAAAGTTGCTGTAAACATTTTTATACAGATATTTGTGAGGACATGATTTTCAGTTTTCTTGGGTAAATGCCTAAGAGTGGGATTGCTGGGTCATGTGGTAAGTGTATATTTAACTTTATAAGTGCTACCAGAGTGTTTGTCAAAGTAACTGTAACATTTTACAATCCCACCAGCAGTATGTGATGGCTACAATTGCTCCAGATCACATTCTCATCAGTACTTGGTATTTTTTGCTTTGTTTTGATTTGGCATTAGCCATTCAAGTGGGCATCTCATTGTGGTTTTAATTGGCAATTCCCTAATGACTGATGATGTTGAACATTTTTTCATGTGCCTATTTGCCATCTGTCTATAATCTGCTGAAGTGTCTGTTTAAATCTTTGGCCCATTTTTCTATTGGGTTGTCTGCAAAGTCATTTTTTAATGTCCCTGATTGCCTTTCTCTAGCTATGACTAAAGCAGTCAGTTGTTCCTCCATTACAATAATCAGATTTTCTTTTTCTATCATTAAATATCCTTCTAGGTCCTGCTTTCAGCAACTAGTAGTATCCTCTTGTTAGATTCAGCCACCTATCTTTCCTCATTTGAGGCCCTTCTCTCACAAACCTCATGTCTCTGAACTCCCCTCTTCATCTAATGAAGTTGCTGCCTCAGTTCTACATCCTGCTCTGGATAATTCAGACTTCCTCATCGATACCCATAGCTCCCAACCTGCATTTAGCCAAGGCTGTTGTGCATTGTCTTTTTTTTCCCCTCTCTGTTACCCCAAATATCCTTTTTCTCCCTTTTCATGTTGAAGGCTTTCCTCAAATGTCTAGAAATCCTTTTCTGAAGCTCATACTTAAAAAGTGGGCACTATGTACACAGGGCAGATTGTAGGCTGGTGAGCTCCACCCCAGGAGGTTTTGATGAGAGAATCCTCCAAATGTCAGCACCTCTGATTCTTTTCTGTGAGGCTGGCCATTTCCTCTGGGAAGAATGCTATCACCTCTGTCTTGGAACTGTATGTCTTGGGACAGTGTGTTGGGTCAGGGAGCCAGGGCTCTCGTGGGGCTAGAGAGTCTCATGGCTCCACATGTATACTCACTCAACCTCCTGAGGTCAGTAGGGAGCCTCCCTCTGTCCTTAGGGGAACCTGCTGTCCCTCCATCTGGAGACTCTCTGGTTTACTTTGGGGTCTCTAGTTTTACTTTAGCTGGAGGAACAATCGCCTGACTATGCAGGTTGGGGAAGTCACCCAGACATCTGTTCCTTATTCAAGGTTTTTTTTTTTTTCAGCTTCATTCTTTCACTCCAGCCTCCCATTTACGTCTGGTAGTTCCATTTCTTGAGTTTTTAATGGGGTTTGAGACACATACTGGACTGATTCCCATCCCCCTTTACAGGCACCTGGGCCTCACCTTTTCTGCCTAGCTAAGACAGTTGTCATTCATCATGCTCTTTCCATTGTTCTAAATTTGACTTTATTTTTCTCCTTGTCCCTGTGATTTCAAATACTTTTATTTCTTTACTGCATTTTTACTGGATCTTGGGGAGGCAGCAGAAAGAAACATGGATTCAGTCAACTATTTTTAAATCAAAAAAGCTCTAATTTTTAAATATAATTTTTTACAGGGTTGTGAAATTTCTTAGATATAGTTTGTAAAGAATAAAAATCCACACGAGACTATTTATGTAAAGGGAGATATTATGTGGGAGTACAGGGATGGCTCACAGAATCCAAGTGCTGGAAAACCTCAGACATTCTGGAACACGGAACTGGAAAGTCTTCAAGAATCAGAGTAGCCAATTGGCAGTATTCCTGAAATTGGTTTTTTTTTCTTACCTGAAATTGGTTCCCTTTTCTCTCTTATATATAAAAACTCTTTCTGATTACTCATCAACATAGGTCCTAAATTAACCTTAACAGGCCCCTGATCTTCTAACACCAGGAATTTCTACTAACTAATTCTAAATTGTCCAATGAGGTGATCTGATTGGCTTAGTTCTCAAGTCACATGCTTTCCTATATCCAATCAGCTGAGGGCAGGAAGTGGTAGGCTACAAACGTAGTAACAGCTAGGACCATTGGAAGGAGTCATTTCTCCCAGACCAGGGTCACTAAGAGTTATCTACCACATGAACATTAAATAAGTAGTAGACATGACAGTGTTATGGTCATGATAAATATTAAATAACTTCTTTTCCTCAAACAGTTCCAAATTTATAGAATATCTTCTCTATCGCATCCTTTATAATTTCATTAAAACATTTTACTTCCAAATAAGCTTAAAGGGTATTATAATCTAGTAAGAAAAGAAAATGAACACTAGTAATAGTATCAAAGTGGCTCAGAGAAACTACACATGGTGTTGAAAACGTAAAGCAGGAAGAATATGACTGTCTACAGAGGCCCTGAATGAGAAGGTAGTTTTTGTGCGAGGTCCCAGGCCAGAATCTACAACTCGTTGACAAACACTCAGATCAAGACCTGAAACTTCTTAACGTGGCCAGAGCACAGTTAAAGCGAAGTCTCCTGAACCAAACTACTAATGGATTAAAAATATAAATGAGGCTGTCCATAGGAGAAGAAAGTTTAATTGGAAAGTAGGTCTAAATCTCCAGGCTGGGGGTGGGGGGTGGACAGAAATGAAATATAAAAGAGGAAGCAAAAATCTATATAGAATTTAATTTCATTTTAGAGCTATTGTGGTTTTGGAATAATATTACTTTTCCCAAGAGTCACATTTTCAATTTCTGAAAATTTTCACATTTTCACATTTTCATTTCTGATGACAGAAATGACATATTTTGGAATACAAAAGATAATACAAAACTAGGGAAATAATTGTTGATTTAAAACACTGTTACAGAATTGGAACCAATTAATTTTTTAAAAGGATAAAATCAAGTGGGATGTCATTCCCAAAACTTTGAGAACAAAAAAGTTAGACTGGTCTTTAAGTATTCTAAGCATACACAGGGAAGATATAGTTCTCTGGCTTGTAAAGGTTTACATTTTCTGCAGTTCATTGAACAGACGAAATGTCAAAGAGAGATCTCAGCTCTTGGTGTCCATAGTTTATATTATGAAACACAAAAGAAGCTGTGAGTTTCCCTTAAAAAAGAAAACAGAAAACCACTACCTACAAAACCCTCTTGCTCTGTACTTAGTCAACACCTGTTTAATGTCTTTTTCCTTTTAGTTTAGTGCATCATGATCCACGAATTACATTTACCCTTTGATGAGCTGGGCTGGAGGTACAGGCTTGGGAGGGACAAGGAAATGAATTCTGCCAACAACTTGATTGGAATGAACCCTTTCTCAGTCAAACATTCAGATGAGACCCATTCCTGGATAACCCTTAATTGCAGCCTTGTGGAAAACAAGGTGTAGCCAGACTCTTGAACCACAGAAACTGTCAGATAATAAATGTGTGTTGTTTGAAGCTAAATTTGTGGTAATTTGTTACACAGCAATAGATAGTTAATACAATCAGTGCTTTCAAAGTATGTTTAGTAGGACACTATTCTCATTTTAAAACAATATTTCACATGCAAATCAGTTTGGGGAATGTTGCATTCTATATCCTATACCCCCTTAGAGGGTCACAGAGCTTTCTGAGAAGTACAGTGAGGAAACTGTTAAATCAGAGATACCTTATTTTTGGAGCCCAGCCCCATTTTGATATTTTAATTTCTAGTAATATCTTATAAAACTAGTTTTCAAGTTATCACACCACAAAGTAGTCATTGCAAAGAGCAATAGCCTACAAGCTGGAGAACACATCCCCTTGGAGGTACATCAAGACCTGCAATAGGTACTGGCACGTGGTAATTTTAAGGAAATCCATTTCCAGATTCTTGCCTCCTTATATTCTTTTTCTCAAACTCACCTACCAGACAATACTCCTGGGGAGGAGTCTTCAAGTTTCCCTTTTCCACTTCACAAAAGAAGTGACATGAATCCCATCCATTCCCAATAAACCTCTAGATGACACACAAAAGGACAATATGAAACACTGGTGTCCATGTTGAGCGAGTGAATGACCATAAGATTGGGCATCACACTGCAGAAAAGCTAATGGAATGGGAGAAATTGATGTGGCCAGCTTTGGAAAACTCAGTGTGCCGCAAAGGGGCAAATAAATTCATAAATGAAAGTCCCCTCATAGGTAATTAAAGCAAAATGAAAAATGTCCAAGGATAGGACTAGGACATCCCTATGACAAATAAAACCCACAGCCTGGAGCTGCTGCTGAGCCTCTCTGAGCAAAAGAAAGACGCTTAAAAAGCCCTGGGGTTGGAGCGTGAGGAAACTGCGTCTCTGCACAAGTAGGGCACCTACAGGCACTGGTGGGGGACCACGGACAACTAAGGGGATGGGAGGAACCCCCAGCAACCAGGTAGGACGTGGGGCATGGGGAGGTGAAGGGGGAGGAGAAGTGGAGGTGGGATGGGACTGGCACCCCTGAAGGGCGGCTGGGGGAGGGGAAGAGATCCCATGCCTGAAGGGGGAAATTGGGGAACCATTGGGAGGGCAGAGGATCAAAAGGGAGTATGGCCAGGTTTCCCCTGCCCACTTGGGCGCCCAGGAACCTGTTGAGATCCCGGGCCTGATCCTCTGACCACCAAGGCCCCCTCCAGCCACGGGGGTCCTGAGGGAGTGGGAGGGAGGGAAGGGGGAGCAAAAGTAAAGGCTGGACCTCCGGGACTCGCACCCCTGAGGGGTGGCTGGGGGAGGGAAGGAGTCCCTACACCCAGCGGGACCCACCCACGGTTAGGGGTCCAGCGGGGCTACGGGGGAGATGCTGGGGGAGACGGTGGGGGGGTGCACAAAGGAATGGAAGGGAGCAGGGCCAGTGCTTTCCCTGTCCACTTAGGCACTGGGAAGCCTGCTGGGCTCCCAGGCCTAATCCTCTGCCCTCTGAGCCTCCCTCCTGCCGCGAAGAGCCCAAGCCCCGCCCCTACACCCCCACCCAGGGCCCCACCTCTACACTCGGAGACGCCCTCTGAGACGCCCTCCAACACACTGAGCCTAAACCCCACCCACACACCCTCACCCAGGGCCCTACCTCCAAACTCCGGAACTCCACACTGCAGAGGCCCTGCTTTGGACATGCTGCCTTCCCCCTTCCCCACAGGTCATAAGCAGAGGTCCCGCCCCATGCTTAAACATCACCGCCCCAACCGCCTAGGTCCAGCCCTACCCTAACCCCACCCCTGCCTAAGTTCCACCCCCATCTAAACTCTGCCCCCATAGCCAAGGCTTTTTTTTTTTTCCTCTTTTAGACTGAGGTTCTGTTTTACCTTGTTGATTCATTGTTTTTGATTCTTTTATATTTTTATTTTTCCTAATAAATCTTTTATTTTTCTAATTTTATTTTTTTCTTCATACTTTATTATTGTTCTCTCCTTTTGGCTTGTTCCCCACTGCCTCCCCCCACCCCTTTTTTTCTTTCTTTTTTTTTGTTGTGGTTTTATTTTACCTTGCTACAGTTGTTTCAATTATAGTTTTATTTTTCCTAATATATTGTTCTCCTATTTAATTTTATTATTTTTTTTTATTCTTTGATATTGTACTGCTCCTTTTTTTCTTTATTTCTTTCTTTCCTTTTTTTGTTTACCACGCCACGAAGCTTGGGGATCTTGGTTCATGAGCAGGGGGTTGGGCCAAAGCTCCTGCAGTGAGAACTCTGAGTCCAAACCACTGGTCTAACAGAGAACCTCAGACCCCAGGGAATATTCATCAGAGTGAGGTCTCCCGGAGGTCCTCATCTCAGCACCAAGACGCAGCTCTACCCAACAGCCTACAAACTCCAGTGTTGGAAGCCTCAGGCCAAACAACCAGTAAGACAGGAACACAATCCCACTCATTAAAAAAAAAAAAAAAAAAAAAATTGAGATGGCAAAAAAATATGCCACAGATGAAGGAGCAGGTAAAAACCTACAAGACCAAATAAATGAAGAGGAAATAGGCAACCTACCTGAAAAAGAATTCAGAGTAATGATAGTAAAGATGATCCAAAAATTTCAGAAACAGAATGTAGAAAATACAAGAAACATTTAACAAGGATCTAGAAGAACTAAAGAGCAAACAAACAGTGATGAACAATACAATTACTGAAATTAAAAATACTCTAGAAGTAATCAATAGCAGAATAACTAGTCACAAGAATAGATAAGTGAGCTGGAAGGTAGAATGGTGGAAATAACTGCCAGGGAGCAGAATAAAGAAAAAAGAATGAAGACAAGGTTGTCCATTCTCACCACTATTATTCAACATAGTTTTGGAAGTTTTAGCCACAGCAATCAGAGAAGAAAAAGAAATAAAAGGAATCCAAATTGGAGAAGAAGAAGTAAAACTGTGACTGTTTGCAGATGACATAATACTATACATAGAGAATCCTAAAGATGCTACCAGAAAACTACTAGAGCCATTCAATGCATTTGGTAGAGTAGCAGGATACAAAATGAATGCACAGAAATCTCTTGCATTCCTATACACTAATGATGAAAAATCTGAAAGAGAAATTAAGGAAACACTACCATTTACCACTGCAACAAAAAGAATAAAATACCTAGGAATAAACCTACCTAAGGAGACAAAAGACCTGTATGCAGAAAACTATAAGACACTGATGGAAGAAATTAAAGATGATACAAACAGATGGAGATGGAGAGATACACCATGTTCTTGGATTGGAAGAATCAACATTGTGAAAAAGACTCTACTACCCAAAGCAATCTACAGATTCAATGCAATCCCTATCAAACTACCACTGGTATTTTTCACAGAACTAGAACAAAAAATCACACAATTTGTATGGAAACACAAAAGACCCCGAATAGCCAAGCAATCTTGAGAAAGAAAAACGGAGCTGGAGGAATCAGGCTCCCTGACTTCACACTATACTACAAAGCTACAGTAATCAAGACAGTATGGTACTGGCACAAAACAGAAATATAGATCAATGAAACAGGATAGAAAGCCCAGAGATAAACCCACGCACCTATGGTCAACTAATCTATGACAAAGGAGGCAAGGATATACAATGGAGAAAAGACAGTCTCTTCAATAAGTGGTGCTGGGAAAACTGGACAGCTACATGTAAAAAATGAAATTAGGATACTTCCTAACACCATACAAGAAAATAAATTCAAAATGGATTAAAGACCTAAATGTAAGGCCAGACACTATCAAACTCTTAGAGGAAAACATAGGCAGAACACTCTATGACATAAATCACAGCAAGATCCTTTTTGACCCACCTCCTAGAGAAATGGAAATAAAAACAAAAATAAACAAATGGGACCTAATGAAACTTAAAAGCTTTTGCACAGCAAAGGAAACCATAAACAAGACAAAAAGACAACCCTCAGAATGGGGAAAATATTTGCAAATGAAGCAACTGACAAAGAATTAATCTCCAAAGTATACAAGCAGCTCATGCAACTCAATATCAAAAAAACAAACAACCCAATCCAAAAATGTGCAGAAGACCTAAACAGACATTTCTCCAAAGAAGATATACAGACTGCCAACAAACACATGAAAGGATGCTCAACATCACTAATCATTAGAGAAGTGCAAATCAAAACTACAATGAGGTATCACCTCACCCAGTCAGAATGGCCATCATAAATAAATCTACAAACAATAAATGCTGGAAGGGGCATGGAGAAAAGGGAACCCTCTTGCACTGTTGGTGGGAATGTAAATTGATACAGCCACTATGGAGAACAGTATGGAGGTTCCTGAAAAAACTAAAAATAGAACTACCATACGACCCAGCAATCCCACTACTGGGCATATACCCTGAGAAAACCATAATTCAAAAAGTCATTTACACAATGTTCATTGCAGCACTATTTACAATAGCCAGGACATGGAAGAAACATAATTATCCATCGACAGATGAATGGATAAAGAAGATGTGGCACATATATACAATGGAATATTACTCAGCCATAAAAAGAAATGAAATTGAGTTATTTGTAGTGAGGTGGATGGAGTTAGAGTCTGTCATACAGAGTGAAATAAGTCAGAAAGAGAAAAACAAATACCGTATGCTAACACATATATATGGAATCTAAAAAAAAAAAAAAAAAAAGTGGTTCTGAAGAGCCTAGGGGCAGGACAGGAATAAAGACACAGATGTAGATAATGGACTTGAGGACACAGGGAGGGGGAAGGGTAATCTGGGACAAAGTGAGAGAGTAGCACTGACATATATACACTACCAAATGTAAAATAGTGGGAAGCAGCTGCATAGCCCAGGGAGATCAGCTCGGTGCTTTGTGACCACCTAGAGGGGTGGGATAGGGAGGGTGGGAGGGAGACACAAGAGGGAGGGTATATGGGGATATACCTATGCATATAGCTGATTCACTTTGTTATAAAGCAGAAACTAACACAACATTGTAAAGCAATTATACTCCAATAAAGATATTTTTTAAAAAAAGCCCTGGGGTTCACATAAATAGAGTCAATTCTTAGTGCAAGGGGGGACTGGGTAATGATGGAACCCTGTTCAATGCCAAACATTTTCACATTAAGTCCTCACAACCACTTGAAGGTAAGGGGAACTATTACCCATATTTTACAGGTGCAGGAAACCACACTTTAGTGAGTTGTAAAACTAGGACTTGAGCCCAGATTTGGGGCCTAAAGTTCAGTGTGCTTTTAATACCACACCATTAAGTGGGTCTTCCTCACTACAGAAGGAAGGCAGCCTACTGACCCTTTTGTTTCCACCTTTAAGGTAAGACTTTAGTTCCTTTATGAAAATTTCACCTCTGTAATGGGATCCTGGGAACATTGGGCTCTCGGGATGATTTAGACACAACTCAAATCCCAGAGATATAAGCTATTCAAGTTGCATTCTGAACTTGTAAGCGTGATGGCACGCCACTTTTTATCTCATGAAATGTCTGTAGAGAGAATGTTGAGGTGCTGGTGTTTGGACAGTACTTTTCTAATAAATAATGATGTGGCTGAGAAATACTTATAGAAACTGAAAATACAGTATCACTTACATGATGTAAATCATTGTCGGAACTGAAACATACTAATTTGACCTTGTTTGACTTTGTTTATCCATTCCTAAAGTGTGTTTAATAGTTACAGATCATATGAACAGGTTAAGTAAGATACCTTAGTGCTTCATTGTGTCTGTAAATGAAACACATCAGGAAAGAACAATGACAAAGCAAGCGGTAATTTTCCCGAGAATTTCTGTTACAAGATTAAACACAGAGACACGTATAATCTATGTGTATAAATTTCTTGCCCTATGTCTGGCCTAGTCCCTAAAAAAGAAGAGATGGCTTCTAAAATGCATGCAGTAAAACAGAAGAAAATAAACATAAATAAGTAAAATCAGGAACAGGAAAAATATAAATTAGGAACCAAGGTCAAGAATGGAGGACGGTAGAATGCAGGCAGGTAGGGTCTACTGAGTTATTAAAGTCGAGTCACAAATTTGGCTCTGAGCTTCCTAGAGGCAAAGCAGCTAGGAATTAATGAGTAGACTAACAGATTTTGATATGTTATCAGTAGGAGAAAAGTATTTTCCATTACCGTCTAATTTTTTAATACTTCACACTAAATATTCTTTGCAGATAAAGTTTAAATATGGAAATTTTGTGGAAAATAAGGGTTTTGCTAATTAAAAGAAAAGGCATAAAGAAGTGTGTTTACCAAAGTGTTTCTCATTATGAAAACTGATGGTTTCAAAACACATATTATGATAAGAAAGAGACTTTCAAAGAGTTCCCAGGTTAATCAGGAAAAGTAACCAAGGGCCTGCTGCTTTGAAGGTTTAATCCAAGATGCTTATCCAACCTCTTGGTTGAACAAATTTTGCAAATAAGGCCTTCTCAGAAGATTCACAGCATTTTCTGTGGGAGCTTGAAATGTCAGCAGAAAACAGGCTTTCTGATGATGTTATGCTGGCATAACATCCTAACAGTTGGGGTGGGTGTGCAAGAGAAAGATAGTAAAATTGTTTCATTGCCGGGTTTTTATGCTATGCTACATAACAGCATCTCCGGCAACGATGATAGGCGTAACATAAAGAGAAAGCAAAACAAATAAATAAACCAAAAAGAAAAGAAAGCTTGACAAGAGCCAGAAGCACAAACCCTCGGTTCTCAACAATTTCTAGTGTTAAAGGATACAGTTTGAAAGACAATAACATTATAATGTTACAATCGTTTGGAAGGAGAATCCAAAGAACAGACACATTCACAGATCAGGAATACTGAAATGAATTTTCAAATGAACCCATAAGGCTTTTCCATGAAGAGGAAGGCTGTCCCTTCACCAGACAGAACTCACTTGCATGTCTGTAGACACATATGATTTGCTTTGCCATCAACTGTGAAATAACTCAAAGGCAATGACAAGCTAGAATCAGATAAACCCTGGAAAGGTGTCTCTAAATAACGCACAGTTTTCCATTGGAGACACCTAGTAATCTTAGTTGTTTATTCTGAATTTCCTTACACTGGTAAGTGAATATGACCTCCATCCTGGACACCCCACTGGTATTAGCAGTACTGAACTTTGGAGCATTTGAGGCATATGATGCTGTTTATCTTACTTCCTGGGATTCATAAACAGAACAGTGGCCTTCAATCTTACTTGAAGTAAACAAAATAGAGGGTCCTGAACAGAGTCCTACTGTTCTGTGGACGCTCAATATTTGCCCTAATAACAGATCTTTCAATAGCTCCTTTTAACCTAAGACTCGATAAATGGATGAGATTAGTGAACACGCAGATCTCATCAACTTCAACAAATCTGTCTTGCAGGAACAGTTATGTAATGCCACAATTTCAAAACAATGCTCTAGTAAAAACTAATTTTAAACACTCAACAAATAAATAGAATTCATCAGAATTTTTCTTTTGCTAGGTTTTTCCACTGGTAAAATACATTTTTTTGTTCACCAAACTCTTCTCCTCCTCCTCCAGGGCCCACAGCTAGGCTGTGTTCCCAGCTTCCTTTGCAATTGGGGGTGGCCATCTGGCTGAATTCTGCCAAAGCAATGAGGGTAATGATGACTGCCTCACTTCCAGGCCCATGGCTCCTCTCCACCACCCCAACCCCACCAGCTGGACGCAGAGGACTCTGAGATACACAGGAGGGAAGGAGACCTATTTTGAAAGAAGCCAGGGTCCCTGAATGACCATGAGTTTTTGGACTTACTGTGAGTGAGAAGTAAACATATACTGTAGTAAGCCTTTGAGTTTTATGATTTATTTGCAATAGCAGTTAGTAAGCTAGTATTACTTTAACAAATACACATCCCAAATTTCTTTTGAATTTAAATTTTCAAAAATAGGCAATATATTCACATTGTTTAACAATCAAAACAATATAAAAGGTGCACACTGTCAGTCTCACTCCCACCTCATTTCTGTACATGCTGTTCCATGGTCCCTCACCTCTGCCCTCTAGTAAACTACCTTAATAGTTTCTTGTATATATTTTCAGTGTTCCTTTATACATATATACAAAAAATACAGACATTTCTCAAAAGAAGACATACAGATGGCCAAAAAGCACATGAAAACATGCTCAACATCACTAATTATCAGAGGAATGCAAATCAAACCTACAATGAGATATCACCTCACACCAGGCAGAATGGCCATCATCAAAAAGTCTACAAACAATAAATGCTGGAGAGGGTGTGGAGAAAAGGGAACCCTCTTGCACTGTTGGTGGGAATGTAAATTGATACAGCCACTATGGAGAACAGTATGGAGGTTCCTTAGAAAACTAAAATAGAACTACCATATGACCCAGCAATCCCACTACTGGGCATATATCTGGAGAAAACCATAATTCAAAAATAATACATGCACCCCAATGTTCTTTGCAGCACTATTTGCAATAGCCAAGACATGGAAGCAACCTAAATGACCATCAACACAGGAATGGATAAAGAAGATGTGGTGCATATATACAATGAAATATTACTCAGCCATAAAAAAGAACAAAATAATGCCATTTGCAGCAACATGGATGGACCTAGATACTATCATACTAAGTATGATAGCAAGCAAGACAGAGAAAGCAAATGTCATATGATATCACTTATATGTGGACTCTAATTTCAAAAAATGATACCAGTGAACTTATTTACAAAACAGAAACAGACTTACAGATATTGAAAACAAACTTATGGTTACCAAAGGGGAAACGTGTGGGGGAGGGTAAATTAGGAGCTTAGGATTAACATACACTACTATATATAAGATAAATAACCAACAAGGACCCGCTGTATAGCACAGGGAACTCTACTCAATATTCTGTGATAACCTATATGAGAAAATAATCTGAAAAACAATGAATATATGTACATGTATAACTGAATCACTTTGCTGTACACCTGAAACTATACAACATTGTAAAATCAACTATACTCCAATAAAATTAATTTTTTTAAAAAGTGCTTACAAACAATATATGTGAATATATTCTTTTCTTCCCTCCCTAGCCCAAAGGTAGCATACTATTTAAACTGCCTTACATCTTGCTTCTTTCACAGAACAAAATATCCTCATGACCTCTGCACTGAACGGCATGACAGTCTCCTCACTCTTTTTATGGCTGCATAGTATTCCATTGGATCAGCTACTATAGATTAATTAGTCATCTATTGATGGACACTTGTCAACCCCTTTTCCTGAAGGTAGATAATATAATTCGAATAAATCAGTGTCAGTTTAGGATTAAAGCCCAGTCCTAGTTGACTGCAGACCACAGGCCCTGCCACACCTTCTTTAGGAGGACTGTTTTCTGGAAGAATTTTTTCTTTTATTCACTAAGACAACAACATAATGCACACAGGGAGAGTCAGATAACCAGAATAAAGTGAGGATGGAACTGCCCTCAGCACAGCAGGTGGCAGGAGAAAGGCACGGCGGCCTCATTCAGTGTCTGCCACATATTATGTGTGCCGACCGAGGAGTAGAGCTATATTTGTACTTCAAGGGCCCCCTTCTCCTATTCCTTACGAAACACCATTTTGGGGGGCATCATTAATCTACAAGTCAAAGCCAAGCTTTTAGCTTCTACCCCTCATTGCCGAAAGGACAAAAAGGATACGAATATTTTTTTCCAATTAAAAAATCTGTAGCTCTTGGCCTCCCTTCTCACTTCTCTCTCTGCCTCCTGCACTTTCGCTTGGATGTCTAAAGCCAGACGCAGCAGGCACACCTTCTTATTCCTCCCAGACTCAAGGTCAAGGAGCCATTGTTGAGTGTCCTACATCTGAAAGGCAGGAGCCAAGTCCTTGTGATTCTTTGTTCACAATGTCCCTCACACTAGGCAATGTACAGGAGGCGTGACTTGAAGAGATGTGTGCAATTTCAAATGCTGAGCTCCGAACGCCTTTCTGTGCTGTATAAATTAGTTACTCAGGATGGTTTGGTATATAGACGCTGTTCCCACACTAGTGTTCTCATCCTCCTCATTAACCACAAAGCACTCTGAGAACACATTAAGGCATCAATCCTGGAAAAGTTTGGGAACTGGGCATTCTAGTGAAACCGTAGATTTTTCAATGTGGAAAGATCCTTAGAGATTAACTTGCCCAACAAACGCCTTTCACAGATGAAGAAACAGCATCAAAGAGGATGTGCCTTACTCAAGAGTCCACACAAGAACGAGTGACAGAGATTTGGTCTTCTGAGGGCCATTGCTTTTCTCTTTACATTTTATGCCTTGCTTTCAAAACTGTATGATTGGCCACGCTTTTTACTACTCTCAATTTAGTAAGTATATTAATGGGCTGTGTTTGATCTGCCTAAGCAGTCCTTGGTTTAAATAAGGCTGAAAGAAATCATGAAAAAATGTTGACCTTTGCAACTGTGAGGACTGAAGTGTCCTGTGCCGTTCTGAATGCAATGGCAAGCTTCTTGGGTAGGGGTAGGGGTAAGGGAAGAACAGTTGCCTGGGCTGAGATCTGGAGAATGGCTACAGGTACTCTGGGCATGCTATTCCTCTCTTCCCACCTTTTCCCTGAGCATCTGAAACATTGCTGGTTCCAAATCTTCTGTGTCTGTATTTCAGGGCACATGAGTATATCCCCAAGGGAGCAAAGGAGAGCAAGACACCCAGTTTCTATTATCATCTGGTGCTCAGTCACATTTTTCCATCTCAGAATAAATTTAATATCCTACCCACAGGGTTGACCTATGCAGACTTAATCCATGACCTGTCCAAAATCTTATTCAATCTGCATCACCTCAAGTCATGACTTAAAAAGATGCAGGGCCAGAGTAAAAGTTGTTTGGTTGCTCTATCCTTGAAAGTGGGGGTGGGTCCAGGTCTAGTCCTTCAGTTTATAGATTCAGACTTAGTTTGATCTATTAGTCTAAGGACCATTGGATATCAAGCATGACTCATGATAAACAAAGTTGATGGCACTGATTTTCTCTGCCCAAGGAAACACCTACCCCAGACTCTGGGACAGTGTTCTCACCCATCTTCAAGCACATGATCCCAAACTGGATCAATCATCTTATTCCATCCCTGGGGCATCCCTCACAAATGAGCAGCTAATCCACATCTGAACAATAGGAGGCGTATTTTAGGATTTTCTCTGCTGAAACTAGAAAAATAATTTCTTTCTCCTTTCTTGCTTGTGAACTGTATAAAGATATGACTTCAGAGCTGCTGGTATCTTCCCAGATGTAGAAAATCCCAAAACAATGATGAGAGCAGAACATGGAATTCCAAGTTCCATATCCTGAAGGCCCTGAAGCAGCCCTGGTGCCTGAAGTTCCTACTCTGTGATTCAAATGGATAATTTTCCTGGAAACCCCTTTTGTTTAGCTTATGTTGGGTTTCTGTAAAATAGAGTCCTGACTACACACCAGACTCCCAAGAGTTTGTTTTACAAACTAGGTTTTCAATTTTTAAATTTATGCTAAGAAATATAACTGCCAAGGGGATTGGAATATTACTGTAGGCTGGTTAGCTTCTTCTCTTCCCCAGAGGACAGCCTATGTGGGAAACCAAATTATGATGCAAAGGTCTCTTTGTAAGTGCAATGTCAGGATAAAAGGAGTAGAACAATCTCAAGGGGCACTTTCTATATCCCACGGCACTTTAGGGACATAATGCCTGTTAAGTAGGGCAGAGCAACTCTGCCAGCTGGACAAGGCCATGTTGCCGTGCATAGTTTCTTAGAGGCACACTGGCAAACTTTTCTAACTTTTCACTTTAAAATGTCTTATCAACTACCAAATGATTCTGATCCCTCCATCCGATATCATGTAGTTTTAAATAGTTCTATGACTTTGCTCGTTGCCCTTGCTACCCTCCGCCACATCAATCCCCTCACTGCCAGCCACCTCCTTTCTCTCCTCTGGCTGTAGAAATCCTCCTTAATCTTCTAGAAATTGACAGCACACATCAGTTCCTCTGTGAGGCATTCCCATTTTTGTCCAGATCAGACTTTAATCCCACCCTCTCCTGTTTCCCTTTAGGGCAAATTGCACTCATTTTGCAGGGTCACAAGATGTGTTTGTGTTGTGTTTCCTTCTAGATTGAGTTCTTCGAGGACAGGGATTCAACCTGACCCATTCTTTCTGATGCCCAGTTTTTCACATACTCCATTGCAAATAGTAGATGCATAAAATACATGTTGAATGTTAGGTATGTTAGCATGAATTACCGGAGTTTTGTTTTTGTTTTACTTACAGGGTACTGTATTGCTCAGAACTTTTTCTGTAACATTTGACAGAAAGTAAACCTAAATTAAAAGAGTTTGGGGTGAGGACCTGAGAAGCAGGCGTGAACAACCAAATGACAGGAAGAGCAGGAACACAGCTAAGGCTTGAAGACAGCTGGTCCCAGGGCACAGGCATCCTTGAGATTTTTCTCCGTCCTTGGTCTCTGCATCTCTTCCCACATACCACCATGACCAGCTTCTTCCTCTCACTGGGGTATGTGGGAGCTTAAAGCTCCCCGTCTCATAATGCCACTGACCAACAAAGAACTGAAATTCCCCAGCTTGAGATGGAACATTCCTAGAGAAGTTTATGGGATTGTGTCATTGGTCCCGATTCTTCACTTCTCCCTGAATCTTTATCGTTTCCTTTTCTTAAAAATTTTAATTAATTAATTTATTTTATTTTTTAAAATTTTTGACCGCGTTGTGTCTTCATTGCTACGAGCGGGCTTTCTCTAGTTGCGGCGAGCGGGGGCTACTCTTCGTTGCGGTGCACGGGCTTCTCATTGCGGTGGCTTCTCTTGTTGCGGAGCATGGGCTCTAGGCGTGCGGGCTTCAGTAGTTGTGGCTCGCGGGCTCTAGAGCGCAAGCTCAGTAGTTGTGGTGCACGGGCTTTGTTGCTCTGCGGCATGTGGGATCTTCCCGGACCAGGGATTGAACCCATGTCCCCTGCATTGGCAGGCGGATTCTTAACCACTGCGCCACCAGGGAAGTCCTATCCTATCCTTTTGACTGTGAAGTCCTCCTCACAAGAGACAGACCACATATCTCACTTCTTGACTGTACCTGGATGAGGTAAAAACAGCAGTGTGCTGATTCCTAGTCCAGGCCTCAGAAAGTCTCTTTTGATTCTGTCTGGGCTCTTGCTCTTTGACTATTCCCTAAGAAGGACATGCCCAAGCCAGCCCTCAAGTGCCTGGAGACACATGGAGCACAGCCACCAGCCTGGTACAGGCTACATCTGCTGACCCTAGCAGACCCAGCTGTATGAACCAGCTCAGCCAAGGTCATCAGACACACCCAGCTGAGCCCAGCCTCTGCCAGCCAACACTCGTGTGGCCGCCAGCTCAGGGAAAATACATGATTACTGTTTTAAGCCACTAAGTTGTTTACCCAGCATTTTTGTGGCAATAGCTAATTGATACAAATCAAGTCTCAGCTTTGCAACTTTCTAGATATGTGGCCCTGGGCAAGACGCCTAACCATCTGGATTTCACTCTCCACCTCTGAAAAACGGAGATAATAATGGTACCTATATCGTAGAGTTGTTGTGAGAGAAAGTACAGTATAAAATGTCTGGCACATAAAAACCACTAATATATTTTGTATTATTGTTACTGTTTCACATGCTCATCCACAAACAATTGTAGCCAGGGAGTGGGGAGAAGTCCTAGGGATTGGTCTGGCTTGGGCAGGTGCCATCTCTGGGTCAACCACTGTGGACTGAGGGGTTGAGGGTCTGTAAGGAGAAAGCAGGCAGCTCTCATTCAATGAGACGGTGGGTGTGGTGGAAGGAGCAACCCCCAGAGGAGGCGGGTGCTGATTTCACGTGAAGACAGGAGGCAGGTGGGACAGACAAAACAGAAGAAACACACCCAGTACGTTGTAGTTATTTCTAGAATCATAGTTTCATTGGCAAGCTCTGAATCACAAGAGATGGTTTCAGATACCCTACGCAGAGCAAGCGGCACGAGTGTATGCTGTCTCTTCTATTTCCTAGGTATTTAATCTTAGGGACTACTAACTTAGCTCTACTTAAGTTCTTCGAATATTGGAGAATGCAAACAATAATTCCCATTCCCCAGCCTGGTTTTAGGAATTAAAGGAGATAATGTATGTAAAACAAGTGGTAAAGTAAGTGACATATAGCAGGTACTCCATAAGCGGTAGCTATCGTGGCTGTTGGTACTCTTGGCTCCTTCCATGACGTGCTGTTTCTCATTAGCCTCCGTGATTGGAGGGGACACTTCATTTCTGGGGCTCTCTCTGCTGACTGCAGCCTAAAGCACACTCTATTAAGATCATGTGTATGATGAGGTCTGAATGTGAGCAAGCTGCCTTCATTCTAGTGCAGTTAATGATGAACATGTCCACGTCCCCAGTTTTTCAAAGGTGATGGACTCAGAAGAAACCCTGTGATATCTGATCTAGAAATCCCTTTTTTGTGTGCCGAATCTGAATTGCAAAGCTGTTATTAAAACCTGCAAATGATCAGCAGTGGTAAACGTGTGATATTAACTGCCTCACCCTCTTTGTCTCTCTTTGGCTGACACTGCTGACTGACGCCGGGAACTGGGGAGCAGCTCGCTGTGCTGGCCTGGAATTAACGTGTGCCTGGCAATGCATGTTCACAAATAGACCTTTGCAGGAAATTGCTCATTATTCTTGTGATTTCAGGAAATAAAGAAACACCCCAATTAATTCCCAAGCCCGAGAAAGGAAGAAGAGCAACAAGCAGTTTTCCTCTGGCAACGTGAAGGGGAGAAGCAAATCGGATCCAGGTTGACTGCACAAGGTCACAATCTGATGGAGTGCATTTGTCCCTTCTCACCCCCAAGCCCAGCAGCAAACAGACGCGACCTCTTTCTTGCTCAGAGGAAGAGGAAGGTGAGCCTCAGTGGGCTGGCCTTCCTGGGCATGGGAAGCAATTGCCTTTTGTCACACCTCTGGGTGGTGTCAGATGTGCTGGGGAGAAGGGAAGTTTGTAGTAGTTGAATGAAAGGATTCACCTTGAGGGGGAGATGCACAAAGAAAACATATCATGTCTCTATGTGGAGTTAAGTAAACTGCCAGTCATAATTGTAGATATATTCTCCAGATAAATTACCAATTTTCATCCCAGTCTTCATTCGTTAGAACGTGTGGTATATTGGAGTGAGCACAGGGAGAGGGGGAGATTGTACGCCAAGTGCAGTGGGCTAGTTTGTTCTAATATGTTGTTGAATGTCAGGAAAGTGGGATCATGTGCACGATGGGTTGTCCTGGTGCTTGGCTATTAGTTCATCAAAGGCAACGTTAAGTCAGCAGGCTCAGGCATCTCAGTGTGTCCCCAGAAATGCCACTGCACTTACTATCCTTAGGGAAAAGAAGTGAATTCTCAGACTGGGAAGGGGCTGCAATGAACTATGGGGCTGCTGTGATCAGACAGAACAAGTAGTCCTGGCGCCTGGAGCGTATTCCAATGACTTTGCATGGAAGACATGATCAATGGTTTTTTTCAAAGATCTTGTTTTTAGGTAAATTTACTTTCCCATCATGAGTGCCATGCTATCAGAAAGACAAATTAACTTAACATAAGTGACTTAGTGCTCCTTTATGAATTACTTTCCAATTGTTTTTAATGGCATCTCTTTATCTCCAGCACAAGAAAACACAGTTGACCTTTAACAGCCTGTTATAAACAAACCCAATTGCAGTCCAGGTTTTCCACTTTCAGATCTTTATCTCCTGGCACCTTGAATCCAAACTCATCTGAATGCAGGTCCAGCTGTCTCTCTAATGGTACCTCTCCATTAATTAAACACTCTGTGCTTAACAGCTTGCATGCCAGCAGCTGTAAAGGATGAAAAGGCAGTTCTCCTTTAATCTGCAAATGTTTATTTTCTTTTGGGGGGATTGGTTGGGAAAAGATTAAGTGTATAGGAGGATCACCAGCTTACAGAGAATGTGTGTGTTGAGGTGGAAGTTTCCTGCCACGTCACATCAGGTGCATTTAGTAAGCAGGAAGGCTGTCTCCTAATCCCTGCAATTATAAATTATAAAGTGCTGGTTAAAGAAGCATCTCCCTCTGTCTGGGCTGAGGAATGTGTCTGTGGTCTCTGAGTACTTTAATGCGTGCATGTGAATGAGTTTACAGGGAGGAGTGACTATAACTCACATAGACTCGGACTCTGATATTTATGGGATCCTGTCTGCCCAGGGGCTGGGTCATGGCCTGCATATTCTTATCCTGCCGCAAGGCATTATGGGACCCCCACCCCTTAGTCCATTTACATTTTTCCTTGTTTCTCAGACTCATTTATCACTGAACTGTATAGAAACTGTCCTGAAATAACAAAATAACAGGTTGGAAGTTGGACACAGCTTTAGCTTTTTCAAAATATTTTCTTAAAATACAGGAGCAGTTTGTGTGTGTGTGGTAGGATATTAGAAAATACAGGTAAGCAAAACTAAGGGAATAAAAGGATCATACTGCAAATATCTAGAGACTGAACAGTCAGTACCTTAGTATATATCTTTCTGGATCATTTTTTTGTCTTTTGGAATACACACACACATATTCTTAGTTAACAATATCTATTTTTCCAATTCAGTGTTACCTTCACCTCATCAAGTACAAGGCCATATTCACATTTTTATAATTGTCTCAAAAAGATCTTTTATATCTGGTTTGCCCAAACTAGGATCCAATCCAGAACCACACATTGTCTTTAACTGTTATATCTCCTAGGTCTTTTTCAACCTAGCCCGGTACATCTTTCCATGCACTAATGTGTTATGTGTTAGAGTGGGCTAGGTGTCCAGGACAAGATTCCATGGCGTAGTTTAGGGCATTAACTCCCCTCTGCTTCCAGCTGTGCTTGTGCAGGCCTAAAGCTTGTATAGCATGAGAGAAGGCCCTGGGCAAGAACACAGAAAGGTTCACCTAGCATCTGTCCACTCCAGCTGCAGTGCAATCAGAGGTGAGCCAAGGTGATGTGATGTGGGCACCAGGAGCTAGAGCCCACGATACAAATTTGTCTGTACTTTTTTCCTCATTTTTCCTCCATGTAGTATTATTCATTTTGTTATTCTTTAGGAGAATTTCCTATAAACAGAAAGTTATCTAAGTCTAGATACAGTTAAATTAAGCATTTTGGGGAAAAGAATGGTTTGTTTATTTACGTATGCAAAGATGTACTAATATCTTTTATTTTATTTCCAAGAAATTAATTCTCAAACTTCTACTGAGCACCAGATATTGAGTGGGTGTTGATAAAATAACCCTGCCCTTAAGTTTAGCAAGTTTTGAAAAATAAAATTTTGTGGTGTTGTGGGAGAATTTTATATGGAGTGTGGTGTTGGGTCAGAGCGGGGAAGTGATCAATTCTTTCAGAGGAATGAGGGAGGAGGTAGGAGAGAGAAAAGTCTTCATTAATGCACTGATGCTTGACTTGGGTTTTCAAAGGCGACTAGATGAGGAGGAACGTGTTTTAGGTTGAGTTATTTTGGGAGCAAGTGTTATATCGGCAGCAAGGGTTATAGGCAGGAAAAAGGAAAACTTGTTTGGGAAACTGAAAGTCATTCTGTATGACTGGCGAGTGGGTGTAAAGGGGTAAAGCCAGAGTTGGAAAAAGAAGAAGGGACAGATCATGGAGACCTTGTATGTTAGGCTAGATATTATATTCACTACTGATTTTACATGGAACATTCCTGGCAGGAACACAGATGCTCAGATGTGTTCAAAATTGTTAATTTGGGAGTATACAAAACTGTGATGTATAAAAACCAATAACCTTTTGTAGAAGGCAACTGCAGGGGCTCATCACGATTTAGTTAGTGAAGACTCTAATGCATACCTTTTCCTTGATCTGCAAAATGCAGCTATGCAGTAACTTCTTCTTGGGTCATGGAATTGCATTAGACATTAAATGTGTGAAATAGAAGCAACTTAGGAGAAGGACTGATGAGAAGTAGAACTGGGGTCTCCTAGGTCTCTGTTTGCAAGAGCTGATACGCATGAGAAGAAGTAGACTACAGGAAAGTGGGAAACAGGAATGGAGGGGTCCAAGCCAGGTCTGTTGCCTCTGGTGGCCCAGTTCTAGAGCCTTATGTCAAGTCCCATAAAGACGGACTAGAGGCCAAGATTAACAGAGCTGTTTCCATGAGGTATTGTGAGGCAAGGGGCATGGGCAGAGTTCCTTTGGTACCCAGAGGCTGAAGGGCAGCATGGTTGGCGAGAAGAGCATTCTTCTATTTCCTCAGGAGCACAAGACCACACTAGATCCTTGAAGTTTGGGAAGATCGGGAGATTGTCCCCTTGACAGAGGCATTCAAGTTCCTATAGTAAACATGACTGGTAGGACAGCATCTCCAAGTGCCTTTGCTGGTAGTAGTTACAAAGGAGAAGGCTGGAGCAAAAGCTGCAACATAACTCTGGCTGGAACTGACCACTTGGTATGGGAGCACTTTAGGGTGACCCTCTGGAGATTCCCCATAATAATTAGATGAGACTTTACAGGGGACAGTATAAGTGGATGGAGTCAGTGTCATTGAAATTAATGTTAACCTAACGATAGATATTCTGAGTCCCATTTGTTTCCACAATGGGTGAGGCCTGGAAGATTTGGGTTACAAATAAATAATGGTAGACCAGGAGCATGCCTGGTTGGGTGTTGTGGTTCAGGACCCTTAGCTGTACCTGAAAGCCTCTCCTGTCTGTGTTTATGGCACCGTTGTGATGGTGTCCAACTTGTGGTCATATCCTCCAAAAATGTGTATTACTATTATGGATTACACTGTGAAGGTTAGAAGCACTTCAAACATGAGATATAATCATGATAAGAGGAGTCAGTCCTATTGCTCTGTCCACCCTTTGTTGGCTAGCTTATCTCATGCAAGTGTTGATCACTGCAAGGGAAAGAGGCCATATATTCAACCCCTTCTGTCAAAGTGAAGAGATTTATCTGAGTACAGGTAATGAAAGCAGGCAGGGAGAGGGGAAATATGGCCAGGAATCAGCTACACTTTGTGAGACAGTGATGTCTGGAGGAGTCAGTGACAAAAAGGAGAAAAATCAGAGACGGGTCACTGAGCACAGCCAGCAGCACCTCCAGGTGATGGATGATGCTACAGGTCACAGAGTGCTGCCTTCCTAACTGGGCTATGTAGGGCACTCATGAACAAGCAGATTTATTGTACTGTCACTGGTGCATCCTTGGGCAGAGAAGATGTAGGGAATTGTGGGTAATAGGTTTTTGCTTTCTCTCCGATGGAAGCCTCCTTTATCTCAGCAAGCAGAGGCAGAGCAAATTGGAATTTATACATACAATGATTATGTTCCTATCCGTCCACGTTTTGTTATAGTATGTTTGACTTCTGTTGTTACGAAAATAATGGAATAAAAATAACACAAACTACATCACATGTAATGACTAACTTTTACCGTTTGTCTTTTCTGCTATTCCTATATTTCTACGCAGAATCTACCAATATTTATAACATTTTAAATAATTGTGAGGGAATAATCAAATACACCTGGGGTTTCCTTTTTTGAGGATTAAAAGAGGGAGAGAGCCAATTGTGACAACATGGATGGACTTGAGGGCATTATGCTAAGTGACCTAAGTTAGACAGAGAAAGACAATACTGCATGATGTCACTGATATGTGGAATCTAAAAATGAATAAACATACCAAAAAACTCCCAAACTGCTAGGTGGTTGCCAGAGGCGGGTGTGGAGTGTGGAGTGTGGGTGAAATTGGTGAAGGTGGTCAAAAGATACAAACTTCCAACTACAAAATAAATAAGTCCTGGGCATGTAATGTACAGCATGATGACTATAGTCAACAATACTGTACTGTATATTTGAAAGTTGCTAAGAGAGGGGATCTTAAAAGTTCTCATCACAAGAACAATATGGAGGTTCCTTAAAAAACTAAAAATAGAACTATGATATGACCAGCAATCCCACTACTGGGCATATACCCAGAGAAAATCATAATTCAAAAAGAGTCATGTACCACAATGTTCACTGCAGCTCTATTTACAATAGCTAGGACGTGGAAGCAACCTAAGTGTCCATCGACAGATGAATGGATAAAGAAGATGTGGCACATATATACAATGGGATGTTACTCGGCCATAAAAAGAAACAAAATTGAGTTATTTGTAGTAAGGTGGATGGACCTAGAGTCTGTCATACAGAGTAAAGTAAGTCAGAAAGAGAAAAATAAATACCGTATGCTAACACATATATATGGAATCTAAAAAAAAAAAAAAAAAGGTTCTGATGAACCTAGGGGCAGGACAGGAATAAAGACACAGAGGTAGAGAATGGACCTGAGGACACAGGGAGGGGAAAGCATAAGCTGGGACGAAGTGAAAGAGTAGCACTGACATATATACACTACCAAATGTAAAATAGATAGCTAGTGGGAAGCAGCCACATAGCACAGGGAGATCTGCTTGGTGCTTTGCGACCACCTAGAGGGGAGGGATAGGGAGGGTGGGAGGGAGGCACAAGAGGGAGGAGATATGGGGATATATGTATATATACAGCTGATTCACTTTGTTATACAGCATAAACTAACGCAACATTGTAAAGCAATTATACTCCAATAAAGATGTTTAAAAAAAGGTTCTTCATCACAAGAAGAAAAAATGTGTAATTCTGTGTGGTGATGGATGTTAACTAGACTTATTGTGGTGATCATTTTGCAATATATACAAATATCAAATCATTATGTTGTACACCTGAAGTGAATATGTTATATGTCAATTATACCCCAATTTTAAAAAAAAAGGAGGGAAGGAGCTTGACGAGATGGAGGGGGTGTGTTCACGTACACTGTTGGTGGCAAAGTCACTTGGTGCACTGTTTTGGGGTAGCAGTTTAAATTTAAAACATGATTTTCCTTTAATCCAGCAATTTCACTACTAGAAAGTTTTCCCTACAGATGTACTCATATAAATGTGCAAAGACAGATGCAAAGACGATCAGAGAAGCACACTTCAGAAGTAAAAAAAAAAAAAAAGGAAACAACCTAAATGTTGGTCAGTAGGGGATTTGAGTAAATGAATTACAATGCAACCTCATGATGAAATTACTCAACATTAAAATGGCTACTGTGTGTTGGAAAAGCCAGCTGTAGAATAGTTTGTGGAGTATGACTCTATTTGAAAAGTGTGTGTATACACTTGTATATGCCTAGAACATATTTAGAAAGGAATGGAAACTCTGAACAATCATTCTGGAAAATGTGACCGATGGGCATTTGCAGAGGTGGAAGTTAGATACTGTTGTACAAAAAATACTATATAACCAGCATCTTTTACTTATGTAAATTTTAAACGCACTTGAAAGTAAAAAACAAAAGGGAATATAATTTCAGGATTTTTTAACACAACCTGCCTCAAGATAGGTGGGAGCCCCAAATGACAAATCCAGGTATGTCCCTATAGTGTGATCTTATTTTACATATCCCTCCTCAATGGGGTTTCTCCTCCCTCTTTTTAATTTCAGTATAATTTTTAGCAACTGCAAAATATGTCAAGGAAAAGGGAAAAATTAATTGAGTAAAAGTGGTTGTGTGGAATTATGAGAAAACACCTAGAAATGGTGGGAAAAATTCCTTGTGGACAGCCATCAAGCAAGAGGAAGGCACTGTCTACTCAAGGTTATTTCAACATTAAATTCTCAAGAAGCTGAGACTGGAGTTCTTCCTAATTTTTTTCCTGTGTAAATCTTGCAGGTGAGGGGAGCCAGCATGTTTCAGAGGGAGAGTGTCCCCAGTTCTCCGCCGGAATTTGAGCTGAGAGACCACCACATCCCGAGGTGTCACCTGCTCTTTGGTATTACTTGTAAAGAAAACCTGTGCACAAAGCCTATACCTCACTAGCTAAACTGAACTTTGATAAAATGACCATTTTATTAAATTGACCACAATTCTACTCCATAGGCATCAGTGAGCACTTTCTATGTCTCAGGCCCTGCTAGACACTGGGGATATAAAGATGAAAGTGCATATTCTTACGGAGTTTACAATCTAGTTGGAGAAGTAAATATATGACACAGAAATTACAATTTAGCATGTTAACTGCAATGAAGTGAGTAGGTTTAAGGTATAGGCACCAGGAAACACACACACACTGATATTTATAACTGAGAAATACATGCCCACTTTAGCTTCTTAATTCAGCTGAAGGAACCTACCACACAGACATCACCCTAAGCTCTTCTCAGGACAAACTCAACAGTGTTGTAAAATCACAAACTAATTGTGGGGACAATGGTTTGGGGAAAAAATAAACCATGATATAATTTTGTGACTGCCCATTTATGAAATGCATCCTATATTCATTCTTGAGAGGTTCCCTACTTCTCCAATTAACATTGCAATAAAAATCAGGGTCCTCTTTAGTTTTCCAAATCTGTTCATTGAGAAAAAAGAACTTTTCCTTCTGAATATGGTACAAGAAATAAACAATTAGATTTGGGTTATTCACAAAAACTTATTAGGAAATTCTGAAGCAAAACGTAGCAGCTATCAAAGAATAAACAAGAGCGCTCTTGACATCCTCAACAAACAGTAAATTTTTCCTTTCCATCCTAAGATCTTCCACACTTGTCAATTCCATTCGCTCTTAATTATGCCACATGAGTAAGTCATATGGAAAAACAACAGATCTGTGTATGCTAATTATGTTTTGAAAGACAAAGAGATCCAGCAGATTTAACTGAACAGAATAAATATGTGTGCATTCTTTATTTTTGTTTGGCTGTCTGTTTTAACAAACACTACCCAGATTTACTTTAGCAGTAGTGTAAAAAGAGAGCAAAAGAAATTCGATAGGTAAATCTAAGATTATGTTCAACTAAAATAATGGAATTAAAAATAAAGAGCCCAAAAGTTGTGAAATATTTTTTTGTTCTCTAATTTGATATTAGGGGCCCTCTAGAATGTGAACTCTTTCTGGCTTTCCAGAAGGCTTTGGAGTTTGCCTCCCGCCATCTGCTGGATGGTATTAAGGTTTGCATGTGCACTAGGAAGAGATCTGGAAAGACATCCAGATTCTCATGTAATGTCTCTTATGCTACTGACCAAGGCAGAGTACCCTTTTCTGGCCTATAGCATTTTTCTGTGAATATGTTTTATCTTCCATCTTCACTGCCAGAAAGATGGACAGATTAGGTAAATTCCATTTACATTTTCAAATCTGATGTGTATAAAATATGGCCTTTGCCAACAGATAAGATTTAAGGACAGTGAGTGGAAGCAGAGACCTGACCCTCCCCATCACATGCTTGTTTGAAGGGTTATGTCCTTAAGCAAGGGGCAAAAAAAAAAAAATAGTCTGATAAGCTGATCTACTAAAGTCTTATTTTATTTTTCTGTATTCTATCAAATATCTTATAAATAAAGATGTCTACATTAGGTTTATTCTGACAAATGAACTCTATGTGATATAACAATAGGGTAAAGAAAAAAGGAATTGATAAAATAATGAATATTTAAAATATTAGGTTTATGGAAAGATCATCACCTGAAATTGTGATTGATAATTTATTATTCTAGGATAACTAGGCTGACTTTGAAATCAAATCACTGTCTAAACACCTTATGAAATTCTATCACAAAGTAGTATAAATTCAAAGATTATTTCATTACAGATAGACAAAAACAAATAAGCAAAGCTGCAGAAAAATGCCCAAAGGACATTTTCTCATTGGATGAACATTGTGAGGTCTTATTGGTCATGGGTTAACTATTTGGTGTATTTTAGATTTTGAAATTGCTGGAGCATTCCCAAGGGAAACAATATAGCCATTATTTTCGTGGTAAAGATTTTTCCATCATCTCTATCTTTACCCTTTTGCCGTTACGCATGCATTATGGTGATTGTGGCAGTGTTACCTGTATTTCTAACTGTACTTTAAGCCTAAAAACCTGTAATACTTCCCATTTAGCCAACCAGCCCTACTTTAACAAGTTAGGAAAAGAAATGCATTTGAAACACCAAGTCCTTGTGGTACAAATTGTGGGGTTTCATGGAAAACACCGAGCCAAATAGAAACCCAGCATTTTATTCTTTTATGTATAGAATAAAAGTTCAGTGGGATTGCAGCATAGGGGAGTGCAAAGGTCTAGAGACGAGGGACATAACAGAACTGACAGCTTGCTGTAGTCTTGTTATGCAAGATCAGTTGCTCAAAAACAGATCTGATAAATCTCACATTTACTTCTTGTCTGTCACTGAGGTTGGCCACTCTAACAGATGCAGATGACAAGAGGAAGGGAACTGTAACAAAATAGAGCCTTGCATCTCAGGGAAACCTCTGTCACTGCCCTTTTCATTTAAGCTCAGCACTGTGTCCCATTAGAGAAGTCTTCCAAACACTTCTTTATCTCTGAGCTGAGTTGATCCAGAAAAGACTGAGTTCCATGAGACTTGGGGAAAATAGAATGTGCATGAATAACTATGGATGAAAACTCTTGAATGAGGCCACTTCTAAAAGACATTTGTTATTACAAGAGCCCCTAAATTATTTAGGAGAGTAATAACAATGGAAGTATAGGAAATAAATTCCATCATCATTATGAAGACAGCTGCCATTGGCAACTTTTAATATGTAGTCATGGCACCTTAGAAAGTTCTTTATTTGTGCCAACAAATGATGGGAATGAAAATTTGTCCCTTCCTTCACCAGATATATACAGTAGGTCCTCATTATTTATATATTTTGTATTTGTGAATGTTGGGGAACATGGAAATCTATATTTTTAACAAGCTTCCCAGGTGATCTCTACATTACAACATTTTAGAACACAGACTTAGGCTCCAAAAGCAGAAGCTTACCCACTGGCAAGCTGTGGTCAAATGGGAGCATGGGCACAGACTCCTTTTACTTTCCCTATCCCTCGCTTCAGAGGTAAACACTTTTAATGTCTGGGGTTTGCTCAATCTGTCAACCTCCGAGGCAGAAAACAGACAAAACACTGGGAGGCGCTCTTCTTGGGAGTCATTATAGATACTCTGGAGCTCATCTTTGGGAAGTCCTAGAAGAGTAGGTATGAAGCTGCATTTAGTCCCCAACTACTCCAGTCTGCTCTGTCTGACCTTGGATCATGGTCTTTATGTCTCCAAGGCTCTGCTTCTTGAAGACAAATGGGGAATGATCCTAACACAGTAGTTCACCCATCAACCCTTACATGACTCTCCAAAATTTTCCCTCTAGCCTTCATCTCTAGCCTCCTCTTTTATCACTTTCTGCTCACTTACTTTGCTCCATATGCATGGGTCTGCTAATTTGCCCTTGAACAGAGGAACGTATTCCTGTCACAGTGTCTTTGCACTTGCACTTCCCTGGATCTTCACATGCTTGGTGAGAGATCTCATTTGATTTAGCTCTTTACTCATATGTTACTACATAAGAGGTCTTCTCGGGGTGCTCAATCACTCTCCTATAATCCTGTTTTATCCTTTAAAAAAAAATCCCTCTCATTGGTACTTGACATTATATTATATGGCTATTTTGTAATTGTCTTCACCCCAATACTCCTCCTCAGAATGTAGACCTCATGAGGATGGAGACTTTGTCTTGTTCATCTCTGTATTTTCTGCCTACTATGAAAAAGCTTGGCACATGTGAGTTCTCAATAAAATGACAGACTGACTGAACAAATATTTGTCTGTAAAGGGGTCTTTAGAAATCCTTTGGCCCCACTATCATTGCCATTCACCTAGTAAAGGGAATCCAAAATTTGATTGAACAATAGTTACTTTATGTTGCATTAATACATGCTTATATTTAGAATATGTTAAAATTAATATCAAGATATTAACACAGAACAAAGACAGTGCAAAGCACTTATGTGAATGCTTCCTGGGAAAATATTTTTCCTGTTACAGAAGGGTCTAGAAGAGTGCATATTAACTCGACATGTACATCTGGGGGTTGGGGGTGCTTTGAGTGGTCATAGGGTATTTCAGGATGCAGGAACAGCATGAACAAAAGCAAGTCATATTTTTGGAAACTGGGATTAATTACAGGTGACTAGAGATAAGGGCACATGGAGGGATGTGGAAAGGAATGAGGGTAGAAAGATAAAGCTAAGTTATAAATAGATTTGTCTTATGTAAAATACTCCACACTCAATTTTATTTGGAAAAAATGGGAAAAATTAGAGGCTTTTAAATGAAGAAATAACATAATCATGTCTGTGTTTTAACAACATAATACCAAAGGTGAATGGCATGTGGAGTAGAACAATTCTGTTGTAATTAATGAGGAGAGTTAGGTGGAGTCAGAGAAATATGGAAGAGTGTGGGGCGGTGGCCAGGAGGGAGGGAAAAGAAGAAATTTTCCTGAAGTAGAATCAGTAGGATTTGGAATAGTTTTGGGTGTAAATAGAATAGCCGTGAGCAACCCACTTAATAGTACCATCCTTTCCTTTGGGTGTTGGGTGGGTGTAGAACCCTACTAAACAAAATAATGCTTCAGAATGATCAAAGAAAGGGAAAACCATAGTCCCTAGTCTTGAGGAATAAACAGTGAGAATACAGGAAACTAATTGTTAATGCATCAGACAATTTAGGATTTATTGCCACAAGATTTAGAATTATTCAGCTACCTGAAAGGTTTCTCTGAGAGAGTTGTATAATAAAATGAATACAGAGCAGAGATTTAAAGGAAGAAGTCAGAAGGTAATTAACTTGAAAACAATAAGACTTGAAACAAATAACCAACAGGAAAAACTGATTTAAAATCTGCACTTACATTAACTAACAATATACCTATTCCACCTTCATTAAGATAATTGTTACAAATGCCTCCTTTGAGCCATCCAGAAAGCATATTATGGTTTTCCTATAACTCACTCAGATGTAACAATAGAATTGAGCAGTCATTCCCAGGCACTTAAAAAAATGAAAAAGGAACAGAGACTTATTTGATAAGTGGCAAGGGGCCAAGCGGAAATAGTGGCAGCAATTGCCCACCTTCATCTATTCCCTGTCCCATGACCAGAAAAGCTCTCATCTGGGGCACCTTCCACTGGAATGCATGAGACTGGTGAAGGATGCAGGGGTTTTGGGGTTTTTTTCTGATCCAAAATGTTTATTTTTTTCTCAACTACACTGAAAAAATGTTGACTCATATTGAAGCAATTTAGAAACGTACTCAGGCACAAAATGGAAATAGATTACATTAAGTTTAATATTTGTTACTAGGGTACCTGCTAAAAATAACATCGCAAAGTTTTATACGTCCTTAAAAGGGTTTTAACGGCTGTCACATGTATTGTATCTACTTAACTTTTTTTTTTAACTTTTTATTTTATATTGGAGTATAGTTGATAAAACAACATTGTGTTAGTTTCAGGTGTACAGTAAAGTGATTCGGTCATACATATACATGTATCTATTCTTTTTCAAATTCTTTTCCCATTTAGGTTGTTACATAATATTGAGCAGACTTCCCAAAGGATTAAAGACCTAAATCTGACACCAGACACTATAAAACTCCTAGAGGAAAACATAGGCAGAACACTCTCTGACATAAATCTCAGCAGTTATCTTTTTCGATCCATCTCCCAGAGTAATGAAATAAAAACAAAAATAAACAAATGGGACCTAATTAAACTCAAAAGCTTTTGCACACCAAAAGAAACCATAAACAAAATGAAAAGACAACCCACAGAATGGGAGAAAATATTTGCATATGATGTGACCGACAAGGGATTGGTCTCCAAAATTTACAAACAACACATGTGGCTTAATATCATCAAAATAAACAACCCAATCAAAAACTGGGCAGAAGACCTAAACAGACTTTTCTCCAAAGAAGACATACAGATGGCCAAGAGGCACATGAAAAGATGTTCAACATCACTAATTATTAGAGAAATGCAAATCAAAACGACAATGAGATATAACCTCACACCAGTCACAAAGGCTATCATCAAAAAATCCACAAACAATAAATGCTGGAGAGGGTGTGGAGAAAAAGGAACCCTCCTACACCGTTGGTGGGAATGTAAATTGGTACAGCCACTACAGATGACATTATGGAGGTTCCTCAAAGATGCAGGTTTAATGGCACCTCCTTGACTGAGACTTGGTAATGGCAGGTCATCTTACCAAGGATCCTATTCATGAGGCAAAGGGAGGGGCACAGAGCAGCAGAGCTGGGCTTCTAGGCACAGGTATATAGCATGTCAACTGTAACAACCTTGGTCTGTGATCTAAAAAGCTCCCCTTCTCAGAGATATGAGTTTATCCCTCAAAGATTATGCACTCTAAAGAACTACTCAGAAAAGTGAGGGCTCAACTGATTTCTCTTACTTATGAGGACAAAGTTCAGTAAGACTTAGGCACTTTGTACTCATCATTTTTCATGGCTAGGTTGTACTCATCATTTCAAAAGTATCTCAAATTCACCGTAAACTCATCATTTCATAAGTATCTCAAATTCACCGTAAATTTTAAACCAAAACAAACTCAATATCCAGTAATAATATATCCAATATGGGTTTTCTTGCCTTTTATGGTGAAATAACTCTCCATAATTAGGGTAATCTCAAATTTTCTCATCTCCCCCAGATAGATTGTCACCAATAAAATCTTGGGAGACCCAGTGTTCAACTATTAATTATTGCTTGCATTTTTGGATGGCCAAACACAATATATGGAGTGACTAACTGGAATCTTCAACTTCAGTATTCATGTACAAATTTTCTCAGAAAACTTTGTTGTTCATCTCACCTGACCTTCACAAAGTACATGTGTGCTCAATTAGCTCTTAGGTTCTGTGATTTCCAAGCCAGTCTCATTCATCTTTGACTTCATAAAATATATGCTCAAGATGCCATATAGCAATCAAATAAGTATTCAGGAATTGCTCTCCTTTTTTTTTTTTTTTTTTTGAGAGAACATACTAAGTATGCATTTTATTCAGCTTAAGGATTTCATATGAAAACTCTAAGAATATAATACAATTCCAACATATGCAAATCCATATGAAGGTCTGCATTATGACTAATATTATTTAGAGGTAAAATTTTTAAAGTGAGAAATTTTTTTTTTTTCAAATTCAAGCAGATTTAATTGTGGGTGATAAAGCACACAGACACAAAAAATGTGACTTAGATTTAAGGCACACAAAAAGGCTAATGTACTCTTAGCAAAAGTAACAGGTGGAATTCTCTCCATGTGCTTTTGGTCAAGTTTCTTTCCATGGTGTGTGCCCACATTGCTACACTCCAGAAACAAATGGCAAAACAAGCCAGCTAGCTGTCCATTGCACTGAAATACCAGGTTTTTATTATATCATAAACAAAATGGTGGTCAAGGAGGAGTTCATAAAAATGCTTTAGCCCTTAAGTGAAAGACAACAGGCAGAGTAGGAATTGCTCTTCTTTATTTCTTGGTTTTGTAAATAAGTTTTTATGTCTTTTCTAGTCTGGCACATTAGTCAGTCATCTGTAGGTAGCCTCAGAAACTGAAAAATCTTCTACCTACATATACATATATGAGCACATCCATCATTTCTTATTTTCATAAAGATCCACTGCATAATTTAGAGAGTCCTTGTGACTATTATTGCTAGCAGTATTCCAATTGGAATATTTGTCTTGAAATTATATAGGAAGATTATTCTGAAGGCTTGGAGATCATGGGATTAACTGTAGAACTATGGCTTCGAAAAATAAAGAACTGAGGTCAGTAGGATAAATGGGATCTACCTGGGGTCTGAGCATACTGGTAAGTCTGAATCATTTTATAAATGATTCAATTGCTAGAAGTCTTGCATTAAATAGAACTTAGAACAATAAACATTGTGTGCAAAGGATAAAGTGGGATAAAGCCCATATACTACCACAGGAAGCTTATTGTCCAATATGGGCAACAGACTTCAATACATCATACTCTAGTAAAATGCGTTACATGGTGATTATCCCCACATGAGGGATAAACAGGGTGCTATGAAAAGGTAATCATTCTTAACAATGTAATTAGGAAACACTTTATGGAGGAGATGGCATTGGAACAAGGCTTTAAAGACAAGGGAATAAGAACTAAGGCTGATGGAACAGCTCACTGTCATATCCAGGTCAGAGATAATGAAGGGCTAAAAGAGGCCACAGGGAATTGAGAAGGAATCGAAAGTGTGTTCGGGGAATGGCCTATAGTTGTATGGGGCTGGTGTGTGGGGTATCTGTGATTATGCTTTCCATCCTACTTGAGAGAAAATCAGAAGCCACTTCTATATGCCAAGGATGGCAAACATAGGACCCAAAGCATGATTTTAGGTAATTCTATTTAACTTTGCATTTTACAGTTGCATATGTCAATCTAGATTTAAGGCACACAAAAAGGCTAATGTACTTTTAGCCTTTAGCCTTTAGGCTGATGTAGGTCTACTGATGATACTGAATAATTTTCTGGTCCCCAGTGATACTGTGAGAAGGTATAGTTTCACATAATTGCATGGCATCCATCATGAACATTCATTTCCTTCAAATTTTTTAATTGAGTGGCTGTTAATTGCTCTCCTCACACCATGGTCCCAGGAATAATCACTGGTGGTTGTTCTCACTCATCAATAATGCTCACTGTGTTGCAGTAAATTCATCCATGAATACTTTCTGAAAAACTTTATTAAGTTTCTCTTATTGTATTGGAAAGAGCAGCCCCAAGAACAGACCTTTTGCCTGAAGTGTAATCATTAATTTTGCCCTTCTTGCTGAATATCTCTGATTCTTGCTTTGTAAATTGCCTATATTATCCTAGATTTAACCATAGTCTGAGATGACATTTACAGGAGCAATGTCCACATTTAGAGGGCTCCATGCACTTCCAATATACTCTGTGTAAGAATGATGGTGTGGATGGTAATCCCTTACTCATGGAGAGAAATGAGGTTCTGCTTCATAAATACATTTAAAGAATATACATCAGTGGGAGTGGAAGTGGAAAATAAAAGTATTCTTCAACAAGGCCATATAGCCATTATGACATAGTGTCAAGGAAGAGAACAAATTCAGGGGACTGCCAGTAGGACATTGCCTCAGGGTAAAGACTGTGGTTGTAAGTCCCTTTGCCAAGACATTTGAAATGATTAGGGTATCCACTAGATCCTTTTACAAGGACAAAAGAGTTCCTACAAAGATTAAGGTCTTGGTTCTGTAGAAGCCAGAAACCTCTGAAGTATCTGTAATTGAGTCTCTAGAGAGAGGCATATCTCAAAAAGAATCTTGGGTGTCACATACTGACATTTTGGTGCAAAAATGTTTGGAACTTACAACATTTTTAAAAGAGCCATCTTGAAAAAATCATTGCCAGCCTGAACTAAAAGACTGAAATCATTTGAGATATAAAAAGGTCTTGCACCTCCCATCTTTCCTCAGGCAGGAATCAGTCTGGGAAAAGTACTCACTTTTCTAATTAGAGTTCTTACTACTTTTATTCCATTCCTGTTCTACCTCTGTATGTTGGATGTGTGCTGGGCAGATAACCTGTCTTTTTATTATGAGGCCTCTGGATGAAGAAGAGCTACATTTAGACCTAATGTAGATCATAAGGTCCTGGACTTTGAACCTGATGCTGTGACTAGATGAGACTTTTGAGGTTTTGTACATGAGAAGAATATTAATATAAAATAGAAAGCTGATAGTAATAGTTTGTGCGATTGCTCAGGGAAAAAACTCCTATCTCCCTCCCACAGCCTGACTGATGCTAGGCTTGGCCATGTGTTTTGCATTAGCTAGTGGGATGTTGGTAGACATTATATAAGCAAATACTTGAAATGTGCTTGTGTGGTGGTGCTTCTGTCACTGCTATAAGAACATGTCCCGGGGAGGCCGCTCGTCCCAGGAGGAGGGAGATGTGTAGAACAGAGCTTGCTCAGCTTCCCTGCACACCTGCAGCTTCAAGATGTCACCTTGGTCAACTCCAGACTTATGAGTATGAGAATGAAAACTTACCGCTGTCATGCCACTGAATGGGGGCTATTTGTTATACATCAATAGCTAACTGATATAATGCTATATCCTAGGCACTGAGCTCAGCACTTCATCATTTATCTGCCTTGTGAGCTATATTATTAGCTCCATTTTGCAGGAAACTGGAGTTTAGAGAAGTTCAGTAATAGAGTGTAGCCGATAGCCTGTCCTGTCTGATTATAAATCTTTTCTTGTTAACCCTAACAATACTTTTCAATGTTTTGGAAAATTCAGGTTTGATCCTTTTCTCCCACTTCCCCTGACCCTGCTTGTAAAGAATCCCTGCTTTTGGATGAACATACTCAGCAGGTAGGGCAAGAAAGCTTTCTCTCTGCCCACTGCTCGTTTTGACCTAAGCAGAGATGACACTAACCAGGGCTGACCATGGTCCCAATGGTGAAGCTGGCAAAAGTTGAATTGAGGCCTTGTAATCACCCCCACTTTATGTTGCTATTTCTTTCTCCAGTGAAGTGTACTACTCCTACCTTTCAAGTACGTTTTTTGAGTCCTTCTCAAAAGAAAAAAAAAAAGGATTTGAAATTTTTACTTGGTGAAAGAAACTCATCAGTACTGTGTGCTCTGGATCCTACTTACTTGCATTTTAATCTTCTTATGTCTAAATGAAGATTGTGAGGGCTGGAGAGAACCTCTTTAGCCCTGAAATACTGTCATAAGTCAGTTTAGCTCTGAAGGGCAGGGAAGAAAGAGAAGAATGGTAGACAGTAGGTTAAAAGAAAGAAAGAATAAAATGTAGATTTGAGCTCACTTTAAGTGCTGGACACTTTACATGTGTTCTGGTGTAGCATGTAGCCCACCTGGACAGAATCCGCCCTACTGAAGACATGGTATGTGGTGCCCCATACCCCTTTCATCTCCTTTTGGGTTCCTGGACCCAATTCCAACGTGTGTGCAGAGTGCTTCCCACATAATACCAAGCAGTTCTAGAACACCAGCAGGGTGTCTGAGAACTCAAATCTGAGCCTATCTGTGGGTGAAGACCAAATATATATTTATTATAAATCACAATGTTGCAATCTCCTCTGAAAAGTTGAACCTTGGCTGAAATAGCCAGGTAGGGGTCTTTCTCTAGCAACTCTTCTCACCAGTAGAAATGACTTACAATTCTTGGAAAAAAGTCCCTTTAGTTTTTTTTTTTTTTATAAGCAAACTATGTCTTATATTGAGTGGATTTTACTTTTAAATTTGTAGGTTTTTCTCCACTAATGAAACTGATACTAGTCAAGGAAAAAATTTCCCCAAACCTCACTTAGGACAGAATCTTTTTATGCAATGTAATTCATGACTTCCTTCTGGGAAGATATTAGCATGGTTAATAAAATACTAAGCAAATTTCTGATAAACTTTATGGGAATTAATGGGGTTAAAATTTGTTCTTGGAAAACTTGTCACCCATTCTTTCTAAAGAAGATCTTTTAGTGATCTTCTGCTTTTTTCTTTTTGTATTTGATCTAACAAAGGCTATTTAACATTTTTCTGTTTCTAAAAATGTCAGTACTAAGACTGAATCTTTCAATTAGTCTGCTGATTAAATTGGCCTCCTAACAGCAAAACTCTAACCAAACATTTGCCTGTATGTGTAAACAGCAAGATTATAACCAAACACATACCTAAAACTAAATTTCTGATATCAAAAAAAAATGTTTTAGCATTTGTCTGGGCCAATTCTTCCTCTCATTGTGCGGCTTGAGGCTACCAATCCTCTCTGTGGTTCACCCTGTTCTTTTCACAGGCCAGTATCTTAGTGGGGATGAGAGCTGAATTCAGCCTTGGTGGACCCCACATTACATAATAAGAGTTGCAAAATGCCTGGCATGAAACATCTACTCAATGTTGATTTCTTTCCTTATTTGCTCTGCCGTTCCTTCCTTCCTTTTTCATTCCCTCTGTTCAGAGCAACCATTACCGTCAACTGGCTTTAGGGCAAGAAGATTTACCCCCCGCAAACATTAGTCTCTCATCCTCACTTTTTGCTCATAAATTTTCACAATTTCCACTCTAAGTACTGCCTTTATGTTTTCAACAGAGGTCTGTTCTTTCAATATACTACATTAATCACAGAATGATTTACTTTCTGTGTGGCTGACCTTGCAGGTTGATTTTCATTGAACTTGAACGTGCTTGTCCCTCTTCTGTGGCTGGGGGTTGAAACAGGTGTGGGGATGAAACAGGTGTGATTGTTTTGTTCCAATCCCTTCAACTCAAAGAACAACTTCATGGCTGAGGTCAAGCTGAGCACAGAGCCCTCCCTGCTGGGCAGACACTTTCTGTCTGGCATCATTAAAGCCTATCCCTCACAGCAGAAGCCCAAGGTTGTCCTTTTCCCATTTCTTGCCCCCTGTGGTGTGTGCAGGCTAAAAATCACACTTAATCACTGCAGGGGATCTGAAACATGGGGACAAGTATCTTTATTTTGTAGAGGGGAAAGCGAACTCTCAAAGAGACTAGGTCAGTTTTCCCAAGGTCATATGGCTAGTGAGTGTAGGAGGGGGATTCCCATGCTGGCTGACCGTGCAGTCCGTGTGCTTTCAGTACACATGTCAGTACCTGCAATGCCAGACATGTTTCCTAAGACCTTGCTATACATAGTACCGGCTGTAGACCAGCATTACTGGCATCTCCTGGAAACTCGTTAGCAATACAGAATCTCAGGTGCCACCCCAATACTGAATCAGAATCTTCATTTTTACTAAGATCCTCAGGTGATTTGTACACATATGAAAATTTGAGAAGCACAGAGATAGGACGTAATATGCAGCTACTAAATAAAGGCATAACGAGTATAAAAGTAATTTTAAAAATATGTAGGAAAAGTCAAGAAGTTCTGAAATCAGTCACCTGGGAGAATGAAGAAGAGACCAAAAGAATGGATGGAAGGCAACGTGCAAAGAGTAAAAGAGAAGAATTTCTCTGCATTCAATGTCAGACTGAATGGGCCCATTGAGGACTAGGCAGGGGAAAACAACAATATCAACTCATATCTAGATAAATGGAAGATGCATTTAGGATAAACTTAGGAAAAAACTGTTAAAACTTCCAGAGAGAAGAAACAGATTAACTAGGGAAGGAGAAGCAGAGATATTAGTTGCAAGAAGAAACTAGAATAATATAAAAATTCTGAAGGAAAATATATTTGAGCCTAGAATTTCATACCCAGTGAATCTATTATTCAAAGATCAGAGCAAAATAAATACATTTTCAAACACAAAAGTTGATTCACTTAGGATTCTTAGTGGCAGATCAGAGTTGTCTCTATCAAGTTTAAGCAGAAAAGGACTTATTAAACAATGCAGCCAGAGGCAGAAGCACTCACCCACGCCACTAGATGGAGCCAGCGAAAGCCCATGACTGTGGCCATTTTATGCTCAGTGCCCATGATGCTCAGATCTGGACATGAGGAACTCAGCTACAGCCCCCAGAGGAATCCGATGCCCTTAATATTGTGCTTCCCCAAAGACCAGCTCTCTCTGCACATGGCCTTCACTTGCAGGTGCACATTGCCGTCTCTGAGCCTCATATGGGTGCATCTGCTTGGCAGAGCTGAGGTCCCATAGAGATACCTAGCTTCTGGGGGATTGGAACCATAGTTTCCGTAAGAAAGACTCTGAAGAATAGGAAGGCAAGCTAGAAGAGGGGTTGAATCAGAGTTGAGTGAACCAGATTACAGTGTTTGACACTCAAAGGCTCAAAAGAGTTTATAATTAGTAAACACACTCTGAAATAATTATTCATATTCCAGAGCAAGAAAAAATTTGAATCCAAGATGAAAAAAGAATTGCAAGAAGTATGGTGATAAAAGAAATTAGTGTTTGATGTATGTTTAAATGTGTAAATAATTTAAAAAATAATTTGGGTCAAAAATTTCAATCTATATCAAAATATAAAATAGGGGTACATGGGTAGCAAGACAGTGGAAAAGAGTTCTTGCTATTATCTTGTTAGGTAGAAATTTTAATACTGATTAATTTGAGACATTTTTAAAACTATGTTTCAGAATGTGTGCTAAAAATGTGTGGATAATCACAAGGAGAATTAAAAACAGAATGTATAACTTTCAAACAAGTACAAGAAAAACAATACAAAGAAAACTAAATTAACTTCACAAAAGATAGGTAGATTAAAAAAACTAGATCAATCCAGCAAAAGGTCGATAACATTTTTCAAAAGACTAGAAATCTTAGGAATTGGATGCACAAAATGAGAAGGGAGGAATAAGTCTAAACATATAGGTAATCGAAATAAATGCTAGTGTGTTGTGCCAATCTTTCAAAAAACAGATTCCCAAATTTTAAAAACCATGCCAGGAAGTTTCAGAATAAAGGGATATTCAAAGAATTACAAGCAACTGGTCACAAAAAGAAAGTGTAATAATTGAAATAATAGACTAAATAAATTCAAGATGAAAAGTGCTAAACAGAGAAAAAAGATAGTTAATATCGATAAAAGGAATAATCAACCAAAAAGATCTAAATTCCTATTCTCCACATTGTTAAGTAATTTCGTACCTAAGTCATTACTTAAATTAGGAAGAATTTATAGAAAATTATAGCACTGAGGGCTCAAGTTAAAAAATGGAACTAATGTATAATATTGTAGATATACAATATTTTTTTCTATTTTAGAGGAAAACAGAATCAGTGGCATACATGCAGAGCATGAAGGGAGCAAGAAAAATCCTTAAAGCAAACAGAACAAGTTCATAAGTAGAGACGAACTATGCAGATTCTCAAACAAAAAAGTTCAAACTGCAGCTGATCTGGCCCAAGAAAACCAAGTCTCCCAGAAGAGATCAACATAACTTGAAGAGCACAGGAAGAAAAAGACTTCCTAGTTCCTAATCAGGAACTAGAGGTTTATATAAAACCCCACTGTATGGCATTTATACTGTACTTTCAGTATTTATGCCTTAACTAATTGTTTATTTTACTTTATAGAAAATGTATTTGGTTCATAGTCTAAAATGTAGCTCCATTATACTCAGTGGATAAAGCTATCACTGAAATTGAATAATATATATACATATATTTTTTTATATGATGCTACTTTTTTAAAAATTTTATTTATTTATTTATTTATTTATTTATTTATTTATTTATGGCTGTGTTGGGTCTTCGTTTCTGTGCGAGGGCTTTCTCTAGTTGCGGCAAGCGGGGGCCACTCTTCATAGCAGTGCGTGGGCCTCTCACTGTCGTGGCCTCTCTTGCTGCGGAGCACAGGCTCCAGACGCACAGGCTCAGTAGTTGTGGCTCACGGGCCCAGTTGCTCCGCCGCATGTGGGATCTTCCCAGACCAGGGCTCGAACCCATGTCCCCTGCACTGGCAGGCAGATTCTCAACCACTGCACCACCAGGGAAGCCCCTGAATAATATTTTTAATCCATCGGAATATTACTACCACTTATATGATCAAATAAAATATTCTTTCCACAAAGAAGGTTGTAGTGTAGCCAGTCTTGATTTTCTTTGTATTTGAAACCTCTTGTTTCACAAGTGTAGTTACCCACTCTGGTTGGGAGACAGACACTCAAAGGGTCAAGCTGGAATTTACAATCATTTTAGCAGTTTGGTATTTTGGTAGGAAAAATCATATTTTTCCCAAAGTCACCATGTTATACTCAGAAAATTCAGAAAGTGTTTTGGCGCTTGCTGTTCTTAGAGCATCTTCACCTGCACATCTTTGATAGAAGGAATTGGCTTGGTCAGCAGATCTTCCCTGGGACTTTTTCCCTTCATATTTACTGCTTAAAGTTCTGCCTCTTAGGGAGTCATTGTAATCAAGGGACACAATTTAGTATCTGCTAAAAATCAGAGCATAGTAAAAGTTCGCATTCTCATTTCCTTCATCTGAGGACATCCATGTTTTCCAAGTCCCCTGTCAACTGTGACAAGTAGTGATTAAGAGGATGGACTTTAAAATAACATAACACCAGCACTTAAATCCAGGCTCTGCTATTTAGTAGCTATGTGAACTTAAGCAAGTCTTTTCCCTTCTCTGAGCCTCAGTTCTTGGTTTACAAGGTAGGCTTAATAGCAACAACCAATTTGCAGAATCAGATAATGAGACAATGAATGTAGTGCATTTGACACAGTGTTGCAATAAATGGTAACTATTATCAATACAATGAAATAGCTATAGATGTCCTTGGGAAAAAAGAAGTTAGCTGGGAGAGCTCATAAATATCTTTATTGTTGTTTATCTGTTGATGGTGAACGTGGAGCATTAGGGATACAATGCAAGAGAAAAGAGAAAATAAAATACAGGATTAGGGAGGTAAGCTGGAGCCATTCACCTGTAAGGACCTTAGTATTGTTTGCATGTCTCATCATAGGTATTTTGACAATATGAAGCTAAAGCATTAATGATAGGCCTTCGGGGGCAGCAATTCCCATTGCAAAAACTTTTCCAAATGAGTTAATTCAATCATTTCCTATGAAGCAGGCACTCTTCTATACACTTGGGGCATATCAATATATAAATTAAACCCGCTAGGTTAAATATTTATATATCAGAATGGTCACTGTCGCATAATTTATGTAATGGGTCTGGCCTGAAGTACAGGTAAAAACAGAACTTTTATTTTTCAAATACAGTCTAATTTGATCATTTCTATGCCAGATTGGCAGCAAGTACAGTAATATGGTGAGAAGGTGGGAGCCCCTCTTTCTTCTGAATTATGCAAGAAACACAGATTCAGTCAGTCCAAAAGAGCTTTACAGAGATTTTTCAGCTGCTATTGTTACTGCTGCTCTGCTGTGGCAACGCTGAAACCAACCCCTTCAGTGCAAAGTATCAAGTCACACAGCTGCCATGACTAGGACACCCGTGCTGGTTCAAATACTTGTGCGTACCCAGTGGTTTTTTGAGAAAGGGAGCCCCAGTTTGCTGAGCATTATTCACAGTGAAGAGTGCTTCATGTCTGAGAATTAATACAACTGATCTCTAGGCACTGGGATTACGAGTAGTTTCATTTTTTTCACTTTGCTTATCTGCAATTTCTAATTTTTAAGGACATGAATTACTTGTATTAATTTTTCAAGTTAAGAAAAGCCTCTTTTAAAGTGAACTTTATCAGTTGTATTCAATGTGAAATTCCTCTTCTAGAGCTGATTGAGAAAAGAAGATTAGGTCTGGATATTCACTTAAAAATCATCAGATCAAACTTTTCCTTTATGCACTAGTCTTTTATTCAACAAATCATTTGGCACACAGGTTTTGTGACAGGGAGCCATGGATAGAAAAGAGACATGGCCCTACACTCATGTAGTTTACTGAATTGTCACTAGATGCTAATGAAGCACATGGGTCATTTTTAGTTGCTCTGGCAAAGTCAAATGCTGACTTTCTGCTCTGAATGTGGTGGTTCTGCCATTAGAAGGCTCCAAATGGCATACCTACCAGTCAAGTATTAAAGAATCCTTGAACTATCAGATAGGTGTTTATACAGAGGTACAGAGCATGGTGAACAGATGCAGAGGTGACAGGCAGTTCCATCTGGGCTCCCATCCTGGTTCTGTCAGTGACTCCTATGTGGCCTTGAACGAATTACTTAGTTCAGTCTTCATGGTTCAGTTTTCTTATCTTTAGGTAGGGACCCATAATAAATACTTATCTTGAAGTGAAAATGTAAACTACGTGGCATAATGTAGTTTTCCATAAAGAGTGTTAGTACCCACATTACTGACACCTGCATACCCCTGTTCATGTAAGGGCTGGATTGAACCCACCTCCTTCCTCCTCAAATCTTTCTCTGGTAGGTTTTGGGAAAATAGGACTTGAGCTATGTGTACTCCTGAGTTGGCGCATACCAAGCTTGCTTCTCTGCTGTCTCCTAACAATTGCTTTCCTTGCTGTCATCTCCAGGAAGCTTCACACACCGGGCACTCCTTCCCTTACTCCTCAGGGCATCATTAATGTAAAACTGCTGTGTCCAACAGTTGTTTACTGATGATGTGAGTAACACAAGGGGAACCCAGCAACAGAGCAGAATCTGAATACATGACACTGCTCTTAAAAAAATTCCCAGGTCTCACGGGGATTAGGGATTTCTTGCTGTCATCTTTGTCTGTAGGTTCTTTTGCTGCCATGTTACCAGTCTTTTTGACTAAGACCCTCTTCCTGTCTCCCCAGATGGCTGGGAGTACATCTGATTTCTTTATTATAAAAAACAATTTGGTCTTCATCTAGATTAAGCTTCTGGTCTACTTTTGCATATCCAAAAAGAAACGAAGGGCTTCTACTCAACAAAATAATCAATCTTTAAATCAATTCTTCATTTCTTCTAAAATGTGAAACTTAAGGCAGAAATTCTCCTCTTTTTTAAGAGAATATTTCCCCTTCTGCTAAACTAGCTACTGCTGTTGTCATTTCTGCCACATTGAAGCTAGATTCTGAGAACAGGTGGCTTGAAAACAATTCAGTAGACTGGGTGTATTCCTCCAAAACCATTTCTCTAGCTATACTTATGCTTTGAGGTGAAAGTGTAAACTCCTTAATTTAATTGAGCTTAAACGGTTGTTTCTCCCTTTATTTCTGTGTTGACTTTTGTCCGATGCCTTGCAGTGCTTTCACAAAAGAACTTCATAAATTTGATTTGATTGATAACTTCCATAGGCCTCATAGGTACCAGGGCTGAGATAAAGCTAAAAGCAGAGCAGGAGCTCTGTTTCAATGGTGGTAAGAGGAGTGAGGGATTACTTCAAATGGTATTGCCAAGATCATTTCAACAGCTTAAAAATAGCTGATAAATGCCATAGAATAAAATATTGAAGTCCTCTGTTGAGTGACACCTGCTTGTCCAGATAGGGTTGGGTGGCTGCCAGTAGGTGAATTAAATGTCAGCTGGGTTTATACCATAGGAGGGAATCTGTTCTAGCAGTACTTGGACTGGAAAAAGGGAGTGAATTGGTTAAGAGCTGTTCTACAGCCTGCCCCTCTTTCAAGGAGCTGAAGAAAGCCCGCTGAACGCCAGATTATTACAGGGTCAGGGTTGTGCCATTCACCTATTAGCAGGCACAAGAGTAATCATTTTCCAGCACTAAGGATAAGGCTTTCTGAAGAATAGTGCCCGGATGAAAAAATGCAAGAAACACATATGTATGTGTTGAAAACTCAGTGGCAGAACTTGAGTAAAATTCATAGCCTCTGGGGACTTCCCTGGTGGTCCAGCAGGTAAGACTCCGTGCTCCCAAAGCGGGGGGCCTGGGTTCGATCCCTGGTGGGGGAACTAGATCCCACATACATGTCACAACTTAAGAGTTTGCACGTTGGAACTAAGATCCGGTGCAGCCAAAATAAAGAAAAATAAATAATTAAAAGAAAAAAATCATAGCCTCTGGGTTTTGGTACTAACCTAGGAGGACACTGGAAAATAAGCAATAGATTCCTTAGCCTATTTATTTCAGGTTACCTTTTAAGGCTTGAAGATTCTCATTTCTTTGTTAATTACAATTTCAATTGTAATAATTTTTTAAATGAAAATAACTTTATATTTGGGAAGATATGAATAAAATATGCACATATTCAAATATTCAGGCAATAAAATTATTTTGAAATAGAAGGAAAAAATCAACCATAAACCACCATCGAATACAATTATTCCTACACTATATGATGTATATCTTTCCAGATGATTATATATATATGAGAGAGTGAGAGGGAGAAAGAGAGAGAGAGAGGGAGAGAGAAAGGGGAAATGGGGGGAGAGAAAGAGAAATACAAAAATGTATTTGTTTATGCATTTTTCTATGCTTACAAAATGAGATCACACTATACATGTTGCTTTGAAACATGTCTTTTTTCATCTAACTATATCACGGCATCTTTCCATGTTAATAAATATACAGGTAAATCATTTAATGGCTGCATAGCATTCCATTATATGAATGTACAGTCATGTGTTTATTTAATTTCCTATTCGTGGGTATTTGGATTATTTCTACTTTTTGCCTATTGCAAACAATGAGGTTGTTATGGATTAAATTATATTCCTCCCCTCCTTCAATAAATTCACATATTGAAGCCCTAACCACCAGTGTGACTATATTTGAAGACAGGGGCTTCAAGGATGTAATTAAGGTTAAATGAGGTCAGAAGGATGGGTCCCTCATTCAGTAGGACTGGTGTCCTTAAGAAGAGGAAGAAGTATCAGGGATCGCTCTCTCTCCATGCATGAACAGAGGGAAGGCCACATGAGGATACAGTGAGAAAGTGGCCGTCTGCAAGTGAAGGAGAAAGACCTAAGAAGAAACCAAACCTGCCAACATCTTGACTTGGATTTCTAGCCTCCAGTACTGTGAGAAAATAAATTTCTGTTGTTTAAGCACTGGATCTGTGGAGTTTTGTTATGGCAGCCCTAGGAAATTAAGACCATAGTCATCCTAATGGATGTGAGGTGGTATCTCATGGTGTTAATGTGCATTTTGCATTTCCCTAATGATTAGTGATGTTGACCATCAAATACACAAAATTTTAAGCTTTTGATTTACCTTAACAGTCTGTTCTCCAGAAATCTTTTACCAATTAAAGCTGTTAACACTAGTGCCTCATTTGCCCTCTCCAGCACCCATAGGTGATATTTATCATGTAACTTGTGAACAACACTCATCACAGATGTGGAAAATGTTGCTGTAAGCTCTTTGATTGCAATTAAAAGGTGCTACATTTCTTCAGTGTTATATGCATGGCCTGAGCAGGCACTAAAAATATACTTACTGAATTGAAAGTTACATTTTCAAACATATAATTGATCTTTAGAATGACTACATGAGGTTAAACGACTGATCTGATTCTTTTATATCTGCATTCTCTTTGCCTCTCCTAAGACCTCATACTTCCAATTCCTAAGTGTTTCATGTGGTCTCCCATCTCCCTACAGACTCTTTGATGATATTTAAGTTTACTTACCTAATCCCTAGTTCATGTCACTTTCCTTCTGTTAACATAATCAATAAATAACAGTTATTTTTTATAAGAAAGAAAGAAAAGGAGAGCAGGAAAGCATGTTCTCAATTGAGGAAGCTCATATCTCTTGAACAAGGGCCCAAGAATTCACTGACATGTTGCACTACACCCTTTCATCACAGTTAACGTTTCTTTCTCTCCTATTAACTTTAAAGTGACAATTCTACCAGTAAAATCTACTAATAATATGTTCTTCAGTGAGGAAGTGAATGCTGCTGAGTAGCTTTCCATTCGTGTCCTCCCCCTTCAATCTCAGACTTTAGTGATTTTTTTTTTTGCTATATCTCTGACTTTCTGATAATACAATTGATAGAAAGAAGAGGAAAACTTTCTGGTTTAGACCTTATGTGACAAAATGTCCTGGCTTGTGTGGAAACTGCTTGGAGATTTCATTCTCACTGAACTCTGTATCCTACCTTGACTTTTTGTGCTTTTCTAATCAAAACAAAGAAGAAGCATTCAGTTTCTCGCTTTCCTGGGAATATAAAATAAAATAAATAAATAAAAATTCAAATGTTCTACTGGAATGAAAAGGAAGCCATAAAATGGTTCAGCCTGCAGGCATACATAAAAACACAAAAAATAAAACGGCAAGCAAACATAATCTTTCGAGAGGGCATTTAGAGAATCATCATCATCTACCTTCCCACAGGTAAGAAAAGGAATAGACACCTCATATAGGTGGAATCATGCAACATTTGTCTTTCTATGACTGGCTTATTTCACTTAGCAAAATGTCCTCAAGGTTCATCTATGTTGTTGCACATTGCAGAATTTTCTTTTTTTAAAAGGCACAATAACATTCCAGTGTGTGTGTGTGTATCTCCACCTTTTCTTTTTTAAAAGGCAGAATATTCCCTTGTATGTATATATATAAATATATACCACCTTTTCTTTATTCATTTATCTATGAACATCTTATGCTTTCTGAGTCACATTTGTCTAATTCTATTGATTTAATTCATTTGATTTTTAACCTCAGAGCAGAATCACAATATATTGTTCATCCCAAATTTCTCCCCCATTTTAATATGGGAACTTTTCCTCCTATAGTACGGCTCATCTTGTCCTAAAATTTTCTTTCTAAAATTTTTATTTCCTCATACATGGAGCTAACATCTGAACTTTCCATATTCTTCTCACTTTTTTACTTAGTTAAAATTTTCCTGTGAGGTGTCTTGTGAGAAATTAAGAAGAAAAAAAATGGAAAAAAATATTTTGGGCAGTGAATGGTGGGGGAATATTAGAAGGCGCCAAAGAGTCTAAGCTTATTTAATGTAACAGGTCTAACAAGCAAAACACCAAACTGAAAAACTGGCATGTAAATGTGTTGGGGGTGCTTAGGAGAAGAAAGAGGTCGAGAAAACAAGTCTATGAGAAAAATCTGTGAGGGACGGCAAGGTAAATAAACCCAGATGAATCAGAACAACGAAGCAAAGCTTAGTTTATCAACATTGACAGAAGCTATAGGAGGGCAGTCTATAGATCTAAAAAAAGAAAAGATGAACATTTCAGGTATTTTATGTTGTCATGTACAGTTTCTTAAGGCATTGGTTTATTTTACTTAGTGGTCAAATTTTACGAAATATTACTAAAATGAAGAGGTTTGAACTAAAAAAAGTTCGTTGTGTGACATTTATGGAGTGTCAAGCTGCACCTATTTGTAATGAGATCCATTCAGGCATACTAATTAAAACATAATGTTATTATTGGATTATTGGCTGCTCTATGGGGATATTCATAATGAATTGACGCTGTTGACAGGGTTTAACGAGATTTTCTACTTTTTTCATTCGTTCATCTTTTAATAATACCAGTAGTGCCCGTTTTTTATTTCAGTGGGCTGGCAACAAACAGTCCTTAGAAAAGCAAAACGCCGCCAGGCTGCTTCAGTGTTCAAGTGCTGTTGCAAATTGTCGTCAGCATTTTAGGATCATCTCTTTTTTCCGTCCAAATCCCTCTTTATCTGCCTTAAATGGTAACATTGAATTTCTTGGTGTTGGCTGACAACACGCCAGCTAAGCACCGTGAACACCCAAAGCAAAACTCTCTGCAGAACAACCGTCTATGAAAAACCCCAAAACCTACCAGAAAAGACCTTCTACCACTGAAGACGTAAAGGAGGCATCACACAGAGACGGCCAGGAGGGGCAAACGAGTGATATAATCAAGGCCTCCACCCTCAGGTGGGTGACCCACAAGCTGGAGAATAATTATAGAGCAGAGGTTCCCTCACAGGAGTGAGGTTCTGAGCCCCGCATTGGGCTCCCCAGCCCGGGGGTCCTGCACGAGGAAGACGAGCCCCCAGAGCATTTGGCTTTGAAGGCCGGCGGGGCTTAATTTCGGGAGTCCCAAACGGCTGAGGGAAACAGACTTCACCCTAAAAGGCACACACAACACCTCACATGCACCGGGACCCACGGCAAAAGCAGTAATTTGATAGGAGCCTGGGCCAGACCTACCTGCTGGTCTCGGAGAGTCCCCCGAAGAGGCGGAGCTCCCTGGGGACCAGGCACCAGCCGCAGCCGCGTTTGGGAGCTCTTTCTACGCAGAAGCCGCTGGTAGCAACGCCAGGTGGGACCCTCCCTCTCGCTTATTAGCGCCAAAACCTGGCCCCTCCCAACAGCCTGTAGGCGCAGGTGCCGGGACGCCTCAGGCCAACCAACTCAGTGGGTGGGGTCAGAGCGTGACTCATCAGCAGACCGGCTGCCTCGGGTCTTCCTGAGCCCACAGCTGTCTGGAGACGCCGCTACACGCAGCCCTGGCCACCAGCGGGCCAAGACCCAGCTCTATCCACCAGTGGGAGGACACCGGCCCTGCTCTCCGGGAAGCCTACACGAGCCTCCAGACCAGTCTTAACCGCCAGGGAGCCAGACACCAGATGCAAGAAAACCGCGATCCTACAGCCTACAGCAGGCCAGACCCTACCCTGGGACCGGCTGGGCCCCGGTCCTTTCCACCAGCAGGCCAACGCAAGCTTCAGGACATCTCGGACCCCATACCCAGCTGTGTCAGGAGAAGCGCCCCCCCCCCCCTCCCCAGTGATCTGACACTGGCTCTGGGATTCCTGGGCCCTGTAGCCAGACTCTGGGACTCGGCTCTTCCTGCCAGTAGTCCCACACTAACCCCAGGACACGGCTTCACCCACCAGTGGGGGGGGGGGGGCAGCAGCCCTGGAGTCTTCTGGATCCTGACCTCACCCACCCGTGAGCCAGCACGAGTCCCGGGGCCTCTTAGGGTTGCGCAGCCAGCTGCCTCGTGACCAGGCCCCTCTAACCAGCAACAGCCGCATTTGCACAAGGCAGGGCTTGGCAACAACTGCGCTGGGGCCAACCAAGCCTATCAGACCACCCACGCTGTCAGCCCGACTCAACAGAAGGACCCACACAGCCCTCTTACGGGGAATCCCTAGAGCATACAGCTTGGGTGATGAGAGGGGAGTGCCCTGCAGGGACGCACAGGACTTCTACAGAGGCCACTTCTCCAAGGCTAGAAAGGTAACTGACCTACTACCTATATAAAAATACCAGTAGTAACTTAGACAAAAATGAGGCAGCAGAGGAACATGTTCCAGACAAAGGAACAAGATAAAACCCCAGAAGAACCAAGCGGAGATAGGCAATCTACCCAAGAAAGAGTTCAGAGTAAAGACTGTAAGCATGATGGACTGTAATTAAAACAACAAAAATTAAAGATAGAGAGTATTAAAAGCAGCAAAGGAAAAGCAACAAATAATGTACAAGGGAACTCCCATAAGGCTATCAGCTGATTTTTCAGCAGAAACTCTGCAGACCAGAAGGAGTGGCACAGTGTATTAAAAGTGGTGAAAGGGAAAAACTTACAACCAAGAATACTCTACCCAGCAAGGCTCTCCTTCAGATCTGGTGAAGAAATCAAAAGATTTACAGACAAGCAAGAGCTAAAAGAGGTCAGCACCACCAAACCAGCTTTACAACAAATGCTAAAGGAACTTCTCTAGGAGAAAAAAGAAAAGGCCACAACTGGAAATAAGAAAATTATGAAATGAAAAAGCTCACCAGAAAAGGCAAACATATAGTAAAGGTAAGAAATCATCTACACACAAAGCTAGTAGAGAGGTTAAAAGACAAAAGTAGTAAAATTATCTATATCCACAATAAGCAGTTAAGGGATACACAAAATGGTTAGATGTAAAATAAGATATCAAAAACAGTAATCATAAGGGGAGAAGGGTACAAGTGGAGGGTTTTAAAAATGCGTTTGAAATTAAGAGATCAGCAGCTTAAACCAATCACGTATATATAAGCACTGTGCAGTGTTCCAGAGAAGACATACTTTCTTTGAAGTATTTGTATTATGATTTTTCAAAGCTTAGTCTTGTTGCTAGCTGCCTCTTCTATATCTCAAATTTATACAGAGAGTCTAGAATTAGAGAATTAAACAAACAATAACAAATCCCTGATTACTATTTGGGCACTAATTGGGTTTCGTGTATCCATTTACCCTGGTAATATAATGAACTAAATTTATTAAGTATTTTCATTACATTTTTATTATTCCTTGAAGATTTCCAAGCTATTTGTATGTGGGCGTACACAGGCTATCTGTTATTAACTACATTAGGCACAAAGTAAAGAAAATGGTATGTTTATTTTTGATGCACAAGATTTTAACATTTCAGGGAAATTATATGCAAGCCTGATAAATGTAAAGCAACATTCTGAGTAAAATGTGTAATTATTGCTAGTAAACTCTGAGAACCCTGCCATCATTTGCTGTGGTTAGCACCATAAAGCAAATTACCCTATCTTTTGTTTTATATAGTTTGCTTCACAGATTGTAAGGTAACTACATGCTATATTCTTTGTCTAGAGCAATTAATATAACCATCAATGGTAGTGGTTTACATGGCTGTAATTATCTCCGTCTTTTATACAGTTCTTCCTTATTAAGTGTTTTAATCATGATGTTACTGAGTTTATCCTTTTGTTGATGCTAGCAGAAAATTGACAGTTTTCTCTTTCAGGAGCCCTAGGGATTTGATTTTTCTACTATGTTGAAGACGGTTCTTTAGTTTTAAATTGTATGATTTGCATGTAAAAGTCTTCCCATCTTTGTCCCTTCTGAAATTTGCAGTAGGTGTTTAATGAGAAAATTAAATAATTAAAAAATTAAATAATTCTACTAGTAGAATTATACTTTTAAATATTTTTTTTCCTATACTGTAAATCTCTCTTGAGCTCTGCTTCTCTCTGCATCTTACAACACTGTATCTGCCAATGCACCAGCAGCGGTCCTGGATATTTCTACCAGGGCCATGGCTGCAGCCTCCTAACTGGTTTTTCTTCCTCAGTTTCATTCTCCTTTGTTCAATTTTCTGTTCAAATGTCACTTCCTCAGAGAGGAATTCTCTGGTCCCCCAGTGGAAAACAACATTCCATCACTCTTTCTATTTCCTTGCCTTATTTTTCTTTGAAATATGTATTTTCTTTGAAGTATATTTGTTGACTCTTTCCCCTTTAGAATGAGTCCATTGGTTCATGGACTTTGTTCCCTGCTGTATCTACTGTACCTATAGTCCCTGGCATATAGTGCATACTTAATAAACATTCGTAATAAGACAGGAAATATTGGTAGGTGTCAATGGCTTAACACATTTGTGTTTTAAGTGAGAATTTCGAAAATACACTGTGCACGGTCCTAATCACACACACCACAGCAAAACTATGGGGCTTACGCTTGTGGGTCCCACAGGTCTGTAACCAATGGAGAAAAAGTTCTTAAATGGCTAACATCTTCAGGGCACAGCAAGAGGCAGTAGACCCAGGAGCTCAGTCTTTCTGTGAAAGAAGCCTATTACCTTATCATCATAGCTGCAGCTTGAGGGGCAGGCTTCTAATTAAACACACATTTAAGGGCCAACTGTAATCCATTCCAGAGACCACAGAGGATGGGTGCTATCTTTACTGTCTTCCTCTGCCACACTCTAGAGCGCCAGTATTTCCTGGAGGGGAGCTTCTACGTGTGTCTGGTGTCTTGGTTTTTACTTTGGGTGCCTGCTGCCCAAGGGATACCCCTTGATACCCTGGCTTGAGCTTGCATTTCTGGGTCCTGCAGGACTATAATAATCAGAGGATAGTTCTTGGCATGCTGCCACTCCCAGGACACTGCACAGAGAGCAGACTGTTTAAAAGCTTGAATGTAAGACCTAGAATCATAAAACTCCTAGAGGAAAACAGGCAGTAAACTATTTGACATCAGTCTTGGCAATAATTCTTTTTTTTTTTTTTCATTTGCCGCCAACGGCAAAGGCAACAAAAGCAAAAATAAATAAGTGGGAGTACATCAAATTAAAGAGCTTCTGCACAGTAAAGGAAACCACCAACAAAATGAAAAGGCCACCTACTGAATGTAAGAAGTTATCATAAATCATAGAGCTGATAAGGGGCTAATATCCAAAATATATAAAGAACGCATACAACTCAATAGCAGAAAAAAAAAGAAAAAAGAAAAAAAGGATTCAATTTACAAATGGGCAGAGGATCTCAATAGACATTTTTCCGAAGACATACAGATGGCCAACAGGTACATAAAAAAATGTCCAACATCACTAATCATCAGGGAAATGAAAATCAGAATAATGAGACATCACTTTACACCTATTAGAATTCCCTGGTCATCCAGTGGGTAAGACTCTGCGCTCCCAATGCAGGGAGCCTGGGTTCGATCCCTGTCGGGGAACTAGATCCTGCATGCATGCCGCAACTAAGAGTTTGCATGCAGCAACTAAGAAGTCAACCTGCTGCAACTAAGAAGTCTGCACGCTGCAACAAAGATCCCGCATGCCGCAGCTAAGACCCAGCACAGCCAAAGTAAAAATAAATAAATAAATATTTTAAAAATAATAAAAATTTTTTAAAATAAAAAGAAAGATAAGAAAGAACAAGTATTGGTGAGGATGTCGAAAAAAGGGAATGCTCGTGCACTGTTGGTGGTCATGTACATTGGTGCAGCCACTATGGAAAACAGTATGGAGAAATTAAAAATAGAACTGCCATATAATCCAGTAATCCCACTTCGGGGTATATATCCAAAGAAAATTAAAACAAGATATGGAAAAGGTATCTACACCCTCATGTTCATTGCAGCATTATTCACAATAGCCAAGACATGGAAACAATTAGGGACACAGCACAATTAAGTGTCCCTAATGGATGAATGGCTAAAGAAGTTGTAATATATATATTACATATAATGAAGTATATATATATATAAAATGAAATATTATTCAGCTATAAAAAAGAAGTGAATCTTACCATTTGTGACAACATGGATGGAACTTGAGGGCACCAAGTGAAGTGAAATAAGTCAGAGAGAGACAAATACCATATGATGACATATATATGGAATCTAGAACAAAACAGAACAAAACAAAATGAAAAACTGAACTCATAGATAAAGAGAACAAATTAGTGGTTGCCAGAGGCAGGAGGTGGAAGATGGGCAAAATGGGTGAAGGGGGTCAAAAGGTACAAACTTCCAGCTATAAGATAAATGAGTCTTGGGCATGTAACTTATAGCATGGTGATTATTAATAATACTGTATTATATATTTGAAATTTGCTAAAAGAATAAATCTTAAAAGTTCTCATCACTAGAAAAAAAGCTTTGGTAACTAAGTAGGATAATGGATGTCAATGAAAAAAATTAATAACAGATCTAAGAATAAAATGGAAAATTTTATTTGAGCCAAATTGAGGATTATAACCCTGGAGAAGTCTCTCAAATAGCTCTGAGAACTGTTCTGAAGAGGTAAGGGGGGAGGTCAGTATATATGTGATTTTGGTGAAGGGGGTACGTGCAATCAGGCACACATCTTAGTAGAAGTTTGCTATTGGCCATAAGGAACAGACAGCTTAGTTAATGATTTTAGTGCTTTTCTAAGTAGGGGAAGATGCAAGAATCCAGGTTCTTAAAATTTTTCTCCTGAACATATCTATCTGAAGGTTTCTTCTGCCAGTTTTCCCAGAGTACAGAGTGCCTCATCCTGATCTTCACCCTGAGTTATTTTCAGGGTGTATCGTAGGTCAGAGACTGCGGTGGCTAATGACCTGACTCTTGTACAACTGGATGGTGGGCAACATTCCTTAGTTTGCAATCCCTTCCCTTTCAGTCTTAATGTAGACCAAGGTTTGGGAGGCATTTCATGATCAATTTGTCCCACAGTGCTAGGAATGCTCATTCCAAGTCAGATGAGGATTTTTTTTTTGATGAGCCACTCAACGTGCTATAGTTGGACTAGGTCCTGTTAACAGTAGCCAAAAGCCTCTGGACTGCCTGTCTTACTAGTCTATTATGGTTCAGGAAATTGTTGCCTCTTGATGCTTCTTCCCATATCTAGAGTTATACTATTACAATCGTTGATCTTCTAGAACTATATATTCAATCAATCATTCCAAGTCACCTAATCATCATTAGTTTTATCTGAAGCTCAGTCACACATTAGGTAATGCAGGTAATCTTGTAAAATAGGCAGACTATAAGTAGTGTAGCTAGTAACATTAATAAGGTCATAAGTAAATATTAAGAATTTCCGGTATCTCCCCAGGTCATCTGACCAGTCTGTTATGCACCAATCACTATCTTTAAGGGAAATGATATATTGGTATTGTACATAAAATTCACCAAAGATCTCTGCATAAGTTTTCTGTATAAGACAAGTAGTGGGTCATCGTGACCCCTTATAGAATTGTGGAAGGAATGTTATCTTCTAAGGAGTTACATGGCTGGTGCCAGAAGGAGAAAAATTGATCTTTATAGTTGAGCAGGTATTTCTGCCATTGGGGAGGTCTGGTTAACGTGTAATGCAGATGCACAATGCACACTAGAGGGAAGGGAGGAGGCCCAAACAGGCAGAGAAAATTCTTATGTTTAAATTTTTCTTATCTTGACTTAAAATGTGAATTTTTATTTCATTATGGACTAACTAGGCTTATTGTGGTTATCATTTTGCAATATACACAAATATTGTATCATTACATTGTATACCTAAAACTAACATGTTGTTATATGTCAAAATATACCTCAAAAAAAACCCCAACAAAACAAAACAAAAACTATGGTTAAAGAGTTGTTTTACTGTGTTATCTAACGACAAGGTCCTTGTGAAAGACATATTTTAAATATGGATTATAATTTGCATTCAGGTAAACATTTTCATTAGTCCAGATAAGAGTGTATGTAGGCTTATGCCTGTAGTTCTATATTAATTTTCTCAGCACTAAAATATTTATTGAGCTTCATGATTAACATGATTTCTGCTAAGGATATAGCACCTTCATCTTATGTTGTTCACCAACCTCATTGTCATTAATGAGTGGAGTGATAATATTTGCTTTTATTTCTAGAATTTGAACCTTCTCATGACTTAAGACATTTATTGAAATAATTTTTGTAGGGGAGGAAACATTTTCTTTTTACTCTACCCATTTTAGGTCCTCCAGCTAGGTCCCTGTAAATTACACTGACAAAAGACAGATTAACAAGAGAAAAACAAATGAAAGTTTATTAACATGTGCATCGCACATATATGTGGTTGTACTCAGTGATGAGTAACTCACTGGTGTGGTCAGAGCCTGGGCTTGTGTAGCATCTTAACAAAAGAACGATACATTTTTAGAGAAGTGACAAGTGAAAGGAGAAGGACTTTGAGTTTCTAGGGTGGCAAATTGTGGGAAGGTAAATGTATGGGGGAACTAATGGACAATAAAGTCTAGTTAGTAAAGTTTGATGTAAAGATTCCTCTTGTGCATCTCTGGGCTGATATGGGTCTAGAGTTATCACTGATGATGAACTTCTGTCCTTCCTGGTAAAGGGGGGCAGGGGACAACTTTACAAATTTATGTCCTACTTTTAGGCAGATGGGAGAGGGCAGAGAGCTTTTCTTTTTCCTTTATTTTTTCATTGAAGTGTAGTTGATTTACAATGTTGTGTTAATTTCTGCTGTACAGCAAAGTGATTCAGTTATACATATATACACCTTCTTTTTTAATATTCTTTACCATAGGATAATGAATATAGTTCTCTGTGCTACACAGTAGGACCTTGTTGTTTATCCATTCTATATATAAAAGCTTACATCTGCTAACCCCAACCTCCCACTCCATCTCTCCCACAACTCTCTCCTCCTTGGCAACCACAAGTCTGTTCTCTACGTCTGTGAGTCAGTTTCTGTTTCATAGATAGGTTCATTTGTGTCATATTTTAGATTCCACATATAAGTGATATCATATGGTATTTGTCTTTCCCTTTCTGACTTGACTTCACTTAGTATGATAATCTCTAGTTGCATCCATGTTGCTGCAAATGGCATTACTTCATTCTTTTTTTTAGCTGAATAGTATTCCATTGTATATATGTACTACATCTTCTGTATCCATTCATCTGCCAATGGACATTTAGGTAGTTTTCATGTCTTGGCTATTGTGAATAGTGCTGCTATGAACATAGGGGTGAATGTGTCATTTTGGATTAGAGTTTTTTCTGGATATATGCCCAGGAATGGGATTGCTAGATCATATGGTAATTCTATTTTTAGTTTTCTGAGGAACCTCCATAGTGTTTTCCATAGTGGCTGTACCAACTTACATTCCCACCAACAGTGTAGGAGGTTTCCCTTTTCTCCACATCCCACGGAGCTTTCCTTGTATCTATTTCTTTTCAATTATCTTTATGCTAAAGTGACATATTTTGCTACCCTTCACCTATACATTATCTCAATTCATTTTTTAATGAAACTACATAGTCCTTTGTCCTAAGATGACCATTTCCTCAGTTTTAACATTAATTTTCTCATTCATATGCCTCTTTATGCTTTATGATTAGATCTATGAAATTTCCTACAAAAATCTTTAGAAATTTTGATTTAGTTTGTTTAATATCCTTTACTGATAATCCAAAAATAATGCTTTGGTGGACAGCTATCTTGACTTTCAAGAAAAATTACCTTCTTTGTTATTCATATAAATTTACCCTTTATTTTCTAATTACAACTTATTGGAGTTTTTAACTTCCAGCTGCCTTTAGAATTCCTGGCCACCTTTTTTTAAAGGATACCTATATTAATAGTAACTTGAATCTATATAACTGGGCATAATAAATTACTCAGAACAATATAAATATAAGCACTTTTCATTAGAAATTTCACTCAAAAGTATTTTTCTTCTAGTAAAACCTAGTGAAGAGATATTATGAGGAAGAAACAGCAAATAACTCTTAATCTTTTCTTATTCCTATGAATGATTACATTACTTATTTAATCACATAATGTGTTGCTCAGTCTTTGAAGTATTATGCTTGAGGATAAAGGTTTTATAACAGCACTATTATTTGTAGTGTGATATGATGGGATTTTATCTGTACTGAGTGAGCACTGTTACTTATCCTTTTTCTCTGGTCCTCCTTAAGAATGTAAATCAAATCATTATTCCCACTTAGAAGCAAAGTAATGCAAATTGAGTTACTTGAAACAAAGCCACCCTAGTGAGCAAGTTCTAATGTTGCAACTGGGGCTGAGAATGCTTCCTTGGTCATTTACCTGTACTTCTAAGTCCAAAGTTAACATCCATAGATGTTAGGTACACCTCATCTCAACTTAAGTGCCCCGAATTAGATACTTTTATGTTAACCAAACTTTAGCTAGTTATTAAACAGTAAAATCAAATTACACATTTTTTCTTATTTACATTTTAGTCCCCTTCCTTCCCTTTTCAACTCCTCACCTGCTTTGTCCCCAGTTACTCTGGTTTTCCTGCGAAAACCAGTGGAAATGCTTTCCACAATTCAATTTGCCCTTAGGACGACAGCCAGTGCTTTTCTGAGAAAAGTGACCTGATGACAGTCTTACTGGCCTTGTTTTATTTTTGAAACAGAAAAATAGCAAGTTCCCATCTTTCTTTAATTTTTCTTTTCCTGGGTGAGAATGCTAAATGACAGCTGTGTGGACCAAGTTCAGCTTTTCAGAAAACTGTCTAATGGATCCTCTGATGAAAGTGCTGCTACCATTTGAGCACCACAATAGTTTCCCTCCTCCAAAAAAACATCGAAACAAGCATGAAACTGGAAAACTGGAAACCAAAGAAACCTTTGTCATTTTGTTTAACAGTTACGTTAACCCCAAATTCTTAAGTATTTTTAACAAATGGACCGAGAAAGAATCCATCTATCCGAGTCCCAAAAACATAATTGAAAATGAAGTCAGAGTTTGTAAATAACCATAGCCACAATCTCAGGTACTTAGAGCTTTGAGGTTTGTGAAAGACCTGCAGGTCCTTTTTCTCATATCCGCACAATAATCGCTATCATGATTGTTCTCAATGTGTTTTATTATCAATGATGACTAGTAATAATAAAATGTAATAATTAGGTTTTTAAATTTTGTTTTTGTTTTTACTAAAGCATAGTTGACTACAATATTATATTAGTTTCAGGTGTACACCATAGTGGGGTTTTTTTAGTTTACTTTTGAATTGTTTTAATTTAATTTTTATTTTAAATTGGAGTATATTTGATGTACAATGTTGTGTTAGTTTCAGGTGTATAGCAAAGTGATTCAGTTATACATATACATGTACCTGTTCTTTTTCAAATTCTTTTCCCATATAGGTTATTACAGAATACTGAGTTGAGTTCCCTGCGCTATACAGTAGGTCCTTGTTGATTATCGGTTTTATATATAATAGTGTGTATATGTTAATCCCAAACTCCTAATACATCCCTCCCCTTCACCTTTCCCCTTTTGTAACCATAAGTTTGTTTTCTATGTCTGTGAGTCATTTCTGTTTTGTAAATAAGTTCGTTTGTATCATTTTTTTAGATTCCACATATAAGCGATATCATATGACATTTGCCTTTCTCTTTCTGACTTACTTCACTTAGTATGATAATCTCTAGGGCTGACCATGTTGCTGCAAATGGTATTATTCCATTCTTTTTTATGGCTGAGTAATATTCCATTGTATATATGTACCACATCTTTATCCATTCCTCTGTCAGTGGACATTTAGGTTGCTTCCATGTCTTGGCTATTGTAAATAGTGCTGCAATGAATATTGGGGTGCATGTATGTGTGTGTATATATATATATACATAATGTATATATATACACATATATATACATATATATATATTTTAAACATCTTTATTGGAGTATAATTGCTTTACACTGTTGTGTTAGTTTCTCCTGTATAACAAAGTGAATCAGTTATGTGCATACATATATCCCCATATCCCCTCCCTCTTGCATCTCCCTCCCACCCTCCCTATCCCACCCCTCTAGGTGGTCGCAAAACACCGATCTGATCCCTCTGTGCCATGGAGCTGCTTCCCACTAGCTATCTATTTTACATTTGGTAGTGTATATATGTCAATGCTACTCTCTCACTTCATCCCAGCTTACCGTTCACCCTCCCTGTGTCCTCAAGTCCATTCTCTATGTCTGTGTCTTTATTCCTTTCCTGCCCCTAGATTCATCAGAACCTTTTTTTTTTAGATTCCATATATATGTGTTAGCATACGGTATTTGTTTTTCTCTTTCTGACTTACTTCACTCTGTATGACAGACTCTAGGTTCATCCAACTCACTACAAATAACTCAATTTCGTTTCTTTTTATGGCAGAATAATATTCCATTGTATATATGTGCCATATTTTCTTTAACCATTCATCTGTCATTGGACACTTAGGTTGCTTCCATGTCCTGGCTATTGTAAATAGTGCTGCAATGAACATTGTGGTACATGACTCTTTTTGAATTATGGTTTTCTCAGGGTATATGCCCAGTAGTGGAATTGCTGGGTCATAAGGTAGTTCTATGTTTAGTTTTTTAAGGAACTTCCATACTGTTCTCCATAGTGGCTGTACCAACTTACATTCCCACCGAGAGAGAGAGGGTTCCCTTTTCTCCACACCCTCTCAGCATTTATTGTTTGTAGATTTTTTGATGATGGCCATTCTGCCTGGTGTGAGGTGATATCTCATTGTAGTTTTGATTTGCATTTCTCTAATGATTAATGATGTTGAGCATCTTTTCATGTGTTTGCTGGCAATCTGTATATCTTCTTTGGAGAAATGTCTGTTTAGGTTTTCTGCCTATTTCTGGATTGGGTTGTTTGTTTTTTTGATATTGTGCTGAATGAGCTTCTTGTATATTTTGGAGATTAATTCTTTATCTGTTGTTTCATTTGCAAATATTTTCTCCCATTGTGAGGGCTGTCTTTTTGTCTTTTTTATGGTTTCCTTTGCTGTGCAAAAGCTTTTAAGCTTCATTAGGTCCCATTTGTTTATTTTTGTTTTTATTTCCATTTCTCTAGGAGGTGGGTCAAAAAGGATCTTGCTGTGATTTATGTCATAGAGTGTTCTGCCTATGTTTTCCTCTAAGAGTTTGATAGTGTCTGGCCTTACATTTAGGTCTTTAATCCATTTTGAGTTTATTTTTGTGTATGGTATTAGGGACTGTTCTAATTTCATTCTTTTACATGTAGCTGTCCAATTTTCCCAGCACCACTTATTGAAGAGGCTGTCTTTTCTCCACTGTATATTCTTGCCTCCTTTATCAAAGATAAGGTGACCATATGTGTGTGGGTTTATCTCTGGGCTTTCTATCCTGTTCCATTGATCTATATTTCTGTTTTTGTGCCAGTACCATACTGTCCTGATTACTATAGCCTTGTAGTATAGTCTGAAGTCAGGGAGCCTGATTCCTCCAGCTCTGTTTTTCTTTCTCAAGATTGCTTTGGCTATTCGGGGTCTTTTGTGTTTCCATACACATTGTGAAATTTTTTTGTTCTAGTTCTGTGAAAAATGTCAGTGGTTGTTTGATAGGGATTGCATTGAATCTGTAGATTGCTTTGGGTAGTATAGTCATTTTCACAATGTTGATTCTTCCAATCCAAGAACATGGTATATCTCTCCATCTATTTGTATCATCTTTAATTTCTTTCATCAGTGTCTTATAATTTTCTGCATACAGGTCTTTTGTCTCCTTAGGTAGGTTTATTACTAGCTATTTTATTCTTTTGGTTGCAGTGGTAAATGGGAGTGTTTTCTTGATTTCCCTTTCAGATTTTTCATCATTAGTGTATAAGAATGCAAGAGATTTCTGTGCATTAATTTTGTATCCTGCTACTTTACCAAATTCATTGATTAGCTCTAGTAGTTTTGTGGTAGCATCTTTAGGATTCTCTATGTATAGTATCACGTCATCTGCAAATAGTGACAGCTTTACTTCTTCTTTTCTGATTTGGATTCCTTTATTTTCTTTTTCTTCTCTGATTGCTGTGGCTACAAGTTCCAAAACTATGTTGAATAATAGTGGTGAGAATGGACAACCTTGTCTTGTTCCTGATCTTAGAGGAAATGGTTTCAGTTTTCACCACTGAGAACGATGTTGGCTGTGGGTTTGTCATATATGGCCTTCATTATGTTGAGGTAGGTTCCCTCTATGCCTACTTTCTGGAGAGTTTTTGTCATAAATTGGTGTTGAATTTTGTCAAAAGCTTTTTCTGAGTCTACTGAGATGATCATATGGTTTTTCTCCTTCAATTTCTTAATATGGTGTATGACATTGATTGATTTTCGTATATTGAAGAATCCTTGCCTTCCTGGGATAAACCCCACTTGATCATGGTGTATGATCCTTTTAATGTGCTGTTGGATTCTGTTTGCTAGTATTTTGTTGAGGATTTTTGCACCTATGTTCATCAGTGATATTGGCCTGTAGTTTTCTTTCTTTGTGACATCTTTGTCTGGTTTTGGTATCAGGGTGATGGTGGCCTTGTAGAATGAGTTTGGGAGTGTTCCTCCCTCTGCTATATTTTGAAAGAGTTTGAGAAGGATAGGTGTTAGCTCTTGTCTAAACGTTTGGTAGAATTTGCCTGTGAAGCCATCTGGTCCTGGGCTTTTGTTTGTTGGAAGATTTTTAATCACAGTTTCAATTTCAATGTTTGTGATTGGTCTGTTCATATTTTCTATTTCTTCCTGGTTCAGTCTTGGAAGGTTGTGCCTTTCTAAGAATTTGTCCATTTCTTCCAGGTTGTCCATTTTATTGGCACATAGTTGCTTGCAGTAATCTCTCATGATCCTTTGTATTTCTGCAGTGTCAGTTGTTACTTCTTTTTCATTGCTAATTCTGTTGATTTGAGTCTTTTCCCTTTTTTTCTTGATGAATCTGGCTAAAGCTTTTTCAATTTTGTTTATCTTCTCAAAGAACCAGCTTTTAGTTTTATTGATCTTTGTTATCATGTCCTTCATTTCTTTTTCATTTATTTCTCATCTGATCTTTATGATTTCTTTCCTTCTGCCAACTTTGGGGGGTTTTTTGTTCTTCTTTCTCTAATTGCTTTAGGTGTAAGGTTAGGTTGTTTATTTGAGATGTTTCTTGTTCTTAAGGTAGCATTGTATTGCTATAAACTCCCCTCTTAGAACTGCTTTTGCTGCATCCCATAGGTTTTGGGTCATTGTGTTTTCATTGTCTTTGTTTCTAGGTATTTTTTGATTTCCTCTATGATTTCTTCAGTGATCTCTTGGTTATTTAGTAGCGTATTATTTAGCTTCCATGTATTTGTATTTTTTCAGTTTTCTTCCTGTAATTGATATCTAGTTTCATAGCACTGTGGTCGGAAAAGATACGTGGTATGATTTCAATTTTCTTAAATTTACCAAGGCTTGATTTGTGACCCAAGATATGATCTGTCCTGGAGAATGTTCCATGAGCAGTTGAGAAGAAAGTGTGTTCTGTTGTTTTTGGATGGAATGTCCTATAAATATCATTTAAGTCCATCTTGTTTAATGTGTCATAAAGCTTGTGTTTCCTTATTTATTTTCATTTTTGATGATCTGTGCATTGGTGAAAGTGGGGTGTTAAAGTCCCCTACTATGATTGTGTTACTGTCAGTTTTCCCTTTTATGGCTGTTAGCATTTGCCTTATGTATTGAGGTGCTCCTGTGTTGGGTGCATAAATATTTACAATAGTTATATATTCTTCTTGGAAAGATCCCTTGATTATTATGTAGTGTCCTTCTTTGTCTCTTGTGATAGTCTTTATTTTAGTCTCTTTTGTCTGATATGAGAATTGCTACTCCAGCTTTCTTTTGATTTCCATTTGCATGGAATATTTTTTTCCATCCCCTCACTTTCAGTCTGTATGTGTCCCTAGGTCTGAAGTGGGTCTCTTGTAGACAGCATATATATGAGTCTTGTTTTTGTATCCATTCAGCGAGCCTGTGTCTTTTGGTTGGAGCATTTAATCCATTCACGTTTAAGGTGATTATCGATATGTATGTTCCTATTACCATTTTCTTAATTGTTTTGGGTTTGTTATTGTAGTTCTTTTCCTTCTCTTGTGTTTCCTGCCTAGAGAAGTTCCTTTAGCATTTGTTGTAAAGCTGGTTTCGTGGTGCTGAATTCTCTTAGCTTTTGCTTGTCTGAAAAGCTTTTGATTTCTCCATCGAATCTGAATGAGATCCTTGCTGGGTAGAGTAGTCTTGGTTGTAGGTTTCTCCCTTTCATCACTTTAAATATGTCCTGCCATTCCCTTCTGGCTTGTAGAGTTTCTGCTGAAAAATCATGTGTTAACCTTATGGGGATTCCCTTGTATGTTATTTGTTGCTTTTCCCTTGCTGCTTTTAATATTTTTTCTCCTTATTTAATTTTTGATAGTTGATTAATATGTGTTTCAGTGTGTTTCTCTTTTGGTTTATCCTGTATGGGACTCTCTGTGCTTCCTGGACTTGATTGACTATTTCCTTTCCCCTGTTAGGGAAGTTTTTGCCTATAACCTCCTCAAATATTTTCTCAGACCCTTTCTTTTTCTCTTCTTCTTCTGGGACCCCTATAATTTGAATGTTGTTGCATTTAATGTTCTCCCAGAGGTCTTTGTGTCTGTCCTCAATTCTTTTCATTCTTTTTTCTTTATTCTGCTCCCTGGCAGTTATTTCCACCATTTTATCTTTCAGCTCACTTATCCATTCTTCTGCCTCAGTTATTCTGTTATTGATTCCTTCTAGAGTATTTTTAATTTCAGTTATTGTGTTGTTCATCACTGTTTGTTTTCTCCTTAGTTCTTGTAGATCCTTTTTAAATGTTTCTTGTATTTTCTCCATTCTGTTTCTGAGATTTTGGATCATCTTTGCTATCTTTTCTCTGAATTCTTTTTCAGGTAGGTTGCCTGTCTCATCTTCATTTTCTTGGTCTTGTAGGTTTTTACCTTGCTCCTTCATCTGCAGCATAGTTTTTTTGTCGCTTCATTTTTATTTTTTTTTGATGGGTGGTGCTGTATTCCTGTGTTACTGGTTGTTTGGTCTGAGACATCCAGCACTGGAATTTGCAGGTAGTTGGATAGAGCTGCATCTTGGTGCTGAGATGAGGACCTCTGGGTCTCACTCCTATTGATATTCCCTGGGGTCTGAGTTACTCTGTTAGTCCAGCAGTTTAGACTCAGATTTGCCACCACAGGAGCTAGGCCCGACCTCCGGCCTGGGAACAAAGGTTTCGCAAGCTTCGTGGTGCAGTAAAAAAAAAAAAAAAAGAAGAAGAAGAAAGAAAGAAAAAAAGGAGCAGTACAATATCAGAAAATAAAAAACAAGATAAAAGTAGAAAGGTTAAAAATATATTAGGAAAAACAAAACTATATTTGAAACAACTGCAACAAGGTAAAATAAAACCACAACAGAAAAAAGAATAAATAAATAAATAAATGGGGGGGGCAAGCCAAAAGGAGAGATCACTAACAATGTATAAAGAAAAAATAAAATTAGAAAAATAAAAGATTTATTAGGAAAAATAAAAATATAAAAGAATAAACAACAATGAATCAAGAAGGTAAAACAGACCCCCAATCTAAAAGAGGAAAAAAGAAAAGAAAAAAAAAAGCCTTGGCTATGGGGGTAGAGTTTAGGCAGGGGGTGGAACTTAGGTAAGGGAGGGATTTAAGGGGGCGGGACCTAGGCAGGTTGGGGGGTGACCTGGGGCGGGGCCTCTGCTTATGACCTGTGGAGAAGGGGAGAGGCAGCACGTTGAAAGGAGGGCCTCTGCAGTGTGGAGTTCTGGAGTTTGGAGGTAGGGCCCTGGGTGAGGGTGTGTGGGTGGGGTTTAGGTGCAGCGCATTAGAGGGAGTCTTAGAGGGGGTCTCTGAGTGTAGAGGTAGGGCCCTGGGTGGGGGTGTAGGGGCGGGGCTTGGGCTCTGCACGGCAGGAGGGAGGCTCTGAGGGCAGAGGATTAGGCCTGGGAGGCCAACAGGCTTCCCAGTGCCTAAGTGGACAGGGAAAGCACTGGCCCTGTTCCCTTCCGTTCTTTCGTGCCCCTCCCCCACTGTCTCCCCCAGCATCTCCCCGGTAGCCGCTGGACCCCTAACCGTGGGTGGGTCCCGCTGGGTGTAGGGACTCCTCCCCTCCCCCAGCCACCCCTCAAGGGTGCCAGTCCTGGAGGTCCGGCCTTTACTTTTGCTCCCCCTTCCTGCCCTCCCACTCCTTCAGGACCCCTGTGGCTGGAGGGGACCTCGGTAGGCAGAGGATCAGGCCCGGAATCTCAACAGGTTCCTGGGAGCCCAAGTGGGCAGGGGAAACCTGGCTGTGCTCCCTTTTGATCCTCTGCCCTCCCAGTGGTTCCTCTGTTTCCCCCTTCGAGCATGGGATCCCTTCCCCTCCCACAGCTGCCCCTCAGGAGCTCCAGTCCCCTTCCGCCTCCACTTCTCCTCCCCCTTCACTCCCCCCACGCCCCACCTCCTACCCTGTCGCTGGGGGTTCCTCCCATCCCCTTAGGTGTCTCCCCACCCCACGGGTGCCTGGTAGGTGCCCTAGTTGTGAGGAGACGTGAATTCCGCATCCTCCTCGTATGCCATCTTGACTCCACCCCGCATGTATATTTTTGAAGTATGGTTTCTTCCGGATATATGCCCAGGAGTGAGATTGCTGGATCATGTGGTAGTTCTTTTTTTTTTTTTAATTTTTATTTTCTGTTGGAGTATTGTTGATTAACAATGTTATGTTAGTTTCAAGTGTACAGCAAAGTGATTCAGTTATACATATACATGTGTCTATTTTTTTTCAAATTCTTTTCCCATTTAGGTTATTACAGAGTACTGAGCAGAGTCCTCTGTGCTATACAGTAGGTCCTTGTTGGTTATCTATTTTAAATATAGCAGTGTGTACATGTCAATCCCAAACTCCCAGTCTATCCCTCCCTCCCACCCATCCCCCCTGGTAACCATGAATTCATTCTCTAAGCCTGTGAGTCTGTTTCTGTTTTGTAAATAAGTTCATTTGTATCATTTTTTTAGATGCCACATATAAGTGGTATCATATGATATTTGTCTTTGTCTGTGTGACTTACTTCACTTAGTATGATAATCTCCAGGCCCATCCATGTTGCTGCAAATGGCATTATTTCATTCTTTTTAATGGCTGAGTAATATTCCATTGTATATATGTACCATATCTTCTTTATCCATTCATTTGTCAATGGATATTTAGGTTGCTTCCATGTCTTGGCTAGTATAAACAGCACTGCAATGAACATTGGGGTGCGTGTATCCTTTTGAACCAAAAAAGTAATAATTCTTGATATTTACCTGATGCTAGGTACATCTTAATATACTCCTGAATACACGCTTTCATTTAATTCTTACGTTGAACCTATGTGATAGATATACCCATTTTACTGATGAATTGGTTGGGTCTGAAGAAGTTCAAAAACTTTGCCTCTGATCACCAAGCTAGTAAATGGCAGAGATGATATTTGAACTGTGGTCAGTTTGATTTCAGAGTCTTAGCTTAACAATTACAAGTATAAATATATTATTTTAAAGAAGAGTTGCCTGAAACTCGAAATCTATAGGATTATGTTAGTTTTCTTTGATTTGGTAATATATTTATTTTAGCTCAATTTGTTGAGTTTCATTGTACCTGTCTAAAATGTTAATATTTGAAGAATCAAGAAAATTATACAAAGGAGATGCATGAGTTGAATGTGCAAGTGGAAAATCCTATTTATTTTTTGTAGAGATCTTGGCAAACATTTTAAGGAAAAATAATCTGATAACCTCTGTGACAAACAAAGGCAAGGCATATCATTTAACTCACAGAGAGAAAGTGTCCATTCCTATACTTGGAGTTCTATGTTAGCATTTGAAATGTGTGCTTCAGTGGGGAGTAGAAGGCTCCTTTGTCTACTGCTTAGAGATAATGGATGGAGTGGTTAGAAAAGCACAGGTCATTTTGTGTCCATCTCTAAAATCCCCACTGTCATCCTCAGGGATGCCAAGTTTCCCTCTAGAAAGTATATACCAGTTTTCTCTTTCCAGTAGGATATAGGACAATTCCAAAAAAATCACTCGAAATAAATCTGTATGTATTAATCAGACTTTTACTATTTGTTTTAAAGTTGTGATCAAATGTCTGTGGTTCAGAAAAGTAATCTAAAAACACTAAGATTAACAGAGATCACTGTTCCAAATATACAAGAGCACTCTGACACACATTTAGGGGTATACATGAGTATTGTTATGCTGCATGGCAATTAGGCATAAATGTGGAACAGTTTACATAAATAACTCTAGTGCTTTATTTTCAACCATATCAAGATTTCTCAGCCTATGAAGTTGTCAGTATTGATGGCTTCTTTGCATATCACAGTACTTGTGAGTAATCTCTGACCTCCTAGAACTCTTGTGCATTTCAGAGAGTTTCCAAGAGCACGAATTTCTTTTCCCTAATGTTAAAGTTCTCTGTGGTCTACCACTAAACATTCCAACTCTACATCTGTTTCCTTCTCTAACTCCAGGCTCCTAGATCCGAAAATTTCTGAAATGAATATGCATTACCATCAGCATCACCTGAGGTATTTTATAAAAACACACATACCCAGTTCTCTCTCCTGAACTATAGAATTAGAATCTCTATGCATGAAGGAAGTACTTAAACCAGCTTTCAGATGTTTCTCATGCAGACTGGAGTTCCAAAATCAGCTGTGTTGTTTTGGAGGTCTTGAAAGTGCAGATGAATTATATCACGCGCCTGAGATGTTTGAATGTATGATCAAGATATTGTGGGAAGAGAGGATACCCAGACTGGTGAGGAAAATAGTGAGAAAAGTCTCAGTATTCAGCTTTCCTTAAGTCTTTCTGAAATTTTTAATGAAGAAACGTGAAGGATGTTTGCATATTATATGTGTAGTGGACATAAAGCACATGGCACAGAGTATTACCCATAGTAAGTGCTCATTAGTTGTTGCCTTATGATATTAATTCATTCTTTCAACTAATTTTTAAGTGCCTACAATGGTCAAGCCCTGTGTTAAGCACTGAGACTATAAAGATGAGCAAAAGCAGACATGACTTCCCCTCAAGCAGTATACAATGCATTGGTTAAGACAGACAATAATCAAATAAATACAAAAATGAATATAAGATAACAACTGAGACACACACTAGAAAGGGAAGAGAGAGTGTTAAGGGACTATATCTAAGAGGGAATTTGACCTAAGCAGAGAACGGGAACAGAATATGTTCCCCAGAGAAATCCAAAGGAAGAGTGGAAGTGTTGGAGAATTGGAGTATTTTAGGCAGAGATCAGCATGTGTTTTACAACCCTGTGGTTATTATAAATGCCTATGTTCAATGATTTGCTTCATTAAGTCTTTAGACTTACACCCTTTTATAGACTAGAAAACTGAGGTTAATTAATGTGGGCAAAGTCACACATGATTTAGCAGGTGATGAGTTTACAATTAGAAATCCATTTGGTTCCATTTGAAGCTTACGATCTTTCTTTTTTATTTGAACATGAATGTTTTTCAAAGGGTAAATGACAGTAACATCTTCTCAGGCTTTGCTTACAGGAAAGTGTTAGAAATCAAGCATTAAGTGTATAAAGTTGGGAGTACAAGGGAAAGAAAAGAGGAATTTAAAGATACTTTCTTGCATCACAATTTTGTTGTGGGTTGAGAACCAATGGGTATGAATCCCATTGTGGTAGAAATGGCAATGTGGAAGCATCTGGAGTTTCCATTCTCTTCCAAAAGAGTAATTCAAAGTCAGCTGTGTATCTCTGGAGAAATTGTAGATGTTTGTGTCACCACCAAATTCTTGAAAGATGAAGACTGATGATTCTTATCACATCCCCAGTTAGATTAATGCAGAAGACAAGTATGTTCTGGAGGATGATGATGGATTATTATAAGCTTAATCAGGTAGTGAATCCAAGTATAGTTGCTTTTCTTGATGAGGTCTCCTTAGTTGAGAAAATCATTACAGCCCATTGAATCTGTTATGTAGCTATTATACTGGTAAATATTTCCCCACTTTGTCCAGTAAATTGAAACAAACAAAACAAAACAAACAAACAAAAAAGAAGCAGTTTGTTCTCACCTGGAAGGGAAAACACCACACCCTTACTGTTTTGCCTCAGGGTCTGATCAGTTGTCCAGTTTTGTGCTACAATTTTGTCTAAAGGAAATGTGGCTGTATCACTGTTCCACTGAAGGTCATGTTGGTTCACCACATTTATCACACCCTGGGCATATGAGGGGAAAGAGAAGTAGAAGAAACCCTGGAAGTCTCCATAAGATATCTTTCTAAGTGCCAGAAGAGGAGGATAAAACTCTTGACAATATAGCATACTGTCACTTCTTTGAGTACCTGGGGAATATCAAGATTTCTTCTTCAAAGTGAAAAACAAGTAGTTGAGCCTGTTACCACTAAGAAAGAGGTACAGTTCTTTGGAATTGTCTTTTGTGTGTGTGGGTGTGCTTTAGAGGTAATGTATTTTACATCTGCATGTGTTCTATGACTGAAGTTTTCTAGAGCAAGCAAAGAGCTCTCTAACTGGTCCAGGCAAGCAGTATGCCATTTTACTTTAATGAACAAGCAGAAATTGTGATGATAAAATTATCTGTGGCAGATTGGGAAGTTTAGTGAAAACAGGTCAAACTCCAAGAGGAGAATCCATAACAGACAGGAAGCAAAATAACTCTCTTTAGGCAAATAACTATACTCATATTAAGAAGTGGCTTCTATTTGTAACTAGTTCAGTAGAGACCTTAGGACCAGGGGATGAAGTGACCTGAGTTGTCCCTCATAAATTGATACTATCATACCTGCCTAGCCATTAAGTTGGGGGGTGCCCAGTAGCTTTCCATCATCAAATGGAATGTCAAATCAGCAGATCCTGAAGGCACAAGAAAGTTGCCTGAATAGGTAGTTCAAGCTCTCAACATGCCTACTCCTCATTGCCACCCCTTGTGAACCTATATTTGTGGTGACTTGGGGAGTTTGTTCTGACCTATTTATGGAGGAGAAGATTCAAGTCTGAATTGTGAATGGTGCCGCACGATATATAGTGCTCTTGAAGGACAGTGGGAAGGAAATTTCTGTAGCTGGGCTTAATTTCATAAATATCATATTGTCCTCTTTGGCAGAAGAAAAGGCTTGAGATAAGGAACTATATGACTTACTAGTAATGACTAAGATTGACTGGATGAACAGAAAAATTCAAGGACTGGTGACAAGACAGTCTAAGGAGAGGTAAATATTTGGGGGGGATTTTCCTAGAATGGTCCAGAATGAGAGAATATTTGAGTCTCATGTGAATTTTCATCAAAAATGCCCTACTCCACAGGACAAGATGACCATTCTATGGATAACAACAAATCTCTTCTCCAGCCACTCCAGTGCTTGTTTATTGGATTAGTTCATTTGACAAGTCAACAAATATTTACCAAATTCCTATACATTCTGAGCACTGTTTCAGGAAAGGCGTATAGCAATAACAAAAGAAAAAAAGTCCTCACTCTTATGGAACTTTTAAATTCTTCTAGTGGGAAAAGAAATATCAAATAAAAATATACATAATATTTTCAGGAGGTAATAAGTGCTAAGAAAAAAAAAATGAAGAAGTGTTGGTTGGTAGAGAGTAATGAGGTGAAATTTTACATATTGTTTAGGGAATTCTGCACAAGTAAGGTGTAAATGTATTACAGCCAGCTTGGAATAGTTAGCAAAAACATGCTTGTTTTGTTCAAGAAACAGGAAGGTGACCAGTTTGACAGCAAGCAAGGGGAAAATTAGGGGAAGCAGAGGCCTGATCACGTAGGGTCTTGTAAACCATGATGAAAACTCTCAATTTAATTCTGAGATGGGAAGACACTAGAAGGTTTCAACTAGGAAAGTAATGTGATATAAGTTATATTTTAAAAGGATCATTAGAACGCCGTGTGGAAAATAGACTGTAGAGGGTAAGGGGGAAAGAAGGAAACAGGCTAGAAAATATCCAGTGGTTCAGGAAAAGGGATGACAGATTAGACTAGGATGATTGTGGGTAAGGTGGTAAGAAGTGCTTGGATTCTGAATATGTTTTGAAGGTAGAACTGACAGAATTTGCTAATGGCTTTGATGTGGGTATGAAAGAAACAGAGGTGTCAAGGGTCAAGGGTGACTGCAGTGTTTCTGGTGTGAGCAGCAGAAGGATAAAATTGGCATTTACTGAGATGAGGACTTTATGAGGCACATACTGTGGGGTAGGAAGAAATCATTTTTAGATATATCATTTTTAAGATTCCTATTAAATAACTGGAGATATTGAGTAGGTAGTTAGTTGTATGGGTGTAGAATTCAGGGAGGTGGTCTGACTTGGTGATTTAAATATGGGAATTCCAGCACATAGAGGAAATTTAAAGCTAAGAGTTGGATGACAGAAAGAGTGTAGATAGGGAAATAATGTCTAAGGATAGAGCATAGATCCCTGGGGCACCCCAGTGATTAGAGGTTGGGTGATGAGAAGGATCTAGCAAAGAGGAGAAGTGAAATAGGAAGCATGAGCCCAACAGCATGTATGTTCCTAACTAGAAATAGAAACGTGGCTACCTTGATTGTTTAGTGCCATCTGCAATTAGAGGGTCTGACATTGAGCCGCCTATTTGGTACTAACTCTACAGAGACCTGTCATCTACTTGTAACAGTTTGATTTTATTGAACTCCTTCCATCTTGGAGAAGGCATCAGTTTGCCCTCATTGGGGTAGATCATTCTGTGATCAGATTGCTTTTCCTCCTGCATCATGCTCTTGCTGGAACCACCCAAGGAATTACTACATGTGGTTTACATAGTATCCTACACAACATTGTTTCTTTCTAAGGAACTCATTTTAGAGTGAAAGAAGTAAGGAGGTGGGGTGCTGCTCAGGAATTCACTGGTGTTATCATACACCTGATCACCCAGAAGCAGCTGGTGTTCCATCCACAGTAGGATGCCCTACTGAAAGCTCATGCCAGGTAGGAGAAAATCCTTCCTTTAACTATGTAGCATACATCTGAATCAACAAGGACATACAGTGCTGTTTCCTACATAACTAAAATTCATGGATCCACGGTCAAAATCACAGTTGCTTTCACTATTTTAACTGTCTCACAAAATCTTTTCTTTCCTTCTTGAAGACTCTGGTTTCTGAATTTAGCTTGAAGTGGGGGAATGCTTCCAGAGATACGAATTGTTTATTTAATTGGAAGTAGAGACTGTCAGCTGCCCATTTCATGCATCTGTGATAACGAGAAAAGAAAAAAGGAGACTAAAATGTTTGGCTAGGGTGATTAATTCTGATCAAGAAGTGGAAAGAAGGTTACTGCTATTCAGAGGGGGAATCAATCCTCTGAGGGTGTGCCTGTTATGACCAACACCAGTGGTAAAATGTACAGGATGACTAGAGCAACTCCATATAGGATCTGTCAGGAATAAGCATTTGGATTATCCCACTGGGTAAATCACAAAGTGAAAATAATTTTTCTCTTAGGTATATTTTGGTTAAAAATCCCAATTCTAAACCATTATGGATGGCCTAGATCTGTTAGAAACAACACACTTTCTATTGCTTAAGAGATAAAGGAGAATATGAATTATTTTTAAAATTATAACTTAGGGAGCAATGATAGTTTCCAAAAAGAAAATCATTTGCTAATGGAGAATGAAACTTAGGGATTTCTGAAATGTCACTAAGAGCATACCACAAAACAAGGGGAGAAATTAGAAATAAGTTGTTTATGATTTATTCTGTGTTGGAGTTAATCATAGAAATGTCTGATTTGTTGAATTGAAGCAGACTGATCAATATTTTCACCCTGATTCAATTGCTTTCAGGCATGGAGACACAGTGTTCAATGAGATGTCAAGATCAAAGTATGCAATTTCTCTGTGCTTTAATTTTCCATAATTAAAATAAGGGCAAAGCCTTATCTTCCTTATTTGTCATACCCACAATTATGTGCATTAACCCAAATTTTGTAATTAAAAGAAAATTCCAGTTTTGCGACAAGGAATATCTAACTTGAAATTGGTCACCTACATTTTTTCTTTAAAAAAGTAAAGTATGAAACCAGAAGTCAACAAAAAGTAATTGTTCTGTTTTCAAATTTCACATTAGACATCTTTCCATAAGGCTTGCGTGCAACATTTTCAGTGCAGGAAATGTTGCATCTTTTCAGTTATGGTTGGAGGGATTAAAACAGGGATGAGAAGATAAATGTATTCCACTGTGGCACGGTAGTACCTTTGGTTTTCCCTTCTAATTTCACTGCCTCTTAAGAGAACTTCACTGTACTGATTAATTAGACAGATAAGTTAAAAATTGATAAGTTAGAAATTGATTAAATGATTTAGGAAGAATACAAAAGATGTTTTGGAATATTTTATTTTCTTACTAAAAGACTTAGGGAGGGCTTCCCTGGTGGCTCAGTGGTTGAGAATCTGCCTGCCGATGCAGGGGACACGGATTCGAGCCCTGGTCTGGGAAGATCCCACATGCCACGGAGCAGCTGGGCCCGTGAGCTACAATTACTGAGCCTGCGCGTCTGGAGCCTGTGCTCCGCAACAAGAGAGGCCACGATAGTGAGAGGCCCGCGCACCGCGATGAAGAATGGCCCCCGCTTGCCACAACTAGAGAAAGCCCTCGCACAGAAACAAAGACCCAACACAGCCATAAATAAAAATAAATTAAATAAATAAATAAATAAATAAATAAATAAATAAATAAATAAATAAAAGACGTAGGGAGATTGGATGGTGAGGATGCAAGGGAAGTGGGGATGAGATGAAGTGACAGAATTTGGGAAGGAAAATCTGTAGAGTACTTCCTATTAATAACTTTTGCTAGCCCTCTGTTACAAATGTTCTCATTTAATCTCATGAGTACTCTGCAAGAGAAGTGTTACTATTCTCGATATAAGTTAGGAAGTGGAGACTAACAAAGGTGAAATAATTTGCCCAACTTACACAGTAAGCAGTAATGATAGAAGTTGAACTTAACTCTTCTGGCTCGAATAATCAAAGGTAAAGAAGGATGATGAAAGAGATCATGAGTTTTAAGCACATTGCTTATAGAGCTGATCTTATAGAGCTGATAAGTGGTCCTGGTATTCATGGTACGTTAACTAGGTGGAAGGTGAGCGACCAACTTATGGAAAGATCCTGCCAAGTAAGGAACTGCAAAATGCTGAATGATTAATTCTCCAAACAAGATAAATGTAGTTTACTGATTTCGTGTGTGTGTGTGTGTGTGTGTGTGTGTGTGTGTGTGTGAATGCAGTGTGTTAGAAGGACTGAATGTTAAAATAGCATGTTCATTTGACACATAGATTCTCAACAATAGGGCTTTTGGAAACTAAGTCCTCAGCTTTGGAGTTGAAAGAAAGAAATTACTTGTCAAGTATAGTTCTACAAAGATACATATTCTATAGAAAAATGGACATTCAAAAGTATAGCTTTATTTCACCATGCTGGTGTAAAAGGATAGGAAAATGTAATGAACTTAAGGTCCCTTAGAAATTTCTATTTATACAGTTGTATGCATTGAAACGTATCTAAGCAGTCTGTACAAAGAAACCCATTTAATTGTCCTAAACCCTCTTTTTACCTAGTCTATTTGATCAAAGAACCCATTTAACATGGAGCATACATAAGCATTTCGAGGAAAACCAAGTCACGGGAGCACAATTTGAGGAACTATCCTACTCTCTAGGATAATGGCTTTTTTCAGATTCTTTAAGAACTTCCTATGAGTTACACTGAGTTCATATAGGAAACTAGATACTTACTCTAATAACTGGAAGAGAGTCAGACAGGGTCTCTCCTGATATGCACAACATAGTTTAGGTATAATAGTCAATCTTGAAGTTTCTTTTTTTCTCTCTATTATTCCCTCCTTGTGCCTAACTTCTGCCTATTTTGTTGCAGTTAGTGATCAATACATCAAAGGAAAAAAATAGTTTTCAGTGTACATGTCTACATGAAACGGTAAATTTTGTGAATCTTGTGTTTGGTATCAGATTTCTCTGACCTCTTTCTATAATCTGTGAGCCTGGATTCTGGACAGTATGGAAGACACTAGGGAGCAGTGGAGAATTCATGTGTAATAGGGTAATTAGGCAACTGAATTTCCCGTGAACGCAGGGAGAGCTTCTTCTTGGGATGCTGAAGGGTACACATGAGGCTTCAGGCCATGGTACCAAATGGCTAAACAGCATGGGGGAGGTCTGAAGAGTATATAGTGAAACAGATACCAGCAAGCTATTTCTTGGGCAAAATACACAGCCAAATGTTTTCAGAGCACATTGGTAGAAATTAACAGTTGACAAAGACTGTACTTGAACTTTTCAGACCAAGAACCTGACAGTTTTTGAAACGTGTATTAACTTTTAAAAAATTTTTTAATAAAAACGATTTTCTAGCTTAGATGTTATGAGTGACAATGATAAGTCAGAAGCAATGGAGAACTTGAATTCATTCATTTGTTCCACAAATATTTATTAAGCATTAATTATGTTGCTGGCATAGTGCTGGGTGTTGGCTTAATCTTTGCCCTCAAGGAATTTACAGGGTACAACAGACAGAATGGAATAGCCCAGATAGGTCAGGGACATTTCCTTTTGCCATACATTGCTGAAGGAACTGGAAATTAAAATTAGACAGACACTGTATATTAATTATAGATTGTTGTGTGCATTATTTCATATTCATATTTAACAGGTAAATGAAGTTCTCACATGCAGTAGTTTAGGATGGCAGAGATTGAGTGCAGACTATGTAGCCAGAATGTCCAAGTTCACATCTTAGATCTATGACTTAATAGCTGTGTGGCTCAAATTTGCTTGCACAATGAATTATTGAGTAATGTTTTCAGCCTAATATTTGGTTATATTCAACCATGTATGGTGTCCCTCTTTCTATGCAAGACTGTCAGTTGCAATCAAGCCCTGTGTCTGGGTATAGTGTAAAAATGTGTGAGAACCAGAATACCTTCTCTCCCTCACTCTGCCAAATACTGTCACTATTATTTAAGTTCAGTTAAAAAGCCATTGATTGAACACATGTTATGTGCCAGGGACTATATTAGGTGACTATTAAAATAAACTTCTTGTGTTAAGGAAATAATTCTCAGGAAGCCTGGGATGAGGTACATTTTTTTGGACTCAGAAGAATAATGTGTGAAGTGGTTGGCATTTCCCTTTTCCATGGCACTGTTAGTCACTGGGTGTGGCTATACTCTAGAAGCCTGGGGTTGAGGACTGAAGAGTGGAGAGAGCTGGACAGTGGCACCTAGAGTAAGTTGTGGAACCTTGGCAGCCAACAAGGAGCTTGGGGTTGAGCATCTGACTTAGGTTTGGCAGGAAGTGTGCAAGATAAACTTTGCTGATGACCAAGTTTAGGTCTTATTGAAGGGAGAGGAAAAAAACTTGTAGCATGTGTTTTATAAACCTGTTACTTTAATCACCTTTTATGCTTTGGTTATAGGTTTTAGGATAAGAGGCTTGAGGATGTCAGAAACACATCATAATTCAATGATTTTTGTTCCTGCCATTTTCCACCCCATTTGGAAGTCATAATAGCCCATTTCTAGAAGCTGCTAATTCTTAAAAGAAAAAAAAGTTTAAATTGCCGTTGATTACACTGACCTAGGAATCTCCTAATATCTAATTCTTGCATGAAAATGTAGCTAGCAAGATGACTCCTGCTGGCTTATAATATGCTTATTTAAAAAACCCACTTATCAGGCACAGAGCCTTGATGTGGATATTTGAACATGATTAAAATGAATTTGTAAGCCAAGTCAGTCTGTCAGATGTTTTCAGTTTAAATGTTCTGATGGGTGATGAGACTCAGCATGAGGGCATCCAAAATTGTCTTGTGAAATTTTAAAAAGTCAACGAAAGAGGCTAGAAAAATTTTGACATTTAGTTCATAATCATTGCTTATTTGGAATTTAAAATTTCAGGTCAAGAAAGGTTTTGATTTTCTAAATTTGGATTTTACTACTTAAGAATCAAATATCATTCCATTGGCTTTTTTTTTTTAAATGACAGAGGTTATGTATTTTACCACAGATCACCTATGGAATGTTGGAGAGGTCAATTCAGTAATAATATAAGCATTTTTACCTCAGTTTCTGGGGTGAACAACACTACAGATTTCTCCTAAATAAATACAGGTAGCTTGAGGCCATTCTAATATCAGGCTATTTTAAAATGTGCATTTTTTTCTAACGAATGTTTCAGTTTTCCTGGACCACGATGCTCTGGTGCATGACCTTCTACTTGACAGCAGTGTTCCACTGTAGCTCCCGCACAGGGTCATTACACAGGCTTATTGCTAAAGCCGGAATGGCCTATAGCTATTTGGAGGTGCACAGCCAGCTGATTGCTAACCCAACGCTGCCTCAGTTCAAGGCTTAAAGGAGCTCTGTGTTGCTGCCTTCCTAATTCCTGCAGTCCCACTGTACCGTCACCAAGGCTGTGGCATCCTTAATGCTATCAAGTAGGCATATAAGAGAAGTAAATAATTCGTAGGAGATGGCAAGGATGATCACAATGTAGGCTCTTTGCAGATTAGGCAGTACCTAATATGCAGCACAGATTTAGAAATCAGGTTTGGAGATAGGTTCTTAATGATTCTTTTACTTTGTCTGGATCTTTCCCTAGCATTCTGAGTTTAACCTTATTAACTTTAAGCCAATGCCCAACTGCTCAATAATAATTTCTCCTTCCTTGTTTATAGTCTTTCTGAAACATCTATAACCTCTTCCCCTTTACATTTTTGTTTTGCCTCTCAAAATACGTTGAAGTATCACTCAATAAGATTTTTCATGGGGCTGTCACTACGTGCAGAGCTAGGTATTGAATGAAATGTAGAATTAAGTATCATCTAGTTGGAGATATTAGATTTACATGGGTGAAATGTTTAAATAACAAGGCAGTATCAACCACTGTGAAGGGTCTGAGACTTTACCATACTTATAAGCTTACAAGTTGCCCTGTCACAGTTAGTTTCATGAATACTGGTAGAAGACCTGAGACTCTTAGGTCAGAGAACAAGGACTTCATTACTTACAGAACGGAAAGCTACATGAGCATTAGCATATTTGAGTCAGTTCCCCTTGCCTCAAAGTCCCAAGGAAGTGATATAAATGGGCCAGATGAATGCCTGCACACTCACTGGGTTTTGATATAAGAAAGTAACCCTACGTTTAGGGAACCTGAATTTTTTTTATATATATAATAGGCTGTAAGCATGCTTGCTGTTTGCTTCAGAGAGAGACACTATCTCTATTTTCCAGAGTTGTTCACTGTGCAATCATCTTTGAAAGGACAGTCCAGAACAAAGAACAGTCAGTGTCTCTGCTTATAAGATATGCAAAAATGCAAAAGATCTATGGAGAGTTGCTTCCCAACAGGCAACAGCTCTCAAGATGAGTCACCTAAGCAGTACTTGCTAGAGAAATTCAGAGAAGGGGGCAATGAGTTTGATCTTCAATACCAAACTCACATTACTTTAGTTCAGAAAGGTTTTAGAGAGAAAGTTAACATCTAGAAATCTTTGAAAGGTGGGTAATATTCGGAAGGATAAAGAAAAGGGCAGTTGTACTTCTTTTGAGGAACACAGTATGAGTATGAGGCTGATAGGTTACGAGGATGCATTGATTCAGCCCTATTGCTTGGTAATCATCTGCAGCCATTCTGATTGGTTAGTGTCCATTCTGTACTTATTGTTTAGAATTTTAAATAGTAACAGCCACAGTAGTTGTATGGTGTGGGTGTAGTATGGTCTCACTGTTGCCGCTGGTTATCCTTCAATTAATGTCGCCAGATAAAGTCCTCTATTTTTATTTGCTATATCTGGTAACCTTATCTCCAGTACAGTAAGGCTAGGTCTCTATGGTGCAGGAGCTCAAATCCAAACTGTCATTTACTTCTGTAGGTAAAGGGGAGCCATTAAAGGTACTTGGGCAAGGCATTATATAAATAGAATTGTGTTTTAGCAGAATAAAAATGATATCGTGTGCTGGGATAGATGATGAATCAGATCTTCCTGATTACCTAGAGAATTCCTGTATCTCTACTTCGGAGTGCGGGTGGAAAAAATGTATCCTAAGTTTAGGAGATGAGTGATTTAAGGTTGGGTTTCATGGAGACAGAGAATAGCTTCCATGGATGTGGTGTAAATAACACGTAGGGGAGCTATGCCCCAAAGCATGGTTGTGACATGCGTGACCTGTAATTGTTCTATGAGTGTCGATGTGGAATGTGTCACTAGTGATGCAACTGAGTGGTAGAGGACAGAGATGGCTGATACCCTTTTATTCTCTAGTCTGCTCTGAATTGAAAGAGTTAGAGGCAGGGAAACTTACCAGAGTGGCCAGTAAGGTATATGATTTCTATGCATTGTTTAATTTCTGTTAGGATGTGAGCCAAAAAAAAAAAAAAAAAATGGGGAAAAAAGGAGTTTTCACACATTAGGATGTAGATTTGGATAAACTTTCATTTATAGAAAGGCCGTGGGTTTTGGTGCCAGGCGTATTGATGAGGGGAACTAGGATGAGTAAAACAATGGTGGAGAACTGGGCAGGGGGAATGCATTCATAGCAGAGGGTAGCAGCTGAGGAAGGGAGTGATGAGAAATCAGGATGTCTTACCAGGATGAGGTAATGTACACAGTAGTATAACAAGAATACTGAAGGGATAGAGAAGCAAAAGCAAGTACACAGGGGTAGCTCTAATATCCTAAATATTAGAATGATGGGGCTTTATTAAAATAATTTTGTCTTCTCAGGGTTTCAGTGGGGGCCATTCAGATGGAATTTAGGTCTTTTGTTGTCTCCATTTGGAGAGAGCTTATGATCCTTCATGGTAAGTAGAAGATAAAACAAATAATAAGGCAGTTTTAATTTTTTCTGAAAAGTGAACAAAATAAATCTGTTGACATGAGATTTGGTTTATTTTTCATTTGACATAGAGAACAGGTGCTGTAAAATATACTAACAGGTAATATTGGGGGGAATTTAGTATAACTGCTATAATTTATAAGCAAAGGAAGAAAAAGGCATACATATGAAAAGGATGTTGTCATAGAAGTTTTGGTTGAAGCATGGAGAAAATTGTGCCATATTTCACAGTGAGGTACAAAACCATGATGCAAAAACTTCAAAGGAGGTATTTATTCTAACTTTAAAGCAAGATTGAATTTTGACCATTATATAAGAATAAATAATTACTCTACTGCAACTGTATTGGGAGACTTGACCATAGAGTTTTTATTTAAGAGGCACCAGAAAATGTCAGCGGGCCTTCCAGGAAAGATCTGGCCCATAGTGTGTACTTTAAGAGATAGTAAGAAACAGAAATAACTTTCCTTTTGTTATATATTGTAAATCATGATTGTTGAATGTAATGATTACACAGTTAATCTGGCAATCTGAAAGGTAGAATCTATGAAAGAGAATTAATAGGGTTCCGGAAGTTTGGTGGACAAAACATATGGTATAAGAGTAACATTTGTACAGTCAAGCATGTCTAAAAAGTCTAATTTAAGCAGGCAAAAAGGAAAGCAGGTTTTCTCAAGCACCCTAATGTTTTCCAAACTTATCAATGGGTGAAGCTTAATTTTTATAAAGAAAAAAATAAATAAAACTGGTTATCTTGTATGTCATAGTGGAATTTAGGGTTCAAAATAGCTGGATTGAACTCAAGAATATGTTAATCAAAATGAAAAATATAAAAAATATCATTGGCCAACATTTACCCCAGGCATATAAGGTATAAAAATAAGGAAAAAACTTTTTTTTCTCTATGTATAATATACATCAAGGACTTCACCAAATATAGGACATGGAGAACCTTTAAAATAATTCATCTAACAGACTAGAAAGTGTATTCCAGTTATTTATTTTCTTCTTAAAAAGGTTATGTGTTTTCAAATTTTCTAAAATGAAAATGTATTCTTTAAAAATAAATATTAAAACATTCTAGGTTTCTTCTCCAACATGAGGAATCAGATGTTTTGTGGGGAATTGGGAATATTGACTGATAAGGTAGCTGTGAATTACTGAGACAGTGACTAGTCCCAAAGAGCAAGTACTCTCTTTGCAGGGTCAGTGCTTTCTGTCCGAAGTACCTTGTCTGGCTTATAATGAAAGGAAGGGCAGGAAAATTTCTCCAGGATGGATCGTCTTTTCTCCTGCGTGTCTTGACGGACTGTGACAAATAAGACTGTTTTAGCCACAGGAAATGAAGGAAAAGGCCAGAAAGAGGGACAGCAAGCTGGGGAAGTCAGAAAACTAGGCTAAGTCACAGTGGTTTGCCCAAACACATTGCAAGCAAGCCACCCACCAAGTAGCACTGCATGGCTGTAGTGAAATCTGTACAGTAGAACACCAGCATCATGCCCGGAACAGAGAGGCTTTTTCAGTTGGAGTCCAAACGCAGAGCATCTGTCACAAAGTCACTTATAATTAATTCTGCCTTTAAATTAGCAGCTGTCTTAGAACATTTTGCTGGTGGGTGGGTTGGGGATGAAGACACATTTAGAGTGTGATGGATTGAACTTGTCAGTTTTAGGGTCACCACAGTATCCAAGATCGTGCTTGTCTGAGGGCTGCTCATGTTTATAGACGTGGTCATGACCTGTTTTTGACATCTTTGATATTTTCTTGGCAAAGACTAGAGAGGCAGCTATTTCAGTGAAGAATTTAGCCCATCAAATTCTTCTAATTCCTCTTTCTTTTTCTCCTACTTGTATTCACATAATTTGAAGGAAACCTGATTGCATTTAGAAAAATCATTGTCTTGCTGTTCTGCCAATCCCTGAGGTGATGGATACTTATTCTTTTCCCCACAGCACCGTTTGACTTACTGTAGAGGGGGATAGCAAGACTACTTAATTCAGGTGTCCTCAGTTGCAGAGTAGAAGACTCTGGTGGTCATGGTGAGAGCAGGCCACCACTTTTACAAGTCTTCAGAGTGGACAGATGTTGCTAACCCTCCTCATGGCCTTTTGCTTCTGACTGTCTCCCTCCTTATTTGATTCCTCTTATTTGTGTTCAGATGTAACTTGCTGGATTAGCACTTGATGACTTGAGTTTCATACTTGGGTACATCCCATTTTATTTGTTTTTTAGGACATTATTTGAAGCTTGAGCACAAGTAGTACCTCATTTATCCACTAACCATAAATAAAGAGCTGTTTTGTGGGTTTTCCAGAAGATAATAATCATAGGAGCTAGCATATATTAAGCTCTTATTACGTGTTAGCACTTAGCTAAATACAGGTGTGGCGGGCAGCCTCAAAGATAACCCCCAATGATCCTGTCTCCTGGAATTCATGTATTGCCTAATCCCTTCTTTCAAGTGCGGGCTGGATTTAGTGACCATGACATGATATATGTTTGTTGTTTTTAGCCACTAAGTTTTGGGGTAATTTGTTACACAGCAGTCAATAACTAATACAACTTTAGATATATTATTTCATCTTTCTAACAATCTAGTGATGTAGGTATTATTATTGCTATTACGAAGAAACATTTTGAGAGGTTAACTACCTTGTCCAAAGTAATACAACCCAGGTGAAATAGGGACTTAAACGTAGATCTGCCTGACTCCAAAGCTGGTTCATAGAACTGTTCAGCTATTCTGTGTCGGGTAACAGAAGTTTTAAACATTAATGCATAAATAAAACTTAGGTTTTCCTCATTCAGCAGACTGTTGATGCCATTGAAAACCTCTCTGCCTTGCAGAAATATAGGTGGACATTGTTCTGAACCTTGATTCTGGTTGTAGCTGGGAAGGGATGACTGTTCATGTGGGGTCCATGGCATTATTTCACCCCCAGGCCCTCTGGTTCCCTCTCTGCCTCCATTACTGGCAGCCCTCTAGGAAACGTGGCTGTTTTCTCTCCCCACTCCTGTCCTGCTTTGCTCTTGGCAATCAGCCTCACTTTGCTACTGACGAACTGTAGCTCTCAAGAATTCTGGAGAAAACACATTTTCCCTCCGGTGGAGTTATAAATATAACCAAACTCGCCTTAATGATGATGTTAGATTAAAATGTTCCCTAGAGGTATTGCTATGCTTTGAGTCATATTTTCTCCACATCAAGGACATCAGATTGTTGCTTTTATGATAGTTTTTCTGCTTTGATGTATTTTTTTATTCTCCTTTATCTTAAAACACTTTCTTTACAGCCTGGGATGAATTGTATGATTTGTATGCAAAGGAAAAGTAGATAGACTCTGAGCTGAGGGTTGTTTTCTATTGCATGTGCTTGTGGACATTTTATTTTCCAGTAGAGGGTACAGGTTCACAGCTTTGTTTTGAATGACCAGGACAGCCAAAACTTTATTTTCACCTAAGTGGGTTATTACTCCATTTTTCATTTCATTTCACATTACTTGCAAATATGACCACATTCTCATTTCATTCCTGGATAACTGCAACAGCTCCTAACTATTCTTTCCGCTAGCATTGCATTCCTCTCTGGTCCAGCCGTTCTATGGCTATCCAAAGAGCTTTTCCAAAACCCCACTTACATCATAGTGTAAACTGATGATGGCCTCCAGCACATCTTTATGAAATAGCCTGAGAACTCTTCCTGGGGTTAAATGTAGATTGTGTAAATAAACTGAAATAGAATGTTTAGAGTGAGGACTTGACGAATTAAAGTTGGGCTTTGTCTATTAGAAATTATCAAATAGGTTTATGATGACTGTACCACTAACTCTGATGTATATTAAATTACATTCAAGTGTGAAAATGAGCAGGAAAAACTGATTTCTAGTTGAATGATAACCTCTAATATAATGAAAGTCATTTAAATGTCAATATAAATATTTTTAATTAATACATTATGTTGCTTGAGTTATGTGAGTAGTAACGAAAGTAACACTAGTGATAGTGATAGTAGGTAACTTGATGGAATACCTACAGTGGGACACCGTGACAAGAACCTTATATGGATTGTCTCTTTTTGATCCCCAAAAAACCCTATGATGTAGGTACTAATACCATCCTACAATTTATAGCTTATTTTAATTTCACAAATTAGCTCACTGCTTTTTTTTCAAATTCTAAGTAACTATCAGTCCTATTTTTATCAGTCAATAAAAATTTCATGTTTCTTGCTTGTCTCTTACAGGCATGTGCAATACAGTGGTTTAGGGAAATGAAATATCTTCTATCATGAAATATTATACTTCTCTAAATCAAGATTTATTATAGCTGTTTGAAGCTTCCACCTGGGGGAATTTTCTGTCATACAAGTCAAAGAACTTCTATTTGTTCTGCCTAGTTTAGCTGTTCTCTCTACTTTGCTGGATAAAATAAAAAGATGTGACAAAAGGAGACATTAATATCCACAAATCCATCTCTACAAAAGTGAAAATCGGTAGCTTTTATGATTCCTTGGCAAAGGGCTCCTTTTAGAAGGGAGTAGCAATTATAAACAATACTAATAGCTGTGGCTCTAGTAATAGTAGTCCATTTGTCTTAGAACCTTTTTTATAACTTTTATTTTTCCAAGTGAACCAAGATAGAATGACGTTCATAGTGTCTCTATTATAGTTGTGGTGTAAAGATGGGTCAGGAAGAAAAAAATGACAGTAATTTTTCTTGCCTATTAAAATATACTGTAAAGAGTCATCAAGCATGAGTCATTATAATGTTCTTAAAGTTCCCAAATCTCTACTATTTCTGAACTTGTTTGATTTAGAACAATCACTTTGAGAGGTAACTTTAGATAAAAACAACAGCAAGATAAATAGACCCCAATCTGTTATAAACAATTACTTTTGGGTATGTGGTAAAATAAAAACCAATCCTCCCAAATATATCCTCCCCCCAAACAAGTCCCACTCGTAGAATCATGTGGTTGAAATAATTTAGAGAAAACTCAAAATTAGTCTTGGTTAAACATATAAAATATATTAAAGAAATCAACATATTCAGCACCAGTCACAACACAATTAGTTCTCTCAATTTCTTTCTTTCTTTCTTTCTTTCTTTCTTTCTTTCTTTCTTTCTTTCTTTCTTTCTTTCTTTCTTTCTTTCTTTCTTTCTTTCTTTCTTTCTTTCTTTCTTTCTTCTTCCTCCTTCCTTTCTTTCTTTTCTCTCTTTCTTTCTTTTCTCTCTTTCTTTCTCTCTTTCTTTCTTTCTCTTTCTTTCTTTCTTTTTTGGCCGTGCCTTGTAGCATGTGAGATCTTAGTTCCCAGACTAGGGATCGAACCCACACCCCCTACATTGGAAGCACAGGGGAGTCTTAACCACTGGACCACCAGGGAAGTCCAAGTTCTCTCGATATCTATATTTAGGTGCACAATATAAAAGTAATATGAAATAAGAATGTCAAATCAAAGGATGCATTTCAGTGAATGAAAAAATAGTAAAACAACGACTAATTTAGGTACTTTGTATCTTCCAAGGATAAATGCCTTTAGTAGTCTCTTTGCTTGTGCATGCATATGTTCATTTGCCCAATTACTTGTGATTACTCTTGAATAATCACTTGGTGTTATGTTATTTCGGCTAAAATCAGGCAGTGATTCAAGGTAGTAGGAAAATAATTCTAATAAATAATAAACAATTTTTGAGTGATTTTGACTGTTCATATTGCTGTAGTGCACTCGATTAATTTACTAAAGTTAGCAAATCAAAAGGCTCACACCCCACCAGCCTTTACACAGTCTTGAGAGGCTTATGTGTTCTGTTAATAGTGTGTATTGTCAACTCAGAATCAATGGAATTAAGAAACATATTTTTCCAACTTAGCCTACTCTTGCAATATCCATATTATCTATATGTTTATCTGTACTTAAGTCCCTCTCCTAAACTTCCAGGCTTGGTACCTTAGTTTCAATTTGGATTATCCCTTCATCCTTATTCCCCACCTAGAGCCACAGTTTTGTCAGTGCTTGCTTTATCATGTGCCTCACATCCCCTTTTCCTCATTTTTTTAAAAAATAAATAAATTTATTTATTTATTTATTTTTGACTGTGTTGGGTCTTTGTTTGTGTGCAAGGGCTTTCTGTAGTTGCAGCGAGTGGGGGCCACTCTTCATCGCGGTGCGCGGGCCTCTCACCGTCGCGGCCTCTCTTGTTGCGGAGCACAGGCTCCAGACACGCAGGCTCAGTAGTTGTGCCTCACGGGCCCAGTTGCTCTGCGGCATGTGGGATCTTCCCAGACCAGGGCTCGAACCCGTGTCCCCTGCATTGGCAGGCGGATTCTCAACCACTGCACCACCAGGGAAGCCCCCCTTTTCCTCATTTTAATCTGATTAGTTCAGAATCTTATCAAACCATGTTATCATCATTTTGCATAAAATTGTTTAATATAACCCTGTAACAAATAGGATAATATCCAAAATCTTTAGGCTGGCATTCAAGATATTTATAAACTAAAGCAAAAAATGTTCTGTCTGACTTCCCTTTCATTTCTTTCACATTCTACTCCAACTAACTTTATCTTTTAGCTGTCTTGGAAAATGCAATTCTCTGTCCTACCTCTGTATTTTCACTTCTGATATTCTCTTTGTCCTTTCTAAGACCTCATAACCTCCTCAGATCATTCCAGTTTATAATAATCATTCCTGAGTTTGAAGTCAGAGAATCTGTTATTCTCAACTTCACTGTTACACTGTGCTCTTCTTCAGGACAGGACCATACATGTATTTCTTTATGTCTCTCCTTTGAGCATATTTTAGGAGCCTTTAAATATCATCAAATTTTTAAAAAGTGTTCAGTTGAAGCTACTTAGGAGAATTCAATACACTGAATGTTATTATTTCGAAAGACATGCTGTGACACCCTTTCTACCTTTTTCAGACCCCAGTCCCCTACCAACACAGAGGTATATCACGTAGGCTCTCTTATATGTGGATTATGGCACTCAGAGTTGTGAGTATTTTTGCTAATGAAACATCTCAACAGAGCCCTTGATTCTATAGGCAAGTTATTTCTTCTATGTCCACCACAGAATTAATAGCAAGGATAGTACTGTTTTGGTTGAATATGTATGTGGAACAGATTTATCTACAATTAACAAAAGTTCAGAGGCTAAAAAAGAATAAGATTTTAGGGAAAATTAGTCTAAATTAATGAACTTTTTTTGGTATTTATTTTGAACCTATAAATAGTGGCATTACATTTTTTCCTGGACCTTTATGTACGGTTTGAAATACTCTGGATAATCTGATACCTACTAATAAAAAAACAGTCTTTCCAAATGTCTCCATAAATTATCAAAATGTCCCCAAATTTTTCAATATTTCAGAACTCAAAAATATATCTCCTAAACAACCTCTTGAACACAGAAAATAATTTGACCACCTGTACATATGTACAGAAAATACAGTCATTGTTCATACTGGCTCAGGGGTTCCAAATGGACCAGATAGATAGATAATTAAAATAGAAAGTTTAAAAATAGCTTATGTTTAAAATAGGTCTAAATTCAACTAGACCTAAGAACCTAGACCTAGAAGACAGAAGAAACAGAGTATTGCTTTTGGTTCAGAAATTGTATTGGGTAAGAATGTCTCATTCCAGTAAGTTTAAGTCTGCATTAGTTATTGCATTTGACAATTTGAAACAGTAAGCCATAATATAACTTAGCAGAAATACTATAATTTTCTAAAATAAAAAATAGAGGGGGGCTTCCCTGGTGGCACAGTGGTTGAGAATCTGCCTGCCAATGCAGGGGACACGGGTTCGAGCCCTGGTCTGGGAAGATCCCACGTGCCGCGGAGCAGCTGGGCCCGTGAACCACAACTACTGAGCCTGCACGTCTGGAGCCTGTGCTCCACAACAAGAGAGGCCGCGATAGTGAGAGGCCCACGCACCGCGATGAAGAGTGGCCCCCGCTTGCCACAACTAGAGAAAGCCCTCGCACAGAAACGAAGACCCAACACAGCCATAAATAAATAAATAAATAAAAACACACTAAAAAAAAAAAAAATAGAGGGGATGTAAAATCTAGATTAAAACAAAGAGCTTCTGTTGATCCATAGGCTGTAGATTTATTCTGGAATCTTTCCTCTGAATAGTTAATGGGGTGAAGGTGGGAGGGAAGGGGTGTGACCCACGGGGTAAAGGGAAAATAGTTCTTGGAAGACAAACTGATCTATGTTCCAGACCTAACTCTACCATGTAATAGATAAATACCCTTGGGAAAACTACCTAACTTCTTAGTATATATCCTCACTTATAAAGTGAGGATTCTAATATCTCCTTCGCAGAGTGATAATGAGGATTCAACGAAATAATATATGCAAATTACATAGCACTGTGCCAGGCACCTAGGCACTTTTATTACATTAGCTCCTTGCCCTTCCCTTAGTAATAAAAATAATCTAGTTATCAAATAATATTGTGGGAAAAAGGATTTTATTGTTTTTAAGGACTAGGTATTTAGATTACTGTTAAGAGAGAATAATGATATAATATATAAATGTATGAGCGTTTGCTCCCCCATATGCCTATCCAATCAAAATATAATGTGAGCCACACATATAATTAAAATTTTTCTAGTAGCTGTATTTAAAAAAGTAAAAAGGAACAAAGGAAATTAATTTTAATATATTTTATTTAACCTTATATTTCCAAAATATAATTTCAACATGTAATTAATGAACATTACTAAGGAGACATTCTACATCCTTTTTTGTAATAAGTCTATGAAATCCAGTTTTTTTCACACTTACAGCATATCTCAGTTCAGAATAACCACACTTCAGGTGCTCAATAGCCCCTGTGACTAGTGGTTGCTCTATTGGACTATGCAGACCTATGTACTTTTTGTGGAAGAAAAAGGGAAGAGGACACAACTCTGTAAACTGAGGACTTATTCCAAAAGAGGTTGTTTTAAACTGATAGGAGACTGTTCATACTGGTAGAAGCTGGTAGTGTTAACTGAACAGGGTATCCGTCAGGACTTTTACTTTCAAGTGACAGAACCACCTCTAGTTAATGTAAGCAGAAAATCAGATTTATTAAGGCTATTAGTTGGTTAACAATTGCTGGGACTGCTAGAAAACTAGACTTGGAGAATACCTAGTCAGAGACAAAGTCCAAATCATTCTGCAGAACTGGTACATCAAGACAGCACTGCTGAGAATGAGTATCTCTACTGGAACTGCCTCCATGATCAATGCTGGACAATAGAGATAATGCTAGAACTCTTTCCATTGCTGCTACCTTTGGGAAATGGATGCAACTGCTGATTTTATTGCCAATATTGAGAGAAAGGATTTTGCACACTCCCTGCTTCTTTGCATCCCAGACTCTAAGCCAAGGTCTAGTGTGTGTGTATCTTATTGGTAGAACCTAGGTCATGTGAAAGCTGGGGAAAAAATTATTCAGTTCTCAGAGTGATCAGTAGACACTGCCTCTCATCAAGATTCATGGAGTAGGGGATTCACCACGAATAGAGTTGGGTGCGGGTAGGGCGACTGTTATAGTCCAAAGAAAGACAACATCCACCTAACAAGCTTGGGTTTTCTAGCTATCGAGTGGGATAGGATGAGGGCTCCTGAAGAAGATTAAATTTTTTTAATGAATGTTAAAATATTACATATATGTGACACCTTTTCTTTCCAATATAATTGGAATACCCATGAAATTTTTGACTTTGTTTCATGCCTAAAATATAACATGAGGGGATTTTAAAAAGCTGTGAAAATGTGTTTACTTGACCTTCATTTTTTTTATGGAAAGATGAAGTTCTAACATAGCATTTAGAAACCAGAGTAAATACATAGGAGTGAATGTTCTTATTTTGATATTGAAAGTAATTTAAATACTGAAGACAGAATGTATAGGAACCTGAGTAGGCTAATAAGTAACACCCTTATTCTCTGCCTGAGTGTAGGACTGTTGGAGATATAGTTACAGGCAGATGAAGATGAAAATGTCATTACTTTTATTGCTAGTGTGAAGAATGTGGCTTAAATAAAAACAAATTAGGTTTCTGATGCCTCCCAGATGGAGACTTACCTAGTATCACTGCCTCACACTCACTGGTTTGGGTGGCTAGAGAAGAAAAGAGACGAAATCCTCAATATTTCAGAGACATAATAGGAGACTCCATCTGATTTGGAAACCTGATCTACTAATTTCTTCCCACAGAATACTGGGTGAGCAGTGGCCATGAGCAGTGAGGAAGTGGTAGTGCAAAGGCCTAGGAGCCTTACGCTACCTAAAATCTCTCTCTGTAGGGAATCATGAAGAGTGAGGGACAAATATTCCCCATTACATTTCTAACTTTTTGTTTCTCTAAACCATTTGGCTTGGCAATTGGCCTGTGGTTTCCCAGGTATGTGACTATGGGTCCCGGAGGAGATCACCTCTTATACAAATGTGCTCTGACCTCCATGAAGGCATTCCCTTAAATCCAACAGGGCTCTGCTGTGCAGCTTTCTGGAACCACTGGTGAGCAGTGTAGACTTTGGTCCAGAAGGCTCTAAAAATGAGTGAGAATGGTATGTTATTTAAATTAATTCCAGGACTTTGCCCTACCCAGTGCTTAGAGGTCACCTTATTCTATTTCTCCTCTTACATAATATCTAGACACGGCCTACTGGAGCTCACCAGAGCGTATGCAATGAGATTGTACAACAACATAAAGATACTCCAATAACAAAATGCCGCCAATATAGAGGGGCCCCAAATTTGAATACCTGTGCTATGCTATCATCAAATTGCCAGGAGAAAAAGTTCAAAGATTGAAAACACAAAGAAATTAAATTCCAGAATTCTCAAGTTAAATTCCGAAACAATTAAAGTCCCAAATCAAATTCTCTTGTCCTTGTGAGTTATAAATCCAATGAATTAAAGTGCAATTTTTTTCCTCTACCACTTCTTATATAATAGGAATTTTTAAAAACCAGGGCCTTGACAGACACTTAGTGTCTGTCTCTTTATACATCTGTCCTGGGTCAAAACATTGGCCTACAGTACAGTCCCCAACATAAAGTCGTGTATCCCTTTTAGAAGAAAATTTGTGGTCAGTGACATGATAAACAGTAAGTGGGATCAAACAACTCCCAGTCACACCTCATAGATAAGGGTTTGTTTTTCTTTTTTTTGGTTTTGGGGTTTTTTTGGCGACGCCACATGGCTTGTGGGATCTTAGTTCCCCTACCAGGGATCGAACCCAGGCCCCACAGCAGTGAAAGTGCTGAGTCCTAACCACTGGACCACCAGGGAATTCCCTAGATAAGTTTTTTTAGATGACATATTGTTATATTTTCCCAGTTAAAATGAGGAATCAATCTCTCATCATAAAAATGAGGTTGCCACTATTCCAGGGCAGTGTCTGTAGCCTTTTGTTTCAGAATTTGCCTGGCATACCAAGGAAGCTTAGGTCATTTACAGTACAACTGGCACACCGGACACCAGATGAAAGATTGAAATTTTAGCCTGAGCTTTCTTGGGTAATGGTTATGTTACAGATAATAACACACATACACCAAAAAAAAATGGTACAAACCCAGCAAAATGTCCCAGGCCTCCAAATACCTGCAGGGTGTTTAATAAGGCACTTTCTTCATATCCTAGGTGTTCTTTTATACATCCCAGTATCTACCATTCAGTTTGAGGAATTATCCAAATCAATTCCTCCCCGAATGCAGTGATCTCATCCCTTTGGATCAGAGTCCCACATGGCATCATTTAAGAGCACCCCATTGCACCTCTGTGAGGTTCATATGCCACCAATAAACCCTATGTAGTACAATGATCTAGGACACAGTCTATAACATGTGGATGTTTCCTAACAATTATGTGATTGTACATTCTGTACCTTTATTTCTCAGTCTGGTAAATTTTCATGGCCACAGTTCAAAATGATCAAACAGCTCTTATTAAGAAACACATTTCATAATATTTGTGTTATGTTTTCTTTCCTCTTTTTGTGGAGGTAGAAGTCAAACTCTGGAGTATTTGAAGCATTATTTTAATGATAACTAACGAGTATTATAGGAAACACTCACACTAACTTATGATCCTCTCCATTTTAAGACAGAAAGAAATGTCAGCTACAGTTTTCCTCTTACATTTGATACAGGAACACCTGATGAAATCACACTCACTCATACTATCAAAAAGTGTATCTATCTTGAGAGAAGACCAACTGGAAGGCCCTGAAGACTTGAGTATCTTCTCTGAACAGCTGTCAACTAATCTGGGGGCACATTTACAAATGGCATCCTGCTGTCAGCCCCTGACACCTGGTTGTTTTTTCTAATCTTCATGGGAAAAGTTTCCATCCATTGGGATAATTGTAGCTTTTTAAGACATTTCACTATAATTAGTGAATCTGTATGTCAGGGTTTTTTAGTGTATTCCCTGATTGAATTGGAGACCGTTTTAGTTCTCCCCATGACCCGTCAAAGATAAAGAATTTGTTTACTGTAAATTGCACACCACTCATTCCTATATGCCATCTGCCACACTTAACTACACTGAGCTACAGTTTTCTAATAATAGCTCTTTGAGCTCAAGAAAAATCATCAGAGGTGTTCATCATACATGCTAAGGGAATATTTACTTCTCTCTATCAACCTTTTACTTCCTTTTTTTTTTTTTAAATAAATTTTATTTATTTATTTTCGGCTGCGTTGGGTCTTCGTTGCTGCGCGTGGGCTTTCTCTAGTTGCGGCGAGCTGGGGTTACTCTTCGTTGCAGTGCGCAGGCTTCTCATTGCAGCGGCTTCTCTTGTTGTGGAGCATGGGCTCTAGGCACACAGGCTTCAATACTTGTGGCATGCGGGCTCAGTAGTTGTGGCTCACGGGCTCTAGAGCGCAGGCTCAGTAGTTGTGGCGCACGGGCTTTGTTGCTCCGCGGCATGTGGGATCTTCCCAGACAGTGTCCCCTGCATTGGCAGGCAGGTTCTTAACCACTTCACCACCAGGGAAGTCCCTCAACCTTTTACTTCTTGGTGGGATTTTCATTTTAGTGTATTAAGGTGAGATGATATTGTGCTTCTATTAGATAGTGCATAGCCAAACAGGGTTCAGAGATTCCCCTAAGTGGTAGTCATTTAACATAATTCTGAGTGGTGCACTTCCCAGAAAGGGTATAAAGTTCCAAACTTCAGAAAGGAATTTAGATTTTTACCATGGCTCTTATTGTCAAGTCACAGTCAAATCTGTGAAGTTTGCCTCTCGAGCTGTCTCACCTCCTGCTTTACTGTTTTCTCCTTTTCTTTTTTTTTTTTTTTTCATCTTTTATGGAAACCTTGGGTAACCATGAAGTATATATGTCATGTTCTTAACTTACTCCTCACATTTTTTATTATTCCCAATGGCTCTCCTGAGCTGCCATATTGGAAGGAGTAATCAACAAATTTAATGCATTATTAACCAATAGACCTTGAATGTTAACAAGGTCTTCTTTCAAAAAAATGAGTTGCTGAAATGTATCTCTCAATGGCAACGTTGGATAAATAATGAAAGGTTTTATTTGGTTAGGAGTGTTCACAGCCCCTTATACTGAAATAGCTGCCCTCAAATGAGGTATTTATTCCTGTGGAGTCAGAACAATTAAATTTTTTATTTATAAAAATGAAATCAACAACAACAAAACCACTTGTTCACTACCTCTTTACAAAGTACTGTAGTTCATTGCTCCTTGAGAGTTTTGTTTTTTCACTTGGATAATCTTAGAGGACACTGCATGATAGAGGAAAGCCAGCTGGCTGAACTTGAAGCACAGGTTGAATCCCTTTTTCAACACTTAATATTTATGTTCTCAAATATATCCCCAAACACTTGAGGATATTGATGTTACGACTTTATTTTGTTATCTCTGAGTCATTGCACTGCCAGAGCCCTCATTTAACTAACTGTGATGAAAGAGCGGCATAGATAGTCAGTCCTGCAGAGGACAAGCTGTAAACTTTTCCTTCGAAATTTATCTTTTGGACTTTGATATTTTTGTTACCAGATGTCCCCTGTGCTTCACAAGCTTGTGGATAAAATGAAATTGCATTTGTATTTACGGCCACATTTCAATGGCTTTAAAACCTCTCTCAGTTTACTAGCAAGGTTCCCCTTCCCCAATTTTTCTAAGACTCCCCAGGGATGCTTACTCATGACCATGAATCAGTTATCTTAGAATAAATAGAAATTCAGACCTTTTGTCTGGACCCCACTGAGACTGACATCCACGTAAGTTTATCTGTCAGGTAAATCCAACCTGTCAGGTACCTCAAGGTTCACTGGAGCCCCGCCTCCTTAAGTCAGTGCGAGCAGCCTCAAGGGCCCCAGGAGATGCACAGAGCTATGGGTTAGTTACATTTTCTCTTCCTCCTAGTTCTCCTGCCTCACTTGCTGACACCCTTGCTATCACCACTGAATCTCTCACCTCTTTGGATGCTTTTCTCAGCCTTGAGGTTTCCTCTCAATGAGGAGGAGGACATTACTTTCCTTGGTGTCACACTCTGAAAGAAGACACCCACAATAAACTACTTGGGTTCCAATTTTTATTAGTTATGATGCTTCAACTCTTGACTGCACATACACAGAGTCATTTCACCAGACACACCCACAGTGCAAGAATGACTAAATGAGAATGGGTCCCAAAGTTAACCAAAAATGGAATCCAGAAGCAGCACTTCCATCTGTAATACAGATCCAAACACCTACTTCCTTATGGTACATTTTCAGTCAAAAACCCTCATTGTGCTTTTTTGAAAAAAGACATGATTTTATATTTTGAAATTTAACGTTGATGGTGGTTTGGTGAGTGGGAAAAAGAAGAATCATGGTCCAAGTTATTTACCTTCCACGAGACTCCTATACCTCTACATAAGTTTGTGGCATCCGATATATGTGTTGAGGGAGGGTTTTTTCCTCATTTCCTCTCTAGCCAAGCCACTGGCGAAGGAATGATATGTCATTTCTATCATTGATTACATCTAAGCACAGATTTTTACTCAAGCAAACTTCTTGTAAATTTTTATACTATTTGTGATAAAATGTTTTGGATTCTTAGAATTAATGTATTCATTTTGAGGTACGCCAAACACTTATGATATGAGGATAGTATGACAGTATGAGAGTTGGGGTTATAATTGTAATGTGAAAACATTCTCTTTTTTTTCTAATTTGAAATAATAGCATTAATTTAACTTAATGAAAAGCAGCATGAATTCAAGTGATGAAAAGATCTGTAAATTACTTGGTAGGTTTTTCCCTTTTCCTCTTCCTAATTACCCATGTTCTCATTATATTTTTATTCAGCTAACATCTATTTTAATTTTATTAGGTTATGACTTGGAAATACCTGTGTAAATTAGATACAGTCCTTACTCTTAAGGAGTTCATGGTCAGAAGAAACCAAATAGGTTAAACACACACACACACACACACACACACACACACACACATTGCACTTTATCAGGAACTCAAAATGGGTTTTGAGGTTTCAACTCTACTTAAATGCTTACCAAGTGAGCCTGCTACAGTTTCATAGATGCTGGCATAAGACATGAGATTCTGGCTCAGAGAAAAGGACTTTATTACTCATGGCACAGCAGGCAGCATGAACTTCATGCTTTCATGGATTTCTTCCCCACCCCAACCAAAATCCATGGCGGTGATGTAAAGTGGCCCAGGTAGATGTGTATATAGTAGGCTGGTATCAAAGTTGAGGAGCCTATTCTTAGGAAGCTCCCAGTGTTATAAAGAAGGCTGCTGGTGAACTTGCCTAACCTTCACCTTTTCTTTGATATCAACCCAGGTTAGGAAAAAATCCTGCCTTCTTCCCCCTTGAATGGAGACACTATCTCTATCTTCAAAGGCAGTTTGCCATACAAACATCCTTGAAAAGATAGTTGGAAGCAAAATCTATCACTATCTTTGCTCAAATGGGCAGAAATGCAAGAGCCCAATGGAAAATTGTTTCTCACTGCTTATCTAATAACAATAACAACAGTGTGATAAATTCTGTAGAAGAGTTATGGGTATGCCACAGAGAAGGGCACAACCAAGTCTGACTCCTAGAGTCTAGGATAAGGAGAGATACATTTTAACCTGATAAGAAGGGAAGAAAAACCCATACAAAAAAACTTCATAAGCATGGAAACACTTACTGCTGCTCCGAGACTGCCCTCTAGTGTGTGAAAAGGCTTTACCTCCCTGGCATTTGGCTTTGATGTCTCTGCAGGATGAGAGGATGACCCATGCATCTCTGAGGATTGTTTTTTTTTTTTTTTAATTTAATTTTTATTTTATATTGGAGTATAGTTGATTTACAATGTTGTGTTAGTTTCAGGTGTACGGCAAAGTGATTCAGTTATACATACACATTTAGCCATTCCTTTTCAGATTCTTTTTAAAAATTTTTTGGCTGCACCATGCACATGGCATGCAGGATCTTAGTTCCAAGACCAGGAATCGAACCCGCGCCCCCTGCAGTGGAAGCGTGGAGCCTTAAGGGGGACTGCCAGGGAAGTCTCCCTTTTCAGATTCTTTTCCCATATAGGTTATTACAGAATATTGAGTAGAGTTCCCTGTGCTATATAGTAGGTCCTTGTTGATTATCTATTTTATATATAGTAGTGTGTTTATGTTAATCCCAAACTCCTAATTTATCCCTACCCACCCCCTCCCCCTTTGGTAACCATAAGTTTGTTTTCAAACTCTGTGAGTCTGTTTCTGTTTTGTAAATAAGTTCATTTGTATTATTTTTTTTAGATTCCACACATAAGTGATATCATAAGATATATGTCATTCTCTGTTTGACTTACTTCACTTAGTATGATAATCTCTAGGTCCATCCATGTTGCTGCAAATGGTATTATTCCATTCTTTTTTAATGGCTGAGTAATATTCCATTGTATATATGTACCACATCTTCTTTATCCATTCCTCTGTCGATGGACATTTAGGTTGCTTCCATATCTTGGCTATTGTAAATAGCACTGCAATGAACATTGGGGTGCATGTGTGTGTGTATATATATATATATATATATATATATATATATATATCTTTTTAACAGCTTTTTTGGAGTATAATTGCTTTACAATGTTGTGTTATCTTCTGCTGTATAACAAAGTGAATCAGCTATATGCATACATATATCCCATATCCCATCCCACATGTATATTTTTGAATTATGGTTTTCTCCTGATATATGCCCAGGTGTGGAATTGCTGGATCATATGGTAGAACTATTTTTAGTTTTTTAAGGAACCTCTGTACTGTTCTCCATAGTGGTTGTACCAATTTACATTCCCACCAACAGTGTAGGGGGGTTCCCTTTTCTCCACACCCTCTCCAGCATTTATTGTTTGTATGTTTTTTGATGATGGACATTCTGACCAGTGAGAGGTGATACCTCATTGTAGTTTTGATTTGCATTTCTCTCATAATTAGCGATGTTGAGTATCTTTTCATGTGCTTTTTGGCCATCTGTGTCTTCTTTGGCGAAATGTCTATTTAGATCTTCTACCCATATTTTGATTGGGTTTTTTTTTGTTTTTGATATTGAGCTGCGTGAGTTGTTTGTATATTCTGAGCATTGTTGCTTTGGAGGTAAAAACTAGCTCTCTGGTGTACCACCTGGGGATCTATTTCTCTTGGTACTCCTAAGAATTTATACTACTACAAGTTTCTCTTACCTTAAAGCTTCCTTGATGCCTTTATGTGATGAGTTTAAGGGAACACTTTCTCTTGGGACTGGAGAACAGAAGAATAGCTTATTGGTTTTTATAGTTACCCCTCACTGCCTGTAGATTGTAAGTGTATGACATGAGAGTCTGGCCCAAATAAATGGAATCACGGAGACAGAATTTTAGAGCTAAAAAGTTCCAGAGTTATCTACTTGATCCCTTCTTTTCTTCTTCCCTATTTCTTTCTTTCTCAAACACTTTAATTGCTTATGTATTTATGTTCCATGCTGGGGATACAAAAATGAAGAACAATGGCTTTTTTGCCTAATGTCCTTGCAGAATATTATGGATAAAGAGACATGGTCAGTCAATTATAACAAACTGAGATAAGTTCCAAGGCAAAGGGAATTGCAGGGTGCTGTGGTTGGGAAGCCTGATTCAGATAAGTGTATCACGAATGAATATTCACAGAAGATAATTCTTGAGTTGGGTTTGGAAAGATAAGCAGGGGATATGAGGGCAAGAATGGGTAAGGAGGAGGTAAGTCCCTATCAGGGGCTTTTTATGTCATGCTGAGGAGCCTGGATTTTATCCCAGTTGGTACCAAGGAACTTTTGGAGGATATTTTTCAAGGAAATGATATGATCAGATTTGCATTTTAGAATGATTACTTTGGCAGCAATGTGGAGAATAGATTGAAATGAGAAATACTGGGGACATTGGAGATCAATTAAGATATTGTTACAGTGACCTAGGCAGGAGATTGATGAGGCTCTGACTCAATCATTAACAAACAGAATGAAAGGAGTGTCTAGACACTAGCAATGAAATCAATAGAATTGGTAAAAGGTGGGGAGAAACGGGAGTGAGCGAGGATACAAAAATGACCCTGAGGTATGTGGTTGTGTAACTGGGTAGATGGGCTATCATCAAACAAGATTTGGAGAAAGAAAATATGGTAGCAGTTGAGATTAGTTGAGGTTTTGATATACTGTGACTTAATCACGTCTGGATCATCTATACAGAAATAATATCTGGACTCGGGTATATAGGTATGGGAACTCACTTTTATTCTTCTCTTTCATTACTTGATCAGTATTTATTCAAATTTTTTATTTCTTCCTGCTGTCCCTTTTGAAGTCATCATGCTTGAGCAATGGACAGGCTACTGCAAAGCATTGTGGGTTCTCTACTTCACTGAACACATTTCTCGCCTCTGAATGCTCATACATCTAAAGGTAGTTCTTTCATGTAAATCTTTGCTTCATATTGAATGTGACTTGAAATTACTGTAAGGTTTGCACCTTTATTTGAAAGTCAGTGAATTCAGTGGTTCTGTGTCATGAAAATGTTTTTCAGAAAAATCTGCTTTTCTTTTCCCCTCTCTGTTGGAAGTGTTTTGATTGTTCTGCAAATGTGTATAGCGTTCTCAGAACTCTATTCAGCTTGCCCAATACTTTTTGAATCTGTTGTATCTGGAAATTGTAGAGTCTTACGATGACAAAAAATAGTTTCAATTCTTTTGTTACTATTTGCTGTTTGTGGAATTTGGTTTCTACATTATATTTATTCAGCATGAATAATCAATGAGGCATTTTACACACTTAAAAAAAAACAATGATTTTTGCTTTTCATTTCATAGTCATCCTTTGCTCCATGATGTACAATCAACCGCTTAACAGTTAATCTTAATTTTATTGGTAACTTAAGATCTACTTCATCTTTTGTATTATATTATGCTGAATAGCGAATATAGTCTTCCTTTTTAAAAGATTTTTCATCTATTTGTAAACAGAATGACTCTAAGAAGACTTAAAGAAATTATTTATTTCCATCAGAGAAATGAAGCTTGATAGAAAAGGATCAGCCTGAGGTGTATACTGAAGGTTCTCCCAGATATTTTCTGAGTCTGTACCTTTTCCTGGGCATTTATGGTCATTTTCTAATTTTCCCTATATATGCAGTTGCTTTAGGATGTCCCAATCTTTAATTTCTGGCTCCCAAAAGAGGAAAAGAGAAAAATCAAGTGGGGAGAAAGCGAGCTAGCCCTTTAAGTTCCACTTCAGCCCCGGAGGGTGGGGCTTGCCATAACTGAAGGAGATGCAACAACAGCGGTCACCTACCTCTATGTCTGCACTTCTGTGATTAGAAACAGCAATCAGAAATCAGAGCACAGACCTATGATATTTGGAGGACAGGGTCCTTTTTGCCCACCGTGTCTCCTGCAAGCTCTGTGCAGGTTGCTCCAGGAACACGTGCATGGCTGCCTGCCACGGGGTTGGTTTTGGGAGATGGGTAGCTGCTACTGTACTAAGAGCTGAAACTGACCAAAATTAACTGCAATTTAGTGTCCAAGACTTTCCCTGGAAAGTCCAGGCCTTCAATAGACTCCAGAGTTCTAAAATAGTTATATCAGACAGGTTCTGCCAGTACAATTATTTTCTTGGTGAGGAGAGAGATTCCTCGTGCTCCGTAATCTGCCATTTTCCTTCTTCTTTCTTCCTCCCTCCCTCATTCCCTCACTCCCTCCATCCTTCCATCCCTCCCTTCCTTCCCACCTTCCTTCCTTATTTCTTCTGGGAAGGCTGCAGATATGTGTTCCTTGGTATAAGCTGGGCTGGGATCAACTGGGCCAGCTGCTCTGACTGCAGTTCTCTAATTAGTCTTCTTCACACTGCCCCATGGCCATTTCCCACTGCTGCTTCAATTCACTGACTCTGGGAGTTATTTTCAGTGAAAGTGTTTGTATCTTGTGGTCCCTAATTATTTTCAAAATCTGGATCTCACTCTTTCCTCACATAGGGATTTTGTCTATGTCCCTTTTCTGCAGACACCTGTCCTACCTAAGCACAGAATTGCTTTCTTTCACCATCAGTCCATACTTAGACTCTCAAATGTTATCCTGTGTCATCAATTTCTCATTATTGACTGGGCCATTTCTATGTGTATGCATACATACTCTAGGGCCTTCCTTCTGTTAAAAAACAACAACAAAAACAAACTATCTTGACCCATCATCCCTGTCTGGCTACCATTCCATTTCCACAGCTTATCTTTGTTTTCACACTTCCTACTTACTCTTAATCCTACTTCATCGCTTCAATGAAACTGTTCTTATCGGTCACCAATGACCTCCATTTTCCCAAATTCAGTGGAGTACTAATTGTTGCATTGCTTCAGAGCTTGTTCTTGATATATCTTCTGCGTATTCACTCTCTCCACAGTGAAGTTCATCTAGACCTATTTTTAAAATACAACTTATATGCTGATGATTTTCAAATTTATTTATTTAACCCTGACATTTGCTCTGAGAATCTCATATAGACAAATATTTAATTCCCACCTTTATTTGGAGGTCTAATAAGATTTTCAAACTCTACTCATTCAAGTCTGAACTCTTGACTTCACTCCCAAACCTATTAGTCTCTTAGTCTATCTCAGATCAATTATTTTCCCAGTGACCCAAATAAAAAATAAGAGAATTATTTTCATTTTCCCCTTTCTTTCATCTCCCATACACAAACCACAAGGAATTATTCTTAGTTCCTCTATAATACATTTCAAATCTGTCTACTTCTATTCTTCTTCACTGTATTCTAAGCCACTACTATTTCTTATCTACAGTGCAGCAAAAGTATACTAATTGGCCCCTCCATAATTCCTTCATTACAAACCAATTTTTAAAGAACACAGTACACCTTGCCAACTCAAGTGATGATATATATATATTCTTGTAAGGCTGGAATCCTATTAATCATGGAATGGGTACCAAACCAAATTCCATACGTGAAGTGCAGTTCTAATTCTTTTAGAGTGGGCTTGTCCACTTAATTAAGTGAGCTTTGCCTTCTAGTGTGACATTTCTTATACAGTTATGATTATAAATTTGGTTTATCTAATTATGTTGAAACCATGCAAACAACTACATTGCCATGAGCAGTGTACAGGGAATCAGTAAAGACCATGTGCATAATAGGTGACCTATTTTACAAGTAGTTTTATAGCAAGACCAATCCATATATATGCTATTTTTACAAAGTCATTATAAATACCATCAGTGGTTTGATTATTTACAGATATTATGTGGTTAGAATCAGTGAACCTTTTACCAACATCTTTTATCTAAAATAATTGTGATTTTTTTTTCTGAGCTCAACTCATTTTAAAACACTCCTGAATTCCAAATATTAGAGACATTATACTTAAATTCTTTTGAGAATCCACTAGTTACATCTACAGTTCTTATATGAAGAATTCATAAACTCACAGCCTTTTTTGTAGATTCTATTGGATTTTCTACATAGACAATGATTTCATCTTGCTTTATTGATCTGGCTAAAACCTTTGGTTCAAGGTTGAATAGGGATCTCACAGAGGTCCTCATCTCAGCACCAAGACCCAGCTCTACCCAACAGCCTACAAACTCTAGTGTTGGAATCCTCAGGCCAAACAACCAGTAAGACAGGAACACAATCCCACTCATAAAAAAAAAAAAATTGCGATGGCAAAAAAATATGTCACAGATGAAGGAGCAAGGTAAAAACCTACAAGACCAAATAAATGAAGAGGAAATAGGCAAACTACCTGAAAAATAATTCAGAGTAATGATAGTAAAGATGATCCAGAATCTCAGAAATAGAATGGAGGCACAGATTGAGAAAATACAAGAAATGTTTAACAAAGATCTAGAAGAACTAAAGAGCAAACAGAGATGAACAACACAATAACTGAAATGAAAAATGTACTAGAAGGAATCAATAACAGAATAACTGAGGCAGAAGAACGAATAAGTGAGCTGGAAGACAAAATGGTGGAAACAACTGCTGAGGAGCAGAATAAAGAAAAAAGAATCAAAAGAATTGAAGACAATTTCAGAGACCTCTGGGGACAACAATAAATGCACCAACATTTGAACTATAGGGGTCCCAGAAGATGAAGAGAAAAAGAAAGGGTCTGAGAAAATATTTGAAGAGATTATAGTGGAAAATTTCCCTAACATGGGAAAGGAAATAGTCATCCAAGTCCAGGAAGCACAGAGAGTCCCATACAGGATAAACCCTAGGAGAAACACACCAAGACACATATTAATCAAACTAACAAATATTAAATTCAAAGAAAAAATATTCAAAGCAACAAGGGAAAGACAAAAAATAACGTACAAAGGAATCCCCATAAGGTTATCAGCTGATTTTTCAGCAGAAACTCTGCAGGCCAGCAGGGAGTGGCAGGATATACTTAAAGTGATGAAAGAGAAAAACCTACAACCAAGATTACTCTACCCAGCAAGGATCTCATTCAGATTCGATGGAGAAATCAAAAGCTTTTCAGACAAGCAAAATCTAAGAGAATTCAGCACCACCAAACCAGCTTTACAACAAATGCTAAGGAAACTTCTCTAGGTGGGAAACACAAGAGAAGAAAAAGACCCACAAAAACAAACCGAAAACAAATAAGAAGATGGTAATAGGAACATACATATTGATAATAACCTTGAATGTAAATGGATTAAATGCCCCAACCAAAAGACACAGACTGGCTGAATGGATACAAAAACAAGACCCATATATATGCTGTCTACAAGAGACCTATTTCAGACCTAGGGACACATACAGACTGAAAGTGAGGGGATGGAAAAAGGTATTCCATGCAAATGGAAATCAAAAGAAAGGTAAAGTAGCAATACTCGTATCAGATAAAATAGACTTTAAAATAAAGACTGTTACAAGGGAAAAGGAGGGACATTACATAATGATCAAAGGATCAATCCAAGAAGATATGACAATTACAAATATTTATGCATCCAACATAGGAGCACCTCAATACATAAGGCAAATGCTAGCAACCATGAAATAGACAGTGACACAATAACAGTAGAGGACTTTAACACCCCACTTACACCAATGAACAGATCATCCAAACAGAAAATAAATAAGGAAACACAAGCTTTAAATGACACAATAGACCAGATAGATTTAATTGATATTAATAGAACATTCCACCCAAAAGTGACAGAATACACTTTCTTCTCAAGTACACACGGAAGATTCTCCAGGAGAGATCACATCTTGAGTTAAAAATCAAGCCTTGGAAAATTAAAGAAAATTGAAATTGTATCAAGCATCTTTTCTGACCACAATGCTATGAGATTGGAAATCAATTACAGGAAAAAAACTGTAAAAAACACAAATACATGGAGGCTAAACAGTGCGCTACTAAATAACCAAGAGATCAGAGGAAATCAAAGAAGAAATAAAAAATTACAAACAAATGACAATGAAAACACAATGACCCAAAACCTATGGGACAGAGCAAAAGCAGCTCTAAGAGGGAAGTTTATAGCAATTCAATCTCACCTCAAGAAACAAGAAACATCTCAAATAAACAATCTAACCCTACCCTTAAAACAACTAGAGAAAGAAGAAAAAAGAAAACCCAAAGTCAGTAAAAGGAAAGAAATCACAAATATCAGAGCAGAAATAAATGAAATAGAAACGAAGAAAACAATAGCAAAAATCAATAAAGGTAAAAAGCTGGTTCTTTGAGAAGATAAACAAAATTGATAAACCCTTAGCCAGATTCATCAAGAAAAAAAGGGAGAGGATGCAAATCAATAAAATTAGAAATGAAAAAGGAGAAATCACAACTGACACCACAGAAATACAAAGGATTATGAGAGACAACTACAAACAACTATATGCCAATAAAATGGACAACCTGGAAGAAATGGACAAATTCTTGGAAAGGTACAATTTTCCAAGACTGAACCAGGAAGAATTAGAAAATGTAAACAGGCCTATCAAAAGTAATGAAATTGAAACTGTAATTAAAAATCTTCCAACAAACAAAAGCCCAGGACCAGATGGCTTCACAGGCAAATTCTATCAAATACTTAGAGAAGAGCTAACACCAATCCTTCTCAAATTCTTCCAAAAAAGTACAGAGGGAGAAACACTCCCAAATTCATTCTACGAAGCCACCATCACCTTGATACCAAAACCAGAAAAAGATATCACAAAAAAAGAAACTTATAGACCAATATCACTGATGAACATAGAAGAAAAAATCCTGAACAAAATAATAGCAAACAGAATCCAACAACACATTAAAAGGATCATACACCATGATCAAGTGGGATTTATCCCAGGGATGCAGGGATTATTCAATATATGCAAATCAATCAATGTGATACACCACCTTAACAAATTGAGGAATAAAAACCATCTGATCATCTCAATAGTTGCAGAAAAAGCTTTTGACAAAATTCAACACCCATTTATGATAAATACCCTCCAGAAAACGGGCATAGAGGGAACCTACCTCAACATAATAAAGGCCATATATGACAAACCCACAACAAGCATCATACTCAATGGTGAAAAGCTGAAAGCATTTCCACTAAGATCAGGAACAAGGTAAGGATGTCCACTCTCGCCACTCTTATTCAACATAGTTTTGGAAATCCTAGCCATGACAATCAGAGAAGAAAAAGAAATAAAAAGAATACAAATTGGAAAGAAGAAGTAAAACTGTCACTGTTTGCAGATGACATGATACTATACATAGAAAGTCCTAAAGATGCTACCAGAAAACTCCTAGAAGTAATCAATGAATTTGGTAAGGTTGCAGAATACAAAATTAATGCACAGAAATCTCTGGCATTCCTATACACCAACAACAAAAAATCAGAAAGAGAAATTAAGGAAACAGTCCCATTTACCATTGCAACAAAAAGAATGAAATACCTAGGAATAAACCTGCCTAAGGAGGTGAAAGACTTGTACTCAGAAAACTATAATACACTGATGAAAGAAATTAAAGATGATGCCAACAGATGGAGAGATATACCATGTTCTTGGATTGGAAGAATCAATATTGTGAAAATGACTATACTACCCAAAGCAATCTACAGATTCAATGCAATCCCTATCAAAGTACCAATGGCATTCTTCACAGAATTAGAACAAAAAATTTTACAATGTGTATGGAAACACAAAAGACCCCAAATAGCCAAACAGTCTTGAGAAAAAAAAAACGGAGCTGGAGGAATCAGGCTCTGTGACTTCAAATTATAACACAAAGCTACAGTAATCAAGACAGTATGGTACTAGCACAAAAACATAAATATAGATCAATGGTACAGGATAGAATGCACAGAGATAAACGCACACACATATGGTCACCTAATTTATGGCAAAGGAGGCAAGAACATACAATGGAGAAAAGACAGCCTCTTCAATAAGTGGTGCTGGGAAAACTGGACAGCTATGTAAAAGAATGAGATTAGAACACTCCCTAACACCATACACAAAAATAAACTCCAAATGGATTAAAGACCAAAATGTAAGGCTAGACACTCTAAAACCCATAGAGGAAAACATAGGTAGAACACTCTGTGACATAAACCACAGCAAGATCTTTTTTGACCCACCTCCTAGAGTAATGGAAATAAAAACAAAAATAAACAAATGGGATTGAATTAAACTTAAAAGCTTTTGCACAGCAAAGGAAACCATTAACAAGACAAAAAGACAACCCTCAGAATGAGAGAAAATATTTGCAAATGAAACAACAGATAAAGGATTAATCTCCAAAATATACAAACAGCTCATGCAGCTCAATATCTAAAAAACAAACAATCCAGTTAAAAAACGGGTGGAAGACCTAAATAGACATTTCACCAAGGAAGTCATACAGATGGCCAAGAGGGATGTGAAAAGATGCTCAACATCATTAATTATTAGAGAAATGCAAATCAAAACTACAATGAGGTATCACCTCACACCTGTCAGAATGGCCATTATCAAAAAATCTAGAAACAATAAATGCTGGAAAGGGTGTGGTGAAAAGGGAACCCTTCTGCACTGTTGGTGGGCATGTAAATTGATACAACCACTATGGAAAACAGTATGGAGGTTCCTTAAAAAACTAAAAATAAAACTACCATATGACCCAGCAATCCCACTACTGGGCATATACCCTGAGAAAACCATAATTCAAAAAGAGTCATGTACCACAATGTTCATTGCAGCACTACTTACAATAGCCAGGACAGGGAACCAACCTAAATATCCATCGACAGATGAATGGATACAGAAGATGTGGCACATATATACAATGGAATATTACTCAGCCATAAAAAGAAATGAAATTGAGTTATTTGTGGTGAGGTGGATGGACCTAGAGTCTGTCATACAGAGCCAAGTAAGTCAGAAAGAGAAAAACAAATACCATATGCTAACGCATATATATGGAATCTAAAAACAGACCAAAAAAAGGCACTGATGAACCTAGTTGCAGGGCAGGAATAAAGATGTAGACATAGAGAATGGACTTGAGGACACGGTGTGGGAGGGGAAGCTGGGGCAAAGTGAGAGTGACATCAACACATTTACACTACCAAATATAAAATAGTTAGCTAGTGGGAAGCAGCAGCACAGCACATAGATATCAGCTTCGTGCTTTGTGATGACCAAGAGGGGTGGGATAGGGATGATGGGAGGGAGGCTCAAGAGGGAGGGGATATGGGGACGTATGTATGCATATGACTGATTCACTTTGGTGTACAACAGAAACACAGTATTGTGAAGAAATTTTACTCCAATAAAGTCTATTAAAAATAAAATGTATGTCTGTGCATACATACATATGTACTTACTTTTGGAGAAAGAAACACAGTATGATATAAGAAACTAAAGAAAAGTTTTTCCTCTGAAGATGGGTAGGAGTGGGATGGGATAATATTTATGTGAGTGAGACTTCCCTGAGAATATCTTTTTACAAGATTTGAATTTTGAATCATAGTTTTGACTTTTGAAGCATAGTTTTGAAGTCCGTAAATATTTTATGTATGCAAAATTAAACAATATCAAAAGGGAAAAAAAATACCTGATGAACTGCTTGTACTCCAAAAAACCCAAAAAACAAAAAAGAAACAGTGGGAGCAGACATCCTTCTCTTTTTCCTCAAATCAAGGTGAAAACATTCACCATAATGTCTAATGTTACTTATAGGTTTTTCATAAATGCGCTTTATCATGTTGAGGAAGTTCCTTCTATCCTCAGTTTGTTGAGAAAGTTTTTATTAGGAAAGGATGTTGGATTTTGTCAAATGCTCTTCCTGCATCCATTGACATATGTTTTTTCTTTTTTTAGTTGTTTAATATGGTGAATTACGTTGGTTGATTTTCAAATGATAAACCAATCTTACATTTCTGGAATAAAACTCACTTATTCATGATTTATTATACATTTTCTATATTGTTGGACTTGGTTGGCTAAAATTTTGTTTCAAATTTTTGCATGTATATATTAATGAGGGATACTGATCGGTGGTCTTCTTTTCTGGTAATGTCTGGTTTTAATATTATGGTCATGCTCTTTCTTTTAGAATGAATTGGGAATAGTTCCCTCCTTTCCAATTTTCTTGAAGTATTTCTGAAGAATTGATACTCTCTCTAGATATGTGGTAGAATTCACCACTGAAGCCACCAGGGCTTGGAGTTTCCTTTGTCAGAAGGTTTCTACCTAAAAATTTAATTTCTTAAATACATATAGAGCTATCCATGTTATTTATTTCTTCCTGAGTGAGCTTTTGTAGTTTATGCCTTTCAAGGAATTCTAAGTCATTGAACTTTTTCAGTTTATTGGTTCTTTCCTCTGTACTCTGGTCTGGAAACTCTATCAAAATACTTGGTTGGGGCAATCATAGGGCTCACCTCATTCATTTTTCATCTCTCAAGCATTGCTGTCTTCCATTGCCTAATGTCCAGTATCTTGAAAATCCTTATATATTTTGTATATATTTTGTTTTTTCAGGCAGGAGAGAAAATCTAAAATTCTTCATTTTGGCCAGAACCAGAGTTCTTGATCCAGGTATTTTAAAGCCAGGAATAAAATATTCTTAGAAGTCAAGTTGTTAGAAGTGACTGTGTCAGCCCAACTTCATGAACATGAGTCTACTTCTATCCATCCTCAAAGATAATACAATTACTAAATTATATTCATATTAGTAATACTTTACCCAATTGAGACTAATTCAGGTTTGGTTGAGCTCTTTTTCACTTAACTAAGAAAATGTGGAGCCTATCTATCCTAACTCACTATTGCTAGTATCCCTGCTTTCCAAGGTCTGGCCCTGTGTTACAAGGAGAGGGAACCTGTGCTTCAGGAGAGTACCAGAGATGATTGAGTATGAAAAACACCTGGTCAGTTTATTATTTGGAGTTTGGAGACTTATCTTGGATAGATCAACAATGAAATTATTGTTGAGTAAAATCATAAGTTTCCAAGAGAAAGAAATAACCACAGTGATGGCTAACTTATTAACCAGCGTAGTAATACATTATAACTGCCAAAGGAATGTTAACTTTATAGAAGTGAGAAACCCCTTATTTTCTGGTGGATTTGCTTATAATTGTTTATAATTATGAAATATGCCAAAGCAGCTCAATTCTCAATGAACCTTTTTCACAGTACATATTTGCAGCTGTTAGGCAAAAATCCTGACATCTGGGTAGAATATGAAGAAAACAAAAATATTTTTGTACAGCCTTATATTGAAAACAGACTGTACACTTAAACGCCAATTTTATTTGTGAGGTACCAGAGCTCATTTTCTCCATTATACATAGCTTCTTTCAAAATTTAATCTTACTACCTCCAAGTGTTTTAATCTTAAATATATATACACATACTACATAATAATGAGATGATATTACTTAAACTTAAATCATTAGTTTTAAAATGCAGTTATTCTTACAAGCACATTTTAAGACAATATTTCACTCCACTAATTTTCTCCTCTTAAAATGAGTATTAAGAAGAACAAATGTGTTTACGAATAAACGAGTATATAAGTAAAAATTATTGTGTGGTGACCAAGTATTTTTGTTTGATACTACTGCTGTGTCTCTCCTTGCCAAGTACTATATCCTCTTTTGCAGGAGAGGTTTCTATTTATTTTAATTACTTAAACATTTCTAAGCCTTAGGTCTTAAAGTTAATTAAGTCTGAAGTCATAAAGTTAATCAAGGGTCTTAGAATTACAATTTAAGTTGACACTAAAGAACAATAAATCTACTTGGTATTGAACACTTATCCCTAAAATTTTACTCATATAATACAAATAAGGTAACTGTGAATTTAGGTAATTTGTAGTGTTGCTTGAAGTTTACAAGAACAGTGCTTAAGATGTTCATTATTTTAACTCAATATAGTTTTAGATACATATTTACATCTCTGCAATCTTAATTAATCTTAATTAATCTCTGCAATCTTAAGTAATTAATGATTACTTATCCATCTATAAGACAGATATAATATAGGTTGTTTCCAGTAAATTGGCTCCCTATCAGAAAAGAAATGAGGGTCATGCATGAACCAAAATGTTGTTTGCATTTTATCCTACACTGTGACAATATTTAATCCATCCAAGTATTGCCATAATTAGGAGTGTTAAATATTGTAATTTTATATAAGATATTTATTTACAAATATTTATTTATCAATAATTAAAACATTTTTACACCAATATTTTTTTAAATATTTGAATAATGGTAAAATCTCAATACAGAAATTTTTCTTAAGGATGGCCTGATGCCTATCTGTTTATCTTTTGGTCTTTTTTATCTTAGTCACCAGGGACCCTAATCATTAAATGAATTTGTTCCCTTTTTGGAGACTTTTCTGCCTTTCTGTAAGGGGAACAGAATCATTTTCCGAACTGTATGTACATCCCCTGCTTGACCAGTGCGTGCTTCACCCACACCAACTCACATGACTGACCTTCCTATATACATATCCCTGCCCCAGTTAATGATTGTTCTAACCTTTAAATCAGAACATCTCCATCTCCACCTGTTAGCCTATCAAAGGGGTGGTGAGGGGTGTGCCCTTCTGCTGGTTTCCCTGGTAACCAATGAGCCAACGTGACATCAATTACCCCTGTAAGTGGTAACCTCCCTCTCCCCCTCCCCCCAGGAGCAAAGACTGCCGCCAGTTCCTGCCTGCCCCACACGGTGGGGTGTCGCTCCAGGACCTTGCTTCAGACGTGTAAGCTCTGTAATCCATTAAACCATTGATGTCTCTGTCATGGACTCTGGGCTCTTTCTTCAATCTTGAAGCTGGGCAGGTACAGGGCAGGGTGCAGCCCAACAACAATTTTACACTCTAATCAGCAATATATGTGAGTTCCAGTTGCTCTGCATTCTCACCAATATTTGGGGCTGTCGATTTGAAACAGATTTATAATTCTAGCCTTTTAGCGTATGTGTAATGGAATTTCATTGTGGTTTTAATTTGCATTTCCCTAATGTATTATGTTGAGCACCTTTTTCATGTGCTCTTTGGCATTCTTGTTTTCCTTTGTGAAGGTGTATTCCTGCCTATTGCCTAAATGGATTTGGATTGCTTTCTTTTTTATATTGAATTATAGCAGTTATTTATAGATTCTAGAAACCAGAACTTTGAAATGGATTTGGACTAATTTGAACATCTCTGAGATCTCTGTGTTTACATGAGTTTTCCTAGTTGCTGCATTTCTTAAACCAACACTTATTTTTGCAGATTTTTAAAACTGTCTTCTAAGACATTATGTTGGCAATGTTCTGATACATCTTGAATATCATCCAAAGTAGCTCTTTGACAATTGAACTTTCACTCTTCATTAAGCTTTGAATTTCAGTATTTAGTCTTAAAAAGTAGCAGCCAAAATGTTCTTATCTTTATGTTAGGATATGTGATACCAGAGTGTTGTAAAAATAACTAATACAGGAAGACTTAGTAATTTGCTACTGGCTCTCCAAAGTTTTGTATACAATTTTATATTTTGGCTCAAGAAAAGATAATTTAAATTCTCTACTTTGAAGAGTAATCTCTAAATTGATTTTGTTACCAAACCAAACTTGGGTCCACTCGCCAGTGCAGTAAAGCCAGTCTACTGACACCGTGTTGTGGTGAAGGAAAGTGCAGCATTTATTGCAGGATGCCAAGCAAGGAGTCCAGGCAGCTAGTGCTCAAAAGGCCTGACGTCCCCAGTGGCTTTCAGGGAAAGGTTTTTAAAAGACAGGGTGAGGTAGAGGGTCACAAGATGTGTGATCATTCTTCTGATTGGTTGGTGGTGAGAACTGGGAGTCAACATCATCAACCTTCTGGTTCCAGTTGGTGTGGGGTCTACCTGCTTGTTGTCAGCATACAGTTAACTTCTTCCACATGGTGGGTGTTTCAGTATCTGCAAAACAACTCAAAGGATATGGCTCAGAATATTATCTATAGCCCTTGAGGAGGAACTAAAAGTCCTTGCCTTTTTTAATGGCTAAACTATTATTATTTTGTCTTGCTTGACTGTTTTCCTTTGTTTCTGCATTTTCTTACTTCTCTGGTTAAATTTATTCTTTGGAGCTTGTGGAAGGCCTAGGAGGCTAAAGTTTTTCTGCAAACAAGAGGCAGGTAGAAGACATGGTGGGGTCTCTCCCAGGAAGGCCCCATGAGGTCCTGCTCAACTATAATTTTATTTATTTAATCTTTTTATTTTAAATTTAAAAGTTTTCTGAAATAATTTATTTCAGGAAAAGTTGTAAAAAAATTATATGTGAAAAATTCTGTGTGAATTACCCTTCACACTAATGCTGCAAATGTTAACACTTTAATCACACTTACCTTGTGTTTTCTCTTGGATTAGGTAAATATGTAAAAACATATTATAATTTTTGAAGCATTTGAGAATAAGCTGCAGATCTGTAATACTTTATAACACTATAAACACTTCAGTGTATATTTCCTGTTAACGGGGATGTTTGCTTTTATAACTATGGCACAATTATCAAAATCGGGAAATTAACACCAGTACAATACTATTATCTAATCCAAATTCCTGATTTAAATTTCACCAGCTGTCCCACTAATGTCCTTTAAGGAATATTTTAGAGTATAGGATCCAATCCAGAAACACACATTGCATTTAGCTTTCCTATCTATTTAGTTTCCTTGAATCTGGACCAGTTCCTAAATCATTCTTTTTCTTTCATCCCCATGATATTTTTGAAGAGTGTAGTTAATTTATTTGGTAGACTCTTCCTCAATTTAGGATTGTCTGAGGTTTCATCTTGATTAAATTTGGGCTATGCAGTTTTGGCGAGAATATTACAAAAATGATGTTATGTTCTTCTCAGTGTGCACTGTCAGGAGCCCATGACATTTATTTTTCTCATTACTGGTGAAGTTAACTTTGATCATTTGGTTAAGGTCATATTTGCCAGGGTTCTTCTTCCTATAATTAAAATGTCTTTTGTTCGGAATTACTTGGAGATCTTGTAAATATTCCTCTTCTTTGTACTGAGTCCAAGCTCATACTGCTGGCCCCATGACAGGCCAATAAATGAAGAGATGAGTTGCTGGGGGCAAGGAATAGTGACTTTATTTGGAAAGCCAGCAAACCAAGAAGATGGTGCACTAGTGTCCCAAAGAGCTATTTTACCCAAGTTAGAATTCAGGCTTCTTTTATACTAAAAGGGGGGTGTGGTTGGTTGCTGCCAGATCCTTTGTTCTTGCAGTCGTCCATGTAGGTCCAGTCACAATGTTCCTATAAACCTCCAGCAAGACAAATGTTATTCTCTGTTCTGCAACATTTTACCTCTGTATGAATGGAAAAGTGTTAAATGTTTAAAGGTCAGGGCCTTGAGAATGAGCTCTCCTGTATACTTCAGGCTATAGGCAACATTCTTAACTTGTAGCAAAAGCAATAGAATACAAAGGTCAGAGTAAAAGAAACAGATCCAATATGGAGTTAGATTTGTGCTTCCATATTACATACTCAACCTTACACTTACCAGCTTTAGTGTCTTGGATGATTTTTGCCTGGAGGAATTATTAATAGGTGGTTGTCAAATGGTGATTTTTCTAATTCCAGGATTCCTTCTACATTTATTACTTGGCATTCTACTGCAAGGAAGAGCAGTCTTCTTTCCCTCTATTTATTTATTTGTGTTAGTATGGATTTATGGAGTCTTATTTTATTTAATAAGATATAATCCATTACTATCATTATTTGTTTTGATACTGAAATTGTCCCTTATTTGGCCAGTGGGAACTTTTGTGCCCTTTTGCCATGTCCCCATCCTTCTTTGAGCACTTCCTTACAAAACAATTGAACAGTATTTTAAAGAACTCACACTTGAGACTTGTCTTGTGTTTTTGTGACTATCTTATCCCCATTGTCTAAGGCAGACACTGACTACAAGAAATTTTGTCACTATTTGATTTGAACATTTCTCTAAGGTGATTTGTTTTAATCAAAAAAAAAAAAAAAAGAGACCTTCAGTGGCCACTTGTGATATATTAAATATGGCCATAGAATCTTTGCAGGCCCTTCCATCAAGCTCTGTGACTTGCTTTGGCTAATTGGATGTGGCAAGTTCCATTTTTACCTTCTTGAAATTTTGCCCTGAGATCACCATGTAAGGAAGCCAGTCTAGCCCACTGGAGGATGAAAGGACACCTAGAGAGAAACCAAGGTTCCCAGTGATAACCAGTACTAACTGACACATGAGTGAGACTATCATGGATCTTTTGGCATAGCTGACTCTCCAACTAAACTGGCTCCATGAGTGAGCTCAGGTAAAACCAGCAGAAGAATTGTTTGGCCAAACCACAGTATTATGAAAAATGATAAATCTTTTCCTTTAAAGCTTTAAATATTGGGATTGTTTGTTACTCAGGAATAATTAATGTGCCATTATAAATTCAAATTTTGTCTAGTTTAATAATTCCATGTTTTTAAGTGTTTTAGAGCTTTTCTCAATAAAACACGAAAAGGAAAAAGTCCTTTTGGGTCCCCTTGTCTGAAAGATCTATTTGGCTTGAATTAGATAGCCCCATGGTCACACAAATGATGACTCCTGCAACTAGCAGCATTTTCTCATGGAATACTACTTTTTATGTGAAGGAAAAACTTGGGTTTTTCAGTCTTGGGTAGTTGGCAGACACATCTCTGAAAATGAATGGAGTGAGTGTCACTTCAAGAAAAATATCTCCTAGTATTTTTTGCCAACGATAAAATTTGAACTTTCAAGTAAAAAATTTGCATTTTGGAAAACTTGTATCTGCCACTAGAAGCTTCACAGCTTCATAATACTCTTTTGATATTGGCGATATCAACTAAGGTGATGTTTTGGTTGTTATTTTATAATGAAATTTGTCAGTATTTGGAAGATCCTCATAACCCGGTGAATCTGTATTTTCCAAATGACAAATGCATTATGTTACAAAATTATATATGTGTCAGAAAGATCCATTCAAGCAAATTAAGACCATGGATTTTAATGTGATGAGGTACAACAGGTTTGTTCATATGGTATCAAATTCCACATGCCAACTAACCTTTTTAAAAACTACCACTTGTAGACTTTTAGTGTCAAAGAAGAGTATTCACAATTATACAAAAGGCTATTAAATAATTCTCCCTTTTCCAAATATTTACCTGTGTAAATCCAGGTTTCTTCATTACTCAAACCAAAACAACATATTGCAACAGGCTAAACATAGAAATGGGTATGAGAATACAGCTTATGTTCTATTAAATCAGATATTAAAGATCTTTGCAAAACAGTAAAACAATACTAGCCTTATAGCTAAATTTTTGTTCTGGAAAATTTTAACTCTTCATAAAAACATTATATTTATGCTATATGAAATTGTTTTACTTATAAAAGAATTAATAAATACGTTAATTTTTTCTTGGTTTTTAATTTGCAATATATTGAAAATAAGTGGATATAACTCCCATAAAAAAAGCTATTTGGAGTCCTCAATTCTTTTTAGGACTATAAAGAAATCCTCAGACCAAAAGTTTGAGAACAGCTGCTCTCAGCACATGGGCAGCTGTGTATCTAAAAGATTCCCAGAGAATTTCCACTAACTGTAAACACAAAGGCCTACAAGCAGCTTCTTAAATACATAGGTAAACATATAGAGAATCCTGCGTCAAATATAATAATCTAGCCAAAAGGCAGACAGAAATGTGTCCAAAAATAAACCCTGCAGGAAGAAGACAATATATGCTCATGAATTCCTCAAACAGCTATAGAAATTCTCAACCTAAAGCATTTACCAGAACCTTGAGGTACCATATCTAGTTCCCCTTCCTGGGGGAATCTGATATCCCTTACATGTCAAATCACATGCTCCCACTCTGGAGGAGGTCACTGACAGGACCCAAACTGCAAACCTAAACTAACTTTCTAAGCTCTTATCTGGGATGGCAAAATGTCTCAAAAGCAATCATCTTTTAAAATGGCTGATGGACAATCGTCCTTTAAAATGGCTATATAATAGCCCCCAAATATGCCGATGCGCTAATCCCTGGAAACTACGAATCCCATGGAACCTATGTTACATGGCAAAAGGGACTTTGCAGATGTAATTAAGGTTATAAACATTAAAAAAGAGATTGTCCTGGATTACTACATGTTAGAATCATATGGGCCTGTAAAAGTAGAGGCTTCCTCTGGCTGGAGATAGAAGAGGTGGGGCTGAAAGGGAAGTCAGAAAGATTTGAAGAGAAGGACCTGATGCACTGTTGCTGGTTTGAAGATGGAGGGGGTAACATGACAAGGGAAGGAAGCAGAATTAAAGCACCAAGAGAGGCTTTCCCCTGATAGCCAGCAAATAAACAGGCACCTCAGTCCTATAACTACATGAACTGAATTTGTTCATCAGCTTGAATGAGTTTAGAAGATTCATCCCCAGAGCCTCCAGAAAGGAACACAGCTCAGCCAACACCTTGATTTCAGTCTGTGAGACTCTAAGGCAGAGGAACCAACTGAGCCACACTGTACCTGGACTTTTGATCTAAAGAGTTATAAGAATATAGATTGGTGTTGTTTTAAGATGCTAATTTATGGTAATTTGTTATGATAGCAATAGAAAACTAATACAATGGCCATTGGACTTTGACATGTGAACCCTCTTGAGAATGAGCCCGTTTTGACATCTCAGCAGAAACTTCCAGTCAAAGCTCAGGTACTGGAAGTTTAGGACAATACACAGGATCTCACCAGCATGTTTGTGCTGTTCTTTGATCCTCTTCACCATGATGGGTCTTTGTGAGAAAAGCTCATCTTGATGGGTCCTCCAAAACTGTAATAAATACTTTTCTGATATTAATTATGATTTAGTATCAGCATTTTATTACAATTTTGCTGCAATTGAAAAGATCTCTAGCAGACAATTCAGAGATTTTTCTTGGTAATGATATGCACAGAAAAAAAAATTAAAAGGGTTGTTCAATAATCATAATCATGGATGGACCAGACAGAAAGGGAAACAAATATCTGGTTACAGGTCAACTGACAGTCAACTAGGTTACTAGTTTCCCAGACTTCTAAAACCAACTGAAATCCATCAGAATATTGCTTAAGCATTTTATCAGGAATAATAATTCCTTCCCAGATATAAACTGAATGATATTACACTGAAGGTTCTGTCCAAGTCAAGGGTGGGACAATTTTTTTTGCAATTTTTTTCCTCCCCTCTTTACTGAATTAACTCCTACTTATATTTTGTATCTCATATCATGTATTACTTCCTCACAGATTCTTACTGTGACCTTTCTAATTCCTAGCTCCTTATTATGCACCCATAATGTACTTCATGCCTCCATAACTCTTTTTTTTAAGTCTTTTTAAAAAAATATTTATTTATTTATTTATTTGGTTGTACCGGGTCTTAGTTGTGGCAGGTGGGCTCCTTAGTTGTGGCTTGCGGGCTCCTCAGCTGTGGCATGTGAACTCTTAGTTGCAGCTTGCATGCGAGACCTAGTTTGCCAACCAGGGATCGAACCCAGGGCCCCTGCATTGAGAGCGTGGAGTCTTATCCACTGCACCATCAGGGAAGTCCCTCCATAACTCTTTTTACACTTGCAATTTTACATTTGTTTTGTTGATTCTTTAAATAATGTTTCTTTCATATACTAGACTTTAAACTCCCAGGGGCAGGGGCTATAACTGTTTTTGTTCATTATTAGATCCTCAGTGTTTAGTAGTGCTGACCACATAATAAGGGCTCAGTAAATATTTTTAAGTGAAGAAATGAGTATGTTACCATTTAAATGTGGTGAAATATACGAATATCCTTAATAGGAAAATTGAGCTTTTGCTTTCATTCACAGTGTTTTACCACCACTTGCGAGGACCAGTGAGATGTATGGTATGAATGTTTGAGAACAATTGCTCTGGTTCACAGTAAATTTTAGGCCTGATTTAGACAAACTTTGTTCTGGTGAGAAACTGGCCCATTTTATAGTTGGAGAAAATCTGTTCTTTACCAAGTTTACTGAGATCAAATAGAGAATCAGAGGTGAGATTATTTTCTTAGGTTTGTCATCTATTATTTTAATAACTAGAAAAGCATCCTTAGGAAAAGAAAATAACTTTTTACATCACCGAGTAGCAACTGCAGGATGGTAATAGGTATGAGAGTATGTCTGTAAACTCAATATTTAGTTGTCTTGATTACAAATAGGGTAACATACCTGGGTGTTCTACAAAGCTCATATATTCAGGGCGGATGCTCTGAAGCTCTTCGTTTTAGTGGCTTTCTTTTTAGCATATGAAATATTCATTGAGCCCACCATGCCTTCTCCCTTTTTTCTTCACACTCCATTCTTCTGGTCACCTACTTACTCTTTTAGTGAATAGCTGTAAAATATCACGGTGCTTAGAAAAATCTCTTTGCAAATGTTTTTCTTTGTTTCTTTAACCAGGAGCCAAAAATATCATGTGTTTCTGTTTTGGGAATGTAACAAAAAGAGCTTCTGAAAAGTACAGATGGTGTAGCTGAGATAGGATGGCAATATTTTTTAGAGACACGTTTTTATAGAACCAGATGGTCTAGTATATTCTCAAACAAATATGTCACCTATAATTTGATGAATACCTTCCAAAGGAAAATAATTTTTTCAGGAGATAACAGATGGTATCAGTCAAAAGCATATCGAGATGCTTTAAGAAAAACTTAAATCTTGATGGCTCAAGTGATTTAACCAACAAGATTTTCTCCAATGTACCAAGCATGTTTTAGGATCTAAAATTTGTCATCTGCAAATAATTCAGCCTGATTTCCAAACTTTACTCCATGGAGAATTGAATGCAACCTGCTTTATATGATACCTATGAAAATGATGAAAATTCCAAAGATGTTTTCTGGCTTTGTTTTTCAAGTATCTATTATATTATGGTTAAAAAATAATACATATATGTGTCTTAAAACAGTAAATAGTCTATATTAAAATACAAAAATATTTTAATAGGACTGAACTCCATTTACCTATGGGAGCATAAAGCTGTATTAATCATGAGATTTTGTTAGTGCTTTTCTTAAAGCAGCAGGCATATGAACATAATAGAAAAAAAAAGAATTCTGAAGCTGCAGGTATGGATTATTAAGGGATACTTAGAATACGAGTCATTTATTTTGCCCCGGTTTTTGGCAAATAATACTGTAACAGGGTCATGGTTCAGGAACCCCAACATACTGGTATGTTGATAGTAAGTCTAGTGACATACACAAGCTTGTGGGGAAGGAGGTACAATGAAAATCAGAATGTTACCTTCCTTCATGCCTCATATCCATATGTAAGCTGAGGTGGGACCAAATAATTTATCATTTTACCTGTAATATGTTTGTGAGTAAAAGAGGCACTGATTGTATATATAAAATGAAACTGTCTGGGGAAAATTGGGATATATATTCATCCCAAGTGTACACAACTAGTACTAGGATGAGTAAGTCTACTGCCTTTTGACTGGCATCTTTTGGAGAGTGGTCATACCTTCTCCACTTTAGACATGGGTAGGTGGGTAATGCCAATGATTCTGTATTGTCTAGAGAAGGGGTCTCCAACCCCTGGGCCGAGGACCAGTATCAGTCCACAGCCTGTTAGGAACCAGGCTGCACAGCAGGAGGTGAGTGATGGGCAGGCTAGCAAAGCTTCATCTACTGCTCCCCATCGCTCCCCATTGCCTGCCTTACCAGCTGAACCATCCACCCCCCCACCCCCTTCCGTGGAAAAATTGTCTTCCACGAAACCGGTCCCTGGTGCCAAAAATGTTGGGGACCGCTGGTCTAGAGTACCATTACTGTTTTCAGACTTTTGTCAATATTATAGGTAAAGACTTCTTTTTAAGACCATTTGCAATCCTGTTTCTTAGCCTGGATCTCAAATAATTCAACATACATTTGTTTGTTTAAATGTAATGGGATTGAAATTCTGCCTGCAAGCCTGATGTAATAGACCATGGAAGGGCAACAATCCCACTATAAGTAAGAAATTTTAAAAATAAAATAAATTACAAAATTATGTTTTTAAAGAAATTGAATTGCTATATTAGTAAGGAGACTAGATGAACTAAAATTCTAGAGAAGGAAGAGCCTTTCCTAAATGGGTTCATGATTGCCAGCCATTTTCTTCCCTAGGGGTATTATTTGGTCTAGGAGTAAGATTGGCCATAGTCTAAATAGAGGGATCCTGCTGAGGGAAAAACTGGAGCTTTAAAAAAAAAAAATTGAGGTATAATTGACATATAACATTGTGTAAGTTTAAGGTATACAATGTATTTAATTGATACATTTATATTGTAATAAGATTGCTATTGTAGCACTAGCTAATACCTCTGTCATACCACATAATTACCATGTCTTCTAGTGGTGGGAATAATTAAGATCTAATCTCTTAGCAAGCTTAATGATTATAATACAGTTTTGTTGTCTATAATCATGTACTGTGTATTAGATATCTAGGAATTATTCATATACTAGTTGCAAGTACATAGTCTTAAAAAATTTTTATTGAAGTATAGTTGATTTACAATATTGTGTTTAATTTCTGCTGTAAAGTCAAGTCACCCAGTTATGCATATATATATATTCTTTTCATATTCTTTTCCATTATGGTTTATCACAGGATATTAAATATAGTTCCCTGTGCTATACAGTAGGACCTTGTTGTTTGCAAGTACATACTCTTAAACAATATCTCTCCATCCCTTTCCTGCTCCCCACCCCCACTCCATCCCTGGGTAACTACCATTTTTTCAAGTTTGATTCTTTTTTTTTTTTTTTTAATTTGGTTCTTTTGAAGATTGTATAAGATAGTATGATTGATTGAATCCAGAGGGGACTCAAAAGTACAGTTCCTTTTGCTCATGAGACTTCTTGGGGACTGGCTCAGCACCTCTAAAAGGTGAAATTTCTTACAATTTCCTCATGCCTAGAGACAGGTACTGCCAGAGAGGGAAGCCTTGACGTGGCCAGTCTCCACATCAAAATATTAATACTTGACACATCAGTATGTTTGATATATATTTGAAATAGTATGGAGCAGGAAACTATGGAGCTCAGCTCAAAATCCATAAAGGACAGAATAGAATCTCTCATAGATTTTCAGGATTAAAGAGACAAAGACATTCCAAAGCCTAAAGCAAAAGTCTAGAATGCCCATGCCCAAGGAACATTTTTGAACTAATGGTAAACTGCATTTAACTAAAACTACAACCTAGACCTGACTCAGTTAAATCTCTGGATTTAAATAATCAACTTTTTGACTTATCTGCCTGAGAGGAGAAAAGAATAACATTTCTTTGGGGAAAACAACATTCTCAGCAGGTGCTACAATTATTTTTTGTACAATGTAAAATAGGCAATAAAAATTATGAAACTATGAAAAGATAGGGTAGTATGACCAATAAGCAAGAGCAAAAATAGGCAATAAATGCAGACCTTTAACATTTCTCATAAGGCTGGTTTAGGGGTAATGAACACTTTTAGCTTTTGCTTGTCTATAAAATTCTTTATTTCTCCTTCAGCTCAGAATGATAACCTTGCTGAGTAGATTATTCTTTGTTGTAGGTTTTTTCCTTTCAGCATTTTGAGTATATTGTGCCACTCCTTTCTGGCCTGCAAAGGTTCTGCTGAAAAGCCAGCTGGCAGACATACGGGAACGTATTTATGACCATTACCTCAAAGTCTTTATTGAGTAGATTGCTTATCTCTGTTTTCTTTTTCTGATGTTGTGTTTTGTTCTGTCACTTGGAACATGTTCCTCTGTCTCCTCATTTACCTGATTCTCTGTGTTTATTTCTCTGTATTAGGTAGGTTTGTTACATCTCCTGCTCTTGGAGACGTGACCTTATATAGGAGATGTTTTATGGGACCCAGCTGTACACTGCCTTCCGGCCATCAGAGCCAGATGCTTCAAGGGTTTTCCCTATGTGGGCTGTATGAGCCTTTCTGTTGTGTTGGGGCCAACTGCTGCAGGTGCACTGGTGGGTAGACAGACCTCCAGCATAGCTGGCTGCGAGGCTGTTGGTGTTTGACTGCTGTGGGCATGCTGCTGGGTAGGGTAGGCCCCCAGCACAGCTGAATGTGAGGCCTGGTGGCACATGACTGCTATAGGTGTGCTAGTTGATGGTAGAATGCCATCTTTAAAGACATGAAAGGAAAATAACAATCAATACAGAATTTTATACACAGTAAAATATCCTTGAGATAGCCTCATCCACCAGAGGGCAGACAGCAGAAGCAAGAAGAACTACAATCCTGCAGCCTGTGGAACAAAAACCACATTCACAGAAAGATAGACAAGATGACAAGGCAGAGGGCTATATACCACATGAAGGAACAAGATAAAACCCCAGAAAAACAACTAAATGAAGTGGAGATAGGAAAACTTCCAGGAAAAGAATTCAGAATAATGATAGTGAAGATGATCCAGGACCTCAGAAAAAGAATGGAGGCAAAGATTGAGAAGATGCAAGAAATGTTTAACAAAGATCTAGAAGAATTAAAGAACAAACAAACAGAGATGAACAATAAAATAACTGAAATGAAAACTACGCTAGAAGGAATCAATAGCAGAATAAATGAGGAAGAAGAATGGATAAGTGACCTGGAAGACAGAATGGTGGAATTCACTGCTGTGGAACAGAATAAAGAAAAAAGAACGAAAAGAAATGAAGACAGGCTAAGAGACCTCTGGGACAACATTAAGCACAACAACATTTGTATTATAGGGGTCCCAGAAGGAGAAGACAGAGAGAAAGGACCCGAGAAAATATTTGAAGAGATTATAGTCGAAAACTTCCCTAACATGGGAAAAGCAATAGCCATCCAAGTTCAGGAAGTGCAGAGAGTCGCATACAGGATAAACCCAAGGAGAAACACGCCGAGACACACAGTAATCAAATTTGCAAAAATTAAAGACAAAGAAAAACTATTGAAAGCAGCAAGGGAAAAACAACAAATATCATACAAGGGAACTCCCATAAGGTTAACAGCTGATTTCTCAGCAGACACTCTACAAGCCAGAAGGGAGTGGCATGATATACTTAAAGTGATGAAAGGGAAGAACCTACAACCAAGATTACTCTACCCGGCAAGGATCTCATTCAGATTCAATGGAGAAATCAAAAGCTTTACAGACAAGCAAAAGCTAAGAGAGTTCAGCACTGCCAAACCAGCTCTACAACAAACGCTAAAGGCACTTCTCTAAGTGGGAAACACAAGAGAAGAAAAGGACCTACAAAAACAAACCCAAAACAATTAAGAAAATGGTCATAGGAACATACATATCGATAATTACCTTAAACGTTAATGGATTAAATGCTCCAACCAAAAGACACAGGCTCGTTGAATGTATACAAAAACAAGACTCATATATATGCTGTCTACAAGAGACCCACTTCAGACCTAGGGACACATACAGACTGAAAGTGAGGGGATGGAAAAAGATATTCCATGCACATGGAAATCAAAAGAAAGTTGGAGTAGCAATACGCATATCAGATAAAATAGACTTTAAAATAAAGAATGTTACAAGAGACAAGAAAGGACACTACATAATGATCAAGGGATCAATCCAAGAAGATATAACAATTATAAATATATATGCACCCAACATAGGGCACCTCAATGCATAAGGCAACTGCTAACAGCTGTAAGAGAGGAAATTGACAGTAACACAATAATAGTGGGGGACTTTAACACCTCACTTACACCAATGGACAGATCATCCAAACAGAAAATTAATAAGGAAACACAAGCTTTAAATGACACAATAGACCAGATAGATTTAATTGATATTTATAGGACATTCCATCCAAAAACAGCAGATTACACTTTCTTCTCAAGTGCGCATGGAACATTCTCCAGGATAGATCACATCTTGGGTCACGAATCAAGCCTCAGTAAATTTAAGAAAATTGAAATAATATCAAGCATCTTTTCGGACCACAAGGCTATGAGATTAGAAATGAATTACAGGGAAAAAAACATAAAAAACACAAACACATGGGGGCTAAACAATACGTTACTAAATAACCAAGAGATCACTGAAGAAATCACAGAGGAAATCAAAAAATACCTAGAGACAAATGACAATGAAAACACGATGATCCAAAACCTATGGGATGCAGCAAAAGCAGTTCTAAGAGGGAAGCTTATAGCTATACAGGCCTACCTAAAGAAACAAGAAAAATCTCAAGTAAACAATCTAACCTTACACCTAAAGGAACCAGAGAAAGAAGAACAAACAAAACCCAAAGTTAGCAGAAGGAAAGAAATCATAAAGATCAGAGCAGAAATAAATGAAATAGAAACAAAGAAAACAATAGCAAGGATCAATAAAACTAAAAGCTGGTTCTTTGAGAAGATAAACCAAACTGATAAACCATTAGCCAGACTCATCAAGAAAAAGAGGGAGAGGACTCAAATCAATAAAATTAGAAATGAAAAAGAAGAAGTTACAACAGACACTGCAGAAATACAAATCATCCTAAGAGACTACTACAAGCAACTCTATGCCAATAAAATGAACAACCTGGAAGAAATGGACAAATTCTTAGAAACGTATAACCTTCCAAGACTGAACCAGGAAGAAATAGAAAATATGAACAGACCAATCACAAGTAATGAAATTGAAACTGTGATTAAAAATCTTCCAACAAACAAAAGTCCAGGACCAGATGGCTTCACAGGTGAATTCTATCAAACATTTAGAGAAGAGCTAACACCCATCCTTCTCAAACTCTTCCAAAACATTGCAGAGGAAGGAATACTCCCAAACTCATTCTATGAGACCACCATCACCCTGATACCAAAACCAGAAAAAGATACGACAAAAAAAGAAAATTACAGACCAATATCACTGATGAATATAGACGCAAAAATCCTCAACAAAATACTAGCAAACAGAATCCAACAACACATTAAAAGGATCATACACCATGATCAAGTGGGATTTATCCCAGGGATGCAAGGATTCTTCAATATATGCAAATCAATCAATGTGATACACCATATTAACAAATTGAAGAATAAAAACCATATGATCATCTCAATAGATGCAGAAAAAGCTTTTGACAAAATTCAACACCCATTTATGGTAAAAAACTCTCCAGAAAGTGGGCATAGAGGGAACCTACCTCAACATAATAAAGGCCATATACGACAAACCCACAGCAAACATCATTCTCAATGGTGAAAAACTGAAACCATTTCCTCTAAGATCAGGAACAAGACAAGGATGTCCACTCTCACCACTATTATTCAGCATAGTTTTGGAAGTCCTAGCCATGGCAATCAGAGAAGAAAAAGAAATAAAAAGAATACAAATTGGAAAAGAAGAAATAAAACTGTCACTGTTAGCAGATGACATGATAGTATACATAGAGAATCCTAGACATGCCACCAGAAAACTACTGATCAATGAATTTGGTAAAGTTGCCAGATACAAAATTAATGCACAGAAATCTCTTGCATTCCTATACACTGACAATGAAAGATCAGAAAGAGAAATTATGGAAACAATCCCATTCACCATTGTAGCAAAAAGGAAAAAAAATCTAGGAATAAACCTACCTAAGGTGGTAAAAGACCTGTACTCAGAAAAGTATAAGACACTGATGAAAGAAATCAAAGATGACACAAACAGGTGGAGAGATATACCATGTTCTTGGATTGGAAGAATCAATATTTTGAAAATGACTATACTACCCAAAGCAATCTACAGATTCAATGCAATCCCTATCAAATTACCAATGGCATTTTTTACAGAACTAGAACAAAAAATCTTAAAATTTGTACAGAGACACAAAGACCCCGAATAGCCAAAGCAGTCTTGAGGGAAAAAAACGGAGCTGGAGGAATCAGACTCCCTGACTTCAGACTATACTACAAAGCTACAGTAATCATGACAATATGGTACTGGCACAAAAACAGAAATATAGATCAATGGAACCAGATGGAAAGCCCAGAGATAAACCCACACACCTATGGTCAACTAATCTGTGACAAAGGAGGCAAGGATATACAATGGAGAAAAGACAGTCTCTTCAATAAGTGGTGCTGGGAAAACTGGACAGCTACATGTAAAAGAATGAAATTAGAACACTCCCTACCACCATACACAAAAATAAACTCAAAATGGATTCGAGACCTAAATGTAAGACCAGACACTATAAAACTCTTAGAGGAAAACATAGGAAGAACACTCTTTGACATAAATCACAGCAAGATGGTTTTTGACCCACCTCCTAGAGTAATGGAAATAAAAACAAAAATAAACAAATGGGACCTAATGAAACTTCAAAGCTTTTGCACAGCAAAGGAAACCATAAACAAGACGAAAAGACAACCCTCAAAATGGGAGAAAATATTTGCAAACGAATCAATGGACAAAGGATTAATCTCCAAAATATATAAACAGCTCATGCAGCTCAATAGTAAAAAAACAAACAACCCAGTCCAAAAATGGGCAGAAGACCTAAATAGACATTTCTCCAAAGAAGACATACAGATGGCCAAGAGGCACATGAAAAGCTGTTCAACATCACTAATTATTAGAGAAATGCAAATCAAAACTACAATGAGGTATCACCTCACACCAGTTAGAATGGGCATCGTTAGAAAATCTACAAACAACAAATGCTGGAGATGGTATGGAGAAAAGGGAACCCTCTTGCATTGTTGGTGGGAATGTAAATTGATACAGCCACTATGGAGAACAGTATAGAGGTTCCTTAAAAAACTAAAAATAGAATTACCATATGACCCAGCAATCCCACTACTGGGCAGATACTCAGAGAAAATCATAATTCAGAAAAATACATGCACCCCAATGTTCATTGCAGCACTATTTACAATTGCCAGGTCATGGAAGCAACCTAAGTGTCCATCGACAGATGAATGGATAAAGAAGGAGTGGTACATATATACAATGGAATATTACTCAGCCATAAAAAGGAACGAAGTTGGGTCATTTGTAGAGATGTGGGTGGATCTAAAGACTGTCATACAGAGTGAAGTCAGTCAGAAAGAGAAAAACAAATATCATATTAACGCATATATGTGGAACCTAGAAAAATGGTACAGATGAACCAGTTTGCAGGGCAGAAATTGAGACACAGATGTAGAGAACAAACGTATGGACACCAAGGGGGGAAAGCGGTAGGGCGTGGGCGGTGGTGGTGTGATGAATTGGGAGATTGGGATTGACATGTATACACTGATATGGATAAAATGGACGAGTAATAAGAACCTGCTGTATAAAAAAATAAATAAAATTCAAATAAGATATCCTTGAAAAATAAAGGTGCTCGATGCTATCTATTATCTCAGTATGTATTCTGTGAGAGAAAAAGGATATTAGTGGAAAATATGGTGAATATGAATAAAGTCTGTAGTTTAGCTCATAGTAGTGTTAGTGTTTTAGTTTTGAAGTGCACCATGGTTATTTCAAATGCTAAGATTAGGGGATCTGGGTGAAGTCTATAAAGGAACTCTCAGCACCATCTTTGCAACTCTTATGTAAATATAAAATCATTCCAAAAATAAAAATGAAATAAAGAAGTTTTTAGATAAAACATGAGGACATTTGTCACCAGTAGAAGCAGACTATAAGATACACTAATAGAAATTCTTTACACTAAAGGAAAGTATTTCCAGATGGATGCATAAAACCAGAGGGAGAAATAAAGGACAATGGAAAGTATAAATATATGAGTAAATATGAAAGGATATTGGTGTTTAAAACAACAATAATAATACCTTTGTGGTTTATAATACATGTGAACGTAAAGTATATGACTATAATGTCATAAATGTCACGAGGCATGTAAATGGAGTTACATTGTTATAAGGTTATTGCATTATTTGGAAATGATAATAGTATTAATATTAGGAGGATTGTATGATGGCAAAGGTGAATATTATAATCTCTAGGGTAACTTCTAAAAAGTAATAAAAATGTAAACAAACAGGGTAAAAGAAGAAACAAAAGGAAGTAAATAAAAATTTAGTGAATTCTACAGAAGGCAGGAAAAGATTAAAAAGGAACAAAGACTAGATGGAGCAAAGAGAAACAGTTATTGAGATATTGTTAAATGCAACTGCATTGGTTATTACATATAATGGAGTAATCACTATTTAAAAGACAAATGGATTTTAAAAATGAGATTTAAATATATGCTTTCTAAAGAGATTCATTTTAAATATAGACATAGATTAAAAGTAAAAGAATGAAAGAAGATATACCATATAAACTGTAACGAAAAGAAATTCAATATAGCTATAATAATATCAGGCATAGAAGACTTTACTATAAGAATTATTGAAAGATATGAAAAAGATATTTCATAATGAAAAAGGATCAATTAAACAGGAAGCCAAAACAATCCTAAACATGTATGCCCTTAATGATACAACTTTAAAATATATAAAAATTGACATAATTAATTATGATTGTGGATTTGTCTATTTCTCATTTTAATCCTGTCAATTATATTCTAGATCTTGATTTGGGTAGTAATTGCATTTAACATTTGTGTACTGTGTATATGTTATATGTCAATAAAAAAGTTTATGAAAATACACTATGGGCCATTTATCCAGGTAACAATGTTTAATATGGTATATTTCTTTTATAGTTTACCAAATTCCTGAAACTAAATAGTAAGTAGTTTTACATTAGATGTTGCTAGCATGTTTAAGTTATGTTTGATAGATAGGAGAGGTCACAAAACTCATCATAGTCATAAAGAGTTTGTGACACACAGTTAATGTAAAGATTCCATTATCCTAAAAACATAGTGAGAAATATGGGTTAAATTGTACTTTAAGATATTCCTCAAGAAATGATCTTCTTTATAAATATTATGGAAACAAGATATTACCATAAATATTGCCAGATCTAGAAAGACCAATAAATAGTGGCTAAACTTTCAGGAACATTTAGATAAGCAAGTTCTGAAATTAGTATTTATTTTCTGGCATCCTCTTAGACAATGCTATTAGGATACCTATTCTAGTATACATTATATTCTTTAAGATACTTCAATTTCATTCAGTTCTCTTAACAACTTTCTAGGATATTAATGACCTATATTTTCCATATGAAACATTTGCATTTGCTGGTGGTTAATAGCTGGTGGTTACTACCATATGTTTTTCATGGTTGTTGCTAATGATAATTTAGACAAGAATTTGGGAAAGTGCTATGAGAAATTTTTGTAGTGTGTACAGACAGTCCCTGATTTATGATGGTTCGAATTAAGATTTTTTGACTTTGCAATGGTGTGAAATGTTACATGAGATATTCAACATTTTATTATAAAATAGACTGTGTTAGATGACTTTGCCCAACTGTAAACTAATACAAGTATTCTGAACATGTTTAAGATAGGCTAGGCTAAACTATGATGTTCCATAGATTAGGTCTACTAAATGCATTTTCAGGTTATGATATTTTCAACTTACAATGGGTTTATTGGGATGGAACCCCATGGTAAGTGGAGGAAGATCTGTACTTTGTTCTAAGAGCTCTATAAAGTGATTATGGGTCTTATAATCTTTAAAATATTTATATAGTTTTTTTAGTATGTTTTGTGACAATTATTATATACTGAGGAAGCAACTGAGGTACACTTCAGTGCTGTACTAGTTGAAGCATTTGTAGACTTGGAGTTGGACTTAAAGGATAGGTAGGATTTAGACCAAGATAAAGTTACCTGATACAGGAAGAAGAACCAATCATAGTATCATACTGAGAAAGAAAAAATATATATAATGAGATTCCCTGCCTAAAACTTAGATATTTGTGTAGAAGATGCCATGTGTTGCCTAGATTCTTCCTCAGGAATGGTGAATTTATTCCCCCAACTACAGAATATGCTGCTGACAGACAACTCTCAGCTCTCACCTCCTTTTGGGTTTGTCTCAGTTGAAGAGAATCATGTAGCCAAAGGTCATACCCTCTTCCAGGAAAACCTGTATCCAAAGACTGAATGATGACTTTGTATAAAGGCCGGGCCCCCTTGCCCCAGCTCTGGACACTTCTGAGAAGTCATCCCCGCTCCAGAATATAGGGCCAACTGAGTTCTTCACTGAGACTACATTGTATTCAAACTTCTCTTTCTGTCCAATCCTTTTTTCTTTCCTTTCTCCCAAGTATGTTGCCTTGAAGAGAAAAGCTAATGTCAGTCTGAGTTTGCTTTGCATGAGTACAGTTATTTTCATAAGTTTCAGCCTTATTTGTTACTACATTATGGGGGATTAGGAGAGGGTTATTCATTGCTTGCAACAGAGTCGAAAACTGGAGAACTCTGTCTCTGCCTTGACGTGGGAGTAGTTGCTACTGAAGGCCATTGGAGGCCAGGAGAAAAGATCGTGAGAGAGCTGCTTCAGATATATGACAGTGCAGCTGCAATCCTTAGAAGACATTGGTAGATGAGCTCCTGCAGAGATGGGTAAGGATGGGTATATTGTAACCTGATCTTATGATCAGAGGTCAGTGATGTCAGATATTCACAGTTAATCAAAGTCTTGGTGAGGACATAGGTTTAGAAGATAAGAGGACGTGGAAGAATGATAAGTGGTATGTCAGAAGTTTCATTGAACATTTGAGAATGACCTACAGATTTTATTTTTCCCCTTAAATAGTTTATTGGCAGTGAGCTGGAAAGGGCAATGGATTAATATATACAGACGACAACAGCAGGCACCAATGTCATGAAGGAGGCAAGAATGATGGGAAAGAGCTGTGGAACTCTGAATGAGGTCCCCTCTTCAAGAGTGAGTGTGAGGAGGTGGAGGCCTGGAGTGTTGCAGGGAGTATGATGGGCATGTTATAGTTCTTTTTTTCCTAGAAAAGAGAGGACATAAACCACTGAAGATAAGTAGAATTATTATAAAAAGGAATTATAATAATTAGAGGTAGGAAATTCCTTGAAAAGTTAAAAGGAGATAGTTGAGAGTCTCATAATAAAAATGACCCATGTCATTTTTTTCACAGATAAATAGTGGCTTTTTTTCTAACAAGGAAAATTTTAAGTTCAAACATGATATTGAGCATCTTGGAAATGACCACAAAATTTTTTAATAAGAGTCCAGTAGGTCCCAAATAATGTGTTTGGCATACAGAGGAAGTAAAGCTACAGTCTTTGCCCTTGAGAGGAAATAAGATTTTCTTTCATAGACAGAGTTATAAAAGAACACAATCCAAGGCAATGCACTTACTGAAAGATGAACAGTATGATGAGGTGCCATTGTAATTTCCCAAGTTCATAGACACTTAAGTTAGAGATTAAATGCTGGTATTTTGTTTCCCATAAATGTTTACACTTCTTTCTAGGAATCAGAGGGCTGTAAGATTGGTATTAGTAGTTTGAGCCCTTGCTCAGAGTATCCAAAATTCCATTCATGTTGGATGATTTCCTAGGTTATAATCTTACTTTCCACCATATGTCATGGAAAATTATTTTCTCAAGTGAAAAGTAGATATCAGGAGTTGATATCTTTCCTTCTCATTTTGAAGAGAGAGATGTTGAGGTTGTGTGATTCCTGAACGCCACTGATTAGGAAGCCTTCCTTTGTTTCTCGTTTTTGGTCTACCACTTTCTCTGGTGATTCTTCACATCTCTTATGATTTGCAAATCAGTGGGGTTTGGTCTGGCATCCTAGAGAGCTTGGTGTCTTAGGTCTGTCAACTTCTTCTCTAAGATGTTGATTCACACTCTTGACATATACTTCCTTTTTATTATTTTTCTCCCTGTGGTAGCAGTAGAATTAAACACTGTCTGTAGATCTGGTTTTATAGGAATTTTCTGAGCTCTCTTGAATTCTTGAGAGAAACAATGTTCTGTATATTCTACTATGTTCTATACGTTGGTGAAAACTGTGGACCACTAACTTTTTGTAGCTCAGGATGCCTTTCTAGGGATTACAGGGGATAAACTAACGTTTTTCAGAAGTCTTCTGGGTTTGGTATCCCATTGACTTGGCATCCACCATCAAATAGTTTCATTGACTATTCATTCATTAGAGGAGTACATGTATATTGAGATTCAGGAATACTCTTGGGGATCCCATCTCTCTTTAGCATAGTGGGCTGGAAAGGGTGCAAACCCGAATCACAGGATAATAAGACAACTTACCTTATTGACTGTAATAAGAATAACTTGGACATTTAAAAGGGCTCAGAATAAATTTGTAAGCCTCTTTTCTTTTTCTATTACTTGATATAATATCTTAAACAAGTTTGTATTTTCTTGTCCACAATTCCCAGTGTATGATCATTCCCTCAGTGATCAGAGATTTCCACATTTCTTGAGGAGAGTTAAGACTGTTGTAATTGGAATACATAGAGAAAGAATCAATGGCTGTTCAGTCTTTGACTTCTAAAATAGGCTTTTGAAACTCACATCAAAATCAATATTTTCAAAAGCCAAAGCTTGCATTACAAGAACTGAGTTTGATTGAAAGAAAAACAGTCTCTTGAGAATCAAAAGGGAAGACTCTGAAAGAAGCAAGCACAGACACTAAGACAATATCAACAGATAGAAAAGAGAGCAGAGAAGGGTCCAACTACCCCACCCTCTAGGACACTAGATGAACAACAACTGGTGTATCAGTTAGGAATTGTGTTTGGTTGCATTTAACAGAAATCAGCCAAATGTGCCTTAACCAAGCATGGGTTTATTTAAAAAGAAGTCCAGAAAAAGGCATTCAAGGCTGGCACAGCAGTTCCATAATATCAATACCCAGGGCTCTATCCTCCTGCTCTATTAGCCAGTTATCTCTATCTGGCTTTCATTCACATGGTGATTTCATGGTCACAATATGGCTGCTCCAGCCCCACATCTGTGTCCTCAGTAGACAGAAAATGAAGACGACAGGGAAAGGGAAACACTCCAGAAGTATGCTAAGGTATTAAAGGCTAAAGTTGCTTTTGCTACACTTAATTGCAAAGGAGTCTAGGAAATGTCGGGTTTTTTTAAAAAGTGCAGTTTTCTCAAAGAAAAATTTTACTGGGTTGGAGGTAAAAGCATGAAGAGTTGGATGGGAAATACATTAGGAGGATGTTGGTGAGACCTGAGACGTAAGTCCTCCCCGAGGGTACCACGTGGAGAGAAGCTGAGTGGATATCATTGTGCCAATGCTGTGAGCTTTAGGAAGTCTGTGCAAAGAATCCTCATTAATTTTGGAAGGGGAGGGGGCCAGGGAGGACTTTCCATTGACATCTGCCTGAAGCTTTTATAACGTGTATTTGAATTGCCTCCTTTGGAACTGGCTTTTCAATGGTTAGAAATTCATAGCCTCAGAAATAGAGGGTGGGAATGTTCACTGCAGCACTATTTACAGTAGCCAGGCCTGGAAGCAACCTAAGTGTCCATCGACAGATGAATGGATAAAGAAGATGTGGCACATATATACAATGGAATATTACTCAGCCATAAAAAGAAACGAAATTGAGTTATTTGTAGTGACGTGGATGGACCTAGTCTGTCATACAGAGTGAAGTAAGTCAGAAAGCGAAAAACAAATACTGTATGCTAACACATATATATGGAATCTAAGAACAAAAAATCGTTCTGAAGAACCTAGGGGTAGGGCAGGAATAAAGACGTAGACGTAGAGAATGCACTTGAGAGCAGGGGAGGGGGAAGGGTAAACTGAGACGAAGAGAGAGAGCGGCATTGACATACATACACTACCAAATGTAAAATAGATAGCTAGTGGGAGGCAGCCGCATAGCACAGGGAGATCAGCTCAGCTCGGTGCTTTGTGACCACCTAGAGGGGTGGGATAGGGATGGTGGGAGGGAGACGCAAGAGGGAGGAGATATGGAGATATATGTATATGTAGAGCTGATTCACTTTGTTATACAGCAGCAACTAACATAACAATGTAAAGCAATTATACTCCAATAAAGATGTTAAGAACTAAATAAATAAAATCACTTGATACATTTAAGAAAAAAAAAACAAAAGAAAAACAAAAAAAACCCCTACTATGTATAAAATAAATAAGCAGCAAGGATATATTGTACAGCAGGTGGAAATATGGCCACTATTTTGTAATAACTTTAATGGAGTTTAATATATAAAAATATTGCATCACTATGTTGTTCACCTGAAACTAATATAATATTGTAAATCAACTGTACTTCAACTAAAAAAATGGTTGACAAAAAAAAAATGTTAAACTATATCACTTCTTAAGATACGGGATTGAAAAAGAACAAAGATGCTTCCAATTTATGACTCCCATAATGTTAACTCTTATTCTAAAATCATGTTTCCTAATATTGCTGTTGTCAAGCTTTAAGGGTACAGTATTATCTATTCTGTTAAGTTCTACGGTATTATGTCCACCTCCATATCCCCATAGCCTATAAAAATACCTGATAAAGGAGTAAAGAGTTTCATAAATATTTGTGGAATAAAATAATTTAATAAACAAGTAATTGTCACCCTTTAAAAAAAAAAAATAGAGGGTGGGTTTAATGACACATAAAGACAAGACACCAGCCAGGGAAGAAGGGAAAATTGCTCCTCCTCTTCATCAGGACTGCATGGGGGCAAAATTTCCTCCCATTCACTCCTATGGAAAAATATTATAGACTATCTCTTTTGTGATTTAACATGTTTTCTTAAACTCTTTATAGCTCAAATTTCAGTTTTGAGAAAATTTCAGAGATGGAAAAATGTGGAGAAGGAATGGGAAGAAAACTCAAGAGGAATTTTCAAATAAAGCTGTGTCTGAGCTTAATACTGCAATAAATTCAAGAGACTTTCATCAACTATTCGCACTACAAAAGCAGTTAGAAATATTCTTGGACAACTTTTGGGAATGACCTTCATCATTGCTTTTAACCTTTGTGTCTGTGTGTGCTTCCCATTACCTTTGTTTGATTTATATTATTATCAAAGTTGTTAACACTTCCAGTACAGGGACCTGCAGTAATGGATGTTCATGTGCTCACCATTTTTTTAAAGAGTGTTGGGCAAATAAGATGTTTCCTTTCATAGGCTGTCCCAGAGAGAACACATTGTAAATAAGTAATGCCGCCTAAAAAAAAGAAGGGAAGAAAAACTGTGTAGATTTTGATATATATAAACCATTTTTATTCTACTTCCATAGTTTCCAAAGTGAGAGACTAGATATTCTTTCTCCACCCAAAATGCATTAGATGGATACTTCCAGAGGTGTGTGCTTTTATTATGCTATTCATTTGATTCATGATTCATAAAGCAGCTTTGTACGAAAGCTAGCCAGTGTCTAAGCCAACACACTGACTTTAAAGATATACTTTGGACATAATTCTCTGTGCTCTGACTAGAGCAGCAGGGAATGCCAACAGAATTTAAACTCCTGGTCTTTCAAAGTAAAATTTGATAAAGAGAAGCTTACCTAATATATTGTTGGTAAAAGTAAAAGGAAGACAATGACTAAGACACAAACAAAAAAAGAAAGAGTTCTTTTTTGGAGCTATATTTTGAAAACAACAACAAAAAAGGTTAATCTCTTCATTATCGCTATTAAAATATTTCCTCCACCTTCAGAAAAATAGCATTATCATTGCAGAAAAGGGTAGTCAGATATTTTATTTTTAACTAGAACCAGAATACTATGATTCTGACTAGTTATTATAAGTTTTAAAATCTGAGAACCTCATTAGAGTCAGGGGTATATATGGGCTTTTAGTGGTTGGGGAGTCTGCCTGTTTATATTCTTGACATAGTTCCAAGAGTGCTAGATTCCAACAATCACAGACAACTCTGCTCTCCATTTGTTTTGATGAGCAGAGTCGTTCACGCAATACCGATAAATTCTTTAAATGGTTTTTCTTATATAATGGGCTTTTACTCTTCTCGGTAACATAAACAGAGGAGTAAATAATAGCAGTTAGAGCAAAATGTAGTGGTGTAGCTAAGGGGAGAGCCCACTATTACCCCTAGCATTTTATCCCAGTAAAGCTAAAAGCTTTAAAATAAACGGTTTTAAAAGAAAATTTAAAAATTATCCTACTAACAAAAAAATGGCATCTTGTGGGGGATAAGTTTCCTGTTAAGCATATATTTAAAAGCTTTAAAGATATACTAAGCTGTGAATAAGGGAGGAAACCTTTTGTGCCCATCACAAGCAAAACTCTTTGGATTCTACATCTAGGGTCTTGGTTAGCCATTGACATTATTGGTGAAGGATAAGAAATTAGAATCTCATAAATTCTACTCTAATTTGCTAGGGCCTGTTAGGAAATGCTACCCCAGCCTGTTACCGTTTCTCTCTGTGACATGGGCTTCAGGCATATGGAAATAAGTCTAGGGCCTTCCTGATTAGCTGGGAAGTGGCTCTTTTCTTCATTCATTTTTTTTTTTTCAAAAATAGTAACCACTTTAAAATAATACATACATAGCATTTTTATCTTTTAATTTTTACAGTACCTTATAGTAATCAGACCATAGCATTTGTATCTTTTAATTTTTACAGTACCTTATAGTAATCAGAGCATGTGATATTATTCCCATTTTGCAGATGTGTATGAGATTTTGAGATGTGAAAAGTTTAGGTGTCTTACCCATGCCTAGAACATCCTATAGCTAAGATGGGAGTGTCCTAAAGTCTGGAGTCTGTTTTTGCTGTTAATCTTGTGTGGCTTTCCATGGCAGCAGGATTGAATGACCTCCAGAAATTCAGCGGGGCCAATTGGCTTGACATCCAGTGTTGGTAGAGCCCAGATGCTCACTCACCAACCTGGAGGAGGGAGAGATCAACTGAAAGAGAAACATCTAATTCCTGTCTGGAGCTCACTCCCTCTCTCCTATAGCATTGTCTGTTTGAGAGTAGGGATTCTGTCTTCCGTGGTAGTTTTAGGTCTGGCACAGGGCTCTGGAAAATGTTCTAATGAAATACTTGTAGAAAAAGAGAAAGAGAGATTTACTTATCTCTACAGTGCTCAGATCACTTAGCTGTGAGTAAGCAATGCCTAATTGCATGGAGATTGCTGTGAGGAATAACTAAATCAATTCACACTTGATATCAATGTGCAAAGATAATGGCGGCTATATAGTATCCAGTTAAATGCACCATTCAGTGCCTTTCCCTTCCCTGCCCTTAACTTGATATGTAGATAAAAATTACTTTTGTTATTAGGTGTTCATTTTAGAAAGATGTGTTCTATATTTGGGAGAGATCTTCTATTTGATTAATGAGGTGCTAATATATATAAAAGAAATTAAGAAAATCTCATTAAGGAACCCAAAAGAATAATATTTTGCAAGTTGTAAATACATCACACAGCATCATCTCAGAGTTGGAAGGGTCCTTGGAGGAGCCAGGTGTCCTACCTTATGCACGAATTCCCTCTACAACATTCTGGATGTTATCTCCCGCCTCTACCCAAGTCCCAACATGGACAAAACCATTTTCTTACAACAGTTGATTAGAGTGCTGGATTCCTGTAATTGTTACAGCTCTTTCTAATACTGAACTGAAATCAATTTCCTCTGGATTCCACCCAGGCTGCTAGTCTTTAAAAAAATATTTTTCTTCTCTTCTGGGGAATAAAATGGCTCTAAACTTGCTGGGATGGCATTTAAACTTAAATTGAAAAATCAATGGGTGGTATAAGGCATATGAGTGTTTAAATATACTTTATGAATGGTTATTTGAACTGGATCCTTCAAACAATGCAAAAAGGGTAGAGAAAATTTGAGAATACTTCATTTTTTTCTCATTTGTTCTATTTTTAAGCATCCCATCACACTATTTCACTCCTCTAAGTGAAATAGGCATCTCAGTTTGGAACTAAACTGGAATTCAAACATCTGTGGGCATGATTGCCATCTAGTGGATGGGTCCATGATAAGTTCATTTGTAGTAAAAATAATGGTTCGGGGTGGGGAGGGGGAAGTTAGGAAGAAAGTGGTTTGTTTTGTTTGGGCACCTGACCAAGGAATTCAGATGTAGAGAGAAGCATGCTGTCTGCCTGTCATACTTTCCCTACATCAGTCTGTAGAACTACAGTGAGAAGATGGAGGGTCTCCTTGCATGTAGGACTCCGTGAGATATGGAAAGTGATAGTGCTTTGGCTTTATCACAAGTTACAAAGTGTGACCTGAGTCAGGTAGAGAGGTGTTTTCTCTGCACCTCTTTGAGTTCCTGGGGATTTAGTGCTCTGAGAGTTTTTCAGTGGTAGCATTTTGGTCTGGATAAATTGCATGAGATGGAGTTAAATAGGCAAAAGAGACGTTATTCAAGATTATCATGATGGGGAGAGAGTAAGAACTCAACTCCAGTAAGACAAAAGTTTGGAGAGTTTTAAAGCAGCGGGGTGAGCTAGTGGAAAGTAGCTAGAGGACATTAGTGGGGAGGTTGGGCCATGTGTTTAGTCCATTTGTGTTTGCTAATTGGCACTTATTGAAGTCAGGTTCCTACCCTCCTACAGAGACAGGAAGATAGGTGCCCTATCTTCCTCTATGTTTGTATTTAGAGGGATGACTCCCAATCCCTTGAGAAAGACATTCCTGGGTTGTAAAACTGGCAAGAGACTAGGAGAAGATTTACATCTCAAAGGGGCAGAGGCAAAATTTACAGATGCAAGTTTTCCTAAGTGAATGCTCTAAGAAAGGTAGATCCGGGCGCTAGAGTCAGGAAGAAGCCTGTCTAAAGGTTAGCCAAGCTGAGCGAATGTTAAGGCTATCTTGGTCAGACATCGGTGTTTTCATGGAATATGGTTGTAGCAGTAGAACTGAGAGGTACTGCCCTCAAGTGGTTTCAAGGGGGTGGGCATCACTGAAAAGACAGGGTTGGGAGACTTGTGAGGCTCTTCTGGAATGCCCAGAAACACATGGAGGGCTGTGCAAAGGATCGAGAGTATATGTGACATAGATAGAGGCAAGACCAGTGAAATTTGCGTTATTGCCATTAACGAGGTCCCACAACTGGCGAGGCCTGGGAAATACAGATTACTGAAGTAAAACATTTTAAACTGACTTTGAAACTTATTGCAACCTTTAGTCCAGGAGTGCATGTACTGAGACATGTTGCTTTTCTGGCCTTCATACAAAGGGTGCTGTGGTAGAGTGGAAATAACACTTCTACACAGCTAAAAGAGCTGAGTATTTTTGTTTGTTTTTTTGTTGTATTCTACCATTTACCAGCTAAATAGTCTTATATGAGTCACTCATATTTCCTTTACTTCCTTATGAGGAAATTGGGGATAATATATCTACTTCACAGGGTTGTTATCAGGATGAAATCAATGTACCTGAGATCCTTTGCAAAGCCTTACGAACGGCAAGTATGATGTGTTTCTTTTGACCCCCAATGTGTCTCATCCATTACTTAAACACAGCCTTAGTGTGACCCCAGTCATGTCTCCGTAGGACCATTGTAACTTTTCATAATCAGACTATTTCTTTTATGCTCTGTGTATGTAAACCTACTCTAGTTCCCATTCATTTAAGCAGCACATACATGTTCTAAATAGATTTTTTTCCTCTCTATTTCATCTGTCTTGCTTGACCTATGTACCAGCTCACCAAATCTTGGACTTGGACTTCCATCTTTTCTACATTACTCTCTCTCAGGAGGTCTTTTGTGATGAAATGGAAGTCAGTGGAAGTCTTGCCCGTCACACTCCTTCCTGAATACACATGTTGCCATTTGCTTGCTAAAATGTCTCAGTGCTTGCTTAGTGATTTTTATGTTCTTTATGGGTCTGTTTGAATTTGACTAAATTATACTGTGTAGCCATAAGCTGCTCAACACCAATATCTACACATGATAAATCAATTCAGTTTATAGAATATCTAAAGAAGCTGCCAAAGAAAAATCTGTGCTCTTTGATAGAAAATGTGGGTGTTGATAAGAAAAGAAAATCATTATTTGGTGGGAGAGTTAAACATTTGCTTACCAGAAAAAAATAAATTCTTAACTTCAAAGGAATTGCTTATTTTTCCATTAAATACTCAGGACAAAAAAAAGTAACTATTTTGAGAGGACTATCTAATGATGCAGTCGCAGTTACTTTGGTATTTGGCCCTTGTTCTGTAGCAATTTAGTCTGAACAAGACCTGAGTGTGTGCTATTCTTTGGCTTTATGGTCCTCTAAACATAGGCACTGATGGCATTCACGATTATAGATTAAATAGGGCCAACTCTTGTCAGTAATTTGTTAGAAAACTCCCACAGAGATACCTATGGTGCAGCTGAACAATGATGTTGGTAGTGTGTTATTTTGCTTTAGGAAAAGCTACAGCATTCCAACACGGGATTCAATGCCTGGTACTGGAAGGTTCTTGTCTATTTGATGTAAATTAAACATTGAGTACACTCTGCCTGGTATTGCAATTAGCATCTGGGCCCTGACCAAATTCTAATTGTGCAATTGCAGGTTACTTACCACTGGATAAGAAATATACTCCGTCATATCCTTACTTTGTTATATAATTTTGCCTGGGGTTGTGAAATCACTGTTGCATTCTGCCACTGTGTGCAGCCAGTGGGCTTTTAGAAATTTCAGCATGAAAGGCTCTCAAGAAAACATGAAAGTCTTTTAACATAAGGTTATCTCCAGGAGACTACTTTTTGGTTTAGTTATGTGATTGCATTTGAACAAATGTATTTTTCTTTAGTTCTACTTAGTGGTTTTTAAATTAATGGACTTTATGATAGGTTTTCAGATCTTGTGCTTTCAATTCCATTTTTTAGGGGGCGTGGCTAAAAGTTTCAGAATGAGATATGCAGTGTTTTGAGATGAAAAATAAAAGTACAATCAACTAGACATTATTTTGCTGATCTGAATTTTTTGCTGGAAATAAAAACAGTAGAAGGCTAGTATTCTTAAGAGAAAATAAAATTTTTGGAAGACAGCTGCTGGATAGTCTAATTTTTTTATTTATTGGTTAAAATTTTCACATTTTGAAGAAAATATTACTTGAGGTGCAATCTGATTCTTTGTGAGGTGGCAACAAAGGGCTTCTTGGTTTACACCAGGGTCAGCAAACTAAAACCCAGAGGCTCAGTCAAGTCCACCGCCTACTTTCGTAAACGAAAATGGCCATGCCCATTTGTGTATGCATTTTCTATGTCTCCTTTTGTAGAGACAGTATGGCCTATAAGGCTTAAGATATTTACTATCTGGCCCTTTGTAGAAAAAAGTTTGCCAACCTGTGGTTTACATCATTAACTTTATCTTATGGAATCAGAGCTGAGTTTGTACAGCCTCAAAACTATGGGAGAATTAAACCACATATTTGACAAACAGCTAAACCTAAGACTTTTCTATCCCTTGTACTCTGGATAGACATTTGTGGCAACCACAAGCTTCCCTTGTTTTTCCTGCAGAGCCCCAGCTCTTGTCTGTGACTGTGGCACCAGAAATTTGGGGTGGATAGACTATTGTTGGATTAATGGTATGTATTTTTACCTAAACCCTTGAAATTATGTTTTGAATGCAATGGAAACATTATGCGGTTTGCAGGAGCTTCATATTTTAGGCTGCCTGTTTAGGACTGCCCTCGTGCTGCAGTTTACACTTACACTATAAAGGTAGAACAACATACGTCTCTTCTTTTACTGTTAGCTCAAACTGATCACATGCCCTTTTCTAAACCATTACTGTAGACTAATCAGAATCTACTCCTGCATTTTGGAATAGGGTTACTTACCCCTGTAACACTTGGGAGAAGAGTAGACACCTGGAATGGTTATTCTCCTTTTGCCCCTCCAGAGCTACCCCGTCTCTGTCTATTTTATCTTGAGTTCCCCCAAAGCAGAACTTGAGAAAAGGGATACATGAAGATAGTTATTTTGGGAAATGATATCAGGCAATAGGAATCAGGGGACCAGAAGTAGTAAAACAGAGAAGGAGGTAAAGTTAATTCAAGAGTAAGAAGTTTGTTTTGTTTTTTTAATTTTTTAATTTTTTTTTGGCTGTGTTGGGTCTTCGCCTCTGTGCGAGGGCCTTCCCCAGCTGCAGCAAGCGGGGGCCACTCTTCATCGCGGTGTGCGGGCCTCTCACCATCGTGGCCTCTCCTGTTGTGGAGCACAGGCTCCAGACGCGCAGGCTCAGCAGTTGCGGCCCACAGGCCTAGTTGCTTCGCGGCATGTGGGATCTTCCCAGACCAGGGCTCGAATCCGTGTCCCCTGCATTGGCAGGCAGACTCTCAACCACTGCGCCACCAGGGAAGCCCAAGAGTAAGAAGTTTTAAAGTTGAGTGTTAGTTACTGTTATGGGCAACTGGGGCTGTCTGGCAACTAGGGCTCAGTCTAACAGAGAACATTTGAAGAACCCTGTAGATCCCATCTCAGAATTGTCTGCTCAAGACATGGAAGAAATTATATTTACCTATTGGTTTCCAAACCCCAATGGTCAAGGGTTGCCCCAGGGACCACTAACTTTCTATGTACAGTTTGAACATGCTGCAGAATAGGTAAGCAGGCTAGTCTCGTGTAGGTGTCTCACGTGGTGAAGGCAAAGGATTCCTGAGAAACAAGAGACATGCTGAGAAACTGAGTCCAGGGGCTATTGCTGCAGCTAGTTGACCTAGCAATGGCCAGGACAAGATGGTAGGCCAAGGGGATGTGAGGCAGGACATAAAATATGTATATTTCACTGCCCTCCTTAACCTGCTACATACCTCAGGGGCTGATATTGGTAACCTAGATCACCTGATCACCTTTGCTATCTGGCTTCTCATTGAGTCTTGGTACCAGGAGACATGGGAGGAAATCCGAAGGCAGGAGAGAAAAATGGCGGGGTATTTATTTCCCCCGGTTTCCTCCCTCCTTGTGCTGCCATCGGCACAACTCCTATTGGGTAGGTAGTCCCACTTCTGTTGCTCCAGCTCTCTTTGGGTTTTGGTAACACCATTCTCTTTATTCCACAGGCCATAGCTCCTTCCAGAAGACCTCCTGTAGCTATAGCTTTCCCCTGGGTTCAATAACCTCTTGTCCCTCTTTGCCTTCAAGCCTGAAGTAGGTATTAGCTCTCTGCTATTGCTGATCCTTGGAGCTTGCTCAGACCACTCTAAATAGTCCTTTCATTGAACTTTCATCTATTTAATCCTTTGATTGTAGCTTCATTTTCTGTCTAAACAAAACTGAGATTTTGTTAGCAGTAAAGAAGGGGAAACGTCTTTTGGGTTGGCATCTAAAAGTGTCTGTTATTTCTGTTAGGAGGACCAGAACAAACAGAAAGCTTGCCACTGGCTTCAATACACTTTGAAAAATGGCACAGAGATGAAATCCCTCTTCTGGGACAGCTTTCACCTTCAGTGGTTCCTACTCCCATATTTGAGTTGTTGAACTGGGAATGCTCTATTTAAAATTTTCACTGAATTATTTTTTCTTCTTATAATATTGATATCTTTTCAATGTAAAAGATTTAAACGATACAAAAAGGCATAAAGATGAAAGTGAAAATCTCCTATAACTCAACTACCCATAGATAAATATTAACATATTGGTGTGTATTCCTTCAGACTCTCTTGAATGGGTCTATAAAATAAATCGGCACCTCAATTTTATGTTTGGAAGGAAGACACTATAAAAAAGTGGAATGGGTGAGAAGAAATAAGGAGAATTAAGGCATCGTGTTGTTGGATAAGCACCAAGTTTGGATGTATCTATCTGTTATTATTCAAGGATGTGCAAACAAGAAAAAAGGAAAGAGAAGAGAAAAAAAAAAGAAAACAAAAAGAACAAATATTTACAATCCCTCAAAAAAAACAAAACAAAAACAACACCACAATTCAAAGGAAGACCATGCTTTTAAAAAACATTTCCATAATTAAATACTTGTGACAACTTAAATGTCCATCATGGGGTAGTAGACAAATGAATTACGGTGGACTCAGTGCTACTTGCTCACTACTTTGAGAACAGTGTTACTTCAGTGAATAAATGTGATAGCCATTCTGTGATACATTTAAAGAAGTGTTTATAAACATGTAAAAAAGGTATTTGTATGAATGCTACTTGTGTACTACTTTGAGAACAAAGTTGTTATATGTTAATAGAATGAAGTAGAATGTTATATGCTAATATGAAATGATCTTCAAGATATATTAAGTGAAAAAAAGGCTTATAGAAAATCATCTCATTTGTATTAAAAACAGAAAACATAAATATACATTTACATGCTTATATATACATAAAACATTTCTGGAAGGAAATGAGAAATTATTAACAATGTTTGATTATAGGAAAGGGAGGGATATTTGGGATAAGAGGGAAATTTGCTCTTAATTACATATATTTTTGTCATGGTTGATTGTTTTTCCTGTTCACATATTACTTATTCAACTAGTGAAGATTTACTAGAGGGAACACAATTACATCTTTATTGTACACTCAATTAACTTTAAGAAGACACAGAATCTCTGAAATGAGAGAAGAAAGATGACATAAAAGAAGTGGAAAAGGGGTTTCTACACACTTGTAAGTATAAAAGGAACTGACAAGAAAAGTTTAAATTGTAAAGAAATTAAAAATATAATGAGAAAATTAAAGTCTATGTTAGAAGCAGTACAGATAAGAATCCTCTCTCAGAGAAGCAACCAGTGACTTGGAAGACATCTTTCAACAATTCTCCCAGGATTCAGAGGATAAGAACAAAGAGAGGAAATTAACAAGAGTGAAGAGCACAGGTGTAAAAGACACCTGTTCAACCTACAGAAAATTGGTCTTCCAAGAAGAGAGAACAAATTGAACACAGCAAACATCAGAAAATAACAGTATAAAACTTTCCTGAGGTGAAGAATATCCTGAGGCAGCACATAAGGCAAAGTGGGCAAAACGAAAACAATACCTAAACATATCCTGGTGAAATTTTTGAATTTCAACAGTAAACAAAGAATCTTCTGCACATCCAGAAAGAAAAAATAGAGAAATCTGACTGGTTTTGTTCTTTTCCAGCATAACAAAAAACATTAGATACCAGTGGAACAATGTCTGTAGAATTTTGGAGTAAATAAAAAGAATTTGAGCTCTAACCAGGAATCTCCTATTCAATCATGATATCATTCATGTATAGAAAAAGAATTTTTATTTAGCATATATTGATATATTTATTATGAGCTTTAGAAAATATACCCCTCATATTATTCCTGATAAAAAAGATTACACAAAGGTACACTTAAACTAACCAAGAATTTTTTTTTGTAGATATACACAAGGTTATTCTAATATTTAAATGGTTAAATCGAAGGAACTAGAATAGCTAAAACAATTTGAAAAATGAAAAATCGGGAGAAATCAGTCTACCCAGTTTCTACAGTATCAAGACTGTGTGTTATTGGCAGAGAGATAGACACATAGATCAATGGACAGAATAGAGAACCGAGAAATGGACCCACACAAATATGTCCAATTGATTTTTGACAAAGATGCAATCCAATGGAGGAAAACCAGCCTTTTCAACAAATGGTACAGAAGCAAGTAGACGTCAATAGACAACCAGAGATATTCACTTTTGGAAAACCAAAGGCAATCAACTAGTTGGAAATAGAAGTAAAACAAAAAATATGATCAATATAGCAAAAAATGGGGAAAAAAAAGAGTAGGCATACAAGAGTATGCTTATCAAGTGGTAAGCATAAAACATATTGTAAATAAAAAGGGAACAGAGTAAGACCAAATATATAAAATATGATAAATTTAAATGGGTTAACCTTTTAAATAAGAAAATGAAGATGTTCAGGTATGGTTAACAAGCATATAACAAATAAAAGTACAAAACAAAATCTAAAAAGTTAAGCTAGGTGCCATGTAAGAGATACACAAGGAAGGGACATTTCAAAATAAAAGCTAGGAAGAATACACATTAGGCGAACACAACAGATAAAAAGCACAGATAGCAATATTAATATCAAAGAAAATAGAATTCATAGCAAAAACCATTAAATGGGACACGGAGGTTCTTTTTGTATAAATTTAATAGTAATTAATTTTTATGTACTGAATAAAATCAAAATATATAAAGCAAACTAAAAATACTAGGAGAGTTTGAACCTACCTCTTTCACTTTATAACAGATCAAAAAGTCAAACATAAAGAAAAAGAACATATAAATAAAACAATTTATAATAGTACCTAATAATATAACGACATTTACACTTATAATATAAATAATAAATATACTATGCAGTACTTTAGTATAGTAATATAGTATATAAATTAATAGCATCTAAATAACGTAATTTATATTTCATTGACATACTTCTAACTCTTCATCACTAACAGAATATACATTTTTGTCAACTCACAATAAAACATTTACCAAAACTGAGAAACTACTAGTCCACAAAGAAACTGTAGTAAGTTCTAGAAAATGGAATTATAACGAATACATCCTTTGGCCCTAATGCAAAATAAACCAGAAATTAATAATAAGGAAGCAAAACATCTCTAACTATTGGAGATGAAACAAACATTATTGCAAACTAGCCTCCTTTAAACTCTTAAGTCAAAGAGAAGTTCAAATCAGTTGTTAGAAAAAATAATAACAAGGATGACATTAAATAAGAACATTAATGGCATATTATCAAAGCTGCAATCAGAGGCAAATTCATAGTTTAAAATTTTCATTATGAAACAAGAAACAAATAATTCACTCAAGAAATTATTAAAGGTAAAACCAAATAACATGAAGTTAAGCAGAGACATAAATTTATGTAAGCCTCATGAGGATATGGGCCTTGTCTGTTCTGTTCAGAGCTGGGAACCCACCTGTGTCCTGAACCTAGTTCAGGCAATTGATAAATGTTTGTTAAATTGATGTGTGAATAAGTGGTTAATAAGTGAATGAATAAAAACAGAATTTGTGGAGTAAAGACTATTAATAGAACTGAAAATATAAGATTTTCCTGAGTGCAAATGCCTGTTTACAGGGCAAAAAGATGAGCTGAGCCTAGTGTGGTCTTAGACACACAGGTGGAGAGTGCCAGAGGGCTCACTGTTCATTTCTGGAATGTTTGGCACCTGCTGGGGGCAAAATCTGTCACAGAGGGAGGCTTTTCTCTGGGAAAACATGCATTATGGCAGTTTAGTGGCACTGCAAGGGAAAAAAGCCATCCTTCCCACTCTTATTGCTTACCCTCGAAATCCTTTGAACAGGTGCTGAAGTCTTCCATTGCAACCTGAAAATAAAATCTTCATAATACCAAAAGTGATAGAGGCTTACTTTCAGGTTTCTTACTGATAGCAAAAGGTTTCCTGAACCCACAGTTCGAAATAGAAGATTGCTGCACTGCTGAGCCCTGAGAAACTGAAGGAGAGGGAGGGTTTTTATTGCTACAGGAAAGAATGTAGGATCATTAAAGACTCATTTGATTACTTTGTACATTTTCCCAATATTAATTCTCCAGAAAGAAAAGAGGAACAAGTAGAATCGCAAGCTAATGACACATTGTTGGATACACTGACTGTGGAAAAATCACTTTTCATGGTTCCCTGTTTCAAGTCACTCTGACTGGCTTCCTTCACTTATGTGTACAACATCCCCTAGTCTTCTGATGCTGAGATGAAATAATAAATCTTTATCATTGTCAATCCTTAGTCCTCAAAAAATTCTCACTCTTTTGACCTGTGAAAAGACCAACCAAATTGAAACAAAAGCCTTAAAATTTCAAAATATTGAATAATGCAGATAATTGCAATTTTTTGGTCACAGCTCAGGGTAAGGTCCCACTCACCTGGCCTGCCACTTAAAAGAGCACAGCATATTCCTTTTAAATCAGAGTATTTCCCATGATCCTGTTTAGAATCCTAGCCATATCTAACTTCTCAGGTACTTCACATGAAGATTAGTTTGCCTTTTCGCTTTTGTTTGGAAGGTCACCTTCATCAGGGCTGTAATTAATTCTTGCCAGGCTAATAGTGTTCCCTGTGAATCACACAGGTCTTGAGGGGAGAAAATTGATAATCTAATAACCACAACAAAATGAGACATCTTCACCTTCCAGACCAGGTATCTGGCTCTCTCTTTTTTTGGCTGACACAGCTTGGTCTGTAGTTATGATTGCTCCTAGTTGTAGGGAAAATAAAAAATAGTTCATTGGCTTTCTTTAGATCAGCAGCATCTTCTGTTTCTGTTTTCAAGTACAAAGTCAGATTCTGAGTCAGCGCGTCGCTTTACCTGGAAGCAAAGGCTTTTCATGCAATGAGATACAATGGCTTAGCTTGCATGAGGTTTTTGGGAAAAGGCCAAATATTCAAAAAACCATCTGCTTGCACTGCTCATAAATCACAGTAATGATTGCCCTTGATCTGCAGCCATTCCCTATTATAGAGGATATTGGTTTCCAAAAGATGTCACAGCATATTGAAATGAGATGGTCTCTTCCAAGCAGAAAATTCCTCTTCACCATTACATTATATAGTGGAGTAGAATTATGTCATGTTAGCCCTCAAAGGCAGATAGGATCTCAGAGAAGATGCAGGTGAAGGGGTGGCTGTAAATTTTGCAACTAGCATAAAGGACAAGCTGCTAAATTTTTTTGTGCTTTACTTCAGTCAAATGCTGTAAGAATTTGAAATGATTGGGAGCAAGGAGTTCTATTTCTGAAGACGTCTTTTAACCAGGTGTCCATCTTGTCACTCGTAACACTGTTTCTCACCAGGAGCAGAGACAACGGCAGTTAATAGAATGAGTATAAAGAATGACTGTACTGCAAATAGCCCATGAAAGCTAGACACTGTTACTATTTAGCACTTGGAGGACCGTCTACAGAATGCTTGGCATTGTACAGAGCACAGGGGGTGACAGGATGTCTGGCCAATGGCTTTGATGATCTAAATGAGATACAACCTTCCAAGGAGCTGGCATGGCACAAACATGCTCCACTCATTTACCCTCTGTGGCAAAAGCCACTGAAGTGCTGGGTCTGAAATCCACAAAGCGTTGGGAAATCCTTGGTACTTTCTTTAACACCCAGGGTTCATTCCAGCTGGGCTGATCTGACAGCATGTTGCTGGGTGATCTGCAGGGAGATGGTTGCCATTACAGCCTCATACGTGGTATCTCTGTTGAGACAGTGGCTGCAATGAGGGCTCTCTCATTCTGAATTTACCATCTGGCCTGAACTCACTTGTGTGCTCTGTACTTACCTTGAGTAACATGAAAATTCTATTGTTACTAAATGGTGATATTTGCCTCAGCTATGTATTCAGATTGTCTTCAGTAAGCATTAAGTACCATAAGTGTGGTCAACTTTGATTAGCATTTTTGCTTTAAATTTGGTTTTCGTGACAGTTATGTGAGATCTCGTTAAACTGTTTTAGCTCCTGAGGATGTTGGAATGTATTACGGTTCATGCTTGGGATGTGGAAGTAGGGGAAAGTCCAGAGTAGGAGAGGACAGGAGAAGACGGTGGTTAAGCAAAAGATTTTGGTGTTTTACAGACCTGGGTTTGTAGTCCAGTTCTACTACATACTTTGGAAATATATAACATTGAACCAGTTATCTAAGCTCTCTAAGACTAATTTTCTTCATTGATAATAATAGTCCTACCTCATAAGAATGTTGTGAGGATTAAAATTAGACATATGTGTGTATGTGTATATACACACATATATGTATATATGTGCATAAATGTGTTATATATATGTAGTATATACATATATATGTGTGTGTGTGTGTGTATATATATATACACACACACACACACACACACACACACACACACATTTATTAACATGGAGCCTGAGTGAGTACTCAATAGAAGGTAGCTACAATTCCAGGGCAGACTTAGGTAGAACCAAAAAGTTAGTGCCTGAAACAGAATTGAACAACCAAAGCGAAAGGTGATCCAATAAAGACTACAGCAGCGTCATTTCCTTTGACTCCAACTGGTTGTGTGTTTCACCAGTTCTTATGGGGACAGATTGAAAATTCAAATTGAATCAACATTGAGCACTGTGTGTGTGTGCGCGTGCACACTCATGTGCGTGTGCCTGCCTGTGTACGTATACTTCATTTTGCAAGGAAAAGAAATACTCTCAGTACACTGAGAGATGGGACATGTGGGAAGTAGGGAAATACAGGGAGCTGTATAATACAGCTCCTGTCCTGGGCTTTAAGAGCCTGGAATGAGGTTCACAGCTGCTCCGGTTACAGCAGCAGCTCCAGCGACTGCTGTGTGTATGAAGATTCAGTCATTTTTCACTCCTCAGAAAGAGATGCCTGTTACCGACCACCACCCCGCTCTAGTGAGCATACTTGGCTTGGCTGAAGTTATACCTTTCCCTGCTTCTCTTGACTTTCAGAAGAGCTCACTGTCTGCCTTCTGTTGCTTCACTCTGAGGACTGGGTCTCCCGTTTCGTGTGTGCATTACTGGGCCATGCCACCCTGGCAAAGGTAACTGATCCAGGGGTGGGCACCTGACCCAAGCTGGGAAAATATTCTTCTTTCTCACTGGAATTACAAAATCAGAATAAATAGCTAGGGAGGAGCAGCTGACTTTTGTTAATAGGCACTCTCCAGAGTAGGGTTTCTCAACCCTGGCACTCAACATTGACATTTTAGGCTGGACAGTTTGTCGTCCAGCTGGGGCTATTCTATCTCTGCATTATACGATGCTTAGCTGCATCTCTGGACTTTACCCACTAGACACCAGTAGCATTCCTTCTCCTCCCGCCCTCTCCCCATCTGCCACAGTGTCACCATCAAAACTGTATTCAGATCTTGCCAAACGCCCCTTTGGGGGGAAGTTGCCATGGTCAGAACCACCGCTAGTCATTAGCAGGTAACGCTCAAAGCGCTGGGACACTGATACGCCAGCCTGGACAAGGGGGTCCCAGCAGGCCATCAAGAGTGAATACTCTCTGTGTTCATTACATCAATGATATCAAGGTGTTGGGCCTGAGAAAACAGGAAAAGGGAAATACCCCAGATGTTTTGGTTCAAGGAGTAGGAGATAACATCTGCAAAAGTTCTCGGGTTGATACTATGACATTTCTATGGCATTAGTGATTTAGAATATGTTGGGATGTTATTTCCAACCTAAAATACAAGTTTATATACCTGGTGTCCCTGACATGGAGATGGAAGCACAGCACATGGCATGGTGGTCATCTTCAGATTTTGAAGACAGTCTGTATCATATTTGAAAGAAGTATGTTGTACATTGTCTCCAACCTGTTTACTTAGCATCTTAGTCTGCTTTCATTTAGTTTTACTATGTCACAAATAACCTTGAGAATCTCAGTGGTTTACAAAAATAAGCATTTCTCTCTCCTTTGCTTGCATCACATGTTGCCACGGGAATGCTAACCCCGGCTGCAGGTAGGGTTCAGGTCTGCTCCATGTGCCCTTCTAGGGCCAAAGTTGAAAGAGGGCCACCTACTTGTGATGTTCTCTTGGTGCAGGACAGGGGTGCAAGAGAGCCATTGGTAACACACATCACACCTTAAAGTCTCTTCTAGGAACTGGAATACTGCCATGTCCATCCACATTCCATTGTTCAAAGTAAGTCACATGGTGGGGAAGCACAAAGTCTTTGAGACAAGGAAATATACTTTATCCCCAGTGAACCGTGGCAAGAAAAGGGAGAGAAATAATTGTGAATGTGTCACCTCCAGGTACCTGGAAACCTCCCAGAGAAAGAGAAGCACCTTTAACTCTCCCAGAGCAAAGTTCATGCTACTCTTTCCTCAGACCTTATAAGCCAGCAAGTCCAAAGGTGCTGTTTGGAGACGGGGTTGCACAATGGATTCTGTGATAAGCCCTAATGGGACAATCTAACGGTGGTCTCTAGAGTCTGAAAGCAGATCCATGGTCTTCTTTCCAGGTGATTATCCATTTTAGAATGAGCTCCCAACTTTTTTTTTTTTTTTAATTTTTTTTTTAAGTACATATTTTTTTTTAATTAATTAATTTACTTATTTATTTTTGGCTGTGTTGGGTCCTCGCTTCTGTGCGAGGGCCCTCCCTAGTTGTGGCAGGCGGGGGCCACTCCTCATCGCGGTGCGCGGGCCTCTCACCATCGCAGCCTCTCTCGTTGCGGAGCACAGGCTCCAGACGCGCAGGCTCAGTAGTTGTGGCCCACGGGCCCAGTCGCTCCGCGGCATGTGGGATCCTCCCAGACCAGGGCTTGAACCCATGTCCCCTGCATTGGCAGGCAGACTCTCAACCACTGCGCCAGCAGGGAAGCCCCTGAGCTCCCAACGTTTAAATGGACTCTGGTGAAGACAGAATACCTGGTCCTTCGAAAGCTATAGTGTTTGAACTACTCATAAGCAACTAATAACATTTGATATATCTAGCTTTAAAGCTGGGTATGGCTGGTAATATTCCACCATCAAACCAGATCCTGAAGGCACAAATTACTTACACAATCAGGTCATACATACTCCCGTTGTTCACATTCCTATGAATTCCTTAGTCCATACCTATGAATGGCCTCATGGGTGGTTTCCTATGACCACTTGACTATAGATGAAACTGTCATGCTTGATTCTCCGTGAAATGCTGACATGAACTGAAACGGTCTACAGTGTGACAGCTCCAGGCAGGAGTGGCACTGAAAGACAGCGGAGGAAATTAAAATTCTTTGTGGCCAAAACAGCAAGCATACCAATATGCTATTTACTTTGGCCTAAAATCAGGATCGATCTTGATTTCTAGGCAATTGTTATTGTCTGGCCCTTGTTGGGGAAGAGCAAGATTAGAATATTAGTGACAAGAAGCTTAAGGAAGGGGCTGGTGTGGACGAGCTTAAAGCATGAAAACAATTGTATCTCATGCCTGCCTTTCAGAAAACTTTCACTGTAGAAGACACTCTCAGTAATCAGGTAGACAGGATGGTCCGTAGATGTCATCATTTTCCTTTATTATTCAGTATGGTGGTTAATCAGTGGACTTACGAACAAGGCAGGCATAGTGGCAGAGGTAGATGCTAGACTTGCTATAGGCTCAACTGTGTGCATTTCCCTTCACTAGATCTGACTTGCCTACCTAGGATCATTGCTGAGTGCCTAATTTTTCAAGCAGTGGCATCCCATTCTGGATCCCAATCTGGCACCAAACCTCAAGGATGCTTTCTGGGCACCTGGTAATTAGATCAACTAAATTGGGCCCCTGTCATCAGTGAATAAATCGGGGATTTTTTTTTACTATCAGAAGAGATATGCATGCTCTGGATTCTCTTTCTTCCCTTCATACCTATGCACATCATCTATGAGTTTATTGAAGGTCATATGCACTGTCAGAGTAAACATATTATCACCAGATTCACTTTACAGCGAAAGTGCCCAGGCAATGAGGTGATATCCAAGGGATTAATGGATACTATCATGTGCCCTATCATTCAGAAAATATTGGCCTTATATTCGATGACCTATAAAAACCCAGCTGTATGACATGAGCTGGCAGCTATCACCTTGCAATTTTAAGGTGCTTTTTTTAAGATGCACTATGTGGTCTGTACCTGTTATTGGCAGATTTGTACAGAAAAAGAATCCAAGACATCCCGAAGCATTCCTATTTCCTTTTCTTTCTGAGAGTAGGTTACTCAAACTTTTCTTCACTTTTATGAAATACCCTAGTATACGTCCCACAATCCCTCCCCCACTTTTTGCTTCAGCTTGTCAGTTGGTTCAGTTCCTTGCAACCAAAAGATTCTTAATGAATACACCCTACTACTAAAGTATTCTTCTTGGTTTTTAAAATAGCAGTAAGAGAAGCTCTAATGATCATTTTCATCGAGGCAAATAAGATAGTTGACAATTTTTCAAGAGTATGGCAGACATTTTAGTTGCATACTCCATATCTATCCTCCTTCACTTTATTTCTAAAAGACATTCTGATGTTCTTTAAGAAAGCAAGGTACCCAGCTAAAAAAATCTGCAGCAGGGGATGAATAAAGAGGGCCATAGGGACTTCCCTGGTGGTGCAGTGGTTAAGAATCCGCCTGCCAATGCAGGGGACACACGGGTTTGATCCCTGGTCCAGGAAGATCCCACACACCGCAGAGCAACTAAGCACGTGCACCACAACTGCTGAGCCTGTGCTGTAGAGCCCGTGAGCCGCAACTACTGAGCCTGCTTGCTGCAACTAGAGAAAGCCCATGCACAGCAACGAAGACCCAATGCAGCCAGAAAAAAAAAAAAACAAAAACAGGGCCATAGCTCTGGTAACGTAGTACAAGTAGATGTTGCTTTCAGAAAAGCCTTCTAAAGGGAACAATAAACCTCCCACCTTACACCCTTGGCCCTTCGCATTCCCTTCTTTTTCTTGCCTGGAGTGCAGAGTGAGTTGACTTTGGAGCTGTCTTGTATCCATGGATGAACTGAGGATGACAGAGTAGAAGGATCGAAGGGCGTCTTTGTGGAGTCTGTAGACTAACCCTGGACTGCCTACTTCTGGACTTCCTCTAGTGAGAGAAGAGCTGAACCCTCTTTGATTAAACCACTATATTTTGGAGTCTGTACATTTCATCCAATGCAGTATTGAACTGGCATACACAGTTTCCCTTTTTATTACAGTTTCAGGATTGAACAAAAAATCTTTCTATTTCCATACAGGTGACAGAGCTATGCAGATGATTTGAAGCTATTGAAAGTATAATTTATGGCTATGTTTTTTAAATTATAGGGATTCAAATAACTAATAATTTTTGTTAGAATTGCTATGATTTTAGCCGACAAAAAGAACACAGATGAGAAATTTAGGACAAAGTAGATTTTGATGTGCCAATTTCAGGCATATTTGTTTATCTTCAATTTATTTCCCCCAAACATAGAAATTACCTTATTTTTTAAAAGTGCTATCATTTCTGTTACCAATAAATTCTGCCATCACCAGGGAATGTGTTCTGCCCTCTAGTGGTGCTGATGGATTTGTGTTTTACCTTCTGCTCTACAGAACTGTCTCCAGATTTCCTTGAGGAATATTCACATTTGCCTCAATGAGCAGGTAGTCCACTGTGAAGATATTTTCCAGGGCTAACACAAGGGTCATGTCTTTATTTTCTCTTGTTCTGTTTCTTACCAAGTAGTCTTTGAGATTTTGTACATGGCCAGCTGGGGGTTTTCCATTTTAGTTGTACAGAATTTTGTGTCAATATATCTACCATGTCAAAGCACGTGAACATAAACTTCAGGACCCCCAGGAGCTAAGGGCAATATCTAGGCCAACATCCAGACAGAAATTTGAGGATCTCAGTGTCCTCAAGCTGGAGGGGATCTTCAGGATCAGGTCACTAGAGACCTCACTTCAGAGTTGCCTGGACAAAGGCTAAGAAGGTGGAGAACCCATCCTACTCTGGAACTAGAATCAGGGAGCTAGGAACGGAGTCCTAATTTCCTATTTAGTGCTCTTTCTAGGACCTTACACATCTCTTTCCTTCTCTATTCAGACCTTTTCTCCTCATACCCACTTTCTCTTTAAACTTCCCCCCGTGTGACCATTTATAGCCAGTTCTACTTCTTTGGAATGTTTCCCACTTAGAAAGGATTTGCATCTACTTGTTCAGTCATGATGCATTTTCTTTGCATGTATCTGAAGTCCCTAATCGGAAGTCAGAAGCTGGCTAACACTGCGAAGGCCCCTCTCCTGAGGCTCTGACAACAGTCTTCTGCAGGTGTCTTTTGCACTGACGGCTCAAAACCTCACCAGGAATTCCCTTCCAAGGCATTGCCTCCCCTCCTTGTATTTTAAGAACCTCTGTATTAGTTTCCTATGGCTGCTGTAATAAAACACCACAAAGTTGCTGGCTTAAAACAACACAAATTTATTCTCTTATGGTTCTGGAAGCCAGAAATCCAGAATGGTTTTCACTGGGCTGAAATCAAGGCATCGGCAGGGCTGTGCACCCTCCGGAGGCTCTGGGAGGGAACCTGCTTCCTTGCCTTTTCCAGTCTCTAGAGGCTGCCTGTATTCCTTGGCCTGTGGTCCCTTCCTCCCTCTTCAAAGCACATCACTGCGATCTCTGCTTCCATATCCTTTAAAGTTGAATCTCCCTCTGCCTGGCTCTTAAAAGGACACTTGTGATTTCATTTAGGGTTCACTGGATGATCCTGGATAATCTTCCCATCTCAAGATTCTTCACTTAGTCCCATCTGCAAAGTCACTTTGGCCACATAGGTAACATTCACAGGTTCCAGAGGTTAGAACCTGGATATCTTTGGGGGCCATTATTCAGGCTACCATAGCTATGCCTTCCCCTTCTGACCTCTACTTGGCCATCTGGTGACAACAAGCGCTGACATGTGAGTGCACTTTCTGATCATATTTGCAGCCCAAGGTGAGGGTGCCTACATAGGCTCATAGAAATATGAGCCTGCATTTAAAAATTTGTTTTGAGAAAGATGTCTTTGTTTGTCCAGATGGCAGAAGCTGTGCCGTGTAAAACTCAGACCGCTTAGTGGTTGTGTTTTTCTGCCATAGGAGCAGAGATCATGACAGCAGTTGAGATAGAGGTGGCATGTGCTAGAGAGAGAGAGGAAGAATATGGCTGAAGAACACACAGCAGAGGTGGGAAGCCCTGCCATGATCTCATGGTCCTGCGTCCATTCTTGAGTCTCATCTGAGTCCCCACCCTTACCCTGGTCTGCTGGTCAACCCTTTCTCGGTTTCTGTGGGATGCCTTCATATCTAAACAACAAACTCCTTTTCTCTCCTCTTAGTCTGATTTTGCCACCCTTAACTAAGAGTCCTGACAAATGGGAGAATATAGAGACAGAGAAAGAATGTGGCTGGTCATGGGGTAGAGAGGGCAAGACCTGTAGATAAGAATTTGACTTTGATTCCATTGATATTAGGTGGACTGGGGGGAAACAGAGCTACTAGGCTGCTTGTCAGTGTGATATTCTGAGTCTGGTAAATGGTTTTCAAATGTCTAGATGTTGTATAGTGAAAGCTGGTGTTATTTGCAACCAAAAAGTAGGGAGGGAAATACTCGTGGCATTGAACGAATAGTTCCTTCTATTCCCTGAAGCACTGTTACTTAATCTCTTGAAGATTCTATAGTTCAAAGTGTTTTAACAAAAGGACACGCACTTCATTAGGAAAAGGCTGTCACAGTGAAGGAAGAGAGGACATGGAGATGGTCCTAGCCCTTTTGAAAGTCCCTAATCCTGGGCAACATCCTTGGAGTCACTTTAGAGATTTTATTTAGAACATGAGAAAGAAGCTTTCCAAGGTCATACAGCAGGTCTTCCCTACTTCTCATTTTTCAGTTGTAAACCTCCCTGGAAATGGCCCCAACTTAAGCTGGTATTAATTATCTGTTAGCCAGTAGCAGATAGCCAGCCAGAAGGAAAAATGGGGAAGAAAGGGTGACTGGGGAAGGTGGGCTGGTAGGGGTGGTGGTGGAGGACACAGTTGTGCCTGGGGTTGGCTGTGCCCTCATGACCACCTCACACGTCTAAAGCACAAGGGTGGAAACCCATATTTTTTTCCCAAACTTGAACAGAAATCAAATTTTGCTCATAAGACATATAGTCCTGCACTTTATTGGGATTTGAGAGCCTTCTGAATTGAAAAGGAAAGCTTAGATGGGATCCCCAATGTCAAGTGTGGGAGGAGAGATACCCCCAGAGATACCATGTAGTGCTATGGCACGCTTCTCAGCCCAAGAACTACCTGAGTTAGCAATGCTTCTAGCAACCCCGGTTTCTCAGAGGAAATCAACAATGCCCACCTAATGGGGAATGAATTATGGCATATGGGACACTGGAAAAGTGACAGGGATTCTCTCTCCTAAGAAAGAAAGGGGTTGTGATTACCAAAGCCCCTTCCCGCAAAAGAGGAAGGAGGGACGGAGAGAGAAAGGTGGAGAGAGAGAGAGAGAAAGAGAGGGGGAGAAAACGGGAGAGAAGAGGAGGGAGAAAGAGAGAAGGGTGAGAGAGGGAGAGGGAGGGAGAAACATACTGGTAGCAGTGGGGATGCTGGCTGGGCAGTGGGGGGTGCAGAGACTGTGACAAAGAGTTCAGAGACAAGGGGAAACCTCTGAAGGAAATGGGGGACAGCTATGCGGGACCCCCTCCCCAGGAGGAGACCATCCCCCTGGCAGCACAGCGTGCCTGCACATTTCCTGCGAGAGACGGGGCCCCGCTCATTGCTAGGGTTATATTATAAATGTTAGCTCACCTGACAAGACATCTCTTAATAAGGGGCAAGAACTTCATGTATTTTTGATAGTGCACCAGTGATACAATCCCTCCCAGTTTAGCAGAGAAATACTGCAAGAGTAAATTGTCAGTGACAACATCGGTGTCTTCCCTAGGCTTCAGGGATTAAATGACAACAGTCACAGCCAGGACCCAACACGGCTTTAGGCATCTTTAAAAAAAGAAAAAAAGCAACCAAATTAAAGCCACATACATGAGGGAGAGAAGCCTCTTATCCTGGCAGAGAGACACCTTTGATTAAAGCTCAGTCTGACCTTCCTGCTTCATCTCCACGGAAATAGAGACACATTTCCTAAATGACAGGACTTTGCAGAATCATAATGAGCAGAAACCAAGATGCTTTGAGTTACATTTCCACCTTCATTCCTGGAGCGGGCAAAGGAGACAGCCAGGGAGAGGCTCTACTACGTGTTATCAAAAGAACAATGAGGCTCTCTCTCTCCTGTTTCTTTTGTGCAGAGGCAGAATTATCTGTGAAACAAGCAATTCATTCCTGGACACTTTAGATTGCTTTTCTGCACAGCCAAATTCCTACGTTATTAGCGTTTAGTGGGTGCCAGTAGTTTGATTGGAAATCTTCTATTTTGAGGGTGATATGTATTAGTAAATAATTCACCCTGCGAAAGCAACCCAAGCTTCAGGGAATTTAAAGCAAAAGCAAACCCCAACAAAACAAATCTGTTTCAAAGTTAATGAGGGTAAAATAAACCAGAGGATTTTACTTCTAGGTTCTTTGATGTTTCATTAAATCACAATTACTTAAATTGCAAAGTGCCCAAGTAGGCTATGGAGTCAATAAGACTTTGCTTTTTTTTAAATCACATTAATTTTGTGGGGTCTAAACAATTTCTACCAACTTGGAAAATATGCCCACTGCAACACTGTATTGTTCTTCTTGTGAATTAAAATTTTAAAATGATAAAAGCTGGGTACTTACATTATTAGTACCCTCCATTTAACTTTATTTTTGGTATGAATTATAGAACCTAGCACCTTTTTGGTACTCAGTAAAGATTAAAACATTGTAATATAATATTTGTATTGGAAGCAAGGTCTCAAAGAAATTACATACATATTTTTTAAGCTTGGAAAACAGTATACCCGTCCATCATGTTTTTACATAAGCAGTATATGTTGCTAACCGGTTGTGGTGAATATATACTCACCTAAGACAGGAAGATAGATTCTCTGAAGATAAACAGTGCTTATTAAAGAGAAAAATTCTGCCAGTTTGTGTAGAATGAAACTACATAATCTCAAACAGCTTCTCCACTGTCCCCATTGTCATTTAATATGTTCTTTATGTATGTCAGGTCTGTGTTCCTGCAGATGGTGAGCATGTGTCCAATAAAATCTCACCTGTGCCTTCATAGGGGAGAAATGTGTTATGTTCACATCAGTGTTCCCAGGCGAAACACGTTGTGTTTAGCCTCAGTCTGCTTGAAAAGGAAAAAAAAATCTCGAGAAGGGGCGCAAAGCCCATTCAAAACTGAGGACATGCTGCCCTCTTGTGGAGAGCTGTGGTGCTAACAATGTGCGTCCCGGATTGAGTGTTTTTTATTTTCCTAGAGAAGAAATGGTTTTAAGTGGTCTGCCTGATTAGGATGTCAGAACAGTATTTGAAAATTCTAGTGGCATCCATATTTATTATTTCACCCACCCTCTGGATGCAGAGGTCATCAAGACCCTCTATTGTTTACTATTTTCACTACTGTTTACTATTTTACTGCCTTTACTATTCTTTTTTTTAAAAAAATCTCTGCTATACCTTCCCCCAAAAGAAAATATCCATCCCCTTCCTTCAACTACCTCCTCTTGATCCTCTTCCCTGTCTTTATTGATCATATCACTTTCTCTGTAAAATAAACTAAAGAAATCTGGACATTTCTGTTTTGTTTTTTGGTTATTTTTAATAAAAGCTAATTCATGTACAAATGGTAAATGAGTGAAAAATAAGGAAAATATTGGTGCTAAGCTGAAGAGATGATAGAAAAATGAAGTCGTTTATCCCCCTTCCCGCCCGCAGGTGCTTTGTTCAAATATCCTTGCTCCCCTCAACCCTGGCACACTGGTTTTCCCTTCCTTCATAGAAGATCGTTTTACCTCCTACTTTATTGAAAAGAGTAGAAAATAGTACATTAATCTGTATTCGATTTATAATTTCCCTCCTTCATTTACCAATCGATCTAGGTCCGCATTCCAAACCCTTCCACTAGCTGCCAGAATTGCCCTGCCTCTGGGCAGGGCTAATGTTTTCCTCTCTCAGGAATGCACATCTCCTCGGGTGTGTCTGTATTTTGAAATTCTGCCCCTCTACTGGATCACTCCCAACTACTTACAAACAAACACATGTGTCTTCCACACTACAAACAAAAATAGAAAAAAAAACAACCCACAAATAAAACAATACAAAACAGAACACACCTGCCCTCAATCCTGCACTGCCCTCTATCTCCAATCCTACTTCTCTGGACGTTCCTAAAGAAAAATCTACAAGGTCTTATTTCTTCCTTGTCTACTCATTGCTCAATCTGCCTGACCACTAAGTTCTAGAGCCTACCACTCCACTGGCCCTTTTGTGGGAAGAGGCCCCCAGCTGTTTTGCACCATCAAGTAGCTCAGCATCTCTGAAGGCTCATTCCCTAAACCACTAGTTCCTTGGATCCCTGAAAGAAGATTTTAGTGGTTCGGTAAGTGTGGGAAGTGCTATCTGCTACAGGCCCCCAGAAACTCATAGTGCAGAGTAAGGCATGTAACGCACTGAGAAATCCCACAATAATGAAGTCTGATTAATTTAATTTAGCTTAGAATTTCCTCAACATACCTGATTGAGAAATCCTATTTTGCTTAACAATCTATTAAGCACCTGGAGAAATAGCGTTTCACTGAACACATGTTTTGCCATACAAACAATTCTTGACTTATCCTTGAATATATCTTCTTGTAGGCATTTGCAGATCTTTTCGGGGGACACATTCAAAGGAGGGATTTACTGATTCTTAGGCAAATTCAGACAAATTGTCCTTCTATGCGGCTGTACCTATTTATAAAGCCAATGGCATATGTAACTGTTTTCTCACACCATTGTCAAATCTTGATATTATCAAATTTTTAAAAACTGCTGTGTAAGAAAGGAAGTATTATTGAGACTTAATGTCTAATTCTCTGAATTGTAACAAGGTAGGGGCACATGTATATTTATACTTTCCCCTTATCTGAGAGTTGCTGTATATATTATTTGATATTTTGGGGGAGGGCGTTTTTATTCTTTATATATATTCTGGATTCTGATCTTTTGTCTTTTATGTAAAATGGAAATATTTTCACTCAATTTGTTAATTACGTTTTAATTTTTATAATGCTTTGTTGCAACATTTAAAAAAAATTGCTCTTTGCAAGGTTTAAAATTCTCGTATTTTCCTTTATAACTTTTAAGAAGACTTTCTCTTTATCCAAGAAAAAAAGTCTACTGTCTTATATTTTCTGTATCAAACTTTTTTTTAAAAATTAATTTATTCTTTTAGTTATTTATTTTTGGCTGTGGCAGTCGCCTGACATCATTCTCTTTCTATATTCATGAAATCTCCCTGTTTTACTAATAAGAAATACAGACAAATATTGTGCTAGATGAAGTCTGGAAGGGGCAGACTAAAAGGATTACAGTGTTTCGTAGAAGAGTAGAATAAAGTCACTACCTTCTTGACCCAGCAAATGAATGCCATTAGGTGATTTCTCCTGAGTTTTTGAACCAGCAATTAAGTCTCAATTAGTGATTTCAGTGCAAGGATAAGAACCAATTATAGAGACTCCGGGAGAGGTCTTTGTCCTTGGGTGCTCAGGTGGTTTAGTGCTGCTGATAAGTTTGTCGGTGGCACTCATGAAATAACTGGAACTTAATTTCATTCCCAAACCAGCGCTGAAAAGAGTAAGGGTCCTGAGAGGAAAAGCACAGAAAGCCACATTAGACAGTGACCTGCCATCCCAAGGCCCGACGACATGTGTGGGAGTTCTGCTGCAATCCCCTCCCTTCTGAGAAAAAAGTGCTTCTCAATTTTAAGGCCTTACAGGCTACACTTTGCTTCCAGCTTTTACTGGAGCCAGAAGGAATCAGTGAAATGGTCTCAACTGTTGGGGTTCAGAAATGGCCTACTTTAAATTAAAAGTAATTTTCCTTGGAATAAGGAGGTGGATCATTCAATTAGCATGAATTAAAGTGGTGTCTTGGGAGGGGAAGAGAGACAAAGGTACACGACCAGTCTGCCATCTCGAATTGCAAATTTGTGTCTGTGTTTATCTTCCCTACTTTCTGTTTCTTGTCATGAATGTGCGCCATCATGGTGAGCATGATTTGGAAGCCAGAGAAGATGGCAAGGCCATACTGAGCCTGGTCCACGCACTGATGAGGACTGGCTCAATGAGGACCTGACTGTGACACGAGGAACGTCGTGCAGGGACATCGTTGGCACAAGTCAGACCTGGACATGAGCACGGGCAAACACGGGCACTTTCACAGCAGCAAGAGCTGACTGCTGCGACGTAGAAGCCAACTAAACATAGTCAGTTGACTATGTGTTGACTATGATACCCTAATTGTCACCACGCCCAGTGACAGGAGCTTTCCAGAACTTCTCCTCAGTCTGGCTGGAGAACTAGTGTTATCTTTGCTACACTGTGAACCACCTACCCTCCCATTTCATCAGATACATCCCCTCCTTCCAGCGAGTGTACTCAAGAATTAAACTGCTTCTTAACCCCGATTGTAGGATACTGGAATGGGTCACCCTTAGGAGGAGAATTGCCTTTTTATTGTCAGAATGGAATGTATACAAACTCAGATAGGTTTCTGAGTCCAAATAGCTTTAGGAGAAGTGGTCCCTGGATTCAAGACACAGTTAAATCTGGGAACTCTTTTCCTTTTTTTTTTTTCTTTAATTAATTTATTTGGCTGCTCTGGGTCTTAGTTGTGGCATGCAGGTTCTTCGTTGCAGCATGCGGGCTCTATTAGGTGTGGCATGTGGGATCTAGTTCCCTGACCGGGGCTGGAACCCGGGCCCCCTGCGTTGGGAGTGCGGAGTCTAAACCACTGGACCACCAGGAAAGCCCTTGGGAACAGTCTTAGCTGTCATCAGAATATCATTATCTGTGCCAATATGATGGCCTTTCTTTATTCTGCTCCAGTTTATCTTTCCCCGTATTTCTTTGTACATTCTTGTCTCAGGACTTTTGCGCTAACTGTTCCTTCTACTGGAATGCTTCTCCTTCTCTTTCTCCTCCTCCTTGAGGTCTCTGGTCTCCTCCAGCACATCTCCTTCTCTGGTTGGACTTTTTAATTTATTTACCATCCTCTGACATAGTGTATATTTTACTCACTTATTTATAATATGCCACAAACAGGGATTTAAAAAAAAAACTGGTTTGTTCACTGCTGAATTCTTAGAGTCTGGAAGAGTACCAGGAATATAGTAGATGCTCAATAAACGTTTATTTTCAATTAATAAGTAAACATTCACTCTGCTCACTCTGAACTATCCACTGTCCCCTCTGCCTAATCCATGATTCCTGGGCCATTGCTTTTGCCCATTATCACAGGTCCAAATCCTATCCACCCTTCAAGGTCTGCTCAGTGTCACCTCATGCATAGACTCTGTGGATTCTCCCCAGTTATAAATAACATCGCCTCTCTGGCCTCCCTAGAACTTTTACAAACAGCACTTTCTTGTTTTTAATTGAAGTATAGTTGATTTACAATGTTGTGTTAGTTTCAGGTTACAGCAAAGTGATTCAGTTATACATACCTGTAGATCTATTTTTTTCCCAGATTCTTTTCCTTTATAGGTTATTACAAAATATTGAGTATAGTTCCCTGTGCTATATAGTAGGTCCTTGTTGCTTATCTATTTTATATATAATAGTGTGTATATGTTAATCCCAAACTCCTAATTTATCCCTCCCCCCATCTTTCCTCTTTGGTAGTCATAAGCTTGTTTTCTATGTTTGTGGGTCTACTTCTGTTTTGTATACAAGTTCATTTGTATAATTTCTTATTTAGATTGCACTTTCTAAATGGTATATATACTTATTTATATATGCCTTATCCCTATTGCTACAAGTGGTTTGATGAAAAGACATATTTCTTATTAGAATGAGTGATCCTAGAAGCATAACAGACTGTTAACATACTGCTTTTCACAGAGTATGTATATAACTGCTGGGCTTTGCAGTCAGATAAACCTGTATTCGGTATTTGACTGCTCCTGTTTACTTGTGATGGAGGGCTTTGTGGTCTTTCACACCCTCCCCTTGGTTATGGATCCGAGATTATGATTTTGAGATCACAATGTGGGGTACTCTCCACGCACTACAGACCACCCCTTCCTACCCCCCTCCTTTTACCAGGTTATAGCTCTGGAGAACAGTGACTTTTTATCTTAACCCAATTGAGTGCCTAGGGCAGAGTAGAAATTCAAGAAATCTTTGTAAAAGAAATGAAATAGTAATTGTGAGAACTGAACTTTTAACAAATGTGTATGTTCATCCTCTAGGTACTGCTCAGTGAGTGAAGGTACAATGACGGTGGGAATTAGAAAATGCCAGACTGGAACCAGCGTGTTCTCTGGTTCTACTTCACCCGCGGGAGACTGCAGCAGACGGTGAGAGAGAAATCGCGAGTTTAGGAATGAGCTCTCAGCTGTTGACTCGCTGGATAACCTAATGAGCCACGCCATCCTTTGGGTGGGGGGCGGGGGGAGCGCAATTAATCGTTGGTAAAACAGGATTGTGGAATCCACAAGTTTTAGTGTTACTTAAAATCTGGATCACATAGTGCCTGCCCAGAGACAACCACCAACGTGTGTTGAATGAAAAAGTGAATGGGTCATTATTAATAGGAACAAAGATAATGGTATTAATTGATATCCTGGAATTATTTACTTTTAATTGACTTGTCATACTGTAAGACATTTCGGCGTTGCTTTTTCAAGCTTGGTTAGTTACCTCTCTTCGTGGAAGATTTTTTTTTTTTAATGTTTCTTTATCAAAGCATGCAAAGTATGAAAAGGAGTGAGTTATACCCTGAAATTGCACACATTCAGATAGGAGAGATTAATCACTGTTTATTTTCCATTGTTAGTATTATCTGTGATTATTAAGTACGTCCCCTTTGCTTGTTTATATTCCCTCATGTTAGCATTTTCGACTGCGTTTTACCTTCTCACGCACGGTCTTATTTTTTCTTGGGGGTTATTGTTTAGAAGTTACTCAGTTTGTTACAGGTAGCGTCCCACGTCTGCCATCTAGTGGAATAAAGTGTTTAAGACAACTTTTATAGGGACAGTTGCAATTTAAATCAGGCACAGCGTTGCTCCTAAAAGAAATTACTCCTTTCATCAGAGTTCAAAGCAATGCCTGGACTCCAGCTTACCAGATTTGTGTAGTGAAACTGAAAATTGCATTTAATTTTCTAAAATGGTTTCTGGATATATGTTTGCTGTTTTATTAAATTCTGCAGAGCTTCTGAAGTGTTGAGTAAAGAAAGGTAGCCCTGTTATATTTGCTGTGAAAAGTGTGATAGTGAAACTAATGACGGAAATGATTTTTAGGAGGAAAGCTAAAATTACAAGGAGGTGTATTTTCTGAGGACCATCAAAGGTCACAGCCATTTTTCATAGAAAAAGAAAATTACAAAAATAGGTCGTTAACCTTGTTAACTGTATACCATGGAGTATTTTAGGCTGTGACAGGTGTTCTTGAAAGACAAAGGGAACACATAGCTGTTTCTATGGAACAACATAGTAGCAGATGGTTTTACTTATATAGTTTACTCATATTTTTCCACATAGATGAGTGAAGAATATATTAGTTATTTTTTACCATCAATCCGTGATTTTTCAAATATATTCTCTGATTATAAAAGTAGCACCGTTTCCTTATAGATAATTTAGAAAACTTGGAAGTATATAAAAAATAAAAAATACACCTGTAATTTTCCTTTCCAAAACACATATAACCACTTTTTTTTTTTATCATTTTGATGTAAGTCCTTTCAGCCTTTAATCTCTTCATAGATGTAACATATTTATAATTTTTCTTTGACAAAATTTTAATTTTGTTTAATTTGTTTAACTTTGGTTCCACTTTTCTTAATTAACATTACAAGATGAACATTTTCACCAGGTGATTCAAGAACACAATTTTTAACAGCCATAAAATATTTTTCATAATTATGTACAAAAGTTATTTAACCAATACTAATTATTAAAAGCATAAGTGGTTTCCAAATATTTTGCTCTTAGAAATACTGCCACCTAGAAAGCAGTGGGGGAGTGGTCATGGTGGTGTGATGAATTGGGCGATTGGGATTGGCATGTATACACTGATGTGTATAAAATGGATGACTAATAAGAACCTGCTGTATAAAAATATAAATAAAATTTAAAAATTAAAAAAGAAAAAAAAGAAATACTGCCACCTTGAACTCCTGACATGTACATATTGGTAAGAATTTAATTGTTTCCTGAGTACATATTCCCTTGAAGTTTAAGTGTTCAAGATTATGAAATATTTTAAGGCTTGTGATTTTAAGAGCAAAGTTACCTTTCATAAAGTTGTAATAATTTTTTTCAGGCTAGCATTGTATGACAGGATCCCTTTCATCTCACCCTTGCAACATCATTTTCATTTGATTAAATAAATGTAAAAAGAATATCTCACTGAATGATAATTTGCATATCTTTGATTATTAGACAGACTGAATTCTTTTATGTTTACCAGAAATTACATTTCTTACATCATTATTTGTACTTTTTTTTCTCATGTGGTATTTTTCTTGTCAATTTGTTAGAGCGATTTACAAAGTTAGGCTATTAATCATTTTTCATGATATATACTGCCAGTCATTTCCCCAGCTTGTCATGTGTGTTTTATTTGGTTTGTGGAGTTTAACTTTTTTGTGTGGAGTAAAATTCACCAAATTTTTCCTTTACGCTTCATTTTTAGTTTTTGTGTTCAGAGATGCCCCTTTTATTTTCCACAGTCATCTCTGTCTTTTGCATACGCTTTTCCATTTCCATTTCTTAGAGGCATGTCTTTTTGCATCTTTTTGAAGATACCCATTAAAAATAAAAATTATTTTCATTTGGCTCTTTATTAAACCATTTTCCAATGTAATTTTCCCCTTAGTCTTTGGGATAAATGAAGCAGCATCTTCCATAGGTCATAATTAGTGTAAATTTCTCTCCACTTGTAGAAGAGTTTTTATTATGAGAGTTAATTTTCAGTACTGTTATGAAGTTTTTCCTTTTTTGTAATTGGAATTTTAATGGGACACTGGGAGACACTGGGTTATGAAATCCTTGCCATCCTAAACCATACATCTATTTAATATCTTTTATTCAGTAAGAATCAGGAGAGAGGGAGAAATGAGTGAAGGCCGGGAGAAATGGAGATAATTCTAAATGATACTGTTGACGTGAAACAAGTAGACTGCCAGCTATTTCTCCAGCAAAGATGGGTTTATTCTGGATCAACAGAGAATTGCAATTCGGAGTCTGCAACCATGGAGAGCTACGTGCAAATCCCCCCCACAGCAAGGGAAGGAGAACACTTTAGAGAGAGAAAGGAAGTTGAGAGGGCTACAGTAAACAGAGTCCATGGCTTTTCAATGGCTGAGTCCTGCAGGAAAGAAGAGCGTTCCTTCTTGCTATTGGGCTCTGCTAGCATCACAGGGTGTGAGCGCTCCCCCTTCTGGTATACCAACTCTATTTAATTAAACTTTATGTTTAATTTTTTATAATACTAATTCATGTCTGATACTGACAACAGGGATATGCTTGCCTTCTTGCTGGGATTGTGGGTCAGGTTAATTCCTTTGATATCTTAAATATGGAGTTCCGAGGAAATTGAGGCAGTCAGAATGGCTGGTGGTTTGATCCTTTAAACATTTCTCCCGCCTATACCTTGCTCAGCCATTACTAAATCGTAGCATCTCAATTTTGTCCAATCCCTACTCATGGATGTGAAAGGTTAGTGAAATTGAGGAGTATGACATTCCAAGCCACAGTGTGCCCTTCTCCTGGGGTCCATCTGATAACCTGAACTTTCTGCCCTTCGGTGATAGGAAGGCACCTTGAATGACATTGCAGCTCTGCACACTTGTTAGTGGTTTTACCTTCTAATCCAAGATGAAGGCAAATGAAGGTAATGCCTATCAATTATGTTTTGTTCTGTTTTTTTTTTTCTTCTTCCCCTCCTCCAGTTTCTCCTATAACAACACCATAATCTAAAGTTTAAATGCATATGAAGTGAAACAATAACTTATGGCACCTCTACACAGTGGTAAAATGGTTAAGAGCCAGGCCTTGGTCAGACCTCCTGGCTTGAGTGCCTGATCCGCCATTACTACCTGTGGGCAAGTCACTAAACTCTTGCTGTGCCTCCCTTTTCTCATCCTTAGTGCAGTTATAATTCTACCTACTTCACTGAGTGGTTGTGAGGATGAACTGAGATAACCCAGCTAGCATATTTAGAAGAGGGTCTGATACATAGTAAGAGCTCTAGGATGTTATTGGGTGTGTAGAGTTGATCTCCTTTAAACAAGATACTCAACATGTCCAAGTAGGAACCTCATCACATCAAGGATAATCTAAGGGATGATAATTTTACACTCTTCCACCAGGGGTCTTTATAACTGTATTCAAGTGTTAATTTTCAGGGAGCAGAATTTGAAATGTTAGAAATTATAGATAATTTGAGAGATCAGAGATATATACATTTTCTCCCTAATAATAATGCAAGTCTAGGTATTTGGGATTTGCCATTACAGCAGCCTCTTTGAACTAGCATAATTGAAAATGGGGAGTTAGGAGAGTTCCAGCTGAGCTTTAGGGTCCAAGGGACCTAGAACTTTTGCCTCAGGATTTCCTTCTTGCTTGTCTCTTGCTTTACTCTTCCCTCTCACTCTCAAATGGCTCTCTCTGTTTCCCGTTTCCCAGGCCACAGGGTCAAAAACATCGCTTTCAACAATTCCAAGTTTATATATTAATGCTCCGGCCACCAGAGCAACAGAATGAATCAATACTGCTTTCTAATTCTAGCTCCACCCATCCCCCAGACCAATACACTGGGACCCCTTATGGGACCATCCAGGTGAGTATGCTTCCCACTCCTGGTCCCATCAACTGAGACTCCTTAGGGCTGGGAGTTTACATAGAGAGTGTCCACGAAATGATGGTTTATAAATCTCTGTTGGGGCAGAGAAACTACAAATGCTAGAAATTATAGATAATGAAGACGGTTTAGAGAAAATAAGAGCTCTGAAATAAACATTTTATTTATTTATGACTTATGACTTTATACCTTACTTGAGACCACAAAACTTTGATGAGAATAGAAAGTGATTGATTTACAAAATTTTATTTTACCAAATAATTTGGGGGGGGGCACATCTATCAGTAAAGCAAAAATAGTACAGCTGTGGTTTATCTCAAACCGTATTCACATTTGACTATTCTTAAAATCAGTATTTATTTGAGGAGAACTATTTCTATAGCATTTAGAGCTGAATTCTTCTAAGATGCTGCTCCTTGCAGCTGATATTCAGCAAGTGACTTTTATAGGTTTAATTTGTCCTGCAACTGTTGACTGTGAGATTTAGAAAACCCTAAGTAAGCTGTGTGTTCACTGCAGAGATTAATGTCTGTGTTCATCATACAAGATCTAAAACTGAATATAAAGTTTCCTGTCCCTTGTAAACAGATAAAGTAGCAAAGTGTGTTTTTTCTGAAGCGCCCCTTCCCAGTCCTTGCTTCAATCTCCACCAACCTTCAGGCACCCAGTGTTCTCTGGCGCCCCCTTGTGACTGTCAGGAGATCCCAGAAAACTAGTTTTCAGAATCATTGTTGAAAATATTATATATTAGTTTCTTTCATTTTCGAAAGTTCTGTATTATTTCAAATTGCAGAAAAATAGAGATTAATAAACAGCCACTTACATATTCACCAGTTAGATTTAAGAAATATTAACATTTTACCATTTTGCCTGAGACCTGTCTAGATTTACATACAGAGTAAAGCACATATCTTAAACATAAAGTTAAATCAGGTTTGGCAAATACATGTTTTCATGTAACCCACACTGCTACCAAGAAATAGTGCTTTTCCATTACTCTAGCAAGCTCCCTTTTGCCCCTTCCCAATTAACTACAATCCCAAACCCCCAGAGGCAATACTGATTTCTATCAGAATTATTAGTTGTCTTAGAATTTTTTGTAAATGAAATCATACTGTTTGGATTCTTTGGCTTAGAATAATGTTTTTGTGATTCATCCACATTGGTGCCCGCATTAATAATTATTGCTTTTTAAAAAAATTTCTAAGCAGCATTCTCTTGCACGAATATACCAGGTTTATCCTTTCTCCTATTGATGGACATTTGGGTTGTTTGTAGTTTTTGGCAGTTATGAATACAGCTACCGTGAACAGTCTTGTATAATTCTTTTTTGAGGGCATATATTTTTGTTTCTCTGAGTAAATGCCTAGGGGAAGAACTGCCAGGTCATAGGGTAGATGTATAACATTATAAGAAAGCGCAAACGGCTTTCGAAGTTGATGAACCATTGTATGATCAGGCCACCGAGTTGGCTGTTCTCTTGCTCTCTCTACATTCCCTGCTCCACCAGTACCTGCTTCACCTACACCCTACTTGCAAGACTTACCTAACTACAAACTTGCCTAACCTTTAAATCAGAACATCTCCACCTGTTAGCTGATCAAGGGGGTGGTGAGGGGCGTGCCCCTCTGCTAGTTTCCCTGGTAACCAATGAGCCAACCTGACACTAATTCCCCCTATATAAGTGGTAACCTCCCCCTCCCGCGGGAGCGTGGACTGCCGCCATGTTCTGCCTGCCCTTCGCGCCCAGTGGGGTGTTGCTTCGGGTCTGTTGCTTCAGAAATGTAAGTAAGATCCCCCATGCATTAAACCATTGATGTTTCTGTCGCCACTGACTCCCCGCTCTTTCTTCCGGCTCGAACCTGGGCAGGTACAGAGCTCGCAGGCAGGCCTGCTGGGTGCAGCCCAGCAACCATTTTACAATCTAATCAACAATACATGTGAGTTCCAGTTGCTCTGCATCCTCAACAATATTCGGGGCCATCAATTTTAAACAAATGTATAATTCTAGACTTTTAGTGTATGTGTAATGGGATTTCACTGTGGTTTTAATTTGCATTTCGCTAATATGTTGAGTGCCTTTTCACGTGCTCATTGGCATTTTTATGTCTTTGTGAAGGTTTATCCCTGCCTATTGCCCATTTACTCTTATTTGGATTGCTTTCTTTTTCATATTGAATTATAGTAGTTATTTATATATTCTAGAAACCAGAATTGTGTGACATAAAGATCAGAAAAGAAGAAGTAAAACTGTCTCTCTTCAGAGAAGACGATAGTTTACATGGAAATTCTTATAGTAAGTTTTGAAATCGTGTAGTGTGGGTCTTGAAATTTGTATTTTTCAGGATTGTTTTGATGATTCTAGTTTCTTTGCATTTCCATATAAGTTTTAGATTCAGCGTGTCAGTTTCTTCAAGAAAGCCTGCTGGGACTTTGATACCGCATTGATTTTGTAAATCTGTTGCAGGAGAGGGACGTGTCAAGTCCTGGGACCCACAGGAGTCCTTAGGATGGACTGCCAAGTGAGGGTTCTTGGCTTTGGGCGGGGAAGAATTCAAGAGCTAGCCAGAGTAAAGGGAAAGCAAGTTTATTTAGAGGGATATACAGTCCATAGGCACAATGGGAAGCCTCTCAGAAAGTGAAAGTGGCCCCAGGGCATGGGGTCATTAGTTTTTACGGGGTTAAGTAATTTCGTATGCTAACGAGTGGGAGGAATATTCTTGCTGTTGCGGGGAAAGGTGGGGATTTCCCAGGAACTGGGTCACTGCTCACGTTTTGGCCTTTTATGGTCTGTTTCAGAACTGTCACGGCATAAGGGGGAATGATTTTAGTATTACAATGAAGGTATGAGCTAAAGGTCAATGACGGAACTATTCTCAAAGCCACCTTGGTTTCAGCTGGTTCCAGCTGGTTCCAGCTGGTCTTTATCACATTCCAACAGCTGAGACCCTTCTTCACTATCTAGCCTTTGTGTCCTGCCCCTTTCCCTCCTTGAATCATGAAGACCTAGGATCTGCCTGGGCTCTCCTTACGAAAACAAAAAACCCAACCAAACCAAGCCCTGCTGTGCTCACTGGTGCAAAGAGAAGACCAGGGCAGCTTAAGTGGTCTAAGAACCCTTCACATTCTTTAAAGAGACAAAGGATACTGTTGATTTTGTGTGTTTCGTACTCTGGATTACTTTTTCCCTCTCTCTGGGTTTAAGAGATTTTTTGAAATAGCAAGGAACTGACCATTCCACCATATGCCTTCACTGACTTCTTGTGCAATAATATGGTGTTTTGAGTGTGCAGATGAGTTAGAGCTGGCAGCTGAATGATAGACAACTTGTGCAAAGTTGCCAGCTTGGAGCTAGAAAGGAATTAAACAAAACCAATTACTTTCTTTCCCACCTTTTTCCTTTGTTGAACTTCTTTTTGATTTGATTCTGGTTACAGTGCCATAAACCTTGTTACATATGTATATCAGAATGTAAAAAAAAAAAGGACAAATATTTATTTAAAAATATTTTTCTCAAAAAAAAACAGGTTTTGAATTTTAACATTTTTTCTGCATTTTTTGAGATGATCTTGTACATCTTCCTCTTTAGTTTAATTTGGTGAGTTACATTTATTAATTAACAAATATTATTAACCAACATTGCTTGTTTAGCACCTTACATCCATGTGATAAACCTGATATTTGTCATCATATATTATCTTTTTTTTTTTTTAAACTTTGGGTTTATTTATTTATTTATTTATTTATTTATTTATTTATTTATTTATTTATGGCTGTGTTGGGTCTTCGTTTCTGTGCGAGGGCTTTCTCCAGTTGCGGCAAGTGGGGGCCACTCTTCATCGCGGTGCGCGGGCCTCCCACCATCGCGGCCTCTCTTGTTGCGGAGCACAGGCTCCAGACGCGCAGGCTCAGCAATTGTGGCTCACGGGCCCAGCTGCTCCGCGGCATGTGGGATCCTCCCAGACCAGGGCTCGAACCCGCATCTCCTGCATTGGCAGGCAGATTCTCAACCACTGCGCCACCAGGGAAGCCCTATATTATCTTTTTAATGTATTTCTGGGTTTGATTTGCAAATTTCAAAAGGGTATTTATATATGTATCATGAGGGATATTGATATTGTTCCTCAACTTTCTTTACTTTCACTGTTATTCTCAGGTTTTCATATTAGATATTTCATATCATCACTTTTTTTTTCTGAAGGAGTTAGTGTAAGATTGGTACTATTAATATTTCTTCCTTGAATATTTAATAGCATTCACAGGTGAAGCCATCTGGGCCTGAAATTTTCTTTGTGGGAATGTTTTAAACTACAAAGTCAATTTACTTAATATATAGGGGGAACATTTAGATTTTCTATTTCTTCTTCTGTCAGTTTTGATAATATTTGTCCTTCAAGGAATTTATTCATTTTGTCCAAGTTGTTGAATTTGTTGGTATAATGTTGTTCATAATATCTCTTGATTATTCTTTTATTTTTGGTGAGAAATTATATCTCAATGTAGTTTTAACTTGCACTCCTCTTATTATAAGCTAGGTTGAGTTTTTTTCATAGATTTGACTGGCATTTCCATTTCTTTTTCTGTGACCTGTCTCTTCATTTCTTTTGTCCATTTCTCTATTAGGTTTTTTTTCCCCCCAATATTTAGAAGATCCTCATATACTAACCATATAATCCTTTGTATTATAAGTTGCAAATATTTTTCTCATTTATCTTTTCAGTTTGTGGTGGTTTTTGCCATGCAATGTGTACTTTAATGTAATCAAACACATATGTCTTCATCCTTATTGGTTCTGGATTTTATTATTTATTTATTTATTATTTTTTTAACATCTTTATTGGAGTATAATTGCTTTACAATGGTGTTAGTTTCTGCTTTATAACAAAGTGAATCAGTTATACATATACATATGTCCCCATATCTCTTCCCTCTTGCATCTCCCTCCCTCCCACCCTCCCTATCCCACCCCTCTAGGTGGTCACAAAGCACCAAGCTGATCTCCCTGTGCTATTCAGCTGCTTCCCACTAGCTATTTATTTTACGTTTGGTAGCGTATATATGTCCATGCCACTCTCTCACTTTGTCCCAGCTTACCCTTCCCCCTCCCCGTATCCTCAAGTCCATTCTCTAGTAGGTCTGTGTCTTTATTCCCATCTTGCCCCTAGGTTCTTCATGACCTTTTTTTTTTTTTTTTTAGATGCCATATATATGTGTTAGCATATGGTATTTGTTTTTCTCTTTCTTACTTAACTTCACTCTGTATGACAGTCTCTAGGTCCATCCACCTCACTACAAATAACTCAGTTTCGTTCCTTTTTGTGGCTGAGTAATATTCCATTGTATATATGTGCCGCATCTTTATGGTTCTGGATTTTGAGTCATAGTTAGGAAATCAGAATTGTTTCAGATGGGAGTCATTGTGTGAGAAAAATCTCTGAGGACCTTTGTGCCTGAGACGCTTTCTTATTTTTTATTACTCTCTCATATTAGAGTGAAAATTTGGCTGGATATGAAAGGCTAGGTTCAAGTTTCTTTTACTTTGAAAAATTTGATTTGCTCATTTTGTGTCATTCAGGTTGCTGAATTTGTTGGTATAATGTTGTTATAATATCCTCTTGATTATTTTAATGTCTAGAGGCTCTGTCATAGGTTTCCTCTTTCACCTGTGACATGGATAATTTATATTTTCCTTTAAAAAAATTTTTTTTTTGATCATTTGGGCCAGTCTTTAATTAATTTTATTGATCTTTTAAAATAATTTGCTCTTGAATATACTGATTTCTCTCTGTTGCTTGTCTGTTTCTATTATTGATTTCTGCTCTATTTTTCTTTCTACTTGGTATTTAGTTTACTCTCTTTTATTCTTTTTAGCTTCTATGGTTGTAGTTTAGATCATTATTTATAACCTTTCTTATTTCCTAATATTAGCATTTACACCATAGCGTTTCCTCTAAAGCTCCACTTCATCTGAGTTCCAAGAGTTTTGATATGCTAAGTTAACTTTATTTCTTCCCCTGAGCTCTTTGGAGAGAGAGACCTTGCCTTATTTAGTATATCTCCAGCACCTACTGCAATGCTTGGTAAAGAGTAATACTCAACAACTCTTACAATAAATAATATCTTTCCTTACCAATTTTCTCTGCTCTCAGTACCCTTCTGATAGCTGCTTTGTCAAGAGGTCCTTTTGTTCTCTGGTAGCATACAAAGTCCTCTCTGCCCTAAGGGCCTGGGTTACTTCTAGCTCACATCCCCTCTTAGCTATTCAGGACATTCTTAGTCTTCATTTGCACTGTCAATCATAACAGGTAAGATACCCAAGATCTTTTTATAATCAACAATAAAAACCACTTTAAGGAAACATCCACAGCTACATAAATTAAAAATAAAAAGCAAAAACCAATCTAAACAGATTTATCTCATGGGTGTTTTTCTCCTTCAAAACCTATGCCTTTTGTCCTTAATTCAAATTACTTATTATGCAACCTCCTCATGATCCAGGCAATGTTTTGTCCACCATGGTTAACGTACTTATTTCCTTACTGCAAGAACACAACTTACCTCTCTGAAGAAGTGGAGGAGAGAAATACATTAACACTCCTTTGGGATTCATCTGCATTAAGAACAATTGATGGAAACAAAGATTCACAATATTACCTGATTTTTTTAAATTAACATTTTCTAAAATCTCATGGTAACCTTCTTTTGCAGTCTGTTGCTTTAGACAAGCTCAATTTTATGCTGCCAAATTATGAACTATATAGAAATGTGCATAGAACAGGTTCCTTATTTTCCAGATGTACATGATACATCTGTGGCTTCTTGAGCATCAACAAAGGCACCATGGCAGTTTTATAATGAAGACCCCAAACAGATCCTCTTGTTTTTCATTTAAATCAATTGTACATTTTCCAGTCAGAGCTGCTAGGCATAACAACCTTGGCAAGTTTATCTTAAAAACCATTTAGAGTAATTTGTGATGGAGATTGGAGATGATTTAGTTGCCTGACAGCTGCTCTGTAGTCAATCACAATGGCAGAAGTAAATTAATCCCCTGGCTTTCTCAAGAAACCTTTATGCAGACAATCTTGTCAAAGAGAAATGTGATGGCTCTAATATTAAATAGATGTTGAAGCATGTTTTCTTTAAGGTACACAAAGCTATCCTGCGTTTGACTGCCAGCCTCATTCTCAGCAGCTCTTCTGGAAATGCTGAATCATCTAGGTCTTAAAGGGATGAAATTTGGAGCATGTCTACACAAAAATTTGGGAGAAGGAAATACCAGTTACGATTGTGACTCATTAAAGAAGCTCTTGAAGTTTTGTGTTCAAACCATAATTTGTGGAAACGTGGGCAACTAGGTTTAAGATTGTTGAAGCCAATTGATTTTTATAATATGAATGAAAACATTTTACAATGCAGTGGTTTTTATCCCAGAGAACAAGAGGGAACTCAAAATATATGTTTCAGGCCATCCTGACATGGAAGACAAGTTTTTGTTTGTTTGTTTTTTGTTTGTTTGTTTGGTGACTTTCCATTGTTCTGTGAAAACTTGACAAAAACTTTTTGGAGGTGGAAGAAATAATGCTAGAGTAGGCCAGCTTTACTGACAAATGTACTGAGTTCTCCTCACTAAATAAATCATCAAGTTCATAGATGCCACAGACATACTTCTTACTTTTAAGATGATCCTTTTTCTTTTTTTTCTCTTTTCCTGTGAGGCTTTATGTGAAGATAGAAGGAATTTCAGATTGAATGCTCCATGGTCTGAATTCCAGGGAAATAGCTCAATGAACTCCAAACTGAAGTGTTTCTCCTTGTGATCCTAGTTAAAAATAGGGGATAACAGTTTAAATGCTTCACCCTGTAGGATGATGATAATAGCCTATGTTTGCAATTATCTCATTTTATTCTTGCCCCAACCTGTCAGGTAGGCAAGGCAGGAAGTAGTATTCCCAGTTTTATACAGGGGGATATGGTAAGGTGACTGGCTTAAAGTCATATGGCTAATAAGTAACAAAACCAGCACTCTGACCTAGACTCTGGTGCTTTACCTCTGTCAAACTGCAGGGATTTCTACCAGCACTCTGACCTAGACTCTGGTGCTTTACCTCTGTCAAACTGCAGGGATTTCTTTTATTTTCTCCTTTGCTTTCTTTTTTCCTTCTAGGAAACAAACAGCTCCAAGTATTCACTGGAGTTATTATAAAATGTCTAGACTAAAGATTCCTATGAGGAAATAACTGGGAATTGTTACATTTCCAAAAATTGATCATAAACATATTTACAACTATTCTTTTTATGTTTGCACGTGAAAAGACTTGAGTTTAACTGGCTTCAAATCTGAGATCATCCAGCCAATTTTCTAAAAATGTGAGATATAAAAGTCAAGAGATTTGACAGTTCTTTTTTTAAAAAAAATATTACAGTAGAATTTTCCATTTTGGAATTTTGGATATATTGGTAACATCTGGGGAGCTACTTAATAAGAACATATTTTAAATATAAGGTGGGTGTGGTAGGCTGAATAATGGCTTCCCCAAAGATATCCAGGTCCTAACCCCTTGAATCTGTGAAGATATGGCTTTATGTGGAAAAGGGGATTTTGCAGGTGTGATTAAGTTAAGGATCTTGAGATGGGAAGTTTATCCTGGATTAACCGGGTTGGCCCAATATAAACACAAGGGTCCTTATAAGAGAGAGGTGGAAGGGTCAGAGTTAACAGTAGGAGATGTGAAGATGAAAGCAAAAGCTTGGAGTGACACAAGGTTGGAGTGAGCCAAGAAAGGAATGCAAGTGGCCTCTAGAGGTCGAAAGAGGCGAGAAAACAGATTCTTCCCTGAAATCTCCAGAAGAAATGCAGACCTGCTAACATCTTGATTTTAGATTTCTGACCTCCAGTACTGTAAGAGAATAAGTTTGTGTTGTTTTAAGCCACTAAATCTGCGGTAATTGTTACTACAGAAATAGGGAAGTAAAATAGTGGGACTTTATCTTAGTTTTTTTTCCCCTTCAATTCAGAACATCTTAGTCAAGTAGAAGTGTATCTATTTTACTAGATTAAAGGCAACATTCTCTTGCATTACATTGTTTTATGTAGATTTGTGATATCTTAATTACTGGCGAAGTTTCAAGTTTTGTTTAATTGAACTGAATCTTTTCAAAGGAACATTTGATTTTTGTTGGAGAAAAGTAGGCTCCCTGAACAAACATTACTCAGATGTGGGCTTACTGTTTTTTTTTAATGAAAATGGTTTATTACATTTTCTTGTTATGAAAATATTTATTCTCCATGAACGTTTCAGGAAGTAAAAAGGTATAAATAAGAAAGTCAAAGTTGTCTGTAATCCTACCATATCTGGAAAATGCTCTGATGTCAAATACAGTCTAATCTTGTGGAGTTTCCCCTGAAAGCAGTGTGTTCTTCTCCAGTTGATTATCAGAGAATGAGGGCTCTGGAGGTGGGCTTTGGACCCGAGAATGAGCTTGAGAAATGAAAGAAGTAACACTGACAGATATCAAGGGTCTGTGTGGTGTTTAGCCTGATAGAAACACCTCAAGTTGTCCTGGAGCCATGGGCTAGGACAGGAGACTCTAGCAAGGAACCCAGAGGATACAGCTAGACTTAGGCCCTATGTGTATACGTAGAGCCATAAATAATGTTCCTCCTAAACACTTCCCTTTCCTCCCTTTGCCCCAGATCCTTCCATAGGGTCTTGGTGAAACTTATGGATTGGTCTCTTCTGCTGCAGAGAATTAATTGAAATTCTGCCTCTGGGGTGGAGTCACAGAGGTTAGCATGGTCTCCTCTTCCCAGGAGCTTAGGTGTTACCAGCCTTCAAAGAAGGAGTCACTTAGTGTTTGGTGGCTTCTCCTAACATCATGAAATGCTGTCTGGCTGCTGCAGAAGCACCAAGTCCCTTTACCAATCAGGCACTGCTGCACTAGCTCTCAAGACTCTCCTTGGAGTCACTTATCTGCCATGGCAAGTATCAGAATCTTCCAGATATGAAGCACAGGGACCATCTAGCATTGGATGCTTGTGTGATGTAATGTCACCGAGGCAAATGCAGTAGGAGAATGACTGGCGCTACCTTGATTTCAACACCCAAGTTAGAGAACTGAATTATGTTCCCTTCTTGAATTTCCTGTTGTGTGATTACATAAGCCTATCTCCTTCTTCAGACTCTTCAACCAAGAGACAGATGTAGAAGGGAGTCTGGACATGACTACCCTGATGTTGACCTTGTCTTCCATCTCATGGGTGAAGCAAGGGGCGGTAGGCAGTTCAGAGGTACTTCTCAGCCCCAGGTTCACATTGTCTAAACCAAACTTCCAGCGGTCATAAGCTGAGGAGGCAGCAGCAAAGTGGTGTGATGAAGAAGCTGGAGCTAAAGAATGCAAGGGACCTGTTTCTAAAGCATGTGAGACAGCATCCTGGGGGCCTTAGAAGTAGCTGGAGTTCGTGGTGAGGGGGACTTGATTTCTGACACGTTAGTGGTAGCTCAGGCATGTTTATTTGGGCGTGGAAGGTAAAGTGATGGCATGTGGAAGTTGGAGAGCCTGCCTTTTACACTGGCAAGCTGTCGTCTACAAGAGCAGCAATAGGAGATCCTTGTGTCATGTAGCGCTCTATGTTTAGAGGCAGCAAGAAAAACACCTGCTGGGCTGCCTTGTACGGCTGTGTAGGATTTGCTCTGAACAGTTCTGGTCTATGATGTACCTGATTTTCCCTGGAGTTTTACAGTGCAGCTGCCCTGCCATCTGACTTCTGTGGATTCAGGTATCTGAAGTTCAGTGTTGGGAAATAACTAATGTGCATAGGGTTGTCTGACATTATCTATCACATACTTGAGCATTAAAACCCTCAGGGGTTTGCCATAGTCTTAAAAGACATTTGACGTCAATCTGTCTAAAGATGAGACATCTATGGAAATGTGTGTGTGAGTGTGTCAGTGTGTGAATGCGTGTGTGTTACAGCATGATCAACTTTGTTTCTTGGGATTGTAACGAAGTTATAATTGTAAATGTGTGTGTAATCTGCAAGACTTTCAATCCTGTTGCCTTCGATAATAACCAGGCTCAGAAGTTAACAATTAGGAGGTGCTAGATACGGCTCTTTGGGAGGGGCGGGGGTGGTTGTGATGAGATAAGTGGATACACGGCCCTAATTTTTCTGTAGAAAATTTAAAGCATAACATTAAAAAATTTCTTGTGGAAAACAGATGTTGGATTCATGGTAGTTAAAATTTCTGGCTGTAGATAACATCTTGCATTAGACACTTTGCACTCAACCACTGATTCAGAAAGGAACAACAGTACAAATAATCCCATATGTAAAATAATCCAAAACAGGCTTTATTTGATGTTGGAATGCAAAGTAGCAGCTTCGCCTGTAGTTGCGCTGAGAAAGCAAGCTAGCTCATTCAGGAGCAAGGGGGTGAAGACTTCTTGCAGGTGTGAAGACTTCTTGCAGGTGTTAGATATTACCTGGTTTCCCAGTTTTCTTCATGAAATGCCTTCTGCCATTTTGCTCCACGTTGAGTACGAGTGAAACCTGCTCTTAGATGGATGGAGAGCCTTGTGCTGGTGAGAGAGGCCAGGCCACCAAGGCCAGTTTGGGCTTTAAGAATGGCCATTCTCTCTCAGCTTAGGTTGTTTCTACTTCAGGTTCAACCCCAAGCAGTGCAAAAGACTAGGTAAGGAAAAGAAAGAAGTGGACACAGCTCCTTGTTACCTCTCTGGTTCTTCAACAAAATCCACCTAAAGTTTGGTTGGTGTGACCCATGTGGAATGGGGAATCCTTTAGGTCAGGGCAGCTCTGGGCAGGAGCAGACTGCCATTATGCCGAAACCGCACAACTCAGATGGGATTTGAGCCCAGCCAAAACTCAGATTGGGACTCAAACCCACACTTTTAATTGAAGTCACACACTTGGTCTCAGGACTTAATGAAGCTCAGGTTCTTTATTTCTCATCATCACAGAAAGAAATCAGTGAGAGACAAAGTGATAGGTAAGAAGTGGATTTATTTAGAGATACACACATTCCATAGACAGAATACAGTCTGTCTCAAAATGCGAGAACAGCCCTGAAATATGCGGTGGTTAGTTTTTATGGGCTGTGTAGTTTCATAGGCTAACAAGTGGGAGGATTATTCCAACTCCTTTGGAGAAACGGCAGGGATTTCCAGGATTTGGGCCACCACCCACTTTTTGGTCTTTGATGGAACTGTCATGGCACCTGTGGGTGTGTTACCTAGCATTTGCTAATGTATTACAATGAGTGTATAATGAGGCTCAAGGTCTACTGGAGGTCGAATTGTCTGCCATCTTGGGCCTAGTTGGTTCTAACAAGTTTATGCCATGTCCTCAATGGCTATGTCATTCTTTTAAAGGTTGTGCCCTGCCCCCTTCCCTCCTGTTTCAATATCACTGGGCTGAGAATATACCACATTGGCATTTATCAGCTACCTACTACCATATAAGGGATTCCTAGCTGGGCACTAGTCCTATGTTCTTATTCTTACTGACTACACCTGCCAAAAAGATCATTCCAAAGGTTTTGTTTCTATCTTTTGGGGCACAGGATTCACTTGGCCGTCTCCACGGCCTCGTTTTGAGCTCTGGCTAACATGAGTGAGGGTCAGACTGTGGTTATCCCCCATCTTTCTGAGGCATGGCTGACCAACCTGAGACTATATTTGCCAGCCTCCTTTGCGACTGGGTGTAGTTAGGTGAGCGAATTCTCACTGATTATATATGAGTGATACTAAGAGTACAAGTGGTACAAGAACCTGAATCCTTGATGATGTAACAGAGCCAGGGATCCAATCAGTCCTGCAGCGGTTGGTTGTGGTCTCCTGCGGTGTAAGATGATTACACACGGCCTCACTGTTTCAGCACTTTGAGTCGGGGTACTTGCAGCTGAAAGCATGCAGATGAATACCGAGGAGGCCAACTAGTTTATCTCTGGGCTTCTTGTCAGGGTTTCGTTCACAGCAAACACGACTGATTTAGACCTTTTCAGAATTCGCAGGCTTAACTCTTCTGCCAAGTGTGTTTTAAATTTAGCCGGTCTCCTACCTGCTGTTGTTTAAGCACATGATTTATTGTCCTGTCAGTGGAGAAAAACTCTAGGTGATATACTGAGTGTTATTTTGTGAATCTTCCCAGCTACTTCTATTCCAGTATTAATTAATCTCTAGAACTTTAAGACTTTCTTGATAGATCTTATTTTATAACGCTTTAAGTTGAATCCATAGCAACTAATTACATTCTAGTCTAATTGATCTTTTTTTTTCTTTCTTCAATTATACTTGAAAACTTTTATGCTTCAAAAACTTGGGAGTGAATAATTGTTCTAACATGACTTCCAAACTCCACAATTGCCCTAAGTTAGGAAAGGCCTGTAAACAATTAATAAACAGAAACCTCAATTAAATAGAGTTGGAAGACCAGAAAGGGAGGTCTCAAGCCCTGAGGCAATAGCAAAGCTGATGAGAAGAAAGACCCGCTTTCTTTCCTGGCAAGGACTCAGCCAATGAAAAGCTTTGGACTCTTTCTTTACTATAGCCCTCCAACTTCCTTCTCCCCCTCAATAAAAACGCTCTCCTTCCCTTGCTCTGTGGGGACTTGCATGTGCCTTGCCATGGTTGGAAACCCTGAATTTCAATTCTCTCCTGATCCTGAATAAACCCATCATTGCTAGAGAAATAGCTGGCAGTCTATTTGTTTTAGGTCAACAGGCCCTTTCAGCTTTCAAAAGCAATCCTTTGGAGGCTCTCCGGCTTCTACCTGCTCCCTGGTGGCAAAGCCAATGTCACATGCTTTTGGTTTTCGTAACTTCCAGGGACCAAATTCTGTTATCTATTTCTGAGTAACAAATCATACACAAATTAGTGGCCTAAAATAACAATAATATATTTGGCTCACAAACCTGTGATGTGGGCATAGTTTAGTGGGGTTAGCTCATCTCTGCAGAGTAATGACAGGTGAGGTTTCCTTTAAGATAACTCACTCATCTTGTCTGTTATATTGGTGCTGGCTAATGGCTAGGGGTCCAGCCAGTGTTGGTTGTTGGTTGGAGACTTGATACCTTTCTAGAGTGGCCACTCCACGGAGCTAATTGAGCTCTTTCACAGCATGGTGGCTGGGTTCCAAGAACAAATTCTCTAAGAGAGAGGAAGAGGAAGCTATCAATCTCTTAAGCACAGCATCACTTCTACAATATTTTGTTGATCAAGCAGTCACAACGTCTGCCCAATTCAAAACAGTGGAATGTAGCAGAAGTAACAAAGAACTTGCAGCCATCTTTACCAGGTAGAAGACATTCATTTTATCCAGATTTTAAAAACCAAGAAAAATGGAAACACATAAAAGTTAATTAATTTCCTCAAGGTCACACAGCTTGAAAGCATAGAGCTAAGATTTTAATCTAGGTGGTATTGTTACAGACTCCTAGTTCTTTACAAGTACATTTTTATGAGAAAATTTGACAAAGGAAAACTTTTTACAACTGATCACTATGGTTTAAGTCTGCCAATCAAGACCTAAAGAGAACCAAGTCTTAAAATATATAAGTATAGGAAGCACTCTGGTTAATCAGTGAAGCCTAACTTTTATTTCAGTGTGGTGATGTAACAAATTTTAACAATTATTAAACAAATTTTTTAAAATTTTATTTTATTTTTTATAATTTTTATTGGAGTATAGTTGATTTACAATGTTATGTTAGTTTCAGGTGTACAGCAAAGTAAATCAGTTATACATATACATATATCCACTGTTTTTAAGATTTTTTTCCCATATAGGGCATTACAGAGTATTGAGTAGAGTTCCCTGTGCTATACAGTAGGTCCTTATTAGTTATCTATTTTATATATAGTAGTGTGTGTATGTCAATCCCAATCTCTCAATTTTTCCCTCCCCCAACTTACCCCCTGGTAACCCAAATTTGTTTTCTACATCTGTAACTCTATTTTTGTTTTGTAGATAAGTTCATTTGTACCCTTTTTCTTTTGGATTCTACATAAGTGATATACGATATTTGTCTTTGTCTGACTTCACTCAGTATAACAGACTCTAGGGCCATCCATATTGTTGCGAAAGGCATCATTTTGTTCTTTTTTTATCACTGATTAATATTCCATCGTATATATGTACCACATCTTCTTTATCCATTCCTCTGTTGATGGACATTTAGGTTGCTTCCATGTCCTGGCTCTTGTAAATAGTGCTGCAGTGAACATTGGGGTGCATGTATCTTTTCAAATTACAGTTTTCTCTGGATATATGCCCAGGAGTGGGATTGCTGGATCATATGGTAGCTCTATTCTTAGTTTTTTAAGGAACTTCCATACTGTTCTCAATAGTGGCTGCACCAATTTACATTTCCAATAACAGTGTAGGAGCGTTCCCTTCTTTCCACACCCTCTCCAGCATTTGTTTGTAGATTTTTTGATGATGACCATTCTGACCATTGTGAGGTGATATACCTCATTACAGTTTGATTTGCATTTCTCTAATAATTAGTGATGTTGAGCATTTTTGTATGTGGTTTTTGGCCATCTGTATGTTATCTTTGGAGAAATGTCTATTTAGATCTTTTGCCCATTTTTTGGTTGGGTTATTTGTTTTTTTAATATCTATCTATCTATCTATTTATTTATTTTGGTTACCCTGGGTCTTCGTTATGGCATGCGGGATGTTCGTTGTGGCATGCAGGATCTTTAGCTGCGGCATGTGGGCTTCTTAGTTGTGGCATGCATGTGGGATCTAGTTCCCCCACCAGGGATCGAACCCGGTCCCCCTGCATTGGGAGTGTGGAGTCTTACCCACTGGGCCACCAGGGAAGTTCCGGTTGTTTGTTTTTTTGATACTGAGCTGCATGAGCTCTTTGTATATTTTGGAAATTAATCCCTTGCTGGTTGCTTTGTTTGCAAATATTTTCTCCCATTCTGAGGGTTGTCTTTTCATTTTGTTTATGGTTTCCTTTGCTGTACAAAAGCTTTTAAGTTTAGTTAGGTCCCATTTGTTTGTTTTTGTTTTTATTTTCATTATTCTAGGAGGTGGATTGAAAAAGATCTTGCTGTGATTTATGTCACAGAGTGTTCTGCCTATGTTTTCCTCTATGAGTTTTATAGTATCCAGCCTTACATTTAGGTCTTTAATCCATTTTGAGTTTATTTTTGTGTATGGTGTTAGAGAGTGTTCTAATTTCATTCATTTACAGGTAGCTGTCCAGTTTTCCCAGCACCACTGATTGAAGAGACTGTCTTTTCTCCATCGTATATTCTTGCCTCCTTTGTCATAGATTAGGTGACCACAGGTTCGTGGGTTTATCTCTGGGCTTTCTATTCCTGTTCCATTGATCTATATTTCTGGTTTTGTGCCAGTACCATACTGTTTTGATTAATGTAGCTTTGATTACTGTTTTGGTTCCTGTAGCTTTGATTACTGTTTTGGTTCCTCCAGCTATGTTTTTCTTTCTCAAGGTTGCCTTATCTATTCAGGATCTTTTGTATTTCCATACAAATTGTAAAGTTGTTTGTTCTAATTCTGTGAAAAATGCCATTGTTAATTTCATGGGGATTGCATTGAATCTGTAGATTGCTTTGGGTAGTAATTTTCACAATATTGATTCTTCCAATCCAAGAACATGGTATGTCTCACTGTTTGTTTGTGTCATCTTTGATTTCTTTCATCAGTGTCTTATAGTTTTCTGAGTACAGGTCTTTTACCTCCTTAGGCAGGTTTATTCCTAGGTATTTTATTCTTTTTGAAGTGATGGTAAATGGGATTGTTTCCTTAATTTCTCTTTCTGATCTTTCATTGTTAGTGTATAGCAATGCCAGAGATTTCTGTGTATTAATTTTGTATCCTGAAACTTTACCTGATTCACTGATGAGCTCAAATAGTTTTCTGGTAGCATCTTTAGGATTTTCTATGTATAGTATCATGTCATCTCCATAGAGTGACAGTTTTACTTCTTTTCCAATTTGGATTCCTTTTATTTCTTTTTCTTCTCTGATTGCCATGGCCAGGACTTTCAAAACTGTGTTGGATAAAAGTGGCAAGAGTAGACATCCTTGTCTTGTTCTTGATCTTAGAGAAAATGCCTTCAGTTTTTCACCATTGAGAATGGAGAATGATTTTTGCTGTGGGTTTGTCATATATGGCCTTTATTATGTTGAGGTAGGTTCCCTCTATGTGTTTGTGGTCTCCTTTCCACAGGCTGCAGGATTGTAGTTCCTCTTGCTTCTGGTGTCTGCCCCCTGGTGGGTGAAGTTGGTCTGGAGGCTTATGTCATTATCCCCTTGATAAGGGGTTTGACTGGTATTGTGGTGACCAGAACCTGCCCTGGATATTGAGCGGGGCCTCCCGTTTGCTCTGTGGTTGTCCCTGCCCTGTCAGGGGCAGGACCTGCTCCATAGTTGTTGGAGTAGAGGCCCCCAGATCTGTTTCTTAGCTGTGTTTCTGATCTGCAGTGGGAGGTAGGCAGGATTGGGGCATTTCCACTGGGAGGGAAGCCACTGAGTATGTATTCCTCCTCTGGAGCTGTTCACCTGTGAATGTGCTCTGTTGTGTCCCCTTTTGCCCATTGTGTGGGCTTACAAAGTACACTGTTGTTGGAACTGCTCTCTGTCCCACCTTAACTGTGGGTATGCCGGCAATTGGCCTTGGTTGCTCTTAGGCATTGTTTTCACCAGGCCACTGGTGCAGGTCCCAGGACTGCAATAGTTGTGTACCTGGACCCACTGTGGGAGGTATGGAGGCAGCTCAGACTCTGGTCTGTCCCAACCCCTGTGTGTACGCTCCCACAAAGCCCACAGCTGCTAAAGCCAGACCCTTCTCAGCTACAGGAGCACTTGTTATCTGTTCTGATGTTCTGCAGGTGCTGAATTTAGGAAGCCGTCAGCGGAGGTGTAACTCCATGGTTCATGCAGCCAGGAGGAGATTTCAGCTCTTTTTCCTTAGTCACACAGCCCCTGGGGCTCAGCTATGGTTTCATCCCCCACTCTGCATGTGTTCCTCCCACCAGAGTCTGTTCCACAGGTTGCTGGAGCATGCGAGCCCATCAGGAGAGAGGGGGGCTAAGGTGGCGATCAGGCTGCCCAGGCGGTAGGGTGCTGGGTGGCAATCCAGATGCACGAGCCCGTCAGGCAGGAAGAAGCCGAGGTGGAGATTGGGGTGCGTGGGCTGCCCAGGTCGGGAGGGCACTGGGGTAGCAATTGGAACGCACGATCCCGTCAGGCAGGAGGGAGCCGAGACAGCGAGTAGTTTGCCCAGGCCGGGGTGGAGGGCGGAGGAGGCAATGGTGGGGGAGTGTGAGTCGGCTCTGGAGGGGTCCCTCCCTAGTGCCCATGGATGCGGGCGCCAACGCGTGAGTAGAGAGGCTGCAATGGCGGCCCTGCCCTCTGCGCGTCACTCAACAATGGCACTTCCCTTCTGTAGTGATCAGGGCTTCCTCCACGAGCATTCTGGGGTGTGAAGCTCCTCACTCCCGTCCCGCCAGGCTGTCTCCTCACGGCCAACAGCAGTCCCCTCTCTGGGTCTGCTCTCCAAACTCCACATTCCCCCGTGTGCCCTGGTGGACACCCGCCTCAGCCTGGGCTGTGGCATGGACCATCCCTGTAGGTCTCACTCTGTCCTGCCTGCCGCAGACCGGTTGCTGGGCTCTCCTCTAAGCCCCCGAGGCTCCCCTTCTGTCCCAGCTGACCTCCCCCCCTAGTGAGGGGGCTTCCCCAGATGCAGGAGCCTCTCCTCACCTTAACCTCCCTGCCAGGGGTGCAGGTCCTGTTCCACTTCTCCTCTTCCTTTCTTCTTTCTTTTGTTCTACCCAGTTATGTGGGAATCTTTCATGTCCTTTTAGGTGTCCAAGGTCCTCTGCTGGTGTTCAACAGGTGCTCTGTGAGAATTGTTCCATTTTTAGATGTATTCTTGGTGCGTTTGTGGGGAGAGATGAACTCCACGTCCTCCCACTCCTTCGCCATCTTGAGGGTCATCTAAACAAATTTTAAGTTTTAATAAAATTTAAGTTTTAAATTCCCATTTTTATTTTGTTTGAACTTGGTAAGAGGGAAAATCTGGTAAGAGGGAAAAAAAGTAAACTTTTCAATCACTATAATTTCCCACAGGCTGTTCTGCCAGGTTAGCCAATACTGAAGCCAGTTTACCATGGACATTTTCTAATTTAGCAGAATCAATTTGTAGACCAACTAAACAGATTAAGATACCAAATACTTTTCTTCCAATTAAAAAATCCAAGAGAAAATTTGCATGAATAAGAAAAATGATAGGCAAAGCCTCTGATGGAAGAAAGGAGAAAAATCGTAAGAATTTCTAAGCAGTTGAATGAAACAGGATGCTTTTGGAGGTACAATCTGGTGGTCCTGAGAAAGATAAAAGAGAAGGGGAAGAACTGAAGTGATTGCCAGAGAAAAATAGAGAAGGGAAGCAATAAAATGTCCTAGTTTAGAAGGCTCCAGTTTTTAACGTGAATTCTCCTGGAAAGTATATATATATATGTATGTATGCATTTATTATTTTATTGTACATTCAAGATGATAAATAATTTTGAGTTTAACACTATGGTAAATATTAAAAGACGGAGGTCCACTTGTATTGTCTTCCAAACGTACATCCATTTTATCTATGCTGTTTATTAAATAACTCATCATTTTCTTATGTAATTGAACTACCATAAAGATCATCTGTTACTTCTCATGTATACTGGATGTTGTTTCTGGACTCTCTATTTCGCTCCACTGGTCTATTTGTATTTGTCTTATACAAATACAATGTTTAATTAATTTTAATATTTTCAAATATGTGGTATATCATTGTGGTCCTTTTCTTGGCTACTCTTTGGTAATAGTAATTTTTTTTAAAAGAAATACTAATTTGAAGATTATTTTCTCCAATTAGAAAAAGCTGTTGAGTTTCTGATTAGAATTTCATTAAACATATATTTATTCAGGAAAAAAATTTTTAAATTAACTTTTCATTCTATCCAGTTTAAAATATGGTCTGATCTGGTAATTTAAATTTTTTTCAGTTTTTTTGTTTTTTCATTAAAAAAGTTCAGTCTGTAGTCTATTTCTCTTCCTACTTCTTTTTAAAAGATGGTATGCTGCTCTATGGGCATACTGAGTCTGTCCTCTCGGGAGTCTCCCCAAGAGTAGCACAAATGCCTCTTTAGTATTTTGAACACCTAGAAGAGAGCTGTTCATCTGACAGCTTATGCTTATCACGGTTCATCTCCTTTCACTTTGGTTGGGCATGCCATAGGCCTTTTTTTTAAAATTTTTATTTATTGTTTTATACAGCAGGTTCTGATTAGTTATCTATTTCAAACATATTAGTGTATATATGCAATCCCAGTCTCCACCACTACCCACCCACCTCGTTTTCCTCCCTTGGTGTCCATACATTTGTTCTCTACATCTGTCTCTGTTTCTGCCTTGCAAACCGGTTCATCTGTACCATTTTTCTAGATTCCACATATATGTGTTAATATACGATATTTGTTTTTCTCTTTCTGACTTACTTCACTCTGTATGACGGTCTCTAGTTCCATCCAAGTCTCTACAAATGACCCAATTTCATTCCTTTTTATGGTTGAGTAATATTCCATTGTATATATGTACCACATCTTCTTTATCCATTCGTCTGTCAATGGGCATTTAGATTGCTTCCATGACCTGGTAAAGAGTGCTGCAATGAATATTGGGGTGCATGTGTCTTTTTGAATTATGGTTTTCTCTGGTTATATGCCCAGTAGTGGGATTGCTGGGTCATATGGTAATTCTGTTTTTAGTTTTTTTTTGTTGTTGTTGTTGAAGTATTTATTAAATAGCATACAAATGCACAGTGGTAATCAAAATATATGTGTGTATATATACATACATATATGTAAATATATATATATATAACATATACATGTATAATCATTTCTTTTTATATATATATATATAAGGAAAAAACTAAAACAAAAAATATCATAACCACAAAAATTCTCTACTCTTCATTTTTTTCAAAAGAAAGACATATTAGCACCTCAGTGTCTTGATTTTATATTATTAAGTTACTCTGTGTTCCTTTAAAGGAAAGCTGCATGAAAGTAAATATAGTAGTCATTAGGGCTGGTTACAAATATGTCCTCTTCTCTTTCTGACACATGGTGAAACTATACTTCCCCAACCACCTTGAGATGATTTGCTATCCCCATGACTTGCTTTGGGGAAGGAAACAAGAAGGAAATGAAATGTGATATTTTGAGACTAAAGTTTTAAAAGCTAGACATGATTTGCCACATCCCAACTCCTCTGTCTTGGTGATCTCGAAGTACAAGTCCAGCTGAAACAGACTCTTTTGCCAACCCACCATGGGCGTGAGTTATGAGTGAGAAATAGGCTTTTATTTTTCAAAACCATTGTGATTCTGTGCATGCTAGTTAATGCAGCATAGTTTAGCCTGATTTGACTAATAGAGTTTTTCAAAATATAAGATTTACTGGTTTATACCCTTTAATATAAGTAATGCCCAATAATATGCTTTAAGAATTCACGTACTTAGAGTAGGGTTTTAACTAAAATCTTAAAGTATGCAAAGGTTTTATAAATTTCTTTGGGGAGCTCAGTTAAAGAGCTTATGTTACATTGCAGATGAATTCTGCAGTTATAAAATAATGGTAAACATAAACTGGTAGCTGAAAATATCCAAGCTAAAAGTCATTAAACTAGAATAAGTACTTGATAATGAATATAGACTGAGATAAATGCATATATTTAATCAAACGTTTCTGAAGGTGCTTTCTCTAACTGCGAAATTCAGAAGCACAGAAATAAATGCAAGTAATTTGAGTGCTCTGCACTGGCATTTTTTTTTTTTTTTTTAACATCTTTATTGAAGTATAATTGCCTTACAATGGTGTGTTAGCTTCTGCTTTATAACAAAGTGAATCAGTTATACATATACAATATGTTCCCATTTCTCTTCCCTCTTGCATCTCCCTCCCTCCCACCCTCCCCATCCCACCCCTCTAGGTGGTCACAAAGCACCAAGCTGATCTCCCTGTGCTATGCGGCTGCTTCCCACTAGCTATCTATTTTACATTTGGTAGTGTATATATGTCCATGACACTCTCTCACCCTGTCACATCTCACCCCACCCCCTCCCCATATCCTCAAGTCCATTCTCTAGTAGGTCTGTGTCTTTATTCCCGTCTTGCCACTAGGTTCTTCATGGCCTTTTTTTTTTTTTTTTCCTTAGATTCCGTATATATGTGTTAGCATACTGTATTTGTTTTTCTCTTTCTGACTTACTTCACTCTGTATGACAGACTCTAACTCCATCCACCTCATTACAAATACCTCCATTTCATTTCTTTTTATGGCTGAGTAATATTCCATTGTATATATGTGCCACATCTTCTTTAACCATTCATCTGTCGATGGACATTTAGGTTGCTTCCATGTCCTGGCTATTGTAAATAGAGCTGCAATGAACATTTTGGTACATGACTCTTTTTGACCTATGGTTTTCTCAGGGTATATGCCCAGTAGTGGGATTGCTGGGTCGTATGGTAGTTCTATTTGTAGTTTTTTAAGGAACCTCCATACTGTTCTCCATAGTGGCTGTATCAATTTACATTCCCACCAACAGTGCAAGACGGTTTCCTTTTGTCCACGCACTCTCCAGCATTTGCTGTTTGTAGATTTTCTGATGATGACCATTTTAACCGTTGTGAGATGATATCTCATTGTAGTTTTGATTTGCATTTCTCTAGTGATTAATGATGTTGAACATTCTTTCATGTGTTTGTTGGCAATCTGTATATCTTCTTTGGAGAAATGTCTATTTAGGTCTTCTGCCCATTTTTGGATTGGGTTGTTCGTTTTTTTGTTATTGAGCTTCATGAGCTGTTTATATATTTTTGGAGATTAATCCTTTGTCCTTTGATTTGTTTGCAAATATTTTCTCCCATTCTGAGGCTTGTCTTTTCATCTTGTTTATAGATGCCTTTGCTATGTAAAAGCTTTTAAGTGTCGTTAGGTCCCATTTGTTTATTTTTGTGTTTATTTCCATTACTCTAGGAGGTGGGTCAAAAAAGATTTTGCTGTTATTTATGTCAAAGAATGTTCTTACTATGTTTTCTTCTAAGAGTTTTATAGTGTCCCATCTTACATTGAGGTCTTTAATCCATTTTGAGTTTATTTTTGTGTATGGTGTTAGGGAGTGTTCTAATTTCATTCTTTTACATGTAGCTGTCCAGTTTTACCAGCACCACGTATTGAAGAGGCTGTCTTTTCTCCATTGTATATCTTTGCTTCCTTTGTCATAGATTAGTCGATTAGGTGTGTGGCTTTACCTCTGGGCTTTCTGTCTTGTTCCATTGACCTATATTTCTGTTTTTGTGCCAACACCGTATTGTCTTGATTACTGTAGCTATGTAGTATAGTCTGAAGTCAGGCAGTCTGATTCCCCCAGTTCCGTTTTTTCCCTCAAGATTGCTTTGGCTATTTGGGGTCTTCTGTGGCACCATACAAATGTTAAGATTTTTTTGTTCTTGTTCTGTAAAAAATGCCATTGGTAATTTGATAGGGATTGCATTGAATCTGTAGATTGCTTTGGGTAGTATAGTCATTGTCACAATATTGATTCTTCCAATCCAAGAACATGGTATATCTCTCCATCTCTTTGTGTCATCTTTGATTTCTTTCATCAGTGTCTTATAGTTCTCTGAGTACAGATCTTTTACCTCCTTAGCTAGGTTTATTCCTAGGTATTTTATTCTTTTTGTTGCAGTGGTGAATGGGATTGTTTCCTTAATTTCTCTTTCTGATCTTTCGTTCTTAGTGTATAGGAATGCAAAAGATTTCTGTGCTTTAATTTTGTATCCTGCAACTTTACCAAATTCATTGATTAGCTCTAGTAGTTTTCTGGTGGCATCTTTAGGATTCTCTATGTATAGTATCATGTGATCTGCAAACAGTAACAGTTTTACTTCTTCTTTTCCAATTTGTGTATTGTTTTATTTCTTTTTCTTCTCTGATTGCCATGGCTAGGACTTCCAAAACTCTGTTGAATAATACTGGCAAGAGTGGACATCCTTGTCTTGTTCCTGATCTTAGGGGAAAAGCTTTCAGTTTTTCACCATTGAGAATGATTTACTGTGGGTTTGTCGTATATTGCCTTTATTATGTTTAGGTGGGTTCTCTCTTTGCCCACTTTCTGGAGAGTTTTTATCATAACAGGGTGTTGAATTTTGTCAAAAGCTTTTTCTGCATCTGTTGAGATGATCATATGGTTTTTACTCTTCAGTTTGTTTATGTGGTGCATCACATTGATTGATTTGCGTATATTGAAGAATCCTTGCATTCCTGGGATAAATCCCACTTGTTCATGGTGTATGATCCTTTTAATGTGTTGTTGGATTCTGTTTGCTAGTATTTTGTGAGGATTTTTACGTCTATATTTATCAGTGATATTGGTCTGTAATTTTCTTTTTGCATAGTATCTTTGTCTGGTTTTGGTATCAGGGTGATGGTGGCCTCATAGAATGAGTTTGGGAGTGTTCCTTCCTCTGCAATGTTTTGGAAGAGTTTGAGAAGGATGGTTGTTAGCTCTTCTCCAAATGTTTGACAGAATTCACCTGTGAAGCCAGCTGGTCTTGGATTTTGTTTGTTGGGAGATTTTAATCACAGTTTCAATTTCATTACTTGTGATTGGTCTGTTCATATTTTCTATTTCTTCCTGGTTCAGTCTTGGAAGGTTATACGTTTCTAAGAATTTGTCCATTTCTTCCAGGTTGTCCATTTTATTGGCATAGAGTTGCTTGTAGTAGTCTCTTAGGATGATTTGTATTTCTGCAGTGTCTGTTGTAACTTCTTCTTTTTCATTTCTAATTTTATTGATTTGAGTCCTCTCCCTCTTTTTCTTGATGAGTCTGGCTAAAGGTTTATCAGGTTTGTTTATCTTCTCAAGGAACCAGCTTTTAGTTTTATTCATCTTTGCTGTCGTTTTCTTTGTTTCTGTTTCATTTATTTCTGCTCTGATCTTTATGATTTCTTTCCTTCTACTAACTTTGGGTTTTGTTTGTTCTTCTTTCTCTAGTTGCTTTAGGTGTAAGTTTAGGTTGTTTATTTGAGATTTTTCTTGTTTCTTGAGATAGGATTGTATTGCTATAAAATTCCCTCTTAGAACTGATTTTGCTGCATCCCATAGGTTTTGGATTGTCATGTTTTCCTTGTCATTTGTCTCTAGGTATTTTTTGATTTCCTCTTTGATTTCTTCAGTGATCTCTTGGGTAATTAGTAACGTATTGTTTAGCTTCCATGTGTTTGTGTTTTTTACGTTTTTTTCCCCGTAATCTATTTCTAATCTCATAGAGTTGTGGTTGGAAAAGATGCTTGATATGATTTCAGTTTTCTTAAATTTACTGAGGCTTGATTTGTGACCCAAGATGTGATCTATCCTGGAGAATGTTCTGTGTGTACTGGAGAAGAAAGTGTGATCTGCTGTTTTTGGATGGAATGTCCTATAGATATCAATTAAGTCTATCTGGTCTGTTGTATCATTTAATGCTTGTGTTTCCTCATTAATTTTCTATTTGGATGATCTGTCCATTGGTGTAAGTGAGGTTTTAAAGTCCCCCAGTATTATTGTGTTACTGTTGATTTCCTCTTTTATAGCTGTTAGCATTTGCCTTATGTATTGAGGTGCACCTATGTTGGGTCCATATATATTTATAATTGTTATATTTTCTTCTTGGATTGATCCCTTCATCATTATGTAGTGTCCTTCCTTGTCTTTTGTAACATTCTTTATTTTGAAGTCTATTTTAGCTGATATGAGTATTACTACTCTAGCTTTCTTTTGATTTCCATTTGCATGGAATATCTTTTTCCATCCCCTCACTTTCAGTCTGTATGTGTCCCTAGGTCTGAAGTGGGTCTCTTGTAGACAGTATATATATGGTCTTGTTTTTGTATCCATTCGTCGAGCCTGTGTCTTTTGGTTGGAGCATTTAATCCATTCACGTTTAAGGTAGTTATCAATATGTATGTTCCTATTACCATTTTCTTAATTCTTTTGGGTTTATTTTTGTACGTCCTTTTCTTCTCTCGTGTTTCCCACTTAGAGAAGTTCCTTTAGCATTTGTTGTAGAGCTAATTTGGTGGTGCTGAATTCTCTTAGCCTTTGCTTGTCTGTGAAGCTTTTGATTTCTCCATTGAATATGAATGAGATCCTTGCTGGGTAGAGTAATCTTGGTTGTAGGTTCTTCCCTTTCATCACTTTAATATATCATACCACTCCCTTCTGGCTAGTAGAATTTCTGCTGAGAAATCAGCTGTTAACTTTATGGGAGTTCCCTTTTATGTTACTTGTCATTTTTCCCTTGTTGCTTTTAATAATTTTTCTTTGTCTTTAATTTTTGTCAGTTTGATTACTATGTGTCTCAGCGTGCTTCTCCTTGGGTTTATCCTGCCTGAGACTCTCTGTGCTTCCTGGACTTGGGTGCCTATTTCCTTTCCCATGTTAAGGAAATTTTCGACTATAATCTCTTCAAATATATTCTTGGGTCCTTTCTCTCTCTCTCTTCTCCTTCTGGGACCCCTGTAATGTGAATGTTGGTGCATTTAATGTTGTCCCAGAGGTCTCTTAGGCTGTCTTCATTTCTTTTCACTCCTTTTTCTTTATTCTGTTCCACGACAGTGAATTCCACCATTCTGTCTTCCAGGTCACTTAACCGTTCTTCTGCCTCAGTTATTCTGCTGTTGATTCCTTCTAGTGTACTTTTCATTTCTGTTATTGTATTGTTCATCTCTGTTTGTTTGTTCTTTAATTCTTCTAGGTCCTTGTTAAACATTTCTTGCATCTTCTCGATCTTTGCCTCCATTCTTTTTCCGAGGTCCTGGATCATCTTCACTAACATTATTCTGAATTCTTTTTCTGGAAGGTTGCCTATCTCCACTTCATTTAGTTGTTTTTCTGGGGTTTTATCTTGTTCCTTCATCTGATACATAGTCCTCTGCTTTTTCGTTTTGTTTATCTTTCTGTGAATGTGGTTTTTGTTCCACAGGCTGCAGGATTGTAGTTCTTCTTGCTTCTGCTATCTGCCCTCTGGTGGATGAGGCTATCTAAGAGGCTTGTGCAAGCTTCCTGATGGAAGGGACTGGTAGTGGGTAGAGCTGGGTGTTGCTCTGGTGAGCAGAGCTCAGTAAAACTTTAATCTGCTTGTCTGCTGATGGGTAGGGCTGAGTTCCCTCCCTGTTGGTTGTTTGGCCTGAGGCGACCCAGCAGTGGAGCCTACAGTCTCTTTGGTGGGACTAATGGCAGACTCTGGGAGGATTCACTCCAAGGAGTACTTCACAGAACTTCTGCTGCCAATGTCCTTGTCCCTGCGTTGAACTTCTCCTTTGTCTTTGGATGTGGGGTATCCCCTATGGTGAGTTCTAGTGTCTTCCTGTCGATCACCATAGGCCTTTTAAGGGCTGTTTCACAGATAAAGAAAACCTAGCAGAGGGTCTGAAGTAACCCCACAAATCCATGAAGTGACCAAATTTTTAAAACTGGGTGTTCTCCTCCTTTGTAGACTGTATTTGGGAGTCTAGAATGAGGTGAGGGGTGGAAGTATTATTTCTTTATTCCACTTGCTCTTGAATTGGTGGCTTGGACATGTGAGCATCCTTTGGAGTATTCCTAAGTAAAGGATACGAGTGGTAGGGGTCCTCAGGCAACAATCAGAAGAAGAGAACTGCATTATTTTTTCAGGTCATGATAATAGGGAACATGATTGGTACATGGAAAAGGTCTTGGTATTTTCTTTACTTTGAGCAAATATCAATTTTAATTGACCTAAGTTAATTTAATTGTGCTGTTTTAGTTTATTACTTTCCCTACTAATTTGCTTGAACTGGAAAATAATTGCAAGTTTTAAAAATTCTTAAAAAAAAATTCTTTTGATAATCCCAATTTCCTTTACAAGGAGTGAAAATTTCAGCAATTTCCTTTATTTTTTACATCAACATTTTGGCAGTGATCCATTTCTTTTGTCTAAAGTAATCTTTCTCTTGAAATGTGAATCAATGAATCATGGGCCCACTAAGAAGAAGGATTATGATATTTTCATCACTGATGTCTGTAGAATATCGCATATAGCCTGACATATATTAGATACACAAGTAAATATCTGTTAATGAATGAATGGGTAAAGAAATGTATCCTGTGTGGTTGCCAAGTCAGATTTTTTAATTAATGTTTTTCTAGGAATTAATTTGCTCAAGTATAACATATTTTTGTTAGGAAACTTTTAAGTATGAGAGAGTGTTGGCTTACAAATTAATCAATAAGGGAAATAAAAATAAGCGAATTATGATATAATTGAAGTACTTTCCAAATCAGGAAATGCAAAACTGAATGACAAAGTTACAATGTTAAAGGTGAAAACTGCCATTCAAAGACGAGATATCACAGACTATTAAAGGAAGAATAAACTCTAAAAGAAAACAGTCAAAGTAACCTTAAAGTTATTCAGGATTTTTTTTCCCCCGGATGGTTACCCAATTGTCTCTTTACTACTATTCATTAAATAATTAATCTTTTCCTCATGGATTTGAATTAGCACCTTTTATTATAAACTGAATGGATTTATTTATGGACTCTGTTTTGTTGCACAAACTATAAGTATTGAGTCCAAAAAGTTATCTTTTTTCAATTTTTAAAATTTTAATTTAACTAAATTAATTATATAATTAAATAAACTAAAATTTTGATTTATTTTTAATTGAAGAATAGTTGATTTACAATGTGTTAATTTCTGCTGTATAGCAAAGTGATTCAGTTATACATATATACACATTCTTTTTTAATATTCTTTTCCATTATGGTTTATCATAGGATGTTGAATATAGTTTTCTGAGCTATACAGTAGGACCTTGTTGTTTATCCATTCTATATATAATAGTTTACATCTGCTAACCCCAACCTCCCCCTCCATCTCTCCCACAACTCCCTCCTCCTTGGCGACCACAAATCTGTTCTCTATGTCCATGAGTCAGTTTCTGTTTCGTAGATAGGTTAGTTTGTGTCATATTTTAGATTCCACATATAAATGATATCATATGATATTTGTCTTTCTTTTTCTGACTTCACTTAGTATGATAATCTCTAGTTGGATCCATGTTGCTGCAAATGGCATTATTTCATTCTTTTTTTTAAGCTGGATAATATTTCATTGTATATATGTACTACATCTTCTGTATCCGTTCATCTGTCAGTGGACATTTAGGTTGTTTCCATGTGTTGGCTATTGTGAATAGTGCTGCTATGAACATAAGGGTGCATGTATCTTTTTGAATTACAGCTTTGTCTGGATATATGCCCAGGACTGGGATTGCTGGATCATATGGTAATTCTATTTTTAGTTTTCTTAGGAACCTCCATACTGTTTTCCACTGTAGCTGCACCAACTTACATTCCCACCAACAGTGTAGGAGGGTTCCCTTTTCTCCACACCCTCTTGCAGAATCTGTTACTTGTAGACTTTTTAATGATGGTCATTCTGACTGGTGTGAGGTAGTACCTTTTTGTAGTTTTGATTTGCATTTCTCTAATAATTAGCAATGTTGAGCATCTTTTCATGTGCCTACTGGCCATCTGTATTTCTTCTTTGGAGAAATGTCTGTTAAGGTCTTCTGCCCATTTTTCAATTGGGTTGTTTGGTTTTTTTGTTGTTGTTGAGCTGCTTATATATTTTGGAAATTAAGCCGTTGTCAGTTGTATCGTTTGCAAATATATTATCCCATTCTTTAGGTTGTCTTTTCATTTTGTTTATGGTTTCCTTTGCTGTCCAAAATCTTGTAAGTTTGATTAGGTCCCATTTTTTGTTTTGTTTTGTTTTTATGTCTATTGCCTTGGAAGACTGACTTTAGAAAACTTGGGTACCATTTATGTCAGAGAATGTTTTCCCTATGATCTCTTGTAGGAGTTTTATGGTGTCATGTCTTATATTTAAGTATTTAAGCCATTTTGAGTTTATTTTTGTGTATGGTGAGAGACTGTGCTCTAACTTCATGGATTTACTTGTGGTCCAACTTTCCCAACACCATTTGCTAAAGAAACTGTCTTTTTCCCAATGTATATTCTTGCCTCCTTTGTGGAAGATTAATTGACTGTAGGTGTGTGGGTTCATTTCTGGGCTCTCTATTCTGTTCCATTGATCTATGTGTCTGTTTTTGTGCCAGTACCATGCTGTTTTGATTACTGTAGGTTTGTAGTATTGTCTGAAGTCTGGGAGGATTATGCTTCCTGCTTTGTTCTTTTTCTTCAGGATTGCTTTGGCAATTCTGGGTCTTTTATGGTTCCACATGAATTTTAGGATTATTTGTTCTAGTTCTGTGAAAAATGTCATGGGTAATTTGATAGGGATCACAATAAAACTGTAGATTGCTTTGGGTAGTATGACCAATTTAACAATATTAATTCTTCCAATCCAAGAGCATGGGATATCTGCTCATTTCTTTGAGTCATTCAACAAGTTATCTTTCTTTAAAAATTTATTGTTTTATTTTATTGAAATATAGTTGCTTTACAGTGTTGTGCTAATCTCTGCTGTACAGCAGAGTGACTCAGTTATACACATATATAGACATCCTTTTTTTTATATTCTTTTCCATTATAGTTTATCACAGGATATTGAATATAGTTCCCTGTGCTATTCAGTAGGGCCTTGTTGTTTATCCATCCTATACATAATAGTTTACATCTGCTAACCACAAACTCCTAGTCCTTTCCTCCCCCACATCCCCTCCCCCTTGGCAACCACAAGTCTGTTCTCTATGTCTGTGAATCTCTTTCTGTTTTGTAGATAGGTTCATTTGTGCCATGTTTCAGATTCCACATATAAGTGATATCATATGGTATTTGTCTTTCTGTGTCTGACTTACTTCACTTAGTGTGATAATCTCTAGGTCCATCCATGTTGCTGCAAATGGTGTTATTTCGTTCTTTTTGAGGGCTGAGTAGTATTCCATTGTATATATGTACCACACACATCTTCTTTGTCCATTCATCTGTCGATGGACATTTTGGTCCTTTCCATGTCTTAGCTATTGAGAATAGTGCTGCTGTGAATATAGGGGTGCAGGTATCTTTTTGAATTATAGCTTTGTCTGGATATATGCCCAGGACTGGGATTGCTGGACCATATGGTAATTCTATTTTTAGTTTTCTGAGGAAACTCCACACTGTTTTCCATAGTGGCTGCACCAATTTACATTCCCACCAACAGTGTAGGAGGGTTCCCTTTTCTCCACACCCTCTCCAGCATTTATTTGTAGACTTTTTAGTGATGGCCATTCTGACCGGTGTGAGGTGGTATCTCATTGTAGTTTTGATTTGCGTTTCTCTAATAATTAGCGATGTTGAGCATTTTTTCATGTGCCTGCTGGCCATCTGTATTTCTTCTTTGGAGAAATGTCTATTAAGGTCTTCTGTCCATTTTTCGATTGGGTTGTCTGTTTTTTGTTTCAACAAGTTATCTTAACATGAGCCCACAAATTTAATCACTACCAAGGTAATGAAATAAAACTAACAGTACCCTAGAAGCCCTTTCTTGATAAATATTTATTGAGTGAATGAATGAATGAGAGTCTGTGGGGAGTAGTTAGGGTCTGTTTTCTACTCGTCATGTATAATATTATGAATGTATTGGGTGAAGACATAAATGTGCTTACTAAACCCACAAATAGCACAAAGATGGGAGATAGTAATAGATTGGTTTACAGACAAGTCTTCAAAATTTCTCAAAAGTCAGGGACCATGAAATGAAACTAAAATTATGTAATATAGAAATGTAAATGATTGAATGTCACTGTAAGTGCAGTATTGGGAAGAATTCACAACTCTCCTTTATGGGAATATGACAGTTTAGAAGTGTTATTTTAAAGGACACCATGAACAAAAAAATGTGACTATAATCTTAGCATGTTCATATTATTGCTTGCTGTCAGAACAATGATGGTTTGACCTCATCTGGCATGTTGTTACAGTTGTGGGCATTTTATCTGAAGAAGAATGATATGCTGGAGAATGTCTGCAGTGGAATGACAGGTGGCAGGAAGTCTGTGAACTTCAAATCCTTTTGTATAAAAGGCACGTTTAAAGAGAAGCGAATGTTATCTGAAGCACGGTGATAGAATTGGCAATGTTTTGCTTGAAAAGGAGTTGTAAAATGACATGAGCACTTTCTTTAAAGGCTTAAAGATTAGCAGTATGGTGAAAAGAATTATAGTTCTTGTCTGTAGTTCCAGAAGAGAATCTCACATTTGTTTGACATTTTCATGGTCCAGTGGTTAAGAGGATGGGTCCTGGAGACTGACTGGCTGGGTCCATGTGCCTGCTTTGTTGCCTGAGTCTCAATATTGCCATTTTAAAGATGAAAAAGGCTACCTCATCGAGCCTTTATTCAAATGAAATAATAATGCATGCTAAACTCTTAGTTCCATTCCTGTAGTAAACTTGAAACAGACATTATAATAGCAAATAGCAACTGTTCCCTTCTACCTTCTGTATCTCCTGTATTTTTATTGTTCTATCTTGTATTTCCTTTATTTAGGGAAATGTCCTATTTGTCCTATTGGCCAACTACCTCAATAGGACAATCTATAAAATGACTTTTCTTCTGACCTCAACTTTAACTTGCCCTTCCACCAACTTCTGCACCCAGCACTCCACTGACCCTGCTCTTACAAAGGTCAGCAATAACCAAATTGCCGAATGCAATAGATCCAAATCTTCATCTCACTTTGCCTTCTCTGCAATATTTTGACAAGCTTTTTTCTTCTTGGCTGTTGATATCACTTTCGTCTTGTTCTCTCTCCTTTTCATGTGAACACTATCCTTTGTAAATGCATCTTCATTTTTTTACCCATTAAATATTGGTGTTTCTTAGGGTTGGCCCTTTGCACAGCGCTCTGGGTGATCTTATCCAGCTGAGACCTAATGACTTACAAACTTGAATCCACAGTTTTGGAGTTTTAACTCCATTGTATAAATCTCCCTGAGTATTTCTATTTGGATGTCTTGGAGTCATCTGAAACTCAACAGTTGCTCCCAAATCCAAATTTTATTCTGCATTATCAGTTTTAGTAAATAGCAATTAAGCTAGCACCTGGAAGTTACTTTCCATCAATTCAACTTCATTAACATTTCTTGAAGAAATCTTCTTCTCACATCTCCTCTTCCTTCCTTCATTCAGCTCTCATTTTATCTTTCCTAGACTGAGGCAGTAGTCTTCCATCTAGTCTCCAACCCACTGTTTGCGTGGCTGCTAAAGTGGCAATGGCCTGGCCATGTGGTCAGGTAGAAAGTCAGTAGAAACCAGGCCTATTAAAGGGAGGCCTATATGGGGCATGGTCCTGTGGATATCACTGTGGGAATTTGAAGGAGGCATTAAAGTAAGACGTGTCAATGCCCATCAGAAGAACTCCCTTCCAGGTTTGGAAGGTGACTGAAATCAACAAGCAGATACCCCTGTGTGCTTCTGTGAGATACCATCGGGTCCATGAGATGAGTGGATTTGGAGGCACTGCAGCAATGCAAAGATGAGCTAAATCTAGACGTATTCCTCTTGTACCCTCTGAGGCACAAAATGTCAGTAAGAGCTGTTCTGTCTGCCAGCAAAACAGACAGAGACTGCAGATGGCCCTGTGGCAGATTCTCTAGTGGGAAGGTCCTGAACAGAGCTCAGCAAGACAAGCTGAGGCTGCTGTTGGTAGCCCGGGGTTGGGGGGGAATACAAATGGGCCCTGACAGGAATAGACACTGACTCTAGACTGCTGGAAATACTCTGAATGCCATAAAAGAACTGGAACAGAAAATACTGCACCAATTTAAATGCTGAGCATCATTTCTTCAGACAAAGGAACTTGCTTTATAACTGATAATGTCCAACAGTAGGCAGAGACATATCCTCCTCAGATTACTAGTCTGACAGAATTGGACTGGGCAGTTAAAACATGGGTTGTCTAAAACAAGGGGAGGTGAAAGCATGAAGGGCTGGTTTACACACCTTCATTAGTGTGTGTTCATACTCAATGTGAACATGAGTGGGGCTAAAGGAGTGTCCCCACTGGATATTTTTCTGTTTTTTTGGTGGATCTGGCAAAGAGGGGATGGAGAAGGTGATGGTATAATTTCTTCCCCACATCACTTCAACTTTTTTTCTTTTTCTTACATGATGCAGTGATCATAGAACCAGGGCTGCAACTACAAGGGCTGGAAACAGGGATAATTCCTAAGCAAGAAACTATATTTTTAACCTTTATGTCAGACAGAATTCCTAAGGGCCTGATGGGGTAGGATGTATCTTCACCCATCTGGCAAAATTGGGATTAACGGTGAAGGCAGCTATATTGCTTGGTGGTAAAGATATCCCACTAGTTCTGTACCTTTGTAACCTTACTCTGTGTGAAGAGGAGTAGATGGAGGGGAGGCACTTGCTAGACTAGTATTGCTGCCTGCATTCTAGACCCGCACAATGGCCAAACCTAACGTTCCTTCCAAAGGTGGGAAAGTTTGAGTACAAACAGAGAGAAGTTAAAATAGTAGCTCTAGGTAAAGGAATGACTAAATGGGTTATGCAATGAGGGAAACTGAGTATTACATTAACACCTCATAAGAAGTTCAGAACAAGAGATGATAACTGTTTCTTAGCTCATTTATACCAGATGCCTGAAAGAGTGAAGCCGTATATTGCTGAGACCACTCTTGCTTTTGGAACCTGACAAGATGAAATGGAAGCCTGAAAATCTGAGTGGCCTCCCCCTGGGAGGTATTTTCATACAATATGATGGTGGACTTGACAGTTACTAATGACTGAATGAGATTCTAGGACCAGTATCTTGATTTTTATGATCGTTTACTGTAAGGGATCTATGTTCAAAGACCCGGGGGGTTGACAGTGATATAGTGATTCATAAGAAATATATCTATTTGGTCACTCAGATATTCAGAGAAATATGTATTTCTCATGTGTATTTGGTCTTGGTCCATGTTTTCTGGCTCATAGTTATAAAACCCTTGGAATTTCCCAAGTGATGGGAGCAATAAAGTTGTCTTGTGTTATGTTAATGAGGTGACTTCAGGAACTCACCCGAGGATGGGGGCTGTTTGCCAGGAGGACGGACCATGTGATTAGAGTGTTGGAACTTTCAGTCCCACCCTCAGACCTCCAGGGAGGGGAGAGGGGCTGGAGATGGAGTTCATTCACCAACGGTCAGTGGTTTAATCAGTCATGCCTATGTAATGAAGCTTCCCTGAAAACCCAAAAGAATGGGTTCAGAGAGCTTCCAAGTTGAACATGTGGAGGTGCTGGGAGAGTGATGAGCCTGGTGTGGGTTGAAAGCTCTGATCTTGGGTGGCCTCAGCCTGCAGCGGCTTGAAGCAGGATCTCAGTTCCCCAACTAGAGATTGACGTCAGGCAGTGAGAGTGCTAAATCCTCGCCACTAGACCACGAGGGCCAGTGACAAGGCTCTGGCTTGTCCGCTTTGTAGAAATAAATTTCAACAAAGAGATGGAAAGTAGTGAAACAAGTAAAGTGTTTATTAGGAGGAAAAAGGTACGTGTGAATAGGCACACATGGGCAGGCTCCGAGAGAGAGTTGCGCTCACTTATATGGGGCACTTCTCCTGGGTTTCCTCTGGCCAATCATCTTGCTTTGCTTGGCTCTGAGTCCATATTTGGTATAACTCAGGGTCCTCCCCTGTGTGCACGAGAGTCTCTTAGCCAAGACGGATTGTAGCACAGAGGCCTATGGGAAGGTTGACGCCACCTATTATGGGGTGGTGCCTCCTCCCTTTTTGGTTCCCCAGGAGCCTTTCTTAGCATGTGTAGTTGGGAAGGTCTCCTTGACCTCAAGAATGAGAAACACGTGGTCTCTTTATCTTTTATCTTTTATCTGGGCAGGGCTCCGCTCCTCCTCGCTCCTGCTATTATCTTATCTTGGAGTGTCTGCCCACAGGGGACAGACTCCAGCTACTCAGCCTGGGGCCCATCTATCTCCTGCCTCAGCTCCATGCCCTTTCCCCATACCTTTCCCTATGCATCTCTTCCATCTGACTTTTCTTGAGTTCTATCCTTTTATAATAAATCGGTAATCCAGTAAGTAAATGTTTCTCTGAGTTCTGTGAGGTGCTCTAGCAAATTGATCCTGAGGAGACGGTCATGGGAACCCCTGATTTATAGCCAGTCTGGTGACAGCCTGGACTTGCAACTGGCATGTGAAGTTTTCGGGAGGGCAGTTTTGTAGGACTGAACCCTTTACCTGTGGAACCTGATGCTCTCTCCAGGAAGAGAGTGTCCAAATTAAGTAGAATTCTTGGACACCCAGCTGGTATCCGGAGAATTGCTTGTTGGTGGTGTGGTGAAACCTCACTCCTCTCTCCCACCCTGACCAGTGGAATTGGGTACAGGAATACAAATTATTACCCTTATGGTGGGGGACTCCCCTTCAATGCTCTAGCATTCCCTATCACCATATCCTACTTTATTTTCTCCACGGCAACTTGCACCAACAAGCATATTATATTTCCTTCCTTTTTTAAAAAATTTTTTATTGGAGTATAGTTGATTTACAATGTTGTTTTCCTTATTTCTTTATTGTCTTTCCCCTCATTAAAATGTATGATCAGTAAGGGCAAGTTTTGGGTTTTTTCTTTCTCACTTCCCACCATTCACAGCCAAGAATGGTGCCTGGCATATAGTAGATTAACAACTATTACTGAATGAATGAATGAATGAATGGATAGAGAGATACACACCACATGCCATTGCCTGTGTTCAGCAAATACCACTTCTCAATCTGTTTGAGGGATGGTTTCAGACATCTCACTAACCAAGTGGTCTTCTCAGACTCATAGTGCTTCACCATATTAGTGAAGCAATCGGGGAACCTTAGAACTGAATGTTTTCACATGGCATCTAGCATTCTCATTACACCTACCTTTGGATTGACCATTTATGTTAAATTCCCAATATTTTTACCTCTGGATGGAAAATAGAAGTTTCTTATGTGCTTGTTGTTCTTGGTCTTCATAGCCAAGTTCTAATAGAGTGTTTCAGAAGATATATAGTGATAATCCAATTAGATAAACATTTGTTCCATTTTTGTCCCCCAGAGGCCTCTAATGCATATGTTTGGAGATTTTTTTTCCCTACCTACTTTATTAGCTTTGAAAGTCAAAGCTGGATATCTAATCAGAAAGACAATTAGCAGTTCTCTGTGTTTCCAAGTTGGTGTTTTGTGTTTTTCTAAGTCCAGATGAGCTGCAAACGTCTTGCTCATTAGCTGGTAAGCACCGACCACTACAGACAGGCTTCTTTCTCCAGCTGCTCTCCCTAATGTTGCAGAAACCTTCCTTTTCAGTTCATTAAATTTAACTCCAGGCAATTACTAAAAGGCAAGATAATTCTTTTTTGTTGTTTCTTTGGCACTTCCAAAGTTCAGTCTCACATTAGCAACAGTGAGCCAGAGGGGTTTTTAAGTTTTTTTTTTTTTTTTTGGTAGTTATTTCAGAAGATAGGAACTTAAAAAAAAGATCCATTCCAAATGACAAATATTTAGCATTATTTTTCCTTTTATTTATATTGAAGTGCCCTCAACTGTAATCATTTTCTAATTTGGCTTTATAAGTACATGATCAGCAGGAAATATTTCTGAGTTTCATTTTGTACCAAAAATCTGGACTCTCAGTTTCCAATCAGTTGTTTGTAAGACTGAAAATAAATGGCTTGAAGGCCATTTTTAAAGCATAATTAAGAAATAGTTTGTGAATATGTATGTGCTCTGATTTTTCACTAATTTTTGCCAGTCCCCAGTTCTGAAAAATTAAAGATAGAGATAAGAGGATCTTATAGATAGGATCTTGGATAGTATTCTGTGTTATGAATGCACCATTATTTATTAAACTTTCCATTATTGATAGCCATTTATGTTGCATCCATATGTTTGTAATTACAAATGTGATAATGTCCTTATACTATATCATTGTTCACAGGCTTTATATCAATTATCTATCTACATACCTATCATCTTTGTCAACAGATGCTCGCACACACACAGTGTACACACCCATACCACACATGTTATCTATTATCTATCTTTCCCTCTTACTCTATCTATTTATCATATCTCTCTCTAGACTTTAGGATCAGTTCCTGGAAATGGAATTGGTAGGTCAAAGGATATGTTTATTTTTAATTAAAAAACAGTGCTAAAAGCCCTTCGTTGATTTGAATTAATATTTTCCCCACTAGTATAAACAAAAATCTTTTTTTCTTTTGCCTCATACTTCATAAGATCATATACTGTCAAACTTTATTTTCTTCATCTATAGGGTCATTGTTTTAAATGGCACTTCTTCAGCTATGAATGTTCATGAGAATCTTTTTCATAAGTTTAAAAGTCACTTACATGTTCTTCTCTGTTCTTCTGACCTTGTTCTTATATCCTACCAGAAAGTAAAATGGAACTCTCAATCAAGGTTTCTGGTCCCCCCTTAGTTTTTTTTTTTTTTTTTTTAAACAAACTTTGTATAATATGCAGGATCTGATAACTGCCAGTGGAAGGTACTGCTCTTAACAGTTATAGACTGTGTCTATGCATGGTGTTGTAGTCTAAGTAACATATGTACCAATTTACTGCTACATCTGCCTTGATTTAAATATTTTTGGCTAGGAATTGTTAATTTTTGAAAGCCAGTAGGATGCCTATTCTGAAGAGAATTGTATCAAAGTCCTCTTTAGTTTTTGGGTTTTTTTAAAATTTATTTATTTTTGGCCGCGTTGGGTCTTCGTTGCTGCTTGCGGTCTTTCTCTAGTTGCAGTGAGTGGGGCTGCTCTTCCTTGTGTGCTTCTCATTGCGGTGGCTTCTCCTGTTGCTGAGCACGGGCTCTAGGCGCGCAGGCTTTAGCAGTTGTGGCTTGCGGGCTCTAGAGCGCAGGCTCAGTAGTTGTGGCACAGGGGCTCAGTTGCTCCACGGCACGTGGGATCTTCCCAGACCAGGGCTCAAACGCGTGTCCCCTGCATTGGCAGGCGGATTCCTAACCACTGCGCCACCAGGGAAGTCCCATCTTTAGTTTAGTTTTTAATCGCTGAACAAATGTTGCCATAATCTTCTTGCAACATGCATTATACCATGATTACTACTAGACATGGCTTCAGTCCATCATTTTCTACTTCATTATTGGAGACATTTTAATTTGATTTAGCTGTGGATTCTTACTTATAGACGTTAGAATGAGCATGAGCATACAAAAATTAATTTTCTTGTAATTTTTAAAGATCTTTTAAACAAATATCAGATCAAAATCCTGTCCATTATGACTCCTTCTACAGTTAGGATACTTGCTTCTTGATTTATTTTTATAAATTATTTTTCCCATAGATAGCAAGGTAGTATCATCAGAAGACTTGTAGCCCTTGGGAAAAGATAGTAAAAAGTGATGAACACACACACACACACAAACCCCAGATGAATACTATAAATGAGGGAACCTTTTATAAAGATAAATTATGAAAGGGTACAGTTATACATCAGCTGTCAGACTGGCAGCTGGAGGGTCACTGGGGATGTGGTTTGACAGGGTTTTCATCACTATGAAAGACGAGGACACAGGCCTCTGACTCCCCTTAAGATGTTCACTCTCTCCTCCATACTACTTTCTAGACTCACTGCCTGACCCTGATTTTGAAATTCTTTTCACTCTTCCAGGAAATCAAGACATTGTATTCTAGAAGGAATGGATTTTAAATGGTCCATTAATGTATTTAACATGATTGCTGAATGTTCCCCTCTATTGTTCCAAAATGAATAATGGGGATTTGGGAAACACTTTGAATTGTAATTTTATTCTGTGCTTTCTGTTTTATTTTTGCTTGAAAGCAAGCAGATATTATAGCACTTGACTATTATTGATACCATAAAGTAAATTAATATAGTTTAAGACTTAATAGGATAGTCAGGCTGCTTTTATATCCTGGAACAAGGGTTTTTTTAAGAAATTTGCAATTGCCTTTTTCTTTTTTTTTTTTTTAACATCTTTATTGGAGTATAATTGCTTTACAATGGTGTGTTACTTTCTGCTTTATAACAAAGTGAATCAGTTATACATATATACCCATAACTCTTCCCTCTTGCATCTCCTCCCTCCCACCCTCCCTATCCCACCCCTCTAGGTGGTCACAGAGCACCGAGCTGATTTCCCTGTGCTATGCGGCTGCTTCCCACTAGCTAGCTATTTTACATTTGGTAGTGTATATATGTCCATGCCATTCTCTCACTTTGTCCCAGCTTACCCTTCCCCCTCCCTGTATCCTCAAGTCCATTCTCTAGTAGGTCTGCATCTTTATTCCCGTCTTGCCCCAGGTTCTTCATGACCATTTTTTTTTTTTTTTTTAGATTCTACATATATGTGTTAGCATAGAGTATTTGTTTTTCTCTTTCTGACTTACTTCACTCTGTATGACAGACTCTAGGTCCATCCACCTCACTACAAATAACTCAATTTCGTTTCTTTTTGTGGCTGAGTAATATTCCATTGTATATATGTGCCATATCTTCTTTATCCATTCATCTGTTGATGGACACTTAGGTTGCTTCCATGTCCTGACTATTGTAAATAGAGCTGCAATGAACATTGTGGTACATGACTCTTTTTGAATTATGGTTTTCTCAGGGTATATGCCCAGTAGTGGGATTGCTGGGTCGTATGGTAGTTCTATTTTTAGCTTTTTAAGGAACCTCCATACTGTTCTCCATAGTGGCTGTATCAATTTACATTCCCACCAACAGTGCAAGAGGGTTCCCTTTTCTCCACACCCTCTCCAGCATTAATTGTTTGTAGATTGTTTGATGATGGCCATTCTGACCGGTGTGAGATGATATCTCATTGTAGTTTTGATTTGCATTTCTCTAATGATTAATGATGTTGAGCATTCTTTCATGTGTTTGTTGGCAATCTGTGTATCTTCTTTGGAGAAATGTCTATTTAGGTCTTCTGCCCATTTTTGGATTGGGTTGTTTTTTTGATATTGAGCTGCATGAGCTGCTTGTAAATTTTGGAGATTAATCCTTTGTCAGTTGCTTCATTTGCAAATATTTTCTCCTATTCTGAGGGTTGTGTTTTCGTCTTGTTGATGGTTTCCTTTGCTGTGCAAAAGCTTTTAAATTTCATTAGGTCCCATTTGTTTATTTTTATTTTTATTTCCATTTCTCTAGAAGGTGGGTCAAAAAGGATCTTGCTGTGATTTATGTCGTAGAGTGTTCTGCCTATGTTTTCCTCTAAGGGTTTGATAGTGTTTGGCCTTACATTTAGGTCTTTAATCCATTTTGAGCTTATTTTTGTGTATGGTGTTAGGGAGTGTTCTAATTTCATTCTTTTACCTGTAGCTGCCCAGTTTTCCCAGCATCACTTATTGAAGAGGCTGTCTTTTCTCCACTGTATATTCTTGCCTCCTTTATCAAAGATAAGGTGACCATATGTGCGTTGGTTTATCTCTGGGCTTTCTATCTTGTTCCATTGATCTATATTTCTGTTTTTGTGCCAGTACCATACTGTCTTGATTACTGTAGCTTTGTAATATAGTCTGAAGTCAGGGAGCCTGATTCCTCCAGCTCCGTTTTCCTTTCTCAAGATTGCTTTGGCTATTCGGGGTCTTTTGTGTTTCCATACAAATTGTGAAAATTTTTGTTCTAGTTCTGTGAAAAATGCCATTGGTAATTTGATAGGGATTGCATTGAATCTGTAGATTGCTTTGGGTAGTACAGTCATTTTCACAATGTTGATTCTTCCAATCCAAGAACATGGTATATCTCTCCATCTATTTGTATCATCTTTAATTTCTTTCATCAGTGTCTTATAATTTTCTGCATACAGGTCTTTTGTCTCCTTAGGTAGGTTTATTCCTCGATATTGTATTCTTTTTGTTGCAATTGCCTTTTTCTTAATCAGCCTCCCTCCTTTATTTCTGGGTATTCCCTGCTCCCTCATGTCTCCCACTGGAATTTCCCATGCCATGAAATTAAAATTAAGAGAAAGCTATGACAGAATTCTCTTTCATAGACTCCATTCTCAAGACAGTTTTTCAAATTCCGTAGTCCACGTCTTCCTGGCATGTCCTCAGCTGTTATCCTTCCATGATGCCAGGCTCAGTCATTACTGATTTTATTTCTTTGAGTGCTCTGTTACTATTCTTCCCATGTCACAACATTGTGCTTTCTGAGGAATTTAGGTGAACCTACTTGTGGCAAGTGAAATGAATATAAAATGATTCATGATGGAGTACTGACAACTTTAAGCTTTGGATGAATTAGTTGGTCACTTAACCCTAGTGGTCTCTTTATAATTGATTTCCTAATTAACCTTAACTACTCTTTGTCCATAAACCTCACAGTTCACTAATTCTTTTGTTCAGGTATTCATCCAACAAGAATTTATTGTTCTTGCTATGTGTTGGGCTTCATTCCAGGCAAGGAACAAAACAGATAAAGACCTGGCCTCTCTCATGTGTGTGTGAGAGACAGTAAAAACACAACCACCATCCAAAAAGATACATAATATAAGGTGCCATAAAGAAAACTAAAGAAGAGCAGGAGGATAGAAGAGTGACAGTGTCAATGAAGGCTTCTCAGATGAGGTGGCATTTGAGCAGAGACCTGCATGAAGTAAGGGAGCTGCCAGGCCTATATCAACGGGAAGAGTGTTCCAGGTAGAGATAACAGTAAGGGCAGTGCTCTAAGGAAAGTGTGTGGTTTTAATAGAAGATTGGGTTCCAACTTCATCACCTCCATGTGACATTGGCCTCAAGGGTTAGCATGAGAGGGGAGGCGAGCATGCTCAGAAATAGCAGAGAGCTGGGGGCAGTGAAGCGGCAGGGGCCCTTGTAAGAGCATCTCTGCGTGGGATAGAAAACTAGATGTGGAGAAATAAAATTCAGAAAGTTTTCTTTACCAAAAAATTTAAATTTAACTGATGGCCTAAAATTAACAACCACTTTGGTATCACCAAAATTGCCATTTAAAAATGATATGTAATAGGGGACCAAATGCAAATAGCCAACATACAGGAAAAGATAAAAGTTGCTCACATTTGCTAGTCAGCAAGGAAATGAAAACAATGAGAGGGATTATTGATGTTTTGTTTTAGCCTGGACTGAGTGTTTTTCATAACTCAAATTGTGACCAAAGAGCTATGGGATTTGCATTATTAGAGTTGCCAAGGGGAGGACAAAGGACATTTTAGTGTGTTTGAAACAGTAATAGGAAAAGAAATGAAGCTGTTTTCTAATTGTATCTACTAAATTTAGCCCGTTTCTCTCTCTCTGTTCTCCTTTTCTACCCCTGTCCCCATCATATTCAGATTATATGATCAAGGAGAAAAATATGGCCGGATACGTATCAGACTGTTGACTTGAGTTACCTTGGCAGGGAGATGCTGTGGAGGAATGTGGAATGGGGGAGGGGGAGTGATCTGGAGAAAAAAAAGAAAAAAGACTGCAACATCTGAAAGTCTGACTGCATGTAAGCATTTTCGTATGTACATACTGTCTTCAGAGTAATTGACACCAAGACCTGTAAATTGTAGTGTGTGTTGGCTTTTCTTTGGAGTATGTTCAGAGTTTAATGAAAGGAATCACTAGGGACTCAGACCAGCAAAATGTAGACCAGATGTGTTCATATTTGTGTTTGCAGGACATAAATTAGAGATGCAAAATGAAAAATGAAGTTAGTGATTGACTATGAATGTCCAGATACATATAAAGAAATATGTGGGTTATTTAAAAAATTTTCATCTAGATTGAGCTGTAATGAACAATACAGAAAATAAGGAGACTGCAGATCACAGGTTTTTCAACAAGCGTTTGAGGCTAGCTGTATATTTGGAGTGGTTCATACACTGTGTTTAACAGGTTCCTTGCTCATTAGTTATATTTTAGCAAACAGCGATTTCAGAAAATGTTTTAGTTGCAAGCTACCCTAGCAGTAATTTATCTAATTTGTGCATCTCTTCCTGAATTTGTTAATGTGTGAATCTTAATTTTGGGAATGAAGGGGATCTTAATTTGTTAATGTGTGAGCTTCTGCCTTGTTTTTTAGGTTGGTCTTTTTCTGGTAGACATAGGGAAAATGGACAGGGAGAGGCTCGCCTTCTGACTGAGGGGGAAAGAAGAGCTGCACCGTATTCTAGAGTACCTTATGATCCTCTGCTATTTAGTCTTTTTAAATTTACTGGAAACCAAGAAGAGTTCCTTTGTCCAGGATGATTAATCTGTAGCCTCTGCAGACTTTGAAAGTAAAGGTTTGCATCTCTCAAACTTTCTAAATTGGAATTGTTAAAAAAAAAAAAAAAAGACCGAGGAAAGTGCAGTACAGTAGTAAAAAGATTTGGTTTTCCACTGAAAAAAAAATTTAACCCACATTTGAGCAGCAAATGGTGCAAATTAAAACACAGATACACATGAGTAGAATGAAAATGATTTCCGTGTTTATGTTCATCACCAACATAGTTATTTACAAATAACCCATATGAAAATGTAAAAAAAGCATATTACATCTTCACATGCCATCTATATTAACTGAATAAAGCTTAGTGACATTATTTGCAAATCTGTAGTTAATTGTACATAGACATTTTGTGCGTTAAAAAAGAAATGTACATAATTTAAAATAAATTACATTACACAATTTACAAAGTAATATTAACAAAAACTTCTTAGACAGCTGCCTCCTTACTTAAACAAAATATTAATAAATACTCAGGTAATTAAATTAACCAAGAAACATATTTAGGGGATTATAATTTATAGAAAGACATTGCAAATGTAATAAAGTTATATTTTACAATGACAGATACTGATCGCTTCAAATCTTTGTACTAGAAATAGGCAGGAAAAAGTATCAGAAAGGAAATCTTAGTGTTTCCTTTGAAAAAATAAACATAAATAGAGTCCTGAAAAATAGTTGGGAAAAGCTCACTGAGGGTTCAAAGTAGGTAATCTAGAAACTATTGTTTAAAAAAAAAATCTACAAAACACAAGACTGACACCCAGTGATAGTTTAAATAGACTAGAGGTTTTCGATCACTGGAAACATGACTCTCACAAGCTAAATGTCTTCATATAACTGCCATTTTAAGATCTGCCTTGGTAGAGGCACGAAAACATAAAACTACAAAATTAACTCTATCCATTTAGCATTTGTTTCACTCATTTCATTATGTAGACATAACCATTTTACAGTTTCCCTGCTAGATACAGAATTATATCGCACTGGAAAACATCCTTTTTATAAAGAGTCATGTCTGCTGGGCCCACACTCCAGTTTCAGACGCCTGAAATCCTGCCCTGCACTCCCAGCCACCTGAGGGCAGGACCAGAAGAGACAGGCAGAAGTTTCAGTTCTCACATCTTAATTAGACCCAGGAAAGATCACTGACGTGATTCCTCACAGATTTGTTCATGGACTGCTCTCCTTTCAATGCCCTCAAGCTTCAAGTGGAAATAGAACAAGAAACATATTTGAATTTGGTAATATTTTTACAAATAGTGAGACCCTAGATCATTTGGGAAGCCTGATTCTTGCAAATCTGTTCAAACCTTGATTCAGCCTAAGAATAAGCTCTTCTGTAAGTTTTGAAAGGTGCAGGCCTCCCTCGCTGTCTTGTAGGCTAGCACGTGGACAAAGGCACGAGGGGAAGATTGGTGGAGGCGGACAGTACTGGGTAGGACTAAATCTAAGGTAGGAATTGACATTTTTACAGAAAACGTCTATTTTTTTTTTCTTTTGGCATGTCCTCCACAGCTTTTCTTTTTCACTCATGTCTTTGACCAGTACACTCTGTTTAAATCAGCCTGTTCACACTCTAAATGACACTTTGACTCCAATAGGAAAGACATATAGGTATTCACCGCTTTTTTTTTTCTTATTAAAAATGTAGGCATGTTTAGCAGAAGGTGGTTCTGAGGGAAGCAGACAAGATTAGTTGTTGATAAGAGAGCAGAGTAGACAGAGATCAGGCACTGAATATCATCATAAAGGAGAAGGATATACAGGGAGTTAGAGGAGATTAAAAAAAAAATTGAGAGGTGTTACTTGCCACTATGACCACTGCCACCTGCCTTGAGGGTAGAGGAGCCATATAGCCAAAGCCTGCCAGCATGGCCCGAGACATGGACATTACATAGGGAAAAATACTAACCATGTTGAACACTAAATCTAGAGTGAAGGGTGATGTGTGTGTCATTTTCACTCATTAAGCATTTTTCCTTGTTTTGAATGTCTTAGATATATATGTAAACAAAAGCCATTACTAATATTTTACAGTGCCTAGCAGAGTGTCTTACATATGATAATTCAATAAATATTTGTCTTGTTATAGGTACTTGTGCTTTGTTATATTTAACAACATGCTTTTATGCACTCCTTTTTAAATTAGCTTTAAGCTACACCAGAGTCCTCAAAAGGGCTTTGAAATAAGGATTGTGGTCAATTTCCTAGATTAGATATTGATGAATGAGCAAATCACCCTCTTTCAAGAGAGATCAGTTATGCCACTTCTATGTCGTTTAAATGGAAACGGTCCAACAAAATAGCATAATACTGTGTCAATATTTTTCATTTCTTTTTTTGAAACCAAGCAAACCTTCATACTTATAGAACAGTAATTCTTAATCTTTGTGGGCTCACAGACCATTTTGGTAAGGCAAAAGTGTCAATAGACAAGTTACTACTATATTGCCCTCCTGAATTCTTAGAATGAACAGGAGGAATAAGGTTTTGATGAAATTCCAGGAAAGTACTTAACTCATTATTGACTCATGCCAGGAACAAAAATAAGGCCATTTTCATGTTATAAACATGAATATAGTAACCTTCATTTGTCCAAAATAGTCAGCTAGCTACATTCTCCTCTTTGTACCTTTCTAACAAGAGGCCATCCAGTATTTATTTATCCTAATGATGAACTTCCAGTATGCTCCCTAGTGTTAGATCACATTGAACCTAGTTTCCTTCATATCTGTAAAAGGTAATCAATTATGAATAAAATTATCTTGTATTTTCATGACATTTTATAATGTTGATCTATTCATTTAATTTTAACAATATAGATAGGATGATACTGATCTGCTTTCTGAATTAATGACTTTTAAATGATTGTAAGTATAGCATTAGTAGCAACAACATTTTATTCTAGTCAACAATTTCAAGGGTATTGGGTATGGCACGCATTTCGTAAGACTGTCAGTGAAACTCTTCAAGTAACTGCAACGGACTATTTCTCAACCATTTTGGACAAATGGAGTTCATTTTATTCAAAGAGATCAACTTGAGGATTATCTGGAAGACCCCTGAGTACATATATTGACAATCACAGTTTTAGGGTGACAATATTATTTTTGTCTTCCTCTTTAATAAGACAGATGAAATGGAATTTGTTTTTATGCTTTTCCTTGTTTAAATCCTTGGTTTAAGGTAAAATTCTCATTTTCCTGACATGCTGTTTGCTTAGAAATGATTTACATGTTGCTTAATACAGTGAATGTTGAATAAGGAATTAGTGCTTACCACATTTAATGCTTATCGAAATATGTAGAAATCTGTTTATTTGAGGGACAACGACATTCCAATCTATCTTTTGTAATCTTTGCAAATACTCTAGCAAACAGTAGGGGGAGTTCAAACTCTAGTATGAAGGTAAGATACCTTCTAGTCCAAACCACTTGTATAGCTACACAGCTACGTTTAAGATAGAATAGCTTGTGATGCTATTTTTTAAAGACCTGAAAACGTAACGTCCTTCCGTCTCCCAAAGGTTGTCGCAATAAATGTTGCCTGAAAAATGGTATCGCTTTTTAATGGCATCTTTTGAATTTTCCTTTCATACGAAAGAAACCAGCCGAGTTAGATATCATTTTACTGTGCCATTCCCAGGGCTACATCTGTGAAAAATATAGCTACTTCCAATACAGTGATAAGCTGAATGACTGTTTTTCATTTTTGAAATTAAACACTGATTGCAGTCTGAGGGTAAATGAATGAAAGCTCAAGATTACACAATGGAGAGTGAGTTAGCACTGAAAAAGCTTCTAGACCAGGGACCAGCAAACCACAACAAATGTGGCCTGCTGACTTCTTTTAAAGGAAGTTTTATTGGAAAACATCCATGCTCATTCTTTTATGTACTGTACTGTGTATTGTCTATGGCTGCATTCTCACAACAGCAGAATGGAGAAGTTGCAACATAGACCTGGCTGAAAATCTTTACCATCTCACCTTTTACAGAAAAAAGTGTGCCACCCTTGGTCTAGATATTTAATGAAGCCCTGAACAAAATATTTATTCTTCTCTTTTAAAAATTCTAGTTTTTGATATCATACATTAAAAAGACTCGCTTCAAATTTTACCGGTGAGAAAGACAAAACCATGGATTTTGAAATACGTTCCATCTGAAACTAGGAAAACAAATCAGGGAGAAAGAAAAAAATCAACACACAATTTTGATTTCTTTTAGTTACAAAAATCACGAACACATTATTTTTTCCGTCTGCTCAAAATTAAAAAGACAACCAGCTCCTTTTTTTCTTTTCTTTTCTTTTTTTAACAAAGATAACAAGTATAAAAATCTAGTCATAAACAGCCTTCAAAGTACAATTAAAAAGCCAACTAGAGGGATCCATCTATCTTTTGGAGGGTTAGTGAGTTCGGGACTTAAACACTTAAATTACCGCCATGTTGTTGATTTCACAATGGCTGCAGTGATGAGGAAGAATGTGAGCAGCAGATGTAATAGCTAATTCCATCCTGTCGCCATCCCAACAGAACTTCACTCTCTTTAGGACACAAGAACTTGTAAATGTCTCCATGACACTCTGAGCACACATGTCTTCATCCCATATGAAAAGAGGCAGTTTCTATGGCAATACTGGTTAAGTGCCTATCATGCTGCACTAATATAGTGCAAAAATGTGCCTTCCATATAGCAAAAAAGATGCAGGCAACCAGTTTGAAAATTAGAGAAAGTAGAAACATACTATATTAACACAAGCAAATTAGTTTTCCAGACAATAACCGCTATAAAATACGGAACTTAAGGACTCTTCTAAGGTACTAGTACCTGTCCAGCATTTGTAGTTTGGAGAGAGACAAGAATTAAGTCTTATAAAAGGGTCTTTGCCTTTGAAATGCAGGTCAATGAAACTATCATCAATCACCAGGATGCTGAATTTATTCAGTGGGTTTTCTGCTCAGTTTAGAGTTTATCTTTATTCACCATTAAAATTGCTTATTAACAAGTACATAATCTGACATAATGTGTATCATCAATTGAGTATATATGTTGTTATGTTTGACTATAGTAGCGTAGAGATCTTGGTATAAACTCTTCATGCGAAAATGTTACTATGGTTAACTGCAGACAGAGGCTTGCATCAGGCATCCTAACTGGCCAATCCCACCACCGTTATTTTAGAGATGAAAGTGAATTATCAGTTGGTAGATTTCAGAAAGATCACATAAAACTCTCAGAATGCAGCATGTATTCAACTAAATCTCCTAGAATTCTCAAGGCTGATGGTTTCTATGTAAGTGGTACTGTCTTGATATCTCCAGTGGCACTGTGATTTTCACTCTTAATGATGATCTTTTAAGAAGTTACAATGTATTTTAATCCATACAGTTTGAATAGCTTTGTGGCCTCTGGATATCTACAGCAAAGGTAGAAAGCTGAGACTGGTTGTTGCAGGATAAGTTATGGTTTACATGTCTGCATCTCCATCATAGGCTAAGGTTAAAGGTTTCAGTCGGTTGTTTTGCCTTCTTTGGGGTTTCTTTGGCTTTTTGCTGTAAAGAAAAAAAAATCATTAAAAATGGGAGAAAGAAAATCAATATTCAATTGCAATTTTTATTGTTTTAAATGAAAAAATTGGAAACATTGATAAACCTAAATTGCTTAATTGCCTACACTGCCTAAATTCAACCTTAAAATTTGATTTTCTGGTTTTTTAATTTCTCTGTTTTATGCTCTGAATAAACTTGAAACAGAAACCTTGAAATATTTTATTATCCTGTAAAAGATGAATTGTTTAAATGGAATTCCTCTAGTACTAACAATGGAAATAATGTTATAGTATAATCATTTATATTTGTCCATAAACTTTTATAAATAACACAATTTATAATTAATGTTTCAAAAGATAGTTGAATTGGTTATTACCATAATATCTTCCTCAGCAGTAATTCAATATAAAAATCTACAGTTCATCGTAAGTATACAAAGTAATATTTGCTTATAGAACCAAGGAGAACATACTTGAGAAGATGGCCTGGGGCAGCTCTGGCTCATCTTCAGAAATTAAATGGCTCAGATTTGGTAGTTTTTAGACTATCTAAGACTAAAGCCATGCTTATTCAGAAATTCAGATGAACACTAATGTGGAATACTTATTTGAGACATTAGATTGCTGTTCCTGGTTATGGCCAGTTGAAAGTGTTTCCTCTGAAATAGAGATCCCCTTAGATTTTGAAATATTTAAACACTCACCAAGCTAGATAGATCATGGAGACAATGAAGACGAGTAACACAAATGCCCCAGCTGCTACACCGTAAACCCAGGTCTTTAGTCTCCCATCTAAGAAGAATGGATATTAGTCATTAATTTACATTAGTCTGGTATATATATGACAGTCTTTAACTACAACCAATGACCAGTCACATATGACCAAGTCCTTTCAAAACTCAAAATGAATTATTGCTTAGGCATAATTAATGATTAATGCAAAGCTGCTATAGTGAGTTAGATGGTCCTTCATTAAAGATAAATTATCAATGAAAATTGAATTGAAAAGCAATGAAGTTTGAATTCAAGTTCAGATTTCAAGTTAACAGGTCTAAATTTCTGCTGCTGCTTATCTGAATTTTATTTTAAACCCAATATATGTGTAATGGTAATATAAACATTTTCTTCTGATGTTCATTCTATCTTTAGAATGGCAGTTGTGAGAAGAGAAGAAAAAATAATGCAATTTCGAGAAAGTCCTACAACTTTGAGTTAATGCTGACAGGTATCTCAATGTAAACTTTGTCGTTTAAATATTTTTTCCAGATGAATTGATAGTAAATATATTTAACATTTTTGGAATTAATAATCCTTTATTTAGTTTATACTTAGAGCGTGCTTTAAAACTGATTCGACGATATCATTTGTAAAAACAGCCAAGTTTGATTAACATATAAAAGGATCTCTAAGTAACTTTTTTCTGTCTTTTCTATTGTATGGAATCAGGACAGGAATTTTTCTTTTTTTCCAGTTTTATGACAAGAACTTTTAAAATTTGGTTTTCTGGTCTCATTCTCTTTGAACTTCTCAGTTTTATATTCTGGATAAACTTCAAACGAGTGATACTATTAATGACTTTGCCTAACTTGATTCTCACACCAACATATATTTTCTGTTGCACACATACAGCTAAACATATGATTTTAGAATTAAAATTATAGATTGGGCAAACTGACCCCACAGATACTCTGGTTTATCCAATATTTGGAAGGCATCAAAAGCAAATTAGTACTATGAACTTTTTTTTTTTTTTTTGCCTAGAGCTGGATCAATTAGGGGTTCACTTGCTGGAAATAAACTAAGTTAATATTCTAAATACCCTTTTTTTTTTTTCTCTCAATTCTAAAGATTTAAAAAATTTGAGTCTGGGTTCAAAATCAAAAGAGCTCTATTGGGTTTATTTGCGCTGAGAGAAATTCGACAAATATTTTTGGGTTTTTCATAAACCAAGAGCAAGGTCTAATTGTATGTTTTTAGAACATGTACCTTTTTAATATATTAAAATGTTCACTTTAGGAAAACTATCTATTAAATGAAAAATGACAATAATAATATTCTCTCTTTAAAAATCAGTTTTGATGTGAGGAGGTCTGCTTGGATTTTTGGTCAGGGTCAAGACTGCAAATGGCCATTTGCTGGTCCGCTGTCCTGGACTCTGAGAGGAAGAGTTTCCCATGCTTACAGAAACAGGTCAGCTTTACAAAATAAATTTTATTTTCAGCTCAAAACCTAATCAAGCCAGGGATGATGTGGTTAAATATGAATCACCCCAATATTGAACATACTTTAAAAAAGATTCCCAATAGTGATTCACCAGTAAGGGAAAGTGTTTTGACTAAATGCATTAACAATAGAGATGTGCTGGCTATGCAAATCGCTTCCTTCCTTTCTCATGTTTCTAACGGAGTCAGGAAGTAGTTTATGCCTGGCTTTGCCTGGAGATTTCCTTCGGTCATGAACTAGTCATCCCTCTAGGGTGTGAGAAAAAGTGTCATGATCTTAGTTACCATATAGCTCTTGTAGCACATTTTTAAGCACCAGCTTAGTTCTAGGGCTAAGCATATGGTTGAATCAACTGAAGAGAGAAAATGTGCAGAGTAAGGATAGCATCTGATGAGGCTTCAAGCTTTTGTCTGTATGGGCTTCAAGTCCATTACTAGATACATTACGAGCTGTCTGTTGAATATGACAGGGGTCTGGTCAGTCTCCAAGTTTAGATTGTCCCATCTAGACAGGAAGGCTCCATCCCTGCCCCCGTTAATCTGGTGCTAGTATAGATTCTGAGTATTTGAGTGTGCCAACTCTAAGGGTTGGTAGAAATTGGTTTGGCTGCCAAGTATCTCCTGCATTGCTGATCTTCAAATATTTAACACTCTGTGGTGAAATGGAAAAATTCTTTAATGTCTTTATAGTTTTATTTGTTCGAGTTCTGAATGACAACACTTTTTTCCTAATATTTTCATTGTTAGATTTCTTTGTTCAATGTGAAAATAATTATACTTCTAAGTTTAGGACTGAAATTAAAATAAATAATATCAATCCTAAAATTTTTGTCAGAAGAAAGTAATTTCATTTTTCTGAATTTTCAGCATGAGAGCTTTTTTCGTAATAGTAGAAAATTATAATAATATATGGCAGTATCAACATAAATGACTATACATAAAATAATTAACTCATATGAAAATGCTTGCTCATTTTTTTAATCCTTTGGAATTGATTAAATATATAGCTAAAGAATTCTACATCAACACTGTCTAGTCACTTCACCTGGCCCAAATGGCTGTAGAAACCAGGTCCTTCCCCGTCCTGCTGGGTTACTGGAGGGTTGGGTTGGATGTACTGCCCGACTGGTTTTCACATCTCCTCTTTTGTCCTCCACAGTGGGTATCACCACCACGGGGATAAGTGTGCATTGCTCAAGTGTACCATTGGAAGACATGACTTCAGTGTACCCTTCTTCACAACTGCATATCCTTGTCTGCAGGAGAACAAGACTTATACTGTACATGCAAGGTGATCTTTTTAAGCATAACAGACCTGACTTGAAGAGCAGGCTTTAAAGAAATATTGTTCTGGGAATTTACTTCATGTAATTTCTGTCGTAACTACGTAAAAAAGAACACACTTTTTGTCCCTTTACAAACTTATTCTAACAGTAGAAGCAAGTGCATTCAGAATTGTTTATAGTGATAAAAGAAGAGGTCCCCAAATAGAATTTTTATGCCTCAAGACATGCTTTTTTGGGGTGGGGGAATGGATTGTACCAGAGGCAGTGGGGGTGACAAATGATGAAGCTGGCTTGCCTACTCTAATGAATTCACACATACCTCGCTACAGTACGAGTGGGGTTGACTACACGGTGGATTACAAGACCTGTCAGCATCAGGCTGGCGCACTACCAAGCAGCCCCCTGCAGAACAGAAAATCATATTTTGACAAGTAGCATCTCTTGCAATGATTAAAAATACATCATTGTTGTAGACTTGTCTTTGAATCCTGAACCACCTTGGGAATCCCACAGACTTTTCTGAGGGCAGCTGACTGAAATATTTGGTTGACCTTGAGCACTTTATTTAGGATCTTGAGGCTCTTCTTATTCAGAGGAGACAGCGTAGTACCTGCCACTCAGCAGGTGCTCAATAAGCACCTGTTGAATGGATGATTTTATAGTTGCTACTTTGAAAACACTAATTGCCTGCAAGCTATTTATCATAGTTTCTGAGTCCAAGTCCAGCACTAAAAAGCAGATTTAATATTCTTTTAAAATTCTTTCTTGGTTATTCAAATAAATAGTTTTCATGTTAAGATGTCCCTTTGATTCATGTGACTATCTTGTATATGTATTTTTTATAGTACATGTTTGTTTTTGAGAAAATCACTAATTCAGGATATTTTTTGGGTATAAGAAAACAAAGGCAGCTACTAAGTGTATGTTTGCACTATTGTTTTAACTTGACATTGCAGTTCTCTGTTTAGTCCTCTTCTTTCTTCCTTCAAGTACAGTACCAGGTGTGCCGAAGTCGTTGTTATAATGAAGTTTCAAGACAAGAATAGATGTCATAAAGAAACAGTATTGGTGGCATGGAAAGAACTGATAGTTTCAAACCATACTTGTTCAACTTAGAATTTTAGCAAAGCAAAATTTTTCCTTTGTTTGTGGAATTGATGATCCTCTGGAATCTAATCAAAGGTGCCTATTAATTCCTTGCCTTATCTCTCTATATTATAAACCAAATATTCACAGAAAAATTGTTATGGAAAAGCAGTTAGTCATTGCAAGGCAGTTGCAGTTACATGGCTATATTGAAGTTATCATCATTATACATATGAAGACAAAGTAAAACAGCATCTTGAGTTTCTTATAAGGACAAATATTCATAAAATTAAAGCAATCAAGGTAGATAATATACTTTACATGCTTGTCTATTTCTCATAAAGAATCTCATCTCTCCTAAAAGATGGAAGAAGAATGCATACAGAGTTTATCACAAATCATTTACACATTTTTTTGGGGGGGTATAAAACAGCATTAGAAGGGAATAAATACATGGGATACTTATATGGAAAAGAAATTGAAAATATGATTTCTACAGGTAAGTCTTTTAAAATTTGACTTACCTTTTTGCATTGGGGAATAGCCCCAATTTCAGTGTGAAAAGAGCTTTTAACATGTAGAAGAAAAGGCAGACAACTATTTTTTGCATCCATATTTGGAAAAAAAAAAAAACACTGAAAACTAATAGGATCCTCTGGGGAAGCTGTAAAATTCCCTCTGAATAGTTTAAAGAAGAATGTAGACATTCATTTTCAACACCTGAGTTGAGTGGACCACCTCTATAATGCCTTTGGGTTCAGAAAGCCTATGCTTCTCTTCCCAGAACTCTGTCTCCCTCTGTTGCCTCTGAGAGTGGTGTGCTTGGAACAGATTTTTCTTCCAGAAAATAATAGTGTGAGAGAGCAAAGGGTTTCTTGGTAGGTGTCTTTTCTTTGTTATAGATGTATCTATCCACTGGGAGTTGCTATTATCAAGTGTTTCTTAACACAGATTTCTCATGTATAAAATCTTATCTTCACAAGAATACAATCTGACATCCTGCTCTAGCTTTCATGAGGAAATGAGTAATTAGGTTTCAATAAATCCAGGTAATTTAAAATTCAGTATAAAAATTTATGCTTTCCAAAAAGCATATCGACCCCTGCCTCCTATCATCTTACTGTAGATATTACAGTTAAATTTATAAATGGACATTACTCAGAGGCAACAAAATGCACATTACTTTTTCTCCCTGCCAGAGGGTCAAAACAATGGCAGCAAGTCAGCAGGTCCTCCTGAACAGTTAACTGTCAATACTCAGGCTGCTGCTATGCTATGGAGATTCCTGTAGATGAGATCTCTACAAATACATTGTTTAAGAAGAGACATTAGATCTTTGGGTCCATGGGCTTGAGGCTGAGGTTCTGTTCTGACCCTGGTTTCTTTGTAGGAAATTTGCAGGGTGGTTCACTCCATCTCTGGAGCCAATTTTCTTCCCTCTTCAAAGGGTCTTTGGGATCCCTTGCATTTACTGGACTCAGATAAGGAAACTTCAGTAACTGTAGATTAGAGTAGTTCTTGGGGGTATATTTGGGTCAAAGGAAATTCAAAAAAAGTTCTTCATTTGGATTTCTTCTTTCAATGTACAATGATTTTTGACTTGGGACAGAGTAGGTAGATTGGCTACTTATATGCTCTGGGCTTGAGTTTTACCAATAGGTCTTCTATATTAATTAATAAAAAACTATAAATCATAGATTTCTGAATTTAAGCAAAATATTTGGATTTGTGTAATCATATTCTCGTGGCAATATTTTTGGACGGCATGTATATTGCCTTTAAGGCACAGAAACAGAGTCAACAAAATATTGACTTTCTTAGCACGTAAGAAGTTATTAATATATAAGATTTCTAGGAAAAACAATCTGAGAATTATTTACTTAAAATCATTTATTAGAATTAGTATTTTAATTAAATTATAGCAGCAATGTCTAAAATGGCTGGGTGAGGGAGAATTTAATTGAAACATTAAACAGTAAAATATTTTATCATTGGTCATCAGGTACACAGCTCAGGTGTCCTGAACCCAACCACGTGTGGAATACTGAAAGAATATCTTTCTTTTCTTAATTATTTTCTTTAACCAATTACATGTGTGTTACAGGAAGACTTTCAAAGAATAAAGAAATGGGAGGTTTACCTGTTACATTTATACCATCTGATCTTTGACACCAGACTGTTCGGGAAGAGCCCTTCCAAGCACTAGCCATCCATTTATACTCGTAACACTGTCCATCTGCAGGAACACAATAAACATTAACAGAGGCATTCTGTAGGCCAGCGGAACAATCATGGAGATAGGGTATTCATAAAATATTTATAAACAATTGGAAAGGGATGAGAAGTCCATCCTGTATGATTCAAATGTCAAGTTATTATCCAGAAGTTGCCATATAAATGTTACACAATTCCAGATACATACCTAAATTCCAACTAATCTTCCATGTCTGCTGTCATACTATCTAATGTGAACCTGGATTTTCAATTTAATTTTATGTTTATTTGAAGTATTATAAAATATCCAACATACAGACAAGGACAGAGAATAATTTAAAAATAATTTTAAAAATATGCAATTACCTATCATTCAATTTTAACTAATATTTAACTAATATTACCATTTAGTCATATTTGCTTTAGGTTTTTTTTTGCTTGTTGATGAGTAAAAAAAGTAACAAATAAACTTGATGTTCTATTATATTGCTTCCTGATCTGATCTCCCTCCTTGTTTCTCCAGCAATACCCAGTCTTCTGAAGTAGATACATGCATTTCTGTGACATGTTTTTAATTCTTTTAATATAAATAGAATGTAACCTATAAATGATTTATATAATTATTTTTAGGGGTTTTTTTTGTTTGGTTTTTTTGGTCTGTGTTGGCTCTTTGTTGCTGCACGTGGGCTTTCTCTAGTTGTGGTAAGCAGGGGCTACTCTTCGTTGCAGTGCGCGGGCTTCTCTTGTTGCAGAGCACAAGCTCTAGGCGCGTGGGCTTCAGTAGTTGCAGAGTGTGGGCTCAGTAGTTGTGGCGCACGGGCTTAGTTGCTCTGCAGCATGTGGGATCTTCCCGAACCAGGGGTCGAACCCATATCCCCTGCATTGACAGGTGGATTCTTAACCACCGTGCCACCAGGGAAGTCCTTTAGACAGTCTTAAAATTTAAAAAGTATCATACTGATACATATGATACATACATCTTTTTGAAACTTAATAGTCAATGTTATATGTAACATAAAATGTTATAAATGAAATATTTCTATGTGATGTTTTTAATGCAGACATAGTCAATTTATTTTAACTGCTACATAGAATTCCATGGTACTATCTACTACAATTTATTTAGCTATTTCCTCTGTGGGTGGACTTTTAGGTTGTTTTCAACTTATGCTATTATAACAATGCCTCAGTGGTCAGTCTTGTGCAAGCCTCCTGGTGCTTCTTCAAGGTAAATATTTAGAAGGGAAATTTCTGGGTATCACTGTAGGGACAGCTGCAACTTTACTAAATACAGCTCATTCTTTTCTTTAAAAGGTGACAATTTATATACCCACCAGCACTGAATAAGAGTTACTATTACTCCAAACCCTCACAAACATTTATAAATTCCAGATTTAAATTTCTTGTCAGTCTTGTGGGTGTGGAAAGCTATCTTGTCATTTTTAACTTGTAGTTGATTACCAAAGCTATTAAACAGTGATAAAAATATTTGGGGGCATTTAAATTTCCTCTTGTGAATTGCTTATGTATATCTTTTGGCTCCCCCCACCCCTTTTTTTCTACTGAAATCTATGCCTTTTCATATTGGGGTGTGGGAATTTTTTATTCTAGAATAACAATTCTCAAATTATGGTCCAGGGACCAGGGAAGACTTTGACATTCTTTCAGAGTACGTGTGTGAGGATTTTCCCCTTTAACTACACACCTGGGTAAGTAAGGCTGGATTTTCTTCATATACATAAACTAAACTAAGATGGCAATAGACTGAATGCAGAAGCAGAGAAGAGAAGCCAGCTGTCTTCTGTTAAGCCAGATGTTAAGCCAGAGATTTGAAAAAGTGTAAAACGAGACCATGCCTGTCATTAAAGTTATTTTCTTTTTGTTTTGGAAAATAGTTATTTTTCAGGAAATATTTATGGTAACAAATTGATTTATGATTGTTTTAAATAAATTATCAAATATTTTAAAACATCAGTTGTCACTTTTTAATATGAAAAATTCTGATATATATAACTCACAGAGAAAAGCAGTTTGGGGTACTCAGCAATTTTACAAGTATGAAATTGTCTTGGAATGCTGAAAAGATTTAGGATAGTTGTTCTAGACACTAATTCCTTAAAATTGACTTCACAAATATCTTTTCTAAGTCTGTGGCTTGTCCGGTAACTTTATGATCTATTTTACAGTGTAGAAGATTCAAATTTTGATTTAAAAGAATTTTTGTTTTTCATTTTAGTTTGTGATTTTGGTGTTGTATTGGGGAGATTTTCCTCATCTTTTTTTTCTACCCAACTTTGTTTTATTTCTTAAGATTTCACAATAAATGGGAGTTGTCTGTTTCTTTAAATTTTAGTAAAACTCATAATTAAAGCCATTTAGGTTTTAGTGTATGTGCATGTGTGAGAATATTTGATAGACTTGTGTTTTTAATAGTTGCAGAATCTATGGTTTAGCTTCTCTATTACTCTTGATAAATAACATTCTAAATTGTTGTCAAGGTTTTACATTTATTAGCAAAATTTATTCATAGAATTATATTTTTAAACAAACACTATTTTATTATTAGTAGTAATATTACCCTTTTTTTTTCGTCATTGATTTTGCATGAGGTGGTCTATTTTGTTAGTTTGGTCAAAAAAACAAGCTATTGGTTTTGTTGATTATCTTGTTTATTTGTTTTCTATCTCATTGAATTTGTATTTATCAGTACCGTATACACTCTATTTCCTATTTTTTTTTAAATTGGGTTGAAAGTCTAGCTCTTATTAAACTTTTCTCCCTCCTATATAAGAATGTAAAGCTTCAAATTCCCTTCTAAGTACTTCTGTGCTGCATCCTGCATAACATTTGATATGTAATGCTCTAGAAATGTAGCTTTCAGTTTTCACTTCTGTGTGGGCATGGGGAGAATTTCTTTGCAATTGTTACTGATTCCTAATTTTACTTCATTGTCATTTCAGGGTAAACAATTCTTTTTCTTTTCTTGGGAATTATTTCATTTATTGTAACCTCTGACCTTTCTCTCCTTTACCTACCCAGGAATATGAAATGTTTTATCTGGTTGGTAAATTTGGGAAGACTTAACTAAGAAGGTGGATAATTCTATAATTCTTGGGTTAAGGCATCTAGCTCAATTGGCTTTCATTCTAAGCATTGTTCTCCAACATTCTAAGCTTTCTTCAACTTTTCAGTAATATAGATGTTATTTTGGCTCCTATTTGCTAATATATGTCATACTCAATTGCTTCAGAACACAAGCAGGAATGAGAGGGTTGTTTGTTGAGCAAGACATTCTCCACTAGATAACAATTCTTTTTTTTTCATTTAGATTTCTTCTGTGTTCCCAAACTAGAACATTTTAATGCTCTGTGGTTCTTGTGAATGTCATCTATTGCTTATATTGGGTGCATGGCTCTATGTGTATGTACACATATACACACAGACATATAAAGATGTATTTTTATATATGCTGTATGTCAAATTCAGACTAATCCTTACCAATACTTAGATTTATCAATTTCCGAGAATATAGTAAAATATCTCATTTTGCTGTTGCTTTGTAATTTTTCTTTCTTTCTTTTGATTTAAATAAAGTGAGGATATTCTTAGATTCACACATCATCAGGGTTGCTACAGGTGTACAAATAACATGCTCCTAATGATCTCAGCCTTCTTTAGCTCATAAAACTTAGAAATATTTTTACAATATTTCATTTATGAAGGGTGGCAAGACTTTTATTCTCTAAATATTTAGAATTCAGAATCATACCCTTAACTCAATTCTCAACTTTAAGTGATATCTTAGCAAATTTGCTTATTTAACAGAAAATTTTATATCTTATACTTTTGCTTATCAACACAAAACTAAAATAAATAGATTTTATGAATGGTAGCACTCACCATCACATGATTTTGTTTCTAACATCTGCTCTGGGCACAGATGTTGATTCTCTAGCTCTTGTATAATCACCGCTCTGGAACGGACCTGTATTCCACCAAAACCTAGGTCCTCACCATTCACACAGGTCAGCTGACACAGGCTCCAGGAAGACCACTCCTTCAAATAACAGTCACCTGCAAAACACAGGTTTGTAGTTTATACCCATACCCATAAAGAATAGCCAGCCAGATAATCATTTTATGTTTAACCCGACTAAGCAATGTTTTTAGGTATGCCAGTCATTCATGATATTTGTAAGATTTGTATAAGTATTTAATATTTGCAAGTTTGTATGTGGTTTTGTAAGTAAGTTTGTATTAATAGTGTTATTTTCTGAGTGGATGTTACTGAGTATAGCATATGTGTTGCTTAATGATATCAAAGGTAAACTATGGTTTGAAGGAGCTTGTCCATCATGATTTCCCTTCTCTTAAGTGACAACAATACTTGATTAAAACCTGCTACTATCACTCTTGTCATTATCATCATAAAGGGGTTTATTAAGCACTTGGTACTATTAAAAGAAAATCTAAATATACATAGGACTTGTCTTCTAGGTGTTCAAAATTTCAAAGAGCTTGAAGTCCAAGGCTGAGAAAGCTGGTATTTATGCTTGGTTTCTGTTTCTTCCCAAAGTTGTGGAGGTGAGACAGATAACCAAGCAGCTGCAGTAGTGGCAATAATGAACACAATTTCCTCTGATCTACATCTTCAGTCAACTTCCTCCCCTTTTTTCAATTATTTATTGAAGAGTAATATACATGCAAAATGATGACACATCATAAATGCACAGATAGCTGAATTTTCAGTCTGATTAAATACCCATGTAACCAACCTCCAAATCAAGCAACAGAGCATTCTCAGAATCTCAGAAACCCTCCTCATGTTATACATGGAATAGAACCATATGTACTTTTTTTAATGTCTGGTTTCTTTCACTCATTTATGTTTTGAGAACCATCACATATTTATGTTGCTCTAACTTGCTCATTTTTACTGCTGTGCTTTATTTATAAACAAACCACTATTTACATTTCGATTCTACTATTGATGGGCATGTGGAGAGTTGTAAATTTTTCCTATTATGAATACTGCTGCTGTGAACATTTTAGTATGAGTCTTTTGGTGAACTTATATATGCATTTCTTTTGGGTATATAACTAGAAAATAGTTACAGTTATATAGGAATTGTTGGGCCATAGTATATCATGTGTTCATCTTCAACCATTTTCAGAACAGGGAAGATTTAATGAAATACACCTTTCTCATATACTCATTCATTCTTCAGGACTGACTGCTTGGTGATACTGTTCAGAGGATGCAGTACATTTTGATCAACACAAATCCATAAGGGATTCTTATCACTTTAATTATTCCAGCCATATCGCATGAATAATTTAAATTGCCTTATATTATACTGAAGATGTCTAATGTTAGCAAAAAGTTACCTGGAGATCTGATTAATGAAAAAACTTCTTGTGCCAGGATTAAGAAATCCTGGAAAGACATGAATTACTGACTAACAGATAACATGTATAATACTAAAGTGGAGTGATCTTTGTACACCTTTACTATAGTGTGTCATTATTACTCTGTCTAATGTCATCCTAAAATGAAGAAAATTCTAGTAAATTTTGGAAGTGCTAAGGAAAAAGAAACTAAGAAGAATTTTTAAGTAGTCAGAGAAAGTTTTATAAATATTTATATCCCCTAGGAAATGCTACTTTTGGCTTACTCAGTTTTTAATTATGCAAGAGAAACTATTAAAAATAAGATAGATAGAGAAACGCCTGTCAATATGAATGTAGTGTAACTTCACCTCAGTGACTGCAAACTATATGGAAGTAACATATACCTTTTTACTAATAGGCTTTATCTCTGTGCTTGTATCACTTGACATAGTGTATTTTGACACAAAACTCAATAAATCTTTTAATGGTAGTCTGTGGATTATATAATTATCACTCCAGAATAATCCATGTCAAGCTTCAAAGATTTAACAACAGCAAATAAGTGTGAGGCATTGACTTGTACTAAATATATTTTTATATTTTGACCATATAAAACATTGTAATAATAAAACTACACTCTGCCTACCAAAGATATTAAGTGTCTGAAATGCATTTCCTACTTCAGTATTCTCTTTAAAGCTTATTAGCTCACATGCTGCTAGCTTTCAAAACCCATCACTGGAGAAAACTAGCAAGAGAGGAATGGAAATGAATAGATTGTAATTTACAAGAGGAGACCAGCCTCCTCCTGGATTTGTAATTGCTTTAATTAAAATGGTGAATTGCCCTGTTCTATGCTACTATGGGATCTTGCAGTTTTTCTTCACATGGTTTACCACAGATTTCTTTTTTTTTAAATTTTATTTTATATTGGAGTATAGTTGATAAACAATGATGTGTTAGTTATAGGAATACAGCAAAGTGATTCAGTTGTACCCATACAAGTATCCATTCTTTTGCAAATTTTTTTCTCATTTAGGTTATTACAGAATATTGAGCCAAGTTCCCTATGCTATACAGTAGGTCCTTGTTGGTTATATATAGTAGTGTGTACATGTCAATCCCAAACTCCCAATCTATCCCTCCCCACCTTTCTCCCTGGTAACCATAAATTCGTTCTCTAAGTCTGTGAGTGTTTCTGTTTTGTAAATAAGTTCATTAGTATCATTTTTCTTAGATTCTGCATATAAGTGATATCATATGATATTTCTCTTTCTCTGTCTTACTTCACGTAGTATGATAATCTCTAGGTCCATCCATGTTGCTGCAAATGGCATTATTTCATTCTTTTTAATGGCTGAGTAATATTCCATTGTATATATGTGCCACATCTTCTTTATCTGTTCCTCTGTCAATGGACATTTAGTTTGCTTCCATGTCTTGGCTATTGTAAACAGCACTGCATTGAACATCGGGTGCATGTATCCTTTTGAGCCATAGTTTACTCTGGATATATACCCAGGAGTGGGATTGCTGGGTCATATGGTAGCTCTATTCTTAGTTTTTTAAGGAACCTCCATACTGTTCTCCATAGTGGTTGTACCAATTTACAATCCCACCAACAGGAGGGTAGGAGGGTTCCCTTTTCTCCACACCCTCTCCAGCATTTATTGTTTGTAGATGATGGCCATTCTGACTGGTGTGAGGTGACATCTCACTGTAGTTTTGAATTGCATTTCTCTAATACTTAACAATGTTGAGCATCTTTTCATGTGCCTTCTGGCCATCTGTAGGTCTTCTTTGGAGAAATGTCTATTTAGGTCTTCCACCCATTTTTTGATTCGGTTGCTTGTTTTTTTGATTTTGAGCTCCAGGAGCTGTTTGTAAATTTTGGAGATTAATCCCCTGTCAATCACATTGTTTGCAAATATTTTCTCCCATTCTGTGGGTTGTCTTTTCGTTTTGTTGATGGGTTCCTTTGCTGTGCAAAAGCCTCTAAGTTTAATTAGGTCCCATTTGTTTATTTTTGTTTTTATTTCCATTACTCTAGGAGATAGATGGAAAGAGATTTTGCTGCGATTTATGTCAGAGTGTTCTGCCTATGTTGTCCTCTAAGTTTTTAGTATTCTGTCTTACATTTAATTTTCTTTATTACAGAATTAAGAAAATTCTTAATTTTCTTTTTTTGCAATATCTTTGTCTCGTTTTGGTAACAGGCTGATGGTGGCCTTGTACAATGAGCTTGGGAGTGTTCCTTCCTCTGCAATTTTTTTGGAAGGGTTTCAGAAGTGTAGGTTTAACTCTTCTCTAAATGTTTGATAGACTTGGCCTGTGAAGTCATCTGGTCCTGGATTTTTGTTTGTTGGAAGTTTTTTCATCACAGTTTCAATTTCAGTGCTTGTGATTGGTCTGTTCATATTTTCTATTTCTTCCTGGTTCAGTCTTGGGAGATTGTACCTTTCTAAGAATTTGTCCACTTCTTCCAGGTTGTCCATTTTATTGGCATAGAGTTGCTTGTAGTAGTCTCTTATGATCCTTTATGTTTCTGTGGTGTCCATTTAACTTCTTTTTCATTTCTAATTTTATTGATCTGAGTCTTTTCCCTTTTTTTCTTGATGAGTCTGGCTAATGGTTTATCAATTTTGTTTATCTTCTCAAAGAACCGGCTTTTAGTTTTATTGATCTTTGCTTTTGTTTTGTTTCTATTTCATTTATTTCTGCTCTGATCTTTATGATTTCTTTTCTTCTACTAACTTTGGGTTTGTTCTTCTTTTTCTAGTTGCTTTAGGTGTAAGGTTAGGTTGTTCATTTGAGATTTTTCTTGTTTCCTGAGGTAAGACTGTATTGCTATAAACTTCCCTCTTAGAACTGCTTTTGCTGTGTCCCACAGGTTTTGGATCACTGTGTTTTCATTGTCATTTGCCTTTAGGTATTTTTTGATTTCTTCTTTGATTTCTTCAGTAATTCATTGGTTATTTAGTAACATACTGTTTAGCCTCCACATGTTTGTGTTTTTTTACAGTTTTTTTCCTGTAATTGATTTCTAATCTCATAGCATGTGGTCGGAAAAATTTCAATTTTCTTAAATTTACCAAGGCTTGATCTGTGACCCAAGATGTGGTCTATCCTGGAGAATGCTTCATGTTCACTTGAGAAGGAAGTGTATTCTGCTGCTTTCAGATTGAATATCCTATAAATATCAATTAACTCTATCTGGTCTAATGTGTCATTTAAGGCTTGTGTTTCCTTATTAATTTTCTGTCTGTCTGGATGATCTGTCCATTGGTGTAAGTGGGGTGTTAAAGTCCTCCACTATTATTTTGTTACTGTTGATTTCCCCTTTTATGGCTGTCAGCATTTGCCTTATATATTGAGGTGCTCCTATGTTGGGTGCATATGTATTTATAATTGTTATATCTTCTTCTTGGATTGATCCCTCGATCATTATGTAGTGTCCTTCCTTGTCTCTTGTAACATTCTTTAATTTAAAGTCTATTTTGTCTGATATGAGTATTGCTACTCCAGCTTTCTTTTCATTTCTATTTGCATGGAATATCTTTTTCCATCCCTTCACTTTCAGTCTGTATGTGTCCCTAGGTCTGAAGTGGTTTGGATTAAATGCTGTGACCAAAAGACAAAGACGGACTGAATGGATATAAAAACAAGACCTGAATATACGCTGTCTGTAGAGACCCAGCCATAAAAAGAACAAAATAATGTGATTTGCAGCAACATGGATAGACCTAGAGATTCATCATACTGAGTGAAGTAAGTCAGAGAAAGACGAATATATGATATCGCTTATATGTGGAATCTAAAAAAATGGTACAAATGAACCTATTTACAAAACAGAAATAGAGTCACAGATGTAGAAAACAAACTTACAGTTACCCAGAGGGAAAGTGGGGGGGATAAACTGGGACATTGGGATTGACATATACACACTACTATATATAACATAGATAAGTAATACGAACCTACTGTGTAGCACAGGAACTCTACTCAATACTCTGTACTGACCTATAAGAGAAAAGAATCTAAAAAAGAGTGGATATATGTATATGTTTAACTGACTCACTTTGCTGTACGGCAGAAACTAGCAAAACATTGTAAATCAACTATACTCTAATAAAAATTAAAAAAAAAAATAAAGAAAGAGGAAAAAAAGTCAGTATGGCACTGGCACAAAAACAAAAATATTGATCAATGGAATAGGATAGAAAGCCCAGAGATAAACCCACGCACCTATGGTCAACTAATGTATGACAAAGGAGGCAAAGATATACAATGGAGAAAAGACACTCTCTTCAATAAGTGGTGCTGGGAAAACCGGACAGCTATGTGTAAATGAATGAAATTAGAACATTCTCAAATACCATACACAAAAATAAACTCAAAATGGATTAAATGTAAGACCAGACACTATAAAACGCGTAGAGGAGAACATAGGCAGAGCACTCTATGACATAAATCACAGCAAGATCTTTTTGGATCTACCTCCTAGAGTAATGGAAATAAAAACAAAAATAAACAAATGGAACCTAATTAAACTTAGACGCTTTTGCACAGCAAAGGAAGCCATCAACAAAACGAAAAGACAACCCACAGAATGGGAGAAAATATTTGCAAACAATGTGACTGACAAGGTAATTCATCTCCAAAATATATAAACAGCTCATACAGCTCAATATCAAACAAACAAACAAACAAATGAACACCCCCCCCCAAAATAATAACAACATGTAATTAAAGAATGGGCAGAAGATTTAAATAAAAGACATTTCTCCAAAGAAGACATAAAGGTGGCCAAGAAGCACATGAAAAGATACTCCACATTGCTAATTATTAGAGAAATGCACATCAAAAGCACTCCTGGGCATATATCCAGAGAAAAACCATAATCCGTAAAGTACGTGCACCCCAATGTTCATTGCAGCACAAATATCATATGATATCACTTATATGTGGAATCTAAAACTGATACAAATGAAGTTATTTACAAAACAAACAGACTCACAGACATTGAAAACAAATTTATGGTTATCAAAGGAAAAAGGTGAGGGGGAGGGATAAATTAGGATTTGGGATTAACATATACATAGTACCATATATAAAATAGATAATCAACAAGGACCTCGGGCTTCCCTGGTGGTGCAGTGGTTGAGAATCTGCCTGCCAATGCAGGGGACACGGGTTCGAGCCCTGGTCTGGGAAGATCCCACATGCCACAGGGCAGCTAGACCCGTGAGCCACAACTACTGAGCCTGCACATCTGGAGCCTGTGCTCCACAACAGGAGAGGCCGCGACAGTGAGAGGCCCGCGCACCGCAATGAGGAGTGGCCCCCGCTTGCCGCAACTGGAGATAAGCCCTCGCACAGAAACGAAGACCCAACACAGCCAAAAATAAATAAATATTAAAAAAAAAAAAACAAGAACCTACTGTACAGCACAAGGAACTCTACTTATATTTTGTAATAATCTATATGGGAAAAGAATCTGAAAAAGACCATATATACACACACACACACACACACACACACACACACACACAACTGAATCACTATGCTGTACACCTGAAACTAACACAATATTGTCAACCAGCTATACTCCAGTATAAAATGAAAATTAAAAAAGATAGGCAATTCACTTCCAATCTTGTTCTTTTCTAGCCCACCAATACACTGTTGCCCCCATATCTTTCTTAAGGCCATAGGGTCATGCTTGACACTGAGGTTATTTTGACCTTCTATCTACCCTAAAGTCCTCTGCATCAAGCCCAAATTCCTAATCATTAACTAATCACTTCCTGCTATTTATTTCTAATCTCCTTGATATACAACGTTTGCTTTCTACATTTTCCTGCTTGTACCTCTGTGTCCAACACTAAATCAGAATTTCTTTCATTCAAAATTTTCTTCCATAATACTATTTTTTCTCACTCTTGAATGGTAATTTATCTAGGGGTAGAATTTTAGGTTTCATACTCTCCCTGTCAAGCATGAGCCTAAGGCCTTAATTTCCATTCTTTGCAGAAGTTAAAACTCGAGGGGGGGTGAGTGTCAACAGAGGCCACGTAGGAGAACTGGACTTCACCCCCACCTGGCAGTAAGGAGTCAGTGCCCCCCTTCATCCACACTACAGTGTCTAGCTGTTGGCACAGATATTACTGAATTAGAAGACTGTTGACATCTCTTAACTTAGACTTATACATGCAACCCCTTCTCCACCCTGGTCCTGGTAAGGAATAGCCAAAGTACAAATTCTGTTTTGCTGTTGTTACCTGGGCAAGGCTGGGTGCAGGTTTCCTCAAGAACCACTTTTTTATTACCATCTATAATGGGTTCAATATCAGTACAGAATTCTTCATCCACCACCTTGCTGAAATCATCAGCTGACCCATCACTCACTACACAAGAAATATTCCTTGTTCTGGCCCCTTCGCCACACTGGGCATCCTGAAATGGAGGAAGAAATAACTAATTAGGAAAAAAAATAATTCATTAGTTAGCTCATCGCTTACAGTCATCTCTGCACCATTGGTTTTGATTTATGAGCAGTTAAAGGAGCATTTGAAACCCTAGGGAAGAAGTCCTATAGGGCACTAGCTATAAAGCATAGCACGAACAATTTGTTTTCTAGCCAAAGACAGGCAAATAAATTTTCATTAAAATGAATCAGTCTCCAAATGGTTTTAAGATACAGGACAGGGAGTGCTTGTTATCAAAACTAATTAAACAGTTATGAAATGGCAAGGTACCTAAAATCTTTAACAGGAAACATGCTATCTGTAAGCTCTGAAAATATTTCTGAAACCAAGTCTCTCCAGATAAAGAATATACACTTCCATACAACTTCTTGAGATTGGTTACCTGCACTTGGCATGCAGACCACTGGCTGTATTGCCACCGATAACAGGGCTTCACTGGGCAAGGCTTAGACTGTTCCATCAGGGCAGGGCACGGTCTTCCATCACCCTGAAAGGGCTGGGTTACTGTTCTTCTTCGGATCATTTTTCCTTTAAGAAAAAAAAAGTGCAACCTCAGTGATACACTACAGTTGTGCAAGCATACATCTTATTGGGAGGAGGCATCAAAGACATTTCTCCCGAGATTAGAGGAACCAGTAAGGCTTAGATGTTTTGGAAAGAAAGATACCCTGATGCAACCTTTCTGCAGATTATCTGATATGACTTAAAGCAAGGGGGACATTTTATTTCATATTCCTTGACCATCAGTCTAATGCCAAATAAAGCACAAACAAACCTGTGAGGCCACATGTTTGAGAACACTCTGACCAAGGAGACCAGTCAGAAAGCTGACAGTTCACAGGACATTCCACCACGCAGGATGTGTTCATCTGCCAGTTCTTCTCCAGGCCAAGCTGAAAGGACAGAGGTAGATCTATTTGTACTGACGGGAAGGCATGAGCACAGTGCAGTGTTGATGGAAGGAGGAAGGAAGGGCAACATTGGAGTGGGGATGAGAGGAGAGGAGAGGAAGAATAAGCAAGATGTATAATAAAATAAAAAGATGTCTGCAGGACAAAGACCCAAACTGTTAACAATATAAAGTGGTTCAATCCAGGAGAGTGGGAGCAAAAGGAACAGGATGAATAGAGGAGCCCATTTACTCAGTGTACTTATATATTGTTGAATTTTTTATATAAAAAATGAAAAAAGGAAGATTTAATCTCCAAATTAGTTGAATTTCCCTAAAGGAGGAATAAATAGGTATAAGCACAAATATTTTCTATTAGTTAAAAACCAGGAATATCATCAATATACAGATATATAATTGTATTTTGGGGATATTATTTATTTTTATATGTGCATGTCAAACTGAAAAAAGAGCGAGGTTAAAGACAATTGCCACTCAAAACCAAAAATATAATGTACTAAAATAATATAAAATAGTTTGAAAGTAAGCTACCTCTCTCAAAAGGAGGGGTGGGTCACTAGAATTTTTATTATGAATATTTTATATACATTTATTATTTTTTTAAAAAGATTTTCCCTTCTAAAACTGATCTCAGCTAACTGTGGTGTAATTGTTATTGGCATTAGTCTCTCATCAGATAATAATATTGTGCATTTTACTGCATTAAGTAGCATTGCTTATTTGAGTATTCTACCTTTAAAAAAGGATGAGATTTCAAACTCATCCACTGTATATTCAAACGTTTAAAAAGTCAAAGGTACAAAATAGCATTGAAATAGAAAAATTAAGAGCTTGTTAGGAAAGTGCAATTTTTTAAATTAGTAATCCTTGGGGATTTTCAAGACCTTTTTTATTTCTGCATGAAAGTAAGTTTACAGTGTAATTTATAGAGCAGAAAAAGGCAAAAGAAAATTTTTCTGAAATGTTATGTTGCGGTTCAAGTAGAACTCTTGGCTCTAAGTTATGGACTGAGAGAGGATCAGATCGATGATTTATGTACCAGATCCCTCTGTAAACACTCTCATTATATTCTCCATCAGTAATACTTGACAAAGCTGAGTATTTGGTATGAAAACTTTTACCATATCACTTAATTTAAAATTAAATTAAATCACTTATAATCACTGGAGATTAGAAGTTTTAAGGTGATACGATAAAAATGATGTATTAAATTTAAGGTACCTAATAGTTTCATGGAGAAAGGTTTTAAATCACAGAATTCAACTACTACTGGCTTATTTATTTCGCTAGAAGATTAAAAAGGATGTCTGTTTACAGATATTTTGGGAATCCAGTAGTAAGACATTTCAACTCTGTACTACTTTTTCTCTTAAATTTCTTGTAGCTTCTTTTTCTCCTCTCTATATCTATCTATCTATCTATCTATCTATCTATCTATCTATCTATCTATCTATCTATCTATCTATCTATCTATCCTATCATCTGTCTAATCTATCATTTATCTAAGCATATGTTCAGGGATAAAAGAATAGGAAAGGAGAAACCAGTTATTAGGTATCCAGTGAATTAATGTCTGAAAAACATCAAAGACAAAAGTGCTATATAAATGCTGGATGGATTTAACCCTAATTTTCCTCTCTGTTGGACAGTAATGCCATCTTTCTTTTTGGCTGTTAGAGAAACAGCAAGAGTTAGCTACTGCTATTGCACTCAATTCAGGGTTTGCACATGTATTAGTAGGTAGGCAATCTACTGTTAAAAAAGATAGCCAGCTTTTCTCAGGGCTGTTATTTAAGTCTACTGCTTTTTAGGGTGGATAAAATGGGATTTGAGTTGTTTAATCCAATTCCTGCAGAGAGTAGCACTGCTCTCCCTGAATACAGCATTTACTAAAATGTTATGATTTGAACACGTCATCACAGTATTCAGACATTATAATATTTGTACATAAAAGTAAATTTATCTAGGCTCCTGGATACTTAAAATTATTTCTCAGGTTTTTACCCACGTTTCACTTAAGAAATAAAAGGCCCTATTTATATCTTTGTCCTGTAGTCATGAGATATTTAAAAACTGGTCTTGTATGATTTGGGTTTAGCTTTCTAAATCTCTCAGAGCTATTAATAGTTATCTCATTCTGACCCAGGAGGATACTTATATGTGAATTTGCAAAAAAAGAGACATATTAACCAACTAGAGGTAGACCACAGAAAGCTCTCCAGCCTGTATATGACTATAATAATAACGTTCATTAATAATAATGTTATTTTTATAATGGTCACATCACTTCGATGTTACTAGTTTCAAAGCCAAACTGATTCAGGTATAAAATTTCTGATGAAATCTAAAGCAGTAATTGACTAAGTTATGTTATAAGATGACAGAGCAATTTATTAACTCAACAATTTGTTTTCAGCACACTTGGGAGCTCTGTTCCCATGGACAGAGATACAGAGTTAAATTAGGTCCACAAAGGGCTTCCCTGGTGGCGCAGTGGTTGAGAGTCCGCCTGCCAATGCAGGGGACATGGGTTCGAGCCCTGGTCTGGGAAGATCCCACACGCCACGGAGCAACTAGGCCCGTGAGCCACAAGAGAGGCCGCGACAGTGAGAGGCCCGCGCACCGCGATGAAGAGTGGCCCCCGCTCGCCGCAACTAGAGAAAGCCCTCGCACAGAAACAAAGACCCAACACACCCAAAAATAAATAAATAAATTAATTAATTAAAAAAAAATTAGGTCCACATCGATAATATCAAAGATATCAAATGGATTAAAATATTGCCATCTTGAGTTTTCCCTTAGGAGTTTGAATAATTTACGATGAGCTTATAATAACCCCTAGGATGTGTAGACAGAAGTCATGGTCCCATGTCTACTGAACCCTAATGAGGTTATAAGTTCCTCCCGGGTGTTGCACGTCTACGGAGGCTGTTGCTTATCTTGGTTCATGTTTAACCCAGTGGCCTCAGATGCAGAAGGAGTCAAAATCTGTCAGGAATGTGAGTGCCCTTTTGGTCTGGAAACCAGACAAAATAATCAAGACCCGAAGTGTAGCTTCATGAAAACTACTGAAGGACAACAGCTATGTTTTCTCGCATTTCCTAAGGTCATATTAGAAACGATAACATTACTTTTGTAAATTGGAGAATTAACAGTTACAATTCTCTGTACCTAAGAGACGCTAATGGCAGACTCTATTCCTTTGTTTGAATTTCAAGCTCTCTTATCCAGACCTGAGTCTTAGACTCTCACAGCTGGGTATTAGATCCTAATATCAAAATCTGCTACCAAACCACATGCGATCAATGTTTTGCAACAGAGAGAATAAATGATGGCTCTTGGCAGGTGTCCCAGGCAACACAAAATTCATATGAAATTACAAAAGATGATGAGTAGTCTGATTAAGATTTATTGCCTTTATTCACCTTGATTACTTATTGTCCCCCAAGCATTTCTTTCAGAATAGGCTAATTAGCATACCTTTGGGCTCCAAGCAGAACAAAATACAGGAAATTATGTGTAGAAATCAGTAGTGTTGGACAGTGTCTCTTTTCAAGAGAGTGTTTAGCAGCCTCTGAATAGTGCCGAAAACATCTGCTGGCAACGAGCTGCATAAAGCGCCGGTCAGGTCACTTGGCTCAGCATGAATTGAAATTATTAGGGAAGAATTTACTCGCAAAGACATAACACAGCATCCCCTCACCTCTTCACAGTATTTCAGGTTAACCGACTTGCCATCACTTCGAACACAATCCAACATCCTTGTTTTCATGCCATTTCCACAAACTGCCTTCTCACTCAGCTGGCACGTACTCCAGTCTGGAAGGAAGGGAGCATATCAGAACAGAAGGCTATGTATGAACCGGATTTCAAATGAAACTCAGATGACCTGAATCCCATATTTAATTCACAACTGCTTCCTAAGCCCCGCAATCAATCATCCCACATGCAGAGCGTATGGGTACCGGCTTTGAACATATCTGGAGTCAAATGGAAATGCTGGCGTTGCACATCGCTACAGGGACTATTCCTGAGGCAGATGTCTCCCTGACAATCTTGCTAGCTAGCTGTTTGGTGATACTGTAGAAATGGCTGTGGCCTGCAGATCAAATGTCATTTAAAAACTTTTTTCCTAACGAAAGTAGACATTTAAATTTCAACATTTTTGTTTAAGCAAAATAATCTTAATTTTAATGGCTCGTACTTTAGGTAGTTATAGCCAAATAAAACTGTCGTTCACTTACTGTCCGTACTGTAAAATGTACACTTATTTATTTCAAAATCACTTTGGCCATATGTATTTAATTCCCTTTATTATATGTCTTTTGCAAAATAATTCTTTTATCTTTCTTTCCAGGGTAACGTAGCATGCCCCAGAGAACTGTGATTTCATTGTGTCATGATAGGAAACTGAAAAACCAAAAGAAGCAAAAAGCCAATCTGACTGCTGTGTATCACTGTACAGTTTCTGGGGTTTATTTTGGTGTGAAAATTACTTGGGAAAAATTCCACAATAAGCTTCAGCGTTGCCCTAAGTCATATAAACCATAAAACTCTTCTTTCCTAGAGTATATGCCTTGATGGTATGAGATGAGGGTTTGGGAAAGAAATGGAATTTAGAATAAGCCTTTTTTTCTAAAAAACACTCATCTATCTTTTTTCACCTACACCTTTGATAATATTTATATCTCTGAAACGTTTATATTCTCTTCACGCACTTCTTGGCAAGCTTAAGATTGCTGATGTCTTTACAGCAGACTAATCACGCCTATGAACTGCCCCCACAGAAAGAACTGTTGTCCCAGTATTCACAGTGATTAAACACATTCTGAAGAAGAAAGACATCTTTCAATAAACTGATACCCATGGGAAGATATATCTTTTATGTGCACCTTCTGAAAGTGGGAGGGTGGCTTAAATAGGAACCCTCAGGCTATTCACCGTCTGCCTTAAGAGCTAATGTTTGTGTGATAATTTCATTCTCTATTTTGATGTTTATTAAAAATAAGGCAGATAAATATTTCTTTCCTTTAATACGGAATTATTTCTGGGAGAGTAAGCAGCATGTCCAAAAGGCACGCAGATGGAGTTGAACAATACTTCCGGAAATGCGGCTGAGCTGACAGACGTGGGATTTGGCCTTTGACTCTATAAGGAGATGACTATTCACGTACCTGTTACATTATAATCATAGTGGAAGCAGTTTTTGTTCAGGTTACAGGGTTCCTTCTCAACAGCATCAGGGCAGGCTCTTCCTTCATCAGCAGGTTGTCTGATGGGATCCGCTGACCTTTGCCGGAAACTGCTTTGATTGCAAGGCTGACAAAGAATAATATAGCTCCTCAGAAAGGTGAACACTCAGCCACACAAGAGCTAATGTATTAGGGAGAGCACTGGAGCAAGAGTTAGAACCTTTGGGACACTGGCTAACTTAAACAATCTCATAACACCTCAGTTTCTTCATCTATAAAATCAAGGTGTTGGATGCGTTTCTCATGTTCCATCTAGCTCTAAGATGCTGGGGACAGGGAATGTTGCCTGCCATTCCAGCACACAAAGAATGTTGCCTGCTGTCTCAGTTCTACAATGATCAAGGCACCAGCCACTGCAGCTGCTGCAGGTGATGTGCCCTGAGGGAAACAGGATGGAGAAAAAGAGGTAGCATTCTGTGCTTTGGAAACTGACCCAAGATAGTTAAGATACATGTCCAAGGAATAATTTCAATGAGCCCAGATTCTTGCATCTTCCTATACACAGGAAAGCACTAAAGTCATTAACTAGAGATGTCTGTTTTAGTGATTAGCAGTAATCTTTTGATGTCTGACTGTATGTTCTTTCCCAGCAAAAAACTCCTGTTTATCCTGGCTCCTCCTTTACCTTTTCAGAGCAGTTCCTCAGAGCTATCTAAAAGGTTGTCTCCCAGGCTATAATCCTCAGTAAGATCCCCGAATAAAGCTTAAGTTGCAACTTTTAAGCTGTGTGTGTTTCTTCAGTCGACAATGCTTAAGAGATGTGTCTAACCTGGAAAGATATCTGCACCCCCTTGTTTATTGCAGCACTATTTACAATAGCCAAGATATGGAAAAAACCAAAGTGTCCATCAATGGATGAATGGATAAATAAGTTGTAGTATAATTATACAGTGGAATATTATTCAGCCATAAAAAAGGAGGATTCCTACAATTTGTGACAACATGGATGTGGACCCTGAAGGCATTACGCTAAGTGAAATTTCAGACAGAGATAAACAAATACTGTATGATCTCACTTATATGTGGAATCTAAAAAACAAAAGAAAAAACAAAACATATAGAAAAAGAGATCAGACTTACAGTTACCAGAAGTGGGGGTAGGAGAGAAGGGAGAATTGGAGGAAAGTGGTCAAAAGGTGCAAATTTCCAGTTATAAGATAATAAGTAGTAGGGATGTAATGTACAACATGATGACTGTAGCTAACACTGCTGTATGTTATACAGGAAAGTTGTTAAGAGACTAAATCTTAACAGTTTTCATCACAAGCAGAAATTTTTTTTCCTTTATTCTTTTCTTTCTTTCCATCATACCTATTTGAGAAGATGGATGTTACTGAACCTATTGTGGTAATCATTTCACAATATATGTAAATCAAACCATCATGCTATATGCCTTAAACATACAATGATGTCTGTCAATTATTTCTCAGTAAAACTGGGAGAAAAAGAGCCTATGTGTCAAATATTAATAGATACATCAGGGCTTCCCTGGTGGCGCAGTGGTTGAGAGTCTGCCTGCCAATGCGGGGGACACGGGTTCGAGCCCTGGTCTGGGAAGATCCCACGTGCCGCAGAGCAACTGGGCCCGTGAGCCACAATTACTGAGCCTGCGCGTCTGGAGCCTGTGCTCTGCAATAAGAGAGGCCGCGATGGTGAGAGGCCCGCGCGCCGCGATGACGAGTGGCCCCCGCTTGCCGCAACTAGAGAAAGCCCTCGCACAGAAACGAAGACCCAACACAGCCAAAAATAAATAAATAAATAAATAAATACTTAAAAAAAAAATAGATACATCACATCATCCATACACAAACACATACATATGCTCATATTAATTATTGTAGATCACTAATACAGAAATTATAATCTATCTATTTATCTAATATAGTTGACAGGACCTGAAAAACGGTTTTAAGGGTGAACTTTAAATAACTAGTTATATACAACCTTTATTTTCCTAATGTGCACACATGTATGCACACAAACACAACTTAGCGCTAATTAAAAAGACTGGTTGCCATTCTCCTACTTGTACAGTCTTGTTTTGAAAACACTTGGTTACTAAGATCAGAAACAGTAACTTCAAATCTGATGCTATGGAATTAAATAGAAAGTCATTTGCATATGCTCGTGAAACAGCTGATTCTTAATTGCAATTTAACCTGTATCCAAGTCAACTGCCAGCCCTGTTTTGCTCCTGCTCTATCAGTTGGCTGCTAATCAGCATCTTTAATAATGTTAACACTGAAATAGAAAATTAATTTCTCCTTGAAAACATGCATCTGTCCCATATTATATTTCAGCAAATTAATTCCACATTAGATGTATCTTTTCCATGATTTGATGCCATTCTGAAGTGTGCAGCTTTACAAAGGTGCACAAGGATAAGCCAAATTTCCCACATCATCAGCCAGTTCTATTTCAAGTGACTCTCCTCCCAGGGTCCCATGGAAGAGGCCCTACGGGCTGCTGAAATCTAGAAGCTTTGTGTGATTTGAAACTCTCAGCTGGCTTTCCAGGCCCAAAGAGACTCAAGAGTCAGTGTGTGGAAAGAGATGCACTGATGCACAGCTTTCTTCTTTCTACTCCCTTTCTTACCAGGATCTTTTGCGTTTTAGTGTCAATACTCCTGCTGCCATACCCCTACTGTGTGAAAGATTATTTCCACAATTTAAAATGGATTGGGCAAAAAGCAAGGGATGATAATAACCTGACACCATTAAAGTATTTTTACTAGATTTTCATTCTTTTTCCCTTTACCTGGAGGGAATCGTTATCACCACTGCAGTTTTTAACATGCTGTGAATTCAAAAGCAAATGTAAAGGCATTTTGGGACTTCCCTGGTGGTGCAGTGGTTAAGAATCCTCCTGCCAATGCAGGGGACACAGGTTCGAGCCCTGGTCTGGGAAGATCCCACATGCCGCGGAGCAACTAAGCCCGTATGCCACAACTATTGAGCCTGTGCTCTAGATCCCACGAGCCACAACTACTGAAGCCTGTGCGCCTAGAGCCCGTGAGCCACAACTACTCAGCCTGCGTGCCACAACTACTGAAGCCCGCGTGCCTAGAGCCCGTGCTCTGCAACAAGAGAAGCCACCGCGATGAGGAGCCCGCGCACCGCAACGAAGATTAGCCCCTGCTCGCTGCAACTGGAGAAAGTCCACAAGCAGCAATGAAGACCCAACGCAGCCAAAAAAAAAAAAAAAAAAAAAAAAAGGCATTTTGTGCTGGGTTTAGGAGGATGGTGGAGGAGCATAAGGCTTGCAAGAGGTTGAGCTGTTCCACTGTGAGTCCAAACATTGCTGATTTTAAATGGCACAGTCCTAAGAATGAAGTAGCCAAAAATACGCCTTGCTTTGGTAACTAATTTAGTAACCAAGCTATTATTTTCTTAATATTTTTAAAGCTTTAGTGGTTAAGGAATTAAGCAAATTCTACATTAATAAATGGTTAATTGTCTCACCAAAGTGCATCGGGTCCACGGACCCCATTCAGTTATCACACAATCCTCGGGACATGGTAATTTGCACTCTCTAGAGCCCAGAGGCATCTCTTCTGGGTCACAGAGGTAATCCTCTACATGGTCAGAAGGGCCATCCGCCGTGTTCTGCATGCATCTAGAAGAAAACATACCTATCAGTGAAGGAACTGGGACAATTGAACAACGGCCAACCCGTTAAGGTACAAGGTTTTTCATAAGACATCACCATGGAGGTGGGGGATGGGAAGCTTTGAATTTAATGAATAAAATTCTCCAAACATAAAGACGTAAAAGGATCTCTGCCTCCCATACACAGTTGTATAGCTTATGATTTAAAAATCTATGCTTGCATGTATCATCATAATCTTTTAAAGTGATAGCCACTGTGTATACACTCCGTGTACATAAACTACGTGTCTTCCTCTTAAAGGAGAGGGTCATTTACACCCATATATGATGCAGAAGCTAATGAGTTCACCAAAGATATTCATAGATGGGTTACAATTTTGGAATATAATGCATGTTTTTCTTCTGAGGAAAATGGTGAATTCCACGGAGAAGGCAGATTCATATATGATGGAAGACAAGGCACGCCGAAATCTCCTAGGGAGAGATTTCAGTTAAGTGGTTTTGAGAAAGTAATTGACGGCATTTATCAAGTTGTTTTGTCATTTCAAAAGTAATTTTAGCTTCCCATCTGCTGATAACCTTAAAAGAAAGGCAGAAGTGAAGAGACAATCATACGAAAAATAGCACAAATTCTCTAATCATGGTTGTTGGGATCTTCCTATATCTTGACCTTTTTTATTGTTAGTTTTCTTTTCAACAGAACAAATTCAAACATTTTATTACATTTCATTGTATTGTAAGCAGTCATAAAGGGCTCCTTAGTCATCTCTTGGGAATCTAATTAATGTGGCTAGTACCAGACTTAACTTTTACTGTAGTTAATAATCTCTCAAGGCACTTTTTGAAGAGAAGAGAAAAACTTTATCCCTCATTTGTAACTCAGAGAAGGTCAACCAAATTAATAGGTTTGGGAAGAGAACTGCATTGCAGGAGATGAAAAGGAAGGCTTGAGCTCTTAAGCTTCTCAAACCCATTGCAATGTTTTAAACTGTTGGTTGTATTACATTACCAATTATACCTGGAATGTCAACTTTTCTCAGGGATTTACAATCAGTAGGGACATTGCATCTTCACAAATCTCCTCTGCAGAATCACGTTTCTATACAGTGCTGCTAATTTTAAGAGAAATGTGGTTTTCCTGTGGAACGCATTCAAAGACTGGAAAACTGAGCTGTTGGTTATGTCTTAACTGGGTTTGTAACCTGGAAAAATATCCACACAAATACCCACCTCTGCATTTTTTTGATATTGAATAAATATATAAAAAGTAATCACAAAAATATGCAAATGTAGACAGACATTATATAGTTTCATTGCTGAAGGAAAAAAATAAATTATAAATTTCGCTGGGAGAATTTTAGTTTCCCAGGAAAAAAGTTCTAGCTTCAGTGGCATTTTAAAAATGTTCTGTTGACAGCAGCTATGAGAGGACATGGTGCAGACGGGACAGTTCAATCTCCAAAGTTGGATTTGCTGCTAAGAAAAGATTACAATAATGTGAGGCCCTGACATGATGTACAAGGATTAACTTGCAAAATTACCTATTGATTCAAAGTTAAGGACAGATGTTCAATACTCTATTAAGTAGTTATGTGCATAAAACTTTGTTTTCAAAGGTATTTCTTTTCCTTCAATTTTTATTATACAGGTAATAGATTCATTTTAGGAAAATCACAAGAAATAATAAAAATTCACTACATTCTATCAGAGATAACCACTCTTAACAGACCACTATATTTAAACCTATATTTTCATTTCATTAAATAGGAGCAAACTTCACCTACTATCTGTACCATTTAGGAAAAACATCAACAATACATTATAAAAATCTGTTTGTGTTATTAACTGTGTTTCTAAGACATAATTTTTAATGATTACATTTGAATTCCATCATTTGAATGTGCCACACTTGCTAAAAAACCCTTCTTGTTGACATTCAGATTATTTATGTTTTATTTATTTGAGTTGGTATTAATGATATTTTTATCACTGTAGAATAGGATAAATATTTGGATCAAGTCTTGAGCCCAAAGGAAAGCACTTTAAGTTCATTTGCTTTCTTCAAATTCCTGGCCTTTTCTCCTTTCCATAGGAGAAGGGATTATGCTGTGAGAATACTGAACTATTTTAGAAAACAACCACCAAGTTGGAGGCCAAGGGTGGGCCCAGATGCCCACCACAGTTGTAGCAATAAGGGGGTGCACTGCCTGCAGAAAATTCAAAAGCAACAATAGAAATAACCAAATCTGTTTGGTTTTTATTATCATCATGTGCTGGCAATTCTACAAAAATGTTAGTGAAAAAATATTCCTTCCCAGCAGGGCAAACCGCTACTATTACTCAGTCTTTGCTATGCCACACCATCCTAAAAGAGAAAGAATGAGATATTTTGAAACCTGCTCTCTTATAGACTCTTCTGTCCTGAAATGTCACCCAATGCTTGCATCTAACAGGACATTTGACCTTAATTAGCAGAGGGTAAGGTCTGGGAGGTATACTACTGAATCAAGAAAGAAACATTATTACACAATCAGAAATTCCAATCAATACTGATCTTCTCTTTTCTCTGTTTGCATTAAAAATGTTTACTGGAAAAATAAGTTGACCAGAAAAGTTACTTTGTTTAAGATGTGTTTGGAAATGTTGAGAATACCTATTCACAAAGCAAAAAGAAGCAACATATACACAGATAGCCGAAGGGAAAGCCGAAAGAGGTTCTTTATTATAATTTTTCTACTAACAAAAAACACAACCTGATCAAATTTTTAATATAAGAAAAATATTTTTATATTTGAAAGAGAAATTTTAAATTTGGCAGAAGATTGGTAGAAAACAGAATCTCTGTCTTTTTCTTCCCTGTTTCCCTATTAACTCATTACCTCCACCCACCTCATCCACCTTTAAAAGTTACTCTGTAAAATAACTTGAGAGTTCAGATGGGCTTTTGAAAAAAGAGATAGAGACTATTTTTACTGGAAGAAATGTTTTACATAGTGTGCCAAGGTTTTATGATATAAACGATAATTTGTTCTACTTTTCTATTGAAACAGATTAAGAAATAGGAATCTTAAAATTCATGAAAAGTTATGTCATGAGTGGGAATGGGATTCTTCACAACAGGAGTTCTCAGGTTTTGGATGTTTTCATATTTTTCTTTACTGTGTGTCACTCAGCAGAGTTAGAAGAAACTGGTTGTAGTTAAAGAGTGACAAGAGACTTGAGTTTGAATGCAACTGTCCCTTTACTAGGTGTGTGCTCTCAGCACATTACTTAGTACTTCTGAATCTACTCCGTAACGTGGAGATAATAAAGCCTCATATATTTGTTTCCCAGGTTTAAGACCCTTCAGGATCATATGTAGATGGTGTAGGGATAATTTAATGAGTTAATTTAATCGTATTACAATTATTACAATAATTTAATTGTATTAGGTTTTAGGGAAGTTCTGTGAATATGACACGGTCTCAGTTTGGAGAAACAGGATTTAATAAACGGGACAGACATGTAGATGGATCTTTCAAAACAGTGAGGGGTATGTGGGATATTATAGAACAAGGCTGCTCAGTAGAGCTTTCTATGACAATGTAAATACTGTGCTGTCTCACAGAATTGCCACTAGCCACCTCTGGCTATCGAGCACTTAGAATGTGTCTAGTGTGACCGAGGAAATGCATTTTATTTAATTTTAATAGATTTAAAGTGAAATAGTCACACGTGGCTTGCGGCAACCCTACCGGACAGTGTGGTTCTGAGAACAAATGAGAGGCACGAGCCAGCGGGGGGTTTAGGGAAGGCTTCCTAGAGCAGATGAGAGTATTCAAAAGATAGCCAGTTTGATACAAAGGATAAAGAGTTTACAAAAGATTATCACTAAGATACAGTTAGAAATATATCTGACCTTTAAGGAAGAAGTTACTGGGGTTGGAAAATCTGCATTCATTCACCTCACATTCAATATGCAGCCTTTTCCCTGCAAGAGTACCTTGAAGCAAAGCTTCCTAAAATCAGAAGGCAGAGGATGATAAACTGCTGTTGGAAGCAGATCCCTTCAGAGCATTCTATGAACACAGACTCCATAAAAGTAAAATTGAAGACAATTTCATTCAGGAGATTGGGAGGAGGGCAAGCTCACGTTGGCACATGAGAAATCGGGACGTGGCTGTGCCTTTGCTTCTCTGTGTTACTAGGCTTGGCCTTACCTCACTTTTCGGGTTTGCACGCCCTCTCCACAGTTGTCCCGCATGTTCACAAAGGTCACCTTGCAGATGCTCCATGGCTCTGTAACCCATATGTACTGGCTGCAGTCACTGTGGCAAGGGACGACCTCATACACCTGAAACACACACGGTTCTCAATGACCTCACCTCACGGAACCCCATGAGGTGAGTGGGAACACTTCATATCACAGTTATCATGATATTCTTGTTTAGCTACTCTGAAGCCTTTCCTTTACTGTTCATTATTCTAAAACAGGACTATAGAGGATCTCTTGAGAGTTCTAGCAGTGAAGGGAACGGTTAACTGTGTTGTTTCATGCTGCTCCTCTATCACATTGCAGCTGGAGACTGGACCTCATGGACCACATCAGACACATTCCGTACTTTCCTAGACTGACCCTTACCACACAGTATTGTAATTTCCTGGGCCCTATGTCCTGTTCACAGTTTCATGTGTCTTAAATACTTAGCCCAGGGTGCTCATATGTCAGGCATTCTATAGAGATTTGTTGAGTAAGATGAATAAATGAATAAAAGAATTAATGAATTAAGTAAGCATATAAAAGTAGCTGTTTTCAAATAAGTATAATTTGGCCTGTTTTCCAAATAAGTATGTATACCAATAAGAATTGTGTGTGTGTGTTCCATATATGAAACTAAATTAAAAGATAAATGATATGAAATAAAGCTATCTCAAAACTAACTAAACCTTGGAAGCAAGGTCTGAAATTGGTCTCATATTACACAGGTACTAAGCAGTGAGGGCCACAGAAAACAAAGCAAATTGTCTCTGCTCTGGTGCCCGTAAAGGCTTGCAGCCCCAGGTTTGGGGTGGTGTGGTTGGTTGTTTCAGGATTTTTAGCACAATGAACCAATTATGCTCTTTTCTCAGTGAGAAAGAAGAATGACTAAATAAATGAAAAAAAGGACCATAATCCACTGCAACAGAGCTGACTCAACCATTAAAGAAAATTGTCTCTTAAAATCATTTCAAAATCTATGATAACTCTTATTTCCTATTTTACACACACACACACACACAAACTACATGAATATTTTATATAACTATTTAATTCCAGAAAACATAGATTTAAATAGTCCTTTGGAGCCATTCTTTTGTGCAAATTTTAGTTTTACTAAACATCCAAGTAAAGTGAATAAAGTTGACCTATTCCACACAGGAATAAAAAGTGTGCACTGTTGGAGTGAGAATCTGTAATTACTGTCATAAGTTATCACCTTCACATTGGGTGCTGTATTAAAATAGGACTAAATACTGTTTTAGTATTTAGTAAAATATTACCCTACAAGTTGTGGGGAAGGGAACAACTGAAGGGGAAATGCCATCTTTCCTAATCCTTTGATGGCTTTCATTTTAATCTCCTACACTGGAGTGAATACAAATCAGTTCAGAGCCACCTCCTGCTACCGCTTTGAGCCCACCTGCACCTCTCCCTCTCCCTCTCCGAGAAGCATGCGACCATTAACAGGAGGTGTCATTGCCTTTTCAAGGGTGGTGAATTATGCTTGTTCTCCGCTATCCCTGTACCTTAGGCTCTGATATTAAAATGAGAAAACACATGTAATATGCTAGGAAAACAAAGGGAATAGCTGCAGAAGAAAAATTTTATGGAAAACATGTTTTTCCCTATAAAAGAAAAGAAATGGCAGGAAAAGAAATACATTCTCTGATGCCAGGAGTAAAATGAAAACAAACAGCACTCTATTATGAACGATGAGGTTTAAAAGTTCTTACCTGGGCCTGGAGTAGTGTTCACCAGGAATGAAGAAAAGAGAGAGAAACAAAGATAAGTTAAAATGTCAGTATATTTGATGAGAAGAACTCATGTTCTAAGTTTCAAATATTATCCATATATAAAAGGTGGTTTTTTTTTTTTTTTTTTTTGGTAAATGATTAGAACATCTTTCTTAGACCTCGAAAGAGAAAAACCACCTCCTTATTACTGTTTAAAATTAAGATACACAAATGAGTATTGCAAACAGCAAGTTAAGGAAAGGATTTGATGGGCAGGATGAAGAAATCTTAGAAAACTGAGTAGACGTCAAAATACGTATCATGGGGAATCAACATATGACTGCAAATATCTTGTGGTTCAAATTGTGAGTGGCCTATCTATAGATTGATTGACTGACTGACTGATATATTGATTTTAACCCATCCATCCACCCATATTTCTGAGGAAATGGGGATTTGCTTCCTCAATTGGAAAATGGAACCTCAGAGATCATTTTCAAGGCAAAGTACGACTTAATTACTGAGGAACGTATAATTGCAGTAAAAATCTATATGATTTACGATTTTCAACACTTACACAAACCTTTGCGTATTCTTTACTTTCCTAACATTTTACTAACAAATAAATCCCTAGAAGTTTCTATTTTTTAATGTAGAACATTTGTGCTCAAAGTCAAAGATTCAGGAATCTACTATTTCTTGTTTTAGCTTTGATTTTTCCATTGTTCATGTCTCAATATACCACCAGTAGGCTGATAACAAATACTCAGATGTCCTTATCATACTCTGCATTAGATTATATCAGAGTGACAGAGAAATGGCTTAGGTTAAAGAGTTTTTAAGCAAAGACAACTTGGTACAACCAATTTGAACTTCTGCAAATTCACTATTTAAAAAATGCTAAGGCAAACATAGCTCATTTTAATTTTAAAATCTGGCTGTTCACATACACACTAAAGGTATGAAAATGTATAGAATTTATTTGAATCATGGATAAAAATTTATTAAAATTTAAATTTACTATTGGAAATTCTAGATTGCAAAACTTGTAGAACCATATTCTTTTGTATTATAAACATTACATTTCAGTTATTCTGTTTAATCGGGGTCATGCATTTTCTTCTTTGGAAATATTCACTAGGACAGAGAAACTCGATTACCAGTAGATGGCAGCAGTGCAGTATATTATTCACCTTCAGTTGTATTTAAGGGCAAGTTCAGCAATTTTTCTTTGGGGGAAAAATCAGCATCCTTTTGGAGTACTTTCTATGCAATTTAATTCTCCACTTTCTTGGCCTTTAATCGATTTATTCAAAAGTTATTTTTATTTTCTCTATAATTTACTTTTATTGTGATGAACAAATTTAGATTAATTTGGGAAGGCAAACGTATGGGTAAGCAGTGTGTTTGGAGATTAAAATTAGAAAATCTATGTGTGTATGAAACATACCTACATATTTAAGGTTAGTTCATACATATGAATTGGTTCATTTGTGACTTAAATTTAAACATACGTCTTAATACCTACACATATTGTGTGAAATTCACTCTTTGTTAATTCACATGTAGGCCAAACATGGCAATAACTGTCTGATGAATCTTATATTACATTAAACTAGTCACAATTCCCCCCATTAGACATTTTATTTCCAATGGAACACGAGTAACAGCTATGAACTGCAGCTAACAAGGTGTGCATCCGAAGTCAAAGGAAGTTCCACATAAGATTGAAAAGGCCAATCACCAAATTGATAGATAACATATGGTTACTTTGACGCCATCTTTATATTTCTTTTTTCTTTTATTTATTTTATTTATATATTTTTATTTTTGGTTGCGTTGGGTCTTCGTTGCTGTGTGTGGGCTTTCTCTATCTGCAGTGAGCGGGGGCTACTCTTCGTTGCGGCGCACAGGCTTCTCATTGCGGTGGCTTCTCTTGTTGCAGAGCATGGACTCTAGGCGCACTGGCTTCAGTAGTTGTGGCATGCGGGCTCAGTAGTTGTGGCTCGTGGACTCTAGAGCGCAGGCTCAGTAGTTGTGGCGCACGGGCTTAGTTGCTCCATGGCATGTGGGATCTTCCCGGACCAGGGCTCGAACCCGTGTCCCCTGCATTGGCAGGCGGATTTTTAAGCACTGCGCCACCAGGGAAGTCCAGTATATTTCTTTTTTCTTAACATATTTCATATTGAACAAACTTAAGTAAATGTACAGAATATATTTCTCAATTTTAGACCCAAACCCATATACTTTCTTTGATTTTAATTTATGTACATGGTAATTGAGATGTCTTTTCTGAGAGTCTAGTGGATCTATCAGAAAAAGACAATCTTGCTCTCAGCGCACAAATTATTGTATAATAGATTAAATACCTTGACAGTATTTCAAAAGCAGATTTCATTTTTATTCCATTGAATTATATTAATATGTATATATATATAATACAGTGTACTAAATAAATCTCTTGAGAATACAGAGATCATCTATCTGATTTGGGATTTTAATAACTTACTCAGGCATTCTAAAGATAAAGTGGGTCAAATTTCTTATTCAGGGGCTATTATTTATTCTTCTCTATTTTGGATAAAAAAAAAATAGATCATTGTGCACCTAGAAAATATTTTACAATATTCCCATTGGTAGAAAATACCTGGTTGACGTGGTCCAGTTTCGGGCATGGTCTTCCTCCATTATAGGGTTTTTCACGCAGCCATTTAGACCGAACCTTCACGCCACTCCCACAGGACTTGCTGCAGCGTGACCAATTGGACCACTCACTGAGCTTGCAGTCTGAGGGGCAAGGGATGATGCAGGCCTCTTCAATGTAACCTGAGTGGAGGAAAATGAGACAAGAGCCATCTCCTCCACATGTCACTCGCCTATTACTACCCACCATTCTAGCTCATTTAGAAGGTCCAAGCTTGACCTGACAGCAACATGCAAATGCAGAGATGTCTCTGTCGTTAGGGACTCAAATTAAATTCTGCAGGAAAATGACACATACATACAGTGACTCTGTTAAAATAACAGCTGAGCAGCTGTCATAGGATCTGCTTAGGATTCATGCTCACCACATTTCAACATTTCTGACTTCCTGACAGCTCGTGTTTAATTGACAATAACCTGTCTGCTGCCTTATCATTCTCATGTGGCCAGACTGATACATTAAAAAAAATTATAACAGTTTTCTATAAAATCCTATCTGTTAATGTCACACAAGTTCAAGTGTCTGAGTCCATGCAACATTCTTCCTCAACAAGAAAGCCAGACCCTCTCAATCAATATTCAAAAGGAACCATTTAACTTAGCAACTTATGGTTCCCCTTCACTGAAAATCAAGTCTGAGGAAGAAAAATGAAGGATGTTAAATAAACAATGCCTCATATTTTTATAGTGCTGTCAATTTCAAAGCACCTTCACACCTTGTATTCATTTGATTCTCTTGCAGATATTATAAATGTATTGGGCATGTACTGATGCTCTACTGGACAGATAAGAAAACAAATACAGAGAGATAACTGACAAGTGCAAGGTCACACAGTAAGAGATAGGGATAGGATTTCTGAGGTCTAGTCTAGTACTCATTCCATCAAATCACACAGTCAATTAACTTAAGAGTCTACAGATTTATTTTGAGAAATGGGAGCATTTTCCTTGACCAGTCCCTCACTACCAACTTGGCATTTCACAGTATCAGTTTATCACTATTGTTCTCAAGGCAAATAAGTGGAAAGAGCAAAATTCCTCTGGTCAAGAGTCGTCTGTCATACTATGCGGAGTGGTTGTTCTTGAAACAAGAAAACACTCTGTTCTTACCATTTTACATCAACATCAAAGATTCGATTTTGAAAATCATTATAATGTAAACAACTTATACTAGGAACTCTAGGTAGATTTTTAAAAATTTTATTGAGACACAATTTATATACTATAAAAATCAGCTCACGTTCTGGTCTTTAATATAGTCTGAGTTATGCAACCATGACCACCATCTAGTTTCAGAACATTTTCATTACCACGGAAAGAAACTCTATACCTATTAGCAGTCATTTCCCATTTTCCCCTCCCTGGCAACCACTAATCTACTTTATATCTCTAAGAATTCACCTATTCTGAACAATTTATAAAATGAAATCAAACATTATGTTTTATGATTGGCTTCTTTCATTTAATGTAATGTTCTCTGGGTTTTTCTATGGTATAGCATGTGTTAGTACTTCATTCCTTTTTATTAACCAAATAGTATTCCATTGTATAGATATATCATATTTTTTTATCCTTTCATCAGCTGATGGACATTTTAGTTGTTTCCACATTTTGTATATTATGAATAATGCTGTGAATATTTGTGTACAAGTTTCTGTATAGACAAGTTTTCAGTTCTCTTGGGTATATATCTTAGAGTGTATTTAACTTTTTGTAGACGTGCCAAACTATTTTCCAAAGTGACTGTACCATTTTACAATTACACTAGCAAGGTATGAGTGTTCCAATTTCTACATTTGTCAAAACTTATTATGTCTTTTTTATTTTAGTGTCCTTTGAAGAAAAAAACTTTTAAATGTTAATGAAGTCCAATTTATCTATTTTTACTTCGGTTGCTTGTGCTTTGATGTCCTATCTAGGAAACCATTATCTAATCCAAGGTCATAAAGATTTACACCCATTTTTTTCTTCTAAGAGTTTTATAGTTTTAGTTCTTATATTTAAGTATATGATTCATTCTGAGTTATTTTTGTATATGTTAAAACATAGGCAGTCCAATTTCATTCCTCTGTATGTGATTACCAAGTTATCCCAGGCCCATTTGTGGAAAATACTATTTTTTCTACAGTGAATTGTTTTTGTACCCTTGTTGATAATCAGTTGACTATAAATGTAAGGGTTTATATCTGGATTCTAAATATCACTCCACTGATCTCTATACCAGCACCACACTGTCTTGATTACTGTCACTTTGTAGTACGTTTTGAAATCAGAAAGTCTGAGTCTTCCTTTGTTCTTTTTCTTCCAAGAAAGTTTTGGGTCCCTTACATTTCCACATACATCTTTGAATCAGCTTGTCAATTTTTGCCCCAAATGGCAGATTTTGATAGGAATTGTGATGAATAGTTTGATCAATTTGGGAGTATTGCTATCTTAACAATCCAGGTACATGGAATTTCTTTCCATTTATTTAGGTATTCTTTAATTTCTTTCAATGATGTTTTGTAGTGTTTAGTGTATGTCTTGCACTTCTTTTCTTAAACTTATTCCTAAGTATTTTGTTCTTTTTATTCTAGGCAGATTTAAAAGAGAGCCAACAAACAGTGATTTCTTTTATTACAGTGAAATAAGACCACCTAAAAACCAGTATGACAGATCTAATCTATAAGCTTGTGCCCAAAGTGTCCTGACTTGATACAGTGTTAAAAAGCTAACCAACTTACTACATAGTATTTCCTAGCCTTGCTTTATAAATTACCTGGAACACATGTTAAAAGTACAGGTTTCTGGCAACCCCAGACATTACAATACAGTTCACTTGGGATAGTACCTGATTTTTGGAAATTAATATATTTTCTTGTGTTTATTCATCACTCCCTCTCTTTTTAATTGAAAATTTTCTTATTAAGGTAATTGTAGACACATATACTTGTAAGAAATAATATAGAGAGGTCCCCTGCATACTTTCCCCAGTTTCCTACAATGGTAACTAAAGTATAATTTCAACCCAGATACTGAGATTGATACAATCCATTGAGTTTATTCAAGTTTCACCAGTTTTACTTGTACTTATTTGTGTGTGTGTGTGTGTGTGTGTGTGTAGGACTGAAATTAAGGAACTCTGTTGTAAGACACAGGAAGAATCAACAAAATCTGGGTGAGAAGTAGTTTTGTGGGATATTTCTCTCTATATTATCTTCTGTATTTTTGTCAAATATACACATCACCTGTTTTAAACTTATTGTAGTCTCGATACACAAAAGTGTATCTTTCAAAAGTATAAAGTTCACTGAACACATGCATGAAACCAACACTACTCCAGAACCCTCTTTTGTGTTGCCTTCCAATCACTACCTCTTCTCACATGGGCAACTACTACCCTGATTTCTTACAACCTAGAACTGTTTTACTTTAAAAAAAATTTATGTAAATGGAATCATACAGTATATACCCATGTGTGCTAGCCTTCTTTCACCCTACGTTGTGATGTGAGATTCATCCATACTGTTGCATGTTGTTGAAGATTATTCATTCTAATTAATGTATAGTACTCTATTGTGTGACTATATTATGGGTTTTTTAATTCATTCTATTGTTTGTGAGCATTTGGGTATTTTTCAATGGCAAGCTATTATCAACTGTACTGCTATGAACATTCTAGAACATGTCTCTTGGTGAACATACGTATGCATTTCTGTTAGGCATATTCCTAGGACTGAATTTGATGCCTCAGAGGATATGCATATTATATCAGCAAATTGTAAGTATAAAAGAAAACTTTTTTAAAAAGATGGGATCATGAATTTGGTATGAAGAGCAGGATGCAATGAAAGAATGCTCAAAAGTGGGAATTAGTCTCAGAGAATCTTCAAGGGGGCAGATGTGTCAGCCGGGGCTTTGCCAGCTGTGAAATACTGAAGACAGAAAGAAGATGTTAATGTTGAGTTTTGAATGTACTTCTGATATTGAAGAAGACTTTTGGAGTATTGATAATAATCCAGAGGGAAGTCCAATAGAGGACTGAAAAAGTACTTTACAATAGTGTTTACCAAAATTTTGAAAAGCATAACTGTTCTTCAAACAGATTACCATGACCTACTTAAAGCTCATACTTTAAGTATGGTTTGAGGTGGGAAAACAAGCCCAGCTCACTATTTTGAGTTAAAATATGTTTCAAATCACATTCTCCTTTTCAATCAACACAGCCAGTAAATAAATCTATAAAGTATGTGATACTTAAAAATGTAACTCCTGATAGGGCCAGTAATAATTTGTGTTTCATAGTAATAGTTTAAGAAATAGAATCAAACTGTACAAATGTCTAAAGTCATTTCCAAATCAATGCCATCTGTAACCAGATTATTTAATGTTTGTAAAAGACAATGAATTAAGAAAAAATCCCAACTATTTCCAAATATTATCAATAGCTTAGTTAAAGGACACTAGTATTTCGAAGGTAATAAATTATTGAAATATTTCTAGAATTGCATTTTCCACCTTGCTAAAGATCAAAATGACTGCAAAAGTAAACCTCTAACCTTTTTGTTATTCAGTAATTATAGTTGAAAATAGAATCACATGATTTTTCATGTCACTACTACAGAGTAACAGATAAATGGAAATTCTTTCTTTCCATTTTATCTGTTGAAGTATTATGGCATTAGTGAAATATGTCATGTCTGACTTGAGTCTGATTCACACTGCACTTTCAAGTAAGCAGATATAAAATTTTTATGTTTGATCTTCCAATAGAATATTCCAGAGAATGTCTCTCAAATAAAACTCAATCCATTAAATTGTTGAAAGATACAGATTAGGCACTGAGATAAAGACAAAACTGCAAGAGTATAATGCTTAGCATTCCATTTTAATCTTCTAATGTGTAACAACATTCAATAATTGCCTGTCATGTTTATCTAGTACAATTAAACTCCTTAATGCTACTAGTGAACTGCTAGATAAGCATTCCCCTGTCTTCTCTGCTACGATCATTTGTGAGGGCAATTAACGCCAAACAATCATGGGGGATAGAGAGACAGAAACATTTGAAGCGTTTTAAGGCTAAATAAACTGCTGGTATCTTGTAGCAATTTATGGCTCCTGAGGAATGCTGGAATAAAATAAATGACTTCACAATTAGGGTGTTAAAACTTTAGTAGCTCAATACTGAACCTGACACATGGAAAAATCAAACTCCTGGCTTCTGATTGTATTTTTTGTATCTATTATCTATTCTGATGTCTGCTTTCAGGTTGAAATGAATACAGAACACTAGCAGGCTTTACGTGGCAACCAGAGGACTTACTGCCTTTGACATATATCCAGTCACCTCATTCATTTGAATTATAAATGTGCAGATAAAGTAGCTTTCAGCAACCCTCACGATTACTATATTGTGCTGTTGAAAGGTGCACTGTTGATAGATTAAAGAATTCATTTTGAAAGCACGTGGAAAATATTGGTTGGTTCTGATTTACAGCTGTGTGAATGAGCAACACTGGCACTCTATCTGATACATCTGGATTAATCTCAAAAGAGACCTGAAAAATCTCTCCTACTTAAATGTGTGTTATATGCACATGACTGCAATCGCAAATGAGAACACTTAGCTAGAACTTTATCTACTGTGGTCCCTGTGGATTTGAAAATACTGAAAAAAATCATTTAAAAATATTTTCAAAATGAACAGAATATTCTTTTGTAATTATATATTAAGAACTGATAACTTGAAAAGCTGCAGAAACTAAGCTACTCTGTATATATCCAAACTCCTATAATCAACTGTTCTACCCAGATTCTTATATTCAATGTATGAAAAGTTATGAATCAACACTGGGCAATCAAAATTTTCATAGTGAAGTGTTCAGGTAAATTTATGTAACTGCAATGAAATGCTATTTTATTTATATTTATTTGTTTTATAGACATATGAAGGCATGTCTCTTCATATCTGCTAAATACCTACAGATTTTCTCAGAAAATTTCAACATTGTTTTTTTTTTTTAATAATTTTATTTATTTTTTACTTTTGGCTGGGTTGGGTCTTCATTGCTGCACGCAGGCTTTCTCCAGTTGTGGTGAGCAGGGGCTACTCTTCGTTGTGGTGCACGGGCTTCTCATTGCGGTGGCTTCTCCCATGGCAGAGCACGGGCTCTAGGTGCACGGGCTTCAGTAGTTGTGGCACGAGAGCTCGGTAGTTGTGGCTCACGGGCTCTAGAGCGCAGGCTCAGTAGTTGTGGCACATGGGCTTAGTTGCTCCGTGGCATGTGGGATCTTCCCGGACCAGGGCTCGAACCCATGTCCCCTGCATTGTCAGGTGGATTCTTAACCACTGCGCCAGTAAGGAAGCCCTCAACATTAGTTTTAATTGCTGTGGGATTTTGTAGCTGTTGCTATTCCAATACTGGGAGATTACCCAATGACTAGGCACCTTCAGATTCAGGTAGCATACCTATGTATGAGTTCACCATCAAGGCCATTTCTTATAGCAAACTCTAAAACTCTGTGCTGTATAACAAAGACTTTGGCTGGTCTGTTTCCCCGATTCCTGGGAGGCAGCCTCTAAGCCCTGAAATTTCCTGAGTGATAGGAGTATCTCTGTTATTCTTGTTGGACCTCTTGGACTACATGTGAAATTATGATAAGAAGATGTCTAAGGAAGGGGTAATGATTATACAACCAAACCAAAGACCAACCATGTGTTTAAAAGGTTGGGACTTTAAGCCACTTGATATCCTCCCAAACTCTGGGGAGAGGAGATTGAGTTCAACTGTGTGGTCAATGATTCAATTGATGCCTACATAATACAACCCCCCAGAAAGCTCTGGATACAAAAGCTCAGGCTGGTAAAGCACATCCATGGGCCAAGAGGGTGATGCCTCCTAGCTCCATGGGGAGACAATATGGACGCCTTGGTTTGGGACCTTCCCAGCCCTCGTCTATGTGTCTCTTCTATCAACTGCTTCTGATTTTTATCCTTTTGCTATAATAAAACTGTAATTGTAATGGTGCTTTCCTGAGTTCTCTGAATCATCCCAGTGAATTATTGAACCTGAGGGGGTACTGGGAATCCCCAAATCTGTAGCCAGCTGGTCAGAAGTGAGGTTGACCTGGGGACCCTGAAAGTGCACAGCTTGTGTCTGAAGTGAGAGCAGTCTTGCAGAGGACTGAGCCCCTAACCTGTGAAGTTTGGCCCAAATCCAGGTGGTTAGTGTCAGAATTGCATTCTACTTTCAGATGTATATTTTATTAAAAAAGGAAATAAACTTATTTATGAAAGAGCCCGTATCTATAGTTTATTTATTCAGCCAAATTAAAACTTTGGGAATAATTACATACAGTAAGGCATTTATGGGCTTTCCCCCCCAAATTTAACATTTATAACTTTAACTAATATTAAAATATTAACTAATATTAAAAATCAGCCCGTGAGCCACAACTGCTGAGCCTGCGCGTCTGGAGCCTGTGCTCCGCAGCAAGAAAGGCCACGATGGTGAGAGGCCCGCGCACCGCGATGGAGAGTGGCCCCCGCTTGCCGCAACTAGAGGAGGCCCTTGCACAGAAACAAAGACCCAACACAGCCAAATAAATAAATAAATAATAATTAAAAGTGCTAATAATTTTAGAAAAAAAAAAATCAGAAAAAAGTTCTAAGAACCCACTTTGGAAGTAGGGCTTTGTCAGCAATATAAACATCATATTTGATGGAGTGTTCAGATTATGAAGTAACGGGAAACAAATTAACTTTGAAATTTAGTAGAGTGATTTTTTTTTTAACTTGATCCAATGCAGGGCATTGTTCTTTCAGTCAACAAGAATCATATACTGACACTGAAGTATTTCCAAAGGATAACCTTTAAACACTAGTTTGCTGGATTCTAGTAAGTGTTAAACATAATTTTTATAAAAAGCATTCTGTGGTCATGTAAGTTGGAAAATTGTTGCGTTAAGCAGGTCTCTTCACCCCGAGCCTTCTTTTTTTTTTTTTTTTTTTTGCTGATATGAACTGTGAATCTCTAGGAGAATGACTCAGACACTGCATTCTATGCTTATTAGCTTTTTCCTATAGCATCTCACTGGACCAGTGAGAAATAGATCAACAGATCATCATGATACATTGTAATTATAATGCATTAAAACTGGATTCATGTTTTGAGCTGTACAGAGTTTTAATGTTTAATCAGGCCTTTTTATGTCCATTTCCAGATACGGAAAAAAATGCAAAAGTCAACAAACAAAATACAAAACCCCCAAACTTAAGAAAGTTTCTTCTTAAATTATTTTATACTTTAAAGTTTTAAAGCATTAAAGGTCAAACCTATGGCAAAGGGAGAGGAAACTTATGCAGATAAACTTCCTGAAATTTTTTTTAATGACTATTTTAAACAACCATTTTGTTTTCTGTAAATTAACTAAAATTTCCTGTAAGGGCTAAATTGGCCTTCAGTGCGACTAAGAAGAAATGGGAGAAACATGAAGAGTAACTACAGGTAAAGATCTTCCTTTCAAATTTAACTTTAAAATGCCCACAAATGTGTTGGTGTGCTCTCAGGTTACTTTTTGAGCCCATTGATATGGCTTATGTCTAATATATAGTGCCTTCTTCATGCATTTACCAAAAAAAATTCCTTATGCATAAGCTTTACTCACTACATGACCATTTTGATGATGCTTTGAAGTAGAAAAAGACCTATGTTTTAAGACCTATGTTTTAAGAATGAGACTAAACTCAACTAATGGGACATAGAGCTATACAATTATTTTGGATTGCAGGACATTAATGTAACAGGAATCTATATGAGGGTCAGTATCTTTATGAATTATGAAACCTTATAACACAACATAAGTAATGAACAACTCTGTGATTAATATCAATAACATTATCATAGAGATCAGCAAGATTACCACTCCTAGCCATTTCACTGAAATTAGCGTTATCCTTCCTCTAAGGCATTAAGAGGAAAACTGGGTCAGAGGCCAATAGAAAGGATGTGGAGTAAAACATAATAGCAGAAATTGTTGATAAAGGCAAAGATAAACAAATTTTTTTGTTGCTGTTGCAAATAATGAATTGTTCTTGGCAGTTAAATTTATTTTAAGCAGTGAAACACTTTCTTCCTAAAAAGCTGGAAAGCCCAGTAGGTGTATGGGATATTCTGGAGGCTATGTTTGACAGCCTGGCCTGAGGGGCTCCATGGAGCCCAGTTTGAAAACCTTGTAAGTAAGTAACAGATGAGTTGAGGTCTCCGTGACATGGAGCACACAGAATCAAACGATAACACCAGATGTTTTCCCATCACACACGACATGATGGTAGCTGCAGGAAAATTCCAAGGGAAGTCTCCCTCATCACCTCTCTAGTCCTCCTTCAGGCGTCCTGTTAGAAAATAATGCTGGTATCCACACCTTATTTAAATTTGACCCTAGACACCTGCTTCCTTTTTGTACCCACATATCCATAATAGCCCCTTCTTTATTTCCCTGGTTCTTTAAACTTGCAACTGCTACTTCAGGAAAAGTCTGTTCCTCACTCCCTGCCTGTCTTTTACATTTGAAAGGAGAAAGATCTCAATTGTGAATGATGACTGCAAAAGCAATACTAGCTTCATCTGTACTATCAAATGAAAGATTTAAATTCTGAAATGAATTAGACATTAAAAAAAAATACTACCAACTGAAAAAGCTTTTCAGAGAAATCAGAACTCCATTTCAGCTTATTTACAAAACTCTATTGCCTTTTCTCCCTGGTTTAATTAAACATGCTCTTCCTCAAATACAAGCATCCACTACGATAGGGCACAATTTCTCACTCAATTTTGTTTCTAATTAACCTCTAATATTAAACTTATATCATCTTCTATAGAATCCCATTACAAAAAGGAATACATTGCACGTATATTATGGTTGAGTGGTCATGTAGGTTATCCTCAGAATCTACGCTCCTCATATTCATAATTATTTTTATCAGATGTACCCTGAGTTCCACAATGTCTTAAAAGTACATGCTCTTGAACTAAAATCTACTTGTAGATTGAGTACTCTCTGAATTTTAAAAAATTCGATTGGGCACTTGTACCACAAATACACCCAGGATGTATTCCTTTTCTAAGTTTTGTTGATGGTCTTTTTTTTGTTCCTGTAAATTCTAATAGAAAAAATCCCCACACCTGTGGCATGTATACTAGAGTTTCTGACTGAATAAGGCAGCATCTGGTATTTACAGTTCTTTACAACATCAAGGGATGTCATTTAAACATGATACCTGCTTTAAAATCATCCACATCATAACTTCGGGAGGCTGATGAAATAGGATGTAGATCGCTTAGGTTTTTAGGCAATAATGTTAAATGCTGCCATATAAGGGTCAGCTATAGTTATAATATGAAAATATTTTATTAAAAAGCTTTTGTTTCACTTGTAAAATTTGTAGAGCTTTCTTTTTATTGTAATACTTAGTGCTGTAGTGCAAACTACCTATGAAACAACCTGTAAGAAAGACTTTGAGTGCTAGCAAGGGTTTTGCAAAATATCAAATTTTAATGGGCATACTTTGAATCCTACAGATGCTTACAAAACCAACTGATAAAGCCATTCATTAATGTTCAGAAGGTTCTCTGTAATATCATTCGTAAACATACTAGGCAAAGAGAGAAAGCTTTAATTAAGAATTAATATAAATCATTATATTTAAAAATTAATGTTAAAGGGAAATTAATCTTACACTAATAAGGCATTAGACAAACTATGCTGAACAATTCAATAGTGACTACAGTTAAAAGACAAACTGAAATAATTAAAAGGGTGTAATGTGACCTAAAATAAGTAGTACAGCTGTTTAAATGCCAGCATGATGGTCAAATGGCAGTACAAAGTCCTGAGAATTTTAGAGTCATTGGATCATGAATACTGAGTGCACAAAGTCAAATGCACACAACACTTCAATATAATATTGTATTCTGTTTATGAATACAGCAGTAAATAAACCCAGAGCTCTCTCTTATTTCTCTATCTGAACCAAAAAAGACTTTCCTCAGGGCAGTCATTAACTTGCCAATATCCTTTCCACAGAAGATCCTATAGACTCATTCTGTTTTCAAAATCATACCTAAACAGGCATTCACTTTATAAAGACCCATCTTTACAAATTTCAAAAGTTTCCTAATGTTCTCTTGCCCACAACTGGTAAGCAAGTGAACTATCTCCTGTGAGGTGTTGATTATTTTGCCTAAGACAGCATCACACTGTGATCCTCTAGGAAATGATCTTCATAGGCCTTTCGCACCAAGGTTAATAAAGCTCACGATCCCTACCAAACCCTGTGAGTGTCTGCATGACCCAGGGAAGTAGTCTTAAACTTTAAATGTGTTATAGAACCCCCTGGGGACCTTGTCAGAATGCAGATTCCCATTCAGCAGGTCTGCAATGTAGGTTGAATTTTGCATTTCCAATGGTTTTTTCCTGTGACGCCTACGCTGCTGCTCTGTAGATGGCACTCTGAGTAGGAAGGGTTTAAATCCTAGTTGGCAAATGACAGCCCAGGCTGACAGCCTGTTTTTGTAAATAAAGTTTTACTGGAACATAATTGTGTAATTCACTCATATATTGTCTATGGCTGCTTTCATTCTATAACTGCAGAATTGGATAGTTGTTACAGAGACTTTTTAGCCTGCAGAGCCTGAAATATTTGCTATCTGGACCTTTAGGAAAACATTTGGTAACAAGTAATCTAACCAAATAGCTGATTCTTGAGTTTCCTCATGGGCTCTCCAAATTGGTATTTGATAGGTATCAAAGCAACATATTACTTTTAGGCGATAGGATACCTATGTATATTAAACAGCAGGTGCTCAGGAAGAACAGTCACATCAGATAGGCCTTTCTGCTTACTTGATATTAACAGATGATAAAATATCACAAATAAAATTGAATTCAATTTTAGAATATCTATTGATAGTACATTATGGCTTAAACTCCCTATAAGGAACAGCAAAGACAAATTTGCTGAGAGTAAAGATTCAAGAGAAGTGTCTGGAAGGAATTATGTAACTCAAAGGGCTGAAGACTTCAGCATCTGACATTTTTACACTTTATCCAATTCGCCTTCAAAGTGTTCCTTTGAGATAAATCTAATAGAAATGTTATTGCTTATTTTCTCAAGGAAAGATGAGTGGACACAAAGGAGAATTAAATGAACATTCCATACTCCCAATTAAAGTTGTAAACACAGGCTGGGAAAAAGCAAGTTGTCACAATTACTAATATAAACCAAGAGATTAAGCTGTTGTCCAAATCTGGTGTTGTACAAAGCAGGCAATTCTGAACAATAAGCTTTAAACTGGAATAAAGAGACTTACCAATATCGATATTACTGGACTAATTCAGTGGAATGGGTGTGTGACTATTATTTCTTCTACCTACCAATTAGTAGGAGGAGAGAAGCATAAATATTTGATGAATATCATATAGAAAGTTTGTGGCATGTATATAGTTTATTCCAAAGATCTTAGTTGTTCTCAATGATCTGTTTGATTATATTCCAGAACTGTGACACAGAGGGAAGGACACTGTCTTGGAAAAAAGGAAGCGTCCAAGCCTGATTGTGGATCAAATACAGCTACAAAAATTCTCTCCACCTCTTCACTCACTCATTCATTCTTTCTACAAATATTTACTGAGCACCTACTGTTCTAGGTGCTTGGGATACATGAGTGAATAAAGTAGTCCAAGATGCCCTCACCAATCTACATTTTTGTACAGGATGAAACATAAATAATAAATACAATAAATAAGTAAATTATATGGTATGTTATAGAGTGATACATGCTTTTGAAATACAAAAAGTAGAGCAGAAGAAGAGCTTTTGGGAGATCTGGGTAGGATTGAGGGGCAGCATAATAAAATTCTATCACTTATGTTTAAATGAAAATCTTGTACACGTGTACCTTGCATAAGCTAGGTTACCTCTAACATTCTTTAAAATATCAAGATTAAATGATATAATAAAAAAAAGTTCCAGAAATTCTACCTCTTGTTCTGTGAAATTTTAGAAGTGATTAACTTGAGAAGTACCTAGTACTATGTGCCAAGGCAATCAATTTCTAGTGAACCAATTAATTAAGATCTCAGAGTATTCTAGCAGTAAGTAGAAAATGTGTAATTTGGTTTTTTAATGATTTATAATCTGTTGCTAATAGTGACACCATTCAAGATTTCATACCAAAAGTAAATATACATAATTTGTATTATGATATCAGGATAGATAAATGCCAAAAATGTATTTATATATCAACATTTGTGCAGGAACTATATTTAATACCATATATCAGGATGGATGAACACTTATGTGGCTCCCAAGGTATACTTTAAGATCTGATTTTTGGAGTATCGATATATTGCATTTCAGTACAGAGTCTATTCTTATGAGAAATTCCAGACATAATAGAATTGTGCCTCGAGTTTCAGACATTAAAAAAAAAAAAAAAAGGGTGACCAAATGGGAAATGACCTAAAATAATATACTTAAGCTGATGAAAGTCAAACTGTTTTATCAGTATAATAACTGATAATATGATCTACAGATGGATAACACAGATTAAGTAGAAATGCCATAAGGCCACTACTGAATAGGGTAGGAGATTAGTGTCTTTGTACTGCATACACGTGGGGATCAATTTTATGTTTAAACTGGAAGCCGTAAGAGACTTTTTCTTGAAAGCCACTTTAAACCCCATTCCCACCATTCATCTGGAAGCTGCTTTGGCTGAGCAAAGGCAGTGGTCATAGAAACTGCAAGTTAGCGCATGCCTAGGATAGAGCATCAAAGTGACAGCACTCCACTATCACTATCGGCATTGACAGAACAGCAGCAGTAATTCCCAAGAAATCAGGCAAGAGACACTCAATTTCCTCAGACTTTGAGTAAAAATGTTAGTAGACGCTAAAATATCCCGTTGGACATCCATCTTAGATCAGATTTAAGGAGAAAGGAGTGATGTTGGATAGACACAAAGAACTAAACTGGAACAGTTCACTTAAACATCTTAGATCCTTTCACAATCTCCATGAAGTTCAGTGCTGCCAGGGACCCATCTTTTTTTCTACATGTGCTTTTCTTCTAGAATATACTACTGAATTCTTCATGCTTTGAATTGACAGTGCTAAGGCAGAAAGTCTACTGCCTTTGGTCAATTTCAGTTTTTCTGTACTTTTACTTTTTTCAAGGGATCAAACATTTTCGTGAGAGTCACAAGATATTTTTAAAGTTGTTTTTTTTTTTCTAAAAATAAGATTGACTCAAGTGTCTTACTGAAGCTCTCATGCATCTAATTAACAGGTCAAGGTAAAGTGAGAATATATGAGAGTCATTTTGAAAGCTCAAAGGTTATGTTAAAAACAAATGATTATCTTGGTGATTCACTATGCATAACAATTTAAAATGTGAGCAAACACTTACATGCTACATTTCAGGAGAAACATTTTTAAAGTGATCTTCACTTTTACATTTTAATGACTAACTATGATCTTCTACATTATTATATCAGCTCAGAATGAGAAGTGCATTTACATTTTTCCTGGTATCTAATTAATAGCACCTATGTTATTTGATATAGGGAATAAAAAACTCAATTACTCTTACAGAAGTTTTTCAAGGCTTACTAAACTCTTTTTAGTTATTGTTCTAAATGCATGGGATAATCTTAAACATAGCAATGCATGCATGCAAAATACTTATATCTAGAGCTTCAACATAAAGGACTCTTATGATGGGGGCTTATATCACTAAGACTTTGATAAAACAGTAATTATGAGATAAGGTAAAAAAATAAAAGTCAGGGTTTTGGGAAACTGTTTTGGGGACAGATTTAAGAGATTCCATAAATGTGTCACCATGATACCCCATAATGGTTTATATATGTGAGATGGTCCTATTAGTTCATGTTGTTTTCTGAACCATATAATAAAAATGGAGGAGCACTTTTCCAACAGCAGAAGTTACTTCAGCAAGGTTGGAGGGTAACTACCATATCCCTCTCTCCCAGTAATTTAACTTATCTTTGTTAGGTCACCTCCGTGAAGAGAGGGGAATCAGTGTCCAGTGTTTGCAAATATGTGACATCCGCGATTCAGGCTGACCCACTATAAACTGATCTCATTCCATAATAAAAGGACAGATACATTAACATAAAACAATGAAGAAATATTGCTTAAGGCTGACTGTATTATGATGTAGAACCAAAGAGTTCACTGCATACTCTGGTCAAAACCACTCTTTATAAACTTTGGGCAATTCAATTATTGTCACAGTATTTTAGCCTTCTTTTTGATTGTTTGTTTGTTTGTTTGTTTGGAAATCAAAAGTTTCCCAAGTGTATGTACCTTTTTCTAGTTTTGTTTGTTTGGGCCAATCTCAGCTTAATGAGGAATAAAGGAGATGTTTGAGTTTTCACCAACTGCAGCTTTCAGTCTTTCTCCTCTGCCACTTGATATCTTAGGCACGTCGCAAATCTTGCCAGTTCGGTTATTAAAAGTCTGTCTAGTTTAACACTTTATTCTCAAATTAAATTCAATCTTCTCTTCTCCTCCCTCCTTTTCTGTACACGGACTTCGTGTGGATTGCTGAGCCTATTCAGTAGACTCTGGATCTGCCCCAGGGGAGGTTTCTGGCACCATTTTTGCCTACATGTAAGGCTTCCTTATCACCAACTTTGGGACCTAGTTGCCAACTTCTAGACAACAAGTGCCACCGAATGTCCTGTTACATATAAATGATATATCAATACAGACAGAGTGGTGCCCCTAATGCTCAATTTAGAACACACTCCTGTAAACTTTCATTTCTGTCCATTCTGATACACTTGCATTTTACCTCCACCCCCAAAGACAGCAAATGTATAACAGTGAAGAAAAGTTGGATTACCATGGCTGTTACATCTGGATGTCTCCACGAGCCTGCCATTTTGATCGTAGCACGCCATTGCTTGGTAACGATATCCTTGACCACATTCCTTGATGTCTCCTTGTACCTTCATTCCCAGCAACACTTCCACTTTCCCCTCTGGCAAAATGCAGTCTGACCAGTTCCCCACAGGCTGTGCATTATACTTGTCACAGGGACAATACTGCGTCTCAATCAGGGGGTACAAATGAGAATTTTTACATTTTTCCTTCTTTTTACTTTTTCCTGTGGAGAAAATTAAGTTGGAAAATATCAGCATTAATATCAAGCATCCCTAAGTTTTCTCCTTTCCTAAACTTCCTTTATCTTTAACCGTATTCAACAGTAGCCTATAAATAAATGCTATTTTCCCCCCTCCGTAGCGCTTTCTATGTAGGCTTTTGTTAGAACTGGGTGCTTTGCATAGTGAAATTTCTCTTATTTTCTCACTTAAAAATAGCCCATTTTGAATAAGGCACTAACTGTTGTGCTGAATTTTACACTCCTCAAAATGATTAAAATCCTCTCAAGTGATCATGTGCTTTCACTGACTGGGGAGTTTGAGGTAACTGCACAATTCTCTCCTTTATAACATGTGCAAAAATATGAAATGGAGAGAGAGAGTCACTGCACTGACATGCACAGTTAAGTAACTCTGTTGTTAAATCCGAATAGATGGCTTAGTTATACAGGATTACGATTCAGAAAGTGAGATTTTTGCATTTACTTTTCTGATTGTGATTTTGCATCTTTCAGTATTTCTGAAAAATAATCACTTTGACATACTTGGTGATTAATGTAGGAAATAATAATATTCAAAATGAAGATATTTAATATCACAATAAAAATATTAGAAATGGTTTGTGTATAAATCTAAATAAATTCCCTTTTAAAATAAAAAACCTTGAGTATAACAGTAATATGTGCCTGAAAAATATCGTTATTTTAATTAGATCATAATTTATATTATGTCATATATGTTATATACTTTAAATTATACTGCATGTAACTAATTACATATGTTTTACATATATTTATCTCTAACTTTCATAAGCTGCCTTATATAATTTTCAACAGTCTTCATTATGACAGCTGGATCATTTTACAACTTTAAATTCTGAATACTCTACTAGCACCAATATTTTTAGGTTTCTTTTGCCACTGATAATATTTTTGAGTGCATCAGAGTTTAGTTCATTATGACGGCTCCTGTTTCTGCTCGTTATATTACAGCTTTTTGTCATTGTGACTACCTTTTAAAATGTGTTTTCAGGTACAGAATTAATGCCATATTTCTCTTCCAGGATATGAAGGATAATCTGAGGCTGTGACAGTGAGAATGGCTTAAGAAAGTGAAGTGGCAACCTTTCCCCTTATTCCTAAAAAACTCTTCTCCAAGTACTTCACTGTCTGTAGGTAATCCACCAAAGGTACATGTTTAAACCAAAAATTAATCTACCGCGTATTGTATAGGGAGACAGAGTTCAGTTTTCAAGGCTACTTTTTCTTTCTACTAAAGGTACATAATGCATCTGTCACTGCCAACTGACATCAAAATACGGCTCCGAATCCATTGCCGTATTATGTGTTAGTGTAACAATAATAACGCATATCTGTGCATTTTCCAAATACATTGTCAGAACTATCTTGGCCTGACTTTTTACTGTGTTTTTCCGCCTTGACAAGTGTTGGCTTTGGCATCCCAATTATTCTTACCAACAATGGTGCGCTTTCTGGTCCTAACTGCACCACAGTCTCCATTGCATGAAGAAAACTTGGACCAGCTGGTAAACTGACAGTCATCTTGGCAGGGGATCTGGCAGGCTTGGGTGAGGGCTGGCACGGGGCCTGCATACCGGAGACATTCATGGATACCAGTCTGTCCACCATCTTGCTTTCGACAAGTAATGGCTAAAGGAAAAGCAAAAAGCTGTTTATCATGAATCTGAATGTCTGTAATCACTCTGTAATTTAGGAATTAACCTAACATTTCTTACTCAGTCAAAGGAGTCCTCTTTTAATTCTTTATTTGCAGCAGAAATCTGGTAGGAGTGTTTTTAGTAATCACAGTAGTCATTAAATTGATCCTATAGGATTTTTTAAATAACAGATAACCCTCAGACACACACACACACACACACACACACACACACACACACACACACACACACACTTAGCAGTTTTTATTAGATGCTATTAAGGATTTCACGTCACATGTGGAATATACTTAGAAATGAATTAAGAGACAAATAAATAATACATGGGTTCTGATAATAGTTTATGTTGAACTAAACATATTCATGGTGGTGCTGGGAGACACCGCATACCTTTAATAGTTGTTTTCATACCGTTGTCCACTCTGGGATTGCTATACAGAAGGGTCTTAATGGCAGCAAATTGGTTGGAAGGTTTGGGTGGAGAGAGAACACTTATGAAACTTGTGAAGCTCCATTTGCATAGAAAGCATGTTTTTGTTTTTTAAATTACGCTCAAAGTTTGTTGTGATGGCTTTGAAGTGGTTAGTGGTTAATGGGAGGAGGTGGTGTCAAAGTTCCCCACTTCCCTGTGTGTACAAATTCTTCACACGCACAAAGAACAACCATGAATTTAAAATGAAGACAAAAACTTTTAGCAATCTTAATCTATCATATCATAATTGACATTTCCAACAATTACATATGGACTCTCCAAAAACAGTCAAATAATTTTGGCTTATATATATTATTTTCCCCAAGACATTGTTCTACTGAATTTTTTAAACCAAGTCATAGTTGTATTATGTATTGAACATAAATGTAGAATTGTTTAAAGGTAACAGGTCTTAATGAAAAAGAGCAAGTGATGTTTAAGTCCTGTTTCTCCCTCAGCCATTTCCCACTGTTGGTTTTAGAAATACTTCATTTTTTTATTGAGGAAGCAGATGAAACATTTAGACCTCGGTCCTGAAGTTAAGTCTTCATTGAACTAGCTTAAATGGCCCAGTCAGACTGATTTACATGGCACTTTCAGGTTTGTGGTCTCGGCTGACACTGCAGCTGGTCTCTGCCCTGCTCAGAATTCTATCATCATGAAACTAAGATGAAGGAGCCTGGCATTTTGATCCTAAATTACAGTTAGGGCACACAGGGCCCCAGGTTGGACAAGACTCTCTGGATCTGTACACTAAAACTTAACACCCAGTAGTATAGGACTGTGTGATGGGGTGTGTAAAAAGATTTAACTGTTTTAGCAAAGGAAGCCTTTCTCTGTGTAGGTGAACACAACTTGTCACAACTGCTGTAGGAAAAGTTACATAATTGTGCAAATGTAGGTGAAAACTCACCTATCTCTTAGCTATAGATATCTCTTCATTTAATATGCGCAACATTGGAAGAGCCAATTTGTATGACTAGACAGCGGTCCCTGAATTTTACAGATATGAAAACCTGGTTGAGTGGACTGTAGTAGCCTTTAGGAAGGTTATATGACAGGAAAAAATATTAAGTGCTCCAGAGAGACTCTCACCACTTGGGAGAGGAGTTGTCTGGTGCACTGTGGTTATCAGACCAGTGTAAGGTAGAGGCTCTCAAATCAAGCTGCGGATAATAATCACCTGGATAGCTTTTGGAAAAATGTCTATGCCCTTGCTAGACTCCAACATTCTGATTTAATTGGTTGAGGACAGGGTCCCAGGCATTAACATCTTTTTAAAGTTCCCTGATGATTCAAACACACAGCAGCAGGTAGTGTATTTCCACTGGCATCAGAAACACCTGGAATGCTATTAAAGTTGAAGATTCTTAGATTCGTTCCAGAGCTCCTGAATGAGATCTCTGGGTGTGAAGTCAAGGAAAATGCATTTCTTTTCAAGTTGCTCAGATGTTCCTTATGCACATTCAAGCTTAAGGCCTATGAGCCTGAGTATTCGAGTCACTAGGCTATGTTTGCCTGAGACTTGTGACTAAAACTGAAGGTCCTTTGGTACCCCCAATCACCCTGGCACTGTGCCAAGCTTTGGGAAACAAAGGCTGAGCATGTAGGAATGAACTAAGGGGAGCTTAAACTTGGAGTACAAGGAGTGGACCAAAAAGAGCATCCATGTAGCTTGGAAGAATGTTATCTGTGGATTGGTATAGGAGGAATCCATAAAATGCAGTATATTAATAAGCTGACGTGATTTTGCAATTCTCTCTACACTTGCTTAAACAGTTTATACACAGTAAGCTCTGATAGCTTGTGGGCAAAGTTGCCCAAGGATGCTCAAGAGGAAGGATGGATAAAGAGGAAAATGTTAGGCTTTTACTGATCAGAATATGTAGGAACCTCAGGAATGACTAATTTGGAAAATAAGAAATTTGACCATCAGAACTCTAAGCTATGAAGAGGGTCACACTGTTTATAACTGAAAGAACACTACAAAATTAAATTTATGTTCTTTGAAATAAGCCTACTTTTTTTTTTTTTTTTTTTTTTTTTTTTTTTTTTTTTTTAGCCTACTTTTATCTAAGCATTCCAATTTGGTTCTCTGAAATAGAGACTTGACTATAAATCTTTTAAACTAAATGAAATTGCCTTAAGTTCTCCATTAAGGTTTTCTCTCTAAGGTTCCCTGTTATAAATTTTATTTCATAATTGCTCCAACCATCGTCACATTAAGGGACACCGAAAAACCAAAATAAAATAAAGTAAAACCACTATCAATACAATTCCAGAAACTAATTTCTTCTGTGCAAATCTATACCATTTACATAAATCTAAAGCCTATATACCTGCAGTACGTAAAATCTCAAAAAGTATCTCAAGTAGGTGAAAAGAAACGATGTGTAAAATTCCCAAATCTGTACGCAGAAACCCACTCAGCACGTCACTCCCCTTACCTGAGCATTTAGACAGAGTACCTTGAGTGAATTACTCATGCCGTGTGATCCAAACAAGTAGCAACGGTACCATTTGTACAATATATTGAAGTTTATCACACATCTCAACTTGTTTCTATTGTGACTTGGAGGAAATACAACAATTCAAACACAGGAATGTAATCTGAAATGAACTTCCTGCTATTAGGGTGAAGAAAACATAAATGTTTGGAAAGGAAACCATCTGGTCTCTCAACTTTATAAATCTTAAAAATCATTTTTAAGGCACTGAAACCAGGGTGGTTTTAACTGTAGAAAAGATGCGTCATCCTAAGCATGGTTTCCTTGCACACCAGAAAGCTACACATACCCAGACAATTGTATTTGTATTTACAGGTGCAGGATGCATATCTTGTGTATAATGCTTATGCAAGTTTTCTTTGGGCTGAGGCCTTGTTAGGAAGAAGGGCCAAAACCCATGTTGCCCTATGGATGAATTACCATGAAAATGACCATGAAAGATTCTTAGTGAGGTCGGCATATATCAAAATAATTATTTTAAAGTAAAATTCCATCTTTAACTCTAGGCTGATTATATCCATCTGTTTTATTTAAATTTTATTTTATTTATATGAAGCACAGAAGTTAAGTGTCACAGACAGGCTGCTTCCAGCAGGCTGAAAACCTAGGAGACATTCATATGACTACTTTGTGGCTTACTTATAAATTAAGCTAGGCAAGCTCAGCCCATCAATACTGAGGGAATGTTGGAAAGATGAGCAAGAAAGCCAGTTTCTTCAACAAATAAATGCCCTGAGAAAGGGAGCTCAAATTGTTAGATTAAAAGTGACTGAAGAAATATTCTAGCCAAACGCAACGTGGAGACGTTTATGAACCCTGATTTGAACAAACTGATTGTAAACAGGCATTTTTGAGTCAATGGGGGAAAATTAAACGTGCTATGAATATTAGACATGGTATGAATTATTCAATTTTGTTTAGTGTTATAATAATACTCTTGCTATGTTTAAAAATATTAGGTATTTATGGATGATGTATATCTTACCTGGGAGTTGCTTTACAATACTCCAGCAAAATCTCTTTAAGGCTATGAGGAGTGGCAGATGACCAAGAGTAACAACATGTTAAAATCTGTTGAAGCTGTGTGAGTGATGACTACACGACTAGTATTCATTACCACAGTCTCTCTACTTTTGTGTATCTTTGAAACTTCCCATGAATTTAAATAAAAATGATTAATAAGTAGAATAAGTAGAGTCAATTCCAGAATGTTTTCATGTAAGTTGAATTTTGAGCTATGTTTTGAAGAGGAGACTAATAAACGTTCCTGAAATGAAAGGGAATAGATAACATTGGTTTGAGCTAAAAGGACATGGATATCTGCGTTATGCATATATGAGTATGTAAATGGAAGGCTACCGATGCAGCTCTGAAGTAAATCTAATAGAATTCAGAATGGAGTTGCTCATCTTCATTTTCTTGAAGAGGAATGAAACGCCCTTATTATTCAGGATGCACAAAAAGAAGGAGTTCTATTGGTCTGTGGATTGCCCTTCGGCCTGCAAGACCATGTTGTCATTTCGTTTGAATAATCAGAGTGAAATAAATGACTAGATCTAAAATGTGCACACAGAAGTTCATTACAGGAAACAGAATAAGATCAATGCCCGAGTGCCGTGAAAACTGTTGGATTATTTGTAACAAAGAGTTCAAGGAGCTCTGAGACCTTATTTATTAAACTGAGCCATATTAACACGGTTTATCCCACAGCAACAGCATCTGGGTAGCACTGGGGACAGAGTATGTTCACCAGACTGAGTGATTAGAGGAGTGATTTTTTTCCTATGGTGTTACAAAAAAAAAAAATGACAATAGTGAGAATGAATCATGTAGAAATAAAAAAGAAAAAGCTTAATGTGAGTGGGAGCTAGTTACCAAGAGACCTAATTGTGCTTAGAAATAAGACCAAACCTATAAATAATGCAAGAGGGCTCCAGTTGTTTACTAGGTGGATTTAATGATCCTGGTTTTTCTCTGTGTGGAAGAGATTTTCCACTGACAAGTTTGCCAAATTACACTTCCTAATTACAATTTGTGAATGTAACTCTGGCAGAAGGGAAAGAAATGCACTTTTCTTTCTTATTGATCCTAGATAGTTACCAATGATCCCTAGTCTTATTGATGCTCATAATATATGCAAAAGTCCTTCTCTGTGGACTTACTAGGAAATAATAATCAGCTCCCCGTGGAGTAGCTTAGACCAAGGTCAGCTAGATCCTTGATTGGGATCTGGAAAGGGTTAACTAACTGCATCACAACGAACCAACTAACTGGGCATTGAGGAACCATCACAAAGACAGACATCCTGGTGTCAAGCTTATTTTATCAGCTATTTAAAAAATAGCAAATGCTAATCATCATTTTATGACAGGACTCTCATAGAGAGATAAAACAAAACCAAAATCCCCAAATCAGCTAGAATGCTAATAGTCACAGAAAATTAGAGGAAGCCATTTAAAAGTAGAAATAATTCTAGAAGTTTTAAATAACAGCTTATATAAATGAAGAGTACAAAAATATTACACGGTAATTAATAAGTATATTAGCCCAAAGAAGAGTTTAAAAATCACGTCTGTGCAAAATTTCTTTCAAGCAAGCTCTTTGACTCTTTTTTACCTAGTTCTTTTTCTGCTTCCATTATTTTCATTCCTATTATATAACAATCTCTGAAAATTAACAGATTAATGTGAGTTACTGAGATAAACTGGCCCAGATATTCTGGGCCTAACTTCAACAATGCCTCTAAGGTATAATCTTTTAAAAAGAACAAAGTGGACCAGAATTTAAGCAAGAGAGTGATGCGAAAGGTGTCAATATAGTTTAAGCTACTTAATTTAAGCATAAGATTTAAGCATATTTGCTCACAAAAAATAACAGCATAAATTGTAGTTAAATACTTATATCTCACATTCTACAAATTCACGTGGATTTAATTTTGGTGGAGGGCAAATTAGAACTTACTTTCTTATTCCTAGGCTTTCCTTGAATAACCTTTTTAACGAATAAGTGATGTCAGGTGAGGACTCCCAGGACCAGGAGGGTCCCTGCCACGTGATGCATATAATTAAAGTTTTTTTTCTTTTTTCTGTGGTCTGTATTTGAGAATACATCTGAATCATGCTGGCTTCCACATAAAGAGATTGATGTCAAATCTCAGTGACAGGTTAACATTACAGTGGACATTCCTTGGCAGGCAAGGATACAGAGGGGGTGGGGGATTACGATAGGTAGGGTTGGCCCTGGGGATTATTAACTCTAGCTCCATCTGATTTATAGAAAGTACACTTGGCAGGAAATAGCATTAAGATCAACACAGAGATTGAGCAAGAGTAAATTTGAAATTATTTTTATAACATCCCAGCATCTAATCGATGATATTTTTGCATCATATTCCTGGTATAAATATGTCACAAAGTAATAAACACTGGAATTATTTATACACACACACACACACACACACACACACGTATACACATTGTAAGTAGTAGTGACATTGTCCTTTAGGGCAGTCAGAGAGAAAAAAATAAGTAAAGTGTCCAAAATTGTCATTAATATGAGCCACCTCTTTTATTTTGAATGCAAATGTAATGATAACTTTAGCTACGGCTAGTATGGCTATGTTTCAGTGACATAGTCACTGACCAATCAATAACTTAGCCCTCTAAATGCCATCTGAATTGTAGAAATGTGAGCAGAGAGAAGAGACAGCAGAGGTTACAGTTCCATTAAAAGTTTATACACAAGTGACTTGAATAGCATGAAGCAAATAGAACCTGTTTATACACTTAAAAATTAAATAGATTGTGGACATAACTTCACGTTATTTGCATTTCTTTTATTGACAATATTATAGGAAAGATGCCTATTTCAAAAGCCCTCTAAAATTTCCCTGTGAGATTTAAGAATGATTTAAGTTTTAAAATTGCAAAATCCTGTTAATTCTGTCTTTAAAATACCTCTTTCTCCTCTCTCTTTTTCATTCTTATACCATTAGATAAAATTTCCTGGAATACACCATCCTCGATATTCAAAGCCTTGCTAAAATTCTTTACTACTTCTAACTTCCTATTGTGTTCTAATGTAAAGCATTTCCACAGAAAGCACTTTCACATAGTTTTGAAATACACAGAATGTAGACTTGGTCAAGACTGCATTTACTTGATTGTAGTAGAATCTTCCTATCTTCTTATGCCTGGGTTATTCTAACTCAGTTGTGGATAAGGCTGATTCTCAATGATTTGCTTTATGGCGAGTGCCAGTGCTGAGGTGGTAAGCAGTTACCATTAGTGACTCGTTAAAGAGACTCTGGGAACATAACTGCCTCCCAGCTCCTTTGAAATGCATCACCAGGGATAGTTCCTACACTTGGAACAATTATGCTATTAATAGTACTGAGTAAAAATGAAAGTCTGTCTATAATGGCCACTTTTTAACAGGTGGCTAAAAGTAGGTGCAGGTGACTCAAAAGGAGAACAACAAGAATGGCTTGCTAGAAGCTGGTAGGTAAATTTAGAGTTATATTTTTTTCTACTAACAGGGAAGGTTCAAGTCATTTTAGAGAAAACGAATCATAAAAGGTGACCTTGTAAATGTTCTGCTGAGTGAGGCATAGTATATGAGACACACATTATTGTTTTTCTATGCATACTTAGGAAATTAACTCCTTTTTTGGTTCATATGATATTTTTATTTAACTGAAGAAATCTAAATTATCATTTCAAAATGTAGTCCACATCAGAATGAAGGTCAAGATAAACCCTGTTCTTCCTGAGCCTTGAAATGCAGTGTTTTACAATTACAGCCCATCTCAATTCAAAAGCTAAATTTGATCTGTTTCAAGATTTCATAAGATTTCCAGTTATGAGAAGATTCACACAGAGTATTTGTTAACCCTCTTTAAAACAATAATTCCCTGTGCTATACAAGCTGAAAATATTGGAGTTAAAAATCATGTGATCATCTTTGACTCAGTTAGGTCTACCTCTGCTGCTATTGTCTGCTACTGAGTCCTAAAGTTATTTTCCTCTATTGTATGTGGAAAATCCATTTATTTTTACCCATTCCGACTACAGTGGTTCCAATCTGCGCCCTTATTACTTCAACCTTGCATTGCTACAGCAGCGTCCCTGCTGGCATCCAGACCTATGCGTCTTATCTTTCTAACTTATTCTGAACACGCTGACAGATAAAACACTGCTTTCATCAGGTCCTTGCTCCTACCACTTATTGAACAAGGTCTAAAATACTGATCCTGACATTTTTCGTCCTCTACAAAATTACCCCAGGCTCCAGCTCACATCTTCAGCGCTTCAATCTACCCACTTTTCTGTGAACACATTTAATGTTTTTGTTTTTCTTACCTCAAATGCTTAACTTATAGAATTGCTCTCATTTCGTATTCTTTTCTCTTTTCTACTTATTCTAACATTATAGTACAAGTCAAGTCCCAGCTCATCCTTTAGATCTTTCTTAAGCTCTTTAGCTTCAAATGACTGCTTTTGCAACGGATTGGTTTCAGTCTTTAACTCATACTTGTTGGGTGATGTTACCAGTGATCTCATTTCCCTAAACAAATTAAATTCCCTGGGTTGAACATCTTCATCCCTTCCTGACACTCATGGCTCTTTCTACACTGTCTTCTGAATGCAGTCATAGTTACGTGAGTGCCTGAAATTAGAAAGTCTGAAGTATTAGAGAGGAAGGGGGTAGCTTCTCCACAGTATTTGCTGACTAATATTAATCCTTACTACACAATTATTTTAATTATTGAAAAATCGCACAAGTCGGCATTTTTAAAGTCTCTGACTGGATAAGGGCAAAGATGGAAATAGCAAGAGTCTGACAGGTCAATTATGCAGAGTTCTGAAAACAGCCATGACCATCAAAAAAAAGAATTTTTTGCCTTTTTGCCATTAGTAAAGATATTTCTACTCTCTTAATTCTCTCCTTTTCATGTTTCCAGAGAAATATAGGCTCTAAGAAAAAAATCTTTATCAAGGCAATAAAGAAAAAGATTATCTTCATATAGAGGTTAAAGGAGTTCTTCGGAGTATATTTATGCATATATTACTTGTTATAATGCAACTTTCTCTTCCCAGATATCCCATAAGATTGCTGATAGAAAAAGTGGCCTGACAAATATGGCAAGATGAGGAAGCATTACTTAGGTACAGGCAGAGGAAGAGGCACCAGTAATGGGAACCATCAAAAAGGCAGGAGAAAGTGGCACTGAGGAAGCCGAAGATCCCTGTCGCAGTGGAGGTGGGTAGATATTACAAAGTAATCACCTAGGATGAGGAATAAGCAGAGGTTTTCAGATTTGGAAATGAGAAGATCACTGATAATCACAGAAAGAAATGTTTTTATACAGACTGTGTCAAAAAACAAAAGACCCGTGTTAATATTGTTGCTTTTATGCCTACAGTGATCTATGCACACATTCACTGAGGCCATGATCTAACAGGAAGGGGAAAGGAATTAACATTTAATGAAGATTTAATATGTGCAAAGCGCTGAAAGGATCATTATGTTCTCAGCCTCAGAGGGAGGAAATAAATAAACCAAGGTTGTGCAGTTAAGTAACGGAGTTTGAAACTAAAGCTGTTTTCACACTTGCACAGCTTCCACCACATTTTAGATTTCCTCCAGTGGTATTCTACAAAAATATGGTTTTCATCTTTTTTACCTAACTTCATGTCACACTTTGATCCCTGGATATCATCTCTGCATAGACTGTAGAATACGAAAATTGGAATAATCCTGAAAGATCATTTGGTCCAGCCCTCTTTTCCTTTTTTCCCCATCTAAATAAACTGATACCCAAAAAGGTAAAGGGATGAATAAAACTCACATTGTTTTAGTGAAAGAACTGGGACTAAAACTTACATTTCTTGATTCCCAAACTCACGCCTGTTTTCATCATAAACTCTATGTAGGGTCTAAATTGTATGCAAATGTATGCTTGATTCAAGGAGGAATTAGCAAGGCATGACAAGAAAGTCTTATATCCCTCAATTTCTCCATGAATGGTTTCAAATGGGGAGAATGACTTTTTTAATTCTAAATACCTAAGTCTCTATAACTGTAAAGGAGACAGTTATATTTTAGCAGATGCTGATGGTGGAGGATATATAATGAAAAATAAGCATATAAAATAAAATCCTAAATCACTAGATAGTTAATATTAATTGTAAACTAAGTGTTATGTTTCAAATGAAGATTCCTAAAATGACTATCGTAATGGAAGATTTTTACAAAAAAGACGCTATTTTTTGCAACTTTTAAAAAAGCAATCTTTTCACTGTAAAGAAAAGGGGTCCTGGATCAAATCAGCAAAAACTGGAATCCAATTCTGTGTATTCAGAGTTCTGCAACATCATCAAATACATAACTATGAGAGTGCAAAGCATGTTTTTATGAATTAAAAAAGGTGGCTGTGTATTCAATTACATATTCAGCTACATTTTAGATATGTAGCAAGAATTACATTCTAAAACTCAACATGAGTAAAAAGAATCATGTACTCTTCACAGACTGAATTTGCTACACGTATAAATAACATGTTCCAAAGCCTGGAATGTAAGTATTATCCATAATATCTAGTAAATAATCATGGCAAGTTGGAAACATTTCCATCACTCATTTCTGCAAGAAACCATGTTATCTAGTAGCGTTGACAGATTGCAATCCACATATGGCAGGTTTAGAGTACATAAATCTGCCATTTAAAAATCAGTACTAAATATGAACAGAATTGGGGGTTGCCATGACAATGACAAGGATGTCATTACTGAGAATTTCTGGGAAAGTGAACCAGTTATATTACATTTTATGCAATCACGTATATATAATGCATATGGGCAATGATGTAAGGATCTTATTGATTGTTAAGGTGACAAGCAAAGTGTTATGGAATACCATGAGCCAAAAGCTAATTACAAGAACAACAACAAAAACAAGCTGCAGTGTACAATCTATGTCCTAACGCTTTCAAGAGCTTGGTCTGATCATCTTCTAGATATGAATGAGGGGAAAGTTTAACCAGAGGAGTTATGAACTAATGTCAAAGAACCAAGGACACAATTTAAAAAGTCAGGTTTCCATGTTCTGGTGTAAGGTAGAATGGGTGGTAGCAGATTCTTAACTGCTTTGCTCTGTTTGCCTAGCATGGCATCAAAATGACAAACTCTTCAAGCTACTGGTTAAGTTAGTGCTGTTGGAGAAATGCAAAGCAAATCAACTGTAGAACAGGGCCTCCCACCTCTTGCCTGCCGTCCGGGCCCACAGCCCTCCTGCGCTCCAGGGCTGTCCTGTTGCACGCTCCAAGGGACTAACTGGCACCTGCGCCATTTGTGAGTCTTCCACCTACAGGGAAAGAACAGAAGCCTCATAGAGAAGAAGCAAACGTACTAGGAAATCACAGAGACCCAATGCCAAGGAAGCATGACTTTGACCACTGCAAACAGGAATTTATTTGACAATGCTGATGAACTTAGTTGCAGGGCAGGAATAAAGATGTAGACATAGAAAATGGACTTGAGGACATGGCGTGGGGGGGGGGAGCTGGGGCGAAGTGAGAGTAGCATCGACATATATACACTACTGAATATAAAATAGTTAGCTACTGGGAAGCAGCAGCATAGCACTGGGAGATCAGCTCGGTGCTTTGTGACCACCTAGAGGGGTGGGATAGGGAGGATGGAAGGGAGGCTCATGAGGGAGGGGATATGGGGACATATGTATACATATAGCTGATTCACTTTGGTGTACAACAGAAACTAACACAGTATTGTGAAGCAATTATACTCCAATAAAGATCTATTAAAAAAAAGTCCTATCTAAATTTAATTTAGATTTTCATCAAGGAATTATAAGAGGCAGCACTAAATATAAAAGTACTTCCTACTGCAGTGGAGACAAGAGTCCATCACTGTCAAGTTCTAAAGGAATAGACTCTACTGATAGCATTTAGCCTTTTTATTTTATTTTTTTTAAGGCTGCACTGCGAGGCATGTAGGATCTTAGCTCCCCAACCAGGGATTGAACCCGTGCCCCCTGCAGTGGAAGCACAGAGTCTTAACCACTGGACCACCAGGGAAGTCCCACATTTAGCCTTTTTAATGATTAGGACTGCCAGCAGATGTATCCAGATAGTACCAGAAGTGATGTGTTCCACTTTAGAAAGGTATATTTATTTTACATTCAAGTTATAAAATTGCATTCAAGTCATGAGCCTTTTGTATAGTGCTCTTTTGATTAGCATTGTAGAGGTAATTTAGAAGCTGCAATTTATAATACACTTCACAAAAACAAACAAATCCCCCAAATAAATAAGTTTGGGCTAACAGTTAATGTTCATCATGAAAGCATGCAATTATACTGTTTGTCATCTCAGAATTAAACACAGATAAATTAAGATGACAAATTTGCCATCAATTTCATCTTAAATTATTATTTTGGGATCACACATTCCATCGATTGATGCCATAATATTTCATTTGTTGTCAGGACTGCAATTATTCACCACATCAAGTTTCAATTAGGTACTTTTTTTAATAGTTATGAAAAAAAATTTTTCTAATAATCAAGATGATGACATATAGCTTCAATAACCTAAATTTTCCTTGAGGTGGCCACAAATGAACAAAACAGACATCTTACTAACATCACTGAGACAAAGATGTCATTTCGTGACCCAGAATGCCAGCATTTATGAGGAACAGGTGCTCTTTGGAGCCAGGGGAGGAATGCTTAGGCTATTCCTGTAAGTGAAAAAGAACTGCTTCCAAAAGCATATGTTTCATAATTATTAATCACTTTTCTGCATTTTCTATAGATTATATCAACGTAAGAAATTCTTCAAGCTCCTACAGCTTATAATACAGCTTGGAAGTTTACACAAGTATTTGTGTCCCTGGAGATGATTTCAGTAGCAAAGCAGCTCTTTAAAACAGGCAAGAGATGGGACCCGCAGTCATAAACATCCTGAGTTTATGGGCCGTGTTGGCTTCCTTTTCTCACTGTCGGAAAGACCATGAACCCGAAGTATTTTGCTTAGTGCATCGCTCAGAAGGCTTTTCCTTCACTCCATTACCTGTAGCTTTGGCACAGTTGAGGGGCCTCGCAGGCCTTCTCTTCATAGAGAGGATCTGTGCAGTCCTTGCCTCCGTTGGCCGGCAGCTGAATGATGACCCGGTGCCGAGTCTGCTTCCTGATTCCGGAGTCCCCTGGAATGAGGCAGCTTTTTTAACCTCTGTTCTCTGCACTGATGAAAGAATCTCCAAATACCAGCCTGTGTGAAGAAATTACATTGCTTCCAGCTCCATGTGCTTTGACATCCCTGAACTGAGAGGCCTCGTCTAGTCATTTCCTAAATTCTCCCGAAGACCGCTTATATTGAAAGCCAATCAATGTATATTTAAAAATCTGAAGAATGGAGAAAATAGTTCCACAGTCAGCTAGTCTTCCTAATGCTCACTTACAATGTGATTGCTCTTTTGTATGCTTCTTTCCCCTTGAGAAATATGACAGATCTAATTAATCTGTTTTTCTCTGCCTTAAGTTTATTTTCATGCCGTTTCATATAGCCCTGTTCACCACATGGGACTCATACACATCTAATGAATCTTTCTCAGGAGAATATATTCAATGTTTTAATGTGAAATTCTATTTCTTTGTTATTCACTTAATTTGAAATGTATAACTCGTAAATTATTCTAGTCATTTATTATTCATGTTAAACACTTTAAGATCTTTAATTCAGGTCACATCCTAAACATCCGAGCTATAAGTAGTGAAATGAAAGTCATTTCCTAGAGGCAGAATTATTAGAGAAGCATTCAAAATAGCAATAATTACTATAAGTAAGTTACTCCAAATTATGTTACAAAAACAATGGAAATAATTAAGATTTACCTTCGATGAAGATATCAAATTGACAGTATTGCTGATATAAAGATGCTCAGAATTTTTTAGTATGAGAAACAGATGATATATAAGACTTGACAACTTTAATAAAATACATTCCAACTTACAATATATACACTTTAAAGATGAATAGTCATATGTCATGAATTTGCTTACAATAGAATTCCCTAAAGAATTACTTTAATAGAGTTCCCCTGATGCATTTACATGTTTTCTCAAGATCATTAAATATTTGATATGTAGACTACAGAAACAGAGAAATTTAGAAGGGTTAGCAGCCCCTAACAGTGAAAGTTTAATCAGAACTGAAATGAAATATCCTTAAAGTCATTGTGTTCGTAGAAAAATATGATTTGACAAATAGAAGTTTCCAGTAATGGAACATCCTTTGACATGAAGTCAGGGTATCCCTCAACACAGTCTGGCCACTGGCTCCTAGCAGTGTGACTTGAAGATTCCTGTATTAAATGGGAGAATGGATCAGATTAGTGATTCCTAAATGTCTGACTATATAGGAGAATTTCTTTGAAAAAATAAAAACAAAAAACCAAAAGCAGATTTCTCGGCATGTACCCAGAACTACTAAATAAGAATCTCTTGGGAGCTGGATGTGGGAATCTGTGGATGTGGGAATCTGATTTTTACAAAGCTTGCCAGGAAATGGTGATAAACAGCTAGGTTTGAGATCTACTGGAATAACTGACCATGGATGTCCCAATTTAAGATTCTAGAATTTGCATGTAACCTTTTACGATTATTCCTATAGTGGGGGAAACCTGTACTATTAATGACTGCATTAACTATTTTAGTGAATAGTTGGAATACTACAGGTAATGAAGTACGGAACTAGGGGGTGGAGGTAGTGGGTAGCAGAGAGTTAAAGTATTTGAAAATACTGTCATAGACTTTTAAGAATTGTAGCTATAATTGAATGCCAGCTGCAGCTTTTACATATTAAGTATAATTTATCTAAGAAAGATCGAAGAAGTGCCAATAGGACTTTTAATAAAATTGGTAATGCTATCTCCATCCATTATATTGTTCAATGACCCCTATTTTAAGGAATTTAATGATAAATTCCTCTAATAATTTAGAGCTAGGAAAAATCTTGTTTCCCTTGACAATCCGTTAAGAATCCACTGTGCTTCTGTTTTTTGCTTTGTTCACCAGAATCTCAGAGCTAATTTTCTTCTCAATTTCAGGAGCTTACCTTAACTTTGATTTTATATTATAATTTTTCTCTTCTTCTCCCCTCCCTCTACCCTATTTACTACCTGACTCCATGCTTTTTTTACACTATTATCTATTATTTTTCCTTTTGTTTTATATTTATGCTCTGTCTTTAATCTTTTAAAAAGACTATACAAACTAAATGAGCATTCTTATCATTTGTTTACCACTGGGGGAAGGAGGGAGGTGTGTGTGTGTTTTTTAACAGGGGACAGAGGGAAAGACCCAAGGGGAGCAGGTCTTTGTTTCCCAGGTGGTCGAAATTCTTAAGAGTCAATAACTCTCCAACCCTTTTTAACCTGCAGATAAAAAATAGACATAGAATTGAGGCCAAGGGATCCACAGACTGGAGGGGACAATGAGAACAGCATCAGTGGCACCATATAGCCTGAAGCTCCTGGTCATTAACTACCTAAATATCACCTGGTATATACCCAGGGCTGTTCAGATTTGGGAAGCAGCAAGCAAATGTTAGTGTTTCAATTCTACTTTGTTTATTGACTTGAAAGCAAAAAAGTCACCTAATATAAAACTCTGAAACATTCTAGTGCCTTCTTATCACAATCTCCACAAGTCTGAACTTGATATATAACACCATGATAACTCTTTTCACTTCCATAATTGATTCCACAATGGGAATCCATTTATTCTTATAAAAAAGTTCAAATACCTTAACCTTGCACAGCCCACAGGATAGAGATTGTGACCTGATTAAAGTGGAACATTCCAAAGCCATAACACCTAGAGAGGAAGTTTAATGGGGTTACACAGGAAGTGTCATGACATCCATGTTTCTACCCACTGGGAGGTTTGTTTCTTCCCAGATCGCAGTTAGCAAATTACACGTACGCTCAAAGAAACAGCACTTTAGAGCTCTGCCAGTTACAGAGCCCTCAAATCAGAGTGCAGACAAAGGGAGAGCTACAGCACACGTTAAAAAATAAACTAATAAAAGTGGAAGGCTCCTAACTAATAACCTGAGCTGGCAAGTGTGGAATTTTACAATCTTCAGAGTTTCCCACATATATTTACAACCAATTTATTGTATGAGGTGGGGATACATACATAATTTCCATTTATCTTTGTGTTTTAGCACCTAAAACAGTGGTCACACAGAGTAAAGTCTTAATAAAAGTTTGCTGAATGAGCAAACACATTTATTTCACTTCTTCTCAACTGGATTATAAATCAGCATCTTCTTTTCCTTTATTTATTCCATTTCCTTAGAGTATTATGCACATGGGTACTAAGTCTGTTCTTTAGTATTAATAAAAAATAAGGTATCACTTTGTTCATTGGAAATAATAAGCATGGGAAAAATAAAGGAATAATCCTATAGTGTTTGTACTTGAAAATACCTACTTAGGGATAGGTAGAGAAAAAAGGGATTATATATTCAGAAAACATTTATGTGGTAATGGGCCATAGAGACTCAGAGGATATGTAATCTCTCACTCAGCTACAGCACTTTTCAGATATCTTAAGATATTCAAGATAAATTTCACTGGAGAAGTTCCTTGATGGAAGGATTTAAAGGTCAGGCAAAACTAAGATGGGTTAAGCTGGAAGAGAGGTGGATGGCAGGCTGGAGCAGCACAATGAGAGGAAATTGAAAGGGAAACGTTTCATGCAAGAAGTAAAATGGAAAGGCAGTTTTCAGACCTTTGAGGGGTAATTCTAGCATAGTACTGTTTGAGGGCATCAAGGTAGAAAAGATGCCTCTGCAATATCCCTGCTAGCCCTCAAGTCAATAAATGTAGTAAGAAAAAAAGGAGCAAACACAATTTGAGCAGCCAAGTGTATTATTTGATCAAAAGTATTGATTTTTTAAAGATTAGAGTTACAAATAATTTATATGCATAAATATTTTCCATCTTTAATAAAGCCCTTTGTAAAAATTTATGAAAATTTGGAAACATTAACAAGTACACTGGTTTGAGGATTAAATTACTTTCTGTTCAGTACTGATGTTTACCAGCATTGATTTTTCGAGACATATCATGAGAGAGGGCTGAATAATATTTCAAATTACTCTGCTTGTTCTTCCTGGAATCCTAAGCTACTCTGTTCCATTTTCTGCAATACTATACTGTAATTTTACCTATTTAAAGTGACTTAAAAAGGAGGGTAGCTCTACATTTTCATAAGTTCAAACTCTTACAAAATGTAAATTTTTACCTACAGAATTAAGTTTAAAAGAACCACCTCATCCCCGAATTAATTTTCATTTGCTATTATCTATCCTTGAACATTCAAATTTTTAAGCATTTTTTAATTGCATGCGGAAGTCAGTGTAATTTCAATGAAGCTCGCCTTATTTCCATTTCATACCAAATAATGAAAAGCTAACTACAGGTCATTGCTTTATTTTCCCTACGACAAAAGGCCAGTCTTCTGTAACACCACTGTATCCTTATTCTCAGTTACAGCAGTCTACAGGTGAAACAGGAAAGGTTTCTTCCAGCACACAAAGCATCTTGGCACTGTGTCCAACAGCAAGCCCCTCTGCCAACCCCCCAGTCTTTCTTTTTTTCCTCAATACACAACTATAGTTATTCTTTTTAAGTCTGAGTGCCTAGGTTTAAGATTTCTGAAAGCCTTTTGTTCTAGGAGACTCAACACAGAGCTGCCAAATAGAACAGGTAGGGCTGTTCTGCTGGTGGTGAGATGTGACCTGAGCTTGGCCAAACACAGCTCCATGTCTCAGAACCTCTTGCTCACAGGACAGCAGATTCCTGAGCTGGCATTCTTGCACTCCTTGGCCACTACCACCCAGGAGCTTCAGAGAAGACTAGTATCCTAGTGGCAGCACGCATTTTAATTTACAGCAGTTACCTACCTTTCACCAAGAGACTATCCCAACTGAACCCATTACATCTAACATGCCTGTCGCACCACAAGAAACTAGCACCCTCAATCCCCCCTGCATGTCTTCCATCATACCTGGACCACAGCATACAAGCTGTGCATAACCTTATTCAATTTCTCTTTCTTTTCTACCCTCTAATCTATCCACCACTGTACCTAAAGGAACACACTGTCTCTCATCTCCAAACTCTTCTTAGAAAGTTTCCTTCACATTCTTTGCCAGTGGAGGCTGGCTCTACCTAGCCATTTCCCAGTCTTTTCTCCTCTCTTTACCTTTAAAAACATCTAACTCCTCTGAAGCTCCTGTCATCAATTTTACCATCAGCTCTCTACTTTGTAGCACTCATCCACCAACATTTCATTATTTAATGACCATAGAACATCCCTCACTGTAATCTTTTCTCTTCCTACCCCTGCAACCCCTTTGGTGGTTTGGCCATCCACATGGTTATTCCCATCCGAGGCACTGGACTCTGAATTACTGTACCTCCTCACCTCCGATGACCTTTTCCTGCATCTTGCATCAACTACTAGCTCTTCTGTTCAGGCCCCTGATGATATCATCATCAACAGCTGCACATTCTCATCTTCAAACATATTAATTTCTGGTCACTCCTCCTAACCTTCTAGTTCACCTACTTTACTAAAAGTGAAAGTTCATTGCTTCCCTGGTGGCGCAGTGGTTGAGAATCTGCCTGCCAATGCAGGGGACACGGGTTCGAGCCCTGGTCTGGGAAGATCCCACATGCCGCGGAGCAACTAGGCCCGTGAGCCACACCTACTGAGCCTGCGCGTCTGGAGCCTGTGCCCCGCAACGAGAGGCCGCGACAGTGAGAGGCCCGCGCACCGCGATGAAGAGTGGCCCCCGCTCGCCGCAACTGGAGAAAGCCCTCACACAGAAACGAAGACCCAACACAGTTATAAATAAATAAATAATTGATTAAATTTTTTTAAAAAAAGTGAAAGTTCATCTTACTAAAAATTCTTCAAACTCAATCAAGATTGCCAATCCACTTTCCCAATCACTTTTTCACTATATCATCCCTTTTATGACCTCACTTCCATCCCAACCCACCTTAGATTCCATACTTTGTTATTACATAAGCACTCCATTGAAAACACCCTTGACTCTCTGTTTTTCTCTCCTGTTCTTGTACTCTTCTGGAAAAGCCCTGACCTTAATCAATGCTAATTATTTTCCTACAGCTTTCCTTCACTCAGGCAGCTGAACATGGCTGAAGAAACACTGGCAACTGTGTTGAGCAATTCCTTTTTAAAATGCATGACTAAATGGGTACTCCATGTTGCCTACTACAAATTCTATTACATATTACTAACTTGCCCACTTTTGTACTCTCCAAAATGATGTCACATCTTTTTTTCTCACCCACCCTGCATTGTTCACTTGATCCTTCACATGCATCGAGACATTAGAACAATCACTAAATGCCTTTTCTGTCTCATACCACCAGAACGTAAGCTTCCTAAACGCAGGAAAATTGTTTTCCTTGTTTGCTGCTATATCCTTTATATTTAAAATTGTGCCTGATAAATCGCAGTTACTTGAAAAATCTGTGTAGAATGAAAAAAGTGAATGATTGCTTAAAAAAAATGTATGATGTTTAATGACACAGTGAAGCATCTAAAAACAATTATCAGTAAATGTACCAGCAAATCCTCAATAATAATAATCAGAAATTTGTATTAGTAAGTTTTCCTTCATCATGACCTAAATACTTTGCACATATTGCAACATAATTGAACTTCTAAGAAAGAATGCTTTCAATACACCAAGTTAAAACATTTACCAGATTCTGACCATATGCACTATGTAGTGCCTTTCCTACAGGAACTTATAATCACTATAGACAACAAATAATGTAGCTGTAGCTGAACCACAGTTCACAAAGCATAGAGCACTTTACCATATGTTATTTCATTTTTGCCACAGAACAACTCATAGATGTTATAATCAAGGCTTGCAGAGATTAAGTATCTGGAGAGATTAAGGTCACTTGGCTGCTTTGTGGCCAAGACAGGTGTCCAAACCAGATCTGCTGATTCAAAGTCCATACACTCCATTATACCATGAAACTCACTACTCATTTTTATGTTCAAAAACTAAAGCCTGTGTCCTGTTATATATGAGTAAATCTAATTTGGTCTTCTACAACCTGCCTCTGTTCTCCTTTCCAACTTCACATCTTGACTTTCCTCGACACACTCCAAGCTCCAGTGGGTTGGATCCCACTTTCTATCGAACAACACATCTTTTTCATGGTCACTAAGACTTTTCCTGATGCCTTTGATCACTTTGGATTCTTTTATGCATTCTCTCTTTCAAAAAGGCCTCTTCTACCTTTTTTTCAACAAGATTTTCCCTAATATTTTTTCCCTAATATTTTCCCTGTCTCTTCCCTAGAGCTCTTCCTGCTTTACCACTAAATCTTGTTACTAAATCATGTAAATCTTACATTATCTGATCTATGTAGAAGAGTTCTACATTTTAAATGAGATCAAAAGCTTTTTTGAAGTTCTCTGTGGGGCCATCAATGTGCTAGTTAAGTATAGTAATCAATAAATTAGAAATGCAATAAGTATTTATGCATATATTACCGATGAGTATTAATTTAATAAACACATGTACAGTATTCACAATCTATTTGTTCCCTCATCTATCTGCTAAAATTTTTTTAAGTGCCTTATATAAGTTATCACAGTTTGTCACATAAAATTTTCTGTATTTTATAAATGGTCAGAGAAGAGTAAATCAGTCTCTTAGAACTGTAAAAATCATCAGCAGAGATCAAATTAAAAATCACGTTATTTGATGAAATTTCAACCCTATTCAGTTACTCATTATCCTCCTTCCCCTTCTTTATTTTTCTTCTAGCATTCATCATTGTCTGATTTATGCCCTGGCTTATAGTACCACTGAATCTACAACTCTTCAAACCTGGTATTTTTCATGCCATCCACAGCAACCCAATGGAATGACTTGCCCAAGATCGTACTGTAAGTGAAATCACTGAGACCAGACCCTGGGGTCCCTCACCTGCACCATGGATTCCCGTGCCTCAAGACTTTGACTGCTGTGGCTGTCAGTGCTCACTGGCCATTTGGAGACTGGATCACTGTGGGGGCCCAGATCCTTTTATTAGCCCCTAGCAAGTAACTGATGTCCTTTGAGAGAATGAGAAGAAAGCTAAGGAGAGATTGGTTCAAGACGGTGAAGTAGAAGGACGTGCTCTCACTCCCTCTTGCGAGAGCACCAGAATCACAGCTAACTGCTGAACAATCATTGACAGGAAGACACTGGAACTCACCAAAAGAGATACCCCACACCCAAAGACAAAGGAGAAGCCACAATGAAACAGTAGGAGGGGTGCAATCACAATAAAATCAAATCCCATAACTGCTGGGTGGGTGACTCACAAACTGGAGTCCACCCACTGGAGTGAAGTCCACCCACTGGAGTGAAGGTTCTGAGCCCCACGTAAGGCTTCCCAACCTGGGGGTCCAGCAACGGCAGGAGGAATTCCTAGAGAATCAGACTTTGAAGGCTAGCGGGATTTGATTGCAGGACTTCTACAGGACTGGGGGAAACAGAGACTCCACTCTTGGAGGGCACACACAAAGTAGAGTGTGCATCAGGACCCAGGGGAAGGAGCAGTGACCCCATAGGAGACTGAACCAGACCTACCTGCTACTGTTGGAGGGTCTGCTGCAGAGGTGGGGGGTGGCTGTGTGTCACTGTGAGGACAAGGACACTGGCAACAGGAGTTCTGGGAAGTACTCCTTGGCGTGAGCCCTCCCAGAGTCTGCCATTAGCCCCACTAAAGACCCTGGGTAGGCTCCAGTGTTGGGTTGCCTCAGGGCAAACAACCAAAAGGGAGGGATCCCAGCCCCACCCATCAGCAGACAAGTGGATTAAAGTTTTACTGAGCTCTGCCCACCAGAGCAACACCCAGCTCTACCCACCACCAGTCCCTCCCATCAGGAAATTTGCTCAAGCCTCTTAGATAGCTTCATCCACCAGAGGGCAGAGAGCAGAAGCAAGAAGAACTACAATCCTGCAGCCTGTGGAACAAAAACCACATTCACAGAAAGATAGACAAGATGAAAAGGCAGAGGGCTATGTACCAGATGAAGGAAAAAGATAAAACCCCAGAAAAACAACTAAATGAAGTGGAGATAGGCAACCTTCCAGAAAAAGAATTCAGAATAATGATAGTGAAGATGATCCAGGACCTTGGAAAAAGAATGTAGGCAAAGATCGAGAAGATGAAAGAAATGTTTAACAAAGACCTAGAAGAATTAAAGAACAAACAAACAGAGATGAACAATACAATAACTGAAATGAAAACTACACTAGAAGGAATCAATAGCAGAATAACTGAGGCAGAAGAACGGTTAAGTGACCTGGAAGACAGAATGGTGGAACTCACTGCTGTGGAACACAATAAAGAAAAAAGAATGAAAAGAACTGAAGACAGCCTAAGAGACCTCTGGGACAACATTAAATGTAACAACACCCACATTATAGGGGTCCCAGAAGGAGAAGAGAGAGAGAAAGGCCCCGAGAAAATATGTGAAGAGATTATAGTCGAAAACTTCCCTAACATGGGAAAGGAAATAGCCACCCAAGTTCAGGAAGTGCAGAGAGTCCCATACAGGATAAAGCCAAGGAGAAACATGCTGAGACACAAAGTAATCAAATTGGCAAAAATTAAAGACAAAGAAAAATTATTGAAAGCAGCAAGGGAAAAATGACAAATACCATAAAAGGGAACTCCTATAAGGTTAACAGCTGATTTCTCAGCAGAAACTCTACAAGCCAGAAAGGAGTGGCATGACATATTTAAAGTGATGAAAGGAAAGAACCTACAACCAAGATTACTCTACCCAGCAAGGATCTCATTAAGATTCGATGGAGAAATCAAAAGCTTTACAGACAAGCAAAAGCTAAGAGAATTCAGCACCACCAAACCAGCTCTACAACAAATGCTAAAGGAACTTCTCTAAGTGGGAAACACGAGAGAAGAAAAGGACTTACAAAAACAAACCCAAAACAATTAAGAAAATGGTAATAGGAACATACATATCGATAATTACCTTAAACGTGAATGGATTAAATGCTCCAACCAAAAGACACAGGCTCGCTGAATGGATACAAAAACAAGACCTATATATATGCTGTCTACAAGAGACCCACTTCAGACCTAGGGACACATACAAACTGAAAGTGAGGGGATGGAAAAAGATATTCCATGCAAATGGATATCAAAAGAAAGCTGGAGTAGCAATACTCATATCAGATAAAATAGACCTTAAATAAAGAATGTTACAAGAGACAAGGAAGGACACTACATAATGATCAAGGGATCAATCCAAGAAGAAGATATAACAATTATAAATATATATGCTCCCAACATAGGAGCACCTCAATGTATAAGGCAAATGCTAACAGATATAAAAGAGGAAATCGACAGTAACACAATAATAGTGGGGGACTTTAACACCTCACTTACACCAATGGACAGATCATCCAAACAGAAATTTAATAAGGAAACACAAGCTTTTAATGACACAATAGACCAGATAGATTTAATTGATATTTATAGGACATTCCATCCAAAAACAGCAGATTACACTTTCTTCTCAAGTGCGCACGGAACATTCTCCAGGATAGATCACATCTGGGGTCACAAATCAAGCCTCAGTAAATTTAAGAAAATTGAAATCATATCAAGCATCTTTTCTGACCACAATGCTATGAGATTAGAAATCAATTACAGGGAAAGAAACCATAAAAAACACAAACACATGGAGGCTAAACAATACATTAGTAAATAACCAAGAGATCACTGAAGAAATCAAAGAGGAAATCAAAAAATACCTAGAGACAAATGACAATGAAAACACGACGATCCAAAACCTATGGGATGCAGCAAAAGCAGTTCTAAGAGAGAATTTTATAGCAATACAAGCCTACCTCAAGAAACAAGAAATATGTCAAATAAACAATCTAACCTTACACCTAAAGTAACTAGAGAAAGAAGAGCAAACAAAACCCAAAGTTAGTAGAAGGAAAGAAATCATAAAGGTCAGAGTAGAAATAAATGAAATAGAAAAAAAGAACACAATAGCAAAGATCAATAAAACTAAAAGCTGGTTCTTGGAGAAGATAAACAAAATTGATAAACCATTAGCCAGACTCACCAAGAAAAAGAGGGAGAGAACTCAAAACAATAAAATTAGGAATGAAAAAGGAGAAGTTACAACAGACACCGCAGAAGTACAAAGCATCCTAAGAGACTACTACAAGCAACTCTATGCCAATAAAATGGACAACCTGGAAGAAATGGACAAATTCTTAGAAAGGTATTTCCTTCCAAGACTGAACCAGGAAGAAACAGAAAATATGTACGGACCAATCACAAGTCATGAAATTTTAACTATGATTAAAAATCTTCCAACAAACAAAAGTCCAGGACGAGACGGCTTCACAGGTGAATTCTATCAAACATTTAGAGAAGAGCTAACACCCACCCTTCTCAAACTCTTCCAAAAAATTGCAGAGGAAGGAACACTCCCAAACTCATTCTATGAGGCCACCATCACCCTGATACCAAAACCAGACAAAGATACTACAAAAAAAGAAAATTACAGACCAATATCACTGATATATATAGATGCAAAATACAGATGCAAAAATCCTCAACAGAATACTAGCAAACAGAACCCAACAACACATGAAAAGGATCATACACCATGATCAAGTGGGATTTACCCCAGGGATGCAAGGATTCTTCAATATACGCACATCAATCAATGTGATACACCATATTAACAAACTGAAGGATAAAAACCATATGATCATCTCAGTAGATGCAGAAAAAGCTTCTGACAAAATTCAACACCCATTTATGATAAAAAACTCTCCAGAAAGTGGGCATAGAGGGAACCTACCTCAATATAATAAAGGCCATATACGACAAACCCACAGCAAACATCATTCTCAATGGTGAAAAACTGAAAGCATTTCCTCTAAGATCAGGAACAACACAAAGATGTCCACTCTTGCCACTATTATTCAACATAGTTTTGGAAGTCCTAGCCATGGCAATCAGGGAGGAAAAAGAAATAAAAGGAATCCAAATAGGAAAAGAAGTAAAACTGTCACTGTTTGCAGATGACATGATACTATACATACAAAATCCTAAAGATGCCACCAAAAAACGACTAGAGCTAATCAGTGAATTTGGTAAAGTTGTGGGATACAAAATTAATGCACAGAAATCTCTTGCATTCCTATACACTAATGATGAAAAATCTGAAAAAGAAATTAAGGAAACACTCCCATTTACCATTGTAACAAAAAGGATAAAATACCTAGGAATAAACCTACTCAGGGAGACAAAAGACCTGTATGCAGAAAACTATAAGACACTGATGAAAGAAATTAAAGATGATACAGATGGAGAGATATACCATGTTCTTGGATTGGAAGAATCAATATTGTGAAAATGACTATACTACCCAAAGCAATCTACAGATTCAATGCAATCCCTATCAAATTACCAATGGCATTTTTCACAGAACTAGAACAAGAATTCTTAAAATTTGTATGGAGACACAAAAGACACCGAATAGCCAAAGGAGTCTTGAGGGAAAAAACCGGAGCTGGAGGAATCAGACTCCCTGACTTCAGACTATACTACAAAGCTACAGTAATCAAGAGAGTATGGTACTGGCACAAAAAACAGAGATACAGATCAATGGAACAGGATAGAAAGCCCAGAGATAAACCCCCGCAACTATGGTCAACTAATCTATGACAAAAGAGGCAAGGATATGCAATGGAGAAAAGACAGCCTCTTTAATAAGTGGTGCTGGGAAAACTGGACAGCTACATGTAAAAGAATGAAATTAGAACACTCCCTAACACCACACAGAAAAATAAACTCAAAATGATTAGAGACCTAAATGTAAGACTGGACACTATAAAACACTTAGAGGAAAACATAGGAAGAACACTCTGTGACATAAATCACAGCAAGATCTTTTTTGATCCACCTCCTAGAGTAATGGAAATAAACAACAAAAATAAACAAATGGGACCTACTGAAACTTAAAAGCTTTTACAAAGCAAAGGAAACTATAAACAAGACAAAAAGACAACCCTCAGAATGGGAGAAAATATTTGCAAACGAATCAGCAGATAAAGGATTAATCTCCAAAATTTATAAACAGCTCATGCAGCTCATTATTAAAAAAACAAACCACCCAGTCCAAAAATGGGCAGAAGACCTAAATAGACATTTCTCCAAAGAAGACATACAGATGGCCAAGAAGCTCATGAAAAGCTTCTCAACATCACTAATATTAGAGAAATGCAAATCAAAACTACAAGGAGGTATCACCTCACACCAGTTAGAATGGGCATCATCAGAAAATCTACAAACAACAAATGTTGGAGAGGGTGTGGAGAAAAGGGAACCCTCTTGCACTGTTGGTGGGAATGTAAATTGATACAGCCACTATGGAGAACAATATGGAGGTTCCTTAAAAAACTAAAAATAGAATTACCATATGACCCAGCAATTCCACTACTGGGCATATACCCAGAGAAAACCGTAATTCAAAAAGACACATGCACCCGAATGTTCATTGCAGCACTATTTACAATAGCCATGTCATGGAAGCAACCTAAATGCCCATCAACAGAGGAATGGATAAAGAAGATGTGGTACATATATACAATGGAATATTACTCAGCCATAAAAGGGAACGAAATTGAGTCATTTGTTGAGACGTGGACGGATCTAGAGACTGTCATACAGAGTGAAGTAAGTCAGAAAGAGAAAAACAAATATCATATATTAATGCATGTATGTGGAACCTAGAAAAATGGTACAGATGAACCGGTTTGCAGGGCAGAAATTGAGACACAGATGTAGAGAACAAATGTATGGACACCAAGGGGGGAAAGTGGTGGTGGTGGTGGTGGTGGTGTGATGAATTGGGAGATTGGGATTGACATATATACACTAATATTTATAAAATGCATAACTAATAAGAACCTGTTGTATAAAAATATATATAAAACAAAATTTTAAAAAAACATGTTATTTAATGTTCAGTGATAGGTTTTTTTAATGAGTAAGTTACATCTATTTTTCTTCCCTTTCCAGACATACATAATATATAATAAGATAGCAAATTCTTAGACTACTAAATTGGTTCTTAATTCCTGGACATATTCCAATATCTCAAATTAGTTTCAAATTAGTTTGGGATATTGCAATATACCAAAATGTCTCATTTCTAATGAAATGAGAAAATTTTACCTGATTTCTCATTTTGAGGAGCGTCCATCCTAGAATCAATTTAATGAAACCTTTTCTAGTTTATCTTTTTATTTTATTTTATTTTCTTGAAATGCTTTAGACCAAAAGTACTGTTATTTCGAAATATTTTACTCAAAATAAGGAAATGCCCAACATAAAGAAAAGGCAAATTTTTTTCTACTTTCAAAAATTTTACTTACAGATGTTAAACTTGTGTGAGATTATTAATCATGTCATTATAAATGTAACTGCCTATGTTTTGGAATTATTAGTAAATGGCCTATCTCATACCAATACAAAACATCAAGTATAAAAAATTCAGCATAAAATTTTCAAGCACATAAGTTCCATGTAATTAATAAGCTTTTTCATTGTAGCAATGAATAGCCAACAATTGTCACAGAAATACTAACCTATGAGAAATACTAACCTACAATCCTACTGCTGATTATGACCAAACTAAAGGATATCATATGTTATTTAGTTTTTAAGAAAGTAAGGGGATAAAAGAAGAAAATCTGGATAAAAATGTCAATGACATTGCTTTATCAATAAGATTAATGCCATTAACATTTTTAAAGAGTTAATGCTAACTCTTTTTCTCCCAAAACCTTTTAAAATGCCTTAAAAGACTTTTCAAATCAACATTTTCTATTCTTGCACACTATGTGGTTTAATTTATTTGCTATTTCAAGGGTGTTTAAAACAGAAAAAGCATGAAAAGGAACTCATGTTTCAACTATATAAAATAATCACACTGTAAAAACTATCCATTATTAAGTTTATAATCTTACGTAATATCTTCAGGATTTAAAAATATTCTGGTGATTTAAAACAGTGGTTAAACTAGAAGTTGATTCTTTTTTAAAAATTTTATTAATTAATTAATTAATTTTTTGGCTGCGTTGGGTCTTCGTTTCTGCGCACGGGCTTTCTCTAGTTGCGGTGAGCGGGGGCTGCTCTTTGTTGCCGTGCACAGGCTTCTCATTGCGGTGGCTTCTCTTGTTGCGGAGCACGGGCTCTAGGCCCACGGGCTTCAGTAGTTGTGGCTCACGGGCTCAGTAGTTGTGGCTCACGGGCTCTAGAGCGCAGGCTCAGTAGTTTTGGCACACGGGCTTAGTTGCTCCGTGGCATGTGGGATCTTCCCGGACCAGGGATCAAACCCGTGTCCCCTGCATTGGCAGGCAGATTCTTAACCACTGCGCCACCAGGGAAGTCCTAGAAGTTGATTCTTAAATTGAATCTCTCTAGTGAGAGTCAAGAAGCATAAGTAAAAGCATAAAAGGAACTGAAGAAAATGTCTCTATTTGTCGGGAGAGTAAAATAAAAAATAGGAGACAGTGTCATTTGTGACACTGAGAGACAATGTGATCACTTACTGCATAAGTCACCTGGAGAATGCTCACATGTTTCTCAGCAGCAACGAGAAAGGACCCTATCCTGGAGGGTAAAGAATTAACAAAGTATCTGCCATGATATTAAAGGGTCTTTGTCTGTGAGTAATGAAAGCAAAAACAAACCAAACTGGGAACAAATCCTCGTCTTGTAAATGCCTCATGTCATGTTAAGTGTTGGCAGAGGTACAATTTGACCACTTTTCTCTTTCCTTTATTCCCATCCTTTGGGTCATATAATTGAATCTGTACTGAATCTGGTCCCATGGCTATTTCTTGCCACTAAGTAGGTTGAGAGTCATGAGTATTGAGAAGATCACTCTATATTCTTTTTGAAATACATAAGGCCACTATACATTCTTCTAGAATCAATGTTAAAGGGAACATTATTAATAAAGTTTAGAATCCTTTCACCTTGATCTATAGTATAAAGTTATTTAAGCCAGTTTTGGCATAAAACTCATTTGTTTGGTACTCTAAAAGCTGTATTATTTTCTAGAAGGAAACCAAAATTTTATGGCATTCAAGCCAAACCAGGATTACACAGCCAGCCCCATGTAAGAATAAAAACAGTGCTCAACCAGAGGAACTTGGAGGTCCCAGTGAGAGGGTTCCTAGGTGAACCTCCTTCAAAACTCTGCAGATAATACCTTCTTTACATGAGGAAGGGCATGATGTCCAGTCACTGTATGGCGTCACGATACAGTCCTTCCTACAAGGGAGCAGACAGGGCTTCACTGTTTCAGGTCGAAGGCTTTCAGGACACCTGGGAAAAGCAAAGGGAAACTACTAGACCTCTACAGTAATCCAGAAAACCAGGTAATTTAGTATCTTTAGAATTTTTATTGCTGAAATTGCTAAACAGCCATCAATCTGTATTATTTAACTTAACCTCTAGGATCCTTTCTGCTTTTGACAAGGGCTATAAAACCAAAATAACTATTCCAAACTGAACCTCGATAAAGCTTCTCAAGGCAGGAAGTGTAAATTTAATTACAGTAATTGTGCTATGTAGAAGAAAATATAATAATTGTATTTTATCCATTTATAACAATCTCTCCATTAATAAATCTGTATTTTCCAACATGCTTTATAAGAAATTTATGGAAGTTCAAATTACCAATTTAAGGACCCAATGCTACATCTCTTATAACTAAATAGGCTTATGGCCAATTATAATCTTCCAGGTTATTCTGCACTTTATTTTTAAAAAATATGTTTAGCACAAAATAAATTTATAATGGAGTATATTCTATACATAGTATATGCTCAAAAACCAATATTGTATTTACAGCTATGTATTTCATAACAAATAAGTAATAAAATAATAAAAGTGTATAGCTCATTAAGATAAACAATTTTTGCTTTATTCCTGGTTTCATTCACTGTCTCTATTCTTATCTTTTCTTCCATTTTATTCCTAGTTTTAAATATTTTTATAAATTACAATATTTTTAGAACAAAAAGAGTGAATATAAATAAAACAAAAATAGCCAATAAGTAATTTAAAGAAAAATAAAACACTGTGTTCTTGACATAAATTATAGTAAAATTATTATTTTAAAAAAATACACCAAAAATATATTATTAGGAAAACAAGAGAAAAATAATGACAAAACACTGAAATGTCTTACACTATATAAGGTTTTCACTTCCTAAAAGATAATTTTAGGAAGCTGATGTATGAGTTTTAAATATAGTTTTGTTTATTGTATACTTATTACATGGTTTTCAAAATTTCCAATTCTTCTCTGCATCTTCACAATCTGATTCTACTATCATTAGTGGTCAAATGTTGGTCATGAACACTAGAAGAAGATGTATATTATGACAACAAAATATAATAACATAATTCATGTAACTAAAAGTACTTAATGCTCTGATTCCTAAGAAATTCTCTTTTGAGGTCATATCAATCTCTGACAAGTAAGCTAAGAGGCAGTGAAGAAATAAACCAAACAACCAGTATAACTGTTGCTGGAATAATTTGGCAAATTAGTGAAAAATGGTATTTAAAAATACTCCCCATAGAAGAAGCCAAATTTTTTGTTAAGTCAAGATAAATTCCTTCAACAAGTAAGTTAATCAGGTTTTCAGAACTGAACTATGAGTGAAAAAATCAACATCATTCATTTCCTTCTCATAATTTCTTTATAGTGCTTTGCTGACACTTCATTTTTGATATATCTATAATTTTTTTATCTACATATCCTATCTCATCCATAAGTATTATGTTCTATTCAGCTATACAGATACATGCCTTTCTCTCTCATTCTGTAACACTAGGGTTTATTTGAAAGTGGATTTTTAAAAAATATATTGGATTCAACATTTCAAAAAGAAATTATCTCCCTGGTTTATGTTGAGCATAGGCTTGGATTTTCCTAATTGCTATGCCTACTCAAGGGCATGGACGGCAAAGAAATTTAGATGAGAATCATAGAAGGTAATGTTTTGTTACAATTGAGATTATAAATCACTAGAATTATAACTTAACCTACATGCTTAACCAGGAAATATTATATGGCAAAAGCCCCATAAAATCCTGTTAATTCTTTTGAAACTATGGAACTATTGATTAGTAATTATTATTGGAAGCACTCCTCCTCAATGAGGCAGTTTTATAACTTTAACAATGGGAGAGCATTACTCAATTACATGCTCTTCAAATTTTAGCCCTCAATAAATCAACGGAATTTACGTTATCATTGACAACCTCCAAAATTCTGTTTTATATGGTTTAGAAATTTCCTTAGCAAGATACTTGGTTAACTGTGGAGAACAAAATTACTAAAAACAAAGCCGTTAAATGAACACACAAAGATAAATTATACAGCCTAGATTACATCCAGTAAAATGAATTCAGACTTCCTTTGGTGAGGCAATTGGTTCAGTCAACATGCTTCTTTTCTCCTTTGTACTGTTTGTATTTAGTGTCTGTGGTTTAAATCAAGGAATTGATTTTCCCCCAAATCTTTTTCAAGGTCAAATTAAACAGATGTGATAGGAGTTGAAGTTTGTTACTCCGAGGATAGATAAGATCAATAACATTGATTTTACCATTGCACAGTAATCTGTTTTATTAAGAGGAGTTTAAAACAAGATTTCTATTTGCATTTTTGTTTCAAATGCCTAGTACTGAAAAGCAGTCATTGAATTTAACCTAGTATTTAGGCATAAGGGTAGTAACATTTTCTTTTGAATTCACAGTATTTGCTTAATTTTTTAGAACTTTAAGGGCAAAGTAAACCCATTTGATTTAACAAATCTATACTTGTATCCAGGTCATTGAATAAAGGCTGCAAGGGTAAAGCACATTTTTAATGGATTATTGTGGTGGTCTGACATGGGGCTTCAGGATACCCTTTCTACTGAATGATTTAATAACATTAATCCACCAGGCTTTTCCACGCGTAGGCTTGTGCATATGTACATCCACTGCTCAGAAATATATTTTGTAGTTTGCGTGAGGAAAATATCAACAGCAACATCTAAAAAGTGATTAACTGCAAAATAGGAACAGAGTGAGCTTACCCATAGAAGCTCAGCACAATAACCCTCCAATCTGTACCATGACAAGTTGGTCAGGTTATAACCCTCTACAGTGAATATTTCAACCTCTCTGCTTGTCCCAGAAAGACCCACAATTCTCCAGCACTTGGGACTTCCGCTTCTGCTGTTACTGCTATTGAATTTTAATACACTGCACATTAATATCCTTTGTTAGATTCATTACAACTTTAGCATTATTTCTATTAAAATATTGGTTTGGGGCTACCTATTAAGCATGTGGAATTGTTTCTCAATGTATTCAAGTCTTTTTGGCATGTATTTTCTAATATATTTCTTAATTTCAAAGTACACAAACAAATAAAGTATAGGACAAAATACTGCTAATGTCCAGAACCCTGGCCATTAGTAAAAAACAACTCATAATGGGATTCTTATTTATCCCCTGGAGTTTGTCATATATCAGTTACATTATTATCCTTTCCCTGAAACACTAAGAACTATCTCAAATTTTTAAGAGAAAATATAATTTCTAAGGTTTATTGAGTGCTTACATTACTACATTGTTTTTCATTAAATCCCTTCAAAAATTTTTGAAAACTGAAGCCAGAATCTGTTAAGTAGTACGCTTAAGATCACACATGATACCTAAGCACTTAGCCAAGTACTTGGAAATTATGAGGCCATTTTTATACCAATGCAAACTGATGGGTTTTACTTTCCATGTTTCACATGGCTAAGATGATTTGAATTTTAAAAGATTTATGCTGTCTAAATCTCAAAAGGTAGAGTTCTTTTTTCCTCTTGGCATATATATATATATATATATATATATATATTTAATTAATTAATTTATTTATTTATTTTTGGCTCCGTTGGGTCTTCCTTGCTGCATGCAGGCTTTCTCTAGTTGCGGAGAGTGGGGACTACTCTTCGTTGCTGTGCACGGGCTTCTCACTGCGGTGGCTTCTCTTGTTGCAGAGCACGGGCTCTAGGCATGTGAGCTTCAGTAGCTGCAGCATGCGGGCTCAGTAGTTTTGGCTTGCGGGCTCTAGAGCGCAGGCTCAGTAGTTGTGGCGCACAGGCTTAGTTGCTCTGCAGCATGTGGGATCTTCCTGGACCAGGGCTCGAACCCGTGTCCCCGGCAGTAGCAGGTGGATTCTTAACCACTGTGCCACCAGGGAAGTCCTTGGCATATATTTTTATAACTGATTAACTTTGTCTAACAAATAATTAGCCCAGTTATGCTATGACATGTTTTTGTTTATATTTCTCACAAGGCACATACAATATGCCAACTCTCTAGTTCTTTGCCCTCCCCTCTAGCAAATCGTTTGCCTTGTTGTTATGCTACTGGTAACTACAGTAAGAAACTGATGGTTTTTCTGCTTATTAGAACACTCATCCTATCCTAAGGTTCTCTCTTGGGAATAAATGGCTTATTCATTTAACCATTAAAAGATATAATAAGTTTGGCCTCAGTATTTTTGATATAGTACTTTCTAGGGGAAATGAAAGGCAGAGCATAGAAGGCTACTGCCCAATTAAACTAGATCAGCAGCCTCCATAGCCTATGGATATAAAGGAGGTCATGGATGACCTCCACTGCTAGGACTTCGTATACTGTCATTATTGATCAGCCAGGCCAAAAGCAAGCAGTTCTTTCATTGCTTCACTAGCTCAATAAAAGCAGAAACTGCTACAAAGAAGTCTTACTCTTGAGGCCAGGTATGATAAGAATCAAATGTTTCATTTCATGAAGCAAGTAAAGCCTGAGCCAATCCCTGCATGGTTGGCCACAGGATTTACTGTTGTCATTCTAAAGCCCTTACTTTTTGGGTCCCACTTGGCCAACATTGACCCGCACACAGATGACTTTTCTTGTCTGCATGCCAACAGAGCAAGAGGTCTCCCCGTTCCAAGTTGTAGTTGTGTTGAAGGATGAAACTGAGGTGTCCTCGATGCACTGGCCCCAGGGACCAGTTTGCCAGTGGTACACAGTACAGGGATGCTCGTTACAGCTGCGCACCTCTTGCAAAGCACTGCTATTTGGACACTGAGCTCCACCTATAAAAATGGACAACATTAGCAGATTAGATATGGTGCCAACAGGAACCTTACCATTCTCTGTTCCTTGCAATTAACAATAACAATGATACCTGCCACTTATTAGCACATGTGACCAGCGCACTGCTAGGAAGGCAAATTGCATAGTAATCTTATCTCATTTGGCATGGTCTGGCTTAAAATTTAAACTATGTGGTATATATGATATTTGGTTTGGGGCACTCAGGAGGACCTCAAAGAGAGAGGCCATTATTCACTAGAGAAGATGAAAATGAGTAACAAATAAAGTCTATGTAATTGCTAACCAGGGGAAACATGGGCATTCAGACTCTGTGGATGGAGAAAACCCAGCGTGTTTTCAAATGTTATCCCTCAAAATGAAAGCCTTAATTACAGGTTTCAAAGTGCTGCTTATTTCAATGAATTAGGATTTAGGGTGATTAGAAACAGGGGTTTTAAAATCAACTGATGCTTTCTGACCTTCCATAGCATTATTGGAGAAGCCATGTAGTAATGATAATATCGTATTTCTTCAAATCTAAGATGTGATTGACTGTGGGATAAACCATCATTTTATGTGTCCCAAAGAAAGAGAAATGGCTGCAAATTAAACTACACTACTTTTTATCAACTCTAATTTTTACTGTATGCTTATTGAAATAGCTTTGTATGACTTACTGACATAATTTTTAAAAATATAACCCTTTTACATACTTTAAAAGGGAAGGTATTCCTAAAACTTCTTTACATTCAGAATCTAAATCTTTCAAGTAGCTTTTAGACTCACACTCATCAAAGTTTGTGTTCTCCTACACTATCATCTGTGTGGCATCGAACGTGTTCATGATGCAGGATTTCTTCAAGAGTGTTCCCCTGTTGTCTCCAGCATTTTCTTCCAGGATACTGGTACCCATTTCTAAGTTCTGATGCTGTTGCATTTTTAATCATACCAGAAGATGTCTATGAATGAGAGGTTTAAGCAAGCAACTGAGGAACGGTTTATTTTCCTTCCTCAAATGGCCCTTAGCTGTTTTTGTTTCTCTGTTTTTGGCAGAAATATCATGAGGTTGCTATTGCTCCCAGGAATAACAATGAAATTCACATGTACTAGCAATGAGAACTGTGTTATAACTGCTGCTTGGCCACAGTGATTTAAAAATGCATCCACTGTGGATAAAGAAGATGTGGTACATACATACAATGGAATATTACTCAGCCATAAAAAAGAACAAAATAATGCCATTTGCGGCAACATGGATAGACCTAAAGATTATCATACGTGTGAAGTAAGTCAGACATAGAAAGACAAATATCATATGATATTGCTTACATGTGGAATCTAAAAAAAAGCGTACAAATGAACTTATTTACAAAACAGAAATAGAGTTACGGATGTAGAAAATAAACTTATGGTTAGCAGGGGGTAAGGGGGGGAGGGATAAATTGGGAGATTGGGATTGACATATACACACTACTATATATAAAATACATAATAAGAATCTGTTGTATAGCACAGGGAACTCTACTCAATACTCTTTAATGGCCTATACGGGAAAAGAATATATAAAAAAATAAGAATGGATATATGTATATGTATAACTGATTCACTTTGCTGTACAACTGAAACCCAACACTGTAAATCAACTATACTACAATAAAAAATTTTAAAAATGCATCCATTGTAAGATGTAGTAATTACAGAGATGATGAAGGGTCAAACAGATGTGTCCTTTAATCAATAAAATATGGTGTGGAGTTGTCAATATGGAACTTTTTAATGTGCTAGCCTCATTATAAGTACTTTGTAGATGGGACCTCATTTAATATCCACAGCTGCTGTACAAGTTAAAAATTATAAAGTGGATGAGCCCATACAGATTAAATGATGCGGCCACAGTAACAGGAATTTAGGAAGTTTCTTACCACTATGCTATTTATAATGTCAACTATGAAAATAAAAAGCTTTATATTGTTAAAAGCAGAGTACTGGAGGAATTTATTGCTTACTTTATTAACAATTTGATCTTGTCAAACTTATGTAGTCTTTGGATTTCATCTTAAGAACAGAAAATAACTGGTTGTTCATGTGGAATGGCAGAAACCTTGGGTGTTCATCACACATATTTGTAATAGTAAATGGAGGAAATATTGAACATAATAAGAGGTGGGTTTTAGATATTAGGAAAGCAAGTCTAAAAAAGTTAAAAAAAAAAAAATAAGAAAAAGTGATTCAATAGCTAGTGACCCTAATATGGAAGATGGCCTCTAAAGCTTGAGATTTGGGTAAAAGTCATAAACAAAACCACACCCTGAGCTGATCTTTAGGTATCATTTCATTTGTGAATAAGGACATCCGCTATTCAGCATATAAATCAGTAGGCAGTTTACGTGAGAATTTAACTGCGATTTATAATCACTTATGCAGTGTTGAACATGGGATCAACATCCGAATAACCTGCATTAAACAGCATTTCATTGCTGTCCCCTGCTTCATGAAGGTGAAAACATCTGTCACAGTTCATATCCTATCTTCCATCACTGGAAGCAATAAGTTTAGAATTTGAATAGGAACGACTCCTAAACCTGCTAATTGGATTGGGGAGAAATAAATGAACACTCTATTACCCATTTCCCTGAGGCTCTAGATTTGTCCAGCCTTATTTCTCAGGAAAACACATGCTAATTGTAGACATTTTACATAACCATTTTAACCATATTAATGGTGAAATTATCCTTCTTCAACAAAATAATGTGTGTCTTTACTTACCCCATTTTCACTTTGAGTATACGTATGCTATTTAAATTGTGATTTTAAAACTCTGAATTGCTTTTGACATTGGAATTCACTGCTTGGCTTTGAAAAAAATAAGAACTTCTACAACATCAGCATAACGTGTCCAGGAGCTACAAGGTAACTGTTAAGTTTACAGACATAAAGACTATTTATTTTCTTGCCCCAATCCACATTAAAGCCACATCAGCAGTTTTGGGCTGATGTCAAGATACTTGCACAGATAAGCCCCAATGTGGTCTTAATTATAATAACAATGTGGCAATTTGGAAAGCATCGCTTGGAGTAATCAGTCACTGCAGCATGGTCATGTTGTTTGGGGAATAATTTTATGGTTGAAAAATTGATAGATATAATACTGAATTTACTTATTATTTATCGGAAGATCTAATTCCAGACATCTGGGAATATTCCCTTTTCTGTAGTACTTGGGAGATTATAAAATGTCATCTGTGACAAAATTAGTGATAAGCGTATTTTTAAAAAAATCCTCTTATACATAAAAACATGTGCTTCATACTAATGTGACTATTTAGATTTTCTATCATTCCACCAAAAGGAAAGACTTTATCATACTTTGATGAAATCCTGCTATATAAATAAACTTTCATGTTCATATGAAAATACTAACTATTATGTGAAACTTCTCTCTTAGGAATGAAAAAGTGACTTTTCCTCCCCACATCAAGCCCATAAAAAGCTTGATTAGGAAACATTTAACAGAACTAAGGTGTTACTGGGTCTGGCATTGAAGTCCTTACAATTTAGATGGCCAATTGAAAAAAAAAGAACCTTTTCAAAACATTAATTAGAAACCTATGTACTGACTGCAATATGCAATGGTTACCTGTGCTTCAAGGGATATCTAGAGGGGTTAGAAATAATTCTTGCTACTCTCAAAGATCTTATAATGCAATGGAGAAAAGTAATAGGGGGATAAGTTGAGCAAAAAAATGAGTATAATTCTAGGTAGAATATAATAATTATGTTAAAAGAGGTATTTAGTATAATTGGGATTCAAAAGTGTAAGATTATGTTAGTTTGGGGGGGTACTAAAAATGACTCAGGTTATTGAGATAAGGCATTGGTATGAGTTTTGAAGGAGTAGTAGTTTAATAAGCAGAGTTCTGGGAAGGGAGAGAAGGAAGGGAGGATTTTATTTAAGCAGAAGAAAAAATAAATAAAAGCAAAGGTACTCAGGCAGGCATGACCCTGGGAATTAGTAACATTGATGCAGTCAATTGGAGCACAGAGTCCACACAGGGAAGTTACTGGCAATAAGGAAGTAGACTGGGCTCAGGCTAAGAAGAAGCAGTTACAGTGTACTATGAATTACAGTTTTAAGATACTTGTAACTTTGCCTGCTACTGCAGCCCTAATCACTTTGATGGCAGACCACTGTGGATGAAAAGAACATTGGCAATGGCATGATTTCAGGGAATTTAATTGGAAGTGCGTTAGCCATAGAGAACCTCAAGAGACTCTGCTGCAGCTGCTACCCCTTCTACTTTTTTCCCCTTGTAGTAAAAGGTAGAAGACGTCCCAGTGTAGAGTCTGCATAAATCCTGTCTGGTGGTCCTGTAGGAACAGACTGAAGCAGAAATCCTTTTTCAAAGTCAGTAGTAGGAAGATGAGGAAGTGGCAGTATTAGCTTAGAAGTCACAGTTATGTGTGTATATACACATAAAATAGATCCTGGGTTCTTCAAATTCCTCTAGGAAATATAAATACTCCCTGATTCTTAGAATTAAAATCATTTAACTATAAAAACTAAGCAGGCTAAAATAGAAATATTCCTCTCCCCAATGTTTTATACTGCAAAATATAATTTTTGAAGATACTAATAATTATTTGAGAAAAAATTTGGCCTAATTTTATTCAATTGTCTCCATTCTCTGCATGTGTAAAGCAGGTGTAAAGACACACTAACATTTTGCTTAAGTTATAATATCAGGTCATTCTGAACTTTACAAAAATAAATATTCTCTCATTTCTTGCTTTGTAAGGATAATTGAATCTATAATGAGAACTAACAGAAGTTACTGCTATATTCAGTGGAAAACATTTTGAAAATCATTTTTCCTTTTTAAGCCAAGTTTGTTAAGAATCTGTAACACAAGTTAAAAAAATGGAGGAGGCCATAAACCTAACATCAGTTTTAAATTTTTCATTAAAATTCAACTTACTACTATTTATATTAAAAATATGCCAGACTTAAATGTTAAAAGACGGCAACCTTTTAGAACTCCTGAAATAATTCTGAAGTAGCTCTTGGAATCCATCCCGTAGTTTTACAAAATACAAGGAAGATTTTTACCTCAAAGCATCAAGCAAATCAAAAAGCAAATTACTAATCTTATTTAACTAAAAGTCAAGGCTTTGGAAGTAAGATACAAACACACACACACACAATTTTATTTTTTAAGTTGAAAAGAAATATTTTTACTTTCTCCAGTATATTATCTATCTCCAGTTGCTATCATTTGTGATTTGGTTTCCAAATGACAATATTTCAATAAGAGGCATTTTATGACATTTTTGTGTACTGCCGATACACAAAATAATAGGTCACATAATGTTACTCAAGATGCTATGAAAAGCAATTTTATTCAAATTGTTTTCATTCTATTATTTTTTGTTTAACTTTGAACCAACCTCAATAATTATAGGGGGCTTCCCTGGTGGCGCAGTGGTTGAGAATCTGCCTGCCAATGCAGGGGACACGGGTTCGAGCCCTGGTCTGGGAAGATCCCACATGCCGCGGAGCAGCTAGGCCCATGAGCCACAACTACTGAGCCTGCGCGTCTGGAGCCTGTGCTCCGCAACAAGAGAGGCTGCGATAGTGAGAGGCCCGCGCACCGCGATGAAGAGTGGCCCCCACTTGCCACAACTAGAGAAAGCCCTCGCACAGAAACGAAGACCCAACACAGCCATAAATAAATAAATAAAACTAAAAAAAAAAAAAATAATAATAATAATTATAGGAAAATAAAAAGTATTATCAATAGTTTCTTCCCTTGCATCACTTGGAAGAAGTTATTGAAATGATACCCTATTACCCTAAAAACTTCAATGTGTATTTCCTGCAGTCAAGGGCATGTTCCTACACATAAGCACATTCAATATTTAAGATTAGGAAATTAACACTGATACATTGTTTCCGTCTAATCCTCAGACCCATTCAAGTTTGCCAACTATCCCAAAATATTCTTTATAGCAAAAGGGCCTAGTTCAGAATCGTGTTGCATTTAGATGTTATGACTTGTTAGTCTCCTTCAATCTTCCTCAGTCTTTCCTTAATTTTCATAATTTAGACACTTCTGAAGTTTAAGGGCCAGTTATTTTGTACAATGTCTTTCAGCTAGGGTTTGCCAGATCTTTCCTCATGATTAGATTCTACAATATGTATCTGTGACAGGATGTTACAGATGTGATGCCATGTTCTCATTGCACCACACCAGGAACACACGCTTTGCATGTGCCCTATTACTGATGATGTAAGCTTTGATCACTAGATTAAGGTGGTGTCTGTCAAACTTCTTCATTAGGAGGATACTTAAGATTGTAAATATAATGCTCTTCATCAGACTTTCAATTAATACATTTATTTATATCAAGTATGGATCCATGGTTTCCTCTCTTATTTAAAGAGTTATAACCAGCTGTTATCGTTATTTTGGCATTCACATTATTCCTGTATGTGGCCAGTGGGAGACCCTTCAAGCTAGCTTCTGTGACCTTTTGACATATTCTCCTCTTCCTTCCTTTCTGGCACAAGATTCTCCAGGCACATCTTGTACTTTTCCTATCTCAGCCTTAGAATCAGCTATTTCTCCAAAAAGCCCTGGTTCCTTTCATTGGAGAATGGCATTAGACACCAAGATCTGAGTGCCAAATGCACTTATTGCTATTATGGTCCTGCTGCTCTCATGTCATTTCAGTGGACAGAGCTAATATATGTATACATCCATAATATGAATATATATCATACTTATGTTTTTATTTTATTTCTATGTCTAGATTTGTAAATTGGACACCATGAATTCACACTGATACCTACAAGTTCCAATATAATACAATAGGGTTTATTCTAGTTTTCTTTTTTAACATACTTATAACTCCCTTCTCTAGCAATAAGAAACCCAACTCCTATTATGTTTAATACATGTACCTATTTGGTCACTCCCCCCCGCCCCGAGATTATTCCAATCTCTCACTGCCATCTTCATTGCTGTACCCATAGGATACCTTCATCACTCTGCCCATACTCTGACACCCTGCATTCGGCCACCCCACATTACTGAAACCCTCCTCATCCCTGCTTGGCTCCAACACCCCACACTGGGCTGGCTGCTTCAATGCTGGGATTCTCTCTTCACCCTGCTCGTGCCCTGGCATCCTGTGTTTGGTCGCTGCTTTTACCCTCTTATATAATCCATGCCCCCCCCACCTCCCGACCCCTTTAGACTTCTCAGTGTCTCTGACACTTCATGCCAGGCCATCCTTTTCCTACTGGGGATGCTCATCTCACTCAGCCTGGGCTCTGACAACCCACTCTGGACCACTGCAGACCCCCCTCTGCTGGCACAGATGCTCAACTGCTTGGTTCCACTTAATGATTTTGCAGATAAAATTGTTCAGGAAGAGAGATACAGAGCCTAGAAAGGAAGGGAAGGAAAGCAAAAAGAAAGTATAACATGAGGAAAAGGAAGTGCTATTCTATTATTCTATCATTCTTTTAATAGGAACAAAGAAATAATAAGTCATAACATTTTAACAATGGAGAGCTTATCTACTGCACTGGGGCCATATGGAATAATCCTCTATCTCACACACACACACACACATATGGAAATAGAGATACATATAGACATAGAGGTAGACACACACATGCATACAGACATATAAAAAAAAGACCAGTAAGCCAGGGGTAAGACCAGTAGCCAGCACTCCTCTCTTTCTAGCACACAGTAGGACTATATTTCCCCTGCCCCGCTTAAAATTAGGTTCAACTTCCAGTCATGATTATATGATTTGCTTTGATAATGAAATGTCAGTGGAAATGACACAAATCACTTCTGGATGAAAGAATTTAATTGCTGATGCTTTTAAATCAGCAGATAGACTCCCCAGCTATCTTCTTCCTCTGGCATGAGGATTGTGAGGTAGGCCTTCATATGCAGGTGCAATGCTGAGACATTTCATGTAGGACAGACTGCCCTGGAGAGTCACTGCAGCAAAATTCCCAAGAGGGAAAAATAATTGTTTTTTTAAGTTACTGAACTTATGGGCTGTTACTGCAGTACAACTTAATGTTTCCTTATTAATACAAAGAGGTTATACTACTGAGATAAACAAAAGTACAAATGTATAGGTTGCAGCATTTATTTTGTAAATGCAGATAAATACATTTGTCCTGTAAGTTATTTCACCAGAAAGTTGTATAATTTCATGTCTTATGTTTACTCAATATATAAGTTTATTAATGTGATCTTTTCCCTTAAGGTTATCACAGTAATTTTCTGATCCACAGATAATTAAGAACATTTATGACACATACAAAATACTAATTCTTGGGGAATAACAGAAATACCTGCTTTTGTATAGAATTATAAAGGGTTAGCTAATTGGCAGGGAAACATATTTTAAAACTTCCTGCAAATGCAGTTCCTAAATCATTTAAAAAATAGCTCAGAATTAGAAAAGGCTTATTTTGAAGAAAAGAAAATGTGTTTCAGTATCCAGCAAATAATAGGTATTATATTGTTTTTGAAAGATAAATTCTTCACTAAATATTTCACATAATTATACCAGTTTTTGTAGCTGTTATTAACAGAGACAAATAGCAGCAGATTCCTCATTGCCAGAGTTTCCTCTACAGTTTCCATTTAAAATTATGTTTTGAAGTCATGCCTTTATGATTAACTATATACACATCTGTAATTTTCCAGCATGGGTTGCTTATGATGCAGCTATTAGCCTTCATTAAAAATTATCGAAGTCCCACACTTTCAAACTAAGTGGATGATACATACCAAACAACAATCATAAATTTTTGCCTTTAAAGCATTCCATGACCTTTCAGTGTGAAGCATCATGTCTATAGAAATAATGATCTGGTGAGTTCTGCAAGCATGGCAAAATCTCAGCCATGTGACTCATAGGGCGAAAAGTCACTTATTACTAGTCACACAGCAAGTGTCTGCAGAGCATAACGGATTTATAGGAAGCAGGGTGACCACAGATCTAATTTTAATGAAGCCCAAGACATAATCTGAGCTGACAGAGTGTGAAGTCTGAATATAATCTATACAAGGTTAGAGTTATTGTTTGACAACATAAGGAATATAATTTTGTCTCTAAAAGGTTCTATTTTTCTATTAGGTTCCATAGATACATTTTTCTCTTGGTAGCAAATAATAAAAATTATATTGAGGTGACAAGAAAAAAGTTTTTGGACACTTTAAAGAAAATTCTAAATTTTCTCATAGGTTGACTATTTTAAATATATTAAATTTTCTCCTATGTCTTAAGTCCAAGGTAGTTATATTTTTGCATAGAATCACATACACAGATAGCAAGTTTGATTAAGTAAGAATACTAGCAGATTTCTATCACTAAAATGCTTCATAAACAGAAAAATGAAATAGGCAATATGAAAACTCCTCCAAAATTGATTACTTGGAGGTTTACATAAAGAAACATGTGCTTACTACAAATAGAAATCATTATTTACTAGTGTTAAATGTGAATGGAGAAGTGTCATTCAGCCTGATAACATTTAAATAACATACGCCTATATTCTTGAGACAGAACATGCCTTAACGTGACAGAACTTGACTTATTTCTACGTTTTCCTTACTCCTGTGTTATTTTCCAGAATGACAAGATTAAATATGACATTATATCACCCAGTCACATAGAGGCCAAATTAGCATCTGGATACAAGCTTGAGAGACAATTACCAAGAGCCTTGTATTTCTCGACAATAAAGCTTGAACAACTGAGCTATGAATATATGAAAAACCTGTGCTTTATTCATCCAATAGGGTGAAGTGATTTAGGAGCCATGTATTTTAAAAATGAACACAATCTACATTCTGGATCTCAGAGCCTATGCTCAGGAACCTGAATGCTAGAAAATCCATGTAATTTTTAGTCAAGCAACAGTCATGCTGGTGATTATTTAAAATAAAGCTTACTATTTATGAGAAGGTAGAATATGATTTCATGGGGAAAATTGACTACTGAAATAGAGAAAAAACAATGAAACCTGACATTTGTAATGTGGAGAGTCATTTTCAAATTTTTTCACAGGTTTAACACTTTGAAGTAGAAAGAATTTGAATTATTAGGAGGGAGAAAAGGCAAAGTGAGTTCACTTTTCAAAGTCTTTTTGATTAAAGATCTATCTTCAAGGTTAATTTTGGGGAACAGGAGAAAGCTGCCCAATATGTCAAGAGATATTAAATCTTCTTGGATTGCTGGATTTCTGGAAGTTGATTTTTGTAAAATATCATCGTATCCAGGCTACACAAAGAAAATGCACCCCAACTTCTGGAAGAAACCAAAGTCCCTTCTGAAGCTGGTGACCTTACCTTCCTCTCCTGCATAGGCCAGGATGGACCGCGCTCGTATCTGTTTCCCTTCTGTGGTTTTCCCTGAGCAGGTGTGGGAGCAGGAAGACCACGCAGACCACATGCTGAGCACACAGTCCTTGGGGCACGGGGCATCGCAGGCAACAGGGATGGGGAAGATGGCGTCTCTGCACAGCTGTCTGTCAACTTCTTCTCCTGGGAAAGACATCATCACCAACAGTCTATCATTTTAAAATAATGTAAAATGAGCAACTGAAACCAGGCACCAAGATAAACTAGGTTACTTCCCTCTTGTTCTTAGTTAAAAGCAAAACCAAGAGAGTCACTGCATACTATAGCCAGATGCTAAAAGAACAGCAGGAAGGAATAGATACATAGATAAGATAGATAGATCGCTCGATCGATCGATCCCTAAATGAGGCTTCTTTATTATCAGTGTTTGGGTGTGTAGATCAAGCACATTGCTACAAGTATTTTATGCTGTGATACCTGCCCAGGAAGTGATTTTTATACTTATATTATTAATCTTTGCAATAAAGAGCATCAATGAAATATGTCTACCCCCCTTTATTTCATTATTGGAGATAAGCCATCATTCACAAATAATGAATCTATCCATAGCATGTACCATTTGTTTTCCTGAACCAACTCATATTCTCTATTTGCAAACTCTCTTGTGTCTCCCAGAGAATTTATTTTTGTACAATTGGCAACCTTTTTCTTTCACTAAAAAATTAGTCTGTTAGTTGGAAATAGCCAGGAAACATAAATAATAGGATAGTAGTATAAAACCACTGGCTACAGTGATCCCACTGGGAAAGGGGGAAAAAACAACAAGGTAAGCTAATGGCAGAAGTAAGACTGTGTCATTCCAGTGCTTAAAACTCTCCAGTAGTTTCCTACTGCTCTTAAGATGAAGGCCAGATTTCTCAAAAGTTTATGAGACCTCAAATGATGTGGCTCTTGTTTTCTTTTCTAGCTTCATCTCACTCCACTCTTTCTGTTACTCACAAAGCTCTAGAGACCGGCACTCATCTAGCGTTTGAGTAAATGAAAGGATATATACAAAAGGTCAGTGAGGAAGAAAATATTGTTGCTGTTAATAAATGCCAAAGAAAACTAGAAGAATTACAAATAAATGACCAAAATACAGTATGAAAACGTCTGAACTCTGTGGCTTAGCTGCTAAGTGTAGGTGCTAATGAGGTCAGTGGAACGGAGTAAAACAATATACAAACAGGCAAAATTAATCTGCTGTTTTGCCACAGAATATATCCATAAAATTCTGGATGGGTGTATCAGAAACGTGTGCCTTGAGGCATTAGGCATTCAGATGAGAAAGGGTGACTAATCATGCCCTTCCTCATTGCTATAAGCCAACAACTCAAAGCTGTTGGTCACTGACGGAGGGTTAGGAGTATCATTTGAATGGACAGTCCTTTATTCATGTATTTGAAAAACAAAGACAGAAAATCAGAAGTCAATTGGAAATGCTCTAACATTAATAGCTACTAGCTTGTAGGGCCTTAAATCATTAGGCAAAATCAGAAGTCAATTGGAATGCACTTACATGTTAATAGCCACTAGTTTGCAAGGCTTTAAATTGTTAGGCTTGCTCACTAGTAAGTAAGACTCACTAAAATGACTGTTGGGTCATCATTATATTATTCATTCTTCTTTAGTTACTCTGATCTGTGAGAAGATCTCCTTTCATTCTGCTTTCACTGGCTTTAGAGTTTGGCTTATATCCCAATAAATGACGTGATAGATTGTATAGTAGATACAGTACAAAAATCATTATAATCCAAAACATGTAATATTCTACAATTTACATAATGACTCTTGTGTGTACTAGACTTTTTTCTTAGTGCAAAGAGGGGCCTGCATATGTCTTATTTCCTTTGTTGCTATCTTTTATTGTTCTATCTACTCTCATTCACTTTCATTTCCAATATTCTGTGAAAAGTAAGGCAAGTTTGGGGCTACAGCTTATAGTCAACCAGGAATTATAGTTTCGTGTTTTCTATAATACTTAATCATTGCTATTCAGAAAAATTTAATTCATCCTGCAACATTAGAGGAGAATGTGCTACCTGTGTGCTATTACATTAATTTGCATGACATAAATAATACATTTCTGTTTCTTGTAGTGTAAACCTAAGGGATGTACAATTTTAACCTTTCTTGCTTTTTGAGTTAGTCTTTTTTTTTTTCCCCCAACCTGTGTCCCACACCTTATGTTAGATCTTTTTCACTCACCTTTTTCTGCTTAGTCAGGTGTATTTTCCTGTAAGCCAATTCCTTCTAGAGTCCAACTTAACCCTCTGTGGAGCTGTTAAGATCCACTTTGGATCCAACCTCCAAGATTTCAGCATTTACTTCACTTTCCTCCCTGGTAGTCCCCCCTCTACACACATTCCCCCCCACCCCCCCGCCACAGCCCCACAACTTTGTCAGGTGTGACCTTGCCCCTGTTTGCCCCTCTAATCGCTCCTGATTGCCCATCACGGTCTTGCATCCAAATAATGGCATTATGCCCTAGCGACAGTGACTTTTTTTCCTTTCCTCCTACAGACCAATCTCACTGTTGCCTTTGCATTCTCTCTTCCCTTTTCATGAAACTTTCAGATATTCACACATCAGACTGCTTCTCAACATTCAGATTTCAGTTCAATTGTCTCCTTGCTAGGGGAGCCTTCACTGACCATACACAATCTCACAGTAACTTCAGCTTATTTTTGTGATAGTTTTAATCACCACTAGAAACTATTTTAATTAACTGTTTACATGTTTATTATCTGATCCTACTACTAGAGTACAAACTCAATAAGGGCATGATTCTTATCTGTCTTGTTCATTATTTTATACGTAGAACCTAAAACAGTGCCTGGTGCCTAGTAGACACTAGATAATCTACTATGTGAATAAATGAATTAACTTTAAGCTGTTGTTCTAGGAAACAGAATGTTGAACTAGACAAATATGGATTTAAGTACAGTATTTCTTAAAATACCATGCATTCAAGTGGTCTGGGACTTCGCTAAAGTGTGTTCAGTGGACAGGCAGCATATGCCTCATCTGGAGTTTGCTAGAAATGCAGCCTCTCAGATCCCACCCATAAATCATAACTTGCATTTTAAAAAGATCCCTGGGTGATTTGTATACAGGTAAAATTTGAAAAGCATTGCTCTAAGATGTTTTTGCCTTTATTCTCTTGTGGTTTGATTAGAACTGAATTGCCTCTTGAAAGGGCAGCTATATAAAACGAATTCATCTGGATTTCCTACCTAACATCATTCACTTCTCTGTGGGACTTCCCTTTATACGTCTCTTTATACCTGGGTGAAAACATTCATTCAATGAAGAGTTACTGATTGCCCATCTTTGGTCAGGCACCATGCTATGAATATTATATACATCATCTCAGCTAATTGTGACAACAGACTTCTTTTTTTTTGAGGTGTAACTGACATATAACATTAGTTTTAGGTGTACAACATAATGATTCAATATTTGTGTATGATCACCACAATAAGTCGAATTAACATTTGTCCCTGTACATAGTTACCATTTTTTCCTTGTGATGAGGATTTTTAAGATGTATTCTCTTACCAACTTTTAAATATGCAATATAGTATTATTAACTATAGTCACCATGCTATGCATAACATCTCCATGACTTATTTTATAACCGAAAGTTTGTATCTTTCACAGCATATTTCTGACATGGATATTAATATGTATTTTTCACTTTAAAGGAAATTCAAGCTCAATAATTTTAATTTTACTGTCTCAAATTAGCAGAAGTTTGACTAAAGAAGCAGAGATTTGAACTGAGGTCTAACCAACTTCCCAGTCTACCTTTTTAACTGTTATGGTGGTAGGGAGAACTTGAGATGCCAAAGGAGATAAGAATGGATGAGGCTTTGTCTGCAAAGAAGTCAAGGAACCAGCACTTTAAGTTGTTTCTCAAGGCACAGAGATGTGTGGTGGCAGCAACATACAGCCTCAAATATAAAGAGTGTGCATTGTTGATACGTCCAGGGTTACATATTTTGGCTTGTGGCTATTGAACAAACAGCAATGGATCTGTGACAACAGGGGATCATTCAATGGACACATTAATAAACTCAGCTAATTGACCATTAAATGGAACCCTTAGAAGCCTTGCTCTTTTTAAGCTAGATCTCCAGCATTCCTGGCATAAGTCATCTGGGAAACATTAGGGAAAAAAAAATGTTGGGTCTACAGCTAGCACAGGTAACTCCATAACCTGTCATCTCCAGTCACTTTCTGAGGCTGTTACTTCTATCTTATTTTTTTATATAAAAAGTGACCCTGGAAATAAGCTCTTTACTTGTAAGAGCTGTAGAAAATAATTTCATCCCTCTTCCTCACACTAAAAGGTTTTCGGTTGATAAACATTAAGTAGATAAGAACTGTTTTGCGTGACACTGTATCAGAACATATAGCAGTAAATCAAAAATAAACATATCCAAATATCAGGTTAATTTATAATCTTTCCATAGAAAGAAATGGAAATTTTGCTGCTTAGCACTTTGGAAATTTCCATTTTTCCATATCAGCCGCCCTATTACTAGGACATTTTCAACCACCATAGGCTTCCATTATAGAACCATATGAGACTCTGATTATCTGAATGTGCATCACCGTAAGTCTGGGCAGACACATCCGATTATCATGATGGTGAATGATGTAGTTCTACAACTCATGAAGGCACGGATCAATGCAACCTGTTTTTTTTTTTCTTTAATCTTTCTGAGGTTATTAATTTCTTGCTATTCTGAATGTGATGCCAACACTTAGAATCCTTCTCATGCTTGATTTTGTGTATTAAATATACTATATTTTTTGGCATGCATTTCCAACATGAAAAGTTTCGAAGGACTGCTTTGCCTTTATGTAACATGCTCACTCCTCACCCCACATCAAGCTCCAGGCATTTTAACCAAATCTTTAAAAAATGCATATTTTACATGAAATATATAACACAGAAGTAAATGAATGAATCACTGTCCACATATTACAATTTACATCTTACTTTGAAGCCTTAACTGAAGCCTATCTTATTCAAACTTGGTGGCGAAACACTTTAGCAAGAGGTTGAGAAATAAAATGAAAATGCTTGGGTTTATTTATTTTTATGAACTCAAAAACGTATTTAAATATTTAAGTTGGTGACACTCATTTAACATTTTTCTCCATAAATATAATCTTAAGAATTTTTTAATAATTTATCATTTTAATCAACTTAAACATGTATTTTGGCACTTTCAAGTAACTCCCAAATTTCCCCTTTTTTAATCTATTTTCATGGATACCACCAAACTCTCATGAACTCTTCTAAAATATCTCCTCTCATTCTATTGCGTTTCCTACTATAGGATAAGAGAATTAAACATCAGCTTGAAGTAATTACACTAAAAATTCGTGAAGATTTCCAGAGAAGTAAAACAAAATGAGAATTGGGGTCAGAGGATAGACATTTTCTTTTCTTGGTAAAAGTATATACTGAAAGTTTATTGCATTCATTGTGGTGAAGCTTAAATGTAATATAAAAGATAAACCTTGGTTTATGAAGGTTTTTATAGTTTAGGAGTTGAGTTAAGAACACTGATACATTAAAAATATAATGAACTGTATTTTAATGTAAGGTATATGTATGTTTAGTCCGATTCCATAAATGTCCCTGGCATCATCCTGATTTTTTTAAATCATAGAAATGTGGAGATTGCTATGGTTGACTTCTAAAAAATTTTTTATTTTATATTGGAGTATAGTTGATTAACAATGTTGTGTTAGTTTCAGGTATACAGCAAGGTGATTCAGTTATACTATGGTTAATTTTTAACAGTCTCAGTAGCACTATGTGCAGTGCACCTCCAGAAGCCATTGCAAAATCAAAACTCATCAGTGTAATGAAATTGAGAGGAGGGTAAGCAGAAAGGAGAAATCAAAGTAGAGAGAAACCAGATACAGAGTCAAGATTTTTTTAAAAAAAGCATACTATTTAGAAGGTCTCTAGTATTGTAACCTTGGGATCAGATTCCTCTTGCCGGACCTGTATAAACTCTATAGTAACCCTAAGAATTATTATTAAGTTGACATGTCTTTTGTATTCTTCAGAAATTGTCTTAAAAATTCATACTGACTTTTGATAGTGAAAGTCATTATTCATGTACTTACTTATATATTGATAACCATATAAATTCAATAAACAATTGAGACGGGAAAAGAATGGAGGCTCATATTTGCCTAGATCTCCTAGAAAACATTTTCATATAACCACCTTATCTGAGCTTTAAAACAACTGTAAGACATGTAAGTCCAGAATCACTCTCAGCTAACTGAAGTAAAAGACTCATGAATTAAATCTTATAACTCTTTCTTCATTCCCCATGTTGAAGAGAAGCTACACATCTCTTCAACTTAAATGGGAAGTTTCCAAATAATTTTTAATCCCTGCACCCCCTCTGCAATCACATCCAGGTAGTGAATCTGATTTATTCAACATACTAAGTATTGCCTCACCCCATGTTCTCTTCCACACCATTTCACACTTTCCTCTGGCCTTCTGCTGTGCCCCATTTCCCCTGCAGCCAATCACCCATCCTGAACACAAGGGTGTATTTTTAAAATGCAGATATGAGCATCACAGTCTCCCCGATACCTATCAGCTGAAGCCCAAATTCTTACTAGAGCAGAGGACATTCTCATCTTCCACCACTGCCTCATGTTTTCCCTAAATTCTATCACCTGAAAGCTATTTGCTTTTCCATGAACTGACATGCTGCTTTCTCACTCCTCTGTCATTTCCTGTACACTGTTCTCCATGCCTCATTGCCCCATCATCTTGCTAAGTCATCCTTTAGGACTGGATTTCCTTCCTCTGTGAACCTTCTCTTTCTCAAATCGCCCAGATGGGGCTGTGCTCTATCCTCTCTGTTCCCACAGTGTTGTAGACATAACACTCTTTAAGACTTTTTATACCTGTCTGTTTACTCACCTTTATCTCCATTAGCCTATGAGAACCTTCTGACCAGATGTATTGTCTTATTCAACATCTTTATATCTGGAGTCCTTGGTTCAGTTATTGTTAAAGAGTTTTGCAGAAAATATTTGTTGGATGAGGGAAAAAAATGAATTGGAAATCCCAGAACATAAGTTGCTTTCCTGAAAAAGCCACTGGTGTTTATATTGGCTTGGGTTGGCCAAAAAGTTCATTCGGGGTTTCTGTACAATGTTATGGAAACCCAAAGGAACTATTTGGCCAGCCCAATATATTTCCAATTGATGGTTTACTAGAACCTGACCAAGATGGCCTTACCATTACCCACAGTTTGACTAAACTTTAGACAGGTTTCTTCCTGACTCTAGGTCCCTGACCTCCCTTTACTTAGAAAATTTATTTTAGAAAAAATGCAACTGTAAATTTTCTTTCTGCCCCTTTGAAGTTTGTGTAAATCTTCTCCTAGCTTCTTGCCAGTTTTACAAACCAGAAAATGTCTTTCTCAAGAGTTGGGAACCATCTCTGTCACAGAAACATCAAAGAAGATAATGTCCTGATCTCTCAGTATGGTAGGTACCTATTTTCTTCACTGGGCACCAACTAGCAAACACAGATGGCCTAATGACAGAGAAAACATTTGCAAACTCAGGAGTAACTCAGTGTGCTCAACACATCCCATTGATCAATCTCTTCTCTTACATCTTCCAGTGTTTTTCCACTAGCTCACCTCAGGGCTTAAAAAACATCTTTCATTTCTGCAGAGTTGATTTTAGTCTCTCTCCAGTGTAACAGTCTAAAGTCCTCCTTATTTGTGTAACTTTGGTGCAGTTTTTATTTTGACCAACCAATTTATATCCAATTTATAATATGAATGTTATCTTTAGCTTCACTTTCTCTTTCTTTATATATATAGATGAAGAGAATACATTAAAAAATTAAAGATATTATTTATCTCTATATAAAATATAAACATTTTTTACCTATTGACTTTTAAATATCTTTAAACAATTTAGGGTCTTCATACTATAATTTTTTTTCAGAATTATCCTCCTTTCTGATTATCTTCTTCAAACTCTTTCTATCCTCAATAAGTTTATCTTTTATGTCCCTACTCTGTTCTTTTCCTTGCCACCTTTCTTTGTTTTGTTATCTCAAGTCTCTGTCTGTGTTTTCATTCTTCACAATCCTGGCAAAATTGAAACAGGTGACCCTCAGATAAAAACTTGCCTTCCTTCCCTGTCAGCAGCCACTTTCCAACTGCAGGCCTTAATGTAGTCAATAATACAAGCTTTAACCAGAAAACTACTAGAGCTCATCAATGAATTTGGTAAAGTAGCAGGACACAAAATTAATACACAGAAATCTCTAGCATTTCTATACACTAACAATGAAAGATCAGAAAGAGAAATTAAGGAAACAATCCCACTTACTTCAAATCAAAAAGAATAAAATACTTAGGAATAAACCTACCTAAGGAGGCAAAAACCTGTACTCTGAAAACTATAAGACGCTGATGAAAGAAATTGAAGATGACACAAACAGATGGAAAGATATACCACATTCTTGGGTTGGAAGCATCAATACTGTCAAAATGACTATATTACCCAAAGCAATCTACAGATTCAATGCAATCCCTATCAAATTACCAATGGCATTTTCCACAGAACTAGAACAAAAAATGTTTAAGTTTGTATGGAAACACAAAAGACCCTGAATAGCCAAAGCAATCCTAAGAAAGAAAAACGGAACTGGAGAAATCAGGCTCCCTGACTTCAGACTATACTACAAAGCTACAGTCATCAAAATAGTATGGTACTGGCACAAAGACAAAGATATAGATTAATGGAACAGGACAGAAAGCCCAGAAATAAACCCATGCACCTATGGTCAATTAATCTATGACAAAGAAGGCAAGAATATACAATGGAGAAAACACAGTCTCTTCAATAAGTGGTGCTGGGAAAAGTGGACTGCTACATGTAAAAGAATGAAACTAGAACACTCTCTAACACCATACACAAAAAATAAACTCAAAATGGATTAAAGACTTAAATGTAAGACTGGATACTATAAAACTCTTAGAGGAAAACACAGGTAGAACACTCTCTGACATAAATTGCAGCAAGATCTTTTTGGATCCACCTCCTAGAGTAATGAAAATAAAATAAAAATAAACAAATGGGACCTACTGAAACTTAAAAGCTTTGCACAGCAAAGGAAACCATAAACAAAATGAAAAGACAACCCACAGAATGGGAGAAAATATTTGCAAATGATGTAACTGACAAAGGATTGATTTCCAAAATATACAAACAGCTCATGCAGCTCAATATCAAAAAAAACAAACAACCCAATCAAAAATGAGCAGAAGATCTAAATAGAAATTTCTCCAAAGAAGACATACAGATGGCCAAAAAGAACATGAAAAGAGACTCAACATTGCTAATTATTAGAGAAATGCAAATCAAACCTACAATGAGGTATCACCTCACACCAGTTAGAATGGACATTATCAAAAAGCCTACAAACAATAAATGCTGGAAAGGATGTGGAGAAAAGGGAATCCTTCTACACTGTTGGTGGGAATGTAAACTGATACAACCACTATAAAGAACAGTATGAGGTTCCTTAAAAATTAAAAATAGAACTACCATATGATCCAGCAATCCCACTCCTGGGCATATATTCAGAGAAAACCCATAATTTGAAAAGATACATGCACCCCAATGTTCACTGCAGCACTGTTTACAATAGCCAAGACATGGAAGCAACCTAAGTGTCCTTCGACAGAGGAATGGATAAAGAAGATGTGGCACATATATACAATGGACTATTACTCAGCCATAAAAAAGAATGAAATAATGACATTTGCAGCAACATGGATGGACCTAGAGATTACCATACTAAATGAAGCAAGACAGACAAAGACAAATATCATATCACTTACATGTGGAATCTAAAAAAATGACACAAATGAACTTATTTACAAAACAGAAACAGTCACAGACTTCAAAAACAAACTTATGGTTACCAAAGGGAAAAGGTGGGGGGGAGGGATAAATTAGGAGTTTGGGATTAATGTATATACACTAGTATATATAAAATATATAATTAACAAAGACCTACTGTATAGCACAGGGAACTCTACTCAATATTCTGTAATAACCTATATGGGAAAAGAATCTGAAAAAGAACGGATACATGTATATGTATAACTGAATCAATTTGCTGTACATCTGAAACTAACACAACTGCATAAATCAACTATACTCCAATATAAGATAAAAATTAAATTTAAAAAGTAATACAAGCTTTAACTTCATTTTTGAGATGAAACCCATTCTAACAAAGCCTAGTAAATACAATGATTTGTTATAAAGAAATGATGAAAATTTTGTGCTAAATCCTTCAATTACGGCACTTATGGTATAAATTGCCCGCTTAGTGAACAGGGCATTAGGCGAACAACTCTTTATTACTACATTAATGACTTCCTCTCCTAATAACTCTAGTTAAGGATTTCACTTGGGATTAGGCAGAAAAAAAGGGTAAACTGTAAAGATTGACATCAGCCCCATGACTTCTGCCTCTGTTTAACATCAACTATCACGGCACATTTTTATTTTAATTAATTAATTAATTAAATTTATTTATGGCTGTGTTGGGTCTTTGTTGCTGCACGCAGGGTTTCTCTAGTTGCAGCGAGTGCGGGGCTACTCTTCATTGTGGTGCATGGGCTTCTTATTGTGGTGGCTTCTCTTGTTGTGGAGCACAGGCTCTAGGTGCACGGGCTTCAGTAGTTGTGGCTCACGGGCTCTAGAGTGCAGGCTCAGTAGTTGTGCACGGGCTTAGTTGCTCTACGGCATGTGGGATCTTCCGGGGCCAGGGCTCGAACCAGTGTCCCCTGCATTGGCAGGTGGATTCTTAACCACTGCACCAACAGGGAAGTCCATGGCACATTTTTAAATGCATGTCCTCCATGTATACAATATGATAGTGGTAAAACTGAAAGTACATGTGTTTTGCGATAAAGGTGTGAGATGTGTTTTCTTAACTGAAATTAATATTTCATTTTTATGCCTTTTCCTATTATCATTTTGTTCATCTGCCTGAACCCCAGATTACCCTGCTTTGTTTAATTTCAACGACTAAAAGGCGAATGACTCATGTTTATAAAAGCACTCTGGAAACTCTAGAAAAATCAAATAATAATTTTACCTCTGGCATTATTTAAGATTAAACAAAGCTTTATTCATTCTTAGTTCTGCAGATTTTTTTAATTTCATATTTTCATTCTTGATTAGTTCTTTCTTCTGACTTCATTCTTCTTAATTGTTTTTGAGTTTGAAATTATCTACACTGTTAATTTCATCTCTTCCAAATGTACTTTTTTAGTTAACTAGAAGTTAAACTGTCCTGGTTCAAATACTGGCTCTACCACTTACCAACTATGTGTTCTTGAGCAAATTATTTAGCCTCTGTGACATTCACTTTCCTAACCTGCAAAATGGAAGCTAAATAATAGTAATATTTATTTATGGTACTGTTGTGCATATTAAATAAGAAAAATGATTTAATGAGGTCCCTAGCTCAATGTCTGGCACATAATTTAAAAAGGTTACATATTATAACAGTGCCATGCCTACTTTAATCTCCTTCTGTCAGTGGAGGAGTTGAACGTCTCTCCCATACCACTGTGGAAGGATCTGCTCCATTCTAAATACCACTGTGTTTCAATCAAGTTGAGTTAATGTGATTAATAATTTTCTCCTTAGTTCTGCTTATAAGAGGGCTTGTAGAAAGATATTTGCAAATACCATTGCACTAAACTCATAGCATAACCTTCATATTCAGCAATTTTGGGTTTTTCTCTTTGTTAAAGTGTGGGAAATCCTTGGAATAGCCAATTTATGTAATTATGGCTATCAAATTTTACAGTTCATATTCTGAAAATTATTTAGAGTTGTGTTGTAAATATATTTTGGGCCTCAATCAAAAATTTAAATTTAAGAGTTATGCTAGAGAATATTTAGCTCACAATGATAAGCAGAAGTACCAAGATATGTGGCATCCTATAATGTTCCTTTACTTCTCTATGCAGTAAATAATTGCCACCAACTTTTTTTTTTTTTACCATCTTGAAATTCTTAATAATTCTGTCATTGAACTTGTGATTTGCAAGTTAAGTCTGATGTAACAAAAGAGCCTGTATGTGAGCAGATTGGATATGCACAATCTGTGTGCTCTCCTAGTCTTGCTATTTAATTTGCATAGTGTTGTAATGCCCCATGATAATAGAATTCTGGCAGACCCATGAAGCCTGAGAATTCAGTGAGACTCAGAGTGAGTACTATCATGTTACACTTATGACTAGGTAAGCAGAGTCCTTGAAGGGTCACACTTTCCAACTTAACCAGAACTTGCTCAGAAAGAATTGAACTCACAAAGAAGGCAGTTACATTCCAAGAAATACAAATGACTAGGGAATACTATCACATCCTTTCTTACTCCTGTTACTTGCCTGTATTAGCCAACCACTAATGCTGAAAATGACTTAGAAAGATAGAGCAACCTATGTTCCTTTTCCTTCAGTCCTTCCTTACTCATCAGTAACTTGAAGATAGAGTGTTGGTAGAATGTGTGCATATCAAGAAGTGAAATAAAAATAGTTGAATTAGTTTTATGGAGCATTTCTGCTATGCTGGTAAGAATAAAATATATATGCATGTGTGAGTTATAAAATGCCAATTATGTCATTTTGATGATTCTGCATATGAGTAAATGCCCTTATAGTCACTTTTTATTTTTTTTGAATTTTGTTTCATCTATTTTTTTATACAGCAGGTTCTTATTAGTTATCCATTTTATACATATCAGTGTATACATGTCAATCCCAATCGCCCAATTCATCACACCACCACCCCCACCTGCCGCCGCTTTCCCCCCTTGGTGTCCATACGTTTGTTCTCTACATCTGTGTCTCAATTTCTCCCTGCAAACCGGTTCGTCTGTACCATTTTTCTAGGTTCCACATATATGCATTAATATACGATATTTGTTTTTCTCTTTCTGACTTACTTCACTACGTATGACAGTCTCTAGATTCATCCATGTCTCTACAAATGACCCAATTTCGTTCCTTTTTATGGCTGAGTAATATTCCATTGTATATATGTACCACATCTTCTTTATCCATTTGTCTGTCGGTGGGCATTTTGGTTGCTTCCATGACCTGGCTATTGTAAATAGTGCTGCAAGGAACACTGGGGTGCATGTGTCTTTTTGGATTATGGTTTTCTCAGGGTACAGGCCCAGTAGTGGGATTGCTGGGTCATATGGTAATTCTATTTTTACTTTTTTGAGGAACCTCCATACTGTTCTCCATAGTGGCTGTATCAATTTACATTCCCACCAACAGTGCAAGAGGGTTCCCTTTTCTCCACACCCTCTCCAGCATTTATTGTTTGCAGATTTTCTGATGATGCCCATTCTAACTGGTGTGAGGTGATACATCATTGTAGTTTTGATTCGCATTTCTCTAATAATTAGTGATGTTGAGCACCTTTTCATGTGCTTCTTGGCCATCTGTATGCCGTCTTTGGAGAAATGTCTATTTAGGTCTTCTGCCCATTTTTGGATTGGGTTGTTTGTTTTTTTTAATATTGAGCTGCATGAGCTGTTTATATATTATGGAGATTAATCCTTTGTCTATTGATTCATTTGCAAATATTTTCTCCCATTCTGAGGATTGTCTTTTTGTCTTGTTTGTAGCTTCCTTTGTTTTGCAAAAGCTTTTAAGTTTCATTAGGTCCCATTTGTTTATTTTTGTTTTTATTTCCATTTCTCTAGGAGGTGGGTCAAAAGGATCTTGCTATGATTTATGTCAAGGAGTGTTCTTCCTATGTTTTCCTCTAAGAGTTTTATAGTGTCCGGTCTTACATTTAGGTCTCTAATCCATTTTGAGTTTATTTTTGTGTATGGTGTTAGGGAGTGTTCTAATTTCATTCTTTTACATGTAGCTGTCCAGTTTTCCCAGCACCACTTATTGAAGAGACTGTCTTTTCTCCATTGTATATCCTTGCCTCCTTTGTCATAGATTAGTTGACCATAGGTGCATGGGTTTATCTCTGGGCTTTCTATCTTGTTTCACTGATCTATATTTCTGTTTTTGTGCCAGTACTATACTGTCTTGATTAGTGTAGCTTTGTAGTATAGTCTGAAGTCAGGGAGTCTGATTCTTCCAGCTCTGTTTTTTCCCTTCAAGACTGCTTTGGCTATTCGGGGTGTTTTGTGTCTCCATACAAATTTTAAGATTTTTTGTTCTAGTTCTGTGAAAAATGCCATTGGTAATTTGATAGGGATTGCATTGAATCTGTAGATTGCTTTGGGTAGTATAGTCTTTTTCACAATATTGATTCTTCCAATCCAAGAACATGGTATATCTCTCCATCTGTATCATCTTTAATTTCTTTTATCAGTGTCTTATAGTTTTCTGCATACAGGTCTTTTGTCTCCCTAGGTAGGTTTATTCCTAGGTATTTTATTCTTTTTGTTGCAATGGTAAATGGGAGTATTTCCTTAATTTCTCTTTCAGATTTTTCATCATTAGTGTATAGGAATGCAAGAAATTTCAGTGCATTAATTTTCTATACTGCAACTTTACCAAATTCATTGATTAGCTCTAGTAGTTTTCTGGTGGCATCTTTAGGATTCTCTATGTATAGTATCATGTCACCTGCAAACAGTGACAATTTACTTCTTCTTTTCCAATTTGTATTCCTTTTATTTCTTTTTCTTCTCTGATTGCCATGGCTAGGACTTCCAAAACTATGTTGAATAATAGTGGCGAGAGTGGACATCCTTGTGTTGTTCCTGATCTTAGAGGAAATGCTTTCAGTTTTTCACCATTGAGAATGATGTTTGCTGTGGGTTTGTTGTATATGGCCTTTATTATGTTGAGGTAAGTTCCCTCTATGCCCACTTTCTGGAGAGTTTTTATCATAAATGGGTGTTGAATTTTGTCAAAAGCTTTTTCTGCATCTATTGAGATGATCATATGGTTTTTATTCTTCAGTTTGTTAATATGGTGTATCACATTGATTGATTTGCGTATATTGAAGAATCCTTGCATCCCTGGGATAAATCCCACTTGATCATGGTGTATGATCCTTTTAATGTGTTGTTGGATTCTGTTTGCTAGTATTTTGTTGAGGATTTTTGCATGCATATTTATCAGTGATATTGGTCTGTAATTTTCTTTTTTTGTAGTATCTTTGTCTGGTTTTGGTATCAGGGTGATGGTGGCCTTGTAGAATGAGTTTGGGAGTGTTCCTTCCTCTGCAATTCCTCTCTAAATGTTTGACAGAATTCACCTGTGAAGCCATCTGGTCCTGGACTTTTGTTTGTTGGAAGATTTTTAATCACAGTTTCAATTTCATTACTTCATTACTTGTTATTGGTCTGTTCATATTTTCTTCATTACTTCATTACTTGTGATTGGTCTGTTCATATTTTCTATTTCTTCCTGGTTCAGTCTTGGAAGGTTATACCTTTCTAGGAATTTGTCCATTTCTTCCAGGTTGCTCATTTTATTGGCATAGAGTTGCTTGTAGTAGTCTCTCAGGATGCTTTGTACTTCTGTGGTGTCTGTTGTAACTTCTCCTTTTTCATTTCTGATTTTATTGATTTGAATCCTCTCCCTGTCTTTCTTGATGAGTCTGGCTAATGGTTTATCAATTTTGTTTATCTTCTCAAAGAACCAGCTTTTAGTTTTATTATCTTTGCTATTGTTTTCTTTGTTTCTAATTCTATTTCATTTATTTCTGCTCTGATCTTTATGATTTCTTTCCTTCTAGTAACTTTGGGTTTTTTTGTTCTGCTTTCTCTAGTTCCTTTAGGTGTAAGGTTAGATTGTTTATTTGAGATTTTTCTTGTTTCTTGAGGTAGGCTTGTATAGCTATAAACTTCCCTCTTAGAACTGCTTTTGCTACATCCCATAGGTTTTGGATTGTCATGTTTTCATTGTCATTTGTCTCTAGGTATTTTTTGATTTCCTCTTTGATTTCTTCAGTGATCTCTTGGTTATTTAGTAACGTATTGTTTAGTCTCCATGTGTTTGTGTTTTTTATGTTTTTTTCCCTGTAATTGATTTCTAATCTCATAGCATTGTGGTCAGAAAAGATGCTTGGTATGATTTCAATTTTCTTAAATTTACTGAGGCTTGATTTGTGACCCAAGATGTGATCTATCCTGGAGAATGTTCCATGTGCAGTTGAGAAGAAAGTGTTATCTGCTGTTTTTGGATGGAATGTCCTATGAATATCAATGAAATCTATCTGGTCTACTGTCTCATTTAAAGCTTGTGTTTCCTTATTAATTTTCAGTTTGGATGATCTGTCCATTGGTGTAAGTGAGGTGTTAATGTCCCCCACTATTATTGTGTTACTGTCGATGTCCTATTTTATAGCTGTTAGCAGTTGCCTTATATATTGAGGTGCTCCTATGTTGGGTGCATATAAATTTATAATTGTTATATCTTCTTCTTGGATTGATCCCTTGATCATTATGTAGTGTCCTTCCTTGTCTCTTGTAACATTCTTTTTTTAAAAGTCTATTTTGTCTGATATGAGAATTGCTACTCCAGCTTTCTTTTGATTTCCATTTGCATGGAATATCTTTTTCCATCCCCTCACTTTCAGTCTGTATGTGTCCCTAGGTCTGAAGTGGGTCTCTAGTAGACAGCATATAGATGGGTCTTGTTTTTGTATCCATTCAGCAAGCCTGTGTCTTTTGGTTGGAGCATTTAATCCATTCACGTTTAAGGTAATTATCGATATGTATGTTCCTATGACCATTTTCTTAATTGTTTTGGGTTTGTTTTTGTAGGTCCTTTTCTTCTCTTGTGATTCCCTCTTAGAGAAGTTCCTTTAGCATTTATTGTAGAGCTGGTTTGGTGGTGCTGAATTCTCTTAGCTTTTGCTTGTCTGTAAAGCTTTTGATTTCTCCATCGAATCTGAATGAGATCCTTGCTGGGTAGAGTAATCTTGGTTGTAGGTTCTTCCCTTTCATCACTTTAAGTATATCATGCCACTCCCTTCTGGCTTGTAGAGTTTCTGATGAGAAATCAGCTGTTAACCTTATGGGAGTTCCCTTGTATGGTATTTGTCATTTTTCCCTTGTTGCTTTCAATAATTTTTCTTTGTCTCTAATTTTTGCCAATTTGATTACTATGTGTCTCGGTGTGTTTCTCCTTGGGTTTATCCTGTATGGGACTCTCTGCACTTCCTGGACTTGGGTGGCTATTTCCTTTCCCATTTTAGGGAAGTTTTTGACTATAGTCTCTTCAAATATTTTCTCAGGGCCTTTCTCTCTCTCTTCTCCTTCTGGGACCCCTGTAACGTGGATGTTGTTGCGTTTAATGTTGTCCCAGAGGTCTCTTAGGCTGTCTTCATTTCTTTTCATTCTTTTTTCTTTATTCTGTTCTGGGGCAGTGAATTCCACCATTCTGTCTTCTATGTCACTTATCCGTTTTTCTGCCTCAGTTATTCTGCTATTGATTCCTTCTAGTGTATTTTTCATTCCAGTTATTGTATTGTTCATCTCTGTTTGTTCTTTATTTCTTCTAGATCTTTGTTAAACATTTCTTGCATCTTCTCTATCTTTGTGTCCATTCTTTTCCCGAGGTCCCGGATCATCTTCACTATCATTATTCTGAACTCTTTTTCTGGAAGGTTGTCCATCTCCATTTCAATTAGTTGTTTTTTCTGTGGTTTTATCTTTTTCCTTCATCTGGTACATAGCCCTCTGCCTTTTCATCTTGTCTATCTTTCTGTGAATGTGGTTTTTGTTCCCAATTGACACCAACTTGTAAAAACTATAAGTTAAATAGCTGTACACAACTACTTTCAGTCATCAAGCCTCTCAGGCATCTTCTGGATAAGAAGAAAAAAAGCTTCTTTTGGAAGTGTTGTGATGCAGTTACACTGAACTGTAGTACAGTACTAAATGAGAGAAATTATGTTACAAAATGAAAAAAAGTTATATCTCAGGAACATTTTGAAGTTATCAGTACAATCAACAAAATAGTCATGTTTATTTTAATCTATTGGTTTAATTATTTTAACTTTAAAAGCTTATGTTTCATGTCTTCATCTGTGATGAAATACAACTCCTGTGTTGATCTCTCCAGCCTCACTCTCTATCCCATTAAAGCATCTTACAGGCTGTATCCCAGTCAGCTCCTCTGGCAACCTTGTAAGGATCTTTGTGGATGAGGGCCCTGGGAGTGGTTTTTCCTTTTGTTTTATTCATTTTTTTTCCTTTTTTCAGGTCTTGGTTACCTCACATTCTTTCTCTGAGCGAGTCTCACATTTCCAATCTGTCCTGCAAATTACCAATCAAATAGTCTGTCAGCCACACTGCTGTGACTGCATTACACCCTTTAAGGACTCCCTGTAGTTCTCCAGATCAAGCATTCATACATGTCTGTTGTGTTTTAAGACATTCAACCATCTGTCCCCACTAGACATACCTTGTCTAGCAAATTCATTTCCCCTGCTCTGGGTATAGTTGCAACAAGATTAGGCTCAGGGGACCACATTGCTTGGAAAAGGATGACTCCAAGCCTTTATCAACCATTTAGGACTAAGTTAAAAACCAACTTCAATTTGTAAATCTTCTTGTTCAAAGCAATTTTTACCATCTCTCTTTCTGCACTCCTGCATTTTGGGATCTCTTTCATATTCAAAAAAAATAAAAAGAAAGTATAGTTATTCTACAGATAGCTATTACAAGATCACAATGTAGAAACAAGTCTATGGAGTAATGGGAAAATTACAAAAAAAAAATTTAAGTAGACCTATATTTGACTTTGGAATCTTGCCATGATTAAGAAGACCAAATGACTTAGAGATATTATATGTATCACATAAAACATTCATTAATAAACAGTGTAAAATTTGGCTCACCGATAGAGACTGTGGATTGATAGGTGATTAGAGATAACACATTTTTTTAAGGGAGACATTTTGAAGGCAGTGAAATTTGAACAGAGTTTTGAGGGAATGAAAGTTAAGTAACTGGAAATGAGGAAGAGAGAACAGTAAAATAAAGGAGACTTTCTACATGGAAGGCTCTGAAGCAGAAACTAATCCAAATAATTAATCATCATCATTAATCTTTTCCAAGATCTTCCATTTTGTCCTCTGATGACCCTCACGTAGAAACACAGAAAGTTTGGATCATGAAGACTGTAGGCTGAGAGCTAAGTCGCAGTCTGTCCCTTTAATTTGCATCATTGTAGTGCAATGTCTGCTAGCAAATCACAGGAAAAGAATCCTAGGGAAAATAAAGTTTCACTGATGGGAGAAATGTTATTCTATTAATTGGTCCAAAAGCTGTTCAGTTCCATACTGAAAATCACAAATGTGTTAGGAAATACCAGCCCATTTCATCAAGAGTTAACATTTATAAAAAGTTGTTCAGGACCACCTCAGACTTAATAACAATTGCAAGAGTTTGTAATAAAAAAAAAAAAGGATAGCTACAGCTGATAGAGAAAGAGCATCATACACTCAGCAACTGAAATAGAAAGTCTCTGTTAAGATCAAACAAAGCCAAACCATGATTAATGAATATTTCCAGAAAGTAAACCTAAGAGTTCTATAAAACATTAGTATCTGTACTGATAAAGAAGGAGTTGATTAGACGGAGATGGGCCAAAATGGAACTCAGGAACCAGTCAACATAAGTGAAAATTAAAGGCCAATGAGAACAAAGATCTGGGAAAAGATAGAAAAATTACCCTAGTTCACTGTTTTCCAAACCTGGCGGAAGGTGGGGAGTGGTGGTGGTTCTAAATAGTCCTACCATCAGGTCCCATTAGACGATTAGTCAATTGGATCTACAAAGCAAGATCTTAGAAATATTTATTTTAAAAAGATCCCTGACACCTCCATCACATCACATCATTACCATTTCTTTTATGTGGTGAGAGCATTTAGGATCTACTCTCTTAGCAATTTTCACATATATAGCACAGTGTTGTTATCGATAATCACAATGTTGTGTATTAGATACACAGAACTTATGCATCTTCTAACTGGAAGTTTGTGCTTTTTGTCCAACACCTCCTCATTACCCCCCCCCCCCCACTCCCTGGAAATCACAGCTTTTTCAGATTCCACATATAAGTGAGATCATATATAGTATTTGTCTTTCTCTGACAGTTCACTTAGCATGAGGCTAACACTAAGATGGTAATCATACTGCAATATACGTGTATCAAATAAACACCTTGTACACCTCCAAGTTACACAATGTTATGTGTCAATCACATTTCAATACAGCTGGAGGAAAAAAAAGATCCCTAAATGATTGTGATACATCAGTGTTTGGGAGCTATTCCGTCTACTCATTTCTGAGGGAGGGAGGAAGGAAGGAAGGAAGGAAGGAAGGAAGGAAGGATTGACAGTTCAAAGTAAATTCTCAGTCATATTTGGGACTAGAAATTATATATACTTATTTAATTAAAAGTAAATAACATTGTCCCACTGCATCATCTTAATTTACCTCAAATAACTCTTTGTTTTTGTTCATCTCAAGCCCAGAGTTGAAGCAATAATTTAGGTATTTTAAGGAGACATAAGTAAATCAGAGTGGGCTCTTTTTTACTTCATCTTCTATAAAGAGACTAAGTAATGAAGTTTTATAGTAGTCATTTCCTAATAAAGACATTTGGGGGTAATAACATTTTGTTTATAAGGTACTTTGATGAGTGCTATGTGGGCTATTTAATCATAAATCAATAAAATACAATTGCTGCTCTGAAGGAACACAAACATTTATATCAATACATACATAATATAATTTGACACCAAATCTAAAAGCAAGTATAGGTATACATTAGTGGGAACTTCGCTCTTACAGGAAAGAGTAAATATTTTATAAAACTGAAACGTAATTAGGTTAGGCTAAAGATATACAATTTTCTCAGGTAAATATGGTGCTAATATTCAGTTGGTGTATGCTGGCTTATACAGAAAAACGCACACTGCTTTTTAAAAACAGACCAATAGATTAAGGCATCTTTTCAGATTGGTCAGTGTTTGTGTCTTGATCAGTGAATATTTTGTTAAATATTACAAATAACACCCTGAGTGTAATCAACAATTTATTTATAAGTCCTGCTCTCTTAATTCCCAGAGTTCCCATTATAGTTTCAAAGGAAAACAAAAAAATCACACAGTTGAGCTCAAGAATCTTACACGTCTCTCCGATCTAAATCTACCTACCACAGCAATTCAAGGTAAGATGATCTCTCATGTTTCTTTCCTGCTTAAAAACCTATAATAGCTTCGCACTGATTATTATATCCTGAATGAAGGGAAAGGAAATAACATTTTTGAGTACCTACTATGTGCCCAGCAAATGATCATCATGGCAATTCAATAGGTAAATATTTTTCTTAGTCACATTTTACAACATTTGAAATAGAGAATCAAACAGTTTTTTTTTTCCTTTGCCCCAAGTCATCAGCTACTTAGTGCAGAGGCAGGATTTCAAGCCCACATTCCTAGACTCCAAAGCTCATGTTCTCTCTATCATAACATGCTAAATTCCAGGCATAAGCATTTTGTAGACACTTGATTAAAAACTGGTAATAAATATGAGTTTATATTTTACCCAAATCTATATACTAGTGCATTTTTCAAAATACATTTTTCTTTTTCTTTCAGAGTATAATCTACCCTTAAAATTAGACCAATTCTATGTAGCATATTACAATCTGGAAATCATCAACAGTATAACTTTGAGAAATGGAATCACAGTAAAGTCCCAACTTTTAATAAATGGATGCTTAATTTCTTTGGAGATTTATTCTTCTATGCAGTGTAATTGTTTCTGACATTTCAGTAATGCTTTTATAAGCAACTTGACCTTTGATGCATTTCTTTTTTCAAGCTTGGAGCTTGACAAAATGCCAGAAATAGAGCATTCAGGAGGAGAGTTAAAAAAGCAAAACAAAGCAAAACAACTAAAATAACTGGGTTACAAAGCAATGCTTTTTCAGATAAAATTTTATCTGATTTATAATCTCATCTTCTGATTTATTTTTAATACCCTGCATGTAAATATACGCTATTTTACATTGTACTTTCATAATCTGAGGTTCAGAACATATGCAGTAACTAGGTAAGTAAGCTTTAGGGAGCATTAGCCCTATATGTTTATGAGGATAAATGTTCAAAGTAATAACTGAGTAAACAAATAAAGAAAGAAGAGACATAAACAACAGTTACACTTGAACTCTTTTACTAAAAATCAGCCTGAATACTAAGGAAACCATGATCACATTCACTTACAAACTGGCAGTGCTTTTATTCCCCAATTCTTTAAGTACCTGCTGAACAGTATCAATGAAGATAAAATAAAATCAACGTGACTACTTTCTATTGTAAAACTATATCTTCTAGCATTGTGTGCCAAGACAATGCTCTCCAGAAGGCATTAAAAAAATCAAAACCACTATTGAACTGGAGAAATCTTAAAAAGTGCTTGGCTATGTGTACATCTGAAAGATGGAATAGTGGCTGCCTTTTTGATCAAACAAGGAGAGAAGATGCAGGCAGAATGAGATCCACAGCTAATGTGCTAAGACTTTTGAAGTCTCTACCCTGAGGGTAGGAACAGTAAGCTACTCTGCTTGGGTTTGGATGGACTTACAAAACCGTGGTGGGGAGGAATGGATGAGATGAAATACACAGAATCAAAATAACAGGGGATTTGGGGAGTTAAGATTTTTAGACAAGTTAAGTTACTGGAAAGTCAATGCTAAGAATAACAATAGATACCCAAATAGGAAAATCTTGTTAGTAATATTCTAAGATCATAAATTTTTCAAGTGATAAATTTTATAATGAGTCAGAAGTATAAGTAAATGCTATGATCATATGTGAACACTATGCTTCTATTTCCACTCTAAAGGACATGAACATAAAATCACAATCTGGAACTGATAACTGTTGACATTTATGAGCATTGCTATGTGTTAGACACGAAGTGTTTTACAGGTTTTAGCTAATGTAATTCTCCCACAATCTTATGAGGTACACATGGTTATTATACCCATATTATAGAGAAGGAAACTAAGGCATGGAAGTTGAATAATATGTGATTAATCTCTTACGATTCTCCAGTAAAAGACTGTTGTGCACACAGAATCAGAAAAGTGTGGAAAGAAAAGATATGGGAGTGATTCAGCTTAAGGATTGCGGGCCCACAGAAAAGGAAAGACTTGCCCAAGGTCACACAGCAGGTTAATGATATAGCTGGGTTTCTACTATTCATTCAATGACCATATGAAGCTAGGATTTAGGGATGAAACATTTGTTATTTTCTTATGTATGAGGCCATTACAGAGATTATAGATACTATTTCACAACACTGTGCTCAATTACCTGATGCACCAAGAAACACAAATTACACTCCTCCCAAGGGTCAGACACCTGTGCTATATAAACTGCTTACAATAATCTTGAAAAGCAGAAAATATCTTGCTTTTACATGTGAGGAAACTGTATGAATCAAATACAAAAGCAGTAAATCTCACTCAAGGATGCATGGGATTAAAACATACAATGCGATTTTCTTGAAACAAAACAAAAGAAACAATGAAGAAATTTGGCCAAACAAGAGTAGAACCAAAGTCAACAACTTAGGAGTAGAAAAGACAAGAGGTTATAGGCCTGATAACAAAAACGGAATATATGTCAGCAAAGGAACTGAGGCTAAATAATTGTGAGAATTCATTACAGAAGACCACATAGATGCCATGAATCCAGAAATCAAACTATCCAACAGAAATCAATAAGGTAATTTTAGTGGACATATATCTGCTGACATAAGCAAGATGTTTTGGTACATCTTCCAATAAATGGTACTGACAGAAATTCACCCCATTCCATTTCTTCAGGACACTATAGAAATGAAGTAGTTCTTGAGAAAGCAATTCAAACAAAGCCAATCCCCAATCCAGCATTGTTTCAAAGATAGCATGGAAATCACTGATCATCCCGTTGGTAAACACATTTTGCAGTATAATGCACTGTTGATAATCTTTATTACTTAATATCACCTTCCACTCAGAAAAAAATTACCTTAAGGATAATTGTCCAGGTACATTATTATCTTCATTGTACGTACGAGGCAGAGACTGCAGAGTCGCAGGTATGTTTTGGAACTCCTGACTGTCAAACTGTGGCCATCACATTCTCTTCTGATTCAGTGGGCACTTAATGGATTTGATAGGGTATCAATGCTTAGGAAGAGTTTTCAACTTATTAAGCATCAGAGGATGATAAAATTCAATTCTGCTTTAGTAGAACTGAGTATCCTCAATGTCAGATTAAAATACTTTGATAAAAGGAAATAATAATCAAAATTTTGTAGTGCATTTCATCGGTTGTCCTAATTCTTCTCTCTAAAATGTCTTACAAATAAATGGTCACTAATTCCAAACATCCATTTCCAATATTTGATGTGAGAGTCTAATTCCTTTTGCCTTTTCAACTTAAAGTAGCAATGATTTAAGAATTAATATTTAAAAGAACTCAGTTACAACCTATGCTTCAAAAAATATTACATTGTAAAAGAACTATTTTTTATTTGATAAAGTTGACATGTTACAACTTGTAAATTTAGGGTGTACAGTATGTTACTTTGATACAGTTATATATTGTAATATGATTGCCACTGATGCAATATTATCACATTACATCATAATAGTACAGTACTATTCGCTATATTCATCATACTGTGCGTTAGATCTCCATGGCTTATTTAGTACTCATTACAAGTTTGTACCCTTAAATACTATCAATCATATCCTGCCTCACTCCCTGGTAACCACCACCCCATTCTGTTTTTTGTATTTTTTTTTTAACAAGTTTGACCTTCTTTTAGATTCTTCATATAAGTGACATCACACAGTACCTGTCTCTCTCTGTCTGACCCATCCTACCTAGCACAATGTGCTCAAGGTCCAATGCAAATGGCAGAATATCTTCTCTTTTCATGACAGAATAATATTCCATTATGTATATATACCACATTCTTTTTTATCCATTCATCTGTGGGAATCTTTTTTTAATTCAAACAATTAGAGTAAAAGACTTAAAAGATAGAAGGCCAAGTATTGGGTGGGCCAAAAAGTGCCTTCGGTTTTTAAGTAAAAATAAAAGACACATTTTTCATTTTCACCAAGAACTTTATTGAACAACATATTCACCTTTCTGTTCCATTACCTTCTGCCATTTTTCAGGCAATTTCATAATTCCATTTTCCCAAAACTTTTTATCTTTTTGAGGAAAGGCCTGTTCCAGGTGCCTTTTACAGTCTTCCAGGGAATTGAAATTTTTTCCATTAAGGGAATTTTGTAAAGACCTAAATGAATGGAAATCCGAAGGCATAACGTCTGGTGAATATGGTGGATGATCAGAACTCCCCAGCCAAGCTGTAACACTTTCTGCCTGATCATCAAAGAAACATGCGGTCTTGCGTTATCTGGATGGAAGATTATGCATTTTCTTTTGACTAATTCTGGACGCTTTTCATCGAGTGCTGCTTTCAGTTGGTCTAATTGGGAGCAGTACTTGTTGGAATTAATCCTTTGGTTTTCCAGAAGGAACTCGTAATAGAGGATTCCCTTTCAATCCCACCAGATACACAACATCACCTTCTTTGATTGAAGACCCGGCCTTTGGTGTTGGTTGGTGGTGGTTCATTTCGCTTGCCCCACAATCTCTTCCATTCCACATTATTGTACAGTATCCACTTTTCATCACCTGTCACAATATGTGTTAAAAACGGGACATTTTCATTACGTTTGAGTAGAGAATTGCATGCAGAAATATGGTCAAGAAGGTTTTCTTTGCTTAACTTATGTGGAACCCGAACATCAAAGCAATGAACATAACCAAGCTGGTGCAAATGATTTTCAACGCTTGATTTGGGTATTTTGAGTATGTCGGCTATCTCCAGCATGGTATAACATTGATTGTTCTCAATTAGCGCCTCGATTTGATGGCTATCAACTTCAACTGGTCTACCCGAACTTGGAGCATCGTGCAGCGAGAAATCTCCAGCGCAAAACTTGGCAAACCACTTTTGACACGTTCAATCAGTCACAGCACCTTCTCCATACACTGCACAAATCTTTTCTTTTTGCGTTGCAGTTGCGTTTTTACCTTTCTTGAAATAATAAAGCATAATATGCCGAAAATGTTGCTTTTTTTCTTCCATCTTCAATATTAAAATGGCTACACAAAAATTGACCAATTTTGTTAAGTCTTTTTTTAAATGCACGCTGATATGGCAGCTGTCACATACAATCTAACAAAATTGTTTCAAATGAAGTTAAAGACAACTATGTGCTACTAGAGTCATCTTACGGAAAAAACTGAACAAACCTTTTGGCCAACCCAATAGTTTTTATAGTAGAATTGGGAATAAAAGTGCTGCCACAGATTGAAACATCAAAATTAAAAGCAGGTACTTCGAACATACATTTAAGGCAAAAAATTAAATACACTAGAGAATTTACATAATAAAAATGCTTAGATGGATTCAGGGAGAGAACTCCTTTCCATTAGAGTGAAAAATAGAAATTCATATAGCATTGGCATGTTTAGTGAATAAGGTTATGGGAAATTGTACATGGTTAAAAGTAAAGGAAGGATTCAGAATAATGAGGAAATGAAGCATACTAATCGAATGTCATTTGGGCAGTTATTGCATTACTGGGCCATGCATTACAGCATGAGATTTATATATCTGTGGGGCTCATTACCTAATTCTTCTCCTTCTGGTAGTGACTTGGCATGATAAGAATCTGGAATTAAGGGATGGAGAATTAAGAGTGGTTTACAAAGAGTACCTGTTTTTAAAAGTACTTCTGAAACAAATTAAAGTTTTATGAGAACAATACAGGGATAAAGAATCCTGGAGCAGCAACACAACTCCTAAAGCAGGACTAAAGCAGAGGTACCAGCGCGTACAGATCATTTCACCAAGGGACACTGAAAAATACACGTTTCAATGTTTGTAAGTTTTTTTGTTAATTAAATATTTTCTTAGCAAAGAAAATGTGTTTTGCTACTAAATATAAGGACTCTCCTTGATGTATATGGCTGTTGTTGTACTTGGTTCATTTGTATCCTGGTCATTGTATTACTGATTCGACCACTTTCTAGGTTCCAGCTTCCACTCTTGCTCTTCTCCACTCAGCGGCCAGACAATCCTTTTAAAAACAATTCTGATCACATCATTCCTCTCCTGAAATCTTCCAGTAGCTTCCCATTAATGTGGAATTATCTCCCAAGTCCTAAAAGGCCCTCTATGATTTGGTTCTTGGTCACATCTACCCTTTTCCAGCCACACTGGCCTCTGTGACACTCCTGGAACACTTGAAGCATTCTCCTGTCTGGACTCTTCCTTCTGGCTGTAATACTTTTCTCTCTGATACTCACTCTATTGCTCCCTCACGTCCCGTTTCTGCTTAACTTTCTTCTCCTAAGAGAGGCATTGCCCGGCCATTCTGTCTAAGATACTCTTCTCCCCACTCATAGCTCTCCATCACAACACCTTTCTTTGTTTCCAGGTATTTTTTCCAATTGTTATTGTAAAATATATACATTAATGTATATACAATATATGCATTAATGATGCCTTGTATCTTTCTGTGAGTTTGTTCTGTCTCCTTCCCCTAGAATACAAGTTCTACAAAGTCAGGGATATTATCTGTTGTTCGTTTCTCACTGCTGTATCCCTAATGGTTAAAAAAGTACCTGGCACATAATACAAACTTATTAAACATTTTCTGAGTAAATAAATAAATGACACCTAGCGACTCTAGGCAGTCATAATAAGGAATACTTATAACTCAACTGAAAGACAACCCAATTAAAAACAGTCAAAGGATTGAATAAACATTTCTCCAAAGAAGATACATAAATAACCAGCAAGCACATGAAAAGATGCTCAGCAGCATTAATCATTAGGAAAATGCAAATAAAATCACAATGAGATACCACTTCACTCTCACTAAGATGGTAATAATAAAAAGAAAAGAAGAACCGGCGTTGTTGAGGACATGGAAAAATTGAAATCCTTGTATGTTGCTGGTGGGAATGCAAAATTGTGCAGCCATAGTGGAAAGGTTTGGCAGTTCCTCACAACATTAAACCAGAACTACCATATGACCCAGCAATTCTAGTCCTTGGCATATACTCAAGAAAATTGAAAAGATACGCCCACACAAACACTTTCCCACAGATGTTCATAGCAGCACTATTCACAACAGTCCCATGGAAACGTCCCGAATATCCATCAATAGGTGAATGGAAAAACAAAACAAGGGCTATGGAACATTACTCAGACATTAAAAAAGAAGGAAGTACTGATACACACCACAATGTGGATAAACCTTGAAAACATCACGCTAAGTGAAAGAAGCCAGGTACAAAAGGTCATATATCATGTGATTCCATTTATGGAAATATCCAAAACAGACAAATCCATAGAGACATAAAGTAGACTGGTGGTTGCCATGTATTGGGGGATAAGAAAACAGGGAGTGACTGCTTAGTGGGTACTGGGTATTCTTTTGGGGTGAGGAAAAATGTTTTAGAACTAAATAGCAGTGGTGGTTGCACAACATTGTGAAAATACTAAATGCCAGTGAATTGTACACTTTAAAACACAGTTACTTTCATGTTATATGAATGTCACCTCAATTAAAAAAAGAGAACAAAAAACCTTGATGTGTTTATAACAGTCTATAAAGGCCCTCAGGATCTGTCTGGTCCCAGCTACATTCTACTACCCACCCTTGATCTATCTCTCCTACACACACACACACACACACACACACACACACACACAGAGTCACACTCAGCTCACACTCCTGGCCTCAGCTCAGCCTCAAACCAGCCAGGTGTGCTCCATCTCAGGTCTTTACACTTGTTCTTCCCCGCATATGGCACAGATTTCCCCACACCTGCCTGACAGCTTATTCCCTCTTTCCTTTCAGGTTCTGCTTAAACGTTGCACCCCAGAGAGGTCTTCCTTGACCACCCAAAATAAACTAATATACTCTCCCATCTCTCTCACCCTGTGTATTTTTCTCCATAGTACTTATCATCATCTGACTCATGATATTTTACTTATTTACTTTTTAATTGTCTGTTTCCTCCCTAGAATGTGAGGTCCATGAAGACAGGTACATTATTTTCATCTTGTTATAACCATTACATGTAAACAGTGCCTGGCACAAAGTAGGCAATCAGTTAATATTTACTAAGTAAATTAAAATCATTTATATGAAGTTCCAGAATAAGTAAACATAATATGCTTAGGGACACCATCCTATGTTGAAAAACCATGTAATATGCAAAAACAAAATGATGAACAAAAAATTCACTTAGAACATCACTCTGGAGAAGGGCTGAATAGGAACCAGAGGGATGAGGTCATGAGGGTCCAGGGAGTTTCAATTCTATTAGTAAAGTTCTATTTATTTAATTGGATAATATTTTAATGGATGTTTATCTTTATGCTTTATGACTGTAATATTGTAAGATCTTTTGTATGCATCAAATATTTCACAACATTTTAAACAGGTTAGCAGTATAATTATTTGGTAACATTTAAAAAATACTAAACATATTTAAACAAATTACTTGCTTCTTTTTTTTCAAGAATATTATTTTACTCTTTAGAAGAATGTAGAGACGTTTGGCTAAAACTGCATGGAGGCTCCAAAACTAAGAATGATCAACACTGGGTGGGGAACTCAGCCTCAGAAACAGTGACTTCTGTTACTCCATCCCTAACGCAGCAGGAAGGAGGTTTTCATCCAGTCCTGAACAGATCACCAGCTGCTTTGTATTTATACTCATTTAAAACTGTTTTCTTTTTGCTTTGAATGGTAAAATCAGTGATAAATGAATTCACAAAAACAGTAGCTACAGAGAAAAAACGTTTACATATAATCAGGAATCACATTAGAAAGCCCTGATGACATATTTAAGATCATTTATAAATCAAAATGGAGTAACTATGGTTCAGGAGCCGGGTGGCCACTGTGCATGTGGTTTCAGACACATTCCTGCATCACTGAGAACTTTTCTCTAAACTGCATCAAACACAAGGACAGCACCAGCAGTTTTCAAAATACTATCTGTAAGCAGCTACTAGCTGCAACCTTGTAATTTCAAAGTCTGCCTCCCCACCCCCTTTGCAACTAGGTAATCATTTCGAACCCCAACCAATCCTTGCTTACCAAGCACCCTTACTTCTTGCCAGCTCCAATCCTAAATCTTGACTATTTATACAACCTTAGGGTTTTTTGCCTTTATAAGCTTCCCCCATTTTGTAGTCCGGCAGAACACAATTCAAGTGCTTCTTGGATCTGTGTCTCCTGGGCTGCAGTCTTAACAAATTCCCCCAAAACACATTTCTGTTGCCTCAACCAGGTTCTTGGAATTCTTGATTAACATTACATTAGAAAATATTAAAATACATGTCTTCAACTGAAAATGGAAAAATTTTGCTATGATTCTGGTTTCTGTTCTAACAATGAAATTTATTTATTGGACTCTGTATTGGCCCTATTGCCCTCAGAACAATACAATCAGTTGCTGGGTATGTAATATTTTAACTTAATAGTCACAACTCCAACAAGATTGGCATCAAACAATCACAGGAGATGATGATGGAAAATTGATCCTATTTTTCTATTTGTTGATATACTGGCTTGGCCAGAAAGTTCGTTCAGGTTCTTCCATAATATCTTATGGAAAACCCCGAATGAACTTTCTGGCCAACCCAATATCTCTGGCTGACCTCTAACAGTTGTCAACTTGACTTCAAACCATGCACTTCTACCTTTTAGCTGAGAGAAGAGAATTCCTCTCTGATCCTGTAAATATTCAAGACAGGCAATTTAATAATCCAGAGTGCCTTAAATCAGCACAAGTATCAATAATCAAATATAATGTATTTACTTAATATGGAAACTTCACTTATCATCTACTGATCATGAAAACAACTTAATGTCATTGCATTTAGCTGGATTCACTGCCAGATACTGAGTTATCACCATAGAAAATTAAAGCTTCAGAGATTTTGTCCATTTTTTTAAAGAGATGAATAAACTGAGCTGGTGATAGTAGAAAAGATTTGTCCAATGTTTTACAATTAGTGACAGAACTAGCATTAGAATTCATGTCTTTTTATTCATATTTCAGTAGTCTTTCCAGTATACCTCTGGTGATGATTTGCATACATAATATCTTGGTTGTACTATCCAGGTATATAATCTCAAAAGTTGCTGAGAAGAGCAGAGTACTGCTTTAGCTAAATGAGTTGGGATTTCATAACTGTGACTGGCCAAACCACAGTAAGAGCCTGTCAAAATATTTCAAGCAGCAGTATCAATCACGATTTAGAATATACTGTGACTAAGTAGTGAATGAAAGTTGTTTATATAAAGATAAGAACTTCTGATTGTGGTCATTTTTTAAAGTTATTTGCCAATTCCCCTTCCTATTAATCAGAGATTTCTAAGAGCTACTATTTGTATGCATTTTTATTTTAAGCTGTATTCTAGCTATAAGGAGGTATAATACCTAATTAGTAATTTAATGAACTTACTGAAAATAAATTCTACCCCAAAGGTTACATGCATACATGGAATACACTCATAAAATCAGAGACTTTAATATATTGACCCATTTCTTGAAACAGGAAAGGCAGAACGGAAGATAAGTAGGGTTGTTGATTAAGCCTAGCTAATGTCTTTGTACCCTAGGAATGACTCTGAGAATTGATTCATGACTCCAGGTGACCTACTACAGATTTGTTAGCTCTTCCAGAGTAGAAATTATGAAACTGCACGTCACTGATGCAATACAGCCACCCACCTCCACCTTCCTATAAAACAAGGTTTTCACAAGCCAGTCAACCTTGCCTGTGTGCAGAGATGACCTTGTTTGTATACGTACTAAGGCCACTGTCTGGCTTTGGTGTAAAAATATCGTAAATAATATTTTGGTTATAAATTCTTAATTACCTGCAGAACTCTTAATTCTCTTTTTCTGAAGAAAAAAGTAAGCTATTTACTGATAATAGAAAATTCCACACTACAATTTCTTTACAGAAGAAATAAGCAAGCAGAATTTAAATTGCACTTTTGAAAGATTAAGTATTAATTTTAATTGAAAATCTGGATATACTTAAGTAATTCCTTAGGAGACACCATGTGAGTTTAATAATGAACTTGAATTTGGGGATATGGTGCCAATTATTCCATAATTTCATTAGGACCTCTATTTGGTAATAGGAGGACATACATATCTTGATTTATATTGCTGTTATCTTTCAGAATTACAGTAGGGGTCATGTAGAAAAAGTCTTTACAGGATGCAAGGGGATAAAAGAGAGAAAGTAACAGTATTATTCCCATACCAATAATTGTTTTTAGATGTAAAATGCATTGCCATCTGTCACATTCACAGAGTCAACAGCTTAAGCAAAGGAAGGTAGAAATATTTCCATATAATTTAAAAAATCAGAAAACTACATTTCAAAACCTACTACATACTGAGATAGTAAAAAAAAAATGTTTTCCTTCCTGAAACACAGCTATGTCATTAAAATGCATTGAGTATAACGAAGTACAAGCTATAAAGTAAAGCATAAGCAGAAGGGAGTCAGATAAGAGAAAAGAAGAAAATTCCAACACACAATGTAATATTTTGGTGTGAGCTTTTGATTGCCATTTTACCTCAAGTCCTTTTTTAGGGCCTTCTATTGATCTGAGCTGTCAGAAGACAACTACACTACTTTAAACACAACTTCATTAAATGTCTTATATAGAAAGCACATTTTAAAGATGCATATAATGAGATACATGGAAGAGGATTTTGTAGTAGGCTTATTTTTCTGATATTTTATGAAAACCAACAGACATAGCATCTCTATATGCTAATGTGCTTTCTTCCAATCTGGAATCAGGTGCTTTTCAGGGAAATTCAACATTTGTAAGTGAAGAACCAACAAACTATTCAGATTTACAACTCTTTCTGGACCACCCCCATGGAGGACACTAGCTGAAAGAGCCACAGAGAGATAAGGCAGACACATTGCTATGGAGAGATGAAAAAGGAACTGACTTCAGAGACACAAGGACCTGGGTATGAAGAAGAGGTTGCCTCCTTGCTAGATGTGTCACCTTGGCCACATTTTCTAACTTAGAGCTGAAGTGGCATTCTGGAATGCAGAACTTTAAAAAATGATAGTGTCTGTTTGTTCTCCCCATGCTTTCCTCCCATAATCTACTATCTTATAGCTTAACTCAGAGAGACAGACATGCTCGAATAAGAGTAATACAAGGAGAGCATCATACAAGCCATGATAGGGATACAAAGAAATTGCTACTATCAATAGAATGCAAGGCGAAAGCATTTGGTTCTGAGGGGAAGAGTGAGGGAGACTTTGTGGAAAAGACCTTTCAATTTGGCTCTTAAGGAATAAGTAGAATTTCAATAGAAATATATGGGTAGGAGAGTGTATATTAAGTTGATGGAAAAGCAGAAACATGGCATACATAACTGAATGGTCTGAGAAGTATCAAGCTTCATTCATGTGTGTGCTGGCACCATTCTAGGTACAGTGCATACATCAGTGAACAAAATATAACAAGCATTCTTTTCCTGACAAAGTGCATCAACTGACTAACCTAGTAGAAGGAAAAAAGTGCACAAGTATGTATCAGATTATTTTTTGCCTGATATTGTATTATACAAGAGATATTTGCCATATATGTGCTATGTGCCTAGAACTATGTGCTGTGGGTAATTAAAACCCAAATAAATATGACTTGTGGTTTCCCGAAATTTATAATCTAGTCCAGGGGACAAAATGAACTCATGTGAAATAATAAATAATCACATTTTGTGGCACTGACTATAAAAGACATCAGTTAAGAAGAGGAGATAGCCCTCCCTCCTCACCGGGTCTGTGGGTCTGTCCGGCGGCCGGGCTGTCTTTGCGGACCCTGCCCTGTGACTGGGAAGGACCCGGCGAGCCCGGCGTGCGGTGCAGACGAGGACGCGGCGGGGCAGCTGCCTGCTGGCATCCTCTGCACTGCCCTCCATCCCCCAGCCGGTGTAGGAAGTAAAGATCAAACTGAAAGGGAGGGAGGCACGGAGGCAGGAGCTAGCGGAGTGATGGGAAGCACATGAACCAGGGCCGACACCTGTGTGGCTGACAGGGTCTTGGTGCTCTGGGCAGGTGTCAGGCCTGAGCCTCTGAGGTAGGAGAGCCGAGTTCAGGACACTGGACCACCAGAGACCTCCCGGCCCCTCGTAATATCAATCAGTGACAGCTTTCCCAGAGATCTCCATCTCAACACTAAGACCCAGCTCCACTCAGCGACCAGCAAGCTCCAGTGCTGGACACCCCATGCCAAACAATTAGCAAGACAGGAACACAACCCTATCCATTAGCAGAGAGGCTGCCTAAAATCATAATAAGCTAACAGACACCCCAAAACACACCACCAGACGCGGTCCTGCCCACTAGAAAGACAAGATCCAGCCTCATCCACCAAAACACAGACACCAGTCCCCTGCACCAGGAAGCCTACACAACCCACTGAACCAACCTTACCCACTGAGGGCAGACACCAAAAACAAAGGGAACTACGAACCTGTAGCCTGCAAAAAGGAGACCCCAAACACAGTAAGTTAAGCAAAATGAGAAGACAGTGAAACACACAGCAGATGAAGGAGCAAGGTAAAAACCCACGAGACCAAACAAATGAAGAGGAAATAGGCAGTCTACCCAAAAAAGAAGTGAGAGTAATGATAGTAAAGAGGATCCAAAATCTTGTAAACAGAATGGAGAAAATACAAGAAACGTTTAAGAAGGACCCAGAAGAACTAAAGAGAAAACAAACAATGATGAGCAACACAATAAATGAAATTAAAAATTCTCTAGAAGGAATCAACAGCAGAATAACTGAGGCAGAAGAACGCATAAGTGACCTGGAAGATAAAATAGTAGAACTAACTACCGCAGAGCAGAATAAAGAAAAAAGAATGAAAAGAATTGAGGAGAGTTTCAGAGACCTCTGGGACAACATTAAATGCACCAATACTCAAATTATAGGGGTGCTGGAAGAAGAAGAGAAAAAGAAAGGGATTGAGAAAATATTTGAAGAGATTATAGTTGAAAACTTCCCTAATAAGGGAAAGGAAACAGTCAGTCAAGTCCAGGAAGTACAGAGACTCCCATACAGGAAATATCCAATGAGAACACACCAAGACACATAATAATCAAACTATCAAAAATTAAATACAAAGAAAAAATATTAAAAGCAGCAAGGGAAAAGCAACAAATAACATACAAGGGAACTCCCATAAGGTTAACAGCTGATCTTTCAGCAAAAACTCTACAAGCAAGAAGGGAGTGGCAGGACATATTTAAAGTGATGAAAGGGAAAAACCTACAACCAAGATTACTCTACCCAGCAAGGATCTCATTCAGATATGACGGAGAAATTAAAACCTTTACAGACAAGCAAAAGTTAAGAGAATTCAGCACCACGAAACCAGCTCTACAACAAATGCTAAAGGAACTTCTCTAAGTGGGAAACACAAGAGAAGAGAAGGACTTACAAAAACAAACCCAAACCAAAGAAGAAAATGGTAGTAGGAACATATACACCGACAATTACCTTAAATGTGAATGGATTAAATGCTCCAACCAAAAGACATAGGCTTGTTGAATGGATACAACACCAAGACCCATCTATATGCTGTCTACAAGAGACCCACTTCAGACCTAGGGACACATACAAACTGAAAGTGAGGGGATGGAAAAAGATATTCCCTGCAAATGGAAATCAAAAGAAAGCTGGAGTAGCAATTCTCATATCAGACAAAATAGACTTTAAAACAAAGACTGTTACAAGAGACAAGGAAGGAGACTACATAATGATCAAGGGATCAATCCAAGAAGAAGATATAACAATTGTAAATATTTATGCATCCAACAGAGGAGCACCTCAATACATAAGGCAAATGCTAACAGCCATAAAAGGGGAAATCGACAGTAACACAATAGTAGGGGACTTTAACACCCCATTTTCACCAATGGACAGATCATCCAAAATGAAGATAAGTAAGGAAACACAAGCTTTAAATGATACATTAAACAAGTTGGACTTCATTGATATTTATAGGACATTCCATCCAAAAACAACAGAATACACTTTCTTCTCAAGTGCTCATGGAACATTCTCCAGGATACATCATATCTTGGGTCACAAACCAAGCCTTGCATATTTAAGGAAACTGAAATTGTATCAAGTATCTTTTCCGACCACAACACTATGAGACTAGATACCAATTACAGGAAATAAAGTATAAAAAATACAAACACATGGAGGCTAAACAATACACTACTAAATAACTAAGAGGTCACTGAAGAAATCAAAGAGGAAATCAAAAAATACCTAGAAACAAATGACAATGAAAACATGACAATCCAAAACCTATGGGATAAGGCAAAAGCAGTTCTAAGAGGGAAGTTTATAGCAATACAATCCTACCTTAAGAAACAAGAAACATCTCAAATAAACAACCTAACCTTACACCTAAAGCAATTAGAGAAAGAAGAACAAAAAACACCGTAAGTTAGCAGAAGGAAAGAAATCATAATGATCAGAGCCGAAATAAATGAAAAAGAAATGAAGGAAACGACAGCAAAGATCAATAAACCTAAAAGCTGGTTCTTTGAGAAGATAAACAAAATTGATAAACCATTAGCCAGACTCATCAAGAAAGAAAGGGAAAAGACTCAGATCAATAGAATTAGAAATGAAAATGGAGAAGTAATAACTGACACTGCAGAAACACAAAGGATCATGAGAGATTAGTACAAGCAACTACAGGCCAATAAAATGGACAACCTGGAAGAAATGGACAAATTCTTTAAAAAGCACAACTTTCTGAGACTGAACCAGGAAGAAATCGAAAATATAAAAAGACCAATCACAAGCACTGAAATAGAAATTGTGATTAAAAATCTTCCAACAAACAAAAGCCCAGGACCAGATGGCTTCACAGATGAATTCTATCAAATATTTAGAGAAGAGCTAACATCTATCCTTCTCAAACTCTTCCAAAATACAGCAGAGGGAGGAACACCCCCAAACTCATTCTACGAGGCCACCATCACCCTGATACCAAAACCAGACAAAGATGTCACAAAGAAAGGAAACTACAGGCCAGTATCACTGATGAACATAGATGCAAAAATCCTCAACAAAATACTAGCAAACAGAATCCAACAGCACATTAAAAGGATCATATACCATGATCAAGTGGGGTTTATCCCAGGAATGCAAGGATTCTTAAATGTATCAATCAGTGTGATAAACCATATTAACAAACTGAAGGAGAAAAACCATATGATCATCTCAATAGATGCAGAAAAAGCTTTTGACAAAATCCAACACCCATTTATGATAAAAACACTTCAGAAAGTAGGCATAGAGGGAACTTACCTCAACATAATAAAGGCCATATAGGACAAACTCACAGCCAACATCATTCTCAACGGTGAAGAACTGAAACCATTTCCACTAAGATGAGGAACAAGACAAGGTTGTCCACTCTCACCACTTTATTCAACATAGTTTTGGAAGTTTTAGCCATAGCAATCAGAGAAGAAAAAGAAATAAAAGGAATCCCCATCAGAAAAGAAGAAGTAAAGCTGTCACTGTTTGCAGATGACATGATACTATACATAGAGAATCCTAAAGACGCTACCAGAAAACTACTAGAGCTAATCAATGACTTTGGTAAAGTAGCAGGATACAAAATTAATGCACAGAAATCTCTTGCATTCCTATACACTAATGATGAGAAATCTAAAAGAGAAATTAAGGAAACACTCCCATTTACCACTGCAACAAGAAGAATAAAATACCTAGTAATAAACCTACCTAAGGAGACAAAAGACCTGTATGCAGAAAATTATAAGACACTGATGAAAGAAATTAAAGATGATACAAACAGATGGAGAGATATACCATGTTCTTGGATTGGAAGAATCAACATTGTGAAAATAACTATACTACCCAAAGCAATCTACAGATTCAATGCAATCCCTATCAAACTACCAATGACATTTTTCACAGAACTAGAACAAAAAATTGCACAATTTATATGGAAACACAAAAGACCCCGAATAGCCAATGCAATCTTGAGAAAGAAAAACAGAGCTGGAGGAATCAGCCTCACTGACTTCAGACTATACTACAAAGGCACAGTAATCAAGAGAGTATGGTACTGGCACAAAAACAGAAATATACCTCAGTGGAACAGGATAGAAAGCCCAGAGATAAACGCACGCACATATGGTCACCTTATCTTTGACAAAGGAGGCAAGAATATACAATGGAGAAAAGACAGCCTCTTCAATAAGTGGTGCTGGGAAAACTGGACAGCTACATGTAAAAGAATGAAATTAGAACACTTCCTAACACCATACACAAAAATAAACTCAAAATGGATTAAAGACCTAAATATAAGGCCAGACAGTATAAAAGTCTTAGAAGAAAACATAGGCAGAACACTATGACATAAGTCACAGCAAGATCCTTTTTGACCCACCTCCTAGAGAAAGGGAAATAAAAACAAAAATAAACAAATGGGACCTAATGAAACTTAAAAGCTTTTTCACAGCAAAGGAAACCTTAAACAAGACGAAAAGACAACCCTCAGAATGGGAGAAAATATTTGCAAACGAAGCAACTGACAAAGGATTAATCTCCAAAATATACAAGCAGCTCATGCAGCTCAATATCAAAAAAGCAAACAACCCAATCCAAAAATGGGCAGAAGACCTAAACAGACATTTCTCCAAAGAAGATGTACAGATTGCCAACAAACACATGAAAGGATGCTCAACATCACTAATTATTAGAGAAATGGAAATCAATACTACAATGACGTATCACCTTACACCAGTCAGAATGGTCATCCTCAAAAAGTCTACAAACAACAAATGCTAGAGAGGGTGTGAAGAAAAGGGAACCCTCTTGCACTGTTGGTGGGAATGTAAATTTATACAGCCACTATGGAGAACAGTATAGAGGTTCCTTAAAAACTAAAAACAGAACTACCATACGACCTGGCAATCCCACTACTGGGCATATACCCAGAGAAAACCATAATTCTAAAAGAGTCATGTACCACAATGTTCACTGCAGCACTATTTACAATAGCCAGGACATGGAAGCAACCTACGTATCCACTGACAGATGAATGGATAAAGAAGATGTGGTACATATATACAATGGAATATTACTCAGCCATAAAAAGAAACGAAATTGAGTTATTTGTAGTGAGGTGGATGGACCTAGAGTCTGTCATACAGAGTGAAGTAAGTCAGAAAGAGAAAAACAAATACCATATGCTAACACATATATATGGAGTCTAAAAAAAAAAAGGTTCTGAAGAACCTAGAGGCAGGACAGGAATAAAGACGCAGATGTAGAGAATGGACTTGAGGACATGGGGAGGGGGAAGGGTAAGCTGGGATGAAGTGAGAGAGTGGCATGGACATATATACACTACCTAATGTAATATAGATAGCTAGTGGGAAGCAGCCGCATAGCACAGGGAGATAAGCTCGGTACTTTGTGACCATCTAGAGGGGTGGGATAGGGAGGGTGGGAGGGAGATGCAAGAGGTAGGGGAAATGGGGATATATGTATATGTATAGCTGATTCACTTTGTTATACAGCAGAAACTAACAACCATCGTAAAGCAATTATACTCCAATAAAGATGTTAAAAAAAATAACAGGAGATAATGTAGGAACAGATTTCATTCACAGGTCTTTTTTTTAATGTTTCCATTTTCACTGTTCATTGATTTAGACTTCTTGACAAATTTGTTCACCAAATTTGAACATGCACCAAAGTTTTACTCCTTGTATCTGTTCTACTGAATGAGGATAAATCATTCATAGGCCTTGAAGTTAGGTAGACCTGAATTTGAATCCCTTACTTCCACTTTCTAGCTAGATGACTTTTTTCTTGTTTTTAGTATTTTGGTTTTACTTGTATTTTTATTGAAGTATATAGTATGCATATGGCAATGTTCTAAAAAAAAATACAGTTCAATAACTGTCACAAAGCAAACACCTGGGTAATCATTCCTCTGAGCGCAAAAGAGAACATTGTCAGCAGCCTTGAGCCCACCGTGCTCCTGCATGACCATTCCAACTATTTCTCCTTCCCTCTTCCCCACAGTAACCATTATTTTGATTTTTAGCTCCGTTGTTTAGTTTTGTCGCCTTTTGAAATTCATAGGAATAAGGTTTTAACATTCTTTATATGGTTTTAGTGCACTTATGCCCACATTTCTCTTTGGTACATACTTAGGAGTGAGTTTCCTAAGTCACTGGCGATGAATATGTTCATTTTTGCTAGGCAACGGCAAACCGTCACTTTTCTGCAGCAGTGTTTGAGAGTTCTCTTCCTCTGCATCCTCACTAACTTTTGGTATTGTCTAACTTTTTAATTTTAGCCATCCTGGTGTGTGTGTAGTGGTATAGCATTTTGGTTTTAATTGGCATTTTTCAGTTACCAATGAGTATGTTTTAATATATTTATTGGCTTACAATGTCTCTTTTGAAAAATATCTGTTCAAGTCTCCTGATGATTTTTATTCTATTGGAATGACTGTGCTTTTCTTACTGAGTTGTAGCAGTTCTTTGTATATCCTGAATACAGAAAATTGTCAGCACATATGTTCCTTCATTCTTTCTTTTGCCTTTCCATGATCTTAATAATGTTTTGCGACAAGTAGAACTTTTTGACTTTAACTTATGCATCTTTTTCCTTCACAAGTTGTTAAAGAAAGCTTTCTCTATATCAGTTTATAAAGTTAATCCCCTATATTATCTTCTAGATTAGAAAGGTTTATCTTTTATATTTTGATTTACAATTCAGCTAAAATTGATTTTTGTATATTGTTTGAGGGATCAAGTCCCTATTTTTTTTATTGCTATCCCATTGACCTAGCACCCTTTATTGAAAAAAAATTTTTTTCTCTATGCATTTGCATTTCCAACTTTATCATACATTATAAATATGTGGTTCTGTTTCTGGATTGTGTATTCTGTTCAATTGGCATAAATGCATATTTTGCCCCAACACCACTATGTCTTATTAGGTTAATGATAAATCTTGTTCTCCAATACAGAATATTCTTCCATCTTTCTGTTTCCTGAGTGTATTGCTTACTTGTGGCCCTTTGAATTTCCATAAAAATTTTAGAGTAAGTTCTAGATTTCCTATTGAAGAGTGACTGAATAATAAGTATAAGTATCATTTTTATTACAATCTTATAGTTGTTGGATGTTTAATATACATTGACTTGAGCTGATAATTAACTAATTAATTCATATAATTGGTGATAGTGTATATCCTTCTTTGTTGCTTATATTAGAGGGAAAGCTTTCATATTTCACCACTAAAATATGGTTTAGTATTTTAATCATATACTTATCAATTTAAAGAAGTTTCCTTTCATCACTAGATTGCTTCAAGTTTATATCCTGAACAGAGGTTAAATTTTACCAAATATCTTTCCTGAATCTATTGAGAAAATTATATGTTTTCTCCTTTACTTTGTTAACTAGTTGAATCAACTGTTTGATTTTTGAATGATAAACTGACCTCACATTCCTGGAAAAAACCATAACTAGTTGTTATATATTACCCTTTTTATATATAATTGGGTATAATTTGCTAATTTCTACTTATAATTTTTGCTTCTAATTTTGATATCCAATTTTGACTTTAATTTTGGTATTAATATTATGCTTGGTCTCATTAAATAAGTTGGGAATTATTTCTCATTTTTTATTCTCTCAAAAATTCGTATAAGTCTCACAGTATTTTTTCCTTAATATTTTTGCAGTACTTGTTAGTGAAGCCATCTGGATTTGTACATTCCTTTATGGGAAGATATTTATTTTGGATTCAATTTTAGTGAACTGTATTTTTCTGGAAATCTGTTCTTTTCAGCTAAATTTTTAAATGTACTGGCATCAAGTGGTTAATCATATCCCTTTACTATTTTTTATGTTTTTATAATCTCTAATGATGTCCCCCTTTTTACTCTGAAATTGGTAATGTGTACTTACTATCATTTCTTTCTCTTCATTTGCTCTCTGTATGGGTTTATAAATGTTAGTCTGTTAAAAGAGAAACTTGTGTTCATTTATTGTATCTAGTGCATGCTTCCTTTTCTATTCCATACATTTTTTTGCTCTTAAATTTTTTCTTATTAATTTGTGCTTATATTTCTAGATTTTTAAAAAGTGCATGTGAGGGATAATTAGCTCGTTGATTTTTTTCAGTATTCCTTTATTTCTAATATATATGTCTTTAAGATTATATATTTCTTTTACATATGGCTTTAGTTGCATCTCATAACTTTTGATATATAGTATTTTCACTATAAATCAGTTCAAAATATGTTTTACTTTCCATTTTGATTTTTTTCTCTGATCCATTTACTGCTTGGAAAATTATTTCTTAATTTCCACACATATGAAGAATTTATATATATATTTAAATATTGATGTCAAGCTTAATAGTACTAGGATTAGAAAGCACATTCTGGAAGATTGGAAACCTTTTAAATATACTGATACTTGCTTTATGTCCCACAATATTTAAAGATTTCATATTTATTGAGAATTGGATATTGGACTATTGGATATAGCATTCTTCTAGTTCAAATTTGTTAATTGTGCTTTTCAAATCTTTTTTATCCTTACTGGTTTTTGGGTAACTGCTTTATCAGTTATTGATAGTGGTCTATTAAAACCTCACACAAAATTTATGTACTCGTCTCTTACAATCCTGGGTAACTTAATCCAATATTCATGATTAAAGTGATCTGAAGCTAGCCTTCAGACTCTTTGTGTATTGGTCTATTTTTTATTTATTCTTTTGATTTATCATAGGGTAGAGCTCTTTGAGATCTCATCCTAAAGACTGATGTATTCACTAAGGCCCCCCCCTTCTTTGGCTAACCCTGAATTCTAATCCTTGTCTACATAGCACTATGTGGCTATGAAAAGCTCTGCTAACCTTCTCAGCCACACAGCCTCCTGTTCTAGAGTTGCAGCGATCCACAGAGCTGAGACTACTCAAATACCAAACTTACATTTTTGCCATTCTCCTCTCAGATATTTGGCCTGTAATTCTTCACTAGCCTTGTTAGCTCTCCAGTGTCTTCAAACATTTCTACAAATATATTTTTCCAGCCTTTTAAATTGTCCTTAGAAGTAGAGTTAGTCTTAATTATTATTCTTTCATTATCAGTAGTGGAAGTGTTAATAGCTATGACTTTAATAAACTACTTACCCTGAGTCTCAGTTCATTCTACTATAAAATAGAAACTAAATTACTACCTTTAAAATTTTCTAGTGCATACTTTGCATATAGTAGTAACTCAGACAAGAATTGTATTTGACTTCAACTATACTTCATTTACTTAGAGATCTGATCTAATCTGGTGGTTTTATATATCTTTATACATTTGACAAGCCATACTTCATTTCCTGACATCTCTTTTGATGTTCTACCTCATATTCATCATTTGCTGGTTGCTTTCAACTTCCTTATGTTTCTAATATCTCATATACAAACTAATTCATCTAAATAACCCTTCTTCTCAAAGTCACTTGCTCCTGTAAATTAGATAAATCTATTTGTGGTAACATTGTTTTTCCAGTTAGCCCCTAAATTTTGAAGGTATGTTTGAATCAACTTTCTACTAATATTTGTTTAATTTCAAAGATGTGATTTGTCCTTAAAAATATCACTAGCCTACACTCTTTTAGTTCCATTGCATGAATCTTGTGAAACTTAGCCTCATATCTTTGGACTAGCTTAAATGTCTCCTAATTCTTCTACTTCAGACACTCAGACTCTAACCTGCAGTTCTGTCAGGTTAATACAGTAGTCTTAATACAGCATTTGATAGTATTATACTTTCCCCCAAAAGCTTTCAAGGAAATGTGGTACATTCAATAATAAATACCAAGCCATTAGGTGGCATGCACGCCCTTCTATAATCTTATGTTACTGACTCTCACTTCAACTTTATCTCCGAACTACTTTCAGATGAAACTCCTCTGAACTCCAGGACGCATGTGCTCCTCCTCCTTTTGTTTTCACTAACCAACTTGTGCCTTTTCTCCCCACCTTAGAACCCCCTCTTCCTCTCTCAACTTTTTAAAATCCTTCACACCAAGAAATGCTGAATCAGTCTGCACCAGCTCTGTCAAGTCTTCCTGACAACTATAGCTGGAGGCAATCTCTAACTTCTGAAAACCTATAACATCTGTGGGGATGCAATATAATGCTTTGACAGACTGTAGTCGTTGTCAAAGGGAGCTAAACTTTAAACTATTTCTTAGCTCCACAATCTTGAGTAGGTTACTAGTTCCCTGTCTGCAAAATGGATTTAAAACTAACTCTTTTGAAGGGCTGCTATAAAGATTAGATGTGATAGATGTAAAAGCTGAACACAGTATAAGAACCTGGTACATAATAGTTGTTATAATAAATGATAGATATTACTTCTATCATTAATAGTACAACATTTAAATTTAATTGTGGGCTATTTTTATCATCAATTATGTTTTATGTATATATTCCATATATGCTACAGGGATATAAAGTCCTTTAGAATAAGAACCATGCATATACATACTTTTGCAAATCTTGCAAATAATGAGTGCTTGAAAATGTCTGTTGATTGATATATTTACATATGAGTACATAATATTTTTTAGAAACAGACTTGCTGAATATTTTAGGTTGATAAAAGAGGTTACAGTTGTAAAAATACTTCAAGTTTTGGTATAATCTGACTAGAACCTGAACCATTCCAGCTTTCATTTATGAAGGTAGTCACTGAAAGTTCTGTAAAATCAGTGAACACAAGCATATTGATTGTATTCAATGACGGAAGCCTTCTTCTGTTGATTAATCCAATCAAATGCCATTTTGGCATAAGAGAAAAAGTAATTTGATGACAAGCGAAGGCCTCAGTGTGGGCGGGAGGAATCAATTTTAGTCATGGAAACAAGAAGGATCAACATGCACACCACCAGTCTACAACTATACTGAAGAGTCTTACAGGAAATCAGTATGCTGACTGGGCTACTCAAAAGAAAACCCCACACATATTACTTTCCAAAATGTAATCTTTTAAAATTTCTGTGCTTTTATCAGATAATTTTCAAAACATCACCAATAATGATTGGATTATTAGTGATCATTTAAGGAACACAGTGATAATAAACACATACTACATACTCAGACATTTCATACATCAGACTATATCTGCATATGTATACACACACACAAAGATATGAAAAAGAGTGCTCAACTTGAGCTGCCCCATTAGTAGTACTACTTTCCCATTATAAAATGTCATCTAGGTCACCTTCCGTTCTCTTAGAGCTTTAAAGAATGAAACATACCAAGTACATTTACACAGCCTTGTATTTTCAAAGAACTTTATACATAATTACTAATTTTAAAAAAATTATTTGCTAATTGGCGAGTGTTTTTTCTGAGACAGAACTGTCTAGAGACACTGAGTCACAAGGTTAGGGCTCTGACATAGAGCCACATGGTTAAAGAAAACAAATTTATGGTTACCAGGGGGGAAAGGGGGGGAGGGAAGGGATAAATTGGGAGATTGGGATTGACACATACACACTAGTATATATAAAATAATCAACAAGGACCTACTGTATAGCACAGGGAACTCTACTCAATACTCTGTAATGACTTATATGGGAAAAGAATCTAAAAAAGAGTGGATATATGTATATGTATAACTGATTCACTTTGCTGTACAGCAAAAACTAATGCAACATTGTAAATCAACTATACTCCAACAAAAATTAATCTTAAAAAAAGGAGTTTTCATAGCACAATGCTTTCATTGTAAGACTTTTTCCTTCAAAGGACTGATTGGGGAGTGAGAGGAAAAGAAAATTGCTATAGCAGTTACAGGCAGTCACTACCTTCTGATTGGTTGACTCCAAAATTCCAGGCAGATGTCTGGAAATGGGAATTTAATACATTAATTAATTCCTATATAATCTTGCTTCAAACAAAGTTTTAATGTAGTTTGCAGCACCTAGCTAACAGTAATGAAAAAGTTGAGTAATACATTTATTTTAAGAAGTACAGACATTTGAGAAACGAAGTTAATACAAGCGGTTGTGCATATAAAATCCCACATATGGGTTACAGGTTCCTCATAATCTTAGTTCTCAGCTTTTTAGCTGGCAACATAAAGGGGGATTAAATACAAAATCCATCCAAGAATCGAACTATTTTCAGGAAAGGTAAAATTGTTCTTGATTTAAGAAACCAATAAATTTCTTCCCACAATTTTCATAAAGGAGATAGTACATAATTTAATGCATAAGTGTTACCACACTTTCACATGCCGTTTGTGATAGTGTCTTCAACATAGGCACATTAAGTAAAAATTCGGTGAAAAGGCAATTGTACAGAGCAACTTAGAATATATTTTCATATGGAAAATACTACACCTGACTATTATTTTCTAAAAAGATTTCATAAACCCTTTCTGATATAGAGTTGAGCTAGATTTCTGAAATTAGTCCTAAAACTTTAAAGTTTCTAAGCTCTTTAGCTCCTAAATCCAAGCAAGGTGCGACCAAAATTAGGGAAAGGAGAATTCGGGCCTAATAAAAACTTTGATAGTAGGGACATTCATGAAAAACTCAACTGTAGGAGAGCGGTAAGGCGGCAGCACTATTTGCCAGCATGAGGGCATTCATCATTCCGTTAGTTATTCAGAGGACAGAATTCCTAGTTAGAAGCCCAAGAGTCAGAGCCTGCTTCCCCCATTTCCTTTTAAAAGGAAAATCAACATGTTTCCCCACAGGCCACTAGACAAATGTCCAATTGAAGTAGGTCACTTTGCCTAAACAGAACTAGTAGAAATCAATATTATTTAAAATGTTCTTTGGATAAATATTTCATCACATTGATTTATAAGTTTTCTTTCACTCTCATGTTTATGGATACGAGTTAACACTTACCTGCTATTTTAAAGTATTTTTCTCATTTATCCCTGGGCTTTGTCTTTTGGATTGTTTCTTTTATTTTTGGTTGCTACTATAAGAGACAATCTGAGATAAAACCTGTTCTTGACAGTTAAAGAATAATTATTCTTATTAGGGTATCCTGCATCATTATAAATAAATCATTGTAAATAAAAGATAAAATAATGATCAGTTTAATGCTAAAACATTGAATATAGGAACCAGATTATATCAGGGCTGTGGGAACTATAGTATTAGAGTTCTTTAAAAGTCTCCATCAGCCCATTGCTTTCACTTCCCTTACAGGAAAATATTTATTGTGGTAATGTTTGCTCGGTTTCTACTATAATATGAAAGTACTTGGAAAATTAAAATATCAAGGCATAGCACACATTTAATCAAAACTATCAACAGGTACATATGGTATTTTTCTTTTGTTAAACATTCCCTGTCCCTTTCAGGATAATCTGCACTAGGTGTTCTGAGGCATTTTAAATATTTCTGTAGAATTTGAATGCCAAAGAAATAAAAGGATTATCATAGTTGACAAACTCAGATCACTCTCTCAATGCCCAAACTACAAAGAAAAGTTACAGGAAAATGGTGCTTTATTAGTAGTAACATGAATTTTAATATAAAAGATACTTTCTTAAGACCTAAGATATGTATCACACCATTTTCAGTTCTGTGTTGATTCTGCACTTTGGTGAATGGAAGGTTCACAAAGTTCAATGCATTATACAAAAACTACTTAGAAGCAGAGTCATAAGTAAAAATCAAGCGTTCTGATCCCTCTAAAAATATGGCTAAAGTCTTTACATTAATATATTGACTTTTGCTTTTCGAAAATAATTACTAAACGAGAGACACAGGCACTAGAAAATGAAAGTAATGGCAATAATCGTATCACTCCATCTCTTTCTCTGAGAGCATCTTTCTTTGACATAAAAAACAATTTTCAAATCTCCACTAAGGAAAATAAAGAAAAACTTGACAGATAATGGAGAAATACTCCAAGCTTTTAGATGGAGAGGTTATACATAATAAAGATGTCAGTTTTGTCTAAATTCATTTAAGACTTGCATAATCCACCTTCCTACACTGTTGGTAGGAATGTAAACTGGTGCAGCCATATGGAGAACAGTATGGAGGTTCCTTAAAAAACTAAAATAGAGCTACCATATGACGCTGTAATCCCACGCCTGGGCATATATCTGGAGAAAAGCATAATTCAAAAGATACATGCAACCCAATAGTCATAGCAGCACTATTTACAATAGCCAAGACATGGAAGCAACCTACGTATCTACCAACAGATGAATGGATAAAGAATATGTGGTATATATACACAATGGAATATCACTCAGCTACAAAAAAGAATGAAATAATGCCATTTGCAGCAACATGGATGGGCCTAGAGATTATCATCGTAAGTGAAGTAAGTCAGACAGAGAAAGACAAATATCATATGATATCACTTATATGTGGAATCTAAAAAATGATACAAATGAACTTATTTACCAAACAGATACAGACTCACAGACTCAGAGAATGAATTTATGGTTACCAAAGAGGAAAGGAGGGGAGGGATAGATTAGGAGTTTGGGATTAAAATATACACACTACTATAATATAAAATAGATAGCACAGGGAACTATACTCAATAAATCATAATGGAAAAGAATCTAAAAAAGAATATATATACATGTATGTATAACTGAATCACTTTGCTGTACACCTAAACTAACACAACATTTTAAATCAACTATATTTCAATAAAAATTTTAAAAAAACTATACCTCAATTTTTTAAAATGTAGATTTGGTTTCAGAGTGGGACCCAAGATTTGGATTCTGGAGTGGGACCCAAGATTCTGCCTTTCTAACAAGATCCCGGGAGATGTTATGCAGCTGGTATATGGACCACAATCTGAGTAGAGAGAGAAGAGAGAGCAGACAGGGGAGGCAGACAGCCTGCAGAGTCAGCTAGTTCCCAACCCTGTATTCAGATACTCCTCTGACCATGTATTTATCTAGGCACGTATTGCTCATAAATAAACTACTGTATTCTTTAAAAAATTTAAAGGGACTGATAATCACAATGTTCTAATAATAAATACAAATAATACATACAGAGAGGTTTTCTCTGTAAGTTATGTGTCCTCCAAACAAACATGCTTTAAGCCATGTGGACATTTATTATTCTCTGTATTTCTGCATAATGACTCTTCCGTCATTTTCATTGATCTGTTTTCTTCCTTGATCTTGTACCCACAACCCCTGGAAAAATAACAAAAATAGGAAGCAGTTCCCTGAAAGATGCAATTTGCCAAAACTCACATAAGAAATAGACAAACTGACTAGGCCTATATCTATTAGGGAAATGAAGCAATATTTAATAACCTTCCAAAACAGAAAGCATCAGGCCCAGATGTGTACCCTGGAGAATTCTATCAAACATTTAAGGAAGAAATTATACCAATTCTCTGTGATCTCTTACAGAAGATAGAAGCAGAGGGAATACTTCTAACTTCTTAACCATAAGGCCAATATTACACTAATAACAAAACCAGGCAAAGACATTACAAGAAAAGAAGAATACAAACTAGTATCTTTCATGAATACAGATGCAAAAATCCTCAACAAAATAGTAGTAAATGAAATCCAACAATGTATAAAAAGAATTATTCATCGTGACCAAGTGGGATGTATCCCAGGTATATAAATAAGGCTGGTTCAACATTCAAAAATCAATTAATGTACTCTATCCCATCACCAGACTAAGAAAGAAAAAGCACATGATTATTTCAACATATATAGAAAAATTATTTGACAAAATCAAACACCTATTTATGAAAAAAGAAAAAAAGATTTGTATATTCCCAGTCAAAAATTTACCCAAAAAGTGAATTTACAACTTAGAAAAATGACTTACCAGTGAATATTTGAAAGTCTACAAAAGAATAACAGGGAGATCAATAGACCAGAATATATTGTACAGCCCTCCTTCATAGTAATTATTATGACTAATACCTTTTCCTACACAAAGACATTCTCTCTATTCTGTTCTCTTTCTTGCAGTTCCTTTTAGGTCTTCTTTATTGGCTACTCCATTCTTACTCCTTTTAGTATATGCTGCAGACAACTTTTTTTTTAAGAATCCACATTTTGGCTATTATTCCTCAGAGTAGCTTACTAGAGGTGGTATAGATGAACATACTTGAGGTTTATAATATATATTGTTTACCTTCTAAAGATCATAATAATTTACAATTCTTCCTCTTTGTGTAACCAGCTTGGCTGGTTCAGCTGTAACAGGTTTAAGACTTGTACCATTTTTACAAAAAGCACAAACCCTACTCATTTAGAGTAACACTTTTGAGTGTTTCAATGAACCTTAAGTTGAAACTAATTCGTCTCAGATGAATAATCCTTTTCATGGATGTAGAAACTTCTTAAAATAGATGAATATTTTAGGTAAATAGAGCAGTGATTTGGTTGTAAAAACGTTTTCAATCTTTATATGGCATACGTACTTAGCCAGGCAGAAACAGAGCATCATATAGTCTGAGTTCGCTGGGGTGCTCTGAATGGCCCCAGGACTCTATTTTCCTCCTCTCATGAACGTGGGCAGTCAAACTAGAATAATGGGACCACCCTACTTCAAAAGAATTACTGCCATTCTTCTATGAGAAAGAGTAAAGTTGTTAAGAAATCGAGATTTACTTAATTCAGAATGTATGATTAATGCATACACAAATCCACATGCAGTACAATTCTGTAAAAGAAAAGTTCAAAAAAATAATGTTTTACCCTGAACTTGACTAAATAATTATGGGATTATTTAAAAAGAAACAGCAGGGAACCAGCCTTGACTTTCTTAATCTTAGCAGGAGATAAACACATCCACTTTCTGGGGGTGAAAGGTACATGCTTCATACATATTATTATGTATTTCACATTTAACATTAACCTTTCTATTTACCAAAGCTACATTTGTAAGTCCATTTTGAAATGCTTTTATCAAATTATGAGAAGAGGATATGATTTTGTGAACAAAGGCAAAGGATTCTTTCATGACTCAGATGCAACTTTGGTTTCTTGTTTTCCCCTCACTGTAATCAATTAACCATGCCTGAGTACAGTCCATCCAAACAGCATAAAGTTATTATTTAATTTAAATCCACCCTGCTAAGAAACTTCATTATAAATGAATGCATTAAAGTACCATAAAATACATAATATTCTTCATACTAAATTGAAAATATGAGAAAATCAATTTTTCAATTAAAAGCATAAGAACAATCAACTTTTTGTTAACTTTATTTTTTACACAGCAGGTTCTTATTAGTTATCTATTTTATACATATTAGTGCATATATGTCAATCCCAATCTCCCAATTCATCCCACCACCATCACTCCCCTGCTCCCACTTTCCCCCACTGGTGTCCATATATTTGTTCTCTACATCTGTGTCTCTATTTCTGCCTTGCAAACCAGTTCATCTGTATCATTTTTCTAGATTCCATGTATATGCATTAATATACGATATTTTTCTTTCTGACTTAATTTACTCTGTATGACAGTCTCTAGGTCCATCCATGTCTCTACAAATGACCCAATTTCATTCTTTTTTAAGGCTGAGTAATGTTCCACTGTATATATGTACCACATCTTCTTTATTCATTCGTCTGTCGATGGGCATTTAGGTTGCTTCCATGCCCTGGCTATTGTAACTAGTGCTGCAATGAACACTGGGGTGCATGTGTCTTTTTGAACTATGGTTTTCTCTGGGTATATGCCCAGTAGTGGGATTGCTGGGTCATATGGTAATTCTATTTTTACTTTTTCGAGGAACCTCCATACTGTTCTCCATAGTGGCTGTATCATACATTCCCACCAACAGTGCCAGAGGGTTCCCTTTTTTCCACACCCTCTCCAGCATTTATTGTTTGCAGATTTTCTGATGATGCCTATTCTAACTGGTGTGAAGTGATACCTCATTGTAGTTGTGATTTGCACTTCCCTAATAATTAGTGATGTTGAGCACGTTTTGATGTGCTTCTTGGCCATCTGTATGTCCTCTTTGGAGAAATGTCTATTTAGGTCTTCTGCCCATTTTTGGATTGGGCTGTTTGTTTTTTTAATATTGAGTTGCATGAGCTGTTTATATAGTTTGGAGATTAATCCTTTGTCCATTGATTCATTTGCAAACATTTTCTCCCATTCTGAGGGCTGTCTTTTCATCTTGTTTAAGGTTTCCTTTGCTGTGAAAAAGCTTTTACGTTTCATTAGGTCCCATTTGTTTATTTTTGTTTTTACTTCCATTTCTCTAGGAGCTGGGTCAAAAAGGATCTTGCTGTGATTTATGTCATAGAGTGTTCTGCCTATGTTTTCCACTAAGAGTTTTATAGTGTCTGGCCTTACATTTAGGTCTTTAATCCATTTTGAGTTTAATTTTCTGTATGGTGTTAGGGAGTGATCTAATTTCATTCTTTTACATGTAGCTGTCTAGTTTTCCCAGCACCACTTATTGAAGAGGCTGTCTTTTCTCCGTTGTATATTCTTGGCCTCCTTTGTCAAAGATAAGGTGACCATATGTGCGTGCGTTTATCTCTGGGCTTTCTATCCTGTTTCACTGAGCTATATTTCTGTTTTTGGGCCAGTACCATACTGTCTTGATTACTGTACCTTTGTAGTATAGTCTGAAGTGAGGGAGCCTGATTCCTCCAGCTCTGTTTGTCTTGCTCAACATTGCTTTGGCTATTCGGGGTCTTTTGTGTTTCCATACAAATTGTGCAATTTTTTGTTCTAGTTCTGTGAAAAATGTCATTGGTAGTTTGATAGGGATTGCATTGAATCTGTAGATTGCTTTGGGTAGTATAGTCATTTTCACAATGTTGACTCTTCCAATCCAAGAACATGGTATATCTCTCCATCTGTTTGTATCATCTTTAATTTCTTTCATCAGTGTCTTATAGTTTTCTGCATACAGATCTTCCGTCTCCTTTGGTAGGTTTATTCCTAGCTATTTTATTCTTTTTGTTGCGATGGTAAATGGGAGTGTTTCCTTGATTCCTCTTTCAGATTTTTCATCATTAGTGTATAGGATGCAAGAGATTTCTGTGCTTTAACTTTGTATCCTGCAGCTTTACCAAATTCATTGATTAGCTCTAGTAGTTTTCTGGTGGCAACTTTAGGATTCTCTATGTATAGTATCATGTCATCTGCAAACCATGACAGTTTTACTTCTTCTTTTCCAATTTGTATTCCTTTTATTTCTTTTTCTTCTCTGATTGCTGTAGTTAGGACTTCCAAAACTATGTTGAATAATAGTGGCGAGAGTAGACATCCTTGTCTTGTTCCTCATCTTAGACGAAATGCTTTCAGTTTTTCACCATTGAGAATGATGTTTGCTGTGTGGGTTTATCGTATATGGCTTTTATTATATTGAGGTAGGTTCCCTCTATGCCCACTTTCTGGAGAGTTTTTATCATAAATGGGTGTTGAATTTTGTCAAAAGCTTTTTCTGCATCTACTGAGATGATCATATGGTTTTTATTCTTCAGTTTGTTAATGTGGTGTATCACACTGATTGATTTGCAAATACTGAGGAATCCTTGCATGCCTGGGATAAATTCCACTTGATCATGGTGTATGATCCTTTTAATGTGTTGTTGGATTCTGTTTGCTAGTATTTTGTTGAGGATTTTTGCATCCATATTTATCAGTGATATTGGTCTGTAATTTTCTTTTTTTGTAGTATCTTTGTCTGGTTTTGGTATCAGGGTGATGGTGGCCTCATAGAATGAGTTTGGGAGTGTTCCTTCCTCTGCAATTTTTTGGAAGAGTTTGAGAAGGATGGGTGTTAGCTCTTCTCTAAATGTTTGATAGAATTCACCTGTGAAGCCGTCTGATCCTGGACTTTTGTTTGTTGGGAGATTTTTAATCACAGTTTCAATTTCATTACTTGTGATTGGTCTGTTCATATTTTCTATTTCTTCCTGGTTCAATCTTGGGAGACTGTACCTTTCTAAGAATTTGTCCATTTCTTCCAGGTTGTCCATTTTATTGGCATAGAGTTGCTTGTAGTAGTCTCTTATGAGACTTTGTATTTCTGCGGTGTCCGTTGTAACATCTCCTTTTTCATTTCTAATTTTATTGATTTGAGTCCTCTCCGTCTTTTTCTTGGGGAGTCTGCTAAAGGTTTATCAATTTTGTTTATCTTCTCAAAGAACGAGCTTTCAGTTTTATTGATTTTGCTATTGTTTTCTTTGTTTCTATTTCATTTATTTCTGCTCTGATCTTTATGATTTCTTTCCTTCTACTAACTTTGGGGTTTTTTTGTTCTTCTTTCTCTAGTTCCTTTAGGTGTAAGTTTAGATTGTTTGAGATGTTTCTTTTTTCTTGAGGTAGGATTGTATTGCTATAAACTTCCCTCTTAGAACTGCTTTTGCTGCATCCCACAGGTTTTGGATCATCATGTTTTCATTGTCATTTGTCTCTAGGTAATTTTTGATTTCCTCTTTGATTTCTTCAGTGATCTCTTGGTTATTTAGTAGCATATTGTTTAGCATCCATGTGTTTAGATTTTTATACATTTTTTTCCCTGTAATTTATTTCTAATCTCATAGTGTTGTGGTCAGAAAAGATGCTTGATATGATTTCAATTTTCTTAAATTTACCCAGGCTTGATTTGTTGACCAAAGATGTGATCTACCCTGGAGAATGTTCTGTGTGCACTTGAGAAGAAAGTGTAGTCTGCTGTTTTTGGATGGAATGTCCTACAAATATCAATTAAATCTATCTGGTCTATTGTGTCATTTAAAGCTTGTGTTTCCTTATTAAGTTTCTGTCTGTATGATCTGTCCATTGGTGTAAGTGAGGTGTTGAAAGTCCCCCACTATTACTGTGATACTGTCAATTTCCTCTTTTATATCTGTTAGCATTTGCCTTATGTATTGAGGTGCTCCTATGGTGGGTGCATATATATTTATAACTGTTATATCTTCTTCTTGGATTGATCCCTTGATCATTATGTAGTGTCCTTCCTTGTCTCTTGTAACATTCTTTATTTAAAGTCTATTAGCTACTCCAGCTTTCTTTTGATTTCCATTTGCAGGGAATATCTTTTTCCATCCCCTCACTTTCAGTTTGTATGTGTCCCTAGGTCTGAAGTGGGCCTCTTGTAGACAGCATATAGATAGGTCTTGTTGTTGTATCCATTCAACAAGCCTGTGTCTTTTGGTTGGAGCATTTAATCCATTCACATTTAAGGTAATTATCGATATGTATGTTCCTACTACCATTTTCTTAATTGGTTTGGGTTTGTTTTTGTAAGTCCTTTTCTTCTCTTGTGTTTCCCACTTAGAGAAGTTCCTTTAGCATTTGGTGTAGAGCTGGTTTCATGGTGCTGAATTCTCTTAGCTTTTGCTTGTCTGTGAAGCTTTTGATTTCTCCATTGAATCTGAATGAGATCCTTGCTGGGTAGAGTAATCTTGGTTGTAGGTTTTCCCCTTTCATCACTTTAGATATATCATGCCACTCCTTTCTGGCTTGTAGAGTTTCTGCTGAGAAATCAGCTGTTAACCTTATGGGAGTTCCCTTGTATGTTATTTGTTGCTTTTCCCTTGCTGCTTTCAATAATTTTTCTTTGCCTTTAATTTTTGTCAATTTGATTACTGTATGTCTCGGTGTGTTTCTCCTTGGGTTTATCCTGCCTGGGACTCTCTGTGCTTCCTGGACTTGGGTGGCTATTTCCTTTCCCATGTTAGGGAAATTTTTTACTAGAATCTCTTCAAATATTTTCTTGGGTCCTTCCTCTCTCTCTTCTCCTTTTGGGACTCCTATAATGCGAATGTTGGTGCATTTAACGTTGTCCCAGAGGTCTCTTAGGCTGTCTTCATTTCTTTTCATTCTTTTTTCGTTATTCTGTTCTGGGGCAGTGAATTCTACCATTCTGTCTTCTAGGTCACTTATCTGTTCTTCTGCCTCAGTTATTCTGCTATTGATTCCTTCTAATGTAGTTTTCATTTCCGTCATTGTATTGTTCATTTCTGTTTGTTTGTTCTTTAATTCTTGTAGGTCTTTGTTAAACATTTCCTGTATCTTCTCGATCTTTGCCTCCATTGTTTTTCTGAGGTCCTGGATCATCTTCACTATCATTATTCTGAATTCTTTTTCTGGAAGGTTGCCTATCTCTACTTTATTTAGTTTTTTTTCCTGGGGTTTTATCTTGTTCCTTCATCTGGTACATAATCCTCTGCCTTTTCATTTTGTCTTTCTTTCTGTGAATGTGGTTTTTGTTCCACAGGCTGCAGGACTGTAGTTACTCTTGCTTCTGCTGTCTGCCTTCTGATGGATCTCAACATCTTAGTCATTGTTATGATTATGATTTAATCATTGTTATCATATAAATGATTAGATCAATTCCAGGAATACAAAGCTTAAACAAGCTACTACTTCTAAGTAACAGAATTAATAGAATTATGCTACCATTTTATTTTCAAGTATTCCTGGTATATAAAATGTGATATTTAAAAATTACAACTTTCACCAATATTATAATAATCTATCAGTCTTCTATACTTTTATGTAGATGTCAGAGGTGTGTATGTATAATGTTTAAATATGGATTTCTCCAATAATTATGAAAGACATACTTACAGCTACATTATCAGGGGCTCTTTAAAAAAAAAATGTTCAGTATAACTTCTTTCTTCATTTACTTGCCAGATCATACTAATTTCGAACATTTCTTCTTTTCATTAGCATTATGACAACCCGTAAAACATCTTTTATATTCTATGAAATATATAAAACATAAATTCTAAAATATGTGGATTCCCCTACTTTCTACATTTAATGTGTCAGGGGAACAAGTGAGCATCAATAACACTGATTAAACACAAATTCCACTACAATAAAGTCCTCAGGATTATTCCTAGATCAAATATTGTGTTAAAGACAAATATACTTCTTACTTTAGTTTAAAAAAGAATAAGAGCATCTGTCTCAACTCCCTTCCTCTCTGCTATGGTTGGAGTTTTATTTCTAAATGATCTGATTATACCATCTCCATAGCAGAACACTTTTTTAAAAAATTTATTTTTACTTTAAAAAAATATCTTATACAATTTTTAAAGGTTGCTTTCCATTTACAGTTATTACAAGATACTAGCTATATTCCCCATCTTGTACAATATATCCTTGAGCCTATTTTATACCCAATAGTTTGTATCTCCCATTCCCCTACCCCTATATTGTCCCTCCCCACCCCCTCCCCACTGGTACCACTAGTTTGTTCCCTATGAGTCTGCTTCTCTTTTGCTGTATTCTCTAGTTTGTTGTATTTTTTAGATTCCACATATAAGTGGTATCATGTAGCACTTGTCTTCCTCTGTCTGACTTATTTCACTTAGCCTAATGCCCTCCAAGTCCATCCATGTGGTTGCAAATGGCAAAGTTTTGTTCATTTTAATGGCTGAGTAGTATTCCATTGTGTGAGTTTGTATATATGTACCAAAGCTTCTTTATCCATTCAACTGTTGATGGACAATTAGGTTGCTTCCATATCTTGGCAACTGTAAATAATGCTCCTATGAACACTGGGGTGCATATATCTCTTTGATTTAGTGGGTTTTTTTTTTTTCTGGATATATATCCAGGAGTGGGGTTGCTAGGTTATATGGTAGTTCTATTTTAAGTTTTTAGAAGAACCTCCATACTGTTTTCAACAGTGGCTGAACTGATTTACAATCTCATCAATAGTGCACAAGTGTTCCCTTTTCTTCACATCCTCGCCAACATTTGTTATTTCTTGTCTTTTTGATAACAGCCATCCTAACAGGTGTGAGGTGATATCTCATTGTGGTTTTGATTTGCCTTTCCCTGATGATTAGCGATGGTGAACATCTTTTCATGTGCCTGTTGACCATAGCAGAACATTTTTAATACCAATAGAATGGAACAGAGTTTCTTTTACTTGGCTTCTTTCATGGTCTGGTATCACTCACAAAGACTTATCTCCTTCAACTTTCCAAACACAAATTAGGTAGTGACATATCCAAATATTTGCAGCTCCTGAAACATCCCAAGTTCTTTCACACCTCTGTGCTTTTGCACAGCTGTGCATTTAGCCTAAAATAGACTGATCTTCTTAAGAATTTTTATTTATCCTTTGAGTAAACACACAAATCATCTCCTTTTTTAAGCCTTCAGTGACCCTCCGAGGTAGAGAGTAAACCCTACCCACTTTTCCTCTTAGCACCCTGAATTTATTTCTAGTTTAGAAATTACTGTACTATGTTAAAATGATTTGATTACACATTTTCCCATCTCCAACTAGGTGCTTGTTGGGATGGAAGAAGCTATCATTAGTATATCACATCACTAGCACATGCTACAAAATGCCTAAAACAGAGCATTAAATAAACGTTGTGGAATGGATGAATGAATGAGTCTAAGTAGCAGACTCTTACAGATCTAACCAATGTTCAAACCAATTCTAAATGTTGTTTAGAGGGTTCTAGCCCTCTCATGGCATATGGCAATTTTCTGGGTTGTGTAACCTAGAAAAGCCCAAACTAAATATTCAGAAGGCTGACTGCATACATTTCTTATTTAAAAATTCTGATACAGCTCTGAATCAAAGTTGACATTTTGGAATCTTAACACTGGGCTGGCCAAAAAGTTCGTTCAGGTTTTTCTGTAAGATGTTATGGAAAAACCCAAACGAACTTTCTGACCAATCCTCCATTAAAAAGTACCAGGCAGAAATTTTGTGACATCATGTCATTTCTATGATCTCTACAATGATGTCCAGCAATGGAATGTTTCAATGTCAAAGGAGTAGAAGAGAATGGGAAGGATAAAAAGCATCTTGTAACAATAGTGGCAAAAAAAAAAAATAAAAGCCTTGAGGCACTTTAGACACTGCACCATTTCTGCTGGCCTACTTCTGCTTTGGTAAGGACAACTGATGTTTTCTTTATCTAACATCAAATGCTCTGAAGATATAAAACAAGTCCTTCTTCTTCCAACCAGACTGTTGCCCTGCGTTCTTTTTACTGAGAAATCTCCTGTAGAAATTAGCTTATTCAGAAAAGCCACTTTTGACCCTTCTTTAGCATAATGTAAAGGTTTTGCAAATGGTTCATAGACATATTTTTAAGGAAAATAGAGATTGAATAATTGCTTAGAGGCGAATTTTGGATACATCTGGGAGTATGAGCCCACGTAGCCATTCATTCAAAGTGGGAACTAACTCGCTAGTCTCTTTCTGTATCAGTTAGATCTATTCTGGGATAGAAATAATGAAGAGGCTTTACTGGTTTAAATAATGACCTCAGGTAAGGATTAAAAATGGCTTCAGGTGAGGATAGTATAGATTCAATGGCTCAAATGGTACCAACAAATACCTCCACCCCTGTCTTTTATATTATCAACTTTATATAGTGACTCTGGATAGCTCCAGTATCTCTTTTAGTTTCTTCTGCACAAGTTCTTGGGTGTATTTTCTCTTGCTAGCCCAAATTGGGTCATACACTCATCCTTAAAGCAATCACTATGGCCAAGTAGATGGAATACAACTTTGGCAAGTACAATCCCAGCAAACCTTGTGAATACGTTTGGGGAATGGATGAATTCCTCAAAGAAAAATCAGAGGCACAGTTAATGAGAGAAGAGAATGAATGAATGTTGAGGAGGCAAGCAACACATGATGAACATATATCTTTAAAAATTTTATATCAATTTAGCAATTCTTTTAATCAAGGATTTAAGACTTTAAGATATAAGATCAAAGATTTAAAATTTTTACTAGTTTATTTACTTAAATTCTTTACTCCCTTTTAGTCTATTGGTAAAACTGAAAATCAAGAAAATGCACTGTATTAATCTTATAGCTTTTCATACCTTATTCCCCATTTCAACACTAGGTGCTCCTGAAATAAGAAATCTCAGATTGAGGATCACAGCTAAGCCTTACTTCCTAATGTGGATTTTTGGGGAGTATTTTGGGATACCAATGGTCTTAAAGTTCGAAGATTACTATAGATTTATTTTCTCAGATATTTAATTGCCATTCCACAAAAACATTCCCTGATCTGATATATAAACCAAGTGAAGTCCCGTTTCTGACTAGCTTATTATCTCTCTAAGGAAAGAGAGAAAACTACAATTTTCTGTGCATGACACAGTGCATTTCTTACATCATATGAATATAAAATGCATAGTCATAATCTATACTTTAAAATTGACAGCAATATGTTATGAGAATTAATTTTCAAAACTTGGTCAAATTCAAATAATCTTAGTTCTCTTCAGAAGACATTACTAGCTCAATACTAATTTGAATCAATAGCATGTGTCAAGTGGAAAAAAAGAAACATCAATTCAGACATCTATTTCCTTGTGTAACAGGTAAAAGGATTTTCTATGATGAAATTTTACTATTATATAATACTTATTATTTTCTGATAGCTAATAGAACAAAGAAGCAGGCACTCATTTCTGTAAGGATATATACATATATAATATGTAATACATATATATATAATATATATGCATATGCTTTTGAAAATACACTTATTTTATAATATATAGACACATACGTTTTTGAAAATACACTTATTTTATGAGAGTGTTATGAAAATAAATGAGATAGACTGTAAATCATTTGATCGGTATGGGTAAATAAAATTCTTATCCTTAGCCAAACAAACAAAAAAGAATGGTTTTTGTGCTTCGTCCCGTTTTTCACTATTGAACTCATCTCAAATGAATGATAGTAACAACAAATACTTAAATAGTATTTATTATGTGTCAGGCACAATTCTTAGCACTTAACATATATTAACTCATTTATACTCTACAACAATATTATGAGTAGGTAACTGTACTATCCTAGTTTCACAGATGAGGAAACTTAGTCACAGAGGATTTAAGTAACTTGCCAAAGAAAATGGTAAAGTTAGCATCTGAACCCATACTTAGTGCTTCAGTGACTGGGCTCCAGAAAATTGAATCTCAGCAAAAATCAGACTAATGATAAAATGCTATTAGAAGACTCCTTCAGATTATAGGTTTTTATGAACAATCTGTTTATTTTTTCTCTTTATGCAAATGCAGTGGCTGTTTTGCTCTGGTGTACTGGGACTTGAGAGTAATGGAATTTGAAGGCATATTGAGATGGTAATAGAGTGTGCAATTTGGTGTCATGCTTTATCTGACATCTGGTAGGCAAAGTTTGAATTTGCAGTGAGACCATTAACAAAAGTTTACTTAAGGAGAAATTGAGAGCCATTTCCTGAAAGGATGTGATGTTTAGGAATAAAAGAAAGCAAGAAATTGGTGATGAATCAGAGATTCACTATTGACAATCTGTTATATGGAGCACAGGGCTAGGAAATAGGTATACCAAAATAAATAAGACATGATTCCTACCCCACGGTAACTAATAGTATAGAGGGGATAATGGGTAATAGTAAAGTGGAAATAACCAAATTCTATAAAATGTACAATGATGTAATAAACAGAAGGACAGAAAGACGACTGGTAAAAGGACCAGATGAGATCAGGGGAGACATTCTGTGATTCCCAAATAGCTCTGAACTTTATGCAGAAGGCAACAGGAAGCCAGCAAGAGATTTTAAGCAGCTAAACTATATGATCAAGAGAGGATGTTTGGTGGGAGACCTGTGATCCCCAGATAAGGAAAATCTGATCCCGGGATCCCACTACCTCTATTAACTGCCTTAATTCTTCCTAGACAATCAGTTTAACTCTTTTAACCCCTTCCATTGTTGCAACCCTTATCTAAGCCTCACGACTGTCTCTCACCTGAATTATTGCAATAGCCTCTTCACTGTTTCTTATCCACTCTTTCAAATTTGATTCTCAACAAAGCAACATGAACGATTCTTTAAACACAAAAGTCATTTCCCGTTATTTGTCTGCTCAAACCCTCCAACAGATTCCAACTTAGTCAGACTGAAAGCCAAAGCCCCTTAGTGGTCTCACTCCTCCATAACCTACTCTAACCTCATCCCTGATTATTCTGCCCCTAATTCACTCTACGCCAACCACACTGGCCACCTTGTTGTTCCTCAGATTCAAAGCAGTTCCCACCTCAGGGTCTTGCATTTGGTGTTCCTTCTGCCTAGAACATTATCTTCCCAGATTCTCATGGGGCTGACTTCTCCACCTCCTTTATGTCACTTCACAGCTCTCACTCTGTCAACAGGACTGAGCAAATTGTGGTGCTATGAACTAGGTGAGGAAAACTGGAGGAGAAACCAGTTTTGGAGGAGAGAAGATGAGTTTGACTTTGGTACATACTGATTTTGAAATGCCAGTAGGGTTTACTTGGAGCTTCCAGGTAGAGCTCAAAAGCAGAAGGTTGAAAGGGAATGTTAACATTTAAAGAGGAAGCACAGAAAGAATACAGCATACAGGAAACAGAGGAAGTAGCCTGTGGTAGATTAAATATGTCTACAAATTCTGACAAGAAACTCCCATCAAAAGGTATAATCGAGTCCATTATCCCTTGAATCTGGCCAGCCCTGGGACCGTCTTTGACCCAAAGAAGTAGCTTTATGATTGTTCCAGAACCCAGGCATTACAAGGTCTTTCATCTGTTTTGCCCTTTTGGAACACTGCCCTGGGATCACCTTGAAAAGAAGCTGGTCTAGTCTACAGGGCTATGACAGGACACACAGAGGAAAAATGAAGTACCTACATTGATATTAGTGAGGCCAACTTGCACATCATCCACACCAGCCCTCCAGCTGAGTGCAGCCGCACCAGTGAGCCCAGGAGGAACCAATAGAGGAACTGCCCAGCCAACCAACAGAATTGAGAAAAAATTTTAAAAAAATCATTAAGTTTAGGGTGGTTTGTTACACAGCATACATATCTGGTAGAGAACTTGGTACCTAGAAATGGGGTGCTTCTTTACCATAAACCTAAAACATATAGCAATGGCTTTGAGACTTGGGGTAGGTAAAGGTTAAAAAGTAGGTGAGAAGATTGTTAATGGAGGATGGAGACAGAAAAGGTTGTTAATGGAAGATGTAACATCATCATGTTACATATTGATGGAAAAATTCTCAGAACTGTTGCTTATAGAAACTTGCAAGACAGAAAACATATCTAATGGACCTATAAATCTAGACATTTCCAGAAAAGAGGTTAAAAGTGTCAATTTAATTTTTTTACCCTGAGAATGATGATATAGGGAGAGAAATAAACTAAAAAAGGAATAATCAGTGTGCAGCTGGAATTAAGATGATGCCATGATATACTGAAATGGAAAATAAAATTGTTTCTCACCCCTGGTTAGCTGGCAAAAGATTTTCAGAGAAATATATGGCCTAAGGTAAAAATCAGCTCAAGGAGGTAGCTACAAATTCTTTGAGAAGACCTCAGAAAGATTTAAGTGGTATTTAGAAGACTCTCTGACTTTTAAAAGGCCTCTAAAAATCTTAAAGGTAGTTCCCACAGCAGCCTCATACGTGGCTCAAAGTAAAGAGAGGCTTTTTCAAAAACAAATTATCCAAATTACGGATATGGCTTTGGTGCCACGGAGTGACCTCCAATGAGATTCTTAAGAAACCCAAAACAATTTAAGAGTGTTATATTGATAAAAACACTGTCAGCTTGGTCTTAGAGAAACTGAAACATTTCAAAATGAATAAAAGGACTCCAGGCTCTCTGATTTACATGGGCAGAAGGCAGACTGAGAAAGTTCCTCAGCTATAAATATGAGCCATTTCTTATGGAAAAGGCAAGACATCTTATGGAAAATCCAAGATCCCAGGGTGAAGAACGAAGAGCCAAGGAGAAAAATGGGCTACGGAACCACTCTCAGAAAACAAAAATAGGCTTAGATCAAGGAATTTTCCCTGCCCGTGGTATAGGGGAGACAGGCTGGGTCTTAGAATTGATGTAGACCAGAGACTGCTGAACGTTTCCTATTTTTCTCATCTTCGAGTGGGAGAGTCTATTCTGATTTTCTGGTCCCTGTTACATCATTGTATGTTGTATGTGTGGAGAAGGTTATCTTGTCTTTTTTTGTTCAAAGCCCTCTGATTCAAGAGTAGCCATACCCTAGAAACCAAAATTTCTGATTTCAATCTGAAATCAGGTTCTTTGTGACAAGTAACATAAAACAAGGATTATATGAAGTCATTATCTTAAAGAAAATCATTTTTCATAAATCACTTTGTGAAAAGCACCACACTAGTGTATAGTAAGATCTTGAAGGAATGTGTATGTTAGGTGCAGGACAAAAGAGTTTCATTTTTTGGGAAAGTTAATTATCTGAATGATTCAAATTTTTATTACATCTACAAATTAAAATATCTTTCAATATGAGAGTTATATTTTCCATGTCTTGACACCTTAAATAATTATTCAGACATTCAGCTAAACAGACAGATTCTGTAGGACTGAGTCCTTTCTAAACTCACAGGAAAGGTTTCTGAATACAGTATTTAATTAATAATAAGAAGATTTAAGCACTACAATAAACTACTTTTCTAAAAACTTAGAAAGGAATAACAATATACACGTTAGGGACAAAAGCGCTTGAACATTTACAAGTTTTTAAAATAAACACTAATCCTATCTTCTGAAATAATTTTTTTTGATGTGTGCGTGGTATTATGTGGAAGATATATAGCACAATTCTGTTTAAGAAGTCAAGTTCTATAATTTTAATTTGATCAAATGAGACTGTCATATTATTTGTATATAATAAGAGCCTATATATTTATTTTTATATTTTATGATTTATTTTTCCCCTCAAAAAAATCTATCATTAAAGGATAGCACTAAATGACTTTGAAATGCACAGGAAAGAGTTTGCCAAATTGCCTCATGGGGCAAAACATCTCCTCTGAAAGTAAGAGCTCAAAGCAAATATGTGAAAAAAATACAAATAAGAAAAGAGTAGCCACACCCAATTGTTGTCCCCGAGATGCCTCATCTATATTTGAACTAGATGCAGAACATGAGGTAGTGAACTTTAAGCCTGATGGCGTAACTGCATGAGAATTCTGATGGTCTCGGGTGAAAAAGGGGTGTACTTTGCATGTGGGAGGAGTGAAAACAATTGTGACCAGAGGGCGGACTGTAGTGAATTAAATTCTTTGCCACAGTTCTTCACAATGTCTCTCATCAAGCGGTAGAGCCTATTTCTCTCCTCATTAAATCTAAGTTGTCATCAGGACTTCCTTTGACCAAAAGAATGTGGCCGAAGTGACACTGTAAAAGTTCAAGAGGCTTGTTAGCTTCTGCTTCTGTCCTTTTAAAAGCAGTGCCCTACAACCACCATGTAAGGAAGCTGGTCTAGCTCAACGGAGAATAAGAGCCCCTGTGAAGAAGCACCAATGCACCTTAGCAGGCGGTTAGCAGCAGATGCAAAACACGTGAGGGAGCCCATCTTGGCTCTTCCCCCAGTCACAGCCAAACCTCTCCGAGTGAGCACAGTAAAACTTGAACAGGAACTCTCCAGAACCATGAGAAATCCTAACTGGTTTTGCTTTCAGCCAGTGAGTTTTGAGGTGGTTTGTTATCTGGCAACAGTTAAATGATACACGGCCTGAGAGGGAGGAAAGAAATCAGAGGAATGGAGAATCAATGAAATCAAGGGAAAACAAAGTCTGACAGGGGAGATAAGAGATGAGCAAAGTCACAGAAGCAAAAAAGGGAAGGATAATGTAAGGGATGAGATCCATCTGTTAGGTTGAAAGATGTGCCTTCTATTGTACTGGCTTTTACTGACCCAGCTATGAGAAAACTGGCTGCCCTGGGTTGTGTTAAGGCACTTGACCACTTATAAAATGAAAGGCTGTTTTCTCTTGCATTTGCCATTTGAAGTGGTAGATAACACTTAGTGGGAAATTTATATCATCCTATTAAGTGGCAAGCAAACTACTGTTCACTTAACTTTCATCTGAGGTTTCTGCTATAACTAACCTACTTTAAAGAAGAAAATTCCTTATAAAACCCTACTCTTTGCTAAGACATTGATATGCAAAAGAACACTGGTTCAATCCTGATGGCTTCCTTACAAACAAAAAAATACTTTTTATTTACAGTATATCAAAATATATTATAATACACATACCCCCCCCCCCCACACACACACAGAAGATAGATCAGGGTATCTGGTGCCAGATTTTTTAAGGCCAAAATAAAATTGTGATTACTACAAACCAACATTGAAGAATAACCTATTGTCTTAAGTTTTCTAAAAGGCTATAATGACTTTCATCTTTACAACAAATTGAATAGAGAATCTCAATGCAATTAGAGGAAACAAACTCTTACCAACAGTGTTAGATGATCCTAATTGTAAAGTAAGGGACCTTAGATTTAAGCATAATATCCAACCTAATTATATTGCAAACGCATTAAATGGCATAGCAGTCTACAGGAAGGAAACTCCTTAGTTGATTTATTGCTTAAATTATGGAAAAACAATTCAGTTATAGGGCGTATTCTTGCATTTAAAAGATCAGCTTTTCCATGTAATGGCTGTGTAATTTGTGTTAAGAAGTAGATTCCAGTTCCAAAGAGTGATCATGCTTTTGAAAGTGTATTCTCAACTAGCTCTACAGATATTTCAATTGATCTGAACTTGAGCTCTTGCCAAAGTTTTTGAAGCAAATCCTAGGTTAGTTTCCCTTATAAACGTACACAAATTTTAACTTAAGTTTTCATCACTCCTCCTTGTGTATTATGATGTCCATCACTGATAAATAATTATGAAAAAATATAGCACAAAAGGTATTATTCTGACAGAAAAAAGCAAAAATATGCTTTCTGTCTCCTCTGTCTCACAATTTATCATTTCTAGGTGATCATATTACTTATTCTCCAAACCAGGACAATTCTGGGGACAAATGGGAGTGCTATCAATAATGACCTCAAGAAAATGGTACTATCCTGATCAAACCCATGAGACCAAATCACCTATTTCATACCAAAGGGTATTTCCAGTTATCTGTGGCCGTCCTCAAACTTTTTCTCTTTCTTCCTTAAGATCCTTACTCTCACTTCTCCTCCTAGAACTATCTTTCATTCTCTTTTATCATTCCCAAACTGCTTACCTCTCTCCCCATACTACCAGAAGTAACTTAAAAATTCTCTTATTTTGCAGAACTCAGGTCTTCTCTTATTATCCAGGCAATGTAGACAGTACTGCAGATTTGTCAACCAAAATTGTCCCGAAGTGTTTCCCTAAACTGGAAACTATATCCTCACGGGGATTCCTCTGTAGTATAGAAGACACTGTTACCAGGTTTTAGGTTTGCTTTAGTATACACACATTTATACTCCTTCCCACCGTATTTGGATCTCCCTCCTGTACAGTGTTCTTGTCCAGCTTGGATCCCTGAAGACTCCTTTTACTGGATCTTTGCACCCATCTATCAGATTCTGCTGCTAATATCTCATTCTTGACCTTTAGCTGAATGGCCTTGGGCACTAGGGTGGTCTGGCCAATATAGAGAGCTCGAAGTTTCTTGGATCCACCTTCCTCCTCCCAGCCAGCATCTGTGGGCCAGTGGTGACTGGTGTGAGAGTATAAAATCCCAGCTCCTTTACTTCTAAAGCTAGAAGCTTTGGGGTTTAATTTACCCTCCAGAGTGTCTCACCTAATTAGACTGAGACTGCAACTTTGGTGTTCCCTGCAGAAAAGAGTTAACTTAGCAGGCCTGAGACTGTTATCCTTAGACACTCTTGCTCACTAGGTTGGCCTTTGGCTTGCATCTGGGACCTTGAATTTCTGGAGGGCTCCACATTCTCTAAATGATAAGTGTTGCTCAGTGGGCTTAAAGTATTCATACAAACAACATGGCTTATATTGAACACCTGCTTTCCTTCTGGGAGTCTGGAATTTTGGTATGTGCTAGGCAGAGCGTGACTGCATGGCTGAACCAATATAAACCCTGGACTCCTAGGCTCAGGTGAGTTTCCCTGGTAGACAACACTTCACACATGTCACAATTCACTGGTGGAAAAATGATGCATATCCAATTTGACTCTGCTGGGAGAGGACTCTTGGAAGCTTGTGCCTGGTTTTCTCTGGACTTTGCCCCATGTGCCTTTTTCTCTTGCTAATTTTGCTTTGTACTCTTTTGATGAAATGAATCATAGCTGTGGGTATGACCATATGCTGAGTTTTTAAGTTCCCCTAGTTAATTAAAGAACCTGGGGGTGGTCTTGGGAACCCAAGACACACTCTCCTTTCACTATTTTGCTTCTTTATTTCCCCTTCTCTTACTGGCTTCCCCTGGGAGCACATCTTTAATAAACTGTGGGCATCCTAATCCTTGACATGGCCTATGCTTCTAGGAGGGCTTATGAACATTCTCAACCAGACAAAATATGAGTTTCAACTATAAGCTTTGTAATTTCTCTCTTTCTATTCCTGGAATGATTTGCTCCTTACCCTGTACTCTTTATTCCACATATCTCTATCCCCCTCCAAACTGTTACTCTTTAATAAATATATATTGGACAAATTAATTCAGCATTTATATAATTTGTAAATTGTATACAAATTGTACTACAAGGCTTAAAATAGAGCAGAGCAGTACCTCGCCCCATTTCTCCCCATATTGAGTCCTGTTTTCCAGAGACAAAAATTTTCCATTTTTGTTTTTAGGAGCTTATTCCTGATTTACCTCAAGATATCAGGTATGCCCTTACATTCCTCTTAATACTGAATACCTGGGGAAAGAAGAGTACAACATAAACTACTTGGGAAAGAAATAGCATTCAAGTCTTCCCTTCCATCTACTCATATGTGGATACATATCTCATTCCAGTAGGAAGAAATTGGTGGTAAAAATTCAGAAAGACTAAGCAGTCACATGACAAGCCAGTGCCTGGGATATTAAGTTCATCTTCAACCATCTTTCACAGTCAGTTCTTTTGGTACTTCCGATGCTATACAGAAATGGTTCCCCCCCAAAAAAGGCAGAAAATTTTACTTTAAAGGTTTGCTTCAGTATTACTCTCTTAGTGTTCTTAATCATAGGTCTTCTTCAGCATTACCCAAATCCAGCCAGTATGCTTTGGTGCTGGGAATCTTTGGGTAACAGAGTCAGGTCTTAGGTTCCACCAAAACAATCCTTTTGTCATTTTAGTACAGTGGTTCACAAACTTCATTGTGTATCAGAACTATCCAGAAAGCTTCATAAAAATGCAGCTTTCTGGGACTTGCCTCCATAGATTGTAATTAAGTCCATAGATAAGACAGGAATCTGACACTCCTTTACAAATACCAAAAACAAAATAACAAAACTGTGGTTTTGAAATTCACACAGAAAGGTGTCAATACTCTGATATCTAGAATAGAACACATGGTAATGAAATATAGATGGTATCATTTATCTTTTTTCAACAGAGGGGAGGGAAATATGGAAACAATACTTGGTTTACAGTATCCTTAAGTAATCAATAATATTATAGATTATGTTTTGACTTTCAGCCTAATAGCCTTGCTTTCTTCTGTCTCTAACCAACCAATTTGGGAAACAAAATACTCTTGCCTCACCAATTTACACCTTAAAATAAAACACAAACAAATTTTGCAAAAACTGAAAGACAGCAGATTTTGGGTTTTCTCATAGGTTCAACATTCGCTAGGATTCCACTCGGCACCCTGACCCATTACCACCAGACCTTTAGAGTAGTTCCTGTGTTTGTACCCATAGGTCTGGGATTGCTTTTCTGACAATCTTTAAATTATGAGTAATATTTTTTTCTATTACACATAAAATGTTTCTCTCTTCCTGGACAGTCTAATTGTCTTCTGAGTTCTCGTTCACCTTGCATTTTTGTTACACCCCTCTGTCAGACAATCTACATAAAACTCCTCCTCGGTGCTCTCTCAACCCTCTGTCAACCCCGTTCCTTAGAAGACAATGGAAAAATGGACAATAACAGCAGCAGCAAATCCTAATGATCTCGGAAGCCTGGATAAAGAACACTTCAGAAAAGAAGAGACTTTAAATGCTTTGAGATCATTAACAAAGTGGTGAAATTTGTGAGGAAGGTGGGAGAAAAAACAGTCTTTCTATTATTTGCTAGATTCACAGGCTCTAATTCTTCACTTCCCTAGCTGAGCTTTAACTTAATTATAAAACAAAATCTATAGCCACAGCCAGGCTTAGAGGTAGAGTCTGTACAACTAATCAACTTTAATTCCCTGGGCTCGATTTAATTACAAAACGACATTTGGTGCAGCTGCTAAACACTTACCAGGTGACCACATGATAATACTGGAGTAGTATTTACAGGTCTCCAGCTTTTGCACTGATTCTCACAGCACAATTATGTTTCAGTTATATATAAATTTGAACAGCCTCTAGGATTTATAATAAAACATTTTCTTGATTTTATACATTCCTGTAGTTGAGGCAGTTAAAACACTGAATTGCATGACAACTAATATATGTCAGGGAGTAAAATGTAATGACGGAGGAGATGTCCTGATAATGAACAATAATAACAAACTGAATATTAACAACACATTTCTTACCTTTTAAAATTCATTCTGTTTGTTAGGTGGACAAAGTGAAACCAGCTTATGTATACTGAGTTTCAATTTGCCTTTTAGGTTACAACATACATTACTTTCCAACATAACTAGACGTATCTAACTCATTCTTCTTCTTGTTCTTTAATGTTCCAGAAGACAATTTAGGAAGTGATTATATGTGCTACAAAATATTTTTTAGCTGACAGAATTAAAATTAACCACTGTTGTTTTTAAAATAGCCACCTCCCCTAGTAGATTTCAAATATATTCAATTTGCACAAACATCCAGGAAGACCACTGCAATACGTGAGATCTGATTTTTCATTTTATAATATTTAGGCAGAGGTTCCACGCACAATTAACTTTTCATCTTAAGAGATTTTTTCAACCTAGCCCATGCAAATATACTTTTTATAATATCTGGGATCCCAGTTCCTCCCTAGGTCTATAGGAGGATAAGAAAAATTATTTAAATTGAGGAAAAGGAATCAAGAAGCAGTATCATTATGGAAGTCACTAACGATACTAAAATAAATGTGACCCTTACTGTTTCTACAGCAACTCAGATAGTAATATAGAGTGCCTTTTAATTCATATTAGGATTTTAAGCACAACAGAATGCATTCCATTTGCTCTCTTTTTCCTAGATGTTAATCTCCTTTTCTTTCCCTTTAGAGTAGAACTGAGTAAAAGCTAAAGAGAGGATGTATCATAGCTAATTATATCTACAGAGAAAAAGGCGGCATTCATCGCAAAATATCTGGGGCAATAATCCCCTCATCACCTTCCAACTTCAAGTGCTGGTTCAGATTTTACCTGATGCTGTCCTGCATGACTACCTTGGACCCTGGACAAAGACAACACTGTAGGTTTCAAAGTTGAAAGGCTAATTTCTCAGTACTAGCAGTGTCTGTCAGTCTCTTACCCCAGAGAGTATCTTTCTCTACTGAGCAGTGATTGAGTCACAGGAGGTAACAATTCTGCTTGCTGGAAGAAAATAGGATGGAAGGAATGACGACAGTTACCAGATGTTCCAGTGCCCCTGAGGGGGCACCAGAATGTTCCTGCATATGCTGTAAACAGCATCAACTGTCAACCATGGGACCCCGGGGTGTGGTGCTCATGCTGCTCTGATGTGCAGAGTCTCAGGATTCCAGAGTTGGAAGAACCTTGAAGATGCTCTTAGCCAGAGGTTTTACACTACGTCTGGGGGAGTTCTTTGTTTCCCAAGTGTGATTCAGGCATTGCTGAACAATAAGGGGGAATCTCCCTGAAACAGTAGCAGCACTCTTGGAAAGAATGTAAAGAGCTTAAGTCAGGGCTAACAGCAAGACAGGATATTTTATCCAACAAAAATCAGTCGTAAAAGTCCAAGGTAATTCCTAGAGTTCAAGGAAAGAACTTTGTGGAAAATCCCCGTCCCAGTGGCTCTATGACACTCCTGGAAGGGAGGCCCTAGAGCTCAGAAGGTTGATTCAGGAACTCTAGGCTGCAATAGGCCTCGTGGCTTGGAAGTGTGGAAATTAAAATACATTACTAGGACACAGTATCAGGGTGGGAGATGAAGGCTTCTAAAGGCAAGTCAACCAATGCTTACAACCCTTCTTTATTTACATATCACTTTCCATGGCAAATAGGAAAAAAAAACTCTTAGAAAAATGTTACCTTTCCTTGTTATTTTAAAATTTGTCAATTTTACACATTGCCTTGATGATGGTTTCTTATTCTATGTTACCTGTTTTCAAAGTAAAGAATACCTTATGATTGTTCAAGACCCTCTCCACAGCCACCATCAGGAAGGAAGGGAGGAAGGAAGGGAGGAAAGGAGGGAGGGAGGGAGGGAGGGGAGGAAGGGGCAGCTATTTCTGTGTTTGTAAATGGAACCAGCTATGATGTGAGAAGACATGAGATTTTAACATAAGGAAAACCGTATCTCCAGGGTCAAACAGACATCCATAAAAGCAGGATAGATAATCTTTCTCACCATCACTGTTGATGCACACAACCTCTTGAATTTGAGTGCCTGGACCACACTCCCTTCCATTATCTGGTTCGCAGTCTCCTAGCCTCACTGCTTTCCAGTCATAGCAGGATGGCTCCTCACAGGGAATGGCTTCCAGTAAGTGAGGGCAGTTCCCAGCGCCCCCAGAGCCTCCAGTGGGCTCATTGGTAATGCGCCGTTTCCTCAGTTTAAAACCTGAATTGTTGGGGAAGGAAAATATTTACTGTTACCATCATGCGTTGAATATTTCAGAAGGCTGAATGAAACTCCAAGTGAAAGCTGGATGAGGGTAGAGGGTAGAATTCATATCTGCTTTAATCACTAGTGTATCCTCAAACTCTAGTTTAATATGAGCTCATTAATAACTTATTAAATGAATAAATGAATGAATAAACAGAATGGCCAAAGAGGGACTTTTGGTGTCAGCTTACTACAGTAAAAGTAAAGCAAGAATGGGCTGGAGAGAGAGAAAGAGAAAGAGAGACAGAGAGAGGTGATTGGTTGATTTGGAAAGTCTGTAGTTGTAAAATGTTCAAAGACACAATAAAATCTCAAGCTATTCAGAAATATTCATGACCAGACAAAAGTGCTATTACTTTGAATTCCTCAACAGGATCACCTGGTTAAATCTGAAAAGGAACCTCTGAGAAGTTGGATGGTTTCAGGAAATTGTCTCTTGAAGACTTAGTTGAATTTAGAATCCCCAGAAATTTGAATTCCGGATATAAACCATCTGGGCTCTAACAAGGAGTATTCAAAGTCCTGCTCTGTGCTTTAATAACACCTAAGTGCTGCCCTTTCTGACAATGTATAACAAAATTAATAAGTCTGTCTACTGCTATGTGAATATATTAGAATCACTAGAAAACTGTCCTTTGAAACAAAGTAGAAAAATGTTTTCAATTACTAGATCATGTGAAAATTACTCTACCATGCTGAACATGTAGTAAACAATTGCATTTATTCTATTCCTTTTAGATATATTGCTTGCATCATAAAAGCAATATTCATTATTTGTTTGTTTACATTCAAAGTAATAAGTAGTTCTGTTTATTAGGCACTAGCTACAGGTCAGGCAATGAAATAACTGCTTTATGTTTAATTCATTGAATCTTTAAAGAAAACTTGGGTGCCAGATCATATTACATCCCTTTTACAGATAAGGGAACAAAGATTTAAATAAGTTAATTAACTTATTTAAACAATAGAGGACAGACTAGGTTTTGCAATCCAGGTCAGCCTGACACCGCAGCTCATCTTAACCACTGCACCAACTGCCTCAGATGCTCTCCATCTGTTGTCTAAATTAACAAGCATCTTGCCTACGTTCCGCAGTTTTAATCTTCTGGTATCATCACCAGAATAGGTTTATAATTCTTTTGTGCTAAAGATCAATACTCTTTAGCCATTCTGGAAAATACTGCAAATGAATGATCACAGGAACACAGAGCAGCATTTGTTAATAATTCATGGTTTGACCCAATTGATGGGAGTTTTAAGCATGCCATTTTAGTATTACATACCTTTTTTGCCTTGCTGGTCATTACAATTTTCGTAAGTACAAGGTCCCCAAGCTGTCCAAGGTGAAACCTCACATTCAATAGGACAGGGAATGTGGCACAGCTGTGTCGTATTAGGGGTAGGGCCAGCGCATGATTTCAAGTCCACTGGTTTTGAGGCTGTTTGGAGAAAAACAGAGGTTCCTTAAGAATTAAACAGATTGTTATGGTCAATAATATGATTTTTCAGAGCAGTTTTGTCTATGGTGAAGGAAAATGCTTAAAGAAGTGCCACCAAGACATTACTCGAATGCTTCTCAGCTCCATCCTGAGAATAAAAGGAGAAGGAGTGGGGGGAAAAGAGGCAATGTCGTATAGTCAAAGGAAACTGGGCTAGAAGTCTTGCAGATTGTTTGATCACCAGCTTCACCACTAATTAGTCATGCAATTAATAATGCTGAGTCTAACTTTCCTAGTCAGTAAAATAATCCTTACAGTTAATTTTATTTCTAAAATTTTATAGTTAGGTTCTAAAAAAGTAGAATTTAGAGGACTGAACAGAGTAGGAGGGGAACTACAGCTATAACGTATATGGAAAAAATCTCCACTGAGTGGCTCTGGCAGAGCAGTTCCCCTTCCCTTTTGGTCTGCAGAAAGGTAACTGATGGATCTGATGAAGGAAGAGCTCAGGCCACCAAATGAGGCATCTCTATCTCCAACTGCATGACTCACCAGATACTTTCCAGAACTTAAAAGAATATACTATTTGCATATGTGATCCAAAGCTCAGAATTGCTAAGGGGACAAATTTATAATTGTCCACATATGTTCATGAGTTGACCAACAAACTGTGTATAAATACTGCTAGCCCTTGCTTCTCTTCTACTATGATGACTGCAGTTTGGCTATCTTGTACAGCACATATATTTGATAGTTAACGTCAGAAGGTGTCCACAGTTCTGGTTAAAAATGACTAAGTAAGAATGATACTTAAAACTTTATGGACATCAGAAGAGAATCAAGTTTACTACTGTCATAAAATTTTTGAGAAGTAAATGTCCTAAGACACACATTTCCTTTAATAAAAGCTAGCCCCTGTTACTCTCTGATGCTTTGAAATGCCCATGCATGTGGCACAGAAGCCTGAAATAATAAGAGGTCTTAGCTAATTCTTATTCTCTTTATGTAAAGGACTATCAAATTCCAATTGCATGGGATTGCATATAGAAGCTCATAGAGAAAATAAAATATTTTCAACTATATTATCCTAACTTTTAAATAAAAGTACTAAATATATCTGCTTGTAGTATAAACACTAAAGCAAACTGTAGGTACTTGTATATCCCTCAACTTTCTGCACACACAATCATAAATGCTACCTAAAGACTAATATATTAACTCCTCTTTCTGCCACAGCTTTTCAGTTCTGAAAAATATTCTATAGATTTTGTTTCTTATTTTTTCTTCCTAGCAGTACTTATTTTCATCCCCTCCCACTCTCCAGCCCCCCCACCCCACCCCGGAACACACACACACACACACACACACACACACACACACTGCAGTGAAAATAAATGACTGGCCATCCCTAATTTGCTTAGCATGAGCACCAAGTGCATTCTCACTTAAGTTTATCAGAATTGTTGCTAATTTCTATCATAACATTAGGCAAAGCCAAAAATGATTAATTGGATTGCTTTCCAACAGTGAAAGTGCTTGGCACACTGATGACAGAAAATACAGGAATAAATGTTTCATTTCTCTGAATATAAAAAAATGACATCAGTGATATATATCTCACATAAAACGATTTGTTTTTAATATTGTTACAGGTGTAAGAGTCTTGTGATGGTTAATTTCATGTGTTAACTTGCCTGGGCTAAGGGATGCCCACATAGCTGGTAAAGCACTGTTTCTGGGTGTTTCTGTGAGTGTGTTTCTGGCAGCGATTAGCATTTGAATCAGTAGACTAAGTAAAGCAGATTGCCCTCACCACTGTGGGTGAGGCATCATCCAATCCACTGAGGCCTGAATAGAACAAAAAGGTGAAGGAAGGGTACATTCCTTCCCTTCCTGAGTTGGGATATCCATCTTCTCCTCCCCCCTGGACATCAGAGTTCCTGGTTCTGGGAAACTGGGAATTATACCAGTGGCCCACTCCCAGGATGCCAGGAGCTGATTCCTATAATAAATCTCCTCTTACATATCTGTATATATACTATTGGTTCTGTTTCTCCAGAGAATCTTGACTAATATAAGTCTACAGTATGAATAAAAACTCCTATAACTGCAAATTAACATAAGTAATTCCTTCACTTGTTGAATCCTTCAGACTATCATTTAAATTAGTGGTTATATGTATAATTACCCGAAAAGTCTCCATTTTTTTCCTTTCAATTAACTAAAAGTAACTTTAGTCTTTAGTGTTACTATATAGTTTTGGAAATTACAGTTACTATAAAGGGAAGTCTACTGAGCATGCAATTGTGAGAACTATGATTACAGCCTGAAGAAATATATTTTATATATAAGGTTGAAAACTGTAGGAGGAAAATACAGTTTTTATTAAGGAAAACGGTACAAACATTAATTCCTGCCCATTTTTCTAAAGCTTAATTTTAGCTCTTGGTGTATTTTGAATAAATCAAATAGAATAATCAGTCACAAATTCTCCTTGAGCTATTAAAAGAGAAATGTGATGAATAAAGGCTTAAGGAAGTATTGATTGAAGCAAAATACTCTTAAGATCTTCTGCTAAGCTGAGCAAATCAACATTGAGATAATACGGTCCTTGAAAAATAGACCAACTAAAAAGTGGCACTTGCTATCTGATTCTACAAGGATTAAACCGTAAGCTGCTGTGACTGCTGACCTTCAACATACCCTGAAAGGAGTGCAGGGTGGAGACCAGGAAGGAGGCACCCTGTGCTCTGGGAAAAACTGGCAAAACAGGCCTTCAGATAGATATTTTCAGGAGAAGATTTTATGAGCCTAATTCTTGCATGTCCCCATATCTGAAATGGCACTAAAATCCTTCATGGTGATGTCTGCTCCTCGTGACTAGCAGCAACCTTCTGCAAAAACGTGTGCTTGATTGCATGTACTCCACCCCCTTCACCAAAATCACATATATACTGACCTTCCCCCACACCTCTTTGGAGCAGTTTCTGAGAACTATCTGAAATGCTATCTCTTGAGCCATAGTCCTCATTTTGCCCCAAATAAACTTAACTCACAACTCTCAACATTGTACATTTTTTTTCAGTCGACAATAGCCTCAATTTTACAGATAACTTTCTATCTATCTATCTATCTATCTTTCATTAATCAAAGAAACACAGGGGGAGAATATTTTCTGTATGATTCTATTCCTTTGGTGATTTTCATTATAGGTTTTCTTATCCAGTATATGCTAATTCTTTTTTTTTTGCATTTTCAATTTTTTATTTAAAAAAACACTGTAAATAAATGTTCTCGGCCAGTTTTACAAATATGAGTCACACAATTATTGATCTAACTGGTGGGGTTCTATCTTAGACCTTCCCTGGCATACAAAGAGTTGGCAAATGTGAGGCTACCACTTCAAACCTCATGCCCATAGCACAGACTGACCAGTGGAGGTACCAGGACCAAACTACAGCCAGAAAAAGAGAGGGCCTTGGGTAGTGAGAGCACAGGTTCAATAGAGTCAACTCTGTGCTTGTAAACAGTATATGCTGATTAATGTAAATCACAGATACTAGTTGAACTCCTCAAAAGTGGTCTTTTTGTTTTGGCAATTGCCCAAGATTTATTTGGAATCAGTGTGATTAAATAATGAAGTAAAGAACAGACCCAGGAGATCTTACTGGGTTCTAGTTTAATCTGTGGGATATAATTCCCATAGTTTTGTATTACATAATGTAGTGTTTATTGCTGATCCCTTGTTCTCAAATATTGAGAACTAAATTTTCTAAAATGGCCCAGTGATTATTCTTATATAATTTTACTAGAAATTATAAAGAAATTGTTCATCCAGTACAAGTTCCAAGGAAGTAGATATTAGATTTTTTTGACTTATTGTTGATCTCTTGAAAATAAAGGAGACCTTTTATTGTTCTCATACGACTTAAAGGGTTTTCAATTATATGTACTTTGTACGCTTCACAAGGTCATAAAAGAATGTCTGAACTTCTCAGGACTTAATAAAACAAACAAAAAAATAAAACTGGTACATTTTTGTAGGTAGGTCTGAAATACTTTTGTATTTGTATATTTAGAGTATTACGATGGAAAAAAATTCATTATAGGAGGTAAACTTAAATCCATCTGTTTCCAGTAATGTGGCCAATGAGGTATTCTGAAAATATACTCACTGTATAATCCCTAAGAACAGTGAATATACAATTTTTTGAATTAAATGTTTTATTCTGAGATAATTATAGATTCACATGAAATTGTAACCTCACAGAGATCCCATATACCCTTTACCCAGTTCCCCCCAAGAGTCAGATCTCACAAAACTATAGTATAATACCACAATCAGAATATTGACATTGATACAGCCAGGGTACATGTACTGGGTTGAATAGTGCCTCCCCCCACTCAAATTCATGTCTACTAAAAACTCAGAACATGACCTTATTTGGATATAGGGTCATTGCAAATGTAATTAGCTAATGAGGTCCTACTGGATTCAAGTGAGTCCTAAATCCAATGACTGGTGTCCTTATAAGAAGGCTATGTGAAGACACACAGAAAAGAAGACACTGCAATAATGGAGAAGATGGAGTGATGAAGCTACAAGGATTGCCTACAGCCACTTTGCTCCTAATGTTAGAGGCAAAGAATTCAGTCTTTCGCCATTAAGCATGATGTTACCTGTAGGTTTTTGTAGATGATCTGTACCAAGTTGAGGATGTTTCTCTCCATTCTTATTTTTCTGAGAGTTTTTATTATGAATAGGTGTTGAATTCTGTCAGATGCTTTTTCTCCATTGTTGGATGTTATCATGTGATTTTTTTTTTCTTTAGCCTGTTAATATGGTGGATTATATTAACTGATTTTCCAATATTGAACCAGCCATGCATCCCTGAATAAACTGTACTTGGTCCTATATATACATTCTTATAATGTATTATAAGAATATAGAATAATGTATTATAAGAATATAGAATAAGAATTATATACATTCTTATATTATAAGAATAATACATTATTCTTATAATGTATTACTGAATTCTAATTGCTAATATTTTTGTTAAGGATTTCTGTATCTGTATTTATGAGAGATTTTGGTCTGTAGTTTTCTTTTCGTTCTAATATCTTGGTCTTTGTTCCCTCTTTTCCTATTTTCTGGATAGAAATGATCTGTTTCACATTGAGTGAGTTACAGTAGTTCATAGTTTTTTATTTTGATTTTTAAAATTCCTTCAATTTAGTCTAAGTTGTCAAATATATGTTTATAAAGCTGTCTGTGGTATTCCTCTGTTATTCTTTTGCTGTCTGTAAGGTCAATAGTGATACCCTCTGTTTTATTCCTGATGTTGGTGATTTGTGTCTTCTCCCTTTTTTACTTTAGCAGTCTTGCTAGAGTTTTCAACGTTAATAGTCTGTTCAAAGAACCACCTCTTTGTTTCACTGATTTTCTCTATTGTTTATGTTTTCAATTTCACTGATTTCTGTTCTTATTTTTATTATTTTCTTCCTTTTGCTGGCTTTCATCTTATTTTGCTCTCTTTTTTCTTGGTTCTTGAAGTGGGAGTTAGATCATTGATTTGTGTCTTATCCTCTTCTAATGTAAGCATTTAGTGTTATAAATTTCTTTTTCAGCACTGTTTAGCTGTGTCTCACAGATTTTTATATGTTATATTTTCATTTAATTCAGTTCAAGTATTTTGATTTTCTTTGAGAATTCCTCTTTCACACATGGCTTATTTAGAAATGGGTTGTTTCATTTCCAAGTGTTTGCAGACTGTTATCTTTCTGTGATAGAATTCTAATTTGGTTCCAATTGTGCTCAGAGAACACACTGTGTATGATTTAAATTCTTTGAAATTTGCTGAACTTTGTTTTATGGATCAGGGTATGGTCTATCTTAGTATATGTTTCATAAGATACCTGAAAAGAAGACGTATTCTGTTGTTGGAGTGTTCTACAAATGCTTAATAAATTCTGTTGGTTGATGTTGTTGAGTTCTTCTGTATCCTTGCTGATTTTTGTTTGGGGAGTAGAATGTTGTCATCTCCAACTTTAATTGTGGATTTGTGTATTTCTCCTTTCAGTTCTATCAGTTTTTGTTCACATATTTTATAGTATGTTGTTTAGTGCATATACATTTAAGATTTCATTATCTTCTTGGCGAATTGACCCTTTATCATTATATAATGTCCTTCTCTGTTTCTGGTAATTTTCTTTGCTCTGATGTCTAATTTATCAGATATTAATATAGCCACTCCTGCTTCTCTTTGAATAATATTTTCATGATTTATCGTTTTTCATTATTTACTTTCAACCTGGGATATTGCTATATTCGAAGTGAGCTTCTTGTTGAATGTGTATAGTTGGGTCACACTTTTTAATCCACTCTACCAATTTGTGTTTTTTCTCCTTATAAGTCTAATTTTTTTATAGGTACAGAATATATTTTAATTTTCATATTGTGTTAGAAGCAAATTAAAACATTGCCTGAATAAGCATGTGTTAGGGTCTTTTAAAATCTGCTCCCACTGGCGTTTCTGAGTGGTTGTCTTCTCTCACTCCAAGTCTGAGATGTGGGAGGCAAAAGGAAAACCAAGGGAACTCAGTGTCTTGTCATTTCTTGAGTCTTAAAATCTCTAGCTTGCCTGCCTCCCTCTCCGACTTTCAGAGTCATCTTAACGGTCTGTTTACTATATAGTGTTCAGGATTTTTTTTTAATTTAGTAAGAGAATTAGGAAAAATTACATCTTTTCTATCTTCCTGGAAGCAGAAGCCTATATGTTATTTTAAAAATAAAACCTTTCAATTTTATAGCTAGGATCACAAGAAAGGAAAATCCTCAAATGATTCCCCAGATCCACAGTATGAATCTGGTATGGTACCAGAGTCCTAAAGCTGGCCTCTCCCTTGAGGCAGTACTGATCCCAGGTCATAGTACTTGCATATCCAGAGTTCTTTAATTACCAGGGACAAAGGAAGGCATTTTCAGACAGAAAATGAGAGTTAAACTATAACAAACCATCATTAAGGAAATATCTAAAGGATTTATTTCTCATACAAAGGAAAGTGAACAGAGAAGCACGGTCTAAGACGCCAGATGGAATGGTGGCCAAAGAAAATATTAAATGTGAGTAAAAGTAAACGTTGACTGTAAAAGCATAATTATGATGATTTAATAGGGGAGTGTGGTAGGCAGAATAATGGTCCCCCAAAGATCCCATGCTTTAATCCTCTGAATTTGTGAATATGTTATCTTAATGGGAGAAAGGACTTTGCAGCTGTGATTCAGGGTTCAAACCCTGAGATGCGGAAACTATCCTGGATTATCTAAATTGGCTTAATCTAACCACATGAGTCCTAAAAAGCAGAAAACCTTTCCCAGCTGGTCAGAAAGGTGAGATGGAAGAAGAAGGAGGAGAGATTCAAAGCATGAGAGGTACTTGATTTGCCATTTCTGGCTTTGGAGGAGAGGGGTAAAGGCCAAGGAATGTGCCCTCTAGAAGCTGGGGACAGTCCCTAACTAGCAAGGAAATGGAGATCTTACTTTTCCAACTGCAAGAAACTGAATTCTGCCAACAAGCCGAATGGGCAAGAAAACAGATGCTTCTCTAGAGCTTCTAGAAAGGAATGCAGCTCTGCTAAGCCCCTGATTTTAGCCAGGTGAGAACCATGTCAGACTTTCGACCTACAAAACTATAAGATAAAATGTTAAGTTTTTGGTAATTTGTTATGGTAGTGATAGAAAACTAATACAGACAGTTATAAACAGCAATATAGAACTAAAATACAAGACTACATAATATGTAAGTTGGTGAAAGGTAATCAGAGGTAAAGCAGTTTAAAGCCCTTAGCAAGGTAAATATATTAATTATAGATTGTATTCAGTTAGGTCTGGACCTTAATATTTTAAGGTAATCTCTTTATATAAATAGGATAAGAATGTGTAACTTCCAAACTAAGGGAAACAATGTAACAATAACAAAACCGTTGCAATAAATTCAAAACAAGGCAAGAAAGAAGAAACAATAAAACAGAAAAAATGTAACAAGGAGAATAAAATAAGATGGAGGAAATGAATGCAAGAGTATAAACCACTAAAAGTCAAAGATTATCAGACTTAATAAAAAAATAACATCTGAAATGACATTTTATATCCACTAGTTTATCAAAAAACTTAGATGTTTGACAATACCAAGTGCTGGAGAAGATGCGAAGCAGCCAGAGCAGTTAAACACTGCTGGTAGAAATTCAAGTTGTTTTACCCATTTTGGAAAATAACTTGGAATTTTCTAGTATGTTTGAAGACAGGCATACTCCCAGATATATAGTTTGGAAAAAGCTATCAGACATCAGACATTTACCTCAGGAGATATTTATAAGAATTGTCACTGTAGCATTGTTTATAACTGCAAATATCTAGGAATAACTCAGGTATCCAACAAAAAGGGAATGGATACTAAATTATGGTGTCAGTACTACGGTGTCAATACAATGCTATACAGAGGTGGAAATAAATAACTACAGTACAATCATTGATATGATGAAACCCACAAATATGTATCAAAGAGTGAAGAAAGCAAGCCAAAGAAGAATATATACTAAATCAGCAGTCCCCAACATTTTTGGCACCAGGGACCAGTTTCCACGGAAACTGGTCCACAGCCTGGGGGTTGGGGACTCCTGTACTAAATGATACTATTCATATAAAGGTTTAAAAAGCAAGCATTATCATCATGTTTTGGGATAAATACATAAGTCTGGAAAAGAGGAGAGTGGCCACCGTTGTCTGGGAACTGACCTGATCTTTTCAGTTAGGCTATGACGGAGTAAGACAAAAATAAGACTACTTCATTTGTCTAACTAAAAATAAGGTCACCGTGGGAACAGCCAAAATATCAAATATTCCCATCTCCCAGCTAATATGAGTGAGTTCTGCTTCTTTATCAATTACAGCCTGAGACTCTCTCTAGTCTTTCCTACTTCCAAATAAGGTTTTTTAAGATACCTGGTTATAGAATTACTCTTGCTTCCTTACAGCATTCAATCCACAGCAAAGCCCACTTATTTAAAGCCCCCTAAAATAATTACTTAACTGAAGCCCAAATCCTAATATAAGTGCTTTCTGACACTCGTACTGAGATGCCCCTTTTGCCCAGGGTGTGGGCTCTCCCTTGCTGCAAAAAGTAATAAACCCAACTTGTTCAAACACAGGTGTGTACCTGGTGGTCTTTGGCTGAAGAGCATGGGCATGTCAAATACACAAAGAAAAGCAAGGAATGTTAAACATAAAATTGAGAATAGGAGTCCCACATTCTGTGATGGAGTGGATGTGATTTATTTAATGACAAATGCTTACTGGCATTTACAATGTACCAGGCAATGTTATGGTGCTCCAAGTACTTAACAAATATTAATTCATGTAATTCTCTCAAAACCCCATGGGATAGGTATTTCAATTATTCCCATTTGGGGTGGTGGTGGTGGATAATTATTTCCAAATGGGGAAACTGAATATGGAAAGGTGAAGTAACTTTCCCAAAGTCACACAGCTAGGAAATAGTATATTTTGGACTCACATCCAGGCAGTTTGGTTCCATAATCTTCAGTGTGTACTTCTAAGTACTACTCCATGCGATCTTGGAAGGATAAGTGAGGGAGCTTCAATAATATGTAACAATATGTAATGACACACACACACATGCAAATACATTTGAAATAGGTCATAATGTATTAAAGTACAGTTAATGGGGATGATTAATATTGTATATGTATGTCATAATAGTAAAATGAGGCTATCAAGATAATCCAACATCAGCCCTGGTGGTCAATCATTGAAAATTATTCTGACTTTCATACATCAGTTGGGAATGGAACTAAATTTTCATTCTACAAGATATCAACAACTAGCTGTCCAACTAAATTACTATTAAAATGGGATGTTCTACACCTATACTGTTAATAATAATAGTAAATACTTATATTGAATTTAGTAAATAAATTCTTTCAATCCTCACAGCAATCTCATGAAGTAGGTACAAAAGTAGTAATCCCAAATTTGGAGATGAGGAAATTGAGGCACAGAGAGATTAAGTAACTTGCCTAAGGTCACACAGCTAATTAGAGGTAGCTGGTATCTGACTTCAGAGACCATGCTCTTATCCACTTTGCTATATACTATGATATGACAATTAGTAGAAGCCGCGTTCTTCCCCCATTTTTTACTCCGACTCCTAGAAGTCTATAATATGAAGGGTGGCCTGACTAGAAGACATACACATTTTTTAAACAGTCTATTTGATTACTGTTGTGGGAGTGACAGAAGAAACTGGGAGTGATATTTATCTGGCAAGTGAGTCCTCAGTATTTTAATACGAAACATTTTAGATTCTCATCCATTTTTAATACTAAATTTTTGAAACTAAATAATTTTTGTTCTAATGCCTAAAAAATACACCACATGTGTATTTTAAACCTTTTTTATCATGAAAATATATATTTGGATTCTTAAAACATTTTAAATGACAGATCTCACACCCAGCCTACTTCAGACCTATTTGTACAACAATATGCCTTTTCTGAGTCATTCAAAAGATATATTAGGGTTCAAAGGTTGAGAAAAATGCAATAGGTTTAATAATTCATTCATCCATTTAGCAAAATGGCTGAGCATGTTAGGCATTCAAAGTCTCCTGATACTGTATTTATTTTCCACTGTCTTCCCTGAAAATCTATCTTTTTCTTGAAATAGCATTGCTTCTTCAAACAAGCTTATTTGATTGCTAATTCAAAATTACAAGGAAATTCTCTTGGATTTAAGTCTTAGTTTCAGTACAGGAACTGACCAAACACTATTATTAAACATAAGGATGCCTGATAACAAAAGAGATTCCAAAGATCTATAAATAAAATCAGTTACAAATGGCTTTCCTTTCCTCTGTTCTTATACTGCTCAATGTGTTAAGATAAATATTAGACGCCTACTCTGTGCAAAGCCCTGCCACTGTGTTAGGAACGTTATGCCGAAGGGTGCTATAGGGTCAATGGCAGTGGCAATGATGGTTTGTTTGTTTTTCTTAATTATTACAAGTATGTGATAGTAATTTAGGGTATATTTAACCAAAGTAGTTTGAATTCCACGAAGGTTGTATTGATGGTTTACTCAACCCTCACTTACCGCTAGATGTAAGAATTGATGTCAAGCAAATAAAGAAAGCCTATGTTCTGAAAATTAATCAAATTCTACATGTATCAGTGGTTGCTTAAAGCTTTTTGAAGATGTTCTTGTACTAAACTTTATTCACGGAAATTTCTTTTATCTTTCACAGGCTGGTATAGTTAGTGGGGACATAAAACCCATTTCCTTCTTAATAATAGAGGGCATTGTTTTAAGATAATACACTTATTCTGTAATCAATTTTGCAACCATATTTAAAACGATGGTTGAGAATTATCTCTCGGTATTTAATGTGCTTTGGAGCTTACTGCCAGTCCTTTCTGCCTATGATTAATTCATTATAGAGCTATTGTTTTGGATTAATCATTTCTTATATTAACACAAGACATATAGTTTACTTAGGAAGCATACATGATAGTCTTGAGTGCATTTTCTACACCATAATTAATGTTTTCAGTATCCGATGGACCATCACTGCTTCTGTGCAGCTCACGAACTGATAGCCGTGATTTTCATCCCCAGGCCATCCTGTTTGACCACAGCTTTCTTCCTCTTTGTGCTTGCTTGTGCTTGCTGTTTGGATAACCTCTTGAATTGTGTTGAGGTCACAAATCAAAACATTTGAGGCCACAAAACATTTTTTAATTTTGTTTTTCTTATATTAGACAATTTCAGAGCTAAGGTATTTGAATGGTCCCTCTGTTTGAAACTGTGGTATATTTACATCTTTCTGACTTCTCTGTTTGCTTATTCTTTGGGGGTTAAATCCCAGGCTGGCTCTATCTTGGTTTTAATAGTCAAGTGAAAGTTGCACTGGATACATGTCATAAATTTAGGTAAGGTTCTTCCCAAATATCCCAATAATGAATATTTAGGCCCAGATTAAAATAAGAAGAGAGCATTCCTCTTTCTTTTCTTCTCAGTTATATATTCTAGTTTTAGCTTTTCGATTATGGGTGTTAAGGAGACTGACGGTGGGGAAGGAGCTAGCCCATGAACACTAACAGTGTTGTAAACTTGACAGGCTGGGCAGACTTCTAAGAAAGCCGTCTTCTCCCTATAAAGGACTCCACCCACCCTGCGGCTGGTCTGCTGTCAGCACAGTTAGGAGGCACCAAGTCATAGGCCTGTAACTTCTTTTGCCTGCAGCCTTCACTCTGCTGTGCTGATGCCAGGGAGAGGACTGTCAGGTCCCTTCCTACTTCTCTCAGGAATTCTACTCAATCTCACAGGTGCCTCTGTTCCTTCCATCTTATATCAATATCACCCTAGCAAATAGAAACTCCTTTAGCCTCTGGATGGGCTCTCTCCTGGTTTCAAGGACTGACACAGGTTTTTCCTCTAGTTGTATATTCCACTGGTCATTTTAGGAAATTACAGAGAGAGGTTCATATGCCTATGCTTACAATGCCATACTCCCTAGAAAACGACTATCCTCGTGTCTTGACTCAAATAAAACAGAACTGTGCTATCCTTTTAAGTATTTATAGGGACAAACATATGTCAGGTAATTTCTCTCAGGGACCCTGATTCCTATAAAACAAGAACATTAAAAAATACATGGGACTGTTCAAAATATATACCTTCATAGCAATGTCAATCATATTAGGATTTAAATTTCACAAACTGTATCAACAGCTTGACGAGGACATCACTCTCCTAATACAGGGATGTACCATCTGTCATAACACTGCAGTATGAGGGTTTTTTTTTTCCTTTTTTCTTTCTTTTTTTTAAAATACAGGACATATTGTAGAATAATCTATATAAAAGTCACACTGAAATCTTCCAACAACACACTATTATTGACTCAGGTTACCATTTACAATGTCCCTAACTTGGAAAATAACATTAATAAATATTGTAAATTAAAATAAGCAGTTTGGAGCCTGTATGTTATCCACAATATAATGACAGAGAACCTTAGCAGTTAGAATTTCAAAGAACTGCAACTTTCGCTTTAAAAAGGGTTATTTAAAAAATTGGAATATCTAATCAAACAAGGCCTGCCACTAGCTCCAGAGACTTGCTGAGCTCCTCCAAATATAATTGTTCTGATGATCAAGTGTATTAGTCTGTTAGGGCTGCCATAACAAGATGGCACAGACTAGGTGGCTTGAACAACAGAAGTATATTTGCTCACAGTTCTGGAGGCTGCAAGTCCAAGATCAAGGTGCCGGCAGGGTCAGTTTCTGTGAGGCCTCTCTTCTGGCTGCCTTCTCACTGTCCTCACACAGTCTTCTCTCTGTGCGCTCATCTCTGGCGTCTTCCTCTTCTTCTAAGGGCACCAGTCCTATTGGATTAGGGCCCCACCCTTTTGATCTTATTTAACCTCAGTTACTTCTTTAAAGACCCTATCTCCAAAAAAAGTCGCACGGGCGGTTAGGGCTTTAACAAATGAATTTGGGGGGAACACAATTCAGTCCATAATACCAAGCTTGATGGGATACTGAAGAAAAAATAATCTGTGATAATGACTTAAGCATAGTCATATTCACTGGCATATTTTATCAACTTTTCCCTGTTCTTCTGGGGGAAAAAAATCTATGCTAAACTTGTACTCGCTCAAGTTTCTCCATAGCAGGTTGCTGCCACTATTACTCTCTACACTTTATTTAGAAGCAAACAGAGGTAAATACCTACAGTCTGAGATTTTCTGTTTTTCCTGAAATCTTCCATGCTTTTCTCAACATCTCCATTTACAGAATTCCAAGTGTAGAGTCCCATTTCCTGATCACTGCACAGACAGAGGATGAATTTGATAAAAGAAAAGTTTTATGGCTTTTCCTTCTAATGTCTTGGTGTTAAAAAATAAAATACAACCTGGAACACTGAGTCAAAGGCCAAAAGCCTGATTTGTGGGCAGCCTTGAACTGTAACCTCAAAACTACTTACCGCCTACAAACAAACCATTGTCATAATGAGTTACTTGGATCCAGGCCCACTCTGATTTTCTGGCCCACCCAGTTATTTTTACATATCTCAGACCTGATTCTTACTCTAATTACTTTTCTCTACTTAAGTCTTTGTAATTACTCCTAAATTTCCCCTTACACTTTGTCAGGATCAATATTTGTGAATACTTACTTAAGTAACTCACTCAACAAATGTCTACTGAACGCCTACTAGGTACCAGGCACATACTGGTACACAGAGATGCTCAGGATTTAGTAGAGAACAAAACAGATAAAGGTGTCAGCTTTCTTGCAGCGGAATACTCATTGAGGGAGTGGGGAAACCTAAAAGTAATAAGCTTAATAAACTACTAACTGGTATAGTATGGCATAAGGCAAAAAGGGCTATGAAAAAAGACAAAAGAGTAGAGGAAGGGGTCTGAGAGTGTGTGGGGGAGAGGTGGGCGATTTAAAGTAGGGTGATCACATCTAGCCTCTTTGAGAAAGAGACATTTGAGACAAGGATGGAAGGAGGGGATGGGGTTATTAGCCAAGCACAAGTCCGGGGGAAGAACATTCCAGGCAGAAGGTGTGGTACGGGAACTGCAAAGGAGGTCCGAGGGATTGGAGAAAAAGGAGAATGAGGCAGAAGCATGGGAGATGGGGTCAGGAGACAAGGGGCAGAAGAGGGAGATGGGCTTTTACGTGGAGTGAACTGCAGCACAGAGGCAGGGCTTTGAGCACAGGAGTGACACAGCCTGACCTGTGATTCTGAATGACTGCTCTGCTGCTGTGTTGAGAATGGATTGTGGTGGGACAAGGGACACCTGTCAGGAGGCAAAAGATAGTGTTTCAGACCAGGGGTGATAGTGGAGGTGAAGTGGTCAGATAAATATTGAAGGTAGAGCTTGAGGAATTTCCTGAGGAACTGATTGTGAGAATGAAAGAGAGAGACATCTAGAATGACTCCAAAGATTTTGGTCCAAGCAACCAATATCTAACTTTTGGTGGTCACTGCATCATTTTTCCTTGTTCTTGACCTTTTAGACTGTGATGAGTCTATTTTCTCACACTGCCTTTCAGAAGATCAGGATCCTATGCTCCATACAACGTTGCAATCGACAGGAATCCCAATTCCTCCTCCCTGTACCTCTATCCCCGCCCTGTTATGCTCTACCTCCAATTAATCCACCCGTTTCTGCAGCTGCCAGCTGTACTGGCAACTCTGGACTAAACTGCTGGGTTTGACATTTCAACAAAGTTTCCAAGATGTCTAGATTCCCCCTTTATTAGGCTATAACATGAGGGCTGCTAAGGTTCAGCCTATTCATGGTAAGACACATGAAATCCATGTTAAGACTTCTTGAAAAAAAAAAAAAAGCACTGAAGTTTCTGGCATTAAACTCTAGTATGTGTTTCTAAAAAAACCAACCGTCAAAGGTGGCTGAGTCACAACATCGCTTGTTGGAAAATGTCATCATGTAGCATTAGAACTTTTTGGAACATGCAAAGTTACTGATTTCTGGGTCTGGGGAGTAGAACCATGATTTTCAGGATCCATGCTTAACCTAACAAGAGTGACTTTTCAATTTTCAGTGCATGCAGCAATTACTGGAGGGTGGGAGTGAGGAGAGGGGTTGTTTTAAAGAAGCAGACTCCTGGGTACCATGACCAGAAATTCGGATGCACTACATTTGGATTAAAACCTAAGAATAACCTCAGAATATGGATTTTTAACAAGCACTTCAGCTGATTCTGATGCAAGTAATGTTCAGGTTACCCTTTGAGAAACACAGTGATGCAGGACTAGAGTTGAAGTTAACCACAGGATGCCGTATCACTGTGGCACTAAATGCTTATCTTTTAGAAAATGTCATTCATATTCCAGAATAGAGATGCACACACTCTTAAAGAATTGCTTGCTATTGTCTTTGGCCATAAGAATATTAAGAATTATTTCTTCAGTGGTATATTTTTTTCTATTGGTGGTGTATTTCTTCCTGGACATTTTTCTAAGCTTAAATCCACCTTTTAATTTATGGTAGCATGTAAACTGAGTTTGAATACTTTCCCCAAGTTTACACTATATTCTTTTAAATAAAACTGCTTGGAAAATGATACTGGAGATTTGAAAACATCTGCCATTGTAGATCTCAAGCCTCACTAGGAAATGCTTCTGGAGCTTTGATACTAGTGATCTCCTTGACTCATTTTTGTGGGCTGATAAAACTGCATCTTAGGGAAAACGGATTAATTGTGGGAGAAAGAGGGAGATCCCTAAAGCAGATTGGCTTGTATATTTTGGATATTAAACACTTATTATACAGGTGCTTTGCAAATATTTTCTCCCATTCCATAGGTTGCTTTTTCATTTTGTTGGTGCTTTCCTTTGCTGGGCAGAAGCTTTTTAGTTTGATGTAGCTCCACTACATCATTGTTTATTTTTGCTTTTGTTGCCTTTGCTTTTAGTGTCTAATCTAAAACTCATTGCCAAGGCCAATGTCACGGAGCTTACCCCCTATGTTTTCTTCTAGGCATTTAATGGTGTCAGGTCTCACATTCAAATCATCAATAAATTTTGAGCTGAATTTTTATTAATTATTAATGAACCTCTCTTACATTTTATCTCACAGATCTTAAACTTTTTAATCTCAACTTTATTTCTTTCACATTTATGTTTTTCTTGACTTCTAGCCTATATTAATGAAAATCTTATTTTTTTTTAATTTTTATTTTTTATTTTAATGGTATTTTGAGTATATTATTACCTCATTACTTTTCCTCTAAATCTTTCTGTGCAATTTAAAAACTCTACTCCTAATCTCTCCTATTATTATTATTTTTAAATTCCCTGTTCTTATATAGTTCAGATTTTTTTCCTCTGGAAGCAAAAATGAGAGACCCCGCAGCAATGTATATGGAGTGGGGAATTCTCCTTTTACTCTGCTGACCTTCTGATTAACCCCAAAGCGTCTCTCAGTGTTTTCAAATATCCCTTAAAAAAATGGAACGGTCTTGGTTTTTAATATTACACATCATTCAAAGTTTACATGAAGAGCTACATGTTTTAAAATCCATTCAACCTGACACAAAGAATCACTGAATGTGGGGAAAAAAAGAAAATGTCAGCCTTACAGCCCAAGCAAGCAGGGACTGTAGGCATGGGGGTGGGGAGAGGCTTTAACCTTCTGGCTTCAACTTGATGAAGGACCAGGTGGCATACAACCTGAAAAGAACTCTTGAGAGGATATTTAGAAGTGGATCCAAAACTAGGGATCTTGACTTATATGTATTTCGCTTGGTTCTTGTGTTCTGTCAAGTTGACTTCTGTCTCCAGTCTTGATGAATTCATCAAAGAACCCTCTTGGCTGTGGCATTTCTCAGCTCCATCCTCAGGTTAGAGGAAAGTTTGCCAGTGAGCTCAGCAGGATTTAAGTTGGAAGGCCACGTTCATTTGTGAAGACTCATATTAGGCCAGGTGGCACCAAATAAATCTGAGAAACCACAGATATGAGAAGGAAAGCTGATCTTTCCTCAAGACTATGGGTTTTGGTTCCACCAGATAAAGCTCTCTGGAAGAAATGGTGGAGGTGCCTCAGATCCTTTATCTGTCACCCAAAAATGAAATTAGGGATGTTATTCTGGGAGAAGGTAGAGAACTGGGGCCTAGAGGCACTTACTCAATTCCCAAGGTCTAAGCTGACAATTTTTTTCAGCAAAGACACTGCTTTATTATCTCTGATGAGATTTCAACCCTCATTTGTTATCTTTATTCACATGTATATATCATGTGTTTTTTCCTCTGGATGCTTTGAGAATTTTCATCTTCAGTGTTCAGAAATTTGAGTTTACTGTATTTTTGTTGTCGTTTTTATATTTATCCTGCTTGAGTTTTGCTGAGCTTATCACATATGAAAGTTGATAGTTTCTTTTTCAACAAATTTGAGAATATTTTGGCCTTTATTTCTTCAAATATCTTTTTTCTCATATCACTCTCTCTCTTCCCTATAATATCATTAATACATGGATAGTCTGATATTATTTCACCAATCATGGAGTCTCTCTTCACTTTTTTTCCCCTCTATCTTCTTTCTCACTGTTCTTCAGATCTGATCATTTCTATTGATCTGTCTTCAAGATCAATAACCTTTTCTTCTACTCAGATCCAATAATTTCTATTGATCTGTCTTCAAGATCACTTAACCTTTCTTTTGCTAGCACCAAGAAATAAACACAATGAATTTTTTACTGCAGATCTGTTACATTTCTGAATTTCCAAATTCTTATGTCTATTTTTCTCTTTATACTCCCATCTGTTCACTCTCCAAGACAATCTTTTCCTTTAAACCTTTGAAAATATCTATAATAATAGTTCCTTAAAGTCCTTGTCTGCTAACTGTAATATCTGAGTCCTCTCAAAGTATATTTCTACTGACTGCTTTTTCTTGATAACAGATCTCTTTATTTAATTTTGCACGTGGAATAACTTTTTTTTTCTTCTGGCCGCACTGTGTGGCTGCTTGCGGGATCTTAGTTCCTTGACCAGGGACTGAACCTGGGGACTGAACTAAGTGAGAGCACTGAGTCCTAACCACTGGACTGCCAGGGAATTCCTGGAGTAACTTTTTATCGTACTTTCTAGACTTTGTGAATGATACGTTGTAGAGAGTCTGGATTATGTCATCTTCCTTTATGAATTTTGTTCTGTCAAACAGTTAAATTGCTAGCAGATCCTTCTGATCTTTTCAAGCTTGGTTTCATTTGGATTAAGGCTTGTCTGGTTCAGATTTGAACTTGGCTGTGGCACTGTGGTCCTCACTCCTAAGCCATGAGGGCTGAGGTGTTCAACGAGTATTCTCATCCTTGCGGGGCTAGAACTTTGACATCTCCCAGCACTGCACTACCTGTTCTATCACCCCTCAGCCCTCAGCCTTGCAGCATAGGATCTCTGCTAGACTTCACGGAGTCTCAATCTGCACATGTGCAGCCCAGCCCTGGGACAAGGCCCCATGGGATATCCCCACATAGACACCTGGACTCCACCCCACTCCCCTCAGTGCAAATGCCCTTTCTCTGTACCCTGCCCTGAAATTTCCAGTCATTTCAGCATCCTAGAATTCAGATTTCTAACTCTTTAGTTCAGCAAGACCTGATGCTATGCTTGTCTTCATTTTTCCTACTCTGTGTTAGGAGAGGAGACCCTCCAGTAGAAGAGTGAGGTGATTGATCACCTCAAAATTGTGGTTATAGTTTTCTGCAGCTTGCTGTTTAATGTCTAAAAGTAGCTGTTTTGTAATTTTTGTCCAATTTTATAGTTATTCTTATTGAGAGGGTTCCAGTTACTCAATTATAGTTGGAAGCAGAAGCCTAACAATATGCTTGCTTTTCTGATGATTTAAAATATTTAGTTACCAGGTTTTGTGATATATTTCTAAATATGCATATCATAACGTTCATCTCTCTGGCTATCAAAGTAATAATTAGTTGGAAATCATATATACCAACCCTTGGAGGTCATTACTAAGTCTACTTATTCATTTACTCAACAAATATTTACTAAACAATTATTTTGTGTTGCCTATTCTGTTAGTGATTATTTCTCCCCTAAGTAGCTTCAAGGGATTTATTTTAACACATGTATTAAATAGATCATGGAACTTGTACTATTCAGGTATATTGTACTCCGATATTGTTTTAAAACTTTTATTTATTCTGCCGTTACAAGAGTGTATGGAGGGGAGACAAGCACACCTGAGTGTTATGATTGGAGATGTCAAACAGGAAGATAAATATATGATTTTGTTCTTCAGAGGAGAATTTGTGAGAAGATATATAAATTTGGGAAGCCAAACAATACCTTAGAGTGCCAAAAAATATCACTGCCCAATCATCCTCTCTCACATCATCCTATTTTGATCCTCTGCATAGTACTTCTTGCTATCTGATAATTTCTTGTTTATCTCTTGGCTGATAGTTTGTCTCTTTCCATAAATATATAAACTCTGTGACAGCAAGAATCTTGTCCATGCTGTTTACTTCTCTATTTTCAGCATTTTAGAACACTGCCTAGACATAGACAGCATTCAGTAAATATCAGCTAAATAAATGAAAGAATGAATAACTTCCTGACATAGTAAATGGAAACAGGGACATTATATGTATAATTTTACTGTAATTAAATAGGAATAACCTTAATAAACCATTCACTCTCAGACATAATTACTTATTTAAAAGAAAGGCACATATTTTAAGAGAAGTATCACTTAGAGGGAAGGTAACTTTTTCTCAACATCAAACTGACTGACAATTAATAACCCTAACTCCATGGCATAGTGGTTAAGAGCACAGGTTCAGGAAGCAGACTTTTTGATTCACAACCTGGGTTATGATATTTACTAGCCATACACCTTGGTAAAATTATTTAATTTCTCTATACCTCAATATTATATAATAACAGTACTTCTTAGGCTTGTGGTGAAGGTCTAATTAACCACTAAATGTAAAACAGAACAATGTCTCACATGTAATAAGCGTCTATCATCTTCTCAATCCTCCTCATCATTATCATTATCACTTCAAGTTAACTCATTTAGGTCCATAGATTTACACTTGCAAATTATTTTATCTTGAAGAAGATACCAGAAAGTTAAACTGCTTCTTCTAAGAGATGGCATTAATGTCGAAGCTCGTCTCCCTTGCACCTGTATCAGATCTTTGCAATGGGTTAAGTGCTGGAATAGACTTAAGGACCTTTGATATTCCTTTATCTGTGTCTAAACTTTTTCTCTGTCCTACATCTAGTCAGCTCTGAACTCATCTCACTGTTCGAAGTGGATCATATTTTATTCAAGTTTATATCTTTGTCAAGCCTTTTGATTTTCTTTTAAGGATGCTAATCCTATTCTCACCTAGATGATGGCTGGAAAATGTGTCTCTGCATTTAAGTGCAACCAAACAGAAAGCAGAATAAAAGTACTCCAGATCCCTGTGTCAGGGGATGTAAGGGAACTCTCTGCCTCTCAATATCTATCAAAGCTCTGAGGAGGGTTGCCTGAGGGAATAGCTGTACATCTATTCATTTAGATATTCTGAACTCGATCCCTGGGTTATCCTGCTTAGCAGAGACCTATAAATCTGTACCGTATCACATTAATCCCTACTGATTTGCCTTTCCTGAGTTACACTTTCATATTTATGCTAGTGGCCTACATTGAGGAAAACTGCTTAAAGAAAAAGCTTCCTTATAAAATTCATTGTGGTGTTTACACTACAGATGTTAATGAAGTTGTAATGCAATATAGTCACACTATCCTCTTTAGGAAGCCCTACTGATGAATTCTTTCTGACCGTAAAACCAGAAATTATGCTTTTCCTTTACAACTGGTTTCTACTGTCTAATGGATGCTGTGAATTTCATAATTAACACACTATTCCTCTTTGCATTGGCTATCAAGCTTAGAGTTAAAACTATTGGTCCCACTTCAAGAAATTCACAGGATCTTATGGCACACATTTCGTACATTATCTTTATTATAGTCATCATTGGTTGGATATCCTCTTTCTACTAGTATTTTTCCTTTGCCCCACATTCCTCACCCACTTATCCTTAAAATGACTGTATCTCCTTTTATTTTATATATTTACATAAAACAAAGTGGGGCACAGGTATTAAAAATCACATAATACAGAAGATTTCTAACTGCATAGAATAAAAGCTGCTTGATAAATTCAAGTCACTCTCAAGCCATCAATATAAATTATCTTCCCATAAATAATATCTACTACAGGGAAATCTACATATTTTTACGGAAGACAATCATTACCCTCTCTAAAGCACACTGCACACAGCACAAATGCATATTGTCCACGTGGAAAGAATGACTACAGTTCATAGCCAATAGCTGCAGGCTTGATTCTGACAGTGGAAAGTCTGGAACAGAGCAGTTCTGTTCCACTAGGTGACTTAACACAATACAGTAAAGGTACCTTTTCAGGTGATGTATAGGAAATTGCCACTAATCAACAGCTCTTGACCTACAAAACTAACAATTTCATATGATTCAACACAATACTGGTTCACATGCCCATGGGCAAGACTTCATATTGACCTTATAGAACCATCTCAGGGAATGAATCTCTTAATTGTGTTGAATCGTAAAAGGGAATTAAATTATCCTTAATTTTCTTTCAATTTTCTGTTATAAGAGGCAGATCTCCATGGCATTTTTGTTTATTTTTGCAACAGAAATATCATCAGATAATTTAATATAATACAACTACTTTCAGTGATTTTGATAAAGTTGTGGGTGGCTACTGTACCCAGTTTTTTATTCTGAAGCAAATTCACAGGGCAGAGGAGTAGGACTAGATAGAATTTAGACTTGGAGTCAAAAAATGGCTCAAGTCTGTCCTCTGTCACTTACTGTCTTGGTATGTCTGCGAAAATTTACTCATGCATTAATAGGAAAACACTATCACAACATGTTAGTTTCTTTGCTTACTCCCTTTGCTATGAATTTTTGAAAGACAGTGAGAAATGGATCAACAGCTTTCTTAGTGAAAAACATGATTTTTTATTTTCAAAGTACTTCTGGAAATTCCTAATGGAGGAGGAACTTAATTGATCCCAGCCTTTCTAACCAGACCTAGCTGAGGACATGTAAAACAATAAGACTCTTTTGTAAATTTTTGCATCTGTTTATTAATATTATTTTGACCAAAAATGTTAAGGTCTCCCAGGCATAGTGCTGCCTAACCAATGTGGTTTTAGAAGCCCAGGAATCCTGTGTAACGTTAGGGGCAGATGGACCAGTGTGGCACAGGCTGAGCAATGATGAAAGTGTGCTTTTAGAGCAACCAAACAATCCCACGGTTATTGCAAACATTTCCTTCAGAGTCCTTTGGCAAGAGAGTGCTGCTTAAACTTCTCAAGGATTCAGTGTCACAAAGTAAGGGAAGCTGTAATTATTCTGTCTCCCATAAATACAGAAGTAAAATAAGCTCTATTTCTTTTTGCTCTGAAATAATACAAAGGAAGTCTACTTTTTCCAAGAAAGGAGCAATTTCATGTATAATGTAAATACACAAAAGGATTTTGAGACATACTGAAAACAGAGTCCATGAATTATACATCCTCCGTTATGTTTCTCAACTAGCAAGGCCAGTATACAATTACGCCTTTATTACATGCAAAATGCTTGGAGTAAAACTATCATTTAAAAAATTCCTCCCTTTTTCTCAATTTAAGCAGAAAAGTAAACACATAAACAAAAGCAGTTAATACTCATTTGGCATATAGTAAGTGCAAGGCCTTATGCTAGGATGTGTTTTACATATGTTATCTCATTAAGCCTTTGCAGAGGAAAGGAAAACAAAGGAGGAAAAGAATGAAGTTAGTGAGGCATACAGATTAATTCAAAATGAAACACTATAAATTAGATGTCTAGGAAGTAAACATCCTCTCACTGAAGGGCTTTTTAATCTCTCTTAAAGATATTTCTAAATGACACAATTCACAAACTACCCAGACCTCTGGTAAGAATAATGGATCAATTAAAATTTAGGCGGGAAAAAGTGCCATTCCCTCCTTAGAAGCTTAAAATCTTGGGGAGTTGGCATAATACTCATGAGGCAACTGTAAAAGCACAGAATTCTATGTAATCAAATGGTAACTTGTGTAATATAGTATAAGAAGGGCATAGGCTTTGGATGAAAAAAGATCACTGAAATCTTAACAGTGTGAAAAAGACAATTTGAAACAGGAGATATGTGGATAGTTGTGACAATGGTTGAAGGCATTTCAAGTCAGATAATAGAGAAGCAGCACGAGAAAAGGAAAAGAAATGTCACTGGTCTCTGTTGCAACAGGCAGGTGACCCTTGGCTTAGAGAAAGTTCTTGTCTATAGACAGACACAGCACAGAATCTGAAGCTGAGAACATGTAGCTTTGCTGAATATTGAAAATATGAAATTGTAAACTGATACATCAAAATCACATAATTACAATAATATGGATGGCTACTTTAAATTCTTAGGTTGTATTCAATATATAATTTTTTTCATAAATTAGTTGACCCACAGAGGTATTTTTAGTGGATTCCAGACTAATAATATGGATCCTTGTATTTCAAGTGTATTTTTGTGTGCAATAAATGGTGAAAGCTTTTCAAGATGAATCTGTTGTCATGGCTTCCTTTTCCCATTGCTATTCTACCCAGTTTATTTCCCTTTTTATTGCCCATTGCTTTTAGAAGGAATAAATATTAATGAGTTCAGCAATGTAGTTTGTACTCCTCTGTTAACACTGGTAAGAGTAGCTACTCCCTATTGAGCAATCATCAGCAAGGCAGGGAACAGCCCGCCTCAAACCACTTCTTGTACATTCTTAGATTGCAGGAGTGTGCCTCTGAAAAAAATGCTATTCATTCGCCAGTGCAGGTCCCTGAGTGTTCATTTCAAAATTCCTTCTGGTGCTATCATTCATCTACAACTGACTCGATGAAATATGTGCTTAAGGGTTACAAAAAGCACACGTAGTACAGTCACTTGATAGTGTCAGGTTATGTGACATTTTATCTAATGTTTTTCTTTCATTAATGGAAGGTCCTTTACTAACAGCTATGGCTTCCTTCCATCTTGGGTTACAGGTATAAAGTGAGATGAAACAGTATCTCAGTGTAAAGTGTTCTTCCTCACCAATTTCCTAACTTAACTACTAGCAAGGTACAGTGGTTTTCTAAAGATTTGCAGCTCAGGGACCTAAAACTAGGGCTCAGTGAACATAACTAAGACCAATATGAGAACTGAAAGTTCTACTTCACTTCTGAACACAAAGAGTGACTTTTCCCAGTCACTGCGTTCTCCCCAGTTTTATCTCTAGAACTTTGGGAAACCTGTTTTCAGGACACGAATGCCTGTGTTCTGTTTCTCATCTTAATGTACTGATTCTCTTTGGCTCTAATAGAGGCCAAAAATCTGTGTTAGAATTTGGGACAGATTCATTAAGAAACCCATGAGGCTTAAGGTCAGGGCGCTTCACATGCACAGGACCCTTCTGAAACCCTGACAGAGATCTTACTGATTTTGTATTTAGCTTTTTTTTTTTTTTTTTCAATGCATAAATTACATAAGCCTCGGGCCTCAAAAAGAAGGAAAAATGGATTTCCCTTTCCCTATCCCAGTCTCTCCCAAAGCTTTGGAAAGGGCCTTTTAAAAGGACCATCATGAGCTTCACGGTAAAATCATCTCCTAATTATAATCACCACGGTGCATTAAAAAAACCAGAGATTCCTGCACCCATTTCAGACCTACAGAATCACAATCCCAGTGGATAACATCCAGGGATTTTTGCATTTTCTTAAAGCACACAGGTGATTTTTAAACTACATTTTGAAAATATGTGATTTCCAGAAAAATAATATACCCAGTGAATAAGGGTAAAGGTTCTTTGTTAAGGATGGACCATGGTTGTAGTATATTTTCAGATTTTAACTGAAGAACCCCAAACTGGCATGTCTGTAGAAGTCTCTCCATGTTAGCCTTGTGAAGAGGCAACCCTGAACCTCCAGTAAACAAAGCCTTAATACGAGGTTATTTGAGGTTCGGTTATATAAGGTAGGTTCTAAGCTCCCTGACAGGGATCAAGTCTGCTTTTTAAAACATTCTACATTCAACATCTTAATCAGTGGTGCAACCTAACAGTTGCTCAGTATGTACTGAGTGAATGAAGGAATATCAAGTGAGATATCCAAATTTTAACACTTCATTGATCAGCTTGTGATCGATGTTCAGAAAAGTAACACGGGAGAACAGACACAGAATGAGTTTAACATTAACCCACTGACACATAAAAAGATGCTCAACATCGCTAATTATTAGAGAAATGCAAATCAAAACTACAATGAGATACCACCTCACACTGGTTAGAAAGGCCATCATCAAAAAGCCTACAAATAACAGATGCTGGAGAGGGTTTAGAAAAAAGGGAACCCTTCTACATTGTTGGTAGGCATGTAAATTAGTGCAGCCACTATGGAGAACAGCATGGAGGTTCCTTAAAAAACTAAAATAGTTACCATATGATCCCGCAATCCCACTCCTGGACATATATCCTGACAAAACTCTAATTTTAAAAGATGCATGCACCCCAATGTTCACTGCAGCACTATTTACAATAATCAAGACATGGAAGCAAGCTAAATGTCCATCGACAGACAAGCGAATAAAGAAGATGCGATACACACACACACACACACACACACAATGGAATATTACTCAGCCATAAAAAAACACAAAATAATGCCATTTGCAGCAACATGGATGGACCTAGAGATTGTCATACTGAGTGAAGTCAGACAAAGAAAGACAAATATCATATGATACCACTTATATGTGGAATCTAAAAAAAAAAATGATACATATGAACTTATTTACAAAACAGAAATAGAGTCACAGATGTAGAAAACAAACTTATGGTTACTGGGGGGAAGGGGAGGGGAGGGATAAACTGGGAGATTGGGATTGACATATAGACATGACTATATATAAAATAGATAAATAATAAGGACCCACTGTATAGCACAGGGTACTCTACTCAGTACTCTGTAATGACCTATATGGGAAAAGAATCTGAAAAAGAGTGGATATGTGTATAACTGATTCACTTTACTGTACACCTGAAACTAACACAACATTGTAAATCAACTATACTCCCAATAAAAATTTTAAAAAATAGGTAAACAACAAGGTCATACTGTATAGCACAGGGAACTATATTCAATATTATAGATAATAATGGAAAATAATCTGAAAAAGAATATATAATCATATATATATATATCATTCAGTTATATATATATAACTGAGTCACTTTGCTGTACAGCTGAAACTAAAACAACATTGTAAATCAACTCTACTTTAATAAAAAATAATAATATTAAGCAATCGATGCCATCTGTTCCTTCCCCACATTAAACACTTAAACTTCACAGCAACCAAATAATTAACATAGTGCCTTAATAAACACAATCAATACTCTCACTGTCATCGTATCATCATCATCATCATCATTTATGGTATCATTTCCTTTTAGAGTGGGCATTTGGGTCTTAAGTGTAGGTATTTGTTGTAAGTATTTCATTAGACTTCATATTGTTGGAGAAATTTCAATGTATCTAACCTATTAATATCTTTTTATATCATAAAATTATTATCTAGTATGTTTTATCCTTTCTAGCTTAATATCACTCACATATTTAACAGCACACCATCTATGACTTTGTCAAAGGCACCAACATACACAATGAATTTTATTATCTTCTCTGGGTAATAATTCCTTTGTCATTATTACCATTGTCTAAGTAATCAAACCAGTGTCATTCACCTTTCCCATTAGCAAACTGGGAAAAAAATGAGAATGATACAAAGGGAGATAGGTTTGAAATACTCATGAATTTTCAGATGTTTCCTTCAGTTTTAAAAGTTTAGTCATTCTCATGTTTCACTGAACAATATCAAGTTAGCAACATAATTTTTATTGAGTTTTATGTTTGTGAAGATTATCCTTCACTCTAAAAATACTGGAGAAAATTCTGGGCATTTTTGATTATCCAGTAAAATTTTCTATCAAATGCTATTTAATCAATCCAACCATTCAATCTTCTGGATAGTTTTGACACTGCACACATATATAACTTAAATCAATCTCATGTTATTTCTCTTGTTAAAATAAAATTTTCAGCTGCACTTTGTATATAAAGATGGCATTACTGCCTGGGAAATACAACGTGTGATCTGTTCAAGTATTTTCCAGCAGTGGTAAATGTTTGGACTGAGTAATCCACACTCTTAGTTTGATCACGGCAAAAAACTTATAATACAGTTGGTTGGCCTTATAATAATAACAAAAACAAAATGACTTTCTGTAATAACCTTTAACTCTGACATTTGAAAAGTCATATTTCTAGATTTTTAGTCTTTTTTATTTGGTATTAATTAGATCGTCTCTAAGAAAACAATGATTTTTTTTCTCTTGTTCAGTACTTTTATTGAATTGACTGATTTTTATTTAATCCCTTTTAGAAAAGTGTGTATATATATAATGTATTTTTATGTTAATAATTATTCTTAATTTTTTAACAGGCTTAATAACTTAGTAATATATAAGGGTGTTCAATATCTCTACACTTTCCCAAACAATATACTCCTTATTATTTCCTCCTGTCATATATCATTGTTGGTCATTAACTAATTTACAGTGTTTTAATCATGAAAATTATTGTTGTTGCTTCACACATATTTATACTTATTTAGATTACCCAGATGCTTACCAAATTCTTTGCACATCTTGAATTCTTCTCTTTCTGGGTTCAATTTCCTTCTTTCTAAACATCATTTAGCAGTACTTTCAGGAGGGTTTATTAATCCTTTCACTTTTGTCTTAATTTTGCCCATAGTTTTCAATGCTAGGTAGCTGGATAAATAATTTTAAGTTGATGGTTATTTTCCTTTCAGTACTTTCAATATATTATTTTTATTATATTGATCTTCTGTAGCAGTTGAGAATTTCACTGCTAATTTGGTAATTCTTTTGTAATTAATTTTCTCCTTCTCTCTGTTCCTTTTAATATGTCTTTGGAGTTGATGAGCTGAGAATTCACTACATTGTATATAAAGTGTACATATATTATTATCCTGCTTGCAAATTTTCTTGATCCTGTATATCTTGTCTTTCATCAATTCTAGACAATTCTCTCATCTTTTCTCTTGATTCTCTCACTCTGAACCTTCTTGTTTAATTCTTCATGACTGTTATCCTTGCTTTCATTCTCAACTTCTGTTTTCAGTGTTGCATTTTGAATAATTTGCTTACATTTGTCTTTAGTTTACTGATAATTGTTTATCTCAATCTGTATAATCTACCCATTTATTTCCAGTTAAATTATTTTTCAGTTCTAGAACTTTTGTTTCTTTTCTTTTTCTTTTTTTTAAAATCTGGTCTTTTTAATTGTGACTCATTATATTTAATGTTTTAATTTTTCCTTTACATCGTAAATAAGTTTTAGCATATGTATTTTATAGTTTGTATCTGCTTTTTCTAATATTTCCAAGTCTAATATTTGCGAATCTAATCTAATATTTAGTCTAATATTTGCAAGTCTAATTTTACTGTTTGTTAGGCATTTTAAATCCTGTTTACAATGAATAATTTTTCCTCATGTAGTTCACAAATTTGAATGGTGCAGTTTACCTGGCAAAATCCTGCAGCTTAGTTACGGTATTCCCCTCTTTAGAGTTTTTGCTTTTGCTATGTCAGGCACCTTGCTAATACCACTGCCTGACACCATTTCTTATATTAATTTTCAGCTTTGTGGTCTTTGGACTTATGGAAGTACCATACATTTGAAACTTAAACTCATATGAGTACAGGCCCACAGATGGAATTTTTAGGAGAGGTTTGTTTTTGCCCTGATTTAAGGCTGAAGCTGATCTGCTTCCTTGTTATCTCCCTCTATAGGTAAGTTGAATTTCTCTGCTCACTCAATCATTGATGCTATAACCCTTTGAGGCTGATGAAGTAATGCAGTATTTCTGCTTGTACTCTCTTTCTCTGAGTACAAGTTTATGTCATGCCCTCAAGTCCCCATAATGTAAACCCTTGTTCTGTACCATCCCTACCCAAGGGCAACCACAGAAAGCATCATCTCAGCCTTCATGGTTTGCTTTGGGAAATTGTTTAGTTAATCAAGACCTCAGTTCTGCTCTTAAAAGTATTTAAAACAATATTGTATCCTGAATGTCTAGGGTTTTGTTTTTTTTTAAATTTTATTTATTTATTTATTTATGGCTGTGTTGGGTCTTCGTTTCTGTGCGAGTGCTTTCTCTAGTTGCGGCGAGCGGGGGCCACTCTTCATCGCGGTGCATGGGGCTCTCACTGTCGCGGCCTCTCTTGTTGCAGAGCACAGGCTCCAGATGCGCAGGCTCAGCAATTGTGGCTCACGGGACCAGTTGCTCCACAGCATGTGGGATCCTCCCAAACCAGGGCTCAAACCCGTGTCCCCTGCATTGGCAGGCAGATTCTCAACCACTGCGCCACCAGGGAAGCCCTGTCTAGGTATTTTGTAAAGAATGATTTTCAGCTATTCTAGTCTGCCATGTTGCTGGAAATGTAGCATAAGTGCAATTAAATAGCCATTTTTAGGTAAATAAAGTTACATAATGTGCATCAAGATATAAGGTCAAGCAGAAATGAAAAACAGATTTCCTGATTATCTGTCTGGGGTTCTCTTGAAAGTAGTCTTAAGATGAAAATTCAAAAGATTTTTAAGCTATCTATATAATTAGAAAAGAGGAAAATAGACATATAAAACTATTCTCTTAAATGAGTGGCCAACCTGACACAAAGTGTATACATTTTGACTCTCATCATTTGATCTAACAACTACATCATGTGTCCTCTATTCAAAGTCAGAGGTGTGAATAGTGAATTATTCAGGGGTGAAGAATGGTGTGTGTGGATATAGCCCCTAGCTGAAATAGAGGATGTTTAAGTGTACCTGAAACGCTGAAGAGATAATTTTCAGACAAATTCAAAAGGAAATTGTACTATTTTACAAAGGGGAGAGTAAACATGTCAAACAACAAATGTTCATTAAACATTGACTAAGTCAAAGGTACTGTAAGCATTGTTATCATGTTTACACAACTTCCGAGCTGCCTCATTATATTTTTCTTTGATTGCCTTTTTGGTTGAATACTTCCTGACATGTCATTAGTATGTTCTTCCTCTACTAAAAATTGTAAGTTACCTCTGGGGTAGACCAATGACGAGCTTAATCTAATTCTCAGAATGTAAGTTTTTATTAGCTTCCATCCCAATGGCTGAAACCTCTTGGCATCTCACCTTCCATTTTGTAATCCACTGATCACAGAGAAATTTCCTAGGGAAACAGCCCTTCTCTTCCACAAAATATCCAGAGGACTGATTTCCGAGGAAGGCTTGATTCCTTCAGGGATTTAGGATTTAAGACATAGGAATGTTTTAGTTATTCTATAATTATATCACAGAGCTTTTTACAACCCACTGTACCAGTGTAGGCTATGTTTCCCAAAAGTAGCCATTATGTGATTTAGTTCCTTCTTCATTTACCGTAGGAAGATTAAGAGAGCACAAAGTGGTGTGTTTAAAAATATAATGATAAATTATGAAAAGTGTTTATACCTGCATTAATTTACCACAACAAAAGTGTTCATAACCAAACTTTATACATGCTTATATAATTATGGTATTATCCTAGTGACATTTTAAATAAATAATTAATTAATTAATTAATTAATTTGGCTGCATTGGGTCTTTGTTGCTGCGTGCGGGCTTTCTCTAGTTGTGGTGAGCGGGGCCTACTCTTTGTTACAGTGCGCGGGCTTCTCCTTGCAGTGGCTTCTCTTTGTTGTGGAGCACGGGCTCTAGAGCGCACGGGCTTCAGTAGCTGTAGCACACGGGCTCAGTAGTTGTGGCTCACGGCCTCTACAGCACAGGCTCAGTAGTTGTGGCGCATGGGCTTAGTTGCTCTGCAGCATGTGGGATCTTCCTTGACCAGGGCTCGAACCCGTGTCCCCTGCATTGGCAGGCGGACTCTTAACCACTGCACCACCAGGGAAGTCCCCTAGTGACATTTTAAAGTCAGTAAATTTAAAAATCTTTTTATGTTTTTCTATAATTTATATCTATATAATCATGTTCTAGAAAGACAAGAAACACGAAATCATTTCCATTTCATGGGACAGCTTCAATCTATTTCTAGCAAAATAGAAAGTAAAAGTAAATTACTATCTTTCCTAGAAGGTTTAAGAATTATATCAGGGAATGTATAGAGAATCCTGATATACATTTCTGATTGAAATGTTATGCAAAATAGTCTCACGCACCTATTATTTCAAAAGTGATGGATAGGAAAGATGTAGCACTACACTTCGATGTACTCTCTGATATTTACTTTCTGAAATAACAGGGAAACAGCACCATAAGCAAAGCCTTTTTTTTTTTCATAATAGTGTTGACTGAAGTGGGCTAGTCTGTGGAAACTGTAGATAAAAGACTACAATTATAAAGAATTTGCATTTCATTTAGGGATGGTGACTATTTTATTCTTATTTCTTTGCAGATGGGAAAACATGAGCTCTTTATTCATCCTTCTGTCTACCATTCACAGTACAATCATCCTTCCCTCAATCCATCTTTCTATTGATTCTCCAAACCTTTCTGCTGGTTTATCTCATTCTGTGTCATCATACAGGCTCATTATCCAGGCTGTCTTTCTTAATAACCTCAAATCCCACAGACCTTATCCAGATTTCGGTGTGGATTATTTGATACATTTTCTATAAAAGAATGTTCTAAAATTTCCTATAATATAAATTGCAGTAAGTTTTATGGTGCTTTATAACCAATACCTTTGATGCCCCTCATTTAAAAACATGTTCAATCTGTATCAAATGGAAGAATTTCTTGAATTGCTATAGCTAAAATCTACTTTCAATTCACTTTGAACTCTTAAAAAAGTCAATTCGCGTTCATGCATCTAATGATCAGCAACATTTTCATCAGCTTTCTAGGACTTACACTGATAACCTCCCCATGGGCAAGGCCTCGTCCTGTCATATCCTGAGAAGGATAGATTTCATGCCAGAGTAAGTTGGATATTCTTCAAGCCTACTGGAATTCTGAATAGCCAGATGACAGAAACTGTCAAAGATTTTACTACTAAATCTTCTCAGTACAGAACTTGTCAAGCCTTTCTTCTAAAGAAGTGATTATGGAAATTTTGATCACCTGAATATTGTGTAAGAATTGGGAGAATTCCAAGAATAAAATGTGGATACTCTCCAATATCAAGTAGATATATTTTTCCTATTGTCTATAGATGCCATCGCCAACTTAATAAGTATTCTGATAATTCAACTCATTTCAAGTTTTGAATAACATACTTTACACTTTGTGAGTACTTTAATAATAAATATTTCAATTTTCTGCAAATTAAATATATTAGCTCCAAGGAAAAGAATTTTTAGGGCCTCGTGTGGGGTGAGTCAGTTAACAGTAGTAAATACGCCAGTGAATAAAGTGATTTAATGTGACCCTGCCTTTGTGCTAAGGTGGTCATTATCATTCTTCTGTGTAATATGATGTACTAAGATAATAAAGGAAATTTATGTGAATTTCGTATCACTTGTTTGCAGTATTTTTTGTATAAAGGAATTTTATTTTTGAGCTAAATTATTTTATTTTGAATTAAGGTATTTCTAATAGTTTGGTTATGTGTGAAAACGACATTTATAGGACACATAGTGTGAATCTACAAAAACAACAGTGTAGTCCTTGTTCTTCAAATTAAGTGCAATATGAATTGCTCTTAGAGTAGGTTGTTCATGGTTACACAGTCAGGATTTCTTGAGATCAGTACCTTCTAATTAGGATTGAATGAGGAAGTTATTTTGAGAGGTTTCCCTGTTTTTATAAAGTAAGCTTTCATTCTTTCATATTTGTTTAAGAAGACAGACTGTGAACAATCTTCACAGCCCACAGTCTAATTGTTCTCCATTCACACATATTTACAGTCTTTACATGTCACCCTTGGGATGCTGGTGTATTAAACAAGTTTCCTGTTGGGCAATGTTAAGTACTTCTAGGGGGAACTCACACAGTCTAAGTTCTGAGAAAAAAGAGCTGCAACTTTTAGCAAGAATCAGCTGTTTTTGCAAAGACTATAAGAGGTTTATTAATATTCTTGGTATTTGACATGAAAGGACACAAATTCCTAAGTTATTCATGTTACATACTTACATGATTAAATATTAATTTTAGGTGAATTGACTACTTCCATGTCTATTAATCTCTGCTTTGGTATTTGCTTTAGTCCAACAGATACATCTTAATAATAATATTCTTTGTGTTTTCCCTTTTTTCTGTGACTTTTACTTTTGTTGCTCTGCAGTGCTTTGACAGCAGTAGAAGGGGAATTCTATGACAAAATGATTTTTTAAAATGTCCTGTTGCAATTCAGAATTCTGAAGGATCTTTTTGAAAGCAATAACCTACAGGATATAACTGACATTCAGAAACTAAAATCTGATCTACCTCTAGCAGTGAAATTATACTACTCTGAAAGGACTGCTATAATAAATCCACCTAAGGGTGTTAAAAATGTAGCCATTAAAGTGGCCAAGACAATATTAATGTACTAACATTGCATGCTTTATGGTATTTCCTTAAAACCTCAAGATACGTTAGTAGTAAAATGTATCCCTAGGCTAGATTCCTAAATGAGCTGACATGCTGTGTAAAGCTAGTGGATACAAAACAATTAAAATTTTCAAGTTGCAAATGTAAAACTTTAGTCCTTATTTCCTAAGAATTACTGTTCACTGGTGCCACTCCTTTTTTTGGGGAGGCAAAGGAGCTATCTCTTCTTTTGTTTTCTGAAATGCCCATTTCTCTTGGTTCTTTCCCTTCTTTCTGTTTTTTTGATTATTCTTTGTCAGATTCCTTCTCTGAATATTTCTTTTATTTTGATCTTTAATACATGCTGTTCCCTCTGCCTAGAATAAACTCCCTCTTGCATTCCTGACCCACTTAACTGTATGAAGTGTATGTGTCATAACTCAGCTCAAGTTCCACCTCCTTTGTGAAGGTTCCTCTTTCTATGATCTCCCTATGGTTATTCTAAAACTCAATTATAATGCATATCATACTGCATTATAACTATTGGGCTGTTCGTGTGCCCTCAAGATGACCATGAGCATTTTCCTGACATGAAGTTTGTATTGATATTTTTATCCTCACCACCATACACAATTTTTGTAACTCTCCTGGCAACTAATCAATATATGTTGAATGTATTAGTGATGGAAGTCCTGCAATCCCTCAGGTAGTGAAATGTAAGAGGGTCTGCTTACAGCATTGCTTGAAAAGTCTCATATTTGTATGGACTAAAGGGCTACTAATTGAATATAAACTTGATCCAATAATGATTAGAATTTTAGAGTTGAGACAGGGCAGAAGTTGAGACACAGATGTAGAGAACAAACGTATGGACACCAAGGGGGGAAAGCGGCGGTGTGGTGGTGGTGGTGGTGTGCTGAATTGGGCGATTGGGATTGACATGTATACACTGATGTGTATAAAATGGATGACTAATAAGACCCTGCTGTATAAAAAAAATAAATAAAATTAAATTTAAAAATTAAAAAAAAAAGAAGTCATGCCTTTGGGTTGAAGACATTTTCCTGTAGTTTTATCCTGTATTTATTTCTTTTAAATTCAAATTGAAATTTTCACTCAATACCATAATTAACTTATTTTTTCAACCCCATTATAAACAGCAAAATAAGATGTTCTTTTTACAAGCACGTTTTACTTCTTCTTATATGAAGAAAAGAAAATTTGGGCTTTGGAACACATACTTGCATTCTATATGTATCCTTACGAGATACATCTTTATTCTATTTTTATAATTAATTACTCCTACTAAAGAGAGGTTTGTCAATAAATCAGAATGGACCAAAGATGGAACTGTATTAATTATTTTTACAACCATAATTTAGACTATTGTTCACCATAGTCAATATCAGTCATAATGTGAACAGAAATATGACTCTTCCTGCCCCAAACGGCTACATATATACCCCTGCAGGATGATCCCACTCTTGGTCTCCACAGTTGAGTACTGGAAAAGAAAACAGTTTACCTTCTTTGTCCTTGTGGGTGTTTAAGTGTGAGAGGAGGTCCTCGTTGGCCTGCACACAGTACACCTCTCGGGTCTGGACCCCTCCTCCGCAGAGGGCCGTCTGGTTGCCCCGCCGCTTGTCCTGCTGACTGAGCAGAGGGTCCACACGGCACTCGGTCCACTCTGTAGTCCTCCAGCCATACCTAGATAAAGAAAATGATGGCAGTGGCAACCTGTTTACTGGATAAAACTTTTCTCCCCTCTTATTTTTTGTTCCTCAAAAAGATTAATCTGGGGCTTCCCTGGTGGCGCAGTGGTTGAGAATCTGCCTGCCAATGCAGGGGACACGGGTTCGAGCCCCGGTCTGGGAAGATCCCACATGCCGCGGAGCAACTAGGTCCGTGGGCCACAACTACTGAGCCTGCGCGTCTGGAGCCTGTGCTCCGCAACAAGAGAGGCCGCGACAGTGAGAGGCCCGCGCACCACGATGAAGAGTGGCCCCCACCTGCCGCAACTAGAGAAAGCCCTCGCACAGAAATGAAGACCCAACACAGACAAAAATAAAATAAATAAAAATTTATTTTAAAAAAAAAGATTAATCTGAAAAATACTTTCCTCTTGAATTAATCTTAGACTGTATCTAAGGTACAGGTTCAGTTTCAATCCCTTCTTCTACATCCTCACCCTGCTCCATTTAAAGAGGGGTTAAATTTAAGATGATCCAGTTTTAATTGCAACTACTGGAAGTTACTTATAAATATTTTATGAAAAGAGAGCATAATGCTGAAAACATGAAATTTTATGTTCAATTAAGCTGAACTCAGGCTTGCCCTTTCTTGATGCTTATAAACAAAGGAAGGTTGAATCTGAGAATGGAACACATTCTAAATGATGATGAACCCAAACATTTGTTTTGTCTCTAACAGAATGCATGAAAATTGCTGCTTCATACTGGATCAAAATTATAATTGTGTGTTAGTAATAAAAATGTAACATAATTCAGAGTTTTCTCTTTACTGTTGAGAATAAGAGTTGTTTGTTTTTTTTTTTCCTGTAGCACTGAGCATCCCTGACGAGTGCTGATGAATGATGAAAAGAGCTGACGTTTCTAATCAGTGGAACACAGGAAATATGATCTGTGATTCTAAATTAAAGCTCCAATAAAGATTATGATGTGAAAAAAATGTCAGGGGATTGTCAGCCCAACACATGCTTTAAGGAGATAGACAGGGAACCATTTCCCGATGCCACTGAAGATAGAAAGTGATGGCATTTCTCCACCTCAAGGAAAATGGATATTCTAAAAGCACAAAGAAAATGGCTCATGTAGCACTTTGTTTCACTTTAACCAAGATGCCTCCTTAGGAATCAGATTAACAGCCAACATAGGTACAAATGGGTGTGCTAATGTTCACCTCAGTTAGACAGAAAGGTTAGGTGGGCTCTAGGATGTCTCATCTAGAGGCTTTGCTTTGTCAATGGTAAAGTTTCATGACAGTAAAGCTGAACTTCATGCTCGTTTTTCAGTTTTTATAAGTGGGGATTCATGGCTTAACAGAGGTGCAGGACTGGGGCATCAAGGAACAACACTCTTGACATATATTTACAAAGGAAGTGCAGCATTCAGGTCAATTCTAAAAACATGGATACTTGATGCCTTGGGAGGAGAGACAGTGAAGGAAAGTAAAACCAAACAAGTCATTCATTAGGGGAGCTAAAATGAAAATTTTGTTTTTTTAATAGAATGGAGTCCCAATTTAGGTCATCCTAAGGAGTCTTGTGAGAGGAACAAATTTTTAGTAACGTCAATTGATTACACATTCTAAAAATATGCTACCATCCATAAAGGGTTAGAAGAAAGATTCAGAATAGAGATTTATTTTAATTAATAGTTAATGGCGTTTGAATATTTGAGAGGATAAAGAGTAAAACACCTAGCTGAGACAAAAATGGAAGAAAGTTGTAGGAGACAAAAATAGAAGAAACTTGTAGGAGACAAAACACTCTGATTAGAGAACCTGGCAACTTCCTTGAAACTGTTACGTAGAGGGGAACACACAAGTCAGCAGGACAGGCAGAGTAGTTAAGAAGAAAACTCCCCAGAGCGTTCCGTCACTTGTTATATCAGAGAAGGGATGATTCCAAAGTGCTGCATAATTGAAGATCTTGTATGACTCATTACTATTCTTTGTTATTATTATTGTTACTGTTAGAAATGGGAGGAGGAGGAGGAGGAGCAATAATAGTAGTAATTCTCCTCCTCACTGTGTCATGAAGTTCAAGCTGTCTGCATGTTCTCTAAATATCTGAAATATTCCAGGGAACCTTCCAGTGAAGCTTGTGCATATCTACTGAGAAACTAAGATTCTGTAAGTTGTTTCATAAATATTCTATATTCAAACTAAGCTGAAATATCTTTATCACCAAGATAATTCACAGTAATGTCTTGGAGATGATATTTTTTAAGGATACAAAGAATATAGTTATACTGCCAAATATTTCAAAATTAGTCTTATTTCATCTGAATTCAATGCACACTTATTGGGCACTTACTGTGTGCCTGGTCCTATGACATTAAAGCGATTAAAAAACAAACAAGCCCCACCCCCGAGGTTCATAAGCAGTCTTTGTCCTGAAGGAGCTTAAAGTCTCATTATTTTGATGTAGCATTTTACACTATTCAATAGGAATTGTTATATACAGTACTGAATTTTAATAGGACTTGCTCAGTAAGCAATAGGAACCTGTATTTTGAAACTTTATTTTACCTTATAGACTAGATGACAAACTATGCCCAAATCCAACCTGTCCCCTGTTCTTATACGTAAATTTTATTGGAACATAGCCACACTCATTTGTTTACATATTACCTACAGCTCCAATGGCAGAGCTGAAGCGTGACAGAGACACATGTGGCTTGTAAAGGCTAACATATTCACTATCTTCTCCTTTATGGAAAAAGTTTGCCAATCCCCGTTATAGAAAATACACAAACAGGGAATTGCCGTTAAAAATCTAACATTCATGGAGACTGGGAAATACAGCTTGTTAAAGACACTTTTATCCTGTAAAACCAGTATTTTTTATAGGATAGTGTTTGTAGAGAGATATTTTTCTACTTAGAATTTGTAAAAATCTCTATTTCTCAACATACTGTCCGGTTGAAATCAAACCGCTAAAGGAACATGCAGTTTGGGCAGACAGGGCAGCAGATGCCACCATCCTTTATTTACTCACATGGCACAGGGGGCAACTCCATCTCCTTGAGACACACAGGGTTCTTTTTCCTCAAGTTCTGGACACGCCTTCTCACTGCCTATAGGAAACTGCCTGATGAGCCGCGTCCTCACACGGGTGCCTTTAGGGGATGCCATATCATGGCACGTTTTTGAGCAGGGGCTCCACTCAGACCACTCTGACACCTGGCACTCTTTGGTGATCACACAGGCCTGGAAGGTCAGCGGCAGCTTCTCTTGTCGGCAAAAGCTGCAAAAGAGCATTAATATTCTCGTCACAGACTCATAGGCAGGCATGAACTTTGTCTTCTACACTCCAGAGTGAAATCAGCTTGGACATTTTTATTTCTACTTGGAGGTACAATTCCAATTTCATTAAAAATATAGCAACATTTACGATGTGTAAAAGCTGTTAGACTCAAAGCTAACATTTGCATTTCCTCCTATTTTGTAAGAGTTGTTAAACCATTCATAGGAAATAGAAAATAAAGGGATTATGCAAAATTAGCTGAAACTAAGTTTACCATATTGTTCATTTTGCTCATTCCAGATTTGTTTTAATTTAGGAAATGAGGAACCAAGAACTGTTAACATATGATAATTTCCATTCTGTTTAGTGATTTAAATAAACATGCCTGGGTAACTAATACAATATTGAACAGAAAAAGTAATTTAATTTATGCTTAACATTATTTTTAATACCGTTTGAAACTTTAGCTGTCAATTACAATGTATGCTTATTCAAATACATCTTTTCCAGTTCATACTTTAATGTAAGGTATACATATGAGTATATTAATTAAATACATCATAAGCATTAGAAATATAAATCTATTTAAGCTATATTACTGTAGAGATATCCTCTAAATAGATCTCTAATTCATCAGTGAAGTATTTATGTTCAAATTCTTATCTATCTAATCCTGCTTGAATTAGAGGGATGTTGAATTCTAAATTGTAATGTCTACATACAAAGATGAAGATCATGTTACAAATGTCATCAACTACAGGCATATGCACTTTGAGGGGTTTTCCTGGAATTGGATGGCCTTGTGTTGATTCTTAGTTGAACTGTTGCCCATTCTCAGTAACTAGTAGCTCACATTTACAAGACACAGGAGGCATGTTGCCACGATAGGGCATCTGTTCCAATGGGAGAGTTCACTGATAATTCTGTCTCATCATTCAGGTGCTATATTTAACTATGATAATCAACCATACAGAGAGGCAGGTCCATTTTAATATAACAACTCACATACAATCTTTTTAATTCTACTGGCATGTGTACGAAAATTGCATTCCTAGGAGACAATTAGAGCTCAATACGTCAAAGTCAATTTGTCTGAGCTGAGAGGTCTGGGCAGGAGAATCATCTGAGAGGGGCAGTAAAAGGGCTCTGTAAGTCAGCTCTGTTCTTCTTATAACAACAGAGAGGACCAGAATCCCAGTTTTACTCAAATGTCATATATTGAGTGTTAATGATGCATTAGGTACAACACTAACCTTAGAACAAAACTTTCTCTGTGATGAACAAGTTTTCACTCTAACACTTGTGAGTTTATCCATGAAAATCAGGCAAAATAATGACCAAATGATGACCTCTATAACTCCTTTCTTACAAAACTCTCCATGTTTAATTTCCTCTTAGATACATTTCTAATCCTTCATGAGATTGTATTCATATACATATACTCATATGTTATCCTCTATGTATTACTTATCAAGTCCATATTCTATGTAGAGGCAGAGAATTAACAATCTCTTTTAATCTTTTGTGGAGAATTTGACCATCAGTTAAATACCTCCAGTTACAGTTACCTGGTAACCTGATGACAGCTGAAATATCAGCTATGTTACTAGATAATATTATTTATGATGAAATGATCAATTTTGATAAATTCCATTTGCTCTGGAGAAACTAAAACTACCTGGTAGGCAGCCACAGCTTTGGGCCTGCCTGAACGTGTCAGTTCTTGGAATAGGGCTTGTTTTTTGTGTGGACTTTGCAGGCTATGACTACGGGATCACTTCAAGAGATATCAGCGCCTGTGGGGCCTGAGACTTTTAAGCCAAGGCAACTCTTGGACTTGCTGGATGTAGAATTATCTTCTTCCATCTGAACTGTGCTGCATGGATTTCTAGAGGAATTACCACCAGATGAGGAATGACTATTGCTACAATGATGACAAGTTCTTTATCTTTCCAAGTAGACTGATGCCAGACGGCAGTCTTGTGTGTCTTGTCTATCTGAAAGTCTGCACAGCCTAAGTTTAAAACTTAATTCATATTACCTCATTTAATGCTCCCAATAATTCTTTTATGTGGGTACCATTATCATTTCCATTTTACAGGGAAGGAGTCTCTGAAAGATTAGGGAATGTGTTTAAGATCATATAGGAATGTGTAAGTAGGGAACTGAAATTTGAACTTAGATTTTCTAAAATCAGAGCCCATTTTCTTAATCACTTTGCCCTACTGCTTCTCACAGTTTAAACTGACTGTAAATCTCAGTTTGTTAGAGCAACTGCTGTAGCTGAGGCCAGTGCCAAGGTTACTGGCACATTGTGAATCCAATAGTTTCACTATTTCACAGCCCCAGGATTTGTACCACCCTAGCACTTTGCAAATGTGCTACTTGCTCTAAGGAGGACTTAGTAATTATGGAAAAGTAAAAACAAATACGTTTTCCTGATAATGTTAACAATTTTTAATACAGGTCCTACATATGAGAAATCAGCAGCATAACCATGAGAACAGTATTAAGTTATATGATTATATAGTTTTTAATATATGTGATGTATATAACATATCTACCTATTTATCTATCTATAGTTTGTTTTTCCTTTAATTTTCCAATACCATTATTTCAGCAAATGTGAATCAAGTAACTCTACATATTGGGCTTTAGAAGTACAAAGACAAGATTAGAGTAATTAAATTGGAAGCATATAATTCTGCTTGGAGAGGTGCAGAAGGCTATATGAAGTAGTACATTACTACGAAGTTTTCATATTGAGTGAAGGTAATCAATTGAAATATGAAATAAAAGTCTTTTCTTTGTTTATTGGTGGGTGGGGGAAATATAGATTTTTCCTTGGCCTCAGTGTAAGGAGTTTTTGTTGAGCAATGGAAATAAGAGTGGAATTGAAGCCTAGGTCAGATCAAGAGCAGTTATGTAGATCCAGAAAAGCACCTTCTGTGAGTGAGAGAACCATTCAAAGTTGTGGAGCATAAAGGACATGATATTTGTATTTTATGTAAATTCCAATAGTAGGGTGCAGGACAGAATAACAGGGTATAAGATCAGAAGCAGGCTAACTATGATGATGATGATTACGACATTAATATTTAGAGTAAATATATATTGAGTGCTTACTATGTGCCAGACACTGCTCAAGCTGAGTGAGGTATGATTATGAACATGAGATTAATCATCATTGCATGTCTACTGTGAGCCATGCACTGTATTAAGTTTTACTTAGAGTATCTCATGTAATCCTTAAAACTATTCTGTAAGATGGAGGTCCATCTTTTTTTTTTTAAGATTAGGAAATGGAATCTAAACGTCTCACTTAAGTCTAGATAAAGTAGCAGAACTAGGATTCTAACTAGATCTTTCTGCTTATGAGGCTTATCAAAGTGTGAACAAAGGCAATGGCAGTAGAAATGAAAAGGGGTTACAAACTATAAAAAGGGGAGTTAGAAACTATACAACCTGATGGATAGTTGAAGGGGTTAAAAGAGAGGAAGGAGTCATTAAATAACTTGGAAGTTTCTAGCTTTGGCAATCTGGTGAGCATCCCTGCAATTCTTCAAAATGGAGAACATGGAATAAAAAGCAAGTTTCTGGCAGTTGATAATTGAGTTCAACATTATTATCTTCATTTGATATGGACACATCCAGTACATATCGAACACACAGAAATGTCTAGTAGACAGATCCAGGATTAAGGATCAGTGTTTAGTTGAAAGTTCTGGATGGCTTGTATACTTTTAAAAATCATGAGCATAACAGAGTTCAAAGCCAAGGCCACAGGAGTAGCTGAGGGCTCATGGGGCTCATTTTAGGCCTGAATAATTCACACATGGCCTTACAGTGGACTTTCGTAGGTCCATGAACACTGTGATGCATATTAATTCCATTTTGTAATTGTTAGTGAGATTAAATAGGATCACCAAATCACCCATGCTTACTAAATTATTCAGCTGCCATCCTCAACCATTTTCTCCTTTATTCTGGCCATGCAAAAAGTTGACACTAGACAGCTTAGGGGAACTATCCATTTTGGTTCATTATGGTTTTCCTGAGAACATGCCTCTCTGGACGTCAAAGGCATAGGCTACGCTTCTGCAAGGGCAGCCTGGTAGAAGATGTGATGGTCACTGTGACAGTTTCCTTTTCATTTATGTGGTATATTCAGGATAGCCCAGATGGCTAAGACTGATAGAACAAAAGTTTGGCTTTGAGACAAAAGCAGATATTACTTAATCACCTTGTATCAGACACAGAGGAATCAGACTAAAAGAAAATGAAAAAGTGGATAGCAGGAACTTCAAGATGGTGGAAGAGTAAGACACAGAGATCAGCTTCCTCTCCACAAATACATCAGAAATACATCTACGTGTGGAACAACTCCTACAGAACACCTACTGAACACTGGCAGAAGACCTCAGACCTCGCAAAAGGCAAGAAACTCCCCACGTACCTGGGCAGGGCAAAAGAAAAAAGAAAAAACAGAGACAAAAGAATAGGGACAGGACCTGCACCAGTGGGAGGGAGTTGTGAAGGAGGAAAGGTTTCCACACACTAGGAAGCCCCTTCACGGGCGGAGACTGCGGGTGGCGGAGGGGGTAAGCTTCGGAGCCACGGAGGAGAGCGCAGCAACAGGGGTGTGGAGGGAAAAGCAGAGAGATTCCGGCACAGAGGATTGGTGCCGACCAGCACTCACCAGCCCAAGAGGCTTGTCTGCTCACCCGCCGGGGCGGGCGGGGGCTGGGAGCTGAGGCTCGGGCTTCGGTCGGATCGCAGGGAGAGGACAGGGGTTGGCAGCGTGAACACAGCCTGAAGGGGCTAGTGCGCCACAGCTAGCCGGGAGGGAGTCCGGGAAAAGGTCTGGAGCTGCCGAAGAGACAAGAGACTTTTTCTTGCCTCTTTGTTTCCTGGTGTTCAAGGAGACGGGATTAAGAGCGCTACTTAAAGGAGCTCCAGAGACAGACACGAGCCGCGGCTATCAGCGCGGACCCCAGAGACGGGCATGAGACGCTAAGGCTGCTGCTGCCGCCACCAAGAAGCCTGTGTGCAAGCACAGGTCACTATCCATGCCTCTCCTCCCGGAAGCCTGTGCAGCCCGCCACTGCCAGGCTCCCGTGATCCAGGGACAACTTCCCCGGGAGAACGCATGGCGCGCCTCAGGCTGCTGCAACGTCACGCCAGCCTCTGCCAACGCAGGCTCGCCCCGCACTCCGTACCCCTCCCTCCCCCCGGCCTGAGTGAGCCAGAGCCCCCGAATCAGCTGCTCCTTTAACCCTGTCCTGTCTGAGCAAACAACAGATGCCCTCAGGCGACCTACATGCAGAGGCGGGTCCAAATCCAAAGCTGAACCCCGGGAGCTGTGCGAACAAAGAAGAGAAAGGGAAATCTCTCCCAGCAGCCTAGGAGCAGCGGATTAAATCTCCACAATCAACTTGATGTACGCTGCATCTGTGGAATACCTGAATAGACAACAAATCATCCCAAACTGAGGAGGTGAACTTTGGGAGCAACGATATATATATGTTTTCCCCTTTTTCTGAGTGTGTATGTGTATGCTGCTGTGTGTGATTTTGTCTCTATAGCTTTGCTTTTACCATTTGTCCTATAGTTCTGTATGTCCGTTGTTTTTTTTTTCTTCTTTTTTTTAGTGTAGTTTTTAGCGCTTGTTATCATTGGTGGATTTGGTATTTGGTTTGCTTGCTCTCTTCTTTCTTTCTTTTTATTAGTTAAAAAATTTTTTTGATAATTATTTTTTATTTTATTTTATTTCATTTCATTTTATTTTATTTTATCTTTTTCTTTCTTTTTTTCTCCCTTTTATTCTGAGTCGTGTGGATGAAAGGCTCTTGGTGCTCCAGCCAGGCATCAGGGCTGTGCCTCTGAGGTGGGAGAGCCAAGTTCAGGACATTGGTCCACCAGAGACTTCCCAGCTCCATGTAATGTCAAATGGTGAAAATCTCCCAGAGATCTCCATCTCAACGCTAAGACCCAGCTCCACTCAAAAACCAGCAAGCTACTGTGCTGGACACCCTATGCCAAACAACTAGCAAGACAGGAACACAACCCCACCCATTAGCAGAGAGGCTGCCTAAACTCACAATAAGGTCACAGACAGCCTAAAATACACCACCAGACGTGGACCTGCCCACCAGAAAGACAAGATCCAGCCTCATCCACCAGAACACAGGCACCAGTCCCCTCCACCAGGAAGCCTACACAACCCACTGAACCAACCTTAGCCACTGGGGGCAGACACCAAAAACAATGGGAACTATGAACCTGCAGCCTGCGAAAAGGAGACCCCAAACACAGTAAGTTAAGCAAAATGAGGAGACACAGGAACACGCAGCAGATGAAGGAGTAAGGTAAAAACCCACCAAACCTAACAAATGAAGAGGAAATAGGCAGTCTACCTGAAAAAGAATTCAGAATAATGATAGTAAAGATGATCCAAAATCTTGGAAATAGAATGCAGAAAATACAAGAAATGTTTAACAAGGACCTAGAAGAACTAAAGAGCAAACAAACAATGATGAACAATACAATAAATGAAATTAAAAATTCTCTAGAAGGGATCAATAGCAGAATAACTGAGGCAGAAGACCGGATGAGTGACCTGGAAGATAAAACAGTGGATATAACTACTGCAGAGCAGAATAAAGAAAAAAGAATGAAAAGAATTGAGGACAGTCTCAGAGACCTCTGGGACTACATTTAAAGGCACCAACATTCGAATTACATGGGTCCCAGGAGAAGAAGAGAAAAAGAAAGGGACTAAGAAAATATTTGAAGAGATTACAGTTGAAAACATCCCTAATGTGGGAAACGAAATAGTTAATCAAGTCCCAGAAGCAAAGAGACTCCAATATAGGATAAATCCAAGGAGAAACACACTAAGACACATATTAATCAAACAATCAAAAATTAAACACAAAGAAAAAATATTAAAAGCAGCAAGGGAAAAACAACAAATAACACACAAGGGAATCCCCATAAGGTTAACAGCTGATCTTTCAGCAGAAACTCAGCAAGCCAGAAGGGAGTGGTAGGACATATTTAAAGCGATGAAGGAGAAAAACCTATAACCAAGATTACTCTACCCAGCAAGGATCTCATTCAGATTTGATGGAGAAATTAAAACCTTTATAGACAAGCGAAAGCTAACAGAATTCAGCACCACCAAACCAGCTTTACAACAAATGCTAAAGGAACTTCACTAGGCAGGAAACACAAGAGAAGGAAAAGACCTACAATAACAAACACAAAACAATTAAGAAAATGGTAATAGGAACATACATAGTGATAATTACCTTAAATGTAAATGGATTAAATGCTCCAACCAAAAGACATAGACTGGCTGAATGGATACAAAAACAAGACCCATATATATGCTGTCTACAAGAGACCCACTTCAGACCTAGGGACACATACAGACTGAAAGGGAGGGGATGGAGAAAGATATTCCATGCAAATGGAAATCAAAAGAAAGCTGGAGTAGCAATTCTCATATCAGACAAAATAGACTTTAAAACAAAGACTATTACAAGAGACAAAGAAAGACACTACATAATGATCAAGGGATCGATCCAAGAAGAAGATATAACAATTGTAAATATTTATGCACCCAACATAGGAGCACCTCAATACATAAGGCAAATACTAACAGCCATAAAAGGGGAAATTGACAGTAGCACAATCATAGTAGGGGACTTTAACACCCAACTTTCACCAATGGACAGAGCATCCAAAATGAAAATCATTAAGGAAACACAAGCTTTAAATGATACATTAAACAAGATAGACTTAATTGATATTTATAGTACATTCCACCCAAAAACAACAGAATGCACTTTCTTCTCAAGTGCTCATGGAACATTCTCCAGGACAGATCATATCTTGGGTCACAAATGAAGCCTTGGTAAATTTAAGAAAACTGAAATCATATCAAGTATCTTTTCTGAGCACAACGCTATGAGAGTAGATATCAATTACAGGAAAATATCTGTAAAAAATACAAACACATGGAGGCTAAACAATACACAACTAATTAACCAAGAGATCACTGAAGAAATCAAAGAGGAAATCAAAAAATACCTAGAAACAAATCACAATGAAAACATGACAACCCAAAACCTGTGGCATGCAGCAAAATTAGTTCTAAGAGGGAACGTTATAGCAATACAATCCTACCTTAAGAAACAAGAAACATCTCAAATAAACAACCTAACCTTACACCTAAAGCAATCAGAGAAAGAAGAACAAAAAAACCCCAAAGTTAGAGGAAGGAAAGAAATCATAAAGATCAGATCAGAAATAAATGAAAAAGAGATGAAGGAAACGATGGCAAAGATCAATAAAACTAAAAGCTGGTTCTTTGAGAAGATAAACAAAATTGATAAACCATTAGCCAGACTCATCAAGAAAAAAAGGGAGAAAACTCAAATCAATAGAATTAGGAATGAAAAAGGAGAAGTAACAACTGACACTGCAGAAATGCAAAGGACCATGAGAGATTACTGCAAGCAACTATATGCCAATAAAATGGACAACCTGGAAGAAATGGACAAATTCTTAGAAATGCACAACCTTCCGAGACTGAACCAGGAAGAAATAGAAAATATGAACAGACCAATCACAAGCACTGAAATTGAAACTGTGATTAAAGATCTTCCAACAAACAAAAGCCCAGGACCAGATGGCTTCACAGGTGAATTCTATCAAACATTTAGAGAAGAGCTAACACCTATCCTTCTAAAACTCTTCCAAAAAATAGCAGAGGGAGGAACACTCCCAAACTCATTCTATGAGGCCACCATCACCCTGATACCAAAACCAGATGAAGATGTCACAAAGAAAGAAAACAACAGGCCAATATCACGGATGAACATAGATGCAAAAATCCTCAACAAAATACTAGCAAACAGAATCCAGCAGCACATTAAAAGGATCATACACCATGATCAAGTGGGGTTTATCCCAGGAATGCAAGGATTCTTCAATATACACAAATCGATCAGTGTGATACACCATATTAACAAATTGAAGGAGAAAAACCATATGATCTTCTCAATAGATGCAGAGAAAGCTTTTGACAAAATTCAACACCCATTTATGATAAAAACCCTGCAGAAAGTAGGCATAGAGGGAAGTTACCTCAACATAATAGAGGCCATATATGACAAACCCACAGCCAACATTGTCCTCAATGGTGAAAAACTGAAACCATTTCCACTAAGATCAGGAAAAAGACAAGGTTGCCCACTCTCACCACTATTATTCAACATAGTTTTGGAAGTTTTAGCCACAGCAATCAAAGACGAAAAAGAAATAAAAGGAATCTAAATAGCAAAAGAAGAAGTAAAGCTGTCACTGTTTGCAGATGACATGATACTATACATAGAGAATCCTAAAGATGCTACCAGAAAACTACTAGAGCTAATCAACGAATCTGGTAAAGTAGCAGGATACAAAATTAATGCACAGAAATCTCTTGCATTCCTATACACTAATGATGAAAATCTGAAAGTGAAATTAACAAAACACTCCCAGTTACCACTGCAAAAAAAGAATAAAATACCTAGGAATAAACTTACCTAAGGAGACAAAAGACCTGTATTCAGAAAATTATAAGACACTGATGAAAGAAATTAAAGATGATTCAAATAGATGGAGAGATATACCATGTTCTTGGATTGGAAGAATCAACATTGTGAAAATCACAATACTACCCAAAGCAATCTACAGATTCAATGCAACCCCCATCAAACCACCACTGGCATTTTTCACAGAACTAGAACAAAAATTTTCACAATTTGTATGGAAACACAAAATACCCTGAATAGCCAAAGCAATCTTGAGCAAGAAAAATGGAGCTGGAGGAATCAGGCTGCCTGACTTCAGACTATACTACAAAGCTACAGTAATCAAGACAGTATTGTACTGGCACAAAAACAGAAATATAGATCAATGGAACAGGATAGAAAGCCCAGAGATAAACCCATGCTCATATGGTCACCTTATCTTTGATAAAGGAAGCAAGAATATACAGTGGAGAAAAGACAGCCTCTTCAATAAGTGGTGCTGGGAAAACTGGACAGCTACATGTAAAAGAATGAAATTAGAACACTCCTTAACACCATACAGAAAAATAAACTCAAAGTGGATTAAAGACCTAAATGTAAGGCCAGACACTATCAAACTCTTAGAGGAAAACATAGGCAGAACTCTCTATGACATAAATCACAGCAAGATCCGTTTTGACCAACCTCCTAGAGAAATGGAAACAAAAACAAAAATAAACTAATGGGACCTAATGAAACGTAAAAGTTTTTGCACTGCAAAGGAAACTGTAAACAAGACAAAAAGACAACCTTCAGAATCGAGAAAATATTTGCAAATGAAGCAACTAACAAAGTATTCATCTCCAAAATTTACAAGGAGCTCATGCAACTCAATATCAGAAAAACAAACAATCCAATCCAAAAATGGGCAGAAGACCTAAATAGACATTTCTCCAAAGAGGACATACAGATGGCCAAGAAGCACATCAAAAGCTGCTCAACATCACTAATTATTAGGGAAGTGCAAATCACAACTACAATGAGGTATCACTTCACACCAGTTAGAATAGGCATCATCAGAAAATCTGCAAACAATAAATGCTGGAGAGGGTGTGGAGAAAAGGGAACCCTCTGGCACTGTTGGTGGGAATGTAAATTGATACAGCCATTATGGAGAACAGTATGGAGGTTCCTTAAAAAACTAAAAATAGAACTACCATACGACCCAGCAATCCCACTACTGGGCATATACCCTGAGAAAACCATAATTCAAAAAGAGTCATGTACCACAGTGTTCACTGCAGCTCTATTTACAATAGCCAGGACATGGAAGCAACCTAAGTGTCCATCGACAGATGAATGGATAAAGAAGATGTGGCACATACATACAATGGAATATTACTCAGCCATAAAAAGAAATGAAATTGAGTTATTTGTAATGAGGTGGATGGATCTAGAGCCTGTCATACAGGGTGAAGTAAGTCAGAAAGAGAAAAACAAATACTGTATGCTAACACATATACATGGAATCTAAAAATTAAAAAAATGGTCATGAAGAACCTAGGGGCAAGACAGGAATAAAGACGCAGACCTACTAGAGAATGGACTTGAGGACACAGGGAGGGGAAAGGGTAAGCTGGGACAAAGTGAGAGAGCGGCATGGACATATATACACTACCAAATGTAAAATACATAGCTAGTGGGAAGCAGCCACATAGCACAGGGAGATCAGCTCGGTGCTTTGTGACCACCTAGAGGGGTGGGATAGGGAGGGTGGGAGGGAGGGAGAAGCAAGAGGGAAGAGATATGGGGATATATGTATATGTATAACTGATTCACTTTGTTATAAAGCAGAAACTAACACATCATTGTAAAGCAATTATACTGCAATAACGATGTTAAAAATAAATAAATAAGTAAAAAGAAGAAAAAAAAGTAAAAAAAGAAAAAAAACAAATGGAGAGCAAACTTTAATATTTGTCTTTAAAGAGACTTCATTTTAAAAGTTGAAAGAGCACAAACACTTCTGACAGTTACTTTTAAACTCTGATTATCCAGTATATTTAACATTTTTTATTTTAGGGCAAGGTTAAAACTGATAAACTGTAGATTACATTTTGTTTCTTTTTTGATAATTTAAGTTATACTACACAAAAATAAAGTGCTGTTTCAAATCTTTTTTCCTAAAATTACTTCTGTAGTCCATTTAATAATCATAACACCTGACAAAATATACCTTCTTTCTGAAGGTAGCCTAATTAGCCTCCCAAAATACCATTATCATTCTTTAGCTTCTTAAATAGAAACTTTCCAGGACTCTCATTTCCTTCAGATCAAATCCAAACTTTCCTTTCTGGTAACTGAAGCTCTCTATAATCTGTCACTGCTTCCACGGCCCTCTCTCCGGTCGTCACTCAGCCAAAATTAATTTTCAGTCTTCCTCCCCAGTAGCCTGCAATTCTGCCCAGTCTCCTTACTGTCTCCACATAACAGTGGCCTGCTTCTATCTACCCACTTTTGTCTACACTATTTGCCATGTGGAATCCCATCTCCCATCTTTCTTCTGTGTCTCTGTGGAGCGAACTCGCTCAGGACCTAGGTGGTATGGTTGAAGCTCAGGAAAAGTCTCGAAATGCGGCCTGAACCATCCCTCCCCAAATAGCACCATCTGACAATTTTTCCTTCTCACGGAAAGCAGATGAAATAGTAGACTGAAAATACAATGTCGTAAGTTATTGGCAAGAAATGTGTGTCCTTAGTGGCATGGACATATATACACTACCAAATGTAAAATAGATAGCGAGTGGGAAGCAGCCGCATAGCACAGGGAGATCAGCTCGGTGTTCTGTGACCACCCAGAGGGATGGGATAGGGAGGGTGGGAGGGAGACGCAAGAGGGAAGAGATATGGGGATATATGTGTATGTATAGCTGATTCACTTTGTTATAAAGCAGAAACTAACACACCATTGTAAAGCAATTATACTCCAAAAAAGATGTTAAAAAAAAAAAAAAGGAATGTGTATCCCTTACAAATAGGTAGGCTGAATATCTGCATTGAGGTGGCCCAAAAGTGACATCTGTAAATCCCCCATTTGAAGTCTCTTTGCTTAGAATCGACTTGTTTAATCCCTTTCTTTCTCGTGTCTCCTCTTTACTGATAGAGAGATAGATAGATATCGATATATGAAAAAAAAAAAGCTTTTTCTCTTTTTGTTCTAATAAGCCAAAAGAGAAAAAAGAAGTCATAGTAGTTACGCTTGGAAATCACCATAGGCCCACTGTTTCTAATTCAGGGAAAGTAATAAAAGGGATCAGAATAGTTTCTCATCATCTTGCTGAAGCCTAACATCTGTAGTAAGGGGCTCTGGAGGTGGAAGTTATTCCTGAAGGCTTATTCTGACCTAGAATTTTGCTACTAAAGGTTTGGTCTGTGAACCAACACCATGGCAATTAACTGGGAGCTTGTTAGACGTGCAGAGTCTCAGACCCCCAGGTTACACTACTGAGTCAGAATCTGTATTTTAACTACATTCCTAGGTGATCCATAAGCACACTGAAATTTGAGACCACTGGTGGAGAGCTAACTCTCTCGACTACTCAAAAAATAGAAGCCATCCACTATTTACAGTTGGCTAATCAATCTTTCACAGTATAGCCTTTCTTCCTGCAGACAACAGAAACTGAGTAGATCACACAAAATGGGATTTATTACCAGATATTAGGTGGTTTATAAAATAACTGGAGAGGCTGAAGGAGAAGGCTTCTAAGGACAATTGCAGCCCTCAGAATCACATAGCCATTTCTCTGACCCATACAGCTGCTTTTGGGGCTGCAGGAAGCCACACTTCTGGCACAAACTTCCCTGTGAAATGGGTGCTTTTCTCTCTTCCTCCCGACCTGAGTTCAGAATCTAAGCCCAGCTCTAGCACACTGTTGGAATCTAAATCACATCCAGAAACCTGGCTGCAAGCAACTTTGGGAAGTATGGTTTAGTTTTCTGCCTTTATAGTATAGGAAAACCCCACTAGAGCAGCACTAGTCAAAATGTGGTTCATGGAGGAGGGCAACTGATTGTTAGGGGTATGCAATGAACTAAGCACAGGAACTGAAACTAAGTACTGAGGCACTGTTACAGCAAGTTGAGGTTTGCAACACCTAAGCACATGATCAGTAGATGCAATTCTATGAACAGGGCATAGGCCAGTTTTGTTAATGATGAATTCCATGGTGAGAGGCACACAGTGTGAGCTACATGCTAGACTATGTAGGACAGTGTTACTGGATCAGTAGGAAATCGAACAAAAACGAAAGTGAAAACCAGCAACCAAAATCTGATCCTTCCCTGTAGATAGCCTGAGAAGCACTACTCTGCCACCAGAGTGGCATGATTGATGGGTCAGCCAATATGTGGTACCCCTCAATCCCAGCTCAATGCCTAGCTCGTTTATGAGGCCTATGGACTGTAATGAGCTCATATGACTTTTCAGAAATATAAGTCATTTTGGCACTTAAAATATTTATAAGATCCATAGCAACGTATCTTTCTTAGTTCCTGTAGAATTAGCCTACAATAAGCACTTAAAATATTCTTTTTGAATTAAAGGACATGTTTTCTTCCTGTAAAGATGCAAATGAATTCAATAACACTATTCATGTTACAGGAGGATTTTCTACATAAAGGATAATATCTTAAATCTTTTCATAATATTAACAAGCATCCCCAAGTTTTGTAATAAGAACAAATGTAATATCGTGTTCAGAGTAGATTAAAATATTCATTTTGTTGGTATAAAGCAAAATCTATTTGTAGGCTTGTATACCCTGTTAGGGCAGCATGGTCATGTATTTAATTTGATTACATAATTTGTTCCAAGAATGAAAGTGGTTGTCCCTATCCTGGCCTGCAAAATATGAAGCTATGGACAATGTTCACAGCAGCACTATTTACAATAGCCAAGACATGGAAGCGACCTAAGTGTGCATTGACAGATGAACGGATAAAGAAGATGTGGTGTCTATACACCATGGAATGTTACTCAGCCATAAAAAAGTGAAATAATGCCACTTGCAGCAACATGGATGGACGTAGAGATTATCATACTAGGTGAAGTAAATCAGACACAAGAAAGACAAATATCATATGATATCATTTATATGCAAAATTTTAAAAAATTGATACAAATGAACTTGTTTACAAAACAGAAATAGACCCACAGACATAGAAAATAAACTTACGGTTACCAAAAGGGATAGTGGGGAGTGGAGTGAGAGAGAAACTAGGAGTTTGGGATTAACATATACACATTACTATATATAAAATAGATAATCAACAAGGTCCTACTGTATAGCACAGGGAACTATATTCAACGTCTTATACTAACCTATAATGGAAAAGAGTCTGAAAAAGAATATATATATATATATATATATATATATATATATATATATATATATATAAACTGAATCACTTTGCTGTACACCTGAAACTAACACAACATTGTAAATTAACTATACTTCAATTAAAAATATGGTAAAGAAAATATAAGGGTATGAAACTTAAACCATATACAGAGTATAACTCTACACTAATAAATGACATGCTTTTTGAGGCAGATGCATTTTTCACATTTACAAGATAGCCATCAGCCAACTGACAGTCATGTCTGTAGTCCCATTTCTTATGCTTACATACAAACGATTTAATTTTAAAATTATATTCAGAGGTTAATATAAGAATATTCAAATGTATATTTATTTTTCCTACCGATCTACTGTTTGCTTTTCCAATGGAAAAAAATGAATGGACCAAGAGGATTGCTCAGTTGTCTGGGTTCCCAGTTTGTAACAAGATAGAAATTGACGAATGCTGTGCTCATAGTCAAGAGACCCAAGTCATTTCTAAACTGCCACTCTTGAGATGCATGACTCTGATCAGGTAGCAATTCTTCTACCATGTAGCTTTTCCATATGATGAAATTACATTTTCCTAAAAGACCTCTAAAGTCCCTTTCTTCAATAAAATTGAACTCTTAAGTCTTCATAATCTAACCAATCTAAATTCTTACTGGTTTGTGTTTTCAGATTGAATCTTTAAAAAAATACTTTTCCGACCTCTAACTACGTTCAAATTGTATTCCTTTTTTTTTTTTCCCCACAATTATATAGTGTAAGGACATTTATCACATTTGTAGTTACAAACGTATGGAAGCAACATAAATGGCTATAAATAATGGAAAGTTTAAATAAATAAATTATGGTGCATACATAACACAGAATACTATGCAAGATCCTATCTATAAGATTGTCTCATTTGTCTTGAATTTTTCAGAACTGGGAACTGGCAAAAATTAGTGAAAAATCATAGCACACATACATATTCACAAAATACTTCTTAATTATGCTCTAAAAATGGTCTTCAAACCATTTATTTTAAATGTTACAATTAATTGGAAATTGAGAGTCCAGATGTTTTAAAAATACTTTTCCCACCTTTAACTATGTTCAAACGGCATTCCTTTTCTAAGCACAGGCTTCGATTTCCTCTAATTTTGCATTTATTTATCCATTTGAATGAACAGTTTACACATTTTCCGAGCTAATTTCACCTCTAAGTGTGCCCTTTCCTTCACAGAATTCAGCAAGTTAGAAGCAATAATTCTTATGGAAGCAAAACGCATGCACAAATTACTTTCCTTATAAAGGCAGAAGTCTTTCTCCTTGCTTTGATATTTGCAAAGCTTTTGTTGAGCTGCTGGGAACACTGCCAAATGGTGTCACCTGCCAGCTGGAGGGATCATATGCTCCCTATTAAAGCTGAGGGCCACGCTGCTGGTCGGCAGCTGAATGTGAGGGTATCACCGCTGCAAGTATTTGGTAATGGGGTAAACTGCTATAGCAGTGAGGCCTCCCTGGAAGGGCCAGTACGTACATTTTCTATCCTTTCGCACAGTGAATGCCTGCATGCAGCTGCTTCCTTATCACCCATGCTATTCCAGCCGGCAAACCACAGTGAAGATTCATGGCACAATCCCAAAGCCACCCCAAGTGAAAACTCCAGATAGCTTTATGAGACAGGGTGAGAACTACCTAACAGACTTCTAAAATGGTGTCACATGGCAATGATTGATTTGGGCAGTTCTTTTCATTAAAGGCATTCTTCAGCATTAAGGAATTTTTGTCTCTGTTTTCAAGCTCAAACTAAAGAAAAAGAGAATGGAAACATAGCCACAAAGATATTTTGGCATTATTTTGGATTCTGCACCCAATTTCAGGTGTGTGTGTGTGTGTGTGTGTGTGTGTGTGTGTGTGTGTGTGTGTGTGTGTGTGTGTGTGTGTGTGTGTGTGTGTGTGTGTGTGTGTGTGTGTGTGTGTGTGTGTGTGTGTGTGTGGTGGGGGAGGGCGCGTGCAGCATCAACAAGCAATTCTTGGATACCAGCTGGGCGTCCGAGAATTCAACTTAATTCTGACACTATCTACCCAGAGATAGCGTCAAATTCCAAAGGCTAAGGGTTCAGTCCTACAAGACTGTCCCCATCCTCTCACTTCAGATGCCAGTCATAACTCCAGGTTGTTTCCTGTACTTCTGATTGACTGGCTATAAACCACAGGTTCCCAAGAACCCCCTCCTCGGGTTTGATTAATTTGCTAGAGGGGCTCACGGAACGCAGAGTAAAAACATTTTACTCACCAGCTGAGCCATTTATTACAGAAGGATATAACTCAGGACAAGCTGGACAGAAGACATGCATAGGGCAAGGTATGGGGGAGGGTGTGGAGCTTCATGCCCTTACCAGGCAGGTCACTCCATCTGTACCTCCACTTGTTCACCAACCCAGAAACACCCCAAACCCAGTCCCTTTGGGTTTTTATGGAGGCATGATTGGTTAAATCATTGGCCATTGGCAACTGCTTCAACCTCCAGCCTTTCTCCTCTTCTGGGAGGCAGGGGGGTGGGATTGGAAGTTCCAGCCCTTTAATCACAGGTTGGCTTCACTGACAGCCCCTAGTCTTAGGTGCTTTCCAAAAGTCATCTATTAACATAACAAAGATACCTTTATCACTCTCTACACTGAGGAAATTCCAAGGGTTTGAGAGCTGTGAGCCAGAAACCGTGGATGAAGACCAAATATACATGAGAAATAAGTTCTGGTCATCTGAATAAACAAATATATATTTTTCTTATAAATCACAATAACATGTATCAACTATTTAAAAGGAAAATTACTAAGTATCAATTCAAACACTGATTAACTGTCATGATTTTATGATTAACGAAAGAGAGAGAGAATTAGTCTAATATATCCCAGTTAAGGGATAAAAGTGAAAGGCAAGAAAGCTTTGGGGCAGTGATAATGATCGTAAATTCTTTTCCATATAGACACTGGATTCCATAACATTCACCTGACCTGGCTAACTCCCCACTGCGTGGACAATCTGAAGGTCCCAGTGATTACTCTATTGAAATTAGTATAGAATCTAATCATAAAATCTAATTCATAATTCATAAAACTGTAAGAAAAACAGAATGCAGTTTTTCTAAAACAAAATACCACGTTTCCTGCTTTTGATCACCATTTCTAGGATATTTCTCTGGTCTTTTTCTCTTTTCTCTGAACTTTCACTCTCTTAGATGAACACCCATAACCATGCTCAACTAGAATAACTATGGACGTATTTCTATTTACCTCAAATAGAACAGCTCTCAAACCCAATTCAACATCTTCCCCTCAAAATGACATGCTGCATATCTTTCCCAAACCTCCTGATTCTTCACTGTCAACTCTCCCTTATGCTAATTAGCAAAAAGCTATCACAAATCGTTACATAGGACATCTTTTCAGATCATCCTCTGATCTCCATTTCCACTCTTATCGTCCTGAGCCAAGTATTCCTTGTCCTGTGTCAGGAGTAAAAGGATAAACTGCCATTTTTCTTTAATCTGCCCCTGCATACAATGTCCCACAATGCCCTGTCATAATGACCTGACAACTTTATATTTATCCAATTTATCATCTGCTCAAGAACACACAATGGCTGGCTTAGAGCCCACTTGATCCAGCTGGAGCCATTTCTCCTGACTTTCAAGATTTTCTCATGATCCTTATCATTTTCTCATGGATGTGGAGACACGGCACACTGATTGCATTCTTCCACTTCTTTATAGCTCTTAGTTCTCTCTGGCTATTTTAATTTTTCAAACACCTACTCAAGCCCATGATATTTTTATTCAGTACTGAATTTAAAAGGGGGAAATTTAAAATATTCATTTAGATGAACAAATGACATACTCAGAATTGAGGAGATTTACTTGAGTAGTAATCCCTGTGACAAAGTAGCAGAGCTGGTCCCTAAGAATAGTACATCATCAGGATTGACAAAGAGAAATGAACTGGTTCAGAGCAGGTAAAACTTACATGAAGGGAGAAATCCTGCTTCACACAGGGAAGGATTCCTAAATATTATTGCTGCTCAACTCGTAAAGAGCCACCTAGAAAGAGACCAGGTCTGGAAGAGCTGAGGCGGGCTCTAGGTGAACACCCATCAGGATAGCGTGGTGTGGCCTTAGGAAGGGAGGCTAAAAGGACTTTAGTGAGAGGGACTCCTGGATTCTCACCCCCAGTTCATGCAGAGAAGCTTATTTATGTGCTTTTTTTTTTTTTTTTAATACTGAAGGCTAAAGTTTAATTTTGTTTAATTAAATGTTCTGGTGCCATTTTTTGTCTTTTTAATGAGTGGCAGAAAAGAAGAGAATTGGCCTGGGGAGAATGAAAAGACCTGCACTCTTGTATTTTCTTTGCAACATGATCTTGAGCAAATCACTGATCTTTTCTGACTTTCTAAATTAGGGACAGCAGCATTTGGCTTTTCTATTTTATTACATAGTTGTGAGAATCATGTGAGTAAACGATACAAAAACTACTTGAAAATGGTGAATTCTTACAAATGCTAGATATGAAGATGACAGCAAAGATGAGATGGATAAACATAAATATTTGAATCAAACTTTCAGTATTAACTTTCTTCTCTGGAAGTTACATAAACTTTCACTTAACCTAAAACTGTTATCTCCTCTGACACAGAAAGAGACATTTGATTATTTACTGTCTCTTGTTCACCTCTAATTTCTGCATGTGTGATACTATTTTCTCCCCTATTGGACTTTATTCTTCCTCAAATATTGTAGTCTTATTTATTCATTTGTTTATTTTGCCTCGATACTGGGTATTGAGGCAAAAACCCAGTATTGAGGCAAATACTGAGTATATCTACTCAGTATATAACATATACTCAATTTATAAACTACATGATGGAGACAACGAAACAAGAAAAAAAATCACTGTCAATGCAGCAGGTGAAGGTAGTAAAGGGTACTTTATACATGTTAAAACTGGAGAAGAGACTTTAAACTGGAAGATGCAAAGACTTCTTGAGAAATGGTACTTTAAAATCTCCCACCCACTACTCAAAAACTCTTTAATAAATTCTTGAAATATGGAGTATGTAGGATGAAGAACACAGTTTGCTTAGTTCTTTCTACACTGAGAAAAATGGGAAAGCTAAATCTTTTAAAAGAAGATAATTCTATTTGCCTTTCCATAATGCATTCTTCAAAAGGTTCAGGAAGAAACCAAGACATTCAGAAATAGGACTTAAAAATCAACATCTTTAGGTATATTGCAATAAACAGGAAAAATGAAAAGTCATTACAACTATATGGAATTCCTGCTAGAATATTTGTTCAACTTAATGGAAAAGTACCTATTATTAGCTATATTTTTATCTCATCATTTTTTCGCTATGTTCCAATATATGTATCTCATAATCTCAAAATTATTTCTCTTTAATGGTAGAAAGTTCTTTTGTTGAATTACAGAGTTACGTGGAAGAGAATGCTTAAGGGAGATTAATAAAAAGGAGAGGGTAGTTCTCTGTTTAAATACCTATTTGACATGTTATAAGACATAGAGGGTTTGAGTTATAAATGGAAGTCTGATCTGGACAATAATAACCACAGATGTGAAAGAACCTCATCTTTCAACCTGACTTGTACATATTTGTCAAAACTATGAGAACTTGGAAAGATATTTTTTCAGTTAAAATACAGTTTTCTTTTATTGCAAGTCTATTTCAAGTGTTAGGGAATATCTATCTAAATCAACATTTAAGGAGCAATAAAAGAAAGGAATCCAATTTTTATTTTAGTGGATGAAGGCAATGTATTAAATATATGCAGAGGGCACTTTTAAATATATAGATTTTAATTTTAGGAGGAAGAACTGACTACAATATGTTATTTTATCATACTACATATCCTATGATAACTGATTACTAAGGCTATTCTTCATAGTATATTAATTCTAACATTAATGGATAGCAGTGTACTCAGGCAGGAGACCTATTACTTCTGAAAATAGTTACTGTACATTAAATGTTTACACAATAAATATTAATGATCAATTTCATTGATATTAATAATAACCATATCATTGATTTAATGGTTTGCTAGGCATTAAATCTCCTTATTTGTTCAGAAAAGCTACTATACAGACTGTATTTTTAATCATTTGTAATACATTGATAGATTTAATAATATTGTAACATTATTTACTGGGCTTTAAACTTCCTGAATCGAAGCAATATATGGGGCTTCCCTGGTGGCGCAGTGGTTGAGAACCTGCCTGCCAATGCAGGGGAAACGGGTTCGAGCCCTGGTCTGGGAAGATCCCACATGCCGCGGAGCAACTAGGCCCGTGAGCCACAATTGCTGAGCCTGCGTGTCTGGAGCCTGTGCTCCACAACAAGAGAGGCCACGATAGTGAGAGGCCCATGCACCGCGAGGAAGAGTGGCCCCCACTTGCCGCAACTAGAGAAAGCCCTCGCACAGAAACGAAGACCCAACACAGCCATAAATAAATAAATAAAATTTTTTGAAAAAAAGAAGCAATATATGAAACACAGCAAATGAATGAAAGCAATGAAATGATCACAATGGAATCCACTGGTCTTAACACGTACCCTCATCATCCAGAAGTAACTGGCCCTATGGAAAGATAGAATAGTCAAAAGATATTTCAGTTAAGGTGCCATCTGAGAAAAAATAGCTGGTGAAGTTGGGATATTTTACCTGAACCAGCAGTAAATATACAGTGCTATTTTTTTCAGAGGCAATATACATATTTCTGGGAACCAAAGGGTAGAATAAGTTACATCTAATGATCCACTTGAAAAAATTTTGGTTTGCAGGACTTTGGACATCCTGCTGTAGAGGTTTTAGCTTCCAAATGATGAATGCTTCCACTAGGAGATTATGTCTAGTGATTTGGAAGCTGATGCAAACAACAGGCTGTTTTTGGTTCTTCATGCCACTAAATCAAGCAGCAAAAAAAGGAGGAGTTTCTTAGTTGGTGTGGTGATTCGTCCTGTATCCTCACAGGCAAATGGAGGTGCTGCTTCACAATGGGGGTGCCTCCTGGTACCGCCATGTCTAGTGTTATGAAGGCAGATCGACCAACCTCAAACCAACAGGGAATGCAAAGTTTGGGTCATTCCACTAGATAAAGGATCCTGAACAGCTGCAATTCTAGGTGAAGGTGAAAGGAAAACTGAACACACACTGAAAGAACTAAGTTACATATCACAGCTATACTCTTGTAACAATTACAGAAACTAGTATTGGGCTAACTTTTCTTTCTTATTCTATTATGTATATATGTTTTCATTTATATTAATCATATTCATTTTTTCTCCCTATTTCCTTTCTATTTTATATAGGGCATTCTGGTGGTAGATAATATCATGATACAGATTTATCTAAATTTTGACTGTAGTTGATTTAGAGAAATAAATATCATCAAGGGATGGAATTTAGTGAATATTTAGAATCTGGAGAGAAGGTGAACATATATTCCTCTGTAAAAGGGCTAGTTCAATTTCAACAGCATGTTGCTGTTACTACTGATATTTGAAATATTAGAATGGAATCAAAGTATTATAAATATTGAGCATCCAAAAAAGGGGATGACTCACCAAGGCAAATAGCACAGACTATCTTACTTCACTCTACTCCAGCCTCCTTGGAGCATGTCTTCGTGTACATCAGAGACTGGAAGGATGAAGACCAGGTATCCTGGCTCCCTTGCAGCTTGGGTTACACATGTGGCCTAGATAAGTAAATGCAACTGTATGCAACTTGGAAAGGATATGAACACTACTTCAGGCAACTTAAGGAATGAGATCATCCTGAGAAGAAGGCAAGTAGTCACAAATGTCTGGCTATTCTTCACCAGCTAGTGTGCAGCTTCTGGCTTTAGGGGTGCTGAATAGGGAGTGGTGAGTAAGACATGGGACCTCTGCTGGTACTCTCCCCTGGTGGGACTGGGTAATTCTCCCAGCTGTACTTTTTCTGGCCATGTGGCTTCAAAGCTTGTTTCCCTGGCTCTCTCTGGAATTCTGCACTCTGTCCATTGCCAATAATAAACTCCTTTCTGCTTTTAAACTAGCTGTTATGGAGTCTCTTATTTGCAGATAAGACAACTGACCAGTATGCTAGTTTTCTAATAAATTCACTTAAGTCTGTAATTACTGTTTTGGCCAAATACCAAATTATGTATTTTCATTTATAATGTATTCAATTTCTATTATTTATAAGTGGCTTTCAATTTTTTAGCTTCATCCCCTCTTTAGCTGGAGAGTATATATTTTTCTTTTGGCTCTCTTTCAGTTGCCAGTTTCTAAATGTAATGTGCAATTATGGTAAATGTAGTCTGTCTGAAATAAGTAGAAGAACACTGATTTAATCCAGATTTGTCTGGTCTCACCCAGTGTATTTTATCTACCACATTATATAATTTTGACCTCTCTAATTTCCTCCATTATTTTAATTACTTTAATGGAGGAAATCATCCACAAATTAGATAATATTTATTTGCTTTCTTCTATTTTCCTCCATTATTCAACATTTTAAAAATATCTCACTAGTATTCATTTTATTGTACTGTGTACAGTAAGGTTTTAAATTTATTTTTAAAAATGATTTTCTGTTGCTAAATTCTTATACATTACTAATGTCACAGTACTGTTTATTGAATAAATTTTCCTTACTCCACTGATTTGTGATACTTTCTTTGTTATATACAAAAAATTTAAATAGATAAAATCTTTTTTTCAAATTATATTCCATTGTAGGTTATTACAAGATATTGAATATAATTCCCTGCGCTACACAGTAAATCTAGGAAAAAACCTTTTAATACTCCACTTTTTATATGTATCTCTGCACCAGTATAAGCACGTTTTCAACATCATTACTAGTCTCCATAACTCTTGACGCATTTGCTACTCCTATCTTCATGAAGTTGTCCCGCTTCTCAATTTCTCCCCTTTTAAAAGGAAAATGCAGCATCACAAAACACACTTAGAATTAGTTCAGAGTGGTGTTCTGATTTCATCTCTCTCTTCCCACTAAGTTGGACATATAAATTTTATAATTTTATAAATTTTATTATAAGTCCAGAGGACGTATGTGGGAACACCAGTAACAGATTAAGGCACATGTCCTGTAAACAACAATATGGTCTGACAATTTTGATCCAAGGCTACCTAGAGAGGCAGAAATAAATTTTTGGAGAGCATTGCCTTATCTCATCCAAGTATGATCTTTAAAAAGCAGAGCCAAAGTTGAAATTCAGTCTTTTCTCAATTTCTCTCACACATTAAAAGGAGTCTATAAAATGCGTTTCCCAGCAGCCGTGATTAAATTGCTGGTTTTCTCTTATTCACTTAAATCCCAGGAAGTGGCCCACTGTTAAATTATTTCAACCCTTCCCTCTTGGTTCCGAAGGCTCTCTCATTCTCACTTGGGCTATTCCCTCCTTAGCTCTCCCCAAGGTCTTGTTTCACCGTAGGCCACAGTGCCCTGAAAAGTCTAGTTCTTCTTTTGCTCTAATTGCTTTTCTCGAGAGAATACAACGCTGCAACTTCTTTCCTTTTTTATCTTAAGAGAAAATAGGCAAAGGGGAAAATATTACATAGTAAAATGAGCAGAAGAAGGTTGTGAATCCTCACAGATTGATTTTTATTCTCTGACGCCACCATTCATTTAAATGTTTTTATTTTTATTTTTTATTCCCACAAGAAAAATGTTATTTAATTCTAGAAATTTACAAGCCAAAATAAAATAAAAAGAAAACGTGGAAAACCCCATGGGACCAGCAGTCCTAGACTTGAGGTCGCGTCCATGGCAGCCCCGTGGCAGGGGCGGCGCCCGGTCAGGCCACGACCGGGGTCTGGACCCAAACGCCGCCTCCAGCGTCGGCCGCCGTCCCAGCTGGGCCTCGGCGGGCGGCGCTCCACAGAGTGGGTCCGGGGTCGGCTCTGAGTCTCAGAACTAGAGGCTGAAGCCTGGGCCCGGGACCCAGGCCCCCTGGTTCATGGTCGCGAGGTGGAAGCCCGCCTCCTTCAGGTCGTCCTCGCGCAGCTGGCTGTAGCCCAGGCTTCCCACTGGGGGCTGGGGGCTGGTGCCCCGCTTCCCACTTTGCTGTTCCCTCTTGGCGGGCCACGTGGGGAGCATGGAGGGGTCTATGGGAAGGGGGGTCTCGCGGAAATACTCATGCTTGAGGCCGTTCTTTGCGTTGACCCTCCGTCCAGCGAAGTAGGTCAGAAACTTTTTCGTGAGGTCGAAGCCCTGGTCTTAAAGCAGAGCCCCGAAGCGCTTGCGAAGGTTGTTATACGAGTACTCGGTGAAGGTCGTCTACTTGACGGCGGGGAGGTCTTTGTAGCGGGCAAGATTTTCTCACTGGGGGTCCCCAGGTCCTTGAACACTTTGTTGATCTGATCGATTTCTGACTTCCCAGGGAACAGCGGCTTCTGAGTCAGCAGCTCCCCAAAGATGCAGCCCACCGACCACATGCCCATGGCCGTGGAGTACTCCTGGGGTCAGGAAGCACTCAGGGGGCTGGCGGGTCGGCACGCCCAGGGCGGGCTAAATGTTTTTATTTTTTAAAGGTAATCATCATCTTATTCTTCAAGGAGACTCAGAAAAAAAGTTGCTGAATAGATAACATAAGCAATATCCTTTGAACTGACAGTGACGGTGTATCAGTGCTTTGCAAAATAATTGCAAGCAGTTCAAGCAGATACATCCAAGCAAGACATTCTATGGAACCCAAGATTTCCTCTAACCAAAAGAAACATTCTATCTGGTCCATAGTATTTTGACCCCTCTTGAACTGCTTTATACAACTGTTATATAAACTTGCGCTCCAAAATTCACCAGCAGCTGACAGAGGAAACCAGTATACACACAACACACACATGTACACAGACACATATTAAATAAGAATCATGCTTCATTTCTTTCTACTAGTTGCCCAGGTATATGGATCTAACTTCTGTTTCCAATTGCTATAGCTAACCTACAAATGTGATTTTAAAACTTCATATAATATCTTCCTTCCCTTCCTCTTTCACTAATTGCATTTACATATGTATATATGTATATATCATTCATTCGTTAATTCATTTTGCTTTATTATTGTAAACCACCCCCAAATCCTTATTGGAAGTAGACAGATTATAACTACATTATATGAATGCTAAAAGAGACCTGAAATAAATTTCTAACACTTTTATGGTTGGCAAATGACATTAAAAGTTCACACTACTTAGCATTCTATTTATCATAGATTATCAACAATCACCAATTCCTTCGTTGTTACATTAAACTTACCTTTTGTTAGATGTTAATGTCTGGTCTAATTCGGAAGCGAACTAGGATAAAGGTAAATTAACCACAATGTTTTGTTTCAATACTTAACTACTCTTCTTTAAGTAATAGGCTATTTAAGATCTAGAGTTAATTGAAAACTGCCATTATCAAGAGTCTGTCTTCAATTAGTAATCAGAGAGGTAGAACGCGCATTACTGTATTTGAAGACCATAGGTCTCACTGCCAGCTCCGGGCTCCAGTGGGAATTACTGGAACATGAACTCTTAACTAGTAACACTGTGCACTTCCTTAGACAGGATTCAATTTACATAGACTGTGTAACACAGTCAATGTTACAAGGCTTTTCATCTCTAATTATTTTTATTATAGTATACTAATTTCAATCTAAAGCACAGAATAAATTTGAGGTTTCCTATTTGCAGAACTTCTGAAGATAAGAGAACTGAAATACCATATTACTAGTTAATGCCTTGATTTAGTTCACATATTTTCTTCTTCTGTACTAAATAATTAAAAATAATTATTTCAGTGAACTTAAATAAAGCCCCCAGGGAACAAATTTTTATTGATCACTGTTATAGTTGAAACTGCTTTGTTCACCCAAGCAAAAACATCATGCAAATGAAATAACTGAAATAAACACTGGAAAAGATGAGAGAGAAATTTCTTTTGTTAATGCTACCACTGTATACTATGAAAACATAAGAGACTCTAATAAAACATTTTTGGAATTAAAAAAAGAATTGGCAATGTGGATGGATATAAGTTAAAAAGACATAAAAAGCAATAGCTTTACCCTTGTAATAAGCACCTAGACATGGAAATATTAAAAAAATTCTATTTATATTAGCAAGAAAAAAAATCACCTATAAAATATTTAGGAATAAAGACAGCCAGAAATATTCAAAATTGATATAAAAATTATAATGTATTATTTTAAAAGATGATACACAATACAAGAGCAGAAGATACAGAAAACCATAATATAGTCTTGCTGGTAGTTTATACTTATATTCAAATATAAATTATTCCAGTTAAAATCACAACATGGTTTGTCCTGTAATTAGATATAAAGACCTCAGTGTTAGAATAGCTAGAAAATCATTAAAAAGAAGTAGGAAGGAGCACACTTGCCATTCCAAATATGGGAAAATACATTATATATTCCCTAGAGAAAAATATACATGCTATTGAACAGGAGAAGAAAAACAGATCAGTCATATAGTATAGAGAATCCAGAATTAGAATCTGAAAAATCTGAGGTATTGATAGGTCAAGTAAATGAGGAAGATAGGACCTTTCAAAATGGTGCCAGCAAAGCCAGACGTCCAGAGGAAAGAAAATTTAAAAAAGGAAGCCCTATCTTGTCCAGAGAGAAATAATGTAAATTTAAAATTAAAACAACACAATATGTCTTACAAGAAAATCTAGGAGACTAAATTTGTAACCCATAACTAGGAAGGCCATCTTAACCTCAACTGAAAATGTAGAAGCTGTAAAAGAAAAAAACACATATCTGATGTTTTAAAAATTTAAACTTTGTGCTAGTCAGCAGATTCGTGAATTTGAAAAAATTTTAATGAATATTATGAAGACTTAGTTACCATAAAATAACATGAGTTACTATAAACTGATAACAAAACACATAAAAGAGAAAAAATACATATCTTTTGTTTATTATATACACAGATGCACAGAAGAGGAAACTCAGAAGTCCATATGAGAATGATAAAATGCTCAGGTTTGCTACCCAGGGAAATGAAAATTCAAATAATAATGCTATGTCACTTGATAGGCATGAGACTGGCAATAATTCAGAGCTTTTGTTTAGAGGAATGAGAGGAAAAGAGTAATCTCAAACACTGGGAATGCAAATGTTAGATGTTACCACCTTTTCAGAAAGCATCTAGAAATATCTTTTAAAATAAAATTTGACCCAGCAATACTACACCTGGGAATATGCCCTATATAAATAAAAATACCAATTCACATGGAAATATACATGAGGATATATATTGCAGGCTGGTTCCTGGTAGTCATAAACCAGAAATAAAGTTAACCCCATCAACAGGGAACTTAAGAATTTAAAAACAGTGGATTAGAACTATTCTGTATAAATTGGAAGAGTTTCTGTGAGGTTTTATTTAGCAAAAAATAGGACACAGAAAAATGTGTACAATATGATCTATTTTTAAAAAATGAGCAAAATAAGTTAGCTGTGCATTTGCATGCATATATATAATCAATATGTGCAGGTTCATATGAATATAGCTTGTTAACATAACACTTCATGGGGGAACGGGATGTGCTTGATGTGTTAATATGATTCAAGAAAGGGAATAACAATAAATTTATGTAAAATTACATGATACACTATAGATACATAATGTGATGCATAGGCACCAAAACATTAATGGTGGTTATTTCAGGGTGGTTAGATTCTAGGTGGCTTTTACTTTTTCTTTATATTTTAATATATTGTTCTCAGTTTAAAGATAATAATATTTACATAAACAGAAAAATAAGTTCGTTTCCATTGTGTATGAAGAGTAATAAAACTAATTTTTTAAAAATAATTACATTATGTAATATTTATGAGCTAGAAGGCACACAGCAAGGAAACATGATAAGCAAATAAGAAACAAAAAGAAACTGGTTCCATTTACTGTTACTGAAATGTACTGGATTTTCAAAGCTTTGAGATGTAAATTTCAATGTAATTTTATAATATTGACAACTGCAACAAATGCTCATAAGTGATTAAACTATGATTTTTGCCACCATATCTAGGCATTAACAACTAAGTTTCAAAGATAAATTTTGATATGATTTGTGTGCTTTATCTAGACTTTTAAATTAAAATAGCCATACGAGTAGAGAACAATTTTATTCTTTACAATCTTTGTACTTTCAAGACCGTAGGGGATATGGAGAAAGGCACAAGGAAATATGAGTATCAAGTGATCCTAATTTGTGAGTCAGTTTAAATATTTATGAATTTCTGATTGTATAATTAATATTTAACTCTGTTCTCTTCCTAGAATAATGTGACAACTTTATAATATTCTATTTGTGCCCAAATCACATCATTTCTGCCTTTGTATAAGTGAAAATTGCTGACACGGCACACCCCTATCAGGTAGTACTCACCTCTAACCTAGAGCGAGGTTCTAGTCTGGTGTAACACCTTCTGAACATCCAGTGTACTTCTCTCTCAAATCCAGAGAGTAAGTTGGTAAAAGCAAACCATGGGGTTTACAAACATATCATCAGTTACGTGATGATTTTTCTCAATAAAAACTAGTTATCTAAGTAATTAACAATTCTATTTTTCTTCATACCTTTCTTCTTCTACACATACCTTAAAGTTGTAATTCCAATAAGTGCTCAACAATCATTTTCTTTTACTGAAGTATGTTGTACTATTAGCATTTTTTTCTTTAGCATTTTTTAGAAATCTAAAATTTTCTTTTTACCCATCTTCCCTTTTTAAAAGTTTCTGGAAAAAATTCACCAGAATTTTTTTTTAAAAATCAATGATATACCCTATGGTATTAAGGTTACCGTCCTAGATTAATGTATTTAATTTACATATAGAAGTACTATCACGCATTTGTATACTAATGAAATAATAAATGCAATGCATGTAAGGAGATTACAGGTATAAGACATATCTGAAATTCTAACTTTTAAAACTGACGTTGCCAACGTGGTCATTTCTAATAGAGATGATCCATGCAGAACAATGGATGCAGTTTCAGGGGTTGCATTTACTAGGTGTTAATGATTACACCCCCTCATCCTTTGGTAGCTGTCAAGCGCTGAGCACCTCCTCAAAGTCCTCTCACAGTAGAGGGATGGGAACAAGAATCAAGAGACAGTCTCATGTAGTTCACATTCTACTTGACAAAATACTGCATATGAATGATATAAAACATGTTCTTACTATCAAAAGCAAATTAATCTAGCACAACTGAGGCACTTCATTTAGGCTCAAGATAGAACTAGACCTTTTTCATCATTACTGTTCATTCACCCTGTACTTTTCCATCACCCATTCTCAGCAAATGTCCTTGGCAAGCAATAAACGCTCGCAATGGATTATACAGCTCTGACCATACCAACAAAATAGGACCTACTCCCAACCCCTGCCCCTACTTCCAACCTATTCTCAGCTTCACTTGTTCCTCTGGCTCCCCTGGGCTCTAGACTGTCAGCTTCATAATGAAAGTATGAGAGAGAATGAAGCTATGCAAAAGTATGTCACCAGTGTACTCTTACCAAGAAACTCCACAAATCACATTAGGGAATATTTTCTTTTCAAATTGATTTATTTCACAACACTCTGCTTTGGTTGTTCAAATGCAAACAGTTCCAGAAATCAAATTTGCAAGTCTAAAATTAAGATGCCACAGCAGAGCATATGCATCATTCATGATGATTTCACAGTGTTTCCTAGTCTGATTTACCGTTGTCAAAATTAACATTACATGACATGATCCATTATGTGTTTCACTCAACACTGCATCATCCAAATCATGACAAATTCAATTAAAACTAGCTTCGATTCACTTCAACCCTTCCATTGATTTCTTATAGCTCTTTATTACCCCTTCCTTTCTTTCTGCCAAGATATAAACTTTATATGATTCTAATTATGACATCCCTTTAGTAACAATTTCTTTACAATTTCCAACACAATCCTCATTTTCATATTTTAATTATTTAATTGCAGATTTGTTTTATCTTACTTTTCTTTCCTTGATTTACCTGTATTGTGTAGAAAACCCCACATTGTTCTGAACTAAGTCACAGAATTCTGTCTCTATGGAGGGGTTGCTGTAGACATTAACCCCTGACATTTAATGATACAAATATATAAATGAAGTCTCTTTACATCTAGCTTTATGTTGAATGTACTGTCTTATAAGCTAGGAAACAATTAAGGATGAAATAGTTAAGAAATGTTGTCAATAAATGATTTTTCAGTGGAAATCTGTGATGCAGTAATTCTTTAGGGAAATCTCTGATTTATTTGAATATCAAAATAGTCAATGACATTAGCTATCACAGATTTATATAACATTTGTTGAATATCACAAGTCATATAAAGATTATCTTTAAAGATCCTTTATAGTGTAACTATCCATAATAGTATAACTTTTACAAAAAATAGTTTTATTTTATGCTTAGTAGGATGTAGCTAAAGATAATATCTTACTAATGATATTCTGGATCTTTCTAGAATTTAAAATAGTTCTTCTGTATTGTGTGAGTGGAACCCAAGATTCTGTGAGCATAGCAGAAAAACATATTCATAGTAAAATGTGTATATTTACAAAGTAAATATTACCATATTAATATTGGTCTTATCCTATCATATTAAAGATACAAAGATGTAAAAAAGGTGTTTATTTTACTTTGCAAAATCATTAGACATCGATTTCTTTCCTCCTTATGTAATGCAACTCTGCCCTTCTGAAAGGGATTTCATGAACCTAAGAAGGAAAGGGCTGTGTTCTTTTCTTTTTTTGTTTTCAATGATCTTTACCATCTAATTATTTTAAAGCCATACTTTACTATAAATAAAAATTCACATTTCGCTCAGCCACGCCAATTTACACAGCAATTTTACACACGTAGTTTTTTTTTTATATCCTCACAAAAATCCTAACACATGTATAATGCAGGAATGTTATCCCCATTTTGGAATTAAAAAATAAATGGTAGGATTCTGACTTAAATCCAGACAGTCTAAGTTTGATGCTGGTGTTCTGTCAATTACATCAGTTGCATAAAATGATTTCTTTTTTTTTTCCATGAAACTATTCCTTGAGTGTCTAATACGAGTTAAGTTTCTAAGCACCTAGCAGATGGGGACACTACATCCTCTTCTCAAACTAACCAAAAGAGAAAGGTGCTACCTCTAAAAGGGCCACCAAAGACTCATCTGTCTTAACTTCTCTCTCTTATTAGTCTGTCTGAACACCTAACATTGCTCCCCTCATTATTCCTTTCTAATAACAAAGTGAAGAGCCATGTTTTATTATGAATACATTATATGAATTTGTTAGGTTAAATAATCAGTAACCATAGAGGAGCAATATAAAAGCCAGATGGAATTTAGACTGACTAATGAAAGTCTCCAAAATGCCATTGCATGGGTACTGCTTAGAAAGGCTTTAGATAATATATCTACTTAAATATAGAAGAGAATAAAGGCACAAATAAAAAATAGAGTCAAAGGGACTTCCACAGAGGGAGACACTTCGGCTCAAAGAAAAAGTAATTCATAATTTTACGTCTGTTCAAACTTCACAGTTCCTTGCACCTCCCTAAAATACTGACAGATTCTTGGAACGTCTAAGTTAGAAGGTAGAGATAATCAATGTCAGTGCTATAAAAACTTATTTTTCAAATTAAATATTAAACATATAATAGGGACTTATTAAATATTTGCTGAATAAATAAATAGATGCAGAAGATGAACAGCCTTTGGAAGAGAGGACATGTGTGTCCTCAGACCATTGGCCAACTCACTGCTCTTCTCACCCAGGGTGAGGCTAAGTCAGGCTAAGGGCCTATGAAGCAAAACTGAAGGAGGCACCGGCAGGCCCCTGGGAGTGAGTGAATCCTTAAGTTTTGTGCCTTGGGAGCCTCTCTTGCCTCCTGCTAGTTGGGCCCTATTCCCATCCTCCCACTAATCTACTATGCCTTGATTAGGAGTCCTTCTTCCTTATTCATAATCTAGAAGAAAAAGGCTAAGCCACACCCCTTCGCAGACTTGGGCAGACTTGGTGGTGGGGAGTGAGTAGAATGAAGCAATTATTAAAAAGAAACCTCTTTCACATCCCTTTCTTTTCTTTTTTGAAAGGGTAAAGCCTGGGGAGTGTAGTTTGGCTAGCACACATAATTATAAGGCTCAAAAGTGATAAACGTGGACATGTTTAACAAAGAGCAGAAGAAAACCTTAGTTATCATCATCATGAAAATTTATCCACAGGGACAGTCAGGGATCAGCTTCAGTGCTTTGGCATCATCCCACAGCATCCTTGGCTATGATCTATTATGTAAGTGGGACCCCAAATAAAATGGCCAGTTTAAAGTCTATATATTATTTGAGGAGCATGAAATAGCTGACCACCAAAATAGGAAAAGCAACTTCTTTTCTTTCTCTTTCTACTACTTGCCAGTGTTCCATTTTAGCTAACCCTACTATCCTAGCGTTCTGTCATTTATTGGTCACAGTTGCAGAAATTAGAGGCTCATAGCAAGCAGAGATCAAAGATACAGTCAAACTTTTCAATGGAAATTGCCAAGATTGAATTTCCTCCTAAATTGATTCTGTACTGTCTGTTTGACCTCAATATTCCCAGCACTGATACCTTGATCCAGGTATTCCTCACCCCATTCTTGGATTATAAACATGACCTAAGCCCTGGCTGCCCATACTCTAAAATCTGGGCCCTCCAATTCATTCTGCGTGCCATTCCTGTTTGTGAACATAATTCTGTCCCTGCTTACTGGAAAAACCTTCATATTTCTTTGCCTTACTATCTTCGCTGTCCTCTACAAATAACCTGCTCATTCTCAATTGAGACTTTTTTTAAAATTATGTTTGACTTGGAATGCTCACTTTTCCCATCACACCACACACAGGTAAATACAATCCATTTTGGGGAGCTTGGTCAAATTCTGTTGCCTTATCAAATTATTCTAGTCAATATAGATGCAGCTTTCTCTTGAAAACTTTAGTCATTTTATCTTATATTTATCTTTCCATCAAGTATTTTTACCAACTATGAACTATATATTATACAACTCATAAAGGACAAAAACTTTCTGGGTCTACATGGAGTTAGAGTAATTTAAAGTAATTTTACTTATTTTTTTCACTTTTTTTTCTCCTTGTTTCTCATGCATAGAATTAAAGATATCAAGTGCAGGAACAATGCTTTCCACAGAGCTGAAACTATACAATGTCTACCATAATTTAATTCACCTATTTCTTTTTAAATTTTACTATACAGGATCCCTGATAGACATGAACCTGCCAGAGAACGGCATTTTTGATAAACTTTGTGAAACCCTATATAAAATCCAAAATGTATCAGTCAAAATTGATTTTTTTAATCAAAAACATGCTTTGTTTGTTCCAGCTCTCCGCACTGTACATGACTGTACCAACATTCCAAGATCTTCAAAGTACAATGGCTTCTTGTATTAAGCACAGCACAGTTATTTTGTTCATTTACAATTCAACTGCTATCCTGGTAAATACTACCCAAGCAAATTTTCCATGATCACATTCTTTTAAAATGTAGTATCAATAACCACATATCTATACTAAATAGAGAAAAAAATCTGTCAAAAAAATTGGGGGAAAAAAACTGGATAATCGACTTAAAATAAAATGATACAAAATTAGAACAATAAAGAACACAGCAAGGTGAAAGTGTGAGAAGAGGCCTAAAATAATGCCCAATATATAAGCAACAATTTTAAGGAAGAAAGAAGACAAAACACATGAAGTTACTAACACCATGTATTAGTAGATTCTAAGAGTGAGCATATTCTTAATTAGGTTATACAAATAATGCATTAATGATTTATTAAAATCCTTATCCCACGTAGATTTTTTTTCCTTTTGAAAGTATTTCCTCCCATTGAAATTCTTCTTGTTATGTTCCAGTCAGACAGAGATTCAGTACTACCCATATAAAGCTGGTAGAATTCCAGCAAATAAAACAGAACAATGGATGAGATCAAAATTGCTGCCAAGGAGATGCAAGGTCACTGCCCAGACAGTGGCCAGGCTGCTTAAGAAAGTGTCCGCTCAAGGAAACATGCTCTCACACCAGCTCAAGGAAAAAAGCTAAACTTAGAACAGTCAAATGGGAGATATTAATAAAGCTCTGAGGAAAAAATGAGGCAGTTGGAATGGACTTTAAAGTTTATGTGAAGGAACATTAGGCATTGATATCTACACTGTGGCTTAAGGTTAGCCCCGGCCCTAAATGCTTTCTTGTAAGTTAAACATATTTTAAAAGCTACCTAAGAACTTCCTTTTAATTGTCTCATGATAGGATCATCATTTAAACCAAAAATACTCCTGGGAGGCAAAAGAGACAGATGTAGGAGAGGTGAAGATATCCTAGGCATGATGGGACAGTGGTACCTTAGGATGTGGGAAGTGACTCTGAGGGTCACACTGATATTTTTGAATTTGATATGTTTACAGGTGGGTATTGACAATATTAGCCTTTTAGTTTGCTGTCATCAACACCAATTAATTGATAGTTATGACTAAGTAGTTTAATGGCTTCAAGATGTAAAAACAGAAATAATACGCTTACAGTATAACTAAAAATGCTAATAAATGGACTAAAGATTAAGCTAAATAAGCTAATGCTCAGAAACTATTGGAATACGTTTACAATATTAGGAATGATACATTTTCTATGTTCTATAGAAAATATATTTTATATAATTAGGCAACAGCAATTGTTTGGTGTTAACCAGGCACAATAATATTGAAATATATTCTAAGTAATGTCACCTGAATGGTCTAATATCTATATTCTACATTCTATATATTCTATATTCTCTTAGTTGAATATGACTTATCTCTCGAGTTATTTACATATTTTGGTTACTTTCTTCAGAATCTACAGAAATTTCCATTTTCCCATTGGCCTTACTTGACTCCATATTATTCACTAAAAGGCTCAAGTTCCAAGACCAAAAACTCTCTTAAATTTTAATCCTTTGACAAACATTTATTGGAGGCTAGGCGCTGTCTTAGTTGAATGGGGGTAAATAAAGACTAAGTTAATAAGTAAACCAGCAATGACACAGTAGTAGTTCTCTGGCTCTAACATTGTACTCTAGTATATGTCAAGGTTAGCAGAGAACAAATTACAAACTCACATGGGTTAATTCAGAAGAGTTTAATAAAAGGATTACTAACAACAGCAACAGCAAGGGCAGTGTTACATCGCCAAGGGATGGTGAAGAGCTCTGGGGCTAGCTACTATGGGAAATTTATCACCCCAAGGTGACAAAGGGACCAAGAAAAGGATTTTAGCAGCACTGAGCTAGATGCAGAGCAGTAGGAGAGGGCTGCTGGGCAGGGGCTGAAGCCTTTTGTTAGAGGAACTCAGGCACTGCTGACCCCGGAAGACAGAATGAATACCCCAACACCCCTCTCTTCCCACCTTCTGAGAGACTGCTGCTGCCTCCCGTGGGTAGAGACCAACCAGGAAGAAGAGAACAGGGAAGGCTTATTAATGTGCTGCTCACAGATCAGCCTCCAGGCACATAAGCAGGATCTGGAAGGTCTGCGAGTGACTCTCTAAGGGTAAATATAATATATGCCCAGTTAGTTCTACATGTTGAGAAAAGTAAAGGTTTTCTGGTTAGCCATATATTATCTACAAAAGAATGTGGACATATTGACTACTTCTTTAGTCAGATGTGGCCAGAAAGCAGCTGAGGCAAGCTCCTGAGAAATGCTGGTGAGTATCTGGCAGGCAAATCGACACTGGGGATATTACAGAAAGTTTTTAATCTAAAAGCCTGCTATTTATGCATGAGAAGTAGTAATTTTATAAATGGATTCTGAATAACCTAAAACTAGTCAATATTACTTTAAGAAGTGGGCAATTTACTCCCTTCTTTTTGGTAAGGTCAGGATAAGATTTGCAGTTTCACTGATTCACAGTCGTATCCTGGGAATGGGCCCTCAGGAACCATGTAGCACATCAACTGAGGAAAAATCTTGCAGTTACTTTCAAGACCAGGAGAGCTGTCTTATTCTACAGGCACTGCATATACATTCATTTCCATGTTTCACAATGAACTGATTTGTGGAACACGTTGAAAATTAACTTTCTGCCAAGAAAAATATATATGACTTTTTATATATATGACAATTTTAGGTATGGTTTTGGTTCAAGGTTCATTGGAATCACAAAACTTGGAAGGCCTTTGGAGAATTTTTAAGATCCCTCCTTCTTTCGCTCATCACTGCCCATTGCCACACACACAGATGGTTTATGGGTGAAAAAAAACTGAGTCCCAGAAAGTTTAAATGACTTGTTCAATTTTGTGGAGCCATGAGTGCACAGGTTTCCCTACTCTTACTGAGTACTTATTTCTCATAATTATCCATTACTTAAATTCCCCTCTCGTTGACTGAGTGAAATTTTCAGACTGTTGTAAAGCCAGTGGCTTTATATTGAACTTTTATATGACCATTCTAGAGAGCAAGCCTAAAAGAGAAGGATGGAGTAGTGAACAACAAGTATCCTAGAGTAAAACAGGAATCAGGCATAAAGAGAGAGACTGTGTTGAGAAAAAATACAACTTCCTACTCAACAGATTTAAGTTTGAAGTTTAGAGGGTATGTCAAAAAAGCATGAGTTTAGGAAAAAAAATCAGAAAGTCACTTGAGCATGATTCATTACTATTTGAAATGCTAAGGTTGAATTTATATAGAGACTAAAAAAAGAAAAAGAAAATTGATAACAAAATGAGAGAAAAGTATTCCAATTTGTCAGTATTTCTAGGAGTTACTAGATTATTTTCCTCTTCATGTATTACCCAGTTTTTTAAAAAGATGATTTATTTCAGAGCAGTTTTAGTTTTACAACAAAATTGAGAGGAAGGCACAGAGATTTTCCATATACTCCCTGCCCTCACACATGCACAGCCTCTCCCATTACCAACATTACTCACTAGAAAGGTACATTTTTTACCAAGGATGAACCTACTTTGACACATCATAATCACTCAAAGTCCATAGTTTACATTATGGTTCACTCCTGGGGTTGTGCATTCTGAGTTTGAATGAAAGTACAGTTGCATATATTCATCATTATAATATCATACACAGTACTTTCACTGCCCTAAAAACCTTCCCTATTCATCTCTTCCTCCCATTTAATCCCTGGCAACACTGATCTTTTTATTGTCTCCATAGTTTTGCCTTTTCCAGAATGTCACATATGTAGTTGGAATCACACAGTATGTAGCCTTTTCAGATTGGCTTCTTTCACTTTCTAATATGCATTTAAGCTTCCTCCATGTGTTTTCATGGCTTGATAGTTTATTTCTTTTTAGCACTGAATAATATTTCATTGTCTGAAGGTAAACACAGTTTCTTTATCCATTCACCTACTGAAGGACATCTTGGTTGCTGGAGGCTGAGTTAATTTTTGTGAAGGGTGTAAGGTCTATATCTAGATTCTTTTTTTTGCACGTGGATATTCAGTTGTTCCAGCACCATTTGTTGAAGAGACTATCATTGCTCCATTGTATTACTTTTGCTTCTTTGTCAAAGATGAGCTGACTATATTCATGGACCCAGTTATTTTTTATCCTTAATGTATTTGTGCCTAAAATGTCTGATTTATGGAGTTATCTGGAAGCTGGATAAAGCTACTTTTTTTTTTGTCTTAGCCAACAGAAATCTGTTTTAAATTCTAATTCTTATTCCCTCAGGAATTTACTGGGCTGAATTTTCCACACTTCTTGGCAATGCTTCCATTAGATTTATAATTACAACTAATTGCCTTTGTCAGACAATACAACAAAACAATGGGTGTTCAAAAGGAAGGTATTTTCAAAAGTAGGCTCTACTTCCACTAAATACTTCTTGTATTACATATAGCATATTTCATAGTTCTTCCTGAAACATGTGCCCTTGAAATGCATATTCAGGTCTTTATTTCAGGAATTGGGGACCTGGGACAGCTAAAAGCTTTCCAGATGTGAGGGTGGCTTACAGCAAAGCCTTAGATCTTACAAGCCTTAAAGTTATGCTTGCTGCAATCTAGAAATGTCTGCCTCCTATATCCCCTTCTTCTCCACTTCACTTTTGACAACTTAACTCAGCCAAGAGATGAGGGGAGGTATGTTCTGTTCCTCCAGCTATACTTCCCCTGTGGTTCTAGGGTGAGGAACTGGATCCTAAGGGACCTTCCCCATCGCCTCTGTGGATGGTCCACGCCCACCTCCCAAGACTGAGCTATTCCAAGGAAAAGATTTTTGAATGGATCTTCCTGGATTGGGTCCTAATTACTTTAAAGGAATCTCACCACCTCAAGTCCTAGATTCCTCCGTCCTTTAGGTCTGGATTTTTCATGTGGATACTTTCTTTCTCTCTTTCTCTCTTTCTCTCTTTCTCTCTTTCTCTCTCTTTCTTTCTTTCTTTCTTTCTTTCTTTCTTTCTTTTTTTTTTTTTTAACTGTAAACAGAAGTGATTATTTCCTTTATTGGTGTTTCTGGCTAATTTCAAGGCAGTGAATTAAAATAAAACTACCTTTACTCCCTTATGTTTAATTAGAAGTCACATACTGCAATGGACTGAATGTGTGTGTGCCCCCAAAATTCGTATGTTGAAAACCTTAACCCTCGGTGCGATGCTATTAGGAGGTGGGACCTTTCAGAGGTAATCATGAGGGTAGAGCTCTCATGAATGGGATTAGTGCACTTATAAAGGAACCCTAGAGAGAGCTCTCTTCCCCTCTTTCTGCCATGAGAAGATACAGTGAGAAGTGAGCAGTCTGCAACCTAGAAGAGGGCCCTTACCAGACACCAGATTTGCTGATGCCTTGATCTTGGACTTCTCAGTCTCCAGAACTGTGAGAAAAAAATTTTTTCTGTTGTTTATAAGCCACCTAGTCTATGATACTCTGTTATAGCAGCCTGCATTGACTGAGATACGTATCTCATTTGGTAATAACTACATGGCATTCCACAGGTGGAAGCACCATGATTTAAGTAGTCCTTGATTGGTTGGATTTAGATTGTTTTTCTGTAACAAATCATGCTACAATGAGAGATGTACACATATTTACACAGATATATTTTAGAAAAAATTTCCAGGAATAAAATCACTGCCAAAGGAACGTGTATTTTTAATTTTGACACATGTTATAAAATTATTTTTCAGATATTTGTACCTATTTTTGCCCCCACCAAAACTGTATAAGAGCAACTCTTTCCCCAATTTCTTTAATATTTAATAATATTGTTGATAAAATAGCAAGCAAGTCTCAGACTTCTATCCATACAAGGTCTGTTTGCAGGATCGGCCTTTGGCTGGCATCGGGGAACTTACCTGGTAAACAGTTCCCTACATTGATATAAAATTTTCTCTAAATGATAAAACTGCTCTAAATGATAAAGTGGCTCTCTGTGCCCAATTTGTTTGTCTAAACAATGTGATTTATGGTGAATACTTGCTTTCCCTCTGGGAGTTTGGAATTTTTGTACATGCCAGGTTGAGGGTGCCTATGTGATCAACTGCCAATAAAAGCTTTGGGGCACTGAGTCTCTAGTGAGCTTTCCCAAGTAGACAATGCCTGGCCATGTTGTTGCAGCTCTTTGCTGGAGGAGTTAAGCGTAGGCTGCTCAGGGAGAGAACCCTGGAAGCCTGCTTCTGGTTTCCTCTCATCTTTTCTCCATGCACATTTTCCTTGGCTGATTTTGCTTTGCATCCTTTCACTGTAATAAATCTTACCTATGAATGCAACTATATGCTGATTCCTCTGAGTCCTTTTAGTGAATCACCAAACCTGGAGGCTGTAATCCCTGATACACTATCAAACATCTTTATTTGCTCATTTGACAGGTGAAAATGAGATTTTAAATGTTTTATATTTCTTAATTATAATTGAAGATTAGCATATTTTCTCTGACCTGATCCTGTCCTTTGCTGATTTTAATAGACTTTATTTTTTAGGGCAGTTTTAAGTTCACAGCAAAATTGAGTTGAAAATATAAACAGTTCCCATATACCCTCTGCCTTGACACATGCATAGCCTCACCCATTACCATCATCCCCCAGAGTGGTACATTTGTTACAACTGATGAACCAACACTGACACATCATTATCACCCAAAGCCCATAGTTTATATTATGACTCACGCTTGGTGTTGTACATTCTATGGGTTTGGACATATATCAACCGTCATAGTATTATATGGAGTAGTTTCACTGCGCTAAAAATCTTCTGTGCCCTGCCTATTCATCCTTCCCTTCCATCTAACCCCTGGCAACACAGATCTACTTATTGTCTCCATAGTTTGCCATTTCCACAATGCCATATATTATAGTTGGAATCATGCAGTATGCAGTCTTTTCAGATTGGCTTCTTTCAGTTAGTAATATGCATTTAAGTTTCCTCCATGTGTTTTCTTGGCTTGATAGCTCATTTCTTTTTAAGCAATGAATAATATTCTATTGTCTGAATGTAACACAGTTTCTTTATCCATTCACCTACTGAAGGACATCTTGGTTGCCTCTAAGTTTTGGCAATTATGAATGAAGCTGTTATAAACATTCATGTGTAGATTTTTGTGTGGACATAAGTTTTCAGCTCCTTTGGGTAAATTCTTGGTGAAGCAAGATTGCTGGATCATATGGTAAGAGTATGTTTAGTTCTGTAAGAAACTGCCAAACTGTCTTCCAAAGTGGCTGTACCATTCTGCATTCCCACCAGCAATGTAGGAGAGTTCCTGTTGCTCTACATCTTCACCAGCTTTTGGTGTTGTCGTTATTTTGGATTTTGGCCATTCTAATAGGTGTGTAGTGGTATCATATTGTTGTTTTAATTTGCATCTACTTGATGACATATGATGTGGAGCATCTTTTCATATGCTTAATCTGCCATCTGTATATCTTCTTTGGTGAGGTATTTGTTAAGGTTTCTAGTCCATTTTTTAATCCAGTAGTTTGTTTTCTTACTGTTGAGTTTTAAGAGTTCTTTGTATGTTTTGGATAATAGCCCTTTATCAAATGTATCTTGCAAATGTTTTCCCCAGTGTGGCTTGTCTTTTTCATTCTCTTAAACTTATGCTGATTTTTATATTAGATTTTGGACTTTTTCCCTAATGATTTGTAGGAGTTCTTTATGCATTAAGAAATCTAGCTCTTTGTCAATTTTACATATCACAAATATTTTTTCTTCACTTGCTACTTGGATTTTAATTGGTTAACATTTTTCCTGAGCAAAATTTTCTTTATTCAAATAAATATAATCGTAGAGATGAATCTTTTCCTGTATGTTTTCTGCATTCTGTGGCCTAATAGGTCACATAAGGATACTTTCCTTATTTTGAGACTTTAACTTTCTAGCCTTTCTTCTAGTATTTAAAAAGAAAACATTTTTAAGTACTAAATGAACCTGGACTTTGTTTGGGTATACAATTGAAAAAGGGATACAATTCTTTTTTTCCCTTCCTTCTTCTTCTTCTTCTTCTTCTTCATGTGGCAAAGCAATTGCCCTCCAAACAAAAACAAATTGATTAAATTATATCTTTTCTCCCAACTTGGAAATGCTCCTTCACCACTGGCACCATACTGCAGGGTTTTGAGGAGCTTTTTTCTAGACCCTTTTCTGATCTGATTATTCATGTGCTAACATAAAATTATTACTATTCAAAGAATAAAATGCATTTAATTATCTTGTGACACTAGTATTTTCTCTCTACTTTTATTTTTCAGAATTTTCCTGGCTTTTACTTATTTTTCTCTTGTTAATTTTATAGTAACAATGTAGGGACAATTGATATATTTATTAGATGTTCTAGATAGGCACACATTTACTTTTGTACTTTCAAAGTCTGGTATTATGTGCAGAAATTTTATAATTAGGTTTATTAACAGAATTTTTACTATTGTAAATGGGATATTTTAATTTTTTGTGTCCATCATGTTTAGCTAATTGTTGTTTGCATCTAGGGAATATACTGATTTTGAGATATTATCTTTGTGTCCATCCACCCTATTGAGGTATTTTATTGTTTATAATATATTTTCAATTGAATATCTTGAGTTTTCTATAACATCTGGAAAAATCTTAATATTTCCACCTGTTTTCCAATTTTCATTTCTTTCTCTTTTCAACTACATTGACTAATACTTACAGATCAATGTTAACAGTGAAGATAATGTGCTGTCCTGTCTCATTTTTGACTATAAAGGAAATGCTTCTAGTGTTTGAGAACTGGGTACTAACCTGGTCTTTGGTTTGGTGTCTCTTTGTCTCTCTTCATAAAATTGTTCTATATCAGGTCTTCCATGAGGACATTATTTCAGCCTCCTCTACCAGAATATTGGCCCTGTGCAATTTCAATCTGTGGATTAAAGTCTTCCAACTTCAGGAAAGTCTTCTATTATATTTTGGGGGTTTTGTTTTGTCTTGTTTTGTTTTTCTTTTTTCTGTTCTTTTTCTGGTCCTATCTTTAGGAATCCCAGAATTTTATATAGTGATCTCCTTTCCAGACCCATCATCTTTTTAAAAAATTGGAGTTGATGTTCTTAAACTGTTCTCCATCTCACTGACTCCTCTTACCACCAAATATTTTCCAATTACTGTTGCATGTAATGTGAATTTATTTACTTGTTTTATAATTCTCTTCCTTGTCTTTTCTGAGCTCTGTCAAATCACTTTTAAAGTTCTATTTTCTTGACTCTTCTTTGAATACTAAAATTACTTCTGGTTTTGATTCAGAAGACCATATTTTCTTTAATATGTTTGGTTTCTTGAAGAGCTGTTTGTCGAAACTTTCAAAACAACTCTTCACCTGGGGTAAGACTCTATTCAAGCCTGGCTGAAAATCACTGGTTCGCAGGGAAGCCCCCTGTGTCATGGGGTGTGAAATGATTTAGAATTCTCTTCCACTGGTCATCAAAACTTTAATCCCCCAGTCCATCAAACTAATAATCTTTTCTAGGCAATAATGGCATAGTGAGTTTCCCTCAGTCCTGTCTATTATGCCATTCTGTTTTCAAACAGAACACAAGGATGCTTCAGCAGCCCTTTCATTAACACAGACCATGCCATCATAAAACATGCCATTAACCTGGCCCCTCAGAAGTTTCAGCCTACTCTTAGAGATTCTGAGTGTTCACGAAAGCTATAAAGACATAATGCCCCTTTAACTTTCCTCCCTCAATTAGATCTATTTAATTTATAGATTGAAAATTAATCTATAATCTTCTCTATCAATTGTGGTTCGGGACTGTGATTGTTTCCTATTGTCATAAAAGATGGACTTTCATTCATGTTTTTCATTCTTACTGATTTTAGTCTGTTTGAAAGTAGAAAGCATGGGAAATCTATCATCTTTAGCTTTGAAGTTCTAGCAGCAATTCTACTAAAATTGTTTTTATTTGCCCTATGAACTGCTTCCCCAAGATTCTTACGTTTATTTAGATAAGTTCATTTAGTTACTGTAATAGGACTGTTTTAGCCTTACTAAATGACTTTTTTATTCTCTTACACAATAAAATTGTTTCTGAATTTGATATAAGATGAAACACTTTAATCATCAAGTCTTTCACCTGTGGTCCTGTTCTTTGTTGGAGTTATCCATCTATTCTTCACTTTAAAAAGCTCCACTGGTATGGTATAATGTTTGAGAAAAATGTAGGCAAAATACCTAATTGTTGTATCTTCTTTACTAGGACTAACTTTCTTACTCATACATATTTATTCGTATTATTCTTATATATAATTGTCAAATAAGAGAAATATTAAGAAGCAATTTGTTTAACATAATATTTAATCTATACCCTAGTAAGTTATAACATACATGCAACTACCATTTTATTGGAATAGATATGGTATTTCTAATGGAATATAAGCACCCGGCAGAGGATCTACAGATTTTTATAACTATTTGCTTACAAATAACTGGATGGAAATATCAGGCTCTATGCAGTAGTAGCTACTACCCTAATTATACTTTTAATTGAGTAGTCAACATGAAATTAAATGTCTACAGCATATTAACCAAGCGACAGCAGGAGACAACTCAAGTTGCCTTGGAGGCTTATTCAATTACATGGTGGGAGCCAAGTAACTAATATAACTGTAATACTTCAGGAAAAGAGATCAGAAAATCACCAGGAAAAGGACAGTCAGAAAATAATTAAACAGGGATTGAAATTAAAATGTCCATGACACAGAATCAGAGGTGAACACACACACACACACACACTCTCTCTCTCTCTCTCTTTCTCTCTCTCTCTCTCTCTCCCTCCCTCTCCCTCTCCCTCTCCCTCTCCCTCTCCCTCTCCCTCTCCCTCTCCCTCTCCCTCTCCCTCTCCCTCTCCCTCTCCCTCTCCCTCTCCCTCTCTCAAGGAGTTACAGGGAACCTGGGGAATGAAGGCAGGAGAAGCAGCCTTAAGCAAGACCAGGAAAAGAGTTGGATTGATGACCTCAGAACAGAGAGAGAGCAAATTACTGTACGGCTTAAAGAAAATCCAATTGTGTATGTACAAAGAGGGAGTAACAAATATCCTAAAAATAGCGACCAGTACAATGGTGTGATGAGAGAAATTGTCTTAGGCAGATACATCAATTGTTTGTTTACTCACTTATTTAAACTATATCCTGCTCCAAAAAGGCTTTCAGTCAGCTTTCAAAATCCACAGATAGCAAAATCATTAGACAAGAATGAATGAAAGAAAATAATGAGGGTGAGAAGAACATGAAGCCGGTGGGGGCTATTAGTAAACAACACGCATGCCACACAGTCCTACTTATGTTCCCAAGGTAAACGGGAAAATGTGATCTATAACAAGATTTCCAGGGGCCAGAAGGAAAACGATCCAGATGCTCACCAGAAGCACATGGGTTGAGACTTCAGTGAAATTTATCTTATGTGTTTTTTTTTTTTATAAATTTATTTATTTATTTATTTTTGCTGTGTTGGGTCTTCGTTTCTGTGTGAGGGCTTTCTCTAGTTGCGGCGAGCAGGGGCCACTCTTCATCGCGGTGCGCGAGCCTCTCACCATCGCGGCCTCTGTTGTTGCAGAGAACAGGCTCCAGACGCGCAGGCTCAGTAGTTGTGGCTCACGGGCCCACTTGCTCCGCGGCATGTGGGATCTTCCCAGACCAGGGCTCGAACCCGTGTCCCCTGCATTGGCAGGCAGATTCTCAACCACTGCGCCACCCGGGAAGCCCCTATGTGTTTTTAATCAAGAGAACAGACTGTGCAATGGAGTAGATGACACTTCCAATGTCATTTCTACAATAAATATCGTATAAAATTCTGAGTGATGTTGCCATAATTTCTCTCAGTTCAGTCCAAATCATAGCTGTATAAATATTTCAGAAGAAGCAATTATGCAAATGATCCAAATAAGCCCCTCCCAGATGGTCTGGCTTATCCAAGAGCAAAATTTAGAATATCCAGAAAACATCATACCCTTTAGATAATCCTCAGTGAATATTTTCACAAGAAATAAATCATGCATGAGAAGTCTTTCATAATACAGTCATTATTTACCCAGAGATAATCTGACAAATAATTTCTGTCTAGACAATGCAGTCAATGAATTACATGTTTTCTAAAGTAAGCTACTCATGATTAAATAACCTCTACTTACCTTATTTTCTGCTGGTTTCCCTCTTCTTCTCCGGGGAGAGTTATTCCATTTTATAAAATGTAAAAGGAATTATTCTTAAGTATAGCTCCCTGGGTGGTTGTTTAGATTTTGTTTATAGGGTAATTCTGAACATGCTATAAACTTGGGGAAATTATAAGTGTGCCTTATTCTTACTAAAATAAGTATCTGAATTGAAAATTCCCAAACTCCAGCCCGCTACGTTTTTTTTCCCCATTATAGATGAAAACAGCATTGCTGACCTAAAGAAGCAATGTCATCTCATGGAGAATCTCTCATGCTTTAGATTTTGACAGGAAAATTTAAATTACCTCTAGTGGTATAGTGCCTAAACATGTACAAAACAGACGTAACTTCAGGAAAACCACAAAAGCTTAAATGTCTTCAAGTGGAAAATGTCCCACTTGGGGGTAGCTCGTCCTAGGTGTACACATATGAATTCCAGGACTTAGTACAGCAGGTCTTAAGTACTCTCTAGCCCATGGTCTTGACAGAGAGACACGCTTATTTAATGGTAATAAAATGTTACCTCAAATCAGCAGCTTTCCCCGTCTTGTTAGTACACATAACTTCTCTGGTCTGGTATCCAATCTGGATGTCCCAATATTTGTTCTCTTGTCGGTTCTGTCTGTTTCTATTTCTCTTTTTCTTGATCAGTTCACGGGCCTCCGGATCCTTCACTCCTTTCCCTCGGCCCCTGCCCCGTTCTTTATTCTTCCCACGTCTCCTTGTTTGTCTTACTTGCCTCGAGTGGGGTATCGAGCACGTGCTCCAGGGCCCCACCTGCAAGCTGTACATGCTCTCTTCAGCTTCACAGGCACCGGACTGGCACACCTGAAACTCAGTCAGATTTGGACAGCCTGAGCCTCCAAACTGGGGGGGCGCCACCACGTGACGCGTCCGGTGCTGGAGCCCACTGCCACAAGTCTTGGAGCATTCCGACCAGGCAGAAAACTCAGACACAATGCAGTCTTGCTGGCAGGGAATGAGGCAGGCCTGTTCCAGAAGAGGCTTGGGCTCAAAGTACTCACAAATGATATCCTCCGCAGGGATGTCTTTCTCTTTCTGGATGCACATTATCTCTCGCACCTGAATGCCTTCTTCCCCTTTAACGCACTCAAGGGGTTTCTCCAGGCTTTTTGAAATCACAGGCTGACAGTGATTCCAGGGTCCCAGCCTCCAGTCGTATAACTCTTTGTGCCAGTCACAAACTTTGAAACAATTTTGCTGGTTACTGGGTCTCTCGGCCTGCTTGCAGTTTGTATGCAACGTTGTCCACCCTTCCACATGAGCACACCACACAGCCCGGGTCTGAATGCCTCCTGGACCACATTCGTCTCCCATGCATCGGCCCCATGGACCTAAAAACGATACAAGAGTTAACAGTGCTACTAGAAGAAAACTACAAATTACTTCACGTTCCAGAAAGGCATTTCAAGATCTAGTACATTAACTTCCCTGAACTGTTATAAAGTAGGTCTCTGTACATGACTGTTGGAAAGTAATGATCTACACTCAGTATTTTTGCAGAAGGGGAACTGTGTCACAGAGTCTATATAATGTAACTGCTGGGACAGGTTCATTTTGAGTCCTTTTGGGATTACTGAAAACTTGCTTTTATTCATTTTCTTAATTTTAAGTAGGTAGAGAACCCTTGGCTCATTAAGAACCCTTGCTTAATTTTAGGTAGGTAGAGAACCCTTGCTCACATTAGAAACTAGTCACAGTGAAAACCCATTACTCCTGGCTCATAACCATCACATTCATTTCACTAATTGGCAAAGAAAACGGCTGCTTGTGAAGAACTTTGTCTCCTGCAGACTTTTCTTTTCCTGGGCAATTAACTATTTTGTAGAATACGCTCTCTTCCCTCTCATTTTCTGTTGTTGTACATACTATGACCGAAAGAACCTATTAGTTGCATACGCGTGTGCTGACAGAAGTGTTTACTTTCTTGTAACCAAAGCTGGGAAGTGAAAAATTCTTCATTCTAGCACATTCTGCCTTTAAATTTACAACAAAAAAAATTTTTTTTCTCATCTCCACAGTGAAATGGAAAGATGGGTAAGAGAATTAAAATTTAACTAAAAGATTTTTGGAATTTTCTGCATGTTAAAGGGTTACTTCGAGTTTTATCAATTTATTCATTTCCTAAATATGAACTACTTGGCATTATGGAGCAATTTTATGGAATGCTTATGTCAGTGGCTTTAAAATGAAATGTGGGCTTTTTACCTTAGAATCCTTCTTATCATAGATTGAAACCTACTTATATTTGCATATATCATTTCTTTTTTTAAGGTAGATAATAGGATTCTCAAGGCTTTAATAGACAAATAGCAATTTATGTAATAGAGATTACATTATTGGGGAATTTTAAAGAAATGTAATAATCATATAATTACATGATTTTCAAAATGTGGTCCCTGGCATTTGAGGAATGATTTGATGTAGACTAGAGCCATCTTCAATAGGCTGTGTGGGAAGGGGGCGAGCAGCATACAGGGTCCGGCTCTAGGGTCACTCAGCCCCACCCCACTCCCTTCCTCCCTCATTGCTGCTTCCCTAAGAAAAGCTCCATTATTATTATTTATTTTTATGTATGTTGAGATTATACATAGATTTTGTCTGAGAAGAGGCTTCTGTCGCTGAAAAGTAAAAACCACTAAACTACGCCAACAGATTCACTCTATGAATGAGGAAAACAAGTGACAAGGAGGGGAGGTGACTTGCCAAGTTCACATCTTAAATGAATAAAAAAACCATCCTGGATTTTAGATTCCAGTTCTGACTTTTATTTTTTTTATTTATCCTAGATTTCAGACCTTGAGACTTAGATACTCCTATACAAAACGATTAATCTACCAAGAATAAAATATGAAGAATGTGCTTATATTTAAACATTTAATTTTGTTTAACTAGGAAGATGTTTACAACTTAAAGATGTTAACTTCATTACAAATGGAATGATGGAGTTGTAAATAGAAAACAGATTGACTGAAAATACTGTGCTAACTAACCACAGTTGCATGAAAATTTGGCATACCTATATCATTACTCTATGAAGTTCATATGCATATGTACAGAATTACAAGTGGCTTAAAATACATTTAGGGAAACAGCCTTCCCAGAGTGCTGAGGTCAAAACTTTATGAGCTAGGAAAGTCAGCGACTTTATTACATCTGTAAACATGGAATACCTGATAATATTCTAATCTTATTTTTAATTTGTCAAAGGAAAATATATATTCATAAATCTGTTGATGCTCTCTTAGAGATTTCCTAAATATCCAGTTTAGGAATCAGAACGTGGGACCCTTCTCAAGGGAACACAGTAAAATGTATGAAATTTTAGTTAATTCCATAAATTTTTGCTATTTATTCCTTTTCCCCTTCAAACTTGAACAACAGTAATCTTTACTTCTCATCCTAAATACAGCATATAAAGATACGTTTATGTTGGACCATCAAGTTAGGAGTAAGCTATATGCCATTAAGTCTAAATTTCAAAATATAAGTGTCTTGCATTAACTCAAAGTGTAAAACCCAGGTGTAATTCAGGAGAACTTCTTGATATTTTGTTTTCCAATCTTTGAAATTAATTATGAAATTAGACTGATGAATCAGACTAGGACTATTAAGAAGTTAGTCTTTTATCTTCCAAGTAAAAACAAAAAAATTTTATAGAAAAGTTACAAATATGGCACTTAAAAATATTTAATTGTACTCTTTAGATAGGTTGTACTGTTATTAATGGGTGTGTTTCAACTAACTGATGAAAATTAATATTTTATTACCGAAATCTGAGTATACAAAATGTGGACTGACTTTAAGTCTGTGTGTTATTACTGAGTAAGGAAAACACATACTAAAAAACAAACCCTCTAAAACTATGAAGCAGAACTATACAACACTAGTTAACTACTACGTTTGAAATTTACCCTAGACAAAATAAGGATGGGTGAAGATATTACTCTTATAAACCAAATTTTATCAGAAAACTCCAGCCTTTCTTGTAAGTTTCTTCAAAAATAAAAGTGAATGATGGTTACTTTGAAAATGATCCATGGCTTACAAACATCAAATTAGGGAAAGATCCCTTCTTACACATTCTTAGAACACTCCGCATGTCTCTCACATCATGTTTACCACAATTTCAATTAGTTTATTAAATAATAGTTTGCCAATATCTGTTTATCACATTAGACTGACTCAGTGGCTCCTTAAGAACAGAACTTTGCCTATCTTCTGCAACATTTGGTTTGATCATGTCTTTTAAGTTTCATGGCTGGCTTTTGAATGAATTTCCTCAATTATTTTGTTCAGAAAAGAGAGAATTTAGTTTGCAGATTTTATTATCCAAGGCATTGATATCAATGCCAACAGAAATAAAGAAACTGAGTTCAAGAAAATTTTTACACTATTTCATATACATTGATAATGAATAAGCATTTCTAAAGTTGACTTAGATAACTAGAAAAAGCATACATTCTATATACAAATTCAATTCAATTTCCATTCCAAAAATATTATCATAGATTCCTATTAACCAGCTAGTAATAGATAACGTTGTTGGGTTTATTTTATTCCAAGTATATTTACATTGAGAACCAGAAGATAGGCTACCCCAAGAAAATTCTAGAGATCTATAAAAATACTAGGCTAAAGGGGAAAAAAAAACACATGAAGGCACCAGTGAAAGTAGAGGTGGCAATATAATCACAATTGAACCTAAAGAAAACTCATTCACTTTGCAGGGTATCTTATCTGCTATCATAACTCTTCATTACACCATGGGTATTGCACTTGTGTCCAATTAACAGACCTCTTGAAAAATCAGATCTTCACCACTGCACACCTGATGAAGGGCTGTCTAGTTCTGTCCTCCAAGTAGTCTTAAAATAATCACACACTGAACAGAAGGAGGACCACATCTAAAATTGCTCTTGGCAGCTAAGAATTATCAGCCCAATTAGCTACCATGTTTCAAGAAGTACAAATGTTTTAAAGTGCAATTTGAAAAGCACGATACGCAAACTCTATCAAGGAAAACATGAAGTTGTCTCCCAAGCACAATATGAGAATATGATATTTAATTCAGAGGTCTCTGCACAAATATTAAATTGTAGCCCCACATCTCATATTACTAAGAGTGGGAAATGGTGGTGTTGGAAATGTTCTGTGTGTCTGCGTGTTTGTGTGTGTGTGTGTGTGTGTGTGTGTGTGTGTGTGTGTGTGTGTGTGTGTGTGTGTATCAGGATGTTTGTATTTTTAACAAGAATAGAAAGAATTTCCATTGGTTTGAAACTTGCTTCCTTTATTATTCTTGTTCATGATTACATACAGAGAACCTGGAATCTAATTGTGCAAAACAAAAGATAGGCACCTTTCTACTTAAGGGCTTGGATAATGCCCCTTTATGGATGGAAATGTATTCCTGCATACAGATTTGTAGGATTGTGTTCATTCAGTATCATGAAAGCACTTCTAGGATGTAGGTTGAAAAATACATGTAGAACACTTAGCTTGACAGATTTTATGTAAATTGAGGAAAACATACTGGACATCTTATTCCACTAAAAAGAAGTTAAAACAAATGTTTGCATATACAAAATATTTATGTAATTGTTAGACTCACAATACAAATATTTTCACTTGGAACTGATGCAATATTATGCAAAATTGTTACAACTTTAAATGAATGCTACTTGGCTTCGTTTTCCACTGACTAGTGCTTTAAATATAATTCTTAACTCAATTTCCAAAAATTTTTTTGGAAAAAAATTTCCAAAAAATTGATAAAATAATGAATTTATTTTTATTCCCCCTAAGGAAGATTTCATAACATGCCTATTCTCTTCATGTCATTCAAAACTCTCTCTTTATGTCAGTCTACAAAAGACAGTCTTTTAAATTTAAAATTAGTATGTTGCCCACCCTATTCAACACCGACTCCTTCTAAGATTGTTTTTCTATATGTCAAGGGCATGAGAACAATAAAAGGTTGAGTCTATTAAAGGCCACATTATTGACAGGTGGCTAGCAACCGTTCCAAAGAGCCTTATAAAAGATAAACACTATAAAAGGAGCATGAGAAAATTATGCAAACTACTTTCTGTCCTTGTTTGCTATAAAACTCTCAGATGAGCCAGTTTCTTGTTTGACTAAATATGTTTGCATCCTTCAAATGAGATGGTGCATTTTCCCTCCTGGATTTGTTTATGGAACAGCATGTCCCAGTTTACCATGATCAAGGAATACACAGACAACTTAGTAATATATGAAATTCTGTCTCATGAATGCTGCACAGTATCCTATTTTGAAATACACAAGTCACAGATTTTTTTTTAAATATCTTTATTGGAGTATAATTGCTTTACAGTGCTGTATAACAAAATAAATCAGCTACACGTATACATATATCCCCATATCCCCTCCCTCTTGTGCCTCCCTCCCACCTTCCCTATCCCTCCCCTCTAGGTGGTCACAAAGCACCTAGCTGATCTCCCTGTGCTATGTAGCTGCTACCCACTAGCTATCTATTTTACATTTGGTAGTGTATATATGTCCATGCCACTCTCTCACTTCGTCCCAGCTTACCCTTCCCCCTCCCTGTGTCCTCAAGTCCATTCTCTACATCTGCATCTTGATTCCTGTCCTGCCCCTAGATTCATCAGAACCTTTTTTTTTTTTTTAAGATTCCATATATATGTGTTAGCATACGATATTTGTTTTTCTCTTTCTGACTTACTTCACTCTGTATGACAGACTCTAGGTCCATCCACCTCACTACAAATAACTCAATTACGTTTCCTTTTATGGCTGAGTAATATTCCATTGTATATATGTGCCACATCTTCTTTATCCATTCATCTGTCGATGGACAATTAGATTGCTTCCATGTCCTGGCTATTGTAAATAGAGCTGCAATGAACATTGCGGTATATGTCTCTTTTGGAATTATGGTTTTCTCAGGGTATATGCCCAGTAGTGGGAATGCTGGGTCGTATGGTAGTTCTATTTTTAGTTTTTTAAGGAACCTTCATACTGTTCTCCATAGTGGCTGTATCAATTTACATTCTCACAAACAGTGCAAGAGGGTGACCTTTTCTTCACACCCTCTCCAACATTTATTGTTTGTAGATGCTTTGATGACGGCCATTCTGACCTCTGTGAGGTGATACCTCATTGTGGTTTTGATTTGCATTTCTCTAATGATTAGTGATGTTGAGCATCCTTTCATGTGTTTGTTGGCAATCTGTATATCTTCTTTGGAGAAATGTCTATTTAGGTCTTCTGCCCATTTTTGGATTGGGTTGTTTGTTTTTTTGTTATTGAGCTGCATGAGCTGCTTGTAAATGTTGGAGATTAATCCTTTGTCAGTTGCTTCATTTGCAAATATTTTCTCCCATTCTGAGGGTTGTCTTTTCGTCTTGTTTATGGTTTCCTTTGCTGTGCAAAAGCTTTTAAGTTTCATTAGGTCCCATTTGTTTATTTTTGTTTTTATTTCCATTGCTCTAGGAGGTGGATCAAAAAGGATCTTGCTGTGATTTATGTCATAGAGTGTTCTGCCTATGTTTTCCTCTAAGAGTTTGATAGTGTCTGGCCTTACATTTAGGTCTTTAATCCATTTTGAGTTTATTTTTGTGTATGGTGTTAGGAAGTGTTCTAATTTCATTCTTTTACATGTAGTTGTCCCAGCACCACTTATTGAAGAGGCTGTCTTTTCTTCACAGTATATTATTGCCTCCTTTATCAAAGATAAGGAGACCATATGTGCGTGGGTTTATCTCTGGGCTTTCTATCCTGTTCCATTGATCTATATTTCCGTTTTTGTGCCAGTACACTGTCTTGATTAAGTCACAGAATTTTTTTTAAATTCTCTTCGTTTTTACTTGAGCAAATCAGTGTAGGAAAAAAACCTTAGAAATTACTGCTAATTATCAGGAAAGAAAATTCTTCATAAATCCCATAAACTAAAGGTAACTAGTCTTCATATTTTGCTGTCATCCGATTAGGCAATTAAAAATATATTTAAATAAATTTAAGGTCATCCTATAAGTTGTTTTATAATTTGCTTTTTAACTACACAATATGCTATAAAAATAACTCTGTTTCAATAAATGTTGGGGGGCTCAGGTACACACACACACACACACACACACACAAAGACTGACCCTACTAGACAGTTAATATCATATGTTCTTCATGTTTGCACAATTAGATCTAAACTATGGTTGTATGGCACGTTGTATCAATTTACCATGATTTATCTAATTGATATTCTATTTGCGGAAATTTAGGTCTTATAAAAATAAAAAATTTTTTCCAACACTATACAGAATGTTACAATAAACATCGATTGTTATATATTGGTCAGGTAATTTAGCCAAGAGTTTTGCAAATTTTCAAGCTTTTGATACATCTGGTATTGCAAATGTGTCCACCCAAATGTACCAGTTTGCCCTCCAAACAGCCATTTGTGAATACACATTTTTTTCCCTGATATCTACAGACTGTTAGTTTTCCAAATTTGGGCTTCTGTTGGGGGAATCTGATGTGTTTATTTCCTCAGAGGGTCCATCTTTTGACTACTTTAACTACACAGATAGTCTTCACTCCCTTAAATCCAATCCTTTATGTACTGTGGTCTACATAAGACCTCAAACCTTCTGGAGAATTGCTAGTATCCTCCTTTTTTCCAACACTGAAAAATAAGTTGTTTTATTTTGTATTCATTTTGGTCATTTCAAAGGATTTTTGCTGTGCATAGAAGCAAACATGGGATCTTAAATGTCTGTCTTGAAATAATCCCACAGATTGGTAAACTGAATGCCTGGCATACTGTACCATTCTATATTATACTAATTGATTTAATTATAAGTATGCACTCTCTCTAGGAGACCCCTTTGTGTAGATTTATCAACATAAAAACAATTAAATTTTGAATATTCACTGACCTAAAATGGATTAAATTTTCTTTTTAAAGGAAAAAAAAGGAGTGCTCATAACTTTTTTGACTTGAGTTTTAATTTAATTTCACTTTAATTTAAAATATAACTCTCAAATGACAAATCAGTTTGGTGGATAAGGAGAGATCACTGTGAAGTCAAGCTGAGCTTTCATCTTCCATAAGTAATTAAACTTTAGTAAGAAATTATATAAGAGTATCAAATTAAATGTACAAAAATTAGAACAAGCTCTTTAAATCTGATGAGACAATGAATGATGAATCAGTGACTAGGATAGCTGATTTCACAGTTGCCAAATATAGTAATCTATTTTCAGGCCCTATCAACTTGATCTCTCTTACGAAAATTACTTAACCTCTTTGAATCTTGATTTCTCCCATTTGTAAAACATAATAGAGTATGTACCATGTCATTAACTTCCATCGTCTCATAACACTATCTGAACCATAAGCTAAGTATCAATATTATGAGGAATATTTGTGATAAAGTTGTGAAATGCTTTTTTCTCACACAAAAAGATTTCATTTTTATTTGACTTAATCTCTTAAACTCTGCATGCATCAGTGGTGATTTCTTTAGGCTAGACTCCACGCAAGTCTGTTGACCCATGATCTCCTTGGAAGCAAATCCTTCAGCACCCGTCAACCTTCAGATAACTGCAGGCCTGGCCAGTCTTGACCACAGCCTCATGAGAGACCCTGAGTCAGAACCCCCCAGCTAAGTTGCTTCCAAATTTCTGACACATGGAAACTGAGATAATAAATTTTACTGGCTGTAATCAGCTAAATTTTGAGGTAATTTGTTATGTAGCAATAGATACCTAACACAGACTATGGTCCTTGAAGACGTATGCTGCCATAACCAAAAATTTAAAATATGGGAGTGGCATATTGGAACCAGGCAGTGGGCAGAGCTGGAAGGACAATGAGGAAAGTGTTAGTAAAAGCCAAAGGTACTTTTTTAAAAAAAGACTGTTAGAAGAAGGCTAATGGTAGCTGCCAGTAAGAACTTAAAAAGAAGTGAGATCTCCAAAGAAGACATACAGATGGCCAAGATGCACATGAAAAGATGCTCAACATCATTAATTATTAGAGAAATGTAAATCAAAACTACAATGAGGTATCACCTCACACCAGTCAGAATGGCCATCATCAACAAATCTACAAACAATAAATGCTGGAGAGGGTGTGGAGAAAAGGGAACCCTCCTACACTGTTGGTGGGAATGTAAATTGGTACATCCACTATAGAGAACAGTATGGAGGTTCCTTAAAAAGCTAAAAAGAGAACTACCATATGACCCAAGAATCCCACTACTGGGCATATATCTGGAGAAAACCGTAATTCACAAAGATACACGCACCCCAATGTTCACTGCAGCACTATTTACAATAGCCAAGCCATGGAAGCAACCTAATTGTTCATCAACCAGATGAATGAAGAAGATGTGGTACATATATACAATGGAATATTACTCAGCCATAAAAGGGAATGAAATAATACCATTTGCAGCGACATGGATGGACCTAGAGATTGTCATACTGAGTGAAAGAAGTCAGACAAAGACAAATATCATATGATATAACTTATTTGTGGAATCTTTAAAACATGGTACAAATGAACTTATTTACAAAACAGAAATACAGTCACAGATGTAGACAACAAACTTATGGTTACCAAGGGGGAAGGGAAGGAGGGATAAATTGGAAGATTGGGATTGACACATACACACTAATATATATGTAATAGATAACTAATAAGGACCTACTGTATAGCACAGGGTACTCTGCTCAAAACTCTGTAATGACCTATATGGGAAAAGAATCTAAAAAAGAGTGGATATATGTATATGTATACCTGATTCACTTTGCTGTCCAGCAGAAACACAACATTGAAATCAACTATACTCCAATAAAAATTAATTAAAAAAAAAGAAGTGAGGAGAATGTTACAGAAATTTGAGGAAAGGGGATTCTTATATCATGACAGAAAGTTTAAGCAATACTGTCACCTACAGTCATGGAAAGTAGAAAATACACCTTATGAACTGGGTGATCTAAGATTTCCAGTCAGAGTGTTGAGGGTGCCCCCTGGTTTTTTTTATTAGGATATCTCTAATAAATAATCCCTTCCTAGTTGCCAAATCCATGTCATGTCATGAATATAGTGGACTAGTGTGATGTGCTTTTTGACAAAAGGCAGAAGTGTTAACTATCCCCAGGGTAAGGGAGTGATTGCATCTGTTATATAGTCTCAAGTAAAAGCAAAGAGCTTTTGATCCTTTTTACTAATGAGAATTGAAGAAAACACCTTTGCTAGATCAGTATCTGCATACCACGGGCCTAACACTGTATTGATTTGTTGTAGTTTAAATACCACATCTTTCATAGCAGCTGCAATTGGGCCTAACATGTGGTTAAGTTTACAGCAGTTTGCTGTCATCTTCTATGATCCATCCAGTTTTGTTTTACCTTTTTTAGAAACAACACAGGTCAATTAGACAGGAATATGATGTGGACCATGTCTCCTGTATCTTTTGAATGTTTGATGTGGCACTAATTTCTGTAATTCCTCCAAGGATGTTATGTTAGACCCTAACACAAAATGCCTCACTTCCTACCTACAATTCATCTCAATCTATCATCTCCATCTATCAAAAAGTCAGTCTTAGTAACTCTCAGCAGTAAGCTACTGTATGTCAGCCTAGCAGGTGATATTGCAAAGCATTTATCCTCTTGCCCCTATTCCCCATTGGTCAAGAATGGTCCCATGATCATTAACTCCCTCACGATTTCAAGCTGTGCGAGAGTGAGTGCTAAGTGGGTTTCTGCAGGCTTCTTGCACTACAATGTCAGAGAAGCTCTGGGAAAGTAGACTGCTCAGCCTATGATAAGTTGCAGTCAGTTTTCATTTACACGAATCTAGTTAAACCTGTGCAAAATTGGAAGTCACAGGAGTGACTGGAGGTGGAGGTGAAGCCATGTGGATTGGAGATGGCACATAAGTGACATCTCATGCTTAGCAAATGATGGTTTTTGTTTGTTTTTTGTTTTTCTTCTAAAAATGCCAATCCAAAGTCATCTATATTTTATGAACACTATACCTTCAGGACAAAATTGCTAAAGGCTGAAGATGCCTGAATTTTTATCATGTTTATTTATTCATTTAACAGACATTTAGTATGGGCTTACAATGTGCTAGGTGCTGTGACAGGAAAGAAAATAGATATGTATTAAGATAAGAAAGCACTACAAAAGGTGGAAACATCAAAAGATGGAAGAATAAACAAAATATGGTATATACATAAAATTGAATATTATTCACCCTTAAAAAAGAATGAAATTCTGATACACGCTACAAGATGGATGAGCCTTGAAAACTTAGGCTAAGTGAGATAAGTCAGACACAAAAGGACAAATATTGTATGATCTCACTTATATGAGGTACCTGGAATGGCCAAATTCTTAGAAACAGAGGCAGAATGTTACCAGGGGCTAAAGGAAGGAGGGAATGGGGAATTACTGCTTGATGTGGACAGTTTCCGTTTGTGATGATGAAAATGTTCTGGAGGTGGTTACTGGTAATATGGTTGCACAACAATACGAATATACTTAGCATCACTGAATTGTTCAATTAAAATGGTAAAAAGGCAAATTTTATATTATGTACATTTTACCACAATAAAAAAGCATAAAATGCTACAACAAACTTTAGCCAACAATTTTTATATTCAATCTATAATCTTATGAAACTTCTAGAAAATTCTGGATATAGCAACATGGTGCCAAGGTTCTAGGAAGTTACTGCCAAGTTCAAAGCCTTGGGGAATTCTTAAATTCCTTAGGCCTAGAAGCAATTTATTTGAAACCTTCAAGCAAAAAGGGAAGAGCCAATTATAGATCTAATAGACCCTCCCTGTCTTATTAAACACTGAAAAAAGACAGTAGCTCAGAAATGCCACCATTATCATCTTAGGTCTAGTGCCTAGCATATTAAATACATAGTTATTATAAATAATATATTCTAAGTTCTTCTGATGATGTTACACTGTTAACTGCATACCTCTATAATTACAATATATTTTTAGTCAGTAATGTGAGATTATGGATATGATCTTCACAAAATGGAAAATCAAAATGAATGGGAGTAACAACCTTTTGACATCTGTGCTGTTTTAATAACCCAACTAAAATATATTTTATTCTTTGATTATTTAGGACATTTTTTTGCACATACTTTGGTTAATAAATATGTACATGTCTTTTACTTTTGTGTAAAGCTCATTTTAGGTATATATTACGATTTAATACTCCCCTGCATATAATAAACCACTCTAGTAAAACAGAACCAAAGTAGATTCTCCCCCTAACGTGATGTTACAATTAATAAGGCTAACAAACAAAAAATGTTAATTTCTTCCTTTCACGCACTGGGGCAAGACTGCATTACAGGCAATTATTAAGGATAACAATAATTCCGTTTTTATCTTCTTACTTAAAAGGACTACAGTTATACATTTAGGAAACTGAGAAGTATGGCTTCTTTACAAGAAACTATAAAGCCTTCCTTCATGGTTACCTTAGTCAATGCCCTTATGCATCGCTGTATATTTTCATAATCTCCACATAATTGATATCGCACTAAATGCTGTAATTATATAGAGTTAGAAGTAAGCAATTCAAATACCTGAAACATTTAATTTTCAACACACTAATCGGTATGTATATGAATGTAATTGTAAATTATCTGTAAATATACTTTTTAAATACAAATGATTTTTGTTAGCAAAATACTTCATCTGAAGCCAAGTTAATCTTTCCAAACTCCACGTGTCCAAGGAACTTGAGTGTATAGTTTAGGGCGGTAATTTGCAACATCAGTGACTTGGAAATGTCTACTAGAGCTTAGATTATTGTTTCCATAATGGGTAAAGTCAAGTGTAAAACTTTTGTAAAGCTAAGCATGAGCTCAAAATTATAACATGCTGTGAAAAATAATCAGTAGGTAATTTAAGATTTGAATGCCTATGCTTCAGTTTCCCAGAAAGTTAACTGAAGACTATCTTAATTTTTTAGGAGGTTCTTCCCAACTTTGATAAAATATAACCCATAAACATGCACAAATTTCTTAAGAATTAGATTATTTGATCAGTATTTTTCATGTAATAATTTTACTTTGGAAAATATGGCATATGTAAGATAGCCCCAAATTAAGTTATAAAATGTAGAGCCATAACTGGATTTGATCAATGTTGAGTATTTCTAACTTATGTCCTTTCTTAATAAAATCAGATATTCAGTCTTATCTTCAAAGAAATGTCACCAATAAAGCAGTGTTGAAGATGCATACAGTTCTGTTAGTTGTTTTTTTTAATAACTGTGGACAGTATATCTTTAACTAGGGAAAGTTTCTTCTAGCCTAAAACATTAAGATCTTATTAAAAATTAGGGAGTCAGAAATAAGCATCCATTTTCTGATTTTTGTTTCCATGTACATTTCTGTGTTTGGATATAAATTTCTCCTTGATTATTAAATTTCCACGGCTGACAAATTCCACAAGTATTAAATAGCTATAATTTAAAAATCATATTATATTAATACCAGTGTATTAGGCTAATCTATACTTTAAGACACATCATTACTCTTTCTGAAGACACATGTAGATGTAACACTTCTTTTGCCTGATTTAAAATCACAGTAAGGGGCTTCCTTGGTAGCGCAGTGGTTGAGAGTCTGCCTGCCAATGCAGGGGACGCGGGTTCAAGCCCTGGTCTGGGAAGATCCCACATGCCGTGGGGCGGCTGGGCCCGTGAGCCACAATTAACTGAGCCTGCGCGTCTGGAGCCCGTGCTCTGCAACAAGAGAGGCCACGATAGTGAGAGGCCCGCGCACCGCAATGAAGAGTGGCCCCCACTTGCCGCAACTGGAGAGAGCCCCCGCACAGAAACGAAAACCCAACACAGCCAAAAATAAATAAAGAAATAAAATTTTTAAAAAAGAAAAAAAAAATCACAGTAAGGATGCATTTAAAAAACATAATATATAGCAACTGAAGTTAACTCAGGGCATTAATACACATGGCTTCACTGAGTAATTGGTTCCAAGAATATGACAGAGAATCAACTAAGGCAGATGGTTAAATGAGGAATAGGGGAGCTGACAGTTGCACATTCACAGAAATTGTAAAATTTAAAACTGAAGGACACCATAGTGATAAACAGTGCAAGATCTTCAGACCATCAGAAGTTAAGTGCAGCTTACACAGTCATTATTGAAGCCTAGGTCAGAACCCAGATGTTCTGACTTCCCAGCTCACGTTCTCTGACTTCCCACTCTCACATTCTACCGTAGGAGACTTTAATTCAGATGAAATAGCTCACACTGGAACTCTATTTCTCAAACTCTAGTTAGTAAATTATCAAAGTAGCCTCAGGCTCCAAAAATTATTCACTAATTTACCATTATCTTGGAATCTGTGATTTGGAAGCGGCCACAGAGATCCTGTAATATTTATAAACTTTCTTCAATCTTTCTTAGGTTCTTTTAGCCTCAGATAGAATACTTCTGGTGACAAGAGTTCATTGTTTAGCAAAGTTGCCCATTCTGGTAATTGTCAGCTTTATTTATTAGAGATTTCTTTGCAGTATTCCTATAAAATCTTCCACTCTAAGAATTCTAATCTAAACACTTCCTTATAGTTTTACAAATATTTTAACACTCCAAACTAAATACTAACCTCCTTATTTTTTCTTATTCCTAAGAAGACTTCTGGTCTGATCATTAGGCTTGTTGCTTTCTGTGGCATTGTTAGATTGTGCAATAATACAATAGAGCAATCTGGAAACTAGTAAATAAAATGGACTAGACAGATAAATAAAACACCTGACCACATCCACATATCTTTTATTCTAATTGAGATAAAAAAGGTAATAACCTCATATCCATTTCAACATGATGAGTCTCACCCAAGCTTCTTACATTAACTCTGTTAACTCATCTCACACATATTCTGTCGAGATTTAGACTTTTTTGATTCATACTATGCTATGTAATGAACTTACTCACTATGGCCATTCTTTTGGTAATTGCTCGGCTAACTCAGCCCTGTAAGGACAAAGGCACATATTGAAAAATCTTGTCCCTGAATATATATTTCTTCAATGAATCCTTATCCAGAGGCCAACTCAAGGAACTAGAGGTATGTTTCACTTCTGAGCTCTTCCAGATTCCTTAACCAGCAACACTCTCTGACCCAGTTTCTTGAGATGCCATGCATTCAGTTATCACTCCCCAAACCTTTTCTCTCAGAACGCTGTAATTCCACTGCATAGTCCAGACTTGATAACTTTTAGGTTATATTTGAAGATAAATGTTCATAATATATGTTTGCATGCTTTGATATAGTGTTCATATAATGCCACGAAAAATTAGGCTAATTACAAAGCAAATGCTTTACACATCTATCTGTGTCAATTTAGTATTCTTTTGGTGGAAAGGAATGAGAATTATTTAAATCAAAATTACACTCATAAATTAAATTCTCATTATAGGAAGCAATTCCAGTGCTAAAAATGTTCTGAGCATTCTATACTGAATGCTCATTATTTGCTAGAGTACAAAGGTCATAGGGGCTCACAGTTCACAGATGGTCTCCAGGCTGAATAGGACACACCAGAGGGACAGAGGAAACTTGCATTTAGATTACCTAGACTGTATTCCTTACCAGAATTTAATTCTAATTTTTAAAAATTTTGTTTTTTTGTGGTAAGAACACTTAGCATGAGATCTACTCTCAGCAAATTTTTAAGTGTACATGATTGACTATAGGTACAATGCTGTACAGCAGATCTCTAGAACTTACTGAAACTTTATGCCCATTGATTAATAGCTCCCCACGTCCCCCTCCCCCAGCCTCTGGAAACCACCATTTTTACTCTCTGCTTCTATGAATTTGACTATTTTAGATAAGTCCACTGTGTATCACATTTTCTTTTCTTTTTTTTTTTAAATTAATTAATTTATTTATTTTTGGCTGCGTTGGGTCTTCGTTGCTGCGTGCAGGCTTTCTCTTGTCGAGGCGGGCGGGGGCTACTCTTCGTTGCGGTGCACGGGCTTCTCATTGCGGTGGCTTCTCTTTGTTGCGGAGCACGGGCTCTAAGGCACGTGGGCTTCAGTAGTTGTGGCACCTGGGCTCAGTACTTGTGGCTTGCAGGCTCTAGAGCACAGGCTCAGTAGTTGTGGCGAACGGGCTTAGTTGCTCTGCAGCATGTGGGATCTTCCCGGACCAGGGCTTGAACCCGTGTCCCCTGCCTTGGCAGGCGGATTCTTAACCACTGCGCCACCAGGGAAGCCCTGTACCACATTTTCTTTATCCATGTATCTGTTAATGGATATTCAGGTTGTTTCCTCATCTTGGCTATTGTGACAGTGCTGCCATTCCTCCAAAGAAGACATACAAACGGCCAAGAGGTCTAAGAAAAGATGCCCAATATCACTAATCATCAGGCAAGTGCAAATAAAACCAAAATGAGATATCACCTCACACCTGTCAGGATATTATCTAAAAAACAAAAGGCAACAAATACTGATAAGGATGTGGAGAAATTGGACCACTGTTCATGGGAATGTAAATTGGTTCAGTCATTATGGAAAACAGCACAGTGGTTCCTGAAAAAAAATTAAACATAGAACTACCATATAATCCAGCAATCCCACTTTTGGGTATTTATCCAAAAGAACTGATGTGAGTATCTTGAAGGGATGTCAGAAGAATTTATTTTATCTTTTTGAGGTATCCACTTCGGCTCTGGCCATCAATTTAGATCACCTGTTTTTCTTAACATGAGAGTTCTAACTAATTATTTAATACCTATGTCCCTGTTCATACTAATACTGTACCTTGTTAACTGAACAATTCCATTCGATTTAATAAATACTATGAATACCTAGAATTTTAAGCATCCACATCTCTTTGCTAATCCAAGGAATCAGAATTATTTCTCTCAATTACCCATGAACTTCTTGAGTTAAAAAATACCTGAAATCAGAGGTTGGTGGAATTTTCTTTCACATTATTGAAAAGTCATTACTGGAAGATTCCAAATAGTTTTTAATGTAGAAAGACATAAATGAGCATTGTTATCTTCTTTTTAACTATTGATTATTAACAACAAGTTCTGAGGTAAGTTCAATGTGACCCAATTGTTAAAACTGCCACGTAGTAAATTTCATATAATGTTCTTTTGGCCTTATTTTGAAGAGTGGTCATGAGAAGACATACACTTTAGCAAACTAGCCTTAATGACATACTTTAAATCATAGCTCCTTGTCATATATCACAAGTTAATACTCAATATTTTTAAATAGTAGAATGAGTTCTGTGTATTCCAGTCAGAGAGGAAAAATAGGTTCACTGGAAGCCTAAAGAAGGAGGATATTATATTCCTACTGGGGAACTCAAAGCTTGATGGAAATAATGAGATCTGAGTTGGAGAGGCAGAAATGGAATCACGGGACATAAGGTTGACAGCTGCTAGTGTGGGCGTAGAGAGTGCCAGGAACAGGGGACAACATGGACAAAACCAGAAAATGAAGACTGTATAAATAAGTAAGCACGTGGAACATAGATCTGAAAAGGAAAGGGAGCTTGGGACCAGGTTGGGGAGGCACTGGAAACTTTTCTGTAGGTGAATCCTAGTTTAATATATTTTATAATACCTTACTATAGGTAAATCCTAACTTCCTTTCAATAATCTGCTTTCATTGTGCTCATTCATTCTCTTCTCACGCTATGTATGTTTAAGAGAATTTCTCACATTATCTGTCCTACATATTCTGACCTCTTGTTACAGTGTCCTATTTTGTTTACCAAGTATTTTGCATATGCAAACCTATTTCTCCAGTAAGATTTTAAACCACTCAAGGACAGGAGCTTTGACATGTTCCTTTTGTAATTCCCCCTATAATGCTAGACTGCCAATGAAAATTCATATGAAAGTTCTTTCCAGAGTACATTTAAGATATAATTGGGATTGCTCCTGAGTATATACTTGTTGAGCTGTAAGAGCTAGCAGAAGACGGCTGTTTCTAGGAATCCTTGAAGGACAAGATCTGAGTTAAAACAAATAGCTTGACATCCTGTATGAATTACCAAGAGGCTAGAAAATAGAGTACCCTAGCTATGGAGGTCTAGGTTATAGTACACTCAGAAAGTGACAGTAATGAAAGTCAAGCACCAGATAGGATGGCCACCCTGCCAGCATCAATAGGGGACCAGCAGTCTGTTAGTTCAGCACCAAAAACTCATTAATTGAGTGAGAAAAATAAACCATAGTTTAAGAAAATTTGTGCCTGAAAGCTAATTCAAGCCTTAAGGACATTAGGCAATTAAATGGTAAAGCATGACTATTTCTTTTTAAGAAAGAGCCACCCATGATTGTTGAAAATGATATTTAATTTAGTAAACTTTAACATTATTAACCTTCTGGTTTCTTTTCTATTTTTTCCCTGAGGTTGTCATCAGAAGGATGCATGCTTATCATGTGTATTTTACTTTAGACTTGTTTGTCACTTGCTAATATGCTTGTGAAGATGACTGCAAGAAGTGATGGAATTCAAATTATTTTCCCCACATAGGCCTTCTTTCACCCTGATGGTGTTAATAGTTGACTCATTATTTCAATGGCATTTTCTTCAATGTCACGGTGTTTCTCTGAGGATGTGTTACATTTTCATAATTGCTATCTTCCCAAGCATTCTGGTTTCTCAATGTGACAAACACTACACCTAAGATTTGAGATTCACAGCTCTCACAGGAAATCTCCATCTCTTAGAGGGTTTTTAAACTCATTTTGCCAACGGCTGAATTTTTTATGTGTAGATAAGCAGTTTTTCAGAATTTTATGCCATAAAAAAATTCCAGTCTTATGTTATTTTGATATCTTGCAGTTTTCATGACATAAGGAATTATAATGCAGAGGCTACTGGTGAGGGAACTCTTTTATCTCTGACCTCTCTGTAGCTCCTAGAAAACATGGTAATTTTTGCTTGTCTTGAAAAGAAAATGAGCACACGTAAGGTGCACTGGAAAGTATTTTAAGATTCTTAGCAGAACTCAGTAGACTGCTATATGCCTAAGAGGATGAGTGAAAAAACCCCGATAATTTTATCAAGTAAGGGCATATTTCTTAGGACTTAAACTGCACTTTTTGGAGGTATTTCCAAAGGAATAATATTTGACATATTTTGGGTTTTGAACTATTCAAATTAAAAAACAAACAACAACAACCAAAAACGTCTTTCATTTACCTCCAGCTCTTTTGGTTATTACCCATCTGTCACTGATTTCCTTACTGTGTAAATGACTGGTCGTGAGTAACTTAGATCCCATTTATTACAGTAGCTATCCATTAGAGTAGAGGAGCTTATTAATGTGCTTAAAGACACTAGAGCAACCTATACTCACACCTGGAATTCTAAACACTCTAGCTATGCAAGTCCACTTTGGCCCACCTCTTACTGTTCTCTGCACTGAGCAGCCAGCGGGAGCTTTTCGACATGCAAATCTGTTCATGTCACCTTCTTGCATAGAACTCTTTGATGCCTTCCCTTTGCTCTTAGGTTAAACCAAAGCTTGTTAGCACCATCTAGAAATCCCACCAGGATCTGACCTGAACCTCCCTCTCCAAATCTGTCCTGTATTTTGCTCCCTCTCAACATTGTGCTTTAGCCATGTTCACTTCTACGCCATTTTCCCACAAACAGATCTCCATTATAGCACTTACTGTGCTGCAATTATTTGTTTATGTCTTTCTTCCCTATAGGTCATTAGTACCTTAAAGGCAGCTACTGTCTTGTTATTTTTCTATCCCCAATGCTTAGGATAAAGCGTATCACCCATTAACTGCTACTACATAAATACTTGTTTAATGAATACATTTTAATGAATAAAATTTCAGCTGCTTAATTAGAAAAATTTATCACTGCTTTATATTAGTGAGGACAAACCTCTCCCAATAAGCACAATACCTTAATGCAGTTAAAATATAAATTTCCACATAAGTCCTAAGAACCTAGACCCTTTCTACCCAGTGTGTGATCCAGGGAACAGGAACATCAATAATGCCTGGTAGCTTATTAGAAATTCAGAATCTGCAAACCTTAGCCCAAACCTGCTGAATCAGATTCTACATTTTTAGAAGACTCCTAGATAATTTGTATGTGTATTAAGGTTTGAAAAGTACAGATCACTACTTATTTTATACCGATTTATAAAAGATACCTTTAGATCAGTCAAGATAGAGAGGCATGTGCTCCTAGATGTGAAGAATTAATATGGAAAAAAGTCAGTTTTTTCAATAATAATTCATAAATTCATTTATGCTTTCAACAAAGAGATAATGAATAGCAACCATCTGCTAAGTACTGTGCTAGACTTGGACATACCATGATGTTTAAAAGTAATGCAGCTACTGCCCTCATGCAGCGTTCCACCTATTCAGAAGATTAGCTTATATAAAGCATAAAAAAACTATCATACACTTAAAATTAGAGTGAAGGCTAACAGAAAATTCAGCTTAATATAAATCAAAAATTCGAATAAAACAATTTTGAAAGAGAAAATGATTCCAAACTTCATCTTTTGTTACAATCAACTGTATCTAAGATAAACATTATAAATTCAAGCAATGCTATTGGGATTTGCCTGCTTTTATATTAAGCCACAATTTGGTGTCAAAAAAAAAAAATGACAGTCAAGTAAGAATTGAAGAATAGTTCAGCAGAATATAATATTCAGACGCATATATATGCAAGTAAAATATAACGAGCTGGCATTTTAATATGCAAGTAAAATATAATGAAGTGGCATTTTACATTAATAATACATAATAAAATATATGAATAAAAAAATAATAAATAACATTGAACTCTTGACTAACTCTTTGACAAAAGCACTTAATCTCTACCTGGTAATATACAACAAAATAAATTACATATGTATAGAAGAGTTAAATATTGAAAAAAAAAAAACCAACCAGAATTGAGAAAAACGTGCAAATTTTTAAAACATAGAAAGACATCTTCTGTCACTGACTCTTATACTTGCTTGTGCCTGACCAATCTTTCCAATGAGATCAATTAGAAAAGCTAAACTTAACAAAACCTGAAGTCATCAAAGAAATATGAATGCAGCAAGAACTTGGAGAACTAATACCCCAGACAAAAATGAAGTGCATAATAAGTAGTCTGAGATTTGTCTCAACTTGTACCCTTGAGGCATTTTCCATTTCTTAAACTATGAGCAAGAGGTGAAAAAGATGAGCAGAACTTTTAGCAGTTTTATGGACCTGAGAAGAAAATATTATGTCCAGGGTTGGCCAGGAAGAAGAAAAACAACTCAGCTATCAGTTATAATTTCCAAAGGCTACACTTGTGGATAAAGGAAAAAGAAAAAAAGATAAGCTTTTAAGATTAAATTCAGCTGATTAGAAGCTGAATTTCAGCCTAGATTGATATTTCCATAGCCTAACACCAGACACACATAAAAATCCTATCTGAAAGATTATGTCAATTATACAGAGTCCCCACGCCCACAAAAAAATCAAACAAACAAACAAACAAACAAAAAACCCGCAACAGCTGGCATTCAGCCAAAAATTGCTTTGAATACCAAAATGTAGGAGATCCATATTATCAGGGATATCAGACTTTCATGTTTAAGTAACTGTGATGGATGTTTTCCAGAAAGTGGAAAACATGACAAAGGATATCAGCAGAGAGCAGAAATCTATTTTTAAAACAGTCAAATGCAAAATCCAGAGGTGAAAAATAACCGAATTAAGAACTTAACATAGATTTAGCAGCAAGAGGGCCAGTGAGATAGAAGATAATTCAGTTAACCCAGCAATCTCACTACTGGGCATATACCCAGAGAAAACCATAATTCAAAAAGACACATGCACCCCAATGTTCACCGCAGCACTATTTACAATAGCCAGGTCATGGAAGCAACCTAAATGCCCATCGACAGACGAATGGATAAAGAAGTTGTGGTACATATATACAACGGAATATTTCTCAGCCACAAAAAGGAATGAAATTGGGTCATTTGTAGAGGCATGGATGGACCTAGAGACTGTCATACAGAGTGAAGTAAATCAGAAAGAGAAAAACAAATACTGTACATTAACGCATATATGTGGAATCTAGAAAACTGGTACAGATGAACCAGTTTGCAAGGCAGAAATAGAGACACAGATGTAGAGAACAAACGTATGGACACCAAGGGGGGAAAGTGGTGGGCGGCGGCGGTGGTGGTGGTGTGATGAATTGGGAGATTGGGATTGGCATGTATACACTAATATGTATAAAATGGATAACTAATAAGAACCTGCTGTGTAATAAATAAATAAATAAAATAAAATTCAAAAAAAGAAGAAAATTCAATTAAAATATCTAACATGATGCAAAGACTGAAAAAAAGAACATATGGGACATAGAAGAAATCTTTACAATTCAAACAAGATAACAGGAGAAAAAAAATCCAAGACGAAATCATTCAGGAAGTAATAAAGAAAGACTGGAAAGCTAAATCCAGGTGAATATTGAATGTATGAAACAATGATAATATGCCTAGTGGGATTTACATTTATATAGAATAGAAATACATACCACTAAGAGTGTTAACAATAGAAGATGGGATAAACAGAGGCTAAGAGTTTTAAGGTCATTGAATTTTCTGGGATGAGATAGAATTACTAATTTACAGTTGACTTTAATGAATATAAGTGTACCAGTGAAAGATTATCCAAACAATGTATAATTAATGAGCTATCAGAGGAGAAATAGTGATAATAAAAATAATTAATGAAAGAAGAGAAAAAATACATAGAAAACATGGAAAAACAAAAACAGTAAGATGGTATATTTAAACCAAAATGCACGAATTTACATCAGATGTAAAATAAATAAATATCCCAGGTAAAAGACAAAAGTGGTCAGATTGGATGTAAAACTGAAACCCAATTCTTGCTGTTTATGAGAGTAATGCCTTAGATAAAAGGAAATTGGGTTATAGTCAAAAGATGAAGCAAATTATAGCATAAAAATACTAAACAAAAGAAAGCTCGTAAAGATATATTAATATCAAAGTATATTTTAAGAAAAGATGCAAATATAGACATTTAATAATAAAAGTATCAATCCACCACCATAATAAAATAGGTAAAATTTTCCATGTACCTAATAACATCCGGCCCCAAAACATATAAAGCTAAAATTGATAGAACTAGGAGAAATACACAAATTTATAATTATAATAAAAGACTCTAAGACACTTCTCTTATTAACTGATACCACTAGCAATTTAGAAGATTTGAACAACATATTAACAAAATCAACATAATTGACATATATATAACCTTGCATCCAGAGCTACACAATAAATACTCTTTCTTTTGAATACACACAAAACATTAGTCAAGATTGATTATATGCAGATGTTAAAGCAAATCTCAACAAATCTCAAAGGACAGATATCAGACACAGTATATTCTCTGACCACAGTGGAATTAAGCTACAAATCAATAACAACAAGATAAATAGACTTTCCTTGAGTGCTTGAAAATTAACAATATGCATTTAAATGACACACGGGTCAACTAAGGAATCACAATGGATATTAAAAACTATTTTGTGGTAAATGAGACTAAAAATGTGATATCAAAATTTGTTGAGATAAAGCTAAACTAATTCTTAGAAAAAAGTTTACAATTTTAAGTGCTTAAATTACAAGTACTTAAAAAAACTGTAAAAACCATGATCTAAGTATTCGCCTGTAGAAATGAGAAAAGAATAATAAACTCCAAGAAGTAGAAAGAAGGAAATAATAAGGGTAAGAGCAGACATTAATGAAATGGAAATCAAATATTGCATAGAGAAAGCTATTTAAAAAATATACTGATAATACAGATAGACTTCAAGACTGAGAAATTTTTAAAAGAGAACAGTTACAAATGACTAATATTAGAAATAAGACAGGAGATATCCTTAGAAATTTTGTGGATATTAAAAAGAAAAAGAGGGTATTATGACAAATCTTAAGCCAAAAAAATTGAAAATTAAATGAAATAAATTTCTAGAAAAACACAAAAATTATCAAAACAGACATTGAGATATAAAAAAATTTAAATACATATTGTTCTATCTATTCAATTCATAGTAAAAGCATCCTCACAAAGAAAATTCTTGGCCCTTGATGGCTTTATTGGTGAATTCATTCAAACATCCAAGAAAAAAAAAAACCAAAAAACTTTGTGATAAGCTGATTCCTAAAATATTCCAGAACACAGAGGAAAGGGTAATCATTACCAGCTCACTTTACAGAGTCAGAATAACCATGATCCCAACACCTGACAAGGACATTAGAAGAGAGGAAAATTACAGACCAATCTATCTCATAAACACACGTAAGAAAATGCTTTCACAAAGCCAATCCAACAATACATCAAAAGGATAATACATCATAACCAACTGGAAATTCCTCCAAAGATACAAGACTGGTTTTAATTAATGTTTGAAAATCAAACAATGTAATGAAATGAGAATTCTCAATATGTATTGTTAAGTCAAAGTATAATATATTAGACTAAATATAAAAGAATCTCAATTTTGTTGGACAAAAACATAAGCAGAATGACATTTGCAAAATGCTAATAGTGATTTTTTTCTGCCTCGTAAGATAATGGATTTTAATCTTACTCTCCATTTTATTTTTCCCTTGATTTTAAGTAATGAATTATGATAAATTTCCTTAAAAAAAGATATGTAACACATTACAGTAAAAAACTGAAATCATCCTACATCCTGGGCTTTTTACTTCTAGATACCATTAGAACTAAAAACTGCCTATTTATCCACCCCTTGTATTATACTGGTGCTCTCTGAACTCACCCCTATTAAAAAATCTTGTTATTCACCGTTTATTTCTTTCAGTCTCTATCATCCATAGTTTTTTATGAAAGATTTTTTAAAGCTTCTAACATAAGGTATTTCAAAAAGGCAAAGAAATTAGCTCTTAAAACAATAAATAGGGTTTCTGAAGTAAATACCTCAAAGCATACGTATACTATCCCCATTTATAACAAAATATAATCTATGGCAGTCAGAAGAACAGAGTGCTAATAGTATACTTGGTATCAGATTAATTTGGGTTTGTGTAGATGCTTGTCTTTTATTATACTTCTTTATATTACTTAACCTCTGTAAGCATCTATTTCCTCATTTTTATATAAAGGATGATAACAGAACACAGCTCCTAGGGATGTTGTGAGTATTAAATAGATCACACACTTAGCATGATTATTACTGAAAGGGAAAAACCTAGAGATCAGAAATCACATTTGCCTAAGGTTCAGAGACATAGTTTGACATTTTAGTTACTCAGCAATGAGTAGCAAATAGCCACTGAATCTGATGCCAGGTTGTATATGGCTATCAACTCTAACATTTTAAACAGATTTGCACATAGAAACATAAAAGATAAGAGATACATGCTTTCTAAAGCACTTAAATTACTACCAAGGATAGAGCAGCAGAACAGATTCTCAACTACATGATGGTAACCTTAAACTGCTTTTTCTAACCTCTGAATACTGTCCCCTTAACAGCATTTACTGAGACGCCAGTTTTCCTTGGGAACAATCCTTCCCTTTAGACTCTATCCATGGATCACCTTGACAGCCTCTTATCTCTGTTACATTTTTGTTTTTCTTATCTTCTCTTTCAAGGGTTGAATGGAATCAATAAGAGAGTGTCACTTTCTAATAAGATGGATGCAAATCAAGGAAAAGGGTGACTTAAGTATTAAGTTGACCGTTCTGTTACTTGTAGGAGAATTTCACAATTCAGGAGCCATCAATACCAATCCGCAGGTAAAGTAGCATCAAAGGCTTTCTCTGTGATGTCAAGCAGAGTTTACTTGGCTGCTTCTTGATGGCATAGGCACATTTAGATTCCAAATAAAAGGAAGGAAAAATCCCCGGTTGTCTCTGCATATGTAAGGTCATGTAACAAAGCTTATTTCTAAGGAGGAAATGTGAATGTTGGAAGAACCAACCTTCTGAACTAGTTATTATGCCATGATGCCAATTTCCACTGAAATTGTTCCTGCCCATTAATGTTAATTACGAATAATTTTCAGACCCTGCCAGCTAGAACAGCTTTGCAGGCATATAAATTCAATAAATACGGTACGACTAGAACTAATAAGTACTAAGGTTAAGACCTAAAACCCCAGAGGAAAATAAGGCAAATGTGAGTTGGGTTTCTATTGTGTCCTCAACTGAACCTTTCTTGATCTTTCAGCCACATACATCCCACATTCAAAAGCTGTTCTCATCCCTTCTCAAGAAAACCTTCTGTAGTGTGACAATTATAAACCCCCCAAAATATGGGATATAAGGGGTTTGGAGCACTCATCTCCTTTTGTAATCTCTAGATGTCTGCAGATAAAACTCCCTTTGTATAGGGAATTTTACTTTACTAGACGGAGAGGTCTCTAAGACTGTGGGGCACAATGAAAAAAAGCAGTCTTGTGAGACTTAAAGATGAGCCACCCACTTCGGACACTTTTAGCTGCAGGAACAGATCCAGTTGTGGGAGATCTGAAGCTTGTACAGTTTGGGAGCCCTCTCTAAGGAAAAAGAATACAAAATTACAGATACAAAATTACAGACACAAAATTAGATCCAAGAGTGAATTTTTACATAGAATGAGCAAACAGACACATACTGCAAGTTTTTAAAAGACAAACAAATATAAAAAATATTTGACCGCTCAGGGCTTTAGAAGGTCTTTTGCAACCGAGAGGCTTTATTCTCTTCAAAGTAAACCATCCTCTAATTAGCCAGGTAAAGGTAACCAGGTTATTTACCTCATTGATTCTCAATTAATTATTTGGACCTCAAAAGGCCATAAGGAGTAAAAAAAAAAAATACATTTAGAAATTATCCTGGGCAGTTCCTGTGGGTGTTCAAATGGATGGCAGGTAATAATTAATATTATTATAAATTACATTCTGCCTATTACATACTGCCTATCACAGCAACTAGCATATATTGGAGACCACCCAGCATTTTATTGAATAATATCTTTTATGAATTTATTATCAAGGAACACATAGTACATTTGACTGTCCAGTGGTGATGAAACTTTTTTTATTCTTTTAAATATTATTCTAATCTATAGTGCAACAATCTGTTAAAAATTAAAGATATGTTTTGTAAAGTATATCAAAAAGAATGTAAAACAAAGTTTTCAAAAATATGAAGGATGGCATTTCATTTTATAGGAGCAATGAGTTAATAATTTAAGAAAAGGAGGAATTAAAACATTTGAAATTCATTACTGGTTGCTTCATTTAAAAATGGTTTCTAATTTAATACAAGCATATTAAGTCAGAAAAACTAAAATGTCAACTCATATACTGTAGAGTCTAGACAGTATTGTCATTTAAAAAAACAGGTTTTATACTAAGTGCTAACTGTCTGAACTGATATAGGTCCAGTCATTGAACAATATAGGAGGCATTCTCAGCTTTGTTAACAGTTCTCTTTACATTTTCCTACAAAATCAATATTGCTTCAACCTACAAGCATAAACATTTGTACTCTTTTTTATGCTTCCTCTTTGTTCTTAATAGTCGTTATTAATCATGGACCATTTTCTATCAAAAACTTAGCTTCCGAATAGCAATAGTTAAAATAAGTTTTAAATTAATATTAAGAGTAGGGCAAAATGGAGAGAAGAAAAGCATCTTTTCTCTCCAATGTACTTGCAGTGGTCATAGATTACAGCCACACTAAATAAACATACTCCTGAAAAAGATGATGTTCCCTCTGGGCCCACAGTCTAAATGCCAATAAATGTTAATGATTAAACAAGTATTTTGTTATCAGTAACCCATTCATAAATCAATTTATGAAACTGAGAGTAATCTATGACTACCATGATTTTTTGATAATCCCTGTGATTTACTGCAATTAAATTATATAAAACAACCTTGAAAAAATCTGAAATGAACTGCTCGTTTGCTTTATTAAAAGCACTTAGAAAAACCCAAGCCATACATTAAATAAAAGTATGTGAATTAGGAGAAAACAACATGCACAACTTTAATATTAATAGTTAAACAAATGTATACTCTTTTAAAGTTAGAAGAGGCTTCAGAGACCGCTGAACTCAAATGTTTCATTTTGTGTACATTGAAACTAGAATGCTGAAGTGATATTTCCAAGGTCAAGGTGGGAATCATGATAGCAAACTGGACCAAGAGCTACGGGTCTCTGAAGTCGGTGCAGTGCTCTATTCTGGATGTGAAATCTATTTTTCCCCGTAAGGTGTGGAAGTATTGTGGTTTTTAACCTCACAATACATCAGCACAATTAAACAAGAATAAATGAATACAACAAACAGTAAACACTTATAAAACACAACTAAGAGTTAAAGGGCTGCCCTAGGAATAGTCACAATTTTATGATGTCACTAAATGGAAGTCCTAAAATAGAGATATGGATGGAGGAAAGTGCAACACAGAGGAAAACACATTTAATCTAGCCTTCTATCTTGAAAGAAATTATTTCATTAAGATAAACATTTACATGAAGTCAAATAATCAGCCTGGGCATAAGTGGTTAAGATATACATGGTGTAAGTATACAGATTTTCCCCACTATTCTGAATTCTCCACCTAAATTAAAGCCAAGTTCCAAAAAAGGTGGGCTGGAATAGTATTATTAGATGAGTGGCTCTTGGCTATGTCTATGGCATAACTCTCAGCATTCCCCCTAGAATCAGGATTTGACATGTCCCCCAGTTCAAGCTATTTATCACTTAATATTTCTATTTCACTAATCCACATGCCATTATGTATATAGAGGGTCTCTGCTACAGAAATGTCCCACATGGAATATGAAAGAACAGAATAAAATATCAATTCATTGATTTATAACTTAATTAATTCTGCAGTTAATATGCACAGAAAACCCACCTCACAAGAGAAGAAAGACCTTTACCTCTGACCACCCCCAACAGGAAATATTTTAGTGTGATAGAAATATAACACTTGAAAGACAGTTTTCAAAAATCAGTATTTTAAGTCATTAATTAAAGACTTCTTTTTCTTTCAGCTACTATATCATGGGTAGAGATACAAAAAATAAGATGCTTGGCCAACCAGTGTGAGAAAACTCTGAAACAGACACTCTGCAAGTTGAAGAATGCTGTAACTTAAGAATGTACAAAGTATAGGGCTTCCCTGGTGGCGCAGTGGTTGGGAGTCTGCCTGCCAATGCAGGGGATACGGGTTCGAGCCCTGGTCTGGGAGGATCCCACATGCCGCGGAGCAACTAGGCCCGTGAGCCACAACTACTGAGCCTGCGTGTCTGGAGCCTGTGCTCCGCAGCGGGGGAGGCCGCGATGGTGAGAGGCCCGCGCACTGCGATGGAGGGTGGCCCCCACTTGCCGCGGCTGGAGAAAGCCCTCGCACAGAAACGAAGACCCAACACAGCCATAAATAAATAAATAAATAAATAAAAAGAATGTACAAAGTATCAAGTGACCCCCAAATAAATGAATGACCGTAATTGTTCAGGAACTAAGAGGAAAGATCAGGCCACCTCATTTTTTGGTTGTAGTCTCCCTAATTCTAGATAAATTATTAGTGCTTAAAAAGAGTAAAACTTTTGGTTTTTAAAAAGTCTTATTATGCCTAGAGGTTTATGAATATAAATTCATGTAAATAAACAAGGCATAACCAGAATCTATGATCTCCCTTTAGAGACACAATACCTCTAAATTTATCTATTATCAGTATAGTTCCACAGAAATTAGGAAACAGACATTGCCTCATCCAACCAGGTATAATCCTCTATCTAAGAATCTACTGTTCCTAAATACTCCTTTTCACTCTTCCAGACCTTTGTTACCTTATTGGAAAAGATGAGCCATTTTCATTCCCAGTGACAACTCTCCCAAACTTTTCATGTCGAGGTAGTGCTATATTTATGTGTGTGTGTACATGTGTGTTACAAATATCAGTACCATAAGTTGTAATGTGTACTATTCAGCAGGCATGCAGCAACAACAACAAAAAAAGGGGTGGGTGGGGAAGGTTTTTTGGATTAACATATTACTGAGGAGTTTAGTTTGGCTGTAATGTAGAATATCAGGAGAGAGACACCGATTGGAAACCTTGTTTTCACCAGATTCTGGACAGCACTGAAGGTTGAGGTAAGGAGTTTATGCTTGAACCTTTAGGGGAATCTTCAATGAGCAGGCAGAGGCTACAATTTAAGGGTCTGTGGCTGTAAAATGAAAGGGGGAACAGATGCTCCAGGCATTCAGCAGGGCACAACCTGGTTGGGGCCTGAGTTCTGAATTTTCATATACATGAAGGAGAATATCTGTATTCAAGAGTTTGCCTTAGGGTTCTCCTAGGTAACTAGATAAACTGATAAACAAATATAACCCTATGTTAATGGGTGATAATAGTTGATCTTTTACTCTGATGCTGTATGAACATGTATCTAACAGAGCCCTGCTGAAAACAAACTGACTTTTACCAAAGACATCATGGCTCAGCTGCACATTTCTGGGATTCTGATAGTTTAATAAAGTGATCCACTGGGGCAGAGGGGCCTCATATCAAAGCACTATAGACGGTATTAACTTATTAAGCAAAAGCACAAGACATATATTTCAAAGTCCTTTGTACAAATCTATTATTCACAGAGATTTGATCCTAACTTTTTGAAGATGATTTCAGAGTATCTTAAGCTAAGAAACTGGATCCCAATACTCAAATTGCTCCCCAATATTTCTACCTCTTTACTGCTATGATGTTAAATTAATACCTCTTGTTAAATGCTCACATTTTCTTAATAGTCCAGCAGCTAGCACAGCAACTGGCCTTAGATGGTGAGACTCCCTGACTTATACAAAATAATGCTATTTTTCATAAGATTTAACAAGTTTCATAAGATGTGTCAAATTTCATAGAAAGTTTTTCACGTGTGCAGTTCTGTAGGCTGACAGCAGATAAATAAGAGCTCTCCTGTCCTGTCTATGTAATATATGAAGGCTACAAAGGAACATTAATGGACCTTCAATGGTAAACAGTGGGAAAGGAAAGTAGCAAATGCTTTTAGTTGCTTTTCTGATGCTCCCAGCACTAGTGAAATCAATCTTCAAAATGAGAGGGGAATCTAATGGTCAGCTCCGCTGACAGTCTCTGGTTGTGCCCCTAGCACTAAATGGTTTTATTTATAAGACATTACAAACTCCTAGGATAAAACAGTTTACTTTTCTGTTCCAGATGCAATTCAGAGCTATAAATTGTTTATTAGTAATAATCAAATACCTCATTATTTAAATTGTAGAAATAACAGTAAAATGATTTTATAGGCATGAGTATTTTGAAGTCTAGAAGACATTCCTCTTGCTGAGAAATATCCCATAGAGCCGACCTTTCGTTCATTGATTATTCATCATAATTTCCAATTTGCTGAATAGCTGTGAAACCCATTTACAGTTTTACACACCCTTTTAAAAGACGATCACATAAAATCTTTGTTGTTTTAAATTTTCTAATTTGCGATACTTAGCTTTATAGGTAGATGACTAGAAATATACAATGCATATAACGTATTAAAAAACAGATAAACAGAAGGTTCAATTAAGAACATATTTTGGGTTATCATGAAATCTTACTAGGGCAATGAAACACAATATACCCATTTCATCTGTAATACATGTAATCCAAATAAGGGTGATTAAAATTTTCCATAGCAATGTCAATTTTTTCATTCTGTGGTTGTCTATTTAACAGATTCCTAAAGGGAGTAGGAAAATTTATAATCAGTAGTATGTTGAACTTCTGATGATTAGTGGTATTAAGAAAATAATGTTTACTGTTTTTTCTCTTTGCTCTCTTTGCTTTATTCTTTTTTTCCTCTCATTTTTTTTTAAAGAAAATAGGCCAATTATTATGAAGAATGGAATATAGTCCAATTTGGGAAATTTCAATTCCTAACTTACATAAAATTATTCTTGTTAGAGCTTATAAAATATTCCAGAACTTCTGGCATACTTGATATCATAACTTTGAATGTCTGCTCATTTCCTGATTGTCAGTATTTCTAATTAGAGAATCATTACACTTCCTTCTTTCTTTCAGGTATTCCCATGGGGGAAACATTAAAATCCTCAAAAAGATTTTTTTTAAACCCAGGATTATAATTTCTGATTTTACTTTTTGCTTAAAATATTTTTTCTGCTCTTATTGTTTGCCATCAGAGAACAGCAAGTGCAATTGCTATTTAAAACGTACTGCATTAAAAAATATTTGGTCAAGCTGGTATCTAGCCAATAAACTTGCCTTCCACTCTATTATTAAAATTCTCTCATTGGATTACGTATTGATACTATCTTAGATTAAGTTGAGGTGTTAATACTACAATTATGAGTCATTCTATTACCCTTCCATTTTGAACAAATGTTGCATATTTATGCTTGTACCATATTATGTTACATTTCAAAGGACATAAATGTTAAACCTTCATTATCAATACAGAACAATCATCTTTGTCTCACTTTTAACTTTTGCCAAAAATTTTAACTTGGTTTAATAGTGTGACACATTTACCTTTGGTGGGCAGTTAAATTACCTTATAAATAAAAAGTCATTATGTGTGTCACAATGCTGTGTGAAGGAGCCGTGGTGGAGGCGAAAGGAAATCTGTGAACTCTGGCTGTAATGGAAGCAAATTCATCACATTTTTTTTTTTTCAAAATCTACTTCTTTGCTTATCTCACTTTGAATTGAGAAAATTGCCATGTTTGACAATTTCTCTTGACCAAGAGACAACCTAAAATAATTTTAGCTTCAGCTGAATTAAAATTATAATAGTTTTGTGACAAATATTTAGCATAAATATCATTTAAATATTTTTCATCAACTATAATGTTCTGAAAAAATTACCCATTAAAAAATACATCAAAACATGTATCTAGAGGTGCACATTTTTCCTTTTGCCTCAGACTGTGATATGGTTCAGCATGGCAGTAATCTTTATTTACAATTTTGATATTTTCTTCATGATGGATTTTTTGCATTAATTTGCATTTCTAAAAATATTACATTAAAATGTTACTATTTTGATTACTGAGTGGAACCCCCTCACTTAAATTTTGCACTGAGAAAAATACCTCACTTGCCTCACTCCAGTTCTGGCTCTCATTATATAACCAAATCACCAGGTGTGAAAAAATGTGCACTAAAATACAGATAACATTTAAAAACTAAAATGAATTTTGCTAATAAGCAGTAAGTCGAATAACAAGTTTACATATTTAAAATTTAATTATTTTGACTGTGTGTAGTAAGTTGGAATGACTGTCCTATGGTAAGGATACTGGTTTATGGCTTTAGTGATTTATGGATAGATTCTCAAAAGTAAGAAAAATGAAATATACATACACACGCATACACACACACAGCTCATGGTCATATTTTGTGGCAGACATTCTTAAAACGTTCTTCTCAGTAAAAAAACTGAAGGAAAATATTTTCTTTACATCACTGGAAGGGGAAAACAGGATTAGTTTTTACCCTGAAGCTCAGAAGCGCTCCTTACACTTCCAAGTATCTTTTTCATTTCAACTTTTAGACTATCGCTGCTTGAGAATACTTTTATCATCTCCAAGGAATATTTTGACAAAGAAAACTAGAATGCCAGTGATAAGCCAGACATTAATTCAAACATTCATATCCCATAGTTGGTCATAATAGGTCTCATACCTAGCAAGCCCTGTGCTAGTGGTCAGTGAAGCCGACTGGTGCTTTCCTGCAGCTCAGGGCAGAGCTCCTTAACTCTGCTGTGAGTTAGAATCATCTGGGGAACTTCTAAACAATACTGATACCTGGCCCTTACCCAAGGCCAATTATTGGAAATTTCTAGCAGATGGAGCCCAAGCACCAGTATGGTTTTCCAAGCTTCCCAGATATTTTAAAGTGCAGCCTGGATGGAAACTCACTGGCATATAGTCTAATGGCAAGAACATACGCACTGCGTACAATCACTCACCCATACATTCAAAATGACAAGATGCCATGGGAGAACAAAAGGATACTGCTTTAGTAAAGAAGAGGGACCACCTCACAGGATGCACAGACAGACTTTCCTGAGAGGTAAAACCTAATCACAGACTGCATGATGACGCAGTAGCCACACAGTGGGCAAGCATAGGACATTTCAGGCAGAGAGAGAAACATGAGCAAATGTTCTGAAGAGGAAAAGAAGGAGTGAGTGTGTAGGACTGTAGAGCAGAGAGGGGAGAGTAACAAGAGGGAAAGTTAGGTAGGTACGAAATGGGGGTGGTGGAGAAGGAAACTGACCAAGAAATAAGAGTTTTGGGTACCTACCCCTCATCAAGTCAACTACTCTGAACTCGCCTTGCATTACCGCAGTTAATTCGCATAGCAACCCTTTGATGTCCGTGGTAAGTGAAATGTAATGGTTCAGCTACAAAGAAAAATATAATAAAGATAGACTTCACTGGAATTCATGTAGATAGAAAGTAATTTTTTAAAAAAGAGCAGTATCCTTCTGTCTCTGTCTTTCCTCTATTTGTTCTCTCAAGTAGGAATAAGCTTTTGTAGGCTTTCCTTCTTTTTAAGATTAAAATGCGGATAAGAATTAATTTCTATACAATACAGAGAAAACATTTAAGATATGACAATGTAAGCTCTAGGCATGATAGGGCTATGTCATAAAGGATTAAGCTACAGAGTCTGAACAGAGGAATTCTTTATTTGACAAACTGTGGGCCAGTAATTATAACCAAACTGGTTAAAGCTGCTAAAATGATAACTGTTATGTCAGGTCAAAGCACTTGCTGGTTCAACGACTGCTTTCGATATCACGGTGTGCAATAGAACGCTTTTCTCTTAGCTGTCACTTTCCCTAATTTGATGGGAATAAAGAAGTAACTCTTACTGGAACAGGGTTATAACTGAATAACTGACAGTGCAGAGAGTAGACTTGACTTCTGTGACCTTGGCCTTGTCACATCCTACTGAGAAAAGGTTTTGAGGATCTTTCTGAAAAACAGAATCCATGCTCCTCTTTTTATTTTTTTTGGTCAATTGAACATGAAATCATGGTTTTCTTTTTTTCTTTTACCAAATTAGGTAAATGATGTTATCCTCTTAAGAGCCATAGGTTAATGTCATGGGTCATTTTAGTCCTGCTCCTATGGTCATATTACTTTAGAAAATGGAAATGTCATCCCCAGGTGCCATTCTCCTTGAGGCAAGAAGGTTAACCCACAATTTTGAAAAATACGAGGTCAAGCCTTTAGAAATCAATAGTAAGTGGAGTGAAGATAGCTTTTTATGTATGGAACCTACTCCAATTAAGAAAGCTCTCACCCAGTTGGAGTGAATAAAGAAAAAAGGTTAGCATTGGACAAAGACCACTGAGCATTCCTGGCAAGCTGGGCTCCAGAGGTTTGTTATCTGCCTGCATTAAATTCAAAGCTTTGGCTGTTAATAAAATGCTGCCAAATTATAAATTTCATCTTATTTCAAGAAGAATATCATGAGGCTTGTTTAGCTTCTGGCAAATAAAGAATTCATAGTAAATACCAAATATGAACCTAAATAGTCAACATTACCACGTATTCTTCTTAGAGTGAAGAAAAAGACAGCACTTCATAGTCTCCTGAAATTCTTAGAGTAATTTCCTGTCATGGAATTTGTGCTGGGGCTGATGTCTGTGCTTTCTCTTCAGCTCTGTTATTTAAGGAAGTTGCCCCAGTATTTCAGAAGGTGGAAGTTTGAGACTTCCCAGTTTCACCTACTGAGGACTCTTGCTCTATGATACATATACTGACCCACCCTGAGAGTCCTTTCGGGAGATGTTAGCACCCTGAAGGCTAAGTTTTGCCACTCCCCAAACAATTCATGCTTTCCTCAAATCTTCTCCATGGGGAAAACAAGGCAACAATTTCCCTACAAGAATCATTTTAACATATGTGTGTGTGTACATATGTCTGTATATTCATACATATACAAACATATATATATATATATGGGGGGAGGGGGAGAGAAAGATTACAACTATACACATTTTTTGTGCTGATACTCCTAACCTCCCTCCTTAGCTGAAATATTCCCTTTTAAAATGTTAGCTGAGTTGAACACAAGTGTTCATGTAGTGGGATACCTGGATGATACTTCCTTTACCAATCTTTAGTTTCCCTTTAAATTCTTAGTGGTATTTTCTAAGTAACAAAATGTTACCTAAAGTAGATAGGTATCAGTGATAAATTTAAGTGAAACACTGAAGTCATACAATCATAAAATTTATGCAAGTCCTCATTTTTTTTAAAAAAAAAAGAAGGGTGACATTTTTATATTTTGGGAAGAAATTATTTACCTATGAATAAAATGTCCATGATGTGTTAGGTTTTCATATCCTTTAAAGTTTGGGGTGAACGTAATTCCAAATGAAGGAAATAATTCACATCCATGCATTTATTCAAATTTCTTCAACACTTATTTTTTGAGCCTGGTAGGTCCAGCAGTAGGGTAGACACTGAAGATACAATGATGAACAAGAAGATTGATTCTCTTGGCCCTCAAGGAACTCACAGTCCGATAGGGAGACAGACATTAATCAAATGCTCATAGTAAAACGCATGGAAAATTGCAACTGTAATAAATACTACCAAAGAGAAGTACACGGTAGTAAGAGAGTACAACAGAGGTATTTAACCTGGACCAGGGGGTCAGTGGAGGCTTCCTAATGGAATGAGAGGGTAGGCTGCCATAAAGGCTGAAGAGAGGATAACTTGGCAGAAAGAGATCTACCTTCCCATCAGGATACAGCTGCCTTTGAAACTCTTCCAAAGCTCATATTCTACAGATCCTTTTGCAAGAGTGATGTATAAATGCTATAATTCCCTACATATAGCTTCTTGTGGGATGTTATACAAATATATAAAAGATATTAAAAGAGAAAACATTCATATTTCTCCTAAGCCTAGAGGTAACCATGAAACAGGAAATACTATTCTCAAAATATATATACATATAATATTCAGATATAAAATAATAATTTAACAAATAAGTGAATATTTAAAAATCACACATAGCATTACAGAAATATTCTGTCAATTAAAAGGCAGAGAAACCCCAAAAAAATTTCTACGTTAACAAAACCCAATCACAAAAAGCCCATGTGCATGATTAAGTCACCAGTGTCGAATGGAGTAACATGTAAAGCTATGAGAGGCTTGGGTAGGGCAAAATGGATCCAAAGGCTCTAGCTCAATAAAAGATGATGCGATCGGGAATGACAACCGAAATCTGTGGGAGGAAGAAAGTCAAGAGTAGAAATGATGGTTACAAAATGTGAAATCTGGAAATAACGCATACTTGGATTGGGCGTAATTATAGGTCTTGTGCAATGGCTTCACGTAGTCCTACTGAAGCATGTGCTAACAGTGCTTCTGATATACTTAAATAAGAAGATAATAATTTATGTAAATAAAATGGATAAGGTGATCAATCCGCATGGCTATATGACGGGTGTATTATTTCAGGAGCAATTCTCTATCTCCCATGGGAAAACAGGACAGCTTTACTTTAGGCCACTGGTTTTACACTTCTGCTCTTCAGTTTTAGCAGCTGAATATTTTTTAAAAAGGCTAAAATATTAGGCAGATGCTCAATGTAATAACAAATAAGGATAAAGCTGAACTGGTTTGAAGAGGATGCTGTTATTTAGTTAGCTCCATCACTCTCATCTCCCCCCTCCATCCTCCCATCCCACCCAAGTACCTCAAGTATTCTTACAAAACACTTCAAATATGACTGCTTTAAATCAACTTAAAGAAAACAACTTTCCTTAAAATAACGTTTTAGGGAATGTTCTTGAGGTGAATCTTGGAACATGTGAAATGTGAACCTTGGAACTAACTTTTCAATATGAATTTCTAGACCTAAATATTGAACTCTGAAAACAAAGGATCCTGTGAGATGTGTAACATCTTACTAAAAATAATATAATTTAAGCCTAATAGTTGAAATCCTTCAGGAAAAGATTCTATGATCATGTCTATGGCTCCCCAGACAGCCCTTAAGCCTTAGTTTGAGTCACTTCCTCAGATACTAACTTGTATCTTGCAACTACAGGGACTCTCAAGCTATAACAATTTTTCTAAGAGAATATGCTGTTGAAATATTAAATGTATCCCTCATGATTCTTAGCTTCTATGCTTAAGCCTAGACTAGTGAACTTTCAATACTATAAACTTGTCAAAATTTGTACGAAACATCTTAAAGAGAATTCAGAGTAGGAAAAACAGAATTGTACTTTGATTATGTAGACATACGTTTAAATTTGTAACATAAGAAACATTCCTAACAAAAGATATATACAGTCTTGTGAAATGTGAAATCTTGAAGATATGTGCATATTATAATCTAGGAAACTTATTGATCTAGAACACTATCAAAAACAAGTATACCATTTGACAGTTCACAGAGTACATTTATGCACTAACTAGATGGAGCCTCATAACCTAGTAAAGCTAGTAATAACAAAACTCACTACATATTATAATTTTAAAGTAAACTCAGGAACTTTAAAGTGATTGCTCCAAGTTAGCTAGAAACCAATCAACATGAGACTAACATTTAGTCTGGAGTTCAAGATTAGCACCACTGAGCTGTCCAGTCAGAATATTAAAGATAAGGTTAACCATAGTTAGACACCGTATTATTTCGTTTCCATAAGAGAAGATTAGTGGGTTAGGTATAATAAAATAGTAGTACCTTTGCTACTGACTAGCTTTATTCTCTGTTCCCCTTATCTTGAAGACAAGGATAATAATACTTCCAGGGTAATAGTTGGAGCAACTTAGAAAATACATGTGCACAGAACCTGCCATGTATCGGGTTCATGTACCATGATAAACGGTAGCTGTTGATATGGTTCACAACATTACTTTTATTGCATGTATATTTTTGAAAATTTTTCTATAATATATAAGATTTATAACTAATTAAGGCATCTATTTTACTTCTCTCATGAAAGCTCAATAAATATTTTTGGAGTAGTTTATTTCATAAAACTCAGAGGAATAATTTCACGTATTTTTCTCAACATCTCAGTAATTAGGTTTATAAGGGTACTCAAAGAGGTTCTGCGTTGGGATTTTAAATATGCAGGTATGTAAAGGTATAAGTGAGTGTAGCTAAGTTTTGCCACTCTTAAGTACTTACTTCATCTCTCATTGATTCCCATGCTCTCATTTTGCTGCACCTCTTGGCTATCTTTCTAAGCCTGACTCCAGATGATTAGTGACTCCATTTTGGACTTTTTACAGTGTCACTCTAGATATGTCATTTTCAGTTATTGCTGTTACCTCCATACATTTTAAGCAAGGGCAAAAAGTAGACCAACTCTATGCTCTTCCCAGACCACCAGAAACTACAGCTGGACCAATATCTATTGGTGAAGAACAGGATTCGGATACACTACACTACATTTGTATGTCTGTTCCAAGCCAGCCACTAAAATTCAAGCTCTACTCTATCTCCATCATAGCACTTTCCAGTAACGCTGAATACTGAGGGTATTCAGATACAGGGTAGAATACCAATGAAAGGGCTGAAATGACAGATGCTGCTTTGTAGAGAGAGCAGCTGACTGTGATCCCAACAATTGAATATGAGGTGGTAAAGCTTTCATAAGTGTGGAGATTGTTCATCACACTGCTCACGAAGCTTGTTAAATACAGTCCACAGCAACCAGAAAAGAGACAAGTGGGTTTCTATTTGAGCAACGTTACTCTGAACATAGGCACAATATTTGAATTGAAGTATGCAATAGGCTTCCTATTCCAATTTTTCAATCTATATGTATTAAACTGTTATATTCCATTTCTCAGAACTATAAATCCATTGATATATCTATCAAAAGAGTGGGAGTTCAAAGTCTAATTCTGGAGGACTATTTGACAAAAATTTTAGCATAAGCGTTATGTACTGCAGTGATGTGATGAGTTCCAGAATATAAACCTAATGTAAAGAAATGAATTTTTTTCTTTGACAAAATAACATCTACTTTTTCTAAGAGGTGACCGCACTTAACAATGGTGTGTATCTTTTAAATTTATTTACTTGCACGGGAACAAGTATATAATATTAATGAGCTCACACTACATTATTTAATACTTATGGCTATAGACAGCACACCAGACTCAGTCTAGTTTTTTAAACAGATTTCGCCAATGGTTGTACAACTGTGAGGATACTAAAAACAGTGAATTGTATATTTTGCTTTTACCTTTTGACTTCCTTCACCCCTTTTTCCTACCCCCCACATCTCCTACCTCTGGCAACCACCAATCTGTTCTCTGTATCTACAAGGTTTCTTTTTCTTTTCTTTCTTTTTTTTTTTTAAGAATCCACATGTAAGAGAGATCATATGATATTTGTCTTTCCCTGTCTGCTTTATTTCAGTAAGTATAATGCCCTAGAGGTCCATGAATGCTGTTGCAAATGGCAAGATTTCATTCATTTTTATGGCTGAATAATATTCCATTGGGTATATATACACACACCGCAATTTCAGTATCTATTATCCATCAATAGAGACTTAGGTTGTTTCAATGTCTTAGCTATTGTGGATAATGCTGCAATGAATATGGGAGTGTGGATATCTCTTGAATATCTTGTTTTCATTTCCTTTAGCTGTATACCCAGAAGTGGGATTACTGGATCATATGGTAGCTGTATTTTTAAATTTTGAGGAGTTTCCTTACTGTTTTCCACAGTGGCTACACCAATTTAGAGTCCCACCAACAGTGCACAAAGGTTTCCTTTTCTCCACAACCTCACCAACACTTGTGATCTTTTGTTTTACTGATAATAGCCATTCTAACAGGTGATGTCTCATTGTGGTTTTGGCTTGCATTTCCCTGACAATTCATGATGTTTAGCACCTTCTCATGTACCTGTTGGCCATCTTTATGTCTTCTTTGAAAAAATGTCTATTTAGATCTTCTGCTCATTTTTAAATTAGGCTGTTTTTTTGCTATTGAATTGCCTGAGTTCTTTATATATTTTAGATATTAACCCCTTATTAGATATGATTTGCAAATTTTTCTCACATTTTCAGTAGGTTGTCTTATTTTGTTGATGGTTTCCATTGCTGTACAGAAGCTTTCTAGTTTGATGCAGTCCTGCTTGTTTATTTTTACTTTTGTTGCTCTTACTTTTGGTGTCAGATTTTTAAAAATCATCACCAAGACCTGTCAAGGAGCTTACTGCCTATATTTTCTTCTAGGAGTTTTATGGTTTCAGGCCTTATGTTCATGTCTTTAATCTACTTTGAGCTAACTCTTGTGTACGGTGGAAGATAGTTGTCCAGTTTCATTACTTCGCATGTGGCTGGTAAGTTCCCAACACTGTTTATTGAAGAGATAGTCCTTTCCCCATTTTATATTCTTGAATCCTTTGTGGTAAATTAATTGACCATATATTCGTCAGTTGATTTCTTGGCTCTGTACTCTGTTCCATTGATCTATGCATTTGTTTTCATGCCAATACCATACTGTTTAGGTTATTATAGCTTTGTAATACAGTTTGAAATCAGGGAGTGTGATGCCTCCAACTTTGTTCTTCTTTCTCAAGATTGCTTTGGTTATTCGGGGTCTTTTGTGATTCCATACAAATTTTAGGATTGTTTGTTCTATTTCTGTGAAAAATGCCACTGGAATTTTGATAGGGATTGCATTAATCTGTATATTGCTTTGGGTAGTATGGACAATTTAACATATTAATTCTTCCAATTCCATGAGCATGGAATATCTTTCATTTATGTCTTCTTCAATTTCTTTCCTTAATGTCTTGTAGTTTTCAGTATACAGGCCTTTCACCTTGTCAAATTTATTCCTGGGTATTTTATTCTTTTTGATTCAATAGTAAATGAGACTGTTTTCTTAATTTCTCTGATAGTTCATTATTAGCACATAGGAGTGTGACAGATTTTTGTGTATTGATTTTGTACCCTGTAACGTTACTCAATTAGTATATTAGTTCTAACAGTTTTCTGATGTAGTCTTTACAGTTTTCCATATATAATATCATTTCATCTGCAAATAGTGACAGTTTTACTTCTTCCTTTCCAATTTGGATCCCCCCCTTTTTTTTTTCTTGCCTAACTGCTCTGGCTAGGACTTCCAATACTATGGGTATGTTTTTATTTATTTATTTATTTATTTTTAAAGTTAATTTATTTTTGGCTGCATTGGGTCTCCACTGCTGTGCACGGGCTCGCTCTAGTTGTGGTGAAAGGGGACTACTCTTTGTTGCGGTGTGTGGGCTTCTCATTGCAGTGGCTTCTCTTGTTGAGGAGCACAGGCTCTAGGTACGTGGGCTTCAGTAGTTGTGGAGCACGGGCTCAGTAGTTGTGGAGCACGGGCTCAGTAGTTGTGGCGCATGGGCTTAGGTGCTCTGCAGCATGTGGGATCTTCCCAGACCGGGGATCAAACCCGTGTCCCCTGCACTGACAGGCGGATTCTTAACCACTGCGCCACCAGGGAAGTCCTCCAATACTATGCTGAATAAAAGTGGTGAGAATGAGCATCCTTGTCGTGTTCCTGATCTTAGAGGACAAACTTTCAGCTTTTCACCACTGAGTATGACATTAACCACAGACTTGTCATATATGGCCTTTATAATGTTGAGGTATGTTCCCTCTGTACCCATTTTGTTCAGAGTTTTTATGATAAATAGGTGTTAAATTTTGTCAAATGTTTTTTCTGCATCTATTGAGATGATCATATGATTTTTATCCTTCATTTTGTTAATATGGCCCATGACACTGACTGATTTGTAAATGTTGCAACAGGCTTACATCCCTGGAATATTCAATTTGAGTGGGATTATATTAACTTGCTGAATGTCAGAATCCTTCCCTAGACTGTATCATTTAATCTCAGCAATAACCCTGTGATCAGATACTATTATTCATATTTTATGGATGAGGAAACCAAAACCCAGTGAGGTGAATAAATTTCCCATAATCACACAGGTAGCATCTGAATGAAATATTAAACCAAGTATATTTGACTTTAAAGTTCATAGATCTTTCATTACAGAATTATGTCTTCCTGTTCATCTCTTCGTGATCATAATATACCTTAATTAAAGGAGAGTATTGGCAAAACAGAGAGTATATCAAGAACAGTCAGGATAATGAAGTGTCTTAGAAAATATGACAACCTAAAGATTATTAACCTATAAGTAGTCACTGATTCATTTATCCAATTAATGTTTAATGAGTGCCAAATGTGAGCCAATCTCTTTGCTAGATGCTGGAGTTCCCGGAAATTATCAAGATATCTGTATCCTCAATAGCATACTTAGTATTAGAGAGAGAGAAAAAAGAAAATACTGATTTCCATGTAGTGCTAGCTGTATGCATAAATTACTATGGAAAGACAAAACTGAGTACCTAATCTGTCTCAAATAGGGTAGAGCAGAATGGCCTGACCAAGGAGGCTTTAACTGAACTCATATTACAGGACCCAAGAGAGTCAGGCTGTCAAATGAGACAGAAAGGATATTGGGAGAGGAGTTAGTTGATAGATAATATGGAAAACTAAATGTTGGTGTGACAGTATATTAGAACATAGTAGTAACTAATTCTGAAAAGCAAGCTAATAGTTTGAACTTCATTTTGAATATGGTGGTACTCCAATGACATTTTTTTAAATTAGGGGAATAACCACAAAAATCCACATTTCAGAGAGACTTTATGGCATCAGTATAAAGACTACACTGAAGGTGAGCATAATTTAGGACAAGGGGACTAGGAGGCTATTGCCAAGGTCCACAGCAATGATGAAAGTCTGAAATAAATTTCAGTGCATGTGGTACATGCTGAATAGATATGGATGTGAAGTAACACAAGGAGTTTAGGAAGACTGTGGTTTCAAGACTGAGTCATTTGATGAATGCTGAGGTCAGTTACTAAGCTAGGGAATACAGAAGTAGAACCTGGTTTGGTGGGGAAGACGATGAGTTTAGCCTCAATTCACACATGTTGTGTTCAAAGTTCTGTGTGACACAAAGACCTAGAAGTGTTCGGTAGGCAGTGGAAAATAATGAGTTGGTGACATGGTTGGTAACTAAATCCATAAATAAGGATGAACTTGTCAAGCAATAATATATTATTTTAAAGGTTTACCATAGGAAAAAAGATTAGACTTCTTATGTGACTCCATTAATCATATTTAAGACAAATATCTGGAAGATACTAGGAAGCAAGTTTTAAATCAGAATAAGGAAGAATTTCTAAAACATGTTCTGAAACATGACGGGGCTACCTCAGAAGGAAAGGTTTTGGTAGTGTTCAAAGAGAGGGGAGTATAAACTGTTAGGAATGTCAAACAGGGAGTTCCTGATCTAGTAGATCAGGGTTTGCAAACTCACATACCTACAGGCACTAGGTAAGAAGCATTAATAATTGAAGAATCAGCAGTAATATAATATGGACAGAATGTTCAATCTATACTAGAACATGAATTCTGTTCTGATTATGCTGATAAGAGAATATGGACTCACCACTACAGTTTTAATCAGAAGTTCAAGAAAATTGGAAATACAAATTCATTATCAAGCTTTTAAATACCTGTGATGAATTCAATATCTTTAAATTTGGTGAGGCTAAATTTATTGCCATCTCTGTGGATTAACAATGGACTTTGATGACATTTCCCACTGTGAGATATATGGTTTCTTTTAACCTATGCTCTCCAAATAAATATTGTAATTTCCAGTGTTTTAATATATAATAGTTTAATGTTTTCCTATATTTGCATCTAATTGTACTATTTGTCATTGGCCAACCTATCTTTTGCCTTGAATCTTCCAAAACTTTCATGTATTACATTCCCTATATTTAGAATAACGTCCCCACTTGACTCAGACTGTTGACTGCTTATTAACTCTTTAAGGCCAACTTACGTCCAAAAGTCCTCACAGATTCCCTCCGGAAGAACAGAATTTTATTTTTCCGTAATTCAGCTAACAGTTTTTTTCATGTTTGTTATATGCTACCATATTTGTGGACAACAAACTCCTTCAGGATAAATATGACTGACAATGTTATGGCTCATGTGGTATTCTGCATAAATTTAATGTGTAGGAAATATTTCTTACATGAACATCAAGGCAAATCTTGAGATTATGCAATGAGATAAATATTTTATGTGAATACGCAAGCAAGAGGCATGCACAATCCTTGTTCTTCAGCTGCTTATTGAACTCCAAGAGATAATAATAATCATTATTGATCCTTTACAGTTTATAAACTGCTTTCAAATGTCTTCTTGTTAACCTTCATAAGAACTCTTCAAGATGAGAGAGAAAGCTATTTTTATTAACCGGCTACCTAAAGATCTCTGTGTAGAAATGCAGGAACATGTACAGTAAGAAGACCAAACTGAAGGTCACTTAGTTTCTACACTTAGGAGTCTTCCTAGGAATTGAAAATCATAAAGTTCCTCCACTAAAATTAACACCAATTAAATGCATGTTAATAAGCACTACACATTGCCATCTTCTAGTAAACTACTGCCGATACCTGGTGTTTCAACTATATATATTATACAACTGCACCCACTTGATTTGGAAGCTGTTGACTGTTTTTACTGTATAATCATATTAAATTAACCTTTGATGAATTCTGACACTTAATATTGTAGGTCTGCTGGCATGTCTGATTCCACATAACTTTTTTTTTCCAAAAATGGAAATTTGTTGACTATATGTATCTAAATATGATTTAATGATTATTTCTCTGTAAAATATTTTCATAAAAATTACAAACCAGAAAAAAACACAACCTTCCTAGATAACATTGGGCTGATTTGGGGAACAGAAGTTGTGATCATGACAGATAGGAGCTTCTGGCTGTAGAGGATTTACATAGTGAATCTAAGAAATGACTTCTTTTTTTTTCTTTCAAATTTCATGCTTTGGCAAATCAACAATACTGTATTTCATTTCAGCTCTCATATAATTTATTCACTGCTGCAAAGAGACAAGACCCCCTAGGGAACTTCCCAAATCTATGTAATGTTACCTCTTACTATATTTTCCATTTAGCTACAGCTGACAGATGTGACAAAATTGCAAGTAGCCAGGCAATTCCCCCAATCGGGCCTATAGAAGCAATTCCCACAGCTGCACAGAAGAAAGACTGCAAATTATTCCACACTCAGGTTAAATTATTTCAAGTTAATTTGCACTTGAAGTTCTCTCTCCAAAGACACCTTTATTTCTCAATGTATCACAGAGCTGTTCTGGGCTGATTCTATTTAGGTTCAAAACAACACTTCAAATTGGAAATCATCCAACACAGAAAGGAAGTACAAAGAGTTCGGAATTTGCTGATTTCAGAAATGGTAATGTGAAGAGAGAGCAACGTTAATTACAGAAACTAACAGTTCTAATCATTTTAAATAGGTACCTAAAATTGGAGAATGAGATCAGGTTTTGAGTCAGCTATGTAGCTCAAGTCTATTTCTTATTTTATATGAAGTGACTTAAAAAATAAGCATATCTGTATGTAGGTGCCTTGAAATGTTACTGATTGTTTTGCTTTTGCATTTACAATGTCAATATACCTTAACATTGCTAAGAGGCAGATAACTAATTAAGAGCCAGAGAAGCCCAATACAGCAAATTTGCAGCAAGAAAATAAATGAACTTCTGTCGTACTAATAAAACAGCGTGACTTCTGTGTTCAGGTTAGTTCGAGGCTGACCTTGAGGCATGGAGTTTCACATTCTAGCTAAGCACTGCAGCCTCACTCTTCTTTTTAAATTTAATTTTTATTTTACATTAGAGTATAGTTGATTTACAACGTTGTGTTAGTTTCAGGTGTACAGCAAAGTAATTCAGTTATACATATATCCATTCTTTTTCAGATTCTTTTCCCATATAGGTTATTACAGAATATTGAGCAGAGTTCCCTGTGCTATATAGTAGGTCCTTGCTGACTATCTATTTTACATATAGTAGTGTATATATGTTAATCCCAAACTCCTAATTTATTCCTCCCCCTATCTTTCCCCTCTGGTAACTATAAGTTTGTTTTCTATGTCTGTGAGACTGTTTCTGTTTTGTAATTAAGTTCATTTGTATCATTTTTTTTTTAGATTACACATATAAGCGATATCATATGATATTTGTCTTTCTCTGACTTACTTCACTTAGTATGATAATCTCTAGGTCCATCCATGTTGCTGCAAATGGCGTTATTTCATTCTTTATGCAGCCTCACTCTTTAAAACACATTTTTAAAAAAAATCATGTCCTTTAGCCATAGAGAAGAGAAAATGAAGTATATGAATATACTTTAAAATAAAATTAAACCCATATTGTACTAATATTGGTCTACTTTGATGATGCTTTTTAATATCTTCTCCCTGAAGAAAACTGGGGAAAACCCACTAGAAATGTCTTCCTAGTAAAAAGTACTAATGAAAGCTCTGCATCTTTCAGGTGTCCCAACTATTTGTTATCACTGGTCGTTAATTTTCTCATCAGTTTAAGTTTTCTGATTTTATGACTATAATTCCTGAGCTCAACTCACAAAGTATACATAAAAGTAATATATAAAGTATAAGTAAATCATGCACAAGGCAGAAAGAATCCTTAAAAATTGAGCAAGTGTGTTACCTTCAAAGTTAGTTATGATGATGAAAATGTATTCTAAATAAATAAATGTTGCATGTAACATTTTAAAAATTCCCCTTCAAACTCACACTTAATTTCAGAACACAGTAGTTTTGCTGCTTGATGACAGCACTTCTCCACGGTGACATCTTCAACGTTCTATCTGTGTAACTGAAGTGTAACTGTTATCACATAACTTATTTCTTGGATCTCATGTAAATAGAGTGTGTTATAAAAGTGATTATAATTTGTATTGATGGAAATGTCAAAAAAGGGCATTGAAGATATACAATACATGGTTGCTTTGTCCCAATACATCTTGTGCTGCTCTAAACGAAATCTTAAACAAAATTTTTATACACGGTTCTGAAGCTGAATCAGAACAGTAAGAAGAATATTCTTAAAACTGTATGGAAATAGTATTTATTAGTTGAAAATTTTATAAGGTTATATTTATTTTAATTGTTTGTAATTATTGAAGGTTCACTATTTTCATAATTACATTCTGAAAATGACAAGCCATACAACGTGCTAAAAGATGTGGAATGTATTTTACAGGTCTTCTGATTGTAGATCAGGTTAAATGGATATCACTTGTTGGATCAATTTCTGGCAGACTTCCAACTCATGGGATAACGAAAGGGAAATTGATTAAATAATGTACTCTCTTTTTCTACAATAATAGTGCAAAACATAATAAAGGGCACTCATTTCGAATACAAACGAACCACATGATATTGGAAATGTCTTACAACTTTTAGAAAGTAGTTGGGTTTTATGTAATTCTATTTTTCCCTACTGAAAAATCCACTTAATAAGAAAAGAACTCAAGTCTAATACAAAGATTACTAATTCAAATTAACAATTAATACATATATTGGCTTCAGTAGAAAAAGTTAACAGTTCAATGTACAACCAAATGGCAGGAACTTCACAGGTAAAGCCTTTACTAAAAATTATCTTATTGCCAAAACTGTAGTTGGAGTGTTTTCCTGTTGTGTCTGTTTACATATAGCCCTTCCCGAAAGTAGGTGAAAGACTAAATTATCTCTCACAAACATTTCTAAAAATTATAATAATTTATTTTGATCTTAATGGCAATCTCCTGTCAGGATTGTTGTGCCCTGGGTTTCATGCCTGTTTGCTCTCACTGCCTTATCTCTCTAATAAAGTATTCCTGTATTCATGATTGCTTCATAGCCCAAGGAAAAAGAACAGACTTCATCTACAAGTAACTCCAGCTTCACGTTGGAAAAAATGACAATTTTACATAACTGTATGTAAATTTATATGCCTAGGTTGTTTGCTCTGTCAATTTATATGCCTATGTTTTTGCACTGTCCTCTTTAAAGCAATGAAATCTTTGATTATTAATTTTATTCTACAAGAACATGAAAAACAACCTCCCTTTCATATACTGATTTTTAAAAATTCTTTTTGTAATTCTTATTATTTTAAAAAAAGGATTTGTATGATTTAAAATAGTGATATTTGCTTTAAAATTTGAACATGCAATAAAATTTCTTAGGGCTCTAGTCGCATGTTTCAACATGTGCACACCATTCAAACTGTTAAAAAATACAATGTGTGGGTTCTTTTCTTTATGTGGGATGCTGCATACCCAGATAAATAAGACAATGCAAGCAGTATGTAGTAAATATATTATCAGGGTTTCATATACAATTCATACACATTGTTAACATGCGGATCTTTCTTTAAAGACGTATACAAATCATTTGAAGATTCATGGACGTGAGTTATTTTCTTTCTCAGCTCTGCAATCCATTTGTTTCATCCTTTGAATTTTCTGAACAGTTTTTTCTAAGCCATATAGATCACTACAATTTACTAGAAGGATACTAAAACATAGAAAATGAAGAAAAATATTTCAAATTCCATTAAGATCTTTTTCCTCATCTATACTCTACTTGGCAACTGACAGAAACTGTAATACAGAAACTGTTGGTTTCTTCTTTATTCCTAGTGCAGTGCTTCAAAAACTTTACTGTGCAAATTAATTATCTAGTATCGTGTCAAAATGCAGATTCTGACTTACTACCTCTAGGGCAGGAACTGATATTCAGCATTTCTAACAAGCTTCCAGGTGATGTTGGTCCTCAAGCCACATTTTGAGTTGCAAGGCTCTAGGTGACATACTCATGCTCCTTCTGTCCACTTCCCAAACACCTACAGACCAGGCTACGCTCCCTAAGGTTGACTCATGTGATACTAAGTGGGCTACAGAGGGATCCAACTTCTGACCCAATCAGTGTCTGCCTCTGTCTCTCAGATAGAGTAGATAGCTACATAGCTAGACAGATAGATAGTAGATAGATATCTTCCTATCTCTCTCTCCTTCTCTCTCTCATGACCTGGGCACACCTCAGATCACCTTCTCCCCGGAGATGATTTTTCATGCTGAGCTACTGGCTACACCACGTCACCTCCAAGTCTTAACTCTGACTGCAGCCTATGTGTATTTCCTGGGTCTGAGGTCCGTTTTGTGTCTCAGTCTATCTTCTACTTCTAAAGAGCTTAGCAGGTTAAGAACATGTGCACTCAGTTTGTTTGTTTGTTTATTATTTTGGCCATGCCACTCAGCATGTGGGACCTTAATTCTCCAACCAGGGATCAAAACCACGCCCCCGGCACTGGAAGCGTGGAGTCTTAACCACTGGACTGCCAGGGAGGTTCCCACTCAGTATATTTATGACAGTACTAGTTTTCTATTACTGTCACTACAAACAGAGCCACTTAAAATAACATTTATTTGATCAAACTTCAGTAAGCCACAAGTCCAGTATGGTACCGCTGGGTTCTCTGCTCATGGTACCATGAGACTAAAATCACATGTCGGCTAGACTGGGTGGTTGCCTGTAGGGTCTGGGGAAAAACCCACTACCAGGCTGATTCGGTTGTTGACAGAATAAAGGTCTTTGCTGCTGCAAGACTGTGGTCCCTGTTTTCTGGCCGGCTATCAGTAGGGGTCACTCTCAGGTCTTTTCCAGTCTTTCTCTCCATCATTAAAGAAGTCAGGGGACCTCAAATCCTTCTTGCTTGAATCTCTGACTTCTGCCACCAGCTTGAGAAAACTTTCTGCTTTTAAAGGGCTCGTGTGATTTTGTCAGTCAGGTCCACCTGGATAAATCTCCATACCTTAACATCAACTGAATTTGAATTTGAATTACATCTGCAAAATCTCTTCACAGCAGTACCAAGATTAGTGTTTGATTGAATATCCAGGAGCTGGGAATCATGGGGAGTCATCTAAAAATTCTGCCTGAGCAAATTAAATAATTCTTTGTGCTTCAGTTCCTTCGTTTGTAAATGAGGATAATATGAATACCTATCTCATAAGATCTTTTTGGCAATTAAATATTATAGTCTATATGAAGCATTTAGAACACTGTCTGGATCAGGCTAGGTATTCAGTACCTATTAGCTGCAATTATTATTATCAATATGATGGTCAGTGACATCTTTTCTTTTCTTCAAACTTATTTCTGCCTCTGGGACTATGCTAGCTCAGTGTAATTCTTCTTAGCTTCTCTAGATAGAAAACTACAATCATGTCTGCTCAGCCCTCTGGAAACTCTCCAAAGAAGACGCTCAATTAAACAGCTCTTTGAACATACAAATGGCCAAGAGGCACATGGAAGGATGCTCAACATCGCTAATTATTAGAGAAATGCAAATCAAAACTACAATGAGGTATCACCTCACACCAGTCAGAATGGCTATCATCAAAAAGTCTACTAATAATAAGTGCTGGAGAGGGTGTGGAAAAAAGGAACCCTCCTGAACTGTTGGTGGGAATGTAAATTGGTGCAGCCACTATGGAGAACAGTATGGAGGTTCCCTAAAAAACTAAAAATAGAGTTGCCATATGATCCAGTGATCCCATTCCTGGGCATATACACAGAGAAAACTCTAATTCGAAAAGATGCATGCACCCCAATGTTCACAGCAGCACTATTTACAACAGCCAAGATACAGGAGCAACCTCAATGTCCACTGACAGATGAATGGATAAAGAAGGTGTGGTATATATGTATATGTGTGTGTGTATATACATACACACACACACACACAAACAATGGAATATTAGTCATAAAAAAGAATGAAATAATGCCATTTGCAACAGCATGGATGGACCTAGAGATTATCATACTAAGACTAAGTGAAGTTAAGCCGGAGAAAAACAAGTATCATATGATATCGCTTACATCTTTTTTACATCTAAGAAAAGATACAAATGAACTTATTTGCAAAACAGAAATAGATTCCCAGACATAGAAAACAAACTTATGGTTACCAAAGGGGAAGGTAGGGGGAGGGATAAATTAGGAGTTTGGGATGAACATATACACACTACTATATATAAAATAAACAAGGACCTACTGTATAGCACAGGGAACTCTAATCAGTGTCTTGCAATAACCTATAACGGAAAAGAATCTGAAAAAGGAATATACACACACACACACACACACATATAAATGAATCACTTTGCTGTACACCTGAACCTAACACAACATTATAAATCAACTACACTTCATTAAAAAAGAATCGAAAACAAACAACAAACAACTCTTTGAAGGAACATGCTCAAAGCTGAGAAGTTCTGCTCAGGGAAAACATGCACAACACTCTTGGCTAGTGCCTTTCTCTAGGTAAGATCAGCTCTCTGAATGGCCCTCCCATTGTTTTCACTCCTCCCAACCAAGCTAACGTGTACTGTTGCACATACATTAAAACTTTCTGGCAGTGTTCAAACTCTGGTGTCGAAAACCTTCCCCAACTTGTGTTAAATTGCTAATTACAGACACAGGAGCTCATCTGCAAACAATGAAAAATATCTTCAAATTCACACACACACACACACCTGTGCTTATTGTTTACTATTCCTGCTTTACAGTTCAGAAATATTAGGATCAAAGAGATTTTATTTCAGAATGAATATAATTTATTTTACTAAATAAATGTAATTTCACCACACCCAATAAGTGGCAGCACCACGATTAAAACTGTACTGGCTCTCTCATTAATCATGGTTGAGAAGTTGGTATTCTTCTGGAATTAATATTTGCCATTACTGAAGATATCTGTAGTTCTTAAATGTTTGCAAAAATTTACTACTATGTACTAGCAAAGTGCCAGGCATGATATCTTATATGAAGTCTGCACTTAAAAAATTTTTGTTCAGATAATATTAAAATTACATACAGCAGTGTCTGACTATATTTGACCTTCTCTTTCCCTTTGATTTCACCTATACCTATTATATCTTCCTAATGCTCTAATCAAATAGACTCTGACGGACAACAGGACTTACTGGAATGCACTGAATATGCTTCATATAGCATATCTTTTTTGAAAGAGGAGCAAAGCCGTAAGATCAGAGAAGCTTCAGTTAAAGGCATCCCCTCTATCTAGTGCAGTGGAGGAAAAAAAACTGCTCACACTGAAAGTGGAGTTAATTGGGGTATAATTGGCAACAAACATAGACTTGAATTGGAAACACAACAGGTTTCAGAATACATTAGATTGTCAATTAGTGGCATCTTTGAACCATAAACCAATCTTTACACTAATTCTATACACAGAACAAGCATTTAATTGCAAGGAACAAAGCATTGGAAACCCTCATTAGGGTCCCCTAATACAAGTGGGAAAAAGATAGTTTCTACCTACACCAAGTTATTTGAACTTTTCATCAAACTTTAAAGCAAAATTGAAAGCAATGAATCATGGTACACCATTACTCCTAATTACACAAGGCTGCCTGAAATCCAAAATCCTCAGCATTTTCAAATTAAACATAAGGATAAATAAGAAATACAATATTTTTAAGACATAGTAAGTAATAGTAGATAGATAATAGCATACCTTGGCATACCCAAATATGTCTTGCTGCTAATAGAATTACAAGGTTTTCTTCCCAAATCATGCACAAGATATAATTTAAGTGACTTAACCTTGTGGGGAATAGGGATACGCGTAGAATATCCCCCTGAACTGTTTTAGTACAGTTTCTTCCTCACTGAATTTCTTTGAGGGACAAGCAGAAGAAGCAGAGGAGACAGAGACCCTTGGGCATCTCACTGGTATTTGGATCATCAAAAGGTCACACAAGACTGGTTCCATCTCTAGTCTTCTTTGTGTACTTTTCTCACCCTCCACGCCTGTGCCAATTCTGCTTGAAAACAGTTGAGCTATACTTTTGTCACTTGCATCTAAAAGAATTCCATCTCTATTATCCAATTACCCCAAGTCGCATCCTGGAGTAAAAGACCAATTCTCATACAAAATCACCAGTTCTAGATTATGCTTTCTGAATATGATTTCTTTATCTTCCAGCTGGATTGTTCAACTATTCCCCCTACAAAATTTTTTGTAACTTCACTGGAATCGTGAGTATATTACTTCTTTGATTTTCTCTCATCTTCCCTTATTAATCTCTGACACAGTAACCTATAATTTCATTAGTGGTCCTGCCAATGTTCTAATATCTTTTTGTTGTATGCTTTCTCCATACCTACACTGAAGTCTCCCAGAATTGCTGGCAAAAAATCTACTCATAAGCCACATTAATATCATTATTTTCATTATAAATTCATGATCATTGTTCTCGTATAAATTCTGCAAATCATATTTTCTCTGGTCAATTCTGAGACACATATTCCATCAAAAAAGGAAAAGCATTTTAAATATTCTCAAATCAAACTAACCCCTTAGGTCCAGGATATAAACTTGTCTCATACTTCAGATCAGAAAGAACATCACTGCATGAGTTTCAACTTTCTGCTACCAAACCTACAAAGCTGTCATTGTTTTAAATATTGCATAGTGATTAAGTTCCTGGGCTTTAGAGCTGGGCTCTTCCACTTATTAATAGTGGCATTAGCCTGTTAGTTATTTTCTATAAGACTCAGTTCCTTCATCTGCAAAACTGGAATTTAATAGTCTCTATTTTATTGAGTTGTTGCAAGGATCAAATTAAATTATGCATGTAAAGTGCTTAATATGGAGCCTGGCACACGATAAGCTTAGATAAATAATAACCATTACTGTATTATTATATTGTGGAACTACTTTCTCTCCCTTACTTTTTGTTTCAACAGACAAAATTCTCCCCTACCAAAGGCCAAAGTTTTCACACATCTTTTGAATCCTTTCCAGCTTCCTTCTCCTTTTGTTAACAGTGCTCAGTGTCAAGCAGTAGTTACGGAAGGGCTTCATAAAGAGCAGTTTTTACAACACTTTGGAAACATTTATACCAATCGTGCTTCCCAGGGTGGGGTTTGTAACCTGAGGCTAGCCTGGGGTCCATGAATTATACGTGAATTCATGGATGTGCTGTTTCTCTCACTCGCTTCCTAGGGAGAAGGTCCTTAGCTTACATTCTATTTGTGGTTCACGACCAAGAAAAGGTTAAGAAACAAATTGCTCTATAGCTTCTGAGACCTTTGGGGGCATAATAGGCCACATTGAGTGGTGGTTTGGGAACTATATTATGGGGCCCTATAAAGAAAATCAAATAAGTTAACATGCTTCATTTAAAATAGTTCTCCAAGCAATTATACTCCAATAAAGATGTTAAAAAATAAAATAAAATAAGATAGCTCTCCAAAGAAAAAACATACTGTCAGTGGGCGCTTCACCCAAGATAAGTTTAATGGCTGCACCATATTTGAAATGCTAATCATCAACTGACATTTCAGAACTAAGTGACTTTAAAAAATACAAAGTACTATGACCTGACTGATTTAAGGAAGTGATTAATTCCCCATGCAGAGAGAGGAAGAATAAAAGCAATGTTGGGTTACTGCACGTAATTTAAAAGTATTTGTCACTGTTACACTGACAATTTGAGATAATATTATCAAATAATGGGAAACTGACTCAAACCTATAGGTATGGTGTAGTAAGTAAAATAAAAAGCCTCATCAGGATTATATTTGCTTAATAAGAGTCACAGAAACAGTTAAATACCCTAAAAACATGTTTAAACTACTGAGGTGAGGAAATATCATATACAAAGCTTAAAAGTACCTATGATACATTTCAGTAACTTAATATACAAGTACTAGCAAATTTAAATGAGCCAGGCCTAGGTACGTCTTTTACTTCCGAAAGGTGACCCAGTGATATTCACTTTGATTTGGTGTTACGGTGATTCCAGGAATCCTATTTTCTTTTCAGAGGCACATGGGACTTTGATTTCCTCTTACTTCCCTTTCAATCAGACTATTGCACCTGGGTTTACACTGTATCCCCATTTTCTTTTATCTCTTCCTCAAAAAAGGACCGGAGGAGATATGCCCTTAAATTGGGAATTGAGGAATGCAGGAGGATTTTTAACTTTTATATATTTATTAGGTTTTATAATAAGATTTGTACTGTATTTTAGGTACACTTCATCTAACTTGGTTTAGTGGGCAAGGGGTTCCTTTATTCTATGGGAAAATGTTTTTGGAATACCATAACCCATTACAAATTAATTTCTATAAATTAATCCCTGAGTGTATCAGGGATTACCAAAATAATTATCTTCCATGGTTCAAAAACCTCAGTTTCTGTATTCCAATCTTACTGTTATTCAGTGTCTCTAAGAACACCTATCACATAGTAAGGCTTCCAGTTGGCCCATAATATAGGCTGTTTGAATAAAATGAGTGAGCACATAATATGTTATAACATATAAATGCACGTAATTATCAAGAATAACATTTCTATTATTACAATCTCCATGTTACACAAATGATTCACGTTTAACTTTTTACTAATATACTCTGAAGCCATATTGATCTGGTCCTTACAAAATGTCTCAGAATTACTGTAATTTTACACTTGAAAATTGATCTAATGTTTGCTATTCCATGTAGACAATACCTAAATGTAGTATTGTCAGCCACTATATTTACATTAAAACGTGCTAAAAAGGTACCACTTTGCAATTTGTACACATACTTCTTTTCGTTATAGTTACTACATGTGTATTGCTCCGGTGTCAGACTAAATGCTATGGTCTTGAGTATGAATACACACTAAATATTTATCAGACTAAGCGTTACTTTCATTGAGATGCAAATGATTTTTCAAAGCAGGGATTGCACATTAAACTTGCAAGTGGGAAAGCACACAATGAGACTCCAGAGGCTACAGTTCCTCAGAAAGTAAAGAAACTGCCATTAGTTTGCAAAAATATCCTTTATATTTTGGCAGCTACACAATCTACTTTTATTCACAAGGCGGGTCTATTAAGACAGGACACGTGTTTCGCTTGTGTTCAGTAGTCTATTAGCATCCACTTAAACCCTAGATATTTAGGTTAATCTTCCTTTTTAAAACTTTCAATCACGTGGGTTTTGAAAATAGTCTAAAGATTTTGAAAGGATACCATTTAAAAACAAAAATATCAACTGCTTGGCAGGAACACATTTGCTTCTTAAAACAAGCTATAGCTATAAACCAGGTAAAGTAACACAAAACAGAAGAAATGAGTTCTAATCACTTTCAAAGATTAAGCCCATGCTTAACAGAAAATCATTAATATACGTTTATCAGAGTCTAAAGAACCAATGACTTATTGGTAAATGGGTGATCAGTCATCTTCTTGTCATTATCTGAACAGAGCAGATACCAAGCAATCCACTCAGCTCTGATTCAGGGTTTTTCACCTTGTTCTTTGTACATAAGAAGAGTTTCTCATTGATGTCATTTTCATTTCTTTATTTTTTAAAACATGAACTGAAGAGGTAGACTAAAGTGCAGTCTAGAGAAAACTGTTCGTAAAACATACAACTGGCTTAAATATAAAATGGAATGAATTTCCAAAATGATTTAACCATTGAACTAAGGGGGTCACACTGAGTTTAGGAAATGAGAGAGTCCTTTCTGCCCCTGATGCAGAACCACCACTTTGAAACAGACCTCTGGATTCTTATCTCTAGCCATGACACCATTAATATTTCTGATTCCTTCCACTGCTTTTCCTTGAATTCATGCCCAATTAGCTGTAAATCACAGTGAAGCCACAGTGGGAAGTAAGCACAGCGTTTGTCTTTGCAAGAGTTCTTTGGCCTCCTGGTTTGAATGCTGCCTCTCAGTTATGGAGCTATTAATTTTTTACAGACCTTCTGTTTACCACCACACCGTCTCATATGCCAAGTGTGTTAGCTGCTTGCTGAACCAGTATATATAATTCTGTTGGGTTTAGGAATCATGGAAAATTCTGGGCATTTATTATTAAGAGGAGCCCCAACTGACTTTTGCTTTGCCATTTGTTAGCTAAAATCAATACATTCTATCATTCTAATCTCTGCAAAACCTCGGATATGTGTGCCTGGCAGGCAAAACCGTCAGAGAGACTAAGATCTTCCCCAGCTGTGGAGAAATCTTATTTTTATTTTTAATTAATATAAAATGCACATTGAAACCAGAGGCTGAAAGACCCAAAGGAATCTGTTCTAAAGCCTTCAGCAGTGTGTGGTACACTCTCGTTTCCTTGTCTGCATTTTTCAATGTTTATTTGATATTCCTTTGAAATTCACTTGGCTTGGGCCAAAATAACTCTTGAAAGTGAAAGAAGCTCATACAAATAAAATATTTTATTCAAGGATCTTAATGTTTTCTCATTTTTTTTCCTAACAGTCTGTCATAACTTTGAATATGCATATTTTATCTCTTTCCCTCTCCATGATTTCTTAAACCTAAAAAAACAGCACATAGCTGAATCAGACTGAGGAATGCCAAGGGGTTACCAAATATTCCTTGCAGTTTTCCCCACTTTAAACTCATTTTCACCCCAGTTCTCTAACCTGGAAGTGAATTCCAGCTTCTCTGCCTAATCACAATTTATTAATCTTCAAAATGCCTGGCTTAAAGCCTAGAGTTAAAGCTAGTTAAACAGATACTTTATATATTATAAGGATAATGTAGGACAATGCTATAATTTAGTACTCAGTGTTAAACATTTACGCATGTCGAAATATTTGTCATAAATTATCAATACTTCATAATCATAGGTACTATTAAAACATATTTAGTTTTTAAAAAATCAAATGGATTTTGCTCATGTTTTCCATAGGTTTGAGAATGTTTCCATAGGTTTAAAAAAAATAAAATAACCAGTAATGAACAGAACTCATAAATGTTTACTGTTTGCTTTCTAATATATATTTGCCTATAGCTGTATTATGTTCTATTGAGGGTGCACAAAACTTCTAATAAAATCAATCAAAGATCAACAACTCAAGATAACAGAGTACAAATCAACATAAAACCATATGACCTTTAAAATAAATCATTTACTCTTTTAGGAACTAGGTTTTCTCAGCTGTAACATGGAGACTTTTGAGTAGATTACCTTTAAATTCCATCTTAGCTCCAAATTGTTGTACCATTAAAGTTTTCTCCACTTACTCTAGCCCAGGGATTTATGTTTACTCTGAATTCAAAAGTTTTGGACCACTCACTCAGCTGGAAGTGTTATATGATGTGTCATCTCTTGAATCATGGTCTAATACACGGTACTCCAATATGCTATTTCCACAATCATTAACAAATAGCCATTGTGGATCAACTAAGCATAATTCTTAGGAGTTTAGGCATACGGAGTATCATCTAATGGGACTGACAGATTTCTAGACATTGTACATTGGCAAATAAAACATATCAACATAGGAAACATAATGGAAATCTAAGCAATGTATGATTGATGCTACATGAGTGGTTTAGAAAATTATTATAAGAAAAATTCAGAAAAGGAAGAAATTGAATAACCTTGATTTATTTTGAAATGACTATGCACTAAACTCTGTATTAAGCCCTGGAAAAATAAAAAAGATAAGACCTCTGCTCTCATGGAAATCACTAGTAAAGCCTAAGCTAGTCGACGAAGACGACAAGGCTGTAGGGCTTTTAAATCATTTATCCAGAATATTTAAGTCCCTGCTTTTTGTAGGCTCTCTGCTCAAGCTGCACAGGATCAATGTGACATGTATCTTTATATTCCCCATAGTGCCTTGTGCACGGTAGGCACACCCAATGATACCTCGTAAATGATTGATTCTCTTAACCACATGAATTTATACTCACAAATACCCTACTACAGCCAGATCAGCCTGAGATAATAAAAATCTGCTGACATGATTTAACACCACCTGGGCGTCAGGACTGCTGTGCTTTCTGACTTGTCAATCTCATGATTTGGCCTGGTAAATGAGTTATGGACAGTTGAATCACTTGTGATTCAGATTTGGTTTTATGGCCATAACTCATAGCTGGGATGGAAGGAACCAGAAGGAGTGTCTTCTCTACCCATCTTCAATTGCTGTCTCTTTTGGTCTATATTTCAGCCTGTATCTGACATATTATTTTAAAAATATAACAAGGCCTTTACAGACACCTAAGAAGTAGTTTAACTTAGCTTTGATAATGTTATATTAAATCCCTGGAAGGAACCAGTACTTGGAGGTTGCAGAAAATGGTCCTTTATCAACAGGGAAATAAAAGATTTTTTAGAAGGTAAACCATGACTGGGAGGTCACTGAAGGAACAGCAAGTTTGTCAGGAAATGTAGTATTTCCTGCTAGTTAAAGCCTGCTACCTTCCCATGTGAGATAGAAGCTGAAGGTACTCTGGCTTCTGAACAGGATCAATGCAAATAGGCTTTCCTACCTGGACACAACTTCGTATAGCCAGTCTTGCTGACTGCTAACTCTCAAAAGGGCAGGTAAAATACATGTGTGATCTATAAACTTCTTTAATGCCACTGTACTTAAGAATCTTGTGAATATTCAGTAAAACTAAATGTTTTACAATGTGACTCTATTAAAAACACAAATAATTGAATAAGCACAGAAAATTGAGGGATCTGCTGTATGCATTAAAGTGGTAGTTTCAAAGCCTTAACAAGCATCAGAATCCCATGGAAGCTTATTAAAACATAAATTGCAAGGCCCCACCCCAAGAGTTTCTGACTCAGTAGGTCTGGGGTGAGGCCCAAGAATGTGCATTTCTTACAGGTATGCAGGTAATGCTGATGCCAGTGGACCATGGAGCAAGCCTTGAGAACCAGTGCACTAAGAATTAATTAAATATATTTTACACACACATACACACACACACACACACACACACACACGAAGAAAGAAAAGAAAACTTTGACAGCTATTGCTCAGTGACTTTCCTAATTTCAAAAACATGTACTTCCTGTAACTCATATTTCTTTCAAGTCACTTGGGGAACCTGAATTAGATTCTCAGTAATTCTGATTTTGTTTCATCGACCCATCAAGGCTAAGTCTCAGAGATGAAGTACAGTAACGGGTAGTGTAAGTTTTCACCTAAAAAAACATGCAGCAAAAATTTACCCTAGAAGTCCCAAGGCAGTGGAGGCTAGAATTATTTGAGGGTAGCCATAAAATGCAGGGTAGATATCCCCTGCTGAATTCTTGCATACAGAATTAAAAAGCACTTCTTGAGTTCTAATGCAGAGAGCATTTGTATGCTCACCTACTTCTCAAGAAAGCACGATTAAGTTTGCAAAATGCTCTGAGGAGGAGAAGTGCTTTATTATTTCACCCAAGATGCCAAAAAATATGTTTGCAGTATTAAATTTCTATTTGTTACAAGCCCCTGTTTACAGACTATCATCTACTTCAGATCATCACGGTATTATGCAGGTTATATCAAAAATGAGAACAGAACAATATATAGTTGAATGTAAGTTTTAGGATCTAACAGCCTCATATTTGCTAATCAAATGATAATTGTGATTGTTACCTAATATGATAATATAATGTATTTATCAAACGGTTTGAAGAGAGCCAATAAGACAATATTTGCTTTATTTGCAATATTTGCTTTAATAAGGTATTAAATGGCCTTAAGATGTATCTACTAAATAATGTGTGTATTAAAGAGTTTTAATTCAGCAAACAAAGAATCTTCAGTTTACTTCTCTTGTAGAAAAAGCTTTAGGAATATTCCTAATACTGTCTTATTTATTTTCCAAGGACTGCTAAAAAGTCTTAGAAAGTTGAAGGAATAGAAATCAGATAAGCAACTGTGCTCTAAGTATTTAGTTGAACACACAGGCAAGGAACTTTCGATGATTTTGTGCCTCAGTCGTTTCCAACCATGGGTTTTGTCCTCCACTCCATGTGCTATAAATGAAGGATTTTATAGAAGAGCAGAAACTGCCTACTCTTGAGCCACACAGCCCAGACTTCAAATCTGTGTCCTACTGATTAGTTGTTGTGTCAATTCCTCCAGGTGAATGTGACGTTCCTGGACCCAAATGAAGGTTTTGAAATACCACTTCAATCTTAAATCTGACATTTATTTCTTATAAAACCAATTAATCTCTATTCCTGTGTTTCTCTTCCCTCTCTATATAGATTCACACTTAAACTTCCATGCTTTAACATCCTCAATTTCCTCATCAGGCAAGTGGCATTCTAATTAGCTACCAGACGAGACTGTTACTAGGATTATGTGAAATAATAAATGTGAAGCTATAATACAGAGCACAATGTAGGTACTAAACATGGTAATCTTTGTAAGGAAAAAAATGCTAACTGGTTATATCCCAATGAGAACTGACAGAAGTCTGTGATTCCAATGACAATAGGCAACTCAGCTGTGCTCCAATTTCATCTTTTGGGAAAGCACTCTGAACAAGAGAAATGTGGTCAAAGACGAATTCATATGGGAGTATCCCAGTTGAGATGAGAACTGGTTATTTACCACCTTTGTATTCATATCAACAAAAGCCTTAGGACTATCTTTAAGGTGCTCACTTATTTGGATTTCTCTTTTCGTCCCCAGAGACAAACAAAATACTCAGCTAAAACCTTCTTCCCAGTTAACACATGAAGAGAAATGTTCAAAAGAAACCCTCTTGCAAGAAACCACATAATATGAATGGGAAAAACTACAGAACTTGTGTCTATGGTGTATGTTTCCAGATTATCTTGCAGCTATTTACTGGGGCTACTACGTGGTGAATTTACCTAAAAGAATGATGACAGCATCATACAAAATGACAGGTCCGTTTACTCCTGGGTGATGGGCTGATCCTATGTATTAAACCCTAATATTACTGTCCACAGTCTACTACAGTAGCTAAAGATTATTCATTACTGGTTTGTGCTTGGGCTTATAAGCCATAAATAAGTAATCATAAACCAGTGAAAGGAACAGATAACTTTTCCTCTCGCCACATAAAATGCCATTTTGCTTTGGAGTTTACAGATCATACACATGTCACCTAACCTTTACTGTAATCATTTACTTCTGGAAAAGGTCAACATTTTGATATAGCACAAATACACTCATTAATCTAGGCAGCAGATTTTAGGTATTCCCCTCACTTCCAAATATCGGCAGTTATTTTCATTTCCTGTGTGCACAGCTACTGGCCAGATCTCAGGTATCCATGACCCAGATGAACCTGATGCCGCAGTGGCCCAAGTAGAACATCAGATTTGGTGCCACAAACTTAGACTCTGCATTTATTTACTTACAAGGGACTTCTCTTTAATCCTAACATCAAGTCTCATATCCAAGGGTAAGGTAATAAGCAAGTGGCTGACTGTAAGTTATTATAGGAATCAAACTTTTTTGTTTCCCATTTAGAAATCATAAATTTCCTAACAAGCTTTCTTAAACTGTTAAGTCAAAGCAAAGGGCACAATTCATAACACAGAGCAGACAGCAATTCTAGAACTAGACGAGCTTAAGTCCCTTCCAATGTGAACATTCTAAGCCCAGGAATTAAGTGTCAAATTTCCCCTTCCTTTGAACTTCCACAGCATGACATCTCTACTTGCCCCTAATCAATTATTCATCTTAGTGTGTCCATGCATATGTAAAGACTGACTGAGTGGACAGATAATCTTCTTAATTCTTCCAAACACAGGATGCGTTGATCTAGCTATAGCTCTAAAGCTACAGCTCATCAATTAACAGTTCCGCATAGCACATTGTTGCTGAACCAGTTAGCAGCCAACTAAGTCATGCAAAACTCAACTCCTGAGACTGGCACTTTGTGTTTCACTTCCATTCCTCAAAAGGGGGAAGGACTAGAAGAAACTATAAAATAGGCCAAAAAAAGAAAAAAAGAAAAAAAAAAGAAGATGATCCTACTTTACAGGGTTCAAGTTTATTTTTATAATCCTTTCCTCTGTAAATGCCTCTTTCAACTTGGCTAAAACATGCCATGTTACGGTAGCGAGCAGCAGTTTAAAAACACATGAATTGATTGATCATCTCTTTGTCATAAATAAGACTCTCTGCTCATTCATGCTCTGAGAATGAGGTCTGAATTTACTGTCACTCTGCCCCTTTAGCAGATTACTCATGTGGGCTTAAACAAGTATATGAAGAATAGAGGGAAACTTCCTGGACAGAGTAATTTATAGAAGCTTATTATATATATCAGGAAGCAATTTTAAGCATATCTTATGCATGAGAATCTTTTTTTAAGGATTAAGAAAAAAATATACCTCAACCTATATTATAGAGGTCAGATGATCATTATTTCTCAGTCTAGTGACAAATCTCTACAAATTCAACAGGTACACTGAAGCCAGATATTCCCATGTCACCTGAACTTTGTAACTCTTATTAGTGGGTCCTGAACATTTAATATGACTCAGATTTTATTAAATGTAATGCTGGTAACATAGTCTTTCTTGAAATAGTAACAACCAATAGGCAGATCAAGATCAGCCCTTTTAAAAAAGTGAATAGAACAGAAGAGAGTAGAAGATAATAGGAAAGTAAAAAAAAAAAAAGAAAGAAAAAAAGAAAAATATCACAGTGCATCACACATAACAAGGGTTTTATTTCTTGAAACTTTTAAGTTGCATATGTGTGTGTATACTGAGTCCCAATTTTAAAATTTTTAATGAGGGTCACAGTAAAAAAAAAAAAAAAGTTTGAAAAGCACAGATGTAATAAATCCTGCAGTACTGAAATAGCCAGATGTGTTAATAAAATAATTGTCTAACAATATTTCAAAGTGTGCGCTCTGTGCCAGGCGACATTCACAGTGATTTACCTGCATTTTCTCAGTCCTTGCATTAACCCTGGAAGGTGGGTATTTTTATCATCCACTTTGTACAGATTGCGCTACTGGGACATTTATCTGAGGCTCCTCTAATAACATTTTGGTTGAATTAGTACCAAATAATGCATGTTTTCATAAGTTACATGAAAGTATTTCCTTAAAAATGCCACAGAAAAAAAAAAAAGCAGTTTGTCCAGAATTATAGTCTAACCAGTGGAATATCTGGAGCCAATAAAGACCATTTGACTAAATTTGCCAGAAAAGCGTGTACACAGAGTACTCTGCATCATTATTCTTTCTCTTTGACGTCCCTCTGCCTACATGGATCTTCTCAGTCAGGTTTAAAGAATTCCAAGCTTGCAAACTACAACAGATTGTTTAGCATGGCCGTTGCAAGAGGAGTATCCACGTTAGCTGAGCACATCCAGGAATAATCATATGAAGAAGGAGACCCAGGCAAGCACACTATTCTCATTTTTCCTCCTGTGAGGCTGTGCAAATCTGGCCAAGTGGCTTCTATGGTTCTCCCATGCTTTATAGCAAAGAAGAATTAGGTGGAATAACTTGCCTCTTCCAGGTCAATACAAGTTGGGTCAGGAATTGGAAGTATCATTGTTCAAGAAGAAAACGGTGTATGAAAGAAGTGAATAGTTATACTGAAGTTATGCAAATTAAACTCTAAGTGGAAAAAATCAGATTTTCTTTTGAGAGGAAATAAACCACTTGTTACATTGCAATGAAGCTTCATTTGTGAAGAAGTGGAAACTCCCAGTTTATATAACGAAGGTAAGTCTACAAGGACCCTCCAAAGCAAAACAAAATCAGTTTTGCATTTGCTGATTAAATAGTATAACAGCAATTCTAATAGAAAGAGAATAAAAGCCATGATGAATGCTTAAATTTTTAAGGTCTCCATTTCTAAATGGCTTTATTCAGCTTAATTAACTGAGAAGATTGATTAAACTAGTTAGAAATACATGTGTATGAAACATAACTCATACGCATACAACCTGCTGTTAAGATTATTTTCTCCCGTCTCTCAGAGCAATAAAATTTTGATTTGAGAATTATGTCATATTATAGTTTCGTGTTTAAAACACAGAGTGCCATTTAATTTTTTAAAAAGTATTACTTTGTTGCCTACCCAAGTTACAGTGTTATTTGAATCTGAGATGTTTGCATTTAAATTTCTGCAGAAGCCTGGGACTCTCATTCTTATTTCACTGGCTGTAAAATAGCACAAGGTGCTCTACAGGGTCTAATTCATCTCTTGTTTCCTCATCCCTAAACCTTCCAGAGGGACGAAAAACAGTTATTGATGGATAATCTCTAACATGAAAGCCATTTTGTAAATATTAAAAAGTAAGTCGAATTTCTGTTTGTTCCGCAACTACATGAAAAGAGCACCATTTTCATTAAGCTAGAAAATAGAAAACTAGGGGAAACCCATGGACCCTAGAATGGATGACATGGAGTTGCTAGGCGTCTAGAAAGAAGAGAACCCATCAGGATGTGATGACGACGCCAGTGAAGAACACAGGGGCACATCTGTCTGCCTACTGGGCCCCTCGAGCAGCATGCCAAGCTAACGTGGATACTGCTTTGCCTCTCTTTCTAGCCACACTTCTTGCCTTTCCAAGTTCTTCCCACAAATTCCTACCTGTGTATCGCGCTCTTCCACATACAGGGATTTACACCTGTAGTTCACTCTTCCTACAAAACACCCTACTTCCAACTCTCTCCTGTTCAATGCTCTGTGACTCATCCAGTCCCAAACTGCCACATTTAGTTCATCTCTCCAGCCAGTGTATAGCAGATGACAATAATGAAGTAGAGATTAAGAGAGAAACAAGAAATGACAACATATGGTTTCAGGGAGGATGATGTGGATATATAGAATGCTATGGGGAACAGAACAGAGGTGAATAATGCTGCCTTGCTGCTCCCACAGACATCCACACTCCCTTAAGCCACAGATTCCGGCTCTCCTGCTTTGCTACCCCAGTCTCTGGTTTCTGGGCTTTGGGATCTTGGAATTTAACTATGACCCTGTAAAACTTCTATCACTAAGTTCTTCAACAAAAACAAAAACAAAATCACACAACCCAATAGATTATTCAGTAGGTATCTTCTAACTCATTATATGCCTCATATTATTGCATTTTTCTTGTTCTTATTGCCACTAATCATATTTATGTTTACATCACTGTTGCCTACAGTATTCTCCAAACTGTTTTTTAAATCTGATAGTCAATTTTATGCATCAGCTTGACTGGGCCATGGGAATGTAAGGGTTTATCATGATGAGACTAGCCTTTTAATTGGAGGACTTAGTAAAGGAGACTGTCTTCTCCAATGTGGGTGGGCATTATTCAATCTGTTGAGGACCTGAGTAGAAAAAATAGCAGAGGAAGGGAGGTTTGTTCCCTCCTCTCATGCAGGAGCATGCTGAGCTGGTACATCAGTCTTCTCCTACCCTTGGATTGGAATTTACACCATCAGCAACCCTGGTTCTCAGGCATTTGGACTCAGCTGTAGTTTACACCACCGGCTTGCTTTCCAGGGTCTTAGGCTTGCAGATGGCAGATCATGGGACTTCTCAGCCAATCATACGAGTGATATATAATTGGTTTTATTTCTCTGGAGAACCCTAATAGAATATCTCTATTTTTTTCCTCATTCCAATACATTTTATGTACATGGCTGTCCTATTTGTCTTTCTGAACGAAAGTCTTATCATACTGCTCCTATAATAAGGATAACAACAACAAAAATAACAATATAGTACAAACACAAAACCCAGAAAGCAAACAAAAAACCTCAGTAGCAATAAAGAACCTTCATAAATTGGAATCATTTCTCACCTTACATTCTACTATTCTTATCATGAACTCTTCAAATCTCTTCCTTGCAAAAACAGCACACTTCCCCATGGCCACCATTTGCTCATAATTGTTCTTATAAATGAAAGAGGGTAGAAGGTAACACTTATTAAAAACTTATCATTTGCAAGTATAGTGCTAACTGTCCTAACATATTAAAACATAAACTTGACTTGATTCAAAGGTCTGATTGCAGGAACGGCATGAAAGCAAAGAAGGTGATCTCTCTCAGTCAGAGGTAGGTGTATAAAAGGTGGCCTATACACTAGTCTGTCGTTTTAAATATCCACATGACCAGGGTTCTCCCTTAAGCCATCTTTGTTGCTTACATTTGTGAGGAACCTTCTCCACTCTTGTTACAGCAAGGCCTCCTTTCCCTATTCTCCTGCCTCCACGTGGAGGGACTTCTACTGCAATCACATTCCTGCCTCTTCTCACTCCTTCTACCACCTCACCCTTTATTTACTCTTCTCCATGGAGGGAAGAGAATTTAAGCAAAAGAATTGTACAACGCCTGCCAAGCCCCTTTCTCTCATTCTTTCTTGGAACCAACCTTTCCGTAGGATGGCAAATTCTGATCTGTTCTCTGACATTTGGGCTGCCTCTATGGAGAAGTCTATCTACTGTCCACTTGTGAGTGTTACTAGGAGGATATGTCTGTCTAATTCCACGGCAAAGTACCAGGGAACCCACTGTGACAATATTTCCCTCGACCCACAAATCTGTTATTTCTATCTCCATCTGTGTCTGACTCTTGTCTCTTATTTGGTTCCAAACTAAGACGTGGATATAAAGTGCTATTTGTTGGTCTCCTAGCTGCTCCAACCTCTGATGTCTTTAACTAGCACTTTTGTGCCTATAGTCCCAGATACATATCTTCATATGGTTCCTATGATATTTATTTTGTGAAGAGCTTGCAGAGTACCTTCTAGATAATCTTTTCTAGGATCTTAGCCCATCTGCACCTTCCGAAATCAAAAGCTTCTCTCTATGAAATTCAAGACAACTAACTTCTCAAAACTTTATTCTCTATGTATTGTCAAAGATTACCAACAATATATTTGCAATCGTTACTGAAGTAATCTACATAAAAGGAAATGTAATTTCTTTTGGACCAGAGCCTAAACACAAGTTTGTAAAGAGCACTCTGCGTTCTCACTTGAGAGTACTTTAGTTTTCTTTGATATATAGCATAGCAAATGCAAAACTATGCAAAGATTAGCAAGCTCGTGTTTTGCAACACAATTTGTATGCCTCTTTGTATGAGGGCTTTTTTGATCGTAGGAAGGCTCTAAACAACTTTATATATTTCAACTTTATTCTTTCCATCAAACTGCTTAACCCACCTAAGTATATATGTATATACAATTTGAACTATGGTTGTTTTGTTTACTATGTCTAATCTGGTAAAATATTCAAAATAATCTCACATTTATATTGACCTATTAAATATCTGCAGTTTGAATACTGGCACATTCTATACATTTTATGAATAATTAAAAAGCTTGTGTTAAGTGGAACTAGCTGCCAGTACATCCCAGCTAGGGTCTACCAGGAAACAATGTGTACAATTGTGATAATTATCCACATTCTTTTCCTTTAAATAAGTCATTAATCTGTGCCTAAATTGCTCTAATCAATAGGTCCTAATATAGCATTAGTCTACTGAGTGCATTCACTGAGGATAAGGAACTGACTGAAGAATGAGCTGATAAGAAATCTTTACCTAAAACACAGGCAGAACACTCTTTGACATAAATTGCAGCAATATCTTTTTGGATCCACCTCCTAGAGTATGAAAATAAAAACAAAAATAAACAAATGAGATCTAATTAAACTTAAAAGCTTTTGCACAGCAAAGGAAACCATAAACACAACAAAGAAACAAACCACAGAATGGGAGAAAATATTTGCAAAGGAAGCAACTGACAAGTGATTAATCTCCAAAATATACAAACGGCTCATGTAGCTCAATAAAAAAAAAACAAAACCCAATCAAAAAATGGGCAGAGGATCTAAATAGACATTCCTCCAAATAAGACACACAGATGGCCAAAAAGCAAATGAAAAGATGCTCAACATTGCTAATTATTAGAGAAATGGAAATCAAAACTACAATGAGGTATCACCTCATACCAGTCAGAATGGCCATCATCAAAAAGTCTACAAACAATAAATGCTGGAGAGGGTGTGGAGGAAAGGGAACCCTCCTACACTGTTGATGGGAATGTAAATTGGTACAACCACTGTGGAGAACAGTATGGAGGTCCCTTAAAAACTGAAAAAGAAAGCTCCTTATGATCCAGCAATCCCACTCCTGGGCATATATCTGGAGAAAACTATAATTCAAAAACATACATGCACCCCAATGTTCATAGCAGCACTACTTACAACAGCCAAGACATGGAAGCAACCTAAATGGCCACTGACAGAGGAACGGACAAAGAAGATGTGGTACATATATACAATGTATTATTACTCAGCCACAAAAAAGCATGAAATAATGCCATTTGAAGCAACATGGATGGACCTAAAGATTATCATACTAAGTGAACTAAGACAGAGAAAGACAAATATCACATGATATCACTTACATGTGGAATCTCAAAAGGTGATAGAAATGAGGTTATTTACAAAACAGAAACACACTCACAGGCTTCGAAAACAAACTGATGGTTACCAAAGGGGAAAAGTGTGGGGAGGGATAAGTTAGGAGTTTGGTATTAACATATACACACTACTATATGTAAAACAGATAATCAACAAGGACCTACTGAATAGCACAGGGAACTCTACTCAATATTCTGCAATAACCTAAATGGGAAAAAATTCTGAAAAAGAACGGATATATGTATACATATAACTGAATCACTCTGCTGTACACCTGAAACTAACACACTGTAAATCAACCATACCCCAATATAAAATAAAAATTAAATTTAAAAAAATCCAGAAAACTGAAGAAGTTGTCACATAATCCACAATCCTTTTAAAGATTAAAAAAATACACAACACAATACAATATAACTTAGAGGCATATTTGGGTCCTAATTTTGTTCAAATAATTTAAGACAAAGTAAAGTTCGGGCATATAAAACTTTGAATTTCATTGAAAATTTCCTTTTTTGTCTCAACAGGTTTTAAACATAGATACCAATGTTGAAATGGGTAAATTATTGAAAGCAAAAAGGATGTCAAAGAAAGCATCAAATTTATTACTTTATAGTTATTGAGGAATTTTGTACCTGTTATTGCCAAAAGAAGAGCTGGACTTTATCTTTTCTGTACAAACATATTATCTTTGTGTGAGTGCGTATGTGTTCTTTTTAAAGTCTACATAAGGCCAAGTGTCACACCTTTCATTTTCTAGAAAAGGTAAGCCTTTTGGTCACCTACATAAAACCTGGATTAGCAAACTTTCCTACTCCTTCGATAAATTCTTTTCTAGGTTCCTTCCATCTTCCTGCCTTAGCTGAAACCAGGCTTTTCACTGTCAAGTCCATTTTCTGCAAAGTACCTTCTAATATATAAGAATGATCCCTCTTATTTTCTGCATTCCATCTCTGCTTTCTTGGGGATCTAGGTCTTTAATTATCACCATTCCCTTATCCTTAATCTCTTTCTACTGGCTCATTTCCATCAGCTTTTAAATATGCTCAAGATTCTCTCAGTTTAATGAAGCAAAACAAAACAATAACACTCCCCCTTAATCCTACGTTGCATTTCAGTTTCTGCCTTTCTCTAACCTATTACTTGTAGCTTAACTCATCCAAAGTGGCTATTTCCATTTCTTCACTCCTCTACCTATAAGCAACCTACCACCAACTGGCTCCCACCTCCATCACTCCTGAAACTGCCAGCATCATGGTCACCTCAGACATCTACATTGATAAATCCAGTGGATCCTCCTCAGTCCCTATTTACTTGGATGTTCAGAAGCAGTTGACATTCTTGACAACTTTCTCTTCTTTAAACATTATTTTCCCTTGTGTTTCAGAGTCTTATAGTTTTAGCTTACCACTCTTGATTGCTCCTTCTTCCTCTCCTTTGCTAGGTCCTTCTACTCTGCCTTCCCCTAACTGATGGGACTCCTTAAGGTCCATTTAGGCCCTCTTCGATTCCTGCTCTGTATCCTGAGTGATGACATCTAATCTCACGCTTTCAATTACCAAGCATATGCTTATGAATCGCAAATCATTTTCTCAAGGAAAGACATTTAGGCTTCTGACTAATATAGGAAACTGTTAGAAAACTCCACTTTCTACTTCTATAATCAACATGTACAAAACAAAACTAATCTTATCCCCCAAATCTGCTTTTTCCTCAAATAGTCCTAAGGAATCCTGAATTAGGCCACGTCTCTCCATTCCCACTGCACTCCCCTAAAGCGGCCACAGGCATCTCTCAGCTGGATTACTGAGACAGCCTGAAAACTCTTCTTTACACCAAGTCTTCTTCCTCTTTAATTCATTCTCCAAGTTACCGCCCCAGTGATCTTTCTTAACTGGAAAACTGATTTTTACATTTTTATTTTAAACCCTTCAATCATTCCCCAAGGGTCTTTGGTAAAGACGCAAAATTCATATGCTATTCCAGGCCTTCCGGTATCTTGCCCCACTCTACCGCTTCAACCTCATTTGGAGTCTCTCTTTTGCTCTCTGTGCTCCATATATACTGAATGCTTATTACCTTTTTGCCCCTAAGATCCTTTAATATGTTCTTTCCTGCTTCAAAACTTTCCCATCATCTTTGCCTGGTTAGTCTGTACTCTTATTTACACTAGTGGCTCAAACTACATTTTGTTCCAGAAAGCCTTATTTGTCCCTCACAACCCAGTTAGGTCCTGCCCCTGAGGGCACTATGGCACCGTATACTCTCATCATACCATTGATCAGGTTTATTTACACATTCTTTTTTTTCATACTGTTTTGTTTGTGTTCTTAGTCAAACAGTAAACTCACTGAAGTCAGATAACATGCCTGTCTTCATAGATTTTCTTCACGACTCTCAGTTCATACACAACAGAAATTCAATAAACGTTTTTTTTTTTTTTTTTGGATAAAATAGTGTGTGAAGTGGTAATACCTTCTGTGTGTATGCATAGGCTTTAAACAAGAACAAATTTATATTCCATATACATTTATGAAATATCTTTGAGCTATTAGGGAACCAAGAATTAATCTATTTCAACACTCTCACTTTTAAAATGTGAAAAGATTTGATGCAAAAAGATCAGTGATTTGCCCAAGGTCATAGAATTAATTTATTTGTTTTCTTGCTAATTTACATTTCCAAGTAGCATACCTCTCTCTCCTTGCTTCCTTTATTTCTTTTTTTTTTTTAATAAGTTTATTTATTTATTTTTGGCTGCGTTCGGTCTTCGTTGCTGCGCAAGGGCTTTCTCTAGTTGCAACAGGTGGGGGCTACTCTTCGTTGCGGTGCGCGGGCTTCTTATTGCAGTGGCTTCTCTTGTGGAGTACGGATTCTAGGCACACGGGCTTCAGTAGTTGTAGCACGTGGGCTCAGTAGTTGTGGCTCACAGGCTCTAGAGCGCAGGCTCAGTAGTTGTGGCACACGGGCTTAGTTGCTCCGCGGCATGTGGGATCTTCCCGGACCAGGGCCGGAACCCATGTCCCCTGCATTGGCAGGCGGGTTCTTAACCACTGCGTCACCAGGGAAGTCTGCTTCCTTTATTTCTTTATGTCAATCATGTAGATGTGCCTTCTTCATAAGATTTTGAAAAGCTGAAGCTGTTATTCATTTGGTATTTAGATACACAAATAATCTGAATTTAAAATACTGGTCCAGAGAAACAAATATATGTCTTTAAAGTGTTTTACATATGCCAAAACTCGCTTCTAATATCTGTACAATTGTTATTTTTATCACCTCTCCAAAATACTGTGGTAACATTTTTGATTATGTACAAAAATAAATGCAGCAATAAAGCCTGTATATTTTCCATCCCTGAGAACTATCTTCTTGAAATAAATTCATTCATTCATTCAACAAATACTGACTAATTGCCTGCTAGGTTTCAGGCACTGTTCAAAGTGTGTTGCATATGGCAATGAAGGAAAGAAAAAAGTCCCTGACCTTACAGAGCTTGGCTCTAGTTGAGGGGATAGAAAAATAAACCAATAAATAACTTAAATGGTAAGTTAGATAATAATAAGTATTTACTAAGAAGATAAATAAAGCAGATAAAGCAAATGTCTGTTATTTGTTGGTTGGTTGATTGGCTTTGCAGTTTTATCTGGAGCTATGACCAGAGGTTCTCATTTGAGTGAAGATGAAGGAAGATAAGAGAACTGGCCATGTACCTATGAGCGAAAAGAGCATTTCAGCAGAGAGAAGAGCAAGTTCAAAGGATCTGAGGTATAAGCATGACCGGTGTGTTTTGATCATAACAAGGAGGTCAGTAGGGCTGGAGCAGAATGAGCAAGGAAAAGATTAGTGGAATCTTTTCAGATAGGAGGTAATTGAACCAGACCATATAGGACATTGAAGGACACTGTAAGCACTTTGGATTTTACTCTGAGTGAAATGGAAAGCTCTTGGAGGGTTGTGTGTACTCTAGCTGCTGAAGTGAGAATAGACCCAAAAGTAGCAAAGGTAGAATCAAAAGACTAGTTATGAAGCTACTGCAATAATCTGGGCAAGAGATGATGGTGGCTTGAATCAAAAGAGTAGGAGTGAAAGTGGTGATAAACTGCGGAATTGGGATATATTCTCAAAATTGAGGCCATAAATCTTGCTAATGGGTTGAATGTGCGGTATGAGTGTAAGAGAGGGGTCATGGATGACATCAGGGTTTTTTGCCTAAGTATATAGAACGAAGTTGCCATCTATCAACTAGATGTGTTATTATTCAGAATATTAGAGTAAATACTGTTCTGGAGGCAAACTATAATAATCTCTAGTACAGCATTCAATACAGTGCACAGTCTTCCTGCAGTGAAGCCAGGATAGCTCCATTTTTGGAATATGCAGCAGAAGCATCTCTTTATTAAGCATTTTCAAGTAACATTCCTCTGACCTTACTCTGTGGTATTGACAGCAGCACTCTATACTGATTTTATTGCTTATAAAGGGTCATATGGAATATTACTGTGGATCAAAACCTAGGCAAAAAATTTAATTAAGGAAAAAGAAAATATGTGTGTTTACAATATATATACATATACGTGTGTATATATATTTTCCCCACCATAACAATGTATTATTTAAGCCTAAATTTTGATATTTTGATATTTGGTGGATTAAGAGTAGTTTTCAACTTATTTTCAACATGTTGTGGACATTTAAGGGAGTTGAGTTTTTAAAAAGGAAAAAAAAATTTTTATGTTATTGAAAAATAGTTCTTTTCTTTCTTATATACCATCATATATATCTGAGTACCCAAATCAGTGCATGAACATAAGGAGATACACATGCATAAGTACATGTAACAGCTAAAAACTACTGATCAAGCCTGCTGTGTAAGCTGTAAGTACAGTAATCAAAAAAGTAAACGTTGAGATGTTTCTCCCAGATCAAACCAGGGAAACACACTTTTTAAAAATCCCTAAATACAACCCTTTAGTGTAAGACCTATGATAAGGACAACGCCTAAATTAAAGACACTCCTCAAAATTAAGATCAAAGAAATAGCAGAAAAGCCATTTAATTGATCAATATTTTTTTTTTGTAAAATATAAAATCCTACTCAAACATGACTCATTGAAGAATAACATATTTTTAAATTTCAGTTTTGATGTCAATCCTTTGCACTTTTAAAACAAAATGCTAAACTTTTAACATACAGAAGCATTAATTCAATATAAATCCTACTTTCTAATTCCCAGGGATGCCTGATGACACTTGTTAACTTGATTACACATGTAGTGAAATAGGATTAAAAGGATTAAGTTTATATTCTTAAACCCGAGATGTTCTTACCAGAAACTGTATATAGGGACTGAACTTGCTTAAGCACTGCACACAGTTTCTATGATAAATATTTGTACCAAACATTTTCAGATATATTATTTTTTGGAATATTTTTGTTGTTAAAGTTATGAAAGACTTAGCTTGTTTGGCTTTGAATGGCAGTGGATTTACTAAGACTCACTACTTTCTCCTTCTGTAATTTTCATTAATTTAGAACCCAGATCGGGAAGTGAAATGTCAATAGGGTCATTAAAAAATGGAAAACTGGGCTTCCCTGGTGGCGCAGTGGTTGAGCATCTGCCTGCCAATGCAGGGGGCACGGGGGTTTGAGCCCTGGTCTGGGAAGATCCCACATGCCGCGGAGCAACTAGGCCTGTGAGCCACAACTACTGAGCCTGCGCGTCTGGAGCCTGTGCTCCGCAACAAGAGAGGCCGCGATAGTGAGAGGCCCGCGCACCGCCATGAAGAGTGGCCCCCGCTTGCCACAACTAGAGAAAGCCCTCGCACAGAAACGAAGACCCAACACAGCCAAAAATGAATAATAAATAAATAATAAATAAATTTTTTTAAAAAGGAAAATTATTTGTATTTTTTATGATTGAATTTTATGTAGTTAATTAGTTTGAAAATAATCTACTTTATATATTTGAAATAGCCTTCTATTGTGTATGCTGTGATGTTCATGTTATTTTTCCATGTTTACATATGTGCATGAAATAGGTCTGAATATCCCTATCATATTTACTTAATTAAACATCTAAGAGTATTTGTGTGACTTTAAGTGCAAATCTCTTGCTTTCTCTAGGCCTTAATTATCAAGAGTGCTCGGTTTAGAGAAACAATTTGGTTCAAACTGTAGGTTCAGTAATTACGTGCTGCAAGTCCTAATGAATTATTTTATTCTGTGTGAGTCTGCTTTTTCATCTATAAAAAAGAGATAATAATTTAACAGTATTGCAATATTAAATTTTACATTACATTTACAGTAAAAATAGACTGAAACGGACATAAAATCTTAATGCTTCAACAGAAACAATTTCAATTAGAAACACTAATTTGCATTGCTCTTCTTTTATTGTGGTTATCACACTGTGGTTTGATCACACTTTAACGTTATTTAGAAAAAAATTGTGCTTTATAGAGAAACACAATGATGTGAAGCATTTTTCATAAGAACTACAGTAAAATACAATTTAATATATGTACTGCCAAATGCCCTACATCGTTCGGCAAAGTTGTGCAGTCTTGAATGATACAGTCCATTTTGGCAGCTGAACCAGAGCTCAAAAGGGAGATGTGAATAAAATACCATATTTTATATTTCTAACATAAAATGAACCTTTCTATTAATAGTTTGACAATGACAATCCATCATGCCTCACCTAATCTAAAGCTTCTGCACACATTATAGTTTTAGGTCTTAGAAATAATGATTAGGTGCAGCTGTAAAACACAGTGATTCAAAATGAAAGGTTCATTAGTCACATAACAGGAGTAGCACCAAAGAACTGCACAGGGAAATCTGGGATTTCCCTTTTGCCTATCTTTTGGTACTCAATCTGTTTTGGCCTGAGGTCTGCATGCAGACAGATGCCCAGAATTGATTTTTTTTTTTTTTTTTGCGCCCTAATGATTCCCTTTGCCCTCTTTGCATTAAATTGACTGAGGTGGCAATGACTATGCTGATATTCTAAATGGATTGTGAGTCCCTCATGGCATACCTGAATCAAGGAGAAATACAATTTGAACCGATATCTTTTCCACATTGGCTATTTTATCTGTGAGTACCACATGAATTCTGACCAGTGTATGAGTAGTGCTGAAATTAACTTATTTTCCCCTTATATCGTCTCCCATAGTCTGAAGAAACAACACTGGCTTGGGAATCATAAAACATAAATACCTCATGCCTAGTGGGTCTCATGTTTTCTAGATTACCTTTTCAGTCACTGAAGAATAATTTCTCATATCCACCCCAGTCTCTCTCATAATGAAAACCAGAGGTTTGGGGCATGGCTCTTGACAAGGCTGTTGGAGTTCTGATAAGAGCTACGTGACACACCAAACACTGGTTGGACAGCAGGGGTTCTGAGGTTCCCCTCAGAGGAATCCAGATATTTTTTAATTTAATCTTGAGATCCCAGTACTAACATTATATCACATTATAGGTGGCGTCTTTCTAATGAAAATGTAGGCTGCAACTGACAATATTCTGCCATTGTACCAGGAATGTAGCAGGCAATGGATACATATTTGTGAAGTTGAGTCATTGAGATTGTTACCAATATCACCAGATATCCATTTTCAACTCTCTTGAACTCCTCATTCATTTCTTCCCTACCGCCTCCTTGCCTTTTCTTTCACTGACCTTCTTTTTTTCTAGGCCATCATACTTTCATTCTAATTGCAGCAGTCCCCTTCCTGTTCTCTTTCACCCTACCAAGAAAGTGTGAAATCTCAAAATGATAACACCCATAATAAGGGGAAGGAATAATTCAAAACAATAAACCAGTGGTGAAATAACTTATTAAATATATCACCTACAAAAACACCTATTATAAGGAACACCTTCATTTATTACTCTTTCTCTAAATTCATTTTGGGACCAAAATGTTGAAATAATTGAAATGCACTATTACCAACTTAGCACAATGGACAGATGTGGAACACCAATGAGGGTTTTGTGTTTTTAAAAAGTGAAAGATATCATTACATTCTTTATATTTTTCTAGTTTACTTAGAAGGAGATTTAATATTTCTGTTTTAAATTAATAACAGAAGACCATCTCAAAACAGTACTTAGAGTTATTTCAATATCAATAGGATTTGTTCATTCATATTACTGAGATTTACTTTTCCCTTAGGATACATCCAGTATTTTCCATTTCCATTGACAACACTAACACTGTTTACCTCACTACTGCAATAGCTTACTAACTGGCTTCTTTCTTTGGTCCTTAAAATAAACCTGATTTTATTTTCTCTTACAAAACCCTTAAATGACACCCCATTGTCTATAGCTCTCTTCAAATAGGAAGCAAGCTTCATATGGTGTTTGTGAGAAGATGCACTGGAGTGTTGTAGAATCTCATTATTCCAAGCGTGGTCCAGGGACCAGTAGCCTAAGTCATCCGGGAGCTTGTTAAAATGCAAACTCTCAGATTCCACCCCAGACCTACTTTATCAGAATCTACAAAAAGTTCTCCAGGTGTTCTATAAATTTTTACTCAAATTATATTTTATCTATAAAATAAAAAACACATTAAGAATTGCTAACATTTAGCATACAAATCAATACTGGTGCCTTACTTACTCCATTGGCTACCTACGCTATTCTGAAAGAAGGTCAGAATTAGATCAAGTAAAGGCATATTTAAACTTTTCTTTCATTTTCACTTGTTTAATATATTGGAGTTTCCTTGTATATTAATACATAGATAGAAGTGTTATATAATCTAGAGTAGCATAAATCAATTTTCCCAAAATAAATATATGGCATGAAAGTGTGAACATGAATTGAAGATCGGACGAAGTATGCAAACACAAGTGAACAACAAACTGGCAAAGCAGATTCTGCTTTTCCTACTACAAACTCTTTTTCAGTCATCTGGCGGGGGTGGGGATTGGGAACAATGACAATCTAGTCATATCTGATAAGAAACTGACCAGTAAAATTATTGAGATTATTTGAATTATGATACACAAAAGCTATTACTAACTAACGTAAGTGTACTTTGTACTTTGAGGTTTGCATTGATCAAAACCTAAACTTCCCTCAAAATATTACAAGAACTGAGTAGACTGAGAGAGGCTGCCAGTATCAATAAGTACACTAAATATTAGTAACACTTAATGCGTTTATTTTCTAGTACCTCAGGCTTCATGGTGAATAAGACATTTTAAAACTAAAGATTTCATTAATAATGACAAACCTCTTTCTCTTTTCCAGCAACATTAAGAGTTATGATACACCATCACTTAACAGAAATGTCCTAAATTAAATAACATTTTGAAGTATCTTTTAAATTTCTAACTTAATAATGAAATAATTTAATGAAATTGTACCATTAGAGGAATATAGCTTTCTTCTGCCCTGGTCAAAGAAAATGACTGAAATAATATATGGTAAACAATATGATAACAACTTAAACAAAATCCTTTGTCAGCAAACTTCTGGGGAGAATCACACAGAAAATACTGCTGATGAGTTAGCTGAAAGAAGAGGCATATCAAATTAGGTAATTTTCGGAGATTGCTCATAGTGAGACTCAAATATAAAAGTTTCTGTTCTGTCTTAGCTCATGAAAAGTTTAGTTTGGGACAGTAAATACGAATTTGTATGGAGAAAGGTATGTTATGAGTGGTGGATGACATTTAACGAAAGTGGTGTTTTGTGCGGAGACCACTGTCTGTAAGGGTAACCACTGATGAAATAGATTCTAGAGCAAGGTTACTAAAAGATAACACTACATGTTATCTCTGCATCCTTCCAGGACAGTGCAATGCGAGGAAGAAGTTGAAGCGTGAAGGGCCAAAAATGCTATACTATGTTTTAGAAGCAAGCAGGCAAGGAAGCAAGCAAACAAAAACCCAAGATCTACAGTAAATTCTTAACAATAATCTGTAATGATATATGGGCAGTGATCGTGAACATCATTTATACTACAGAATGCTTTGCTGGTTTGCTCATGTAAAATGCTTTAAAAAGAATCAGATTTAAAGGTACACTGAACAGTTTTCTCTTATTAAAAAAAGAAATCCAAATTTACTGACTTCTAGAAGAATGCTGCCTACTACATTGTTTGGAAAAATGTATAAACATATTTAATCTGTCTTTTCAAGGTAGTATTTTAAGCAAATGAAATCCCCATGGACACTATGCACACTTATATTTGGAGTCAAAATTTGCTCACTTGTTTAAATGTTTGAAATAAAGATTTTCAGCAGATTTTAGACCTATATGTTGAATGTATAGGAAAAGTCTTCCAATTAGTTTGCCAAACAACTGATTAACATTAGTGAAGACAGAGATACAACCAGCTAATAATGAATGCGGAAATATTCAACATCAACAACATCAGCATACTTTCTATCATTGGTGAGTGGATTTGAAATGACCATCATGATTTAGTAAGCCTGAACAATGATATATTCTTTCCTTTTGGATTCACCTATTTTGTTGCAGAATCATTTTGCACCTAGACACATTGCACCTTAACTGAGCTCAGAACCAGATCTTGAAACTTTGTATTCAACATGTTTAATAGGAATTTAAAAAAAAGAAGTGAAGCATTTTAAAAACAAAATTAATAATATTCAAATTAGTTATTAGCTAAATTGAGTAACGTTTTTTTAATTTCTCTGTTTATCTTATATAAAGTATATAAAATAAAAACAAATGGCGCTTCTGGAGGAGATAAAATGTACTCTAAATTCCTTAATCTTATTTTTCCCTCTTTTTAATTTATATTTTTGTCTTATAAAAATTAATGTTTTAAAATACAAAGTGTTATTTTATATAATGCATTACAATATACTTTATTGTGAAATTAGTACTCTAAACTTACTGTTTGGATATTACATTTTTATTTTCCTCACCTTTGGTTCAAAATAAGAGCCAAATACAAGATATTTCTGTCTACAACTTACCCTCCTCACCCAAACATTTCAGTTAATTAAATGTTTATTAGCTTATCCTCCTGTACACTGGTCAGTAGTTATAACTCATGTTCAGTTCCTTTATCTTTGGATCAATACTACTCATCTCCTGCAGCCTGGTGGCCACCCATTTTTGAGTCCTATCTTTCACTGAATATCCCTTTTATATTTTCTTTTCTGTCTCCTGAGATTTTCTCAATCCCCTGAGAGCTCCTCAGCTGTTTATCTGGTAGTGCACCCATTTGCCCTCCACAAGGCAACCTCAGTTGACCTTCTCATTCATATTTCTTTCTCCTACACCAACTCTGTACTCCAGTTAAAACAGCCTCTCCATCTTCTCCAGGACATACCATGTATATACATGGTCTCACTTTGCAATTTGCTTTGACCACTATATTCTTAAAAATGCTCTTTTTGTCCTCTCTGCAACCTAATTAGTTCCCTTGAAGACAGTTCATATTTAACTTTGTCCCTTTTCAATAAACTGAATCCATTTTTTTTCTCCTGAAATCCTATATTTATTCCCTATGCAGATAATGTGCCTTGTGCTATATACACTGTCATATTGTACTGTTGTTCCGTAATACACAGTAATGTATTTTCCCATTTAATTATTTTGTTACTTTTCATAAAAATAAGCTTTGTATCTATGAAGTTTGAACTTCCTTGAGGGAAGATAACTTCTGATTATTGTGCATTCCCAAGAGTGCCTACCATGCTGTTGACAGAGAATTGATGCTTCTTAATACAGTCTTAATAATTTAGGAAAGATTCATCAACTGTGTATAACGCATATGTTTAACTCATACAATTAAGAGTTCTAACTACTTCCATTATGCTTCAGAGTTATTAGTAGAAATTACATGTTTACAGTGAATTCTTAAAGTCAAGTTAACCCAAGTTTGCTTGGGTTAAAAAACTGGTCTATTTCTGTTATCTCAAGATCACTTTTTCTTTGACTATTTCATCATAGTCTACTTTATTTCACTTGTGGAGTTAGAGTAAGTTCAACTGCCTAATGTAAATAAATAATACAAGCAATGAGCCACACAGAAATCAATCCACCTGTAAAACAGTAATGTAATGTGGTTGAAATGACAAAGGAAATCAAACTATAGACTAAATCTCAGACAACCTTTGCAAAAGAATCTAATTTGTGCCTCATGGAAACAGACAAATTTTGTTGATAGAAGAAGTATTATGATGCATGGCCTTCCATTCGTCTCCTTCAAAAATGCTATTAAAAAGCCTTATATACTTAATCACTCTAACCACTATCACAAGTAATGGCACTCTAAGTCCAGCTTATTTTAGTGTTACACTAAAATTTAAACAAATACACTAATGTTTATGTATGTTTTGCTGTGCATTTCAGGCATTTTAACAGTGCTAATAAGTGAATATTCACACAATTACACATAAATTTAGAACAATGTCATTCATTATTTAAGGATTTTTAAGAGTGTCTCTCTGGAAAAAAATCCTCATGGCAGAGATATGATTTTATCTGCAAAAAAAGAGAGGGTGTTTTTATTGAGCATCAAATACATGGGTACGTATTTGATCTTTCAAAACATGAACACATATTTTTATTTTAATAGAGATTCACATGACATCCTTTGGTAATACCTTTACAGTAAGATTTTGAAAGACTGACCATGTATTGCTTCAAGTATGATAATGCGTAATCATTAAATAGATAAGCCACAATTCAGAAATGTAAAATAAAAACTGTGAAAACCAAGTGCAGTCATCCATGTGGCATACTGCAGAACACAGAATGCAAAGTGAGTGAAACCATGTTAAACATGAAATTAATTCTTATTCATGAGCTTAACCCTACAGGGATTACTCTTCCAAGCTTATACGTGCTTTCATCTTTCAAAATATTTTCAGCACATTTTAAAGTCAAAGATATTTTACACTGTACCTATAGTATATAGCGTACGTATAAAACACAAAACAACATTTACTCATGTAGTGAAGACCTTTCAACTATTTATAAAGCAACAAAACAACAACAACAACAGTAAATGTGCTTTCAACTCCATCTATAGAACACTGCCTAACCTTGGATCCAGAGTTAATTATCTTTATGGCTTTGAAAGTACATGTAAAAGGCCTATGGCAGTGACCTTACTGTAAGATTATCAAATGGAAGTGAGGGCATACGAACCATGGTTGAAAGCCTATTTCTTCAGATGAATCATTTTCAAAGTTTGTAACCTATACACCTCACACAATTTTTTTAAAATGCCTTCAAAGAATGTAATTTCAAAGGCACATGTATACTGGATTTGACCCTGAACATATTTAGTGACATTGAACTACCTCTTATAACTATGAACTTTTAGTAAACATAGCCCTTGGAACATAAATATCCAAACAGTATTGACTAGTGTTAATTACCCAGAACTGTAACTAAATATACTTGTATGAGAAAAATGACTGACAATATTTGATGACAGTTCTATCGTCACCAACTAACAAACCAATCCCATCTCATGTTCTCAATAAGACAATTTCCTTCCATGCTGGGTTTTGTCCTCTAAAAAAACCCCTCAGGAAACTGGCGTTTCCTATGGGACTAATGCATATAGGATTAACCGAAAAGCAGAAATGACATATCCACGCACTATAGGTGTGAGTTCCTCCACTTCGTATTACGTCAGTATCACCCAAGTTATCTCCATTGCTGAATTTTGACTGATAGCTCCAAAAGTCAGAAACTACATCTTGACTTACATACAGTGACATCTTCATGTTGATGTTGGTGTTCCTTAAATGACATTTAATGATAAAAAACCAGGATATATGTGTTCAAAAATAATACAACTCTAAGAGCCTTTGATCTCTTTATCTGCTCCTGTATCACTTTTTAAAAATTTTTTATTTTATATTGGGGTATAGTTGATTAACAATATTGTGTTAGTTTCAGGTGTATAGCAAAGTGATTCAGTTATACATACACATGTATCTATTCTTTTTCAAGTTCTTTTTCCATTTAGGTTATTACAGAATATTGAGCAGAGTTCCCTGTGCTATATAGTGGTCCTTGCTGGTTATCTGTTTTAAATATAGCAGTGTGTACATGTCAATCCCAAACTCCCAATCTATCCTCCCCCTGACCCTACCCCCTGTAACCATGAGTTCGTTCTCTAAGTCTGTGAGTCCTGTATCACTTTTATGTAGCTGTTAGAGACAAAGAAAACTATTGATGGCTTGATCTGGCTGAAGTAATGTTGAATGTAACTGAGGAGAAAAACTCATCTTCCAGTACATAAGAGGCAGTTTTTAAACACAGTGTGGGGAGTTGAGGTCTGAAGGAGTGAGACTTTTACAAAGTCCATGCTGAGAGTTCAACATGATTGAGAAAGATATGTGATCTGAATAAGAAAAATTAAAAACAGAGAGCTGTACATAAGTTGGAAACTAAGGATCTCTTCCTTTTAGATCCCCTTGTATTACCTCTTTGACCCCTCTCTTGAACACCTGTAATACTGTTTTGGTTTCTCTTAAAGCACTGATAACAACCTTTCTTACGTTACTACTGTTTATGTCCATATTATTTTCTTTTCTAGAATGTAAACTTCCTTAGGAAGCAAATTGCTCCAAAGGATAGGAATTTCAATTTATAAAATTTTTACTCCACACAGGGAATAACACAGTACCTCACTGTGTTTCCTGAAAACTATGTGACTGTGGAGAAAGAGAGAAAGTAATTGAATAAACTTCCATTTTTTTCGACAAAGCATCTTTTCCCTAATTTTATAGTCATTTTTAAAATTTTCTCGTCAATGATTTTTATTGCTTAGAGGACTAAATCTAATTATCTTATTTTTACCAGAGGCTATACTTATTGGAATTTCCCACCTTTATAAGTTACAACACTTTTCTGTAAGAACCCTCTGCTTCTTCAAATAGGTCTTCTTACACATTCAAATTCCCTCTGTGAAATGCTTTCCGTTCTCTAGTTGTTTATGGCATACACATTTCCAGCTCAAATTCTTAGTACTCTATTGGAGTGTTAAGAATATATTAGTTGGTGAGAGTTTTTGAAGTATCTATAATGTCACAGTAACAGAACTATGTTTCTGTATATTAAAGAGAGGCAGGGAATGATGTATTATAATTAATTGACTCTCAAGCACAATTTTATGGATTAGTCTCAAAATTACTTTTTGTTTCATCTGAATCTGTAAGAAACAAAAGTTGACATAGTGTAACATGATGCTAAAATTGTTAGTATTCATTCTTGGATAGATAATGACACTTTTGAATCACGGGGAAGCAAAGCCAAGTGTTTCGTTTATAAATATAAATATCTTGTTTTCACATTCTTAGCTATGGATGTAAAATGGACATATACATAAAAATATTCTGTATTAAAATGAAAAATGTATGACCAGAAAAATGGAACCAATATGAGCTGGTTTCTTATACTCAAATGGCAGTATATTATTTCAAGCATTATAGTAAACATACTTAAATATATTAAGTTTTAAACATTCACATGGTAAATACATAGTACTTAAAGTTCAACAATGCTTTTTCTAACATACTTAATTTACAACTAAATTTTCAGGTTAATATCTAGGCAAAGAAGCAGCAAATACAGTGTTTATAGACATTGAGTGAATTCTTTTCTAAAGATGAATACTTAGAGTAAATAGAGGTATCACAGATGCATCTAAGATGTTCTGAATAATAATCATTAATAATAATAAACTAGGTCCACATGATAGGAGTCAGAGCAAATTTCTTCATCTTTTGTAACATTCTAGGGCTGTTCAAAGCTTTTTTAAGGCTGCAAAAAGAAAGCGCTGGATATTGTTTTTATTCTTCTGGAACCAAAATCATAAAGGAAAGCCACCATTTTTCTTGATACTCAAAAGAAAGGGCTAAGTATACCTACAATAGTCATTTATACAAATGGAAAACTAAGAAGAACTAAATGATAAAAAAAAGGCATTCTTGACCTCCAAAGGAGGATACTGACATTTACTTCATTTTGTTGACGTAATAAGAAGAGTATTTTATATGCCAGGGGAAACTCAGATCAGACTGAGGGGAGTGTCTGCTTCTGAAGACAGAAGTTTTATGTGTGATGGTGGTAGGGAATGGAATTAGTGACACTTCTTTTGGACTAACACCAAATTTGCCATTTTCTCAGAGAAACAGGTCCCCTAGGAATATTTGCGCCAGATAAATATTATCATTTCATCATTTTCCATGTATAAATTAAAACCTAAGATTAAAAAGAAAAGGTTTGAGGGAGATTGATCAGGATAGTGGAATAAGAGGACATGGATCTAACTTTCCCCCACAAACACATCAACAATACATCTACATGTGGAACAATTCTCACTGAAAACTAATTGGAAACTGGCAGAAGGACCCTGGAATAATGAAGGCTGTAAGAAAGATCCACACATAACTGGATAGGAAGGAAAGAAAGGTGATCAGATTGGGACCACACCCCTGGGAGGAGACTCAGAGAAAGAGGGAGAATACACGGGTGGACAACTACTCTGAGGAGAGAGTGGTGAGAGCCACAGGTTGGGCACCCTAGTCTTGGAGTCCTACATCGGAGACATGAGCACCCTTGACTGGCTGGAGGACCACTGGGACTAACAGGAGGGCTGTGGGAAGCCTGGACTCAGCTTGAGAGGAGTGTGTGTGCTGGCCTGACCCCAAGGCAGGGCAGAGAGGGTGGAGAGAAGACTCATCTAGTGGCTGCTAGGTTTCCTGTGACCACCTTGATGCATGCCCCGGCCCTAGCCAAGCAAATGTTCAGACCCAGCTCACTCTACGTCACAGCATGGCACTGGATCTGGGACAGCCACAACGGGGGAGAAGACCTGGCCAATAGATGTAGAGGTGACCCTATCCTAGGGCAGAGCCTGGGTGTAGCAGTGGTGGCCATTACTGGTACTTACTCAAGCAGCACATCAGAAGCAGCCCACAACTCTGGCAGCAGCTGCTTGATCAGGGCTCATGCCCCAGTGTAGGCAGAGAGTCCATGTAGGCCCTGCCTGCCCTGCAGTATGGACCCACAATAGGGGGAGGGTGGCAGAAGCAGGGGGCAGTGACCCACTGTAAGTGACGAAGGGGACTTGCACCCAAAGCTGCATCTGAGCAGAGTGAGAGAAACAATTCTAAGTGTATGCACAGGCAGTACATCAGAGACAGCTTGGACACCTCTCTGTGGTTTACACAAGCCAAGAGCCCACACAGGCCCCCCTGTGCTTCAGCATTCCCCCACTCTAGGGCATGGGTCCCAGTGTGGGGAGAGAAGAAAACAGACCCCTCAAGGGAGCAGAGCCAGAACCCCCAGGGCTTCTGCTCCAGCAGCCTGGGAACAGATCTCACACCTGATAGGGTGTTGATGGCCACTGAGTAGAGGGAAAGTCCCAACTCAAACCTGGCTCCAGCTCTAGACCCTCCATCTTCAGTCCCACCCCCTACCAAAGCAGTAACTGCCAGCACACCCTGAGGAAAGACATGCCTTGCATCCACATCAAATCCAGCTTTCCCTCCAAAGGCACTAGGCACACACAGTCTGTATAAGGATGCTCCCGCATAAGAACACCCCTTTGAGATCTCAAGAAGTAAGTGTTTAACCTAAATTCATAGAGGCAGATAAAGTTAAGCAAAATGAAAAGGCAGAGGAACTGCTCTCAGTGGAAAGAGCAAAAGCAAATCCCTGGAAAAAAACCAAACAAACAATTTATCAGATACAGAATTCAAAGCATTAGCAATAAAAACATTAACTGAATTAGGGAAAAGAATAAATGAGCACAGTGAAAATTTTAACAAGGAACTAGGAAACATAACAAAGACCCAATCAGAAATGAAGTATTCAATACCTGAAATAAAAAACACGTTAGAAGGAATGAAGAGCAGACTAAGTGATACAGAAGAACACATAGGTGATTTGGAATATAGAATAATGGAAACCACCCAATCATAAAAGCAAAAAGAAAAACAAATTTTAAAAAATTAACACAGTTTAAGACATCTCTGAGGTAATATTAGGCGCACCAACATTCACCTTATATGTGTCCCAGAAGGAGAAGAGAGAAATAAGGCGATTGAAAATGTATTTGAGGAAATTTTGGCTGAAAACTTTCCAAACCCAAAGAAGGAAACAGATATTCAGGTATGGAAAATGCAGAGGGACTCAAACAAGATGAACCCAAACAGACCCACACTAAAACATATCGTAATCAAAATAGCAAAAGTCTAAGATACAGAGAGAATTCTTAAGGCAGCAAGAGAAAAAGAGTCATATACAAGGGAATCCCCATAAGAAGGACTGATTTCTCTGCATAAACTTTGAAGCTCAGAGGGGGTGGCATGATATATTCAAAGTGCTGAAAGGGAAAAATTTGCAACCTAGGATACTCTACCCAGAAAGATTATCATTTAGAATAGAAGGAGAGATAAAGAACTTCTCAGACAAGCAAAAACTAAAAGAATTCATCAGTACTAAACCTACCCTAAAAGAAATGTTGAAGGGTCTTCTCTAAATGGAAAAGAAGAATCTTTAGGAGAGAGAAAATCCCACTTGGAAAGACAGACAAATAGCAAGGACTGAAAATTACTTAAATAAGCCAGTATATAGATTAAAAGACAAAAAATTATAAAAATCCACTGTAATTACTATAATAAACTGTTAAGGGATAAGCACAAAGACATAAAACATGACATCAAAAACACCAAATGCAGGGGAGAGGATTAAAAAATGAGGATCTTTTAGAACGTGTTTCAACTTAAATGTCTACCAGTTTAAAGCAAGTAGATATGATTATGGGTAAACATATATGAACCTCATGGTAACCACAAACAGAAAATCTGCAGTAGATAAGCAAAAACCAAAAAGAAAAGAACTCAAGCATACTACTAAAGAAAATCATCAAAGCATAAGGGAAGAAACAAAAAGAATAAGAAATGAACATAGAACTACAAAATAACTGGAAAACAAGTAATAAAATGGCAGATAAGTAGATAGCTATAAATAATTACTGAAATGTCAATGGACTAAATGCCCTGATCAAAAGACATAGGGTGGCTAATTGAATAAATAAAACCAAAACGCTTCAATATGCTGCCTACAACAGACTCAATTCAGGGCTAAAGACACACAAAGACAAAGTCAGGGGATGGAAAAAGATATTTCATACAAACAGTAACAACAAAAAAGCAGAGGTAGCAATACTCATATCAGACAAAATGGACTTTAAAACAAAGGCTGTAACAAAAGACAAAGAAGGGTATTACATAATGATAAAGGGATCAATACAAGAAGAGGACATTATACTTGTTAATATATACACACCCAATATAGGAGCACCTAAATATATACAGCAAATACTAAGAGACATAAAGGAGAAATTGGCAACAATACAATAATAATAGGAGACATTAACACACCACTTACATCAATGGACAGATCATCCAGACAGAAAATCAATAAGACAACAGTGGTCTTAAGTTACACAATAGACCAGTGGACTTAGTAGATATCTATAGGACATTACATTCAAAAACAGCAGAATGTACATTCTTTTCAAGTGCACATGGAATATTCACCAGGATAGATCACATAATAGGCCACAAAATAAACCTCAAAAATTTAAGAGGATAGAAATTCTATAAAGCATTTTTTCCAGCCACAATGGTATGAAACTTGAAATCAATTACAGAAAGAAAAATGGGAAAAGAACAAACACATGGAAAAATCAATGGGTCAATGATGAAATCAAAGAGAAAATTAGAAAATACCTTGAGAAAATGAAAATGGAAACACAACTTTCCAAAATCAGTGGGATGCAGTAAGAGGAGTTCTAAGAGGGAAGTTTACAGTGATAGAGGCCTTCCTCAAGGAACAAGAAAAGTCTCAAACAACCTAACATACCACCTAAAAGAATTAGGAAAAGAAAAACAAAGGCCAAAGTCAGCAGAAGGAAGGAAATAATAAAGATCAGAGAGGACATAAATAAGATAGAGATCAAGAAAACAACAGAAATGATCAATGAAACCAAGAGCTGGTTTTTTGAAAAGATAAACAAAATTGATTAAAAAAAAAGAGGACCCAAATAAACAAAATAAGATATGAAAGAGGAGAAAGGAGAAATAACAACTGATACCACAGAGATTAAAAAAAAAACTATAAGGGAATACTATGAACAGTTACATGCCAACAAATTGTACAACCTAGAAAAAAATGGAGAAATTTCTAAAAACATAAAAGCTGCCAAGACTGAATCAAGAAGAAACAGACAATTTGAACACACTGATCACTAATAGTGAAACTGAATTTGTAATTTAAAAAAATCTCAGCAAACTAAAGTCCAGTACCAGATGGTTTCACAGGGGAATTCTATCAAACATATAAAGAAGAGCTATCCTTCTCAAGCTATTCAAAAGAATCGAAGAACATGGAACATTCCCCAATTCATTCTACAAGGCCACCATTACCTTGATACCAAAACCAGACAAAGACACAACGAAAAAAGTAAATAACAGGGCAATATCTTAGATGAATACAGATGCAAAAGTCCTCAACAAAACATCAGCAAATCAAGTCCAGCGATATATTAAAAGGACTAAATACATGATCAAGTGGGATTTATTCCAGGGACACAATGATGGTTCAATATTCACAAATCAATCAACGTGATACACCACATTAACAAAAGGAAGGATAAAAAACACATCATCAGCTCAAGAGACACAGAAAAAGCATTTGATAAAATTCAACATTCATTGATGATAAAAACTCTTATATAGTGGATATACAGGGTATGTATCTCAACATAATAAAGGCCATTTATGACAAACCCATAGCTAACATCACACTCAACAGTGAAAAACTGAAAAGCTTTCCTCTAAATTCAGGAACAAGACAAGACTACCCACTCTTGCCACTTCTATTTAACATAGTATTGGAAGGCTTAGCCACAGCAATCAGAGAAAAAAAAAAAAAAGAAAGAAAGAAAGGAAAGAAAAGGCACCCAAATTGGAAGGGAAGAAGTAAAACTCTATTTGCAGGTGACATAATACTTTATATAGGAAACCCTAAAGGCTCCACCCCAAGACTATTAGAACTAATAAATGAATTCAATAAAGTTGCAGAATACAAGATTAATATACAGATATCTGCTTTTTTATTCACTAATAAAAAACTATTAGAAAAAGTAAAAAAAAATCCCATTTAAATCATACCTCCCCCCCAAAAAAATACATAAAATAAACTTAAGCAGGTGAAAGACCTATATCCAGAAAAGTATGAAATACTGATGAAGGAAATTAAAGATGATACACAGAAATAGAAAGATATCCTGTGCTTCTGGAATGGAAGAATTAATATTTTTAAGGTGACCATACTACCCAAAGCAATCTACAGATTTAATGCAATCCTATCAAAATACCCATGACATTTTTCACAGAACTAGAATAAACAATCCTAAAATTTATATGGAACCACAAAAGACCCCAAATTGCCAAAGCAATCTTGAGAAAAAAGAACAAAGCTGGAGGTATCACTCTCTCAGACTTCAGACTATACTACAAAGTTACAGTAATCAAAACAGCATGGTACTGGCACAAAAACAGATACATAGATCAATGGAACAGAATAGAGAGCTTAGAAATAAACCCATGTACCTATGATCAATTTATTATGACAAAGGAGGCAATAATAAACAATGGAGAAAAGACATTCTCTTCAGTAAGTGGTGCTGGGAAAACTGGACAAGCTACACGTAAAACACCATATACAAAAATAAACTCAAAATGGATTAAAGAAACAAGTGTTAAGACCTGAAACCGTAAAACTAGAAAAGGACATAGGCAGAACACCATTTGACATAAGTCATATCAATATTTTTTTGATATGTTTCCTAAGGCAAAAGAAATAAAAGCAAAAATAAACAAATGGAACCTAATTAAACTTAAACACTCTTGCATAGCAAAAGAAACCATCTTCAAACAAAAAGAAAGCCTACAGAATGGGAGAAAATATTTCCAAACGACATGACTGACAAGGGATTAATATCGAAAATATATAAGCAGCTCATACAACTCAATATCAAAAAAAATGAACAAACCAATCAAAAATGGGCAGAAGACCTGAAGAGACATTTCTCCAAAGAGGACATGCAGAGGGCCAACAGGCACATGTAATGATGCTCAACGTCACTAATCATAAGGGAAATGCAAATCAAAACCACAATGAGATACCACTTCACATCTGTCAGAATGACTATCATCAAAAAAATAAATAAATAACAAATGTTGGCAAGGATGTGGAGAAAAGAGAACCCTTGTACACTGCTGGTAGGAATGTAAATTGGTGCAGCTCCTATGGATAATAGTATGGAGGTTCCTCAAAACACTAAAAATAGAACTACCATATGACCCAGCAATCCCACCCCTGGGTGTATTGGGGAAAAAAGGAAAATACTAATTTGAAAAGATACATGCACCCCAATATTCACAGCAGCACTATTTACAAAAGCCAAGATAGGGAAGCAACCAAAGTGTCCATCAACAGATGAACAGATAAAGAAGACATGGTGTACATACACACACATACACACACAGAGCTGTTAAAGAGAATGAAATTCTGCCATTTGCAGCCATGTGGATGGACCAAGAGAATATTATACTTAGTGAAATGACTCAGAAAGGGAAAGACAAATACTCCATGATGTTGTTTATATGTGGAATCTAAAAAATAAAACAAACAAATGTACCTAGCAAAACAGAAACAGACTCACAGATATAGAAAACAAAATAGTGGTTACCAGTGGGGAGAGGGAAGATGAGAGTGGCACGATAAGAGTATAGAATTAAGAGAGACAAACTACTATGTATAAAATAGATTAGCAACAAGGATATACTGTATAACACAAGAATAGTATGATTTTTTATGTTTTATCTCCTTTGTTAGATTCCCAGTTCCTTGCCTGCTGGATCGAAGTTCAATTAACATCACATCCATAACAGCACTTAGCATATTATTTTCAGATATATGTAACAAAATAGCATCTCACCAAACACTTGCTAACCCAATATGATCTAAATATAATATAGTACTAGCAATGTCTTTCTCTTCTTTAGCGATGGCAGTATGACTTAGTGGTTAAGCATGTAGATTTTGGAGCTCATGGCTACTTACTAGCTTCGTGGTCTTTGACAAGTTCCTGAACTTCTTTGTGCCTCAGAATCCTCACTGTAAATTGGTGACGATGTTTGTGGTAGGCAGAACATTGGCCCCCTGAAGATGTCCCTGCTCCAATTCCCAGAACCTGTGACTATCTTATGTGGCATGGCAAGGGGGAATTAAGGTTCTAATCAGTTCATCTTAAAATAGGGAAATTGCCCTGGAATATCTATGTGGGCCTGATGTAATGACGAGCATATTTAAAGTGGAGATGGGAAACAGAAGAGATAAGTCAGAGTGAGAAAGATTTGAAGATATTACTTTGAAAAAGGAAGGGGCCATGAGCTAAGGAATGCATGTGGCCTCTAGAAGCTGGAAAAAGCAAAGAAATGTATTTTTCCCTAGAGCCTCAAGAATGAACAAAGTCTTGCTGTCATCTTGATTGTAAGATCATAAATTTGTGTTGTTTTAAGCCACTGATTTTCTGGTAATTTGCTACAGCAGCAACAGGTAAATAATATACTACTAATGGGTACATCACAGGAATTCTGAGAGGAATAATATGTAAAAGCACACAGATCAGTGTTGGATCTACTATTATTATTATTGGGTGGCCCAGGATAAAAATGATATATGCTTCATGAAGGAAGTGAATCTTGTTGGACTGACATAATTTGGCTACAGAGAAGGTAATAAGGAAAATCCTAGGAATATGAACATACTTTGAGCAGTAAGGAGATTATAATGTTTCAAGAAATATGATAAATTTGGATAACTTTAATGAGGCCAATGAATGGAAGAGCTTGAAACACAAACAAAAAAATTAAAATTTAATATGGTGATAAACTGAAGGACAAAGGCTTTTGAGTACTGGAATGACATAGAAAAATGAAAAAGTTGTTGGAGTTGTTGGAGGAGAGAAAAGAGATCAAAATAAAACCATTTACGAGAGCGTTTCACTCTTGCAGGTAAAAAAAAACCCCAAAAAGCAGGTAGGTAATATGCTGATGAAGAAAGAGGAAATAGAAAAGTATATATTTAATTAAATCACATTCTTGATTACCAGACATTAGCAAACACTACATTCCAAGCCACCAGCATCTCTTGACTGGACTACTTTAATATCTTCCCAACTAGTCTTTCTACTTCTCCTCGTCTTCCTATCTTAGCTTGGTTTCCCTAGAAAGTAGAGGAAGGGCAAAAGTTTATACGTTTCTCTTGTGTTAGGAAGTGCAATCCCAAAAGAAACAAAAGGGAGGAATGGTAGGTCAGGCAGAGAAGAAAAAACCAATAACAGAGTGCATTACAATGCTGGCCATGGATTGATACCAAGCACAATGGATTGCTCACTCTTTCAAGACAGACATTTAAGAGACCACATGAGCTACTCTATCTCAAGACAATCTGTTTTGAGGAAGAGAGAGAGAAAAATCTGTCCATATGCTCTCTTCTCCTAATGGTCAAAGACTCAGCCTGGAGTATTAATTCCCCTACAACTCCAGATTGTGCTTGCATGGACACTAAAAAGATCTCATGCATCTCACACCTCAATGGCTTCAGCAAGGCCCCAGAATGGAAGGTGAGAGGCAGGAGACACAAGCATGAGGAGAAGCACTCTCAGGTCTTGCCCACATTAATTTGGAAGCCATGGTGACTGGGTGAAACTAGTCAAGGCCTCAGAGATAGGTGCAGCTGCCAGTACCTGATGAGGTGCATTTGAGGAGTGTGATACACCTCTCTGCAGTCTTTTCTTCACATAGCACGTGGTATGATCATTTTAGAAGCTAAATTCAGATTGTGTCCACCTCCAATAGCTCCCCAGTGCATTTAGAAGACAACTCAGACTCTACCATGACACTCAACCTCCCTCCAACCCCATCTCTTCTTTGTACACTTTGCACCAGTTGTGCTGGTCTTCTTGCTGCTAATCAAATATGCTAAGTTTCTTTTCCATCTCAGTGGCTGAACACTTAGGAAAAGTGTTCCCTGTCCTGGAAATATCCTTCTTTAAGATATTTAAATGTCACTCTCCCTCAGGTCATTTGATGTTTTCCCAAGTGTCATTTTTTGAAAGACGCCTTCTCTATCTCAATGTACCTTCCTCATCCCACAACATTTTATTTTCAATTACCTATCTTCAGCTTATGTTATAGTACTTGTCAGTCCCTAAAAGTTTATTATGTATGCATTTATTTACCATTCTATAGAGTCTACTTTTCTGCTAAAATATACACTCCCTAAGGTCAGGAAGTTTACTTGTCTTGTTCCCTATGATTTTACCAGCACCTGGAACATAGTAAGCACTCAAATATTTGCTGAATGAATGAATAAATGACTTTAGTTTTACCATAATACTGTTTCTGTAAATAATTCTGGTAGAAGAAAAGAAATTGTCATTTATTAAATGGTGACCATATAAATTATTATTTAAACTGGGACACTGAAGAGAATGTCAACATTTGCTGAGTACCTATTATGTAAATGATTATGTAATTCATTGTCCAAACTGGGAGAGCGCAAGGGGTGCTATTAATAATTACCCAGAATAGCAGGCATGGTTGCCCTTGTGTCCTAGGTACTCTGGTAGGTATTTAAATGTATCGTGGCTTTTCCTCCTGATGTACAAGATGTTTGGCTCTCTGTAAGATTACCCTGCTTTGTGCTCTTGACTTAGGAAAGACTTTTTTAAATTGAAGTATAGTTGATTTATATTAGTTTCAGGTGTACAACATAGTGATTCAATATTTTTATAGGAAAGATTTTTTTTTTGGCCGTGTTGGGTCTTCGTTGCTGCACGCGGGCTTTCTCTAGTTGTGGTGAGCCGGGGCTGCTCTTCATTGGGGTGCGTGGGCTTCTCATTGCAGTGGCTTCTCTTGTTGTAGAGCATGGGTTCTAGGCACTCAGGCTTCAGTAGTTGTGGCTCGCGGGCTCTAGAGCGCAGGCTCAGTAGTTGCGACGCATGGCCTTAGTTGCTCCATGGCATGTGGGATCTTCCCGGACCAGGGCTCAAACCCATGTTCCCTGCACTGGCAGGTGGATTCCTAACCACTGAGCCACCAGGGAAGCCCAGGAAAGACTATTTTAATTAACCTATGGCAGGAAACTTAGTCCCTGCTTAAGAGATACAAAGGGAGCACAGACTTCTCTTCATCTAAAACATTCATGCCATGCCAAGTTCTGAGTGAATGTTTATTCATTATCCTGTGGCCATCCTCTCCCCCATCAGTAAGATACTGAATACACTTAATAATTAATTTTGCAGGAATATAGATGCTACATATATATACTGAAAAGATGAACACTGAAATAAGCTCATGAGCAATTTTTCAGTCAAGTTGTCTAGTGTTATATTATCTTTATAATAGATAAAATACTGGATAGATAAGTGGAAATAAAATATTGGTTTCATTAAATTTATAACCTCTGTGTATTCATTGGTTAAAGTAAATCTGAGATAATATTTTTAAATTATAAAGCTAACATCTCTAGGAAGGCAAAAGGAAAGTGAAATGTAAAGTAAGATATATAGTATCTATATAAATCAATTTTTTAATAACTATGTTGATGACAGAAACAAAGAATATAGTTGAAGTTCTCATATTACCTCCAAACTTTATATAAATTTACTATTTCCAAAACTAAGGTGCATACATTGTTTAATATGGTACTCACCCCAAAAATACTAATGTTAGATAATGCTGGCATGGTAATTTTTATTTTATAGATGTGAGTGCTAAATCTCAAGGATAAGTAACGTGTCCAAAGTCACACAAGGCTTAATGTGGAACTTAAACCCAGGCTTCCTAAATTCATACTCTTTCTATTCCTTCAAGCAAGTCTTTTACTTTTAACTTTGGGAGTACTGAAAATTTGTAAAATCAAAATTGAGCCTCACTGCTTCTTGCTTATCATCTGGTTATGGTTTTCAGAAGAAACTGTCAAACTCAGAGGTAGTACAAGAACAACTGAACTTAAGATAACTGGAAAAAAATAATTTAAAAAAGAAATGATCAGATTCAATTGTCTTTGTAACAGTTAGAGTGGGGGAGGGGAAATAACTAAATCCAGTTCCTGTTTTAAGTTGTCATTTAAAAATTTGATTCCTCTTTCAAGTGATTAAATTAGTAAAAACCAGATCCTTTGCTCATTGCCTCAATTTTATTTTCATTAAAGAGAAATAAATTGAATAGTGATTTTTTTGGTTTCAAGAATATACCTACTCTAATAATATAAAATTCTCAATTCAAATCGTTGTGATAGTGGCTTGATGTGTTGATAGAACACATTCTAAGAACTCCTACACTGTCTAGTAGATGAAGTGCTCAGATGCACAACCCAGAAATTCCGTATCCACTTCTAACAAATTCTCATAGAAAATTCACATCTTTTCAGCTGAAAGGAAAACCTTTGTGCATGTCACTTGCACTCACAGTGATTGCCAGAAGTCTTGGATGTTTCTATTAATAAGGATCCCTGCTGTGGCTGCACTTCGTGATTTATCACCTTCACATCTAAGTGGGAGGAGGTCAGATCAGACAGAGCAAGCTATTCATTCAAAGGTGACATTTCTCCTTCCACAGCCAGCACTTTAAGACATAGTAATTCATACCCAATTAATGGCTGTCTTTTGTGTCATTATGATTTTCTTCATTGCGATTCATAATACAAACTGCTACTTTCTAATATAATTCTTCAAAAATATTACCATTAAGGTTAAGAGTGTGCCTCTGCAATCAGGAGCCCTGACTCCTTTCCCTTACTGAAGAAATCAGCTACGTCACGGTAGGCTTATCCTTTATTCAAAGGGTAAAGATCAAAAAATTCTATGATTTAAAATACTGTGCTACACATTACTGCCTTTCCAAACTCTAATTTATAGTCAATGACATTTGTTTACCTATTCTCTTTCATTAACATTTATGAAAGCACACAAATATTTCATAGCCCTAAAAGATGAAATACGTAGCAATGCTTTATTGACTTTTGTTATCTTTACAAGGCAGCTCAATAATAAAGAGTTAAGGTGTTTAGAATGTAACACTGAACCTAGTTTTACTGGTACTGTATTTCCTTATCTCTTAGACCTGAAATTTACAGCAATTGGAAACAAATTTATCCTCCACTGGGAATATTCATCTAGATCTCAGAGTTCAAATTTATAGTCTGCATGTTCTTTAAGTATCTCATCAATTTTTGGATGAGTTCAATGGAGAGCAGTATTTCTGTGAGAATATTAAATAATTAAGAATAAACATTGCACTCCCTTCTATATTCTAAGTCTATCCATTCTGGTTTCAGATTTTATTTTATCTTCAGTTACTACATTTTAATATATTCCTCTTAGTGTGTAATGTGTTTTCTCAGGGATACAGTTCCTCTTGGAAACTGTCATTTCACTCTAGAGACAAACTACAACTTGAAGTCACATGAAGACTAAGTACAAGCTAATGTGAAAACTCACTTATTTGTATAGAAAGCTCTAATATCACTGGACTTACATTAACACATGTCAACAGTAAATAAAAAGTAAAAATAAAAAATATTTTTATTACTGTCAAAAAACTCACTTATTTTTATTATCGTCTATAAACACTCAGAGCTGTATTAATAGATAGAGATCTGTCTGCCCAATCCTATGCTATGGTCACCAACCAATACCTCTACATTACACTTAGGGATCTCTTCAAAAAGCACTTCTTGCCTATATTATGTGATATTCAAGCTGTCTATAAAGAATTACAAGCTGTCTATAAAGATATTCAAACTGTCTATAAAGAATTACAAGGGTCTTGATTTTTTTAAAATTCAAGTTTTAGGTAAAATTAATGAATGGTAGAATATTCCATCATTAAATAAACTTTGCCCATGTTGTTAACTTTTGATGGCACCTATGAATTCTTCCCAACACAACCACCTGGAATGTAAACCAGTTGTCAGACATTTTATACAGACTAGATTGACATGGCCTGACATGATATAGCACTTTGGAGGGTCTTACACTTTCCTTCTGGAGATGCCCTGATTTTTAAGGAACCCAAAACGAATCCACAGCTTTCATAGAAATTTAACATCTCATGACTTCTCACATACCAGGTTGAGTATTGCAGATAAACGTCTTTAATACAATTACTGTCCTGTTAATAATGGTCTAGAAGGAGATCTCTTTTTTTGACCTTAATATAACTGCCTTACTGGATTAAAATTAAGCCCTACATTCATACTGACAAATGTACCAAAACATGTGGCAATAAACTTGTAGAGCAAGCCTCTTCCTGGCATCAAAAGATTGATTAATGAATGTACATTTGTTTTCAATTCAAATGAGTAGATTAATGTGTTTACATAAATATTTATGATACCATGTTTAATTGACCTTTAACTGGAAACTGTATTCACTTCTTGGTATTTTCAATTATTGCATTCATCCTTATAGTTTGTATATGAACATTTACCCTGGAATAATTACAGAATTACAGAAAAGCTGTAGAGTGTATAAAGAGTTCCAATATAATCTTTACAATTTCCCCTAATGTTAACATCTTAAACACCATAGCACATTTGTCAAAACTAAGAAACGAACATTGGTAAACTGCTATTAACTGAATTCCAGACTTTATGTAAATTTCATGTTTTTTTTCCTCTAATATATTTTTACTGCTTCAAGATCCAATTTAAGATTCCCTCACTGAATTCAGTTGTCATGTCTCCTTAGGATACTCTATACTATGACAGTTCTTCAGATTTTCTTTTTTTATGACCTTGACAGTTTTGAGTAGTACTAGTCACATGTTTTGTAGAATGTTCCATAATTTAGGTTTGTCTGATGCTTTTCTTAAGATAAGCTTGTGGTTATTGGTTTTATGAACAAATACCTCAGAGACAGAGTGCCTTTCTCATCCTAATATGTAAGGGGTGCATCATTTCAACTTGACATCGTTAGCGATGTTAACCTTGATCATTTGGCTAAGGTAGTGTTTGCCAGGATTCTCCACTGTAAATTGACTATCTTTCCTTATCCATACTTAATCAAATTGTTAAATGGGTACAATTACACTTATATTGTAATCTAAATTAGTTTTATCAATTTAGCTTCTTGGGTTTATTCATTGATTCTTTCATTCCATAAGTTTTAAGTCTAGCACATGTCAAGCCCTGTGCTAGGTGCTGGAGATGCAGAAAGAGAAGACAGTCTCTACCTGTAAGAAAATGATTACCTAGTATGGATAGATAGATATAAGTAAATGAACAATAATTCTACAGTGAATATGTTGCTGCTGTAAAGATGGAAAAGGGGATCTTGTGAGGCACAAAGCCAGGAGAGTTTAATTTCTCTGGCAGGCCATGGAAAACATCTTGGACAAAGTGACATATAGTCTTGAGTCTTAAGGAGGGCAATAACCAACAGAACAATGGAAAAGTAGAGATTTTTGGCAGTGACAAAAGTATGTAGGAAGGCACAATGGTATTCACAGAACAGGCCACTTCCAGGGAAATACAAACAGTTTTTGCATGTCAGAATATATACGGAGATTGCAAACAAGAGGGCTGAAGCTATTTGCCAAATCATGAATGGACCTATGCCATGTGAAGGAATTTGTGCTTTAATTCAAAAGCTAGGGAACTCTAAATAGGGGATCTGTATACTATATGATTTTTACTTTTTTTTTTTTACATTTTTAATTGAAGTACAGTTGATTTACAATGCTTTGCTAATTTCTGCTGTACAGCAAGGTGATTCAGTTATACGTATATATACATTCTTTTTCTTACTTTTAAGAGCAGTCTGGCACAGTGTCAAGACAGAGAGGCCAGGTAGAATGCGACTGAAGTACAGAGGGCCTGTGGAAATGGAGGGAAGTGAGTCATTTGCTAAATTGTTTAGAAGACAGAACTGATAAGACTTAGTGAACTGATTAAATTTCAGGAGTGAAGAACAGGTTTCTTTCTGGGAAAAGCTTGGATAAGAGGAGAATGAAATGAAGGTTGTTTCCGATAATGAAGCTGACTGTCAAACTTGTTCATGAATATGGCTCGTAGGTGATTGGAGATGAAGCTGTTTCCCAACTTATGAAAGGTATTTTGTTCTTGAAAACACTTTTAAGGCAAAGTATAGGAAGAAATTTTAAAAGTATTTGCCATTTAAATTGTTAGCTCACAAACAGTTGAACAGTTAAGAAAAGCAAACATGTATTCTTGATATTTCTGTAATTTAATCTTTAATCCTCTCCCAAAGAAAACTCAGAACAAAGCCAAGAGAAATCATCTAAAAGCATGCAAATGACATAAAAGATTATTTAAAGTATAAATTTCCAAACTACGTACACCCTTAGAGTTAAGGAGTAACACATAATTTGCTAGGTCCAGTGCAAACTGAAAATGCAGAACCCTTTTTCAAAAGGCAAGAAGTAAGTGCTAACAAATATCAGAAATGAAAAGAGGGGACATTACCTTACAGCCCATAAAAATTAAAAGGATAATAAAGGAATACTATGAACAACTCTGTGCCCACATATTTTATAACTTAGATTAAATGGACCAATTCTTTGAAAAACATTATCTTCCAAAACACACACAAGAAGAAATAAGACAATCTGAATAGGCCTATATCTACAAAAGAAATTGAATCAATAATTAATAACCTTTCACACAGAAATTACCAGGCCCAGATGAGTTCACTGGTGAATTCTACCAAACATTTAAGGAAGGAGTTATGCCAATTTTCTACAATCTCTTTCAGAAGACAGAAGCAGAGGTAATACTTCATTATATGAGGCTAACATTAATACCAATACCAGATAAAGACATTACAAGAAAACTACAAACCAGTATTGCTCAAGAACACAGACGCAAAAATGTTCAACAAATGTTAGCAAATCAGATCCAAAAAAAGTATAAAAAGATATACCACAATCAAGCAGGATTTATCCCAAGTATGCAAGGCCAGTTCAACACTGGAAAATCAATTAATGTAATCCATCAAATCAACCACTATAAAAAAATCACATGACTAAATCAATAGATTGATAGAAATATCTGACAAAATCCAAATACCCATTCACGATAAAAACTCTGTAAACTAGGTATAATGGTAATGCTCTTAATAAACACTACAAAAATCCTACAGCTAATTTCATACATAATGATGAGAAACTGGTGTTCCCTCTGAGATCAGACAGAAGGCAAGGATGTTCCCTATCATCACTCCTTTTCAACATTGTACTGGAAGTCCTTGCTAATGGAATAAGGAAAGAAAAGGTATATAGATCAGGATGCAATGTAAAACTATCTTTGTTTGCAAAAAACATGATCATCTACGTAGGCAATTTGAAAGAATCTCCTGGAACAAAAATCTCCTGGAACTAATAAGCAATTACAGCAAGGCTGCAGGATACAAGGTTGCAATATAAAAAAATCAACTGCTTTCCAATATAACAATAATGAAAAAGTAGAATTTGAAATTAAAAACACAACACCATTTACATTAGCACCCCAAAATGAAATACTTAGCTATAAATCTAACAAAATATGTAAAAGATCTATATGAGGAAAACTACCAAACTGCAGTGAATGATAAAGAAGAACTATATAAATGGAGAGATATTCCATGTTCATGGATAGGAAGACTCAATATTATCAAGATATCAGTTCTTGCCCACTTGATCTATGGATTTAATTTACCAATGGAGCAAAAACAGTCTCTTCAACAAACGATGCTGTCTTTGCCTGGCTTACTTCACTCAGTATGATAATCTCTAGGTCCATCCATGTTGCTAAAAATGGCATTAGTTCATTCCTTTTTTATGACTAACATTCCATTGTATATATATATATACACCATATGAACTTATTTATAAAACAGAAATAGACTCACAGACGTAGTAAACAAACTTATGGTTACCAAAGGGGAGGGGAAGAAAGATAAATTAGGAGTTTGGGATTAAAATATATACACTATTGTATAAAAAACAGATAACCAACAAGGACCTACTGTATAGCACAGGTAACTATACTCAATCTTGTCATGACCTATAATGGAAGAGAATGTGAAAAAAGAATATATATATAACTGAATCACTTGGCTGTATGCCTGAAACTAACAGAACATTGTAAATCAACTATATTTCAAAGAAGATTTTAAAAATTAAAATTAAAATAAATAAAAACAACAAATGATGCTGGAACAACTGGACATCCACGTGCAAAAAAATGAATCTATACACAGATCTTAAACCTTACCCAAATATTAACTCAAAATGGATCAAAGACCTACATGTAAAATGCAAAACTATAATACTCCTAGAAGAAAACCTGAGGAAACCTACATGACCTTGCGTATGGTGATGCCATTTTAAATACAACAACAAATGTACAATCTATGAATGAAATAATTGATAAGCTATACTTAATCAAAAACTTTTGCTCTGAGAAAGACAATGTCAAGAGAATGAGAAGACAAACCACAGACTGGGAAAAATATTTGTAAAAGATACATCTGATGAAAGACTGTTATCTAAAATATAAAAAGAACACTTAAAATTCAACAATAAGAAAACAAACAACCAAAACCTTGGACACCTCACCAAGAAAGACATACAGATGGCAAATAAGCATACGAAAAGATGTCCCACATCATATGACATCAGGAAAATGCAAATTAAAAGAACAATGAGATACCACTATACACCTATTAGAATGGCCAAAATCTGAATCACTGACAACACAAAATGCAGGTGTGGATGTGGAGCAATAGTAACTCTTATGCACTGCTGATAGGAATGCAAAATGGTACAGCCACTGTGGAAGACAGTTTGGTGGTTTCTTATAAAATGAAACATATTCTTACTATATGATCTAGTAGTCATTCTCCTTTGTATTTATCCAAAGGAGTTGAAAACTTATGTCCACACAAAAACCTGTACATGGATGTTTATAGCAGTTTTATTCGTAATTGCCAAAACCTGGAGGCAACCAAAATATCCTTCAGTATGTGAATGGGTAAAAAAAAACCCAAAAAACTGCAGTACCTGAAGACAGTGAAATATTATTGAGCACTAAAAAGAGATGTAAAGACAAGCCATGTAAAGACATGGAGGGACTTTAAATGCATACTGGAAGTAAAAGAAGCCAATCTGAAAAGGCTACATACTGTGTGACTCCAACTATTTGACCTTCTGGAAAAGGCAAAACTATGGAGACAATAAAAAGATCAGTGATTGCTAGAAGTTGGGTCAGGCGAGAGATGCATAACAGGCAGAGCACAGAGTATTTTAGGGCAGTGAAAACACTCTGTACAATACCATAATGATGTATATATATCATTATACATTTGTCCAAATCCATAGAATGTACGGCATCAAGAGTGAACCCTAAACTATGGACTTTGGTTGATTATGATATGTCAAAGTAGGTTCATCCTTGGTAACAAATGGTAACATCACTCTTGTGAGTTATGTTCATAATAGAGGTGCGGGGACCTCTCCCCCCAATTCGTGTATTGGGGCAGGGGATATATGGATATATGAGAAACCTCTGTACCTTCATCTCAATTTTGTTATGAACCTAAAACTACTCTAAAAAATAGTCTTCTGGTAGAAGTGCTGTTAAAGATACTAAACATAAAGCTTTCTCTTTTAGAAATAGTTTACTTATAAAAAGTAACTGGGGCAACAGTGATACATGAATAATAATGTAACTACAAATTACAAAAAATATTTTCATGCCACTATTTTATATAATTTGATAAATAATAATACATTGTTAATACATATGATATCTTTATTGATCATAAGATTTTTGTGCTTATATTTTTGCAAATTCATTTATTAGGTCATCACAATGTATACTTTCATACTTCATTATTCTTTGATAAAACTGAAAACAATGTCAGTCCCTCTTGGACAATACAGGATCACAATTAACTTCTGATAATTTTGAATTTTGAGAAATGTCTTCCTGCTGATAAAACTGTTAGTGGAGGTGTTAAGAGTACTCTATAAAGTTCAAAATGAGGATAAATTCTGAGTTATGATTTTGAAATATAAATTTTAGAACATCTAGAGGTGATGATTCAACATGCAAAAACTTTCTAAAAAGATTTAACTCTATATAAATCAGTACTGTGTAAGTTTTAATTTAACTTTAAGGGTAAATTTATACAACAGAATTTTAATGTTTCCTTGGGCATTTCCTATAAATTATGGAGGTTATACAAGAAACTAGATTGGATTTAAGATTTATACATAATTCAAAAACCCATTTATGTCATCTATCACTGTATCTTCAATTACAAGAAAAACTGGTTTAAAAATTGTCTTTCTCTTTAATTGGTTCATCTGAAGTTCATATGAAACTGTTCTTTTCCATTGGATATGATGATCTTTAATTTTAATTTGTATTTCTAAACCTGTGTATATTGGCTTTGCAATATTACATTAGAGATTCTAAACTTTTGTAAGAACTTTGATACCTCCCCGATAAGCTTAATTGCAATGTCCACTTATACAGTATTATAAAGTAAACTTTGTAATAATTTATTCACAAAGTTTACTGTCCAACCACCTGTTCCAGCTCTCAGGCCAGATGGTTAATATCTGTATAGATGTTGGTAGATATGAAACTGAGGAACGAAAAGGCAAGCTGGCCTCCCATTGTGGGTCTCAGCACCGCCTGCACATGGAGTCCTTTCCCTCTCTCACGGCTGCAGTCGGTGCCACCATCACTGTGTCTGCTGCAGCTGCCACTGTCACCACTGTTAATCTGGGCACAGTTTCCTGATTAAGGAGGGACCCACCTTGGGGTCCCACTGCATTCTGGACTGTTCTGAGATCTGAGATCACATGCATGGGAAAAACACTCAAGAAAGTTCTCTTTGAAAAGATTAATATGCTTATAAACTCCTAGCAAGACTGATAATAGGGAAGGATGAGAGGGAAAGAGAGAGAGATTCAGAACATAAATTACCAGTATCAAGAATAAAAAGGGGCATTATTATAGATTTTTAAATAATTAGAGCCAAACTTTATAGAATTAGTTCATGAATTTCCTTCAACAAATATAGAGCAATATGAACAACAACAACAGAGAGGGAGGAGTACAACTTTCAGAGTTGCCACATTAAATTTCCACTTTTTAACAAAAATAATTGTAAGACACAAAAAGAAACTAGAAAGTTTGATCCATTTATAGATAAAAGCAATCAGTAGAATCTATCCTCAAGGAAGCCCTAATGTTTGACTTAGTACACAACGATTTAAATCAAATATTATAAACATGTTCAAAGAAATAAAGGAAATCGTGACTTAAAAAACTAAAGGAAAACATGAGAATAATGTTTCACAAACTAGAGAACATCAATAAAAAGACTGAAATTATAAAATATAGGGAGTAACTGGGAGTAGGGAGTTTAGGTAAGGAGATGTGGCACAAAGATCATGGGTTTAGCAGTCTGCACTACAATGGAGAGAAGACACACTGAAGTCACATGATGAGGCCACACACAGGATTCAGATAGCAACTGACAGAATAAAGGGAATAAAACGAGGAAATACATAGTTTTCGCCTTAGGGAATATTACTATCGTAGAAGTTACAAATATCTACTGCACCACTACCAGTATGGACTTCTCTTCTGATTCTGCCAAGACCGTCTCCTTGGAAACGGCTTTCTTTTATGTGCTTTTATTTCTGCTTTTGTGATTTAGGTCATGCAATTAATCCTGCCTAGAAGGTAAGCAAATCATTGTCATTCCTCAAAATCTGTCTCAGTGCCATCTCCTAAAAACCTTTCCTAATATTTCAGCTGTAATGACCATATCTTATTTCCTAGGGCATAATTGATTCTACCAGATACTGTATTTCTACAACTGGGAATGATTTTGCCTATGAAAGGCCATTGGCAATGTGTGGAGACGTCTGACAATGTCTTCAGAATGGAAAACAGTGCTACTGGCAGCTAGTGGGTAGAGGGGCCACAGATGCTGTTGAACTTCATACAATGCATAAGACAGCCTGTCAAAACAAAGAATTATCCAAAAATTTTATTAGTGGTGATGTTGACAAAATCTGGTTTAGGTACATACTATAACATAGGGGAACACTTCATACAAATCTTGAATAAAGTATTTCTCACAATATCAAGCATCCACATTGAGTTATTATAATTCCAACTAAAAGTATAAATATGAAAACTATGAGGTCATGGGCAAAATCCTAAATTCAAGAACACTATAACATAGGTGTGACAGTTTATGTCCTCTGTGAAGCAGATGCCAAGATACGATTGGACATACAAGATATTTACAGAGAAAAATGCTAATTAAGACTAAAAGGGAGGGCTTCCCTGGTGGCGCAGTGGTTGAGAATCTGCCTGCCAATGCAGGCGACACGGGTTCGAGCCCTGGTCTGGGAAGATCCCACATGCCGCGTAGTAACTAAGCCCGTGAGCCACAATTACTGAGCCTGCGCGTCTGAAGCCTGTGCTCCACAACAAGAGAGGCCGCGATAGTGAGAGGCCCGCGCACCGTGATGAAGAGTGGCACCCGCTTGCCACAACTGGAGAAAGCCCTCGCGCAGAAACGAAGACCCAACACAGCCATAAATAAATAAATAAATAGATAGATAGATAAATAGATAAATAGATAAATAAATAAATAAATAAATAAATAAATAGAATACCATCAAGCTTTCATCATCATAAAAAAATACTAAAAAAAAAAAAAGACTAAAACGAAAGGGGCAGAAGTAATGGGGAGCCTTTCAGTCCTTGATGCAGTCCTCTTACCTATGACAGAGATAGGGAAGAAAGGACGGGGTAGACAAAGCCTCAGACTGAGGCATAATTCTGGGAAGTCTCAGTCAGGCTGATGGTAAGTGTTTGGAGCAAAAATACAAATTAGAAGAATCTCTTGTTGAGCAGGATGCCTTAGCTCTAGTACCCCTGCTGTGGGCAGTCAATGGCTGGGAAGAGTCCAGGGGAAGCATGGTCCTGGCATCGACACTACCCACTACTAATGGATCCAAAGGTGTGGCAGCTGCAGGCTGTCAGTGAAGCATGCTTCCAGAACCAAATTTTCTCACATAGATATCTGAGCAATATACCTCCATGACCACCACCATAGTTATCTGAAATCATTCAATATGAAATCATTTTTTTTCCTTGTTTGTCTACTACCTTCAATAACACAGTTAAAGGAATATTATCTAATAGCAAAATAAAAAGAGGTTGCTATATTTATGAAACCAGCTGTGTCATTCACTTTGGGGCTTGAAGGCTCAATGTAATCATATTTCTAAGTTAACAAATGCACGTATTCAAGGCATATGAGTTCTGCAGTTCACCTGTTATAAAAATAAGTTAGACTTTTTCATATGTTTATGTTTCAAAGAAATACTCCCTGGAAACACAGCTAGGTGTTTTCAGTTAAATAACTTGAAATAAAGTAAAAAAGAATTTGTGTATTTACAACAATTTTTAGATAAATAAAAGTAAAAATATGCCAAATACATTTTAAAAGCAGTCTAGAAAAGACTGTTATGCTCAAAATAAAATTTTGCATATACACCTACATTTTTATGTTTCAGCTAAAATCTAAACAATGTTTAAAGATACTTTACTCAACCTATCTCAAAGCAACTTCATCACTGTATATGATTTTAAACAGCCCTATATTCTAGTTTCTTTATTTACATAGTCAATGCACCAGGTTATTCATTCAGGCTCCTTTGATTCCTCCCATTTTCTCTCCTCCATATTCAGTATGTTACCGAAACCTAAAGATCCCACCTCTTAAATGCTCATAAAGCCATTTCTTCCTTTCTTTTCCTCTTGTCCCTATTCTGGTCCAGGACTTCTTTACCATTTCTACTTATTTAGCATAAAATATTAATTTCCCACTTCAAGTAGTTTCTTCTACATTTCTTTCATTCTTTGCACTGTTGCCAAAATAATCTTCTGAAAGCATATCCCATCCAAGTACCCTTCAGGGAATCCTTTGCTGTCCTACAGCCATTAGCCAGCCCTACGTGGATGAATTCCAAGTTGATATCTCCAGCTCCATCCTTTTCCTTTAATTTCTGCATCATATATCCACTACCTACTCAGAACTCTATCTTGATATCTCACACACATCCTTAACTTCACATGTCCTAAGTAAACCCTTTATTTCCCCCATAAACCTCTTCCTCTCCCAGTCTTCTCTCTCTTTCATAAATGAAAACTTCATCCTTTAAATTACTGACTTCTTTCTTCTCATTTTATCATATCCAGTCCATAAGCAAATGCTGTTGAATTTACCTTCAAAATATATCAATTTTACGCATTCAAAAAATATGTATTAAGCCACTAATATGTAGTAGGTAGTGTTTTAAGTGTATGGGAAACTGTCAAAAGTCCCTGTCCTCCTGCAGCTTACATTAGACTCTGAGGAAAAGTCCACAGAGAGAGCAATGTAAACACAACTTTGAAAGTACTTGTTATCCCTCAAACTAATGGCACAGCTTCTTCCCTACTTGCCAACCCCCATCCCTGTCTAGGACACCCAGCCCCAGATTCCATCACTTTGATATTAGAGGCTAAAGGTTATTGATTGCTCATGGAAGTTTCAGAAGTTTAGACTTATTCTGATACACAATGAGTATCTAGATCTCCCTCATGAGCCCAGAAAAAACCATGAGGGGCAGAGAAAGGCTACTGTTAGGCTAAGTTGTTGGGTAATAGTCAATGGTGAAATTCAAAATCATGTTTGTAGAGAAAAGAACATAGTTGAAATAATATGAATATTAAGTATCAGATTGAAAGGTGAGAAAAGGCTTTAAACCGAAGTTACGAATAAGAAGAGTGTGGTGCAATGGAAAGGGCAAAATTTTATGTTGCAGTCTGTGTGAGTCTGGGTTCGAATCCATCTTTTATTCAAATAATAGTAATTGAACCCCTTTTATATGCCAAGAACTTGCCCAGGCACTTGGTATATCATAATGAACAAGTACACTCTCCCTAATCTCATGAAACTTATATTTTAGTAGGGAGAGAAAGACATTAAAAACCATTATCAAATAAACAATAATATAATAATAGATGTGGGGAAGAGGAAGAAATATAAAGCACAGTCATAGGGTAGAAAGTGATAGGGGAAGGTGCTATTTTAAGTAGGATGGGCAGTGACCTCTCTGATAGGATAACATTAAGTTGACCAAAACAGAAGGTACAGGAGGTGCAAACACACTGAGATGGACACATCCTTGCTTTAGCAAGGAATAGCAAGAAAGCAGTTGTGACTGGAGATTATAAAATACATAGGAAAATGGCAGATGAGAACAGAGAGTTAAATCATTCAGGTCAAATGATTCAGGGCTTACATAATCATGGTAAAGAATACGGATTTTACTCTTAGAGAGATGGGAAGCCACTGGAAGTTCTTGAGGCTAATTTAATTATACTTTAAAAGAACCACACTTGTTTCTTTGTTGATAACAGACTTTGGGGCAGAAGCAAGAGTGATGTTACAGAAATCTAAACTCTTACTTCCTTCACTTTTCTTTTGCTCTAAATAATTACAACATAAAACTTCCCAGAATGAGTAGACTGAGATTAGAGGTACTTTTTTGTTATTGACAGATTAGAAGCTGACTCCTTTGATTCTCTAGAATGTTAATATTCTTATTCCCTTTGTCCACTGTAACATTTCTTATGACTTAGAGTAAATATCTTTTGTGGGCTTTCATAAAGTACGTGTAATATAGTGAATATCTGATACTTATTCTCTTACCCCCAGAGGCTAGTAAAGTGCTAACTACTAATTTTTACTTTCTAGAATAAATGATTTAAGGATAAGCTTAATTATTTGTAGAATAGGCCAATACAGTAGTAGTAGTAATTATATTAATAATAACTATATATCATTTTTGCTAACCACTTACAATTGCTGGGCAAGATGCTAACACTATATATACTTATGTATTTATATTTATACAAGGTTTCATTTTTATTGCCACAAAGTCTCTAAGAAATAGGTGCATTTATTATTATCATTTTACTGAGATGAAATAGGGGTTTAATGGTGCTTACATAACTAGCCCAAGGCCACAGGTAGAGAAAGTGGTGGACAATTAACTGTGTCCAGCAGTCTGAATCTAAAGCCAGTAGGCTTTAGCTATCCCTGGCTTGAAAGAAGCAGCATGGCTTGAGATCATTCCTAAAATAGGTTATGCTCCATATCTGGTAATATGGTGGAACTGGTGTCTAGAGAAACCCTCTTAGTGTAGAGCACCTAAAAATTCTAGATAAAACATAACATGCATATTTTAAAATGCATGGTTGATCAAATAGAAAAGGGAAATTCTCAGATGCAGAAATGATGAGAAAACATTAATTCAGTGAGACAAGAAGATGCTAAAATCTATATTTGCCAGAGGTACATTTTCATTCACCTTTGATGGTATAGGATATGGCTTTAAAGGTTAAAGATATACTGGACATATGACAAAGTCTTAAAGCAGCTCAAAATGGGAAGTCAAATTAAAGACCAATACAGGACTTCAGGACTCCAACCAGGTGAATACACTGATACACTAAAGACAAAGGGTTAAGGTCATTTCCTGTCACATCACTGTCTCTGTTTGGAAGAGAATAAGAAGAAAAGTTTCCTATAAGAATTCATAACCACAAATCTGCCTTTAAAGAGTTGGGATAGGAATTCATACTACCTCTATGGTCTAAAACCATAGTTGACAAAGTTTTTCTGCAAATGGCCAGATAGTAAATACTTGAGAGTTTGTGAACCATATGGTCTTTGTTGGAGCCACTCAATTCTGCCATTGTAGTAGAAAAAGCAGCCAAGAACAAAACATAATTGTGGCTGTATTCCAATAAAACTTTATTCATAAAAGCAGGCAGCAGGCTCAATCTGTGCTGAAGGCTGTAGTTTGCTGATCCCTGGTCAAAAGTACCTTAAGTAAAAAATCAGTTTTAAGTGGCCCCATGCTGGTAATGATACAGGGACCTGGCAGAAGAAAACACAAAACACTTTTGGAGAAAATACTTCAAACCCAGGCTTCAAAGAATTCCCATAAATAATGTTCCAAGGAACAGGAGTTCAACAGGACAAGAACAACCAGGAGCAAAAGTCAACAAAAACCAACACATTACAGTTAATATGTGCAAAAAGGGCAAGTAATGGAATTATAATCTAAGAATGCTTACTTACTTAAAAGAGTAACAGCATGTAATAAAAGTATGCTGAAATAAAGAGGCTATGAAAATGACCAAGTAGTTTGAAAAACAAGTAATAAAATAATCACAAATAAAAGATATGCTTCAGGGACCTCCCTGGCAGTCCAGTGGTTAAGACTCTGTGCTCCCAATGCAGGGGTGTGGGTTCAATTCCTGGTCAGGGAACTAAGATCCCACATGCCGTGTGGGGCAGCCAAAAGAAAAAATAAATAAAGATATGCTGCAAATTAGAAATTCAGTGAGAATGTTAAACAGCTGATTCGATACAGTAGAAGAGAGAACTAATGAATTGAAGTACTGATCTGTAGAAATCATTCACAGTGTGACACAGACATGAATGCATGACAAGGAGAAAAAGAACGAGAAGTTCTAATATCTCTAATCAGTATTCTGAGAATGAGGGAAAGCAGTTTCAGAAGAGGAATGACTAAAAATTTTTCACTATTCATAAAAGATACCAGGTCTCAGATTCAGAAAGTCATGTGAATTTTTAGAAGTAGAATTTTTTCAAAAATCACATCTAGAAGCAGAACACCAAAAACAAAGGAATATATTAAATTTTCTCAAAGTGCTAAGATAAAATATCTGTCATCCTAGAACTGTACACTGTGAAAAGCATCATTTCATAATAATGGTGAACTAAGGACATTTGCAGATACCCACAATTTGAGACAGCTGACCAACTACATATTCTCATTAACAGAACTTCTAAAGAACATACTTCATAAAGAATTTATTGAGCCCAAAAATCTGCGAAGCAGTACATATATGTGTATGGATTTAAGCCATTATTGACTGTACAGGCATACCTCTCAGTTTATTGTGCTTTGCTGCACTTCACAGATACTGAATTTTGGTTTTTTTTTTTACAAACTGAAGATCTGTGGCAGCCCTGCATTGAGCAAGTCCATTGGCACCATTTTTCCAACCCCATTACTTTTTGTTTTTTTGGAGGTTTTTTTGGGCTGCATTGGGTCTTCATTGCTGTGTGCAGGCTTTCTCTAGTTGCAGTGAGCAGGGGCTACTCTTCGTTGCAGTGCAAGGGCTTCTCATTGCGGCGGTTTCTCTTGTTGCGGAGCACGGGCTCTAGGCATGTGGGCTTCAGTAGTTGCAATGTGCGGGCTCAGTAGTTGCGGCACGCAGGCCCTAGAGGGCTCAGGCTTCAGTAGTCGCAGCGTGTGGGCTCAGTAGTTGCAGCATGCGGGCTCTAGGGCATGCAGGCTTCAGTAGTTGTGGTGCACGGGCTTAGTTGCTCCACAGCATGTGGGATCTTGCCGGACCAGGGATCGAACCCACGTCCCCTGCATTGATAGGCATATTCTTAACCACTGTGCCACCAGGGAAGTCCCCCAACAGCATTACTTTTTAATTAAGACATGTACATTGTTTTTTTAGACATAACACTGTTGCACACTTCAAACTACAGTGTAGTATAAACATAACTTTTATATGCACTGGGAAACCAAAAAATTCCTGTCACTTGTTTTATTTCAATATTTGCTTTATTTTGGTAATCTGGAACTGAACTTGCAATATCACCAGGGGTATGCCTCTCTAAAGAATTAGTAAGAATATCTAACATTTAGGGAATAAAAATGTAAAAATTAAATATGATAAATAATATCAAATAAGTTGGGAAGGTGTAATTTGATTTAAAGCAGTCTAAGGCACTTGTATTTTGCGGAAGGAAGCAACAGTAATTAACTTTAGAATTTGTAAATTTAAATATTTCTGATAAAATATCTATCATAACCACTAAATAGCTAAGAAGTATAAAACTACCAAACTAGAAGATCAAAAAAATTAACTGAATGAAATTTGGGGAGATTTAGAGGATTACAAGTAAAGTACATTTACACAAAGGCAGGAATAAACATGTGTCAAACATAAGAACACCCAGTAATATTCACTGGATAGTCATTTCAGAAATATCAATGTAGCTGAATTTCTACTAGATAAAAAAGAAACTAGATGTAATTTTGCATTTCATATCCAAAGAATAGTGATACAAGCCTGAATTGCTGTTCATCATTATGTGGACTTTGCTAACTCAAAAGTATCAGTCAACAAACGTAAATGTTGTGAAATCCAATCTTCTAATTCACTGAGCTTCCAGGAAGGATTGCAGAAATCCAGCCTCACAGGAGGCCAATTATAGCAATGTAGCCTCCAGGCTCACATAATCACAACATCCGTAAAAGTCCCCTTCATGGATGGTTTACAGTAGATTTTATTACAGCTTTCATGTTGTACCAGAGGTTTTAGCACATACTGTGCTAATAGTATCAGCAAACAACCAATTAAAAACCAGATAATCAAAATTACTACTTTTACCTGGAAATAATTTATGAAGTTTAACTTGTTTTAACCTGATACTAATCATTTATTATTTAAAGTACTTAAAAGCTAATTATCCACTAACTTTACATATTTTGGAACACAAAAAATACTCAATTATAGTATTCTAATTTATTATTCTAATACAAACTTGTCATACTGTTAAGATAGTGATAAGATAGAAACATGTCTAACACAAAATTACAAACATGTCAAACAAACAAAACATCTGGTGGCAGACCTTAAAGGTTTAATTGCTGTTTGTGAAACCTGAGGAAAAATTCAATCACATCAAACACTGTTTAAGACTTGTATACTCAATTTTTTAAAAGTAAACCCATTTCTAAATACAAAAGTTGCCCTGGGGGCTTCCGTGGTGGCGCAGTGGTTGAGAATCTGCCTGCCAATGCAGGGGACACGGGTTCGAGCCCTGGTCTGGGAAGATCCCACATGCCGCGGAGCAACTAGGCCCATGAGCCGCAATTACTGAGCCTGCGCATCTGGAGCCTGTGCTCCACAACAAGAGAGGTCGCGATAATGAGAGGCCCGTGCACCGCGATGAAGAGTGGCCCCCACTTGCCGCAACTAGAGAAAGCTCTCGCACAGAAACGAAGACCCAACACAGCCATAAAAAAAAAAAAAAAAGTTGCCCTGGGTGTTCATTAATGAAATGTATTTCATTATTGGTTAAACAAGATATTAAAAAAACAGTATTTTTTTCATGGAAAAGGGAAGTCCCAAATCTGCTAATCTAAAGTTGAAAAAGATATAATGCCTTTGAACATTACAATTTTGGTCAATATATCACATACTTGCAGATGGAATGACTTATATAGAAACACTTTCTTAGAGCTTATTTCACAAAGAGGCTTTTAGCATGGAATTTTTTTTATAAGGGGCATTTATCTCATTGTATATAAAAAGTGTGTCCTTGAGAAGGCTATATTAACATGTGCATGAAAGAGTTGCAAATGACAAATTTTAAAAGCCTCTTATTCTTTTTACAACAGCCTTCAAACCTTTCTCTCTTTTTATATTACAATTGTATTTCTAACTAAATTGGTTTGTATTTCATCCCAACCCCTTGTTCAAAATTCTTTATTGTGTCCCTATCATCGACCAAAAAAAAAAAAAATCAAAAAGAAAGTTTTGTATGACAGATAAGGCCATTCTGAATTGTTTTAATACTTTCCTATACAACTATTTTTTTCAAAACAAACTATGCTCCTACCCTACAGGCAACCAAATCATCTCACAGGCAGACATACACTCATGCTGTTCTCTCTGCCTCAGATGCCTTCTCCCATCTCTGTCCTCATCTACCTTACAGACTTTATTCAACTTTCAGGTCTCAGCTAAAATGGCACTTCTTGGGGTAATTTTTGGCTGCCTATATCTCCATTAGATTGAGTTAGATGCTTCCTCCTTTGTGCTCATAGAAATTAAAAATACTTTTTACAATGCATTGTTAGGTGTGTATGTGTATGTACGTATGTATGTATAGTATATACATAATACATGCACAGGTGTACCTGTATATGTATATACACATATATACACAGATATCTATATAGTGTATGTGTACATATACTTTTTATATAAATAAAACCTAACATATAGCATAGTGTCTGAAAACAGTTACTCAAAAAGTGAAGTAGATAGATTAATAAAGCCTGTTAGCTCTTCCAATTTAGTTTATCAATAAACAATCAGTTTTTACCACCTTGATTTACCTGTAGAACATAATTTTCCTTAATGATTATAGCAATATTTGTGGCTGGTCATTAAATATTGTTCCTGCCTTTCCAGAAGAAAAGATATTTCAGTAATTGCTTTAGTTTTTCTCACAGCTCTTCTCTACTGCTCATTTTATCAGGATTTAAAGATGATATATTTTATAAAAACATGTCAGTTGGAAAGATAACATAAAATTTGCTTTGTGGAGTAGTTACAATAAGACTATGATTAGTAAAAGAGGAGATCAGACAGATTTTGCAAAACTCTTAAAAGAATTTAAACTGTATGATCAGTGAGTTATTCATTATATTGCTAAATATTTTCCTCCCTTTACTATTTTAATTCCTTCCAATCAAAAATCAGAAAAATATAGATTAAATCCTGCAATTCTTCCTTTTAAATACATAAGTACTAATTTATTGTTCTAAGAGATTTATCAATAATTCACTACAACAGGATTATTCAATCCTAACTTAAATCTCAGAAGTTGAATGATTCACACTAAGGCAGAAAGATTATGTCAGTATTTGACAACATGGTTGTCTCTTATTAAATATCAATGAGGGACTTCCCTGGTGGTGCAGTGGTTAAGAATCCGCCTGCCAATGCAGGCGACACCGGTTCAAGCCCTGGTCCAGGAAGACTGCACACGCTGCAGAGCATCTAAGCCCGTGCACCACAACTACTGAAGCCTGCGGGCCTAGAGCCCATGCTCTGCAACAAAAGAAGGCACCACAATGAGAAGCCTGCACACCACAACGAAGACTAGCCCCTGCTCGCCGCAACTAGAGAAAACCCGCATGCAGCAATGAAGACCCAATGCAGACAAAAATAAATAAATAAATAAATTTACTTTAAAAATAGCAATGGAAGTTAAATAAATAATATTTACAAATAAACCCTGCTATACAAATGGATAAATAAGAAAAGGGAATGAAATTATAATGATCTTAGGCAGACTGTCATGTAAAGATCATAAAGAGAATCAGATCAATATTCTGAATTATTAAAATCTAAATCTTGATTTCATTATAATTTTGAGTAACTATGGGTGAACAAATATAGTAAACTAATAGATCATAATACTTAGAAGAAACTTTAAGATGTCAATTTACTCTACTTCAGCCTTCTGGCAAATATGTTATTTCTAATGAAGCAACTAAATTTCAGAAAATTTAAGTGAATTTCCCTGGTTATATAGTTCACTAACTCTTAAGGTAGGAAAAACTATAAAAATAGGCCAAGGATTTCAAGAGGTTAATATGTCACACCCTAACATAGGGAGAAATGGTTTGAAAGTATATAACAGTATGAAAACTCTAAGACTTGCCCAGCCTTGGCATGTGTTAGTGAGACATACCAGTCAACAGCAATGTGAATAGCACTTTTCATCAGTCCCAAAGGTAACCAGCTACCTATGAAGAACTGCAAATTATACTAGCTCATAGCTAACAAATGCTTTCACTACTTAAAAGTTGCTTAGGCTAATGGAAAATTTAAATATATATGGTTTGTATAATTTCTAGAGAAAGAACTTCAGCTATTGCCAACTTAAACTTTGTTTTTCAACTACGTTTTTTTGGTTTATTTTAGTAACACATCCTGTCATTAAGTGAGAATACTACATATTTCACCTGCTTCAAGTCTCCTGAAGAAAGACTGGTTCCCTTGAGTAGTTTCATACAAGTGCATAGCAGCAGTCTTCCATTTTATCCCCAAACTGGTTATGACTCTATAGTCTGTCCCTTTTAACCTATATACCCCAAACATGTATGACACTATAAGGAAATAAATCCCATTTTCCTTACAAAGAGGCCAGAACCTGAGCAACTTAACTGAATAATGATAATCATCTGAGCTTGAGTTCCCATCTCGAAGAATAAACAGAGATTACTTTTTATCCTAGACAGAAATCTAAACAGTTTGACTTTGCAATGATCTAGCAAAACATATTCTAACCACTGGGTATGCACACTGTCTATTCAGTGATACTAGACCCTGAATAAATAGTTAAAAGTTAAAAAAAATACAACTACTTATATGTGGAAGGACAATGAATTTTAAAAGAAGGTTTATGCAGTCCCATGCCCCTTGACCTTCTCTTATTACTACTGCCCGGCGAACCTTTTCAAGATGAATGGTGTATATCTTTATCTATGACAGTCCATTTAGCAATCACAATATTTCCTTTAAGTTAGATAAATTGTCCAGTCATTTAACAAGAAGAAAGGCCAACATCAACTGCAGCAAAGGTCACTCAATCTAGTTTTGTTCTATATTAAATTGTCATCAGATCTGAACAGCAATTTCGTCAATAGCACATCTAACTAGAATGTTCCAAAACTTAGAAACCAACTGCCTGCCACTATGGGAAAAACGAAGTAGGTAAATAAGACACAACTTTCCAAGGCAAACTCAAGGGTATTGAACCCAAGATCATTCTCTCGCCAAGAGTCTCATTTATCATTTAAAATGAATATGACTTTTAGAAATAACTCTATTGGTTCAATGTTTGTCCTTCTAGAGATTACACAAGTGAATGTCATGTGAACTTTTTATAAGATTGGCTTACTCTGCCAAACTAGCCAAGCAACGAATATATGAAAGAAGCAAAGTATATTATGATATTATGACCTGAATCTAATCATGAGGAACCTGTTACACAGATCTAGAATGGGGGTGATCTACGGGACAAGTGACCTGAACTCTTCCAGAGATTAACTGCCATGAAGAACAGAGGGAGGGAGAAGGACTCAGAATGGAGAAGAATAAAGAGCTCAGCCAATGCAATGAGTGGGGCTTGGCTTATCCAGGATTAAAAAACAACCAGGTAGTGAAAAGGATGTTCAAGAGAAACTGGGTAAATTTTAAAATGTGGGAAATTTGAAAACTATTATTTACTGTATTAAGTATGATAATGTTGATGTAGCTCTGTAGGAGCAGGTCTTTGTTTCTGGGAAACGCATACTGAAACATTTAGGGGAAGTGTCATGTTTGTAGACAGCTTTTGATGACTTGGCAAAGTGGAAGAGTGTGTGTGTGTGTCTCTGTGTGTAGACTGAGCAATTGTGGGAAGAGATAAAGAGTTCCATGAATATAGGAAAAGAGTGTACAGAGGTCCATTGCATATTATTTCAACTTTTCCATGGGTTTAAGACATTTTAACTGTTTTAAATCAGATGTTATTCATCTGCTCAGAAATCTATACTGGTATGCCATTTTATTTGGAATTAGGCCATTCTTCAGAGGCGCCTACAAAGCCCAACATGATCTAATTCCTCATAATCTCTCTGATCTCTTTGTTCATAATTCTCCCCATTTTGTTCATTCATTTCAGCCACTCTGGCATTTTTGTTGCTTCTCAAACATATCAGGCTTTCCTTTGAACTGGCCTGTTCCCTCAGCCTGAAACACTGTTCCTCCAGACATATTAATTCCTTATTTAAAGGCACTTCAATGAGACCTAGTCTAACCAACTTATTTAAAATTGTAACTCAGCTGCAACACACTGTTAACCTGTACATTTTCTTTTTTATATCACTTCTCAAATTATTACATATTTGATTACATAGTAGTTTCACTTTTACTGTATGCATTATCCCAAAGTAAGCTCCAAGATGGATGGACTTTAGGGTTTTATGCTCATTGAAAAACCTAGGAGAGTTCCTGGCACATAAAAGATTCTTCATTAATTCTTGTTCAAAATTTGATGAAAGAAGAAAAGCTTTATTGCTTTCTGTTTAGTTAGAAAATTAAAGATTTTAGTGCAATTTTGTGGTGCAACACAATGGGTTGGGGAAGATAAAAGCACAAGGAGGAAACAGCTCAGCACAGAGACATAGAAGTTTGGGAGGAGTTCTAAGGAATAAAGAGTTGGAATGAGAGATGACCTCAAGATATCCTAGATATCTGCTCACTTTTACAATATGAATGAGGAGCTGAAAAGGGAGTGAAATGAATATATTGTCTATCCTCTAAATATTTTGTAATGTGAGAAAGATCATTAACAATCAAAGGATTTAGAATAAATATAATCCAGTGAGACCCCCATGAAGTATCTGATAAGTAACGTGCAAGAAGTATTTAATCAGAATTTGAGTAAGAAGACTACACTTGTCAAGCTATTTACTATCCTAATGACTGTACTTATGTTGAGATTGTGTATGACCTGCCTTCAAAGCTCATTTGCAAAAGAGCCTGGGCTACTTCCAATGCTTGTTGTCCTATAATATATTAAGGACATTGGCAAATGGAACCATATGCTTGTCATGAGGCAAAACCACCTACTAAGTTTTCCATATTTCAAATACTAACATCACCAGCGCAATCATAAACCAGCTTAACACCATAGGAAACAAACAAACAATGGCATGTAATTCATATTTGTGGCAACATGGAATCATTTAAACTGTCAGAGAGTGGAGAGGTGAATAGGAATCTTCAGGTTGGAAGGCATGACATTCAAAGCTTCTTTTCAGTATATGCATTACATTGTCACTCTTCTCTTTCTGGATACTTAGCTGGGACTTATTTAGGAAATTAGTGATGGGTATGATCAAACGTGATCTCCAACTCTTAGAGATTCTGAGCATAGAAATAGACTTCTTGAACAAGGACACTGAGACCATGGTTTTATTTCAAAAGTGTTGGGAGATTTTCCATGTGTTTAATGTACATCTTAGGTTTTTAAAAGAAAAGATAAAATTAAGGACAACTTATTATGCATCATTAACTTATAATATAGAATAATTTGCCTTTGAAGCCTTATTTTAAAAAGTAATATTTAAATGAAAAATACATTTTGAATTACAATCACTTGGCTTACGAATTTTCTGGAACACAATCAACCTCAACATCCCAAGCATCACAATCCTTTATGCTTTCAAACACATGGCCTATCGTAATACATTTAACAGATTTTAAGATAATCATTTGCAAAGCAAGCTAGTCCATAAAATTCATTCCAAATATATTTGTAACCAAACAAGAGTTAATTATTAAACAATCAATTGTGGTGGTCCTTTGGTTGAGACTTAAGTGAGTCCATAAGGTTATCACTGCATTGCCATTTAACATTAGCGTGTGATGATAAATGAGTTTAACTAGACATATATTTTTCTTGTTCAGGATCTATTCCCCAAGAAATGGTCAGCAGGGAAACACTTTTATAAGTAAAATTCTTTTGAGTATGTTTAGCTAGAAACACTTCTGCTATTTATATCTAAGGCATTTACCACTCCACATGTAATCCTGTCTCACCTGTTTTATTAATTTTGGCAAATAGCTCTTGAATCCCTACTATTTATAAAGTACTACATGTAGTTTTTCTATTTATTTATGTAAAATAAATATTTCTATTTATTTATATCCAGTTCATTTACTTATACCCAATAAATAGTTGCAAATTTAGTTTTATTCACCAGTAGTTTAATTCTTAATGAGAAATATTTCAATGAATCCTAACTTTAATCTAAAAGCATTTTTATGATTACTTGCAATATATAGCAATTATTAATTTCAAGCATCTTAAAAGTTAAATAATGTAAACAAGCAACAGTTTTGAAAACTGGATTTCATTTATATTATTCTAATCTTAATTTGTAATTCCTTGTCACTATTGCATTTCATGCTAATACGAAATACTGAGATATGTCTAAAGATGTATGTTAGAAGTTGACTGTCAACTGTTGTGACTGAAACATTCATACCACTACTCCACATGTGTTTGTTCTTCTTTCACATATTGAACTGACAATTCTGTGATCTTTATGTATATTTAAAAGACTTAAAAAATACTTGAAGAAAAAAATAACATTAAATTGTTATAATGAATACTTCTATAAAATTATTTTATTATCAGTCACTTATCTGAATTATATTTTATTATTCCCAAGGGATCAAAGTTAGATCACAGTTAATTTTAAGTGATTGGTGTTTTAATCATTGTTACACTCAGAGCCAAATCAAATATTTACTTTGCTAACATGAATAATAACATTTCAAGAATTGTATTTTAACTGCAATTTCAATAATCTGGTTTAATCTCAGGTTTGCTCAATATTTAATATTAATGAAATTATTACTTACAAGAAACTACAGAGTATATTTTCTGTTTTTCTAGAATCAAAAGCATACTTTAAAGAGCAAGGTCAGTCCTGGTAGTGAGCCACATTTTACCAATGTTCTGCAGGAAAGGACTAATATTATCAGTTGGAAATTGACAAATGTAGTTTCAATCTGACTTGTGAATTTTATCATTACTCAAATCTTCCTAAAACCCCCTCTATTCCACACCAAGGGCTAAATGCATTGTGAGAAATGCATCTTAAACAGGATTACCACAGATAATTCTCGATTGTGTGGTTTAAATGATTTGTTATATGCTTTCAGTATTTTGAGAATACACATGACATCACTTCCATTTTAAAAAATAGTCACTATTTATTTACACTTCGTGAAGTAATAATACTAAAGCAAGGACAATATTTATGGGTTAATAGTCTTAATCTCCAAATCCACTGAATATACTAAGCTTTTGGCTAAATAAAATTATTTATGGTACAGTAAAAAACAGCATTTTCTGTAATATATTCTATTTTTTAAATCAAACACAATAGTTATATGTGAAACGAAGAAATGTATTAATATCTGTAAGTTTACCTAATAAATATAAGAACATTTGAAGATGTTTGCATTTTTTTTTGAAATTTAAAAGGCTAAAAAAAAAAGACAAAAAGGACAACTTCTTCATACAAGTGTCCCATAACACCTTTCCTTTTTAATTTTTCCCTCACAGGCTAATTTGTCAAAGCTGAAAAAGATACATTTAATAACACTATTAAAAGATTTGTTATCACAATTAATATTATGAAACAGACTTACAATTTAAAAGCCCATAAATATATTTATAACTATTTCTCCACAATTATAAAAATCAACAGTGGCATCTTTTCAACCTGGTAAAATTTGCATACTAACTGCATTCTAGTCACTTCTAATAATAGATGAATAAATGGCCACAACAATCAAATAGTTTTAATTTAATGTTCGTTAGAAAAGTAAAAATAAAACCAAGACAGAATATGAAGCTATTGAAAATGTTATAAATATAGAGAGAAAAAAGTCTGGCATGTGAAAAAATAAGTGTACATTTATAATTCAATACAAAAATAAAAAATAAAAATACAGCCAATGCAAAGAAGCTCATTTAAAACATTGATAAATGAAGTGACAGTCATCAAATATCAATCTATATTGACTTGATATAACAAAAGCAGTTATTATCAGATTACTATATGTAATTCCAACCAAAATTGTAGTGATATTTTTTCCTAGAGTGTGGAAATGTGACCCTAAAATTCACTTTGAAGAACAAAAGTCCAACAGCAGCCAAACAGTTTGAAGAAATGTAGCAATGAGGCCAAATTGCATTTTAAAAGAAGTATTTTTTTAAAACTACAATACTTAACACTGATACTTATGCAGGAATCAACAATAAAATTAAAGTTAAGTTAAATTAAGTTAAATAGATGGAACAGTCTACGTAAGACCCAGCATACCCAAGAATTTGATATATAATAAAGGCACCATCACGTTTGTTGAGAATGAAGGGATGACTATTTTTGGGACATTAAAAAACACTCTCTTAGAGTCCATGGTAACACACAATAAATTCCACATAAATTTAACAATTAAATGTAAGATCAATACTAAACAATAACAGCATTATAAGAAATATTTAACAACCATCATAGACAGTGAGTAATGACCTTCTAAATGTGAAAGCGATGAATTTTACACAAAGGGGGTAAATCAAACACATTTGAATGCATAACACTTTGAATTTTTTTCTTTCTTTTTTAAGAAAAGGAATGACATGAATTTATTCTGTCTCAAAAAGGGTAAATGATGGCTATTTTTTCACAACTTCCAATGTGTGCTAAAATTAAGTATAATCCTAACTATAAACCTAAAATTATGATGGACAACCCCTTTCTAATAATAACACTAAAGTCTCCCCAAAATCCTGGTAGTTATATTACCAAAGAACAACTAGAGACCAAGCATCAGCAGAATTTTGTTATTCTGTATAAACAAAAACAAATAAACAAACAAAAGGCCATCAAAACCCCCCAACATTGCCATGGTAAAATAAATATGAAGAACGTTTAGTTAAGCCAAGTAAAACAGATTTCCTTACTGTAAGAAAATAAAAATTCTTAGAACATCTCATGGAACTGAACTTTAGCAAAGCATTGTGCTTTATTCCTGAATCCAAATAAATTTTTTATTTCACCTAAAAGGATTAAAGTGTTCATATATAGAACACCTCTATATTAAAAATAACTTGATGTTGTCCTGTTCTGAATTTTCTTCTAAACTTCAGGATAATTCCTATAGTTCCACCTGATTACCTGGTTAGGACAACATAAGGCAACTAGAAAATGGGCCACAGCTACCGTGACAAACTCAATACCCAAATTCTATTGCTAAGACTTTGAATTTCTACATGGCATAATTATAAAAAGGTATTAAGAAGAAAAATTGCATATAAGATATATAATAAAAAGTTTATTACTAATGAGAAGAAAAAAACTAACCACAGAGAAAAATGAACAAATGCCATGAAGAGACCCTTCACAAAAATGTGCAGACAAAAACAAGTAGACAGAAATGATAAGTAATCCAAGTTTACCTAATAATAATCTGTGAATCACAATAATAATGGGTTTCATATAAGATGCTGATGAAAGAAACTGAAGATGACACAAACAGATGGAAAGATATACCATCTGGATTGGAAGAATCAATACTGTTAAAATGCCCATATTACCCAAGACATTCTACAGATTCAATGCAATTCCTATCAAATTAGCAATGGCATTTTTCACAGAACAGGAACAACAAATTTTAAAATTTGTATGGAAACAATAAAGACTCTGAAGAGCCAAAACAATCTTGAGAAAGAAGAATGGAGCTGGAGAAATCAGGCTCCCTGACTTCAGACTATACTACAAAGCTACAGTGATCAAAAAGAGCATGGTATTGGCACAAAAGCAGACACATAGATCAATGGAACAGGACAGAAAGCCCAGAAAAAAACCCACACATTTATAGTCAATTAATCGATGACAAAGGAAACAAGAATATACAATGGAGAAAAGACAGTCTCTACAGTAAGTGGTGCTGGGAAAACTGAACAGCTACACCTCAAAGAATGGAATAGAACATTCTCTAATGCCATATACAAAAATAAACTCAAAATGGATTAAAGACCTAAATGTAAGACTGGATTCTATAAAACTCCTAGAGGAAAACATAGGCAGGACACTCTTGGACATAAATTGCAGCAATATCTTTTTGGATTTCTCTTCTAAAATAATGGAAATAAAAACAAGAATAAACAAATGGCACCTAATTAAATTTAAAAGCTTTTGCATAACAAAGGAAACCATAAACAAAATGAAAAGACAACCTACGGCCTGGGAGAAAATATTTGCAAACTATGTGAGAAACAAGGTTTTAATTTCCAAAATACACAAACAGCTCAATATCAAAAAAAAAAAAATAACCCACTCAAAAAATGGGAAGAAGACCTAAATCAACATTTCTCCAAAGAAGACACACAGATGATCAATAACCACATGCAAAGATGCTCCACATCACTAATTATCAGAGAAATGCAAATCACAACTACGAGGTATCACCTCACACAGGTAACAACGGCCATCATTAAAAAGTCTACAAATAGGAGGAGCTTCAAGATGGCAGAAGAGTAAGACACGGAGATCACCTTCCTCTCCACAAATACATCAGAAATACATCTACACGTGGAACAACTCCTACAAACACCTACTGAACACTGGCAGAAGACCTCAGACCTCGCAAAAGGCAAGAAACTCCCCACGTACCTGGGTAGGGCAAAAGAAAAAAGAGACAAAAGAATAGGGACGGGACCTGCACCAGTGGGAGGGAGCTGTGAAGGAAAGGTTTCCACACACTAGGAAGCCCCTTCACGGGTGGAGACTGCGGGGGGCGGAGGGGGGAAGCTTCGGAGCCACGGAGGAAAGCACAGCCACAGGGGTGCGGAGGGCAAAGCAGAGAGATTGCCCCACAGAGGATCGGTGCCTACCAGCACTCGCCAGCCCAAGAGGCTTGTCTGCTCACCCACCCGGGTGGGCGGGGGCTGGGAGCTGAGGCTCAGGCTTCGGAGGTCGGATCCCAGGGAGAGGACTGGGGTTGGCAGCGTGAACACAGCCTGAAGGGGGCTAGTGCACCACAGCTAGCTGGGAGGAAGTCCGGGAAAAAGTCTGGAGTTGCCGAAGAGGTAAGAGACATTTTTTTCCCTCTTTGTTTCCTGGTGCGCGAGGAGAAGGGATTAAGAGCGCCACTTAAAGGAGCTCCAGAGACAGGCGCGAGCTGTGGCTATCAGCGTGGACCCCAGAGACGGGCATGGGACGCTAAGGCTGCTGCTGCCGCCACCAAGAAACCTGTGTGCAAGCACAGGTCACTATCCACACCTCCCCTCCTGGGAGCCTGTGCAGCCCACCACTGCCAGGGTCCCGTGATCCAGGGACAACTTCCCCAGGAGAACACACAGTGCACCTCAGGCTGCTGCAACGTCACGCTGGCCTCTGCCGCCGCATGCTCGCCCCGCACTCCGTACCCCTCCCTCCCCACTGTCCTGAGTGAGCCAGAGCCCCCGAATCAGGTGCTCCTTTAACCCCATCCTGTCTGAGCGAAGAACAGACGCCCTCAGGCGACCTACACGCAGAAGCGGCCCCAAATCCAAAGCTAAACCCTGGGAGCTGTACGAACAAAGAAGAGAAAGGGAAGTCTCTCCCAGCAGCCTCAGGAGCAGCAATTAAATCTCCACAATCACCCTGATGTACCATGCATCTGCGGAATACCTGAATAGACAATGAATCATCCCAAATTGAGGAGGTGGACTTTGGGAGCAAAGATATACATATTTTTTTCCCTTTTTCTCTTTTTGTGAGTGTGCTTCTGTGTGTGATTTCGTCTGTATAGCTTTGCTTTTACCATTTGTCGTAGGGTTCTGTCTGACCGTTTTTTTTTGTTTGTTTGTTTTACTTTTTAAAAATTTTTTCTTAATAATTATATTTTATTTTAATAACTTTATTTTATTTTATTTTACTTTATTTTATGTTCTTTCTTTCTTTCTTTTTTTCCTCCCTTTTATTCTGAGCCGTGTGGATGAAAGGCTCTTGGTGCTCCAGCCACGCATCAGGGCTGTGCCTCTGAGGTGGGAGAGCCAACTTCAGGACACTGGTCCACAAGAGACCTCCCAGCTCCACGTAATACCAAATGGCGAAAATTTCCCAGAGATCTCCATCTCAACGCCAAGACCCAGCTTAACTCAACGACCAGCATGTGACAGTGCTGGACACCCTATGGCAAACAACTAGCAAGACAGGAACACAACCCCATCCATTAGCAGAGAGGCTGCCTAAAATCATAATAAGGTCACAGACACCCCAAAACACACCACCAGACATGGACCTACCCACCAGAAAGACAAGATCCAGCCTCATCCACCAGAACACAGGCACCAGTCCCCTCCACCAGGAAACCTACACAACCCACTGAACCAACCTTAGCTACTGGGGGCAGACACCAAAAACAAAGGAAACTACGAACCAGCAGCCTGTGAAAGGAGACCCCAAACACAGTAAGGTAAGCAAAATGAGAAGACAGAAAAAGACACAGCAGATGAAGGACCAAGGCAAAAACCCACCAGACCTAACAAATGAAGAGGAAATAGGCAGTCTACCTGAAAAAGAATTCAGAATAATGATAGTAAAGATGATCCAAAATCATGGAAATAGAATAGAGAAAATACAAGAAATGTTTAACAAGGACCTAGAAGAACTAAAGAGCAAACAAACAGTGATGAACAACACAATAAATGAAATTTAAAATTCTGTAGAAGGGATCAATAGCAGAATAAGTGAGACAAAAGAACGGATAAGTGAACTGGAAGATAAAATATTGGAAATAACTACCACAGAGCAGAATAAAAAAAAAAAGAATGAAAAGAATTGAGGACAATCTCAGAGACCTCTGGGACAATATTAAACGCACTAACATTCAAATTATAGGGGTCCCAGAAGAAGAAGAAAAAAGAAAGGGACTGAGAAAATATTTGAAGAGATTATAGCTGAAAACTTCCCTAATATGGGAAAGGAAATAGTTAATCAAGTCCTGGAAGGACAGAGAGTCCCATACAGGATAAATCCAAGGAGAAAAATGCCAAAACACATATTAATCAAACTATCAAAAATTAAATACAAAGACAAAATATTAAAAGCAGCAAGGGAAAAACAACAAATAACACACAAGGGAATCCCCATAAGGTTAACAGCTGATCTTTCAGCAGAAACTCTGCAAGCCAGAAGGGAGTGGCAGGACATATTTAAAGTGATGAAAGGGAAAAACCTACAACCAAGATTACTCTACACAGCAAGGATCTTATTCAGATTTGAGGGAGAAATTAAAACTTTAACAGACAAGCAAAAACTAAGAGAATTCAGCACCACCAAACCAGCTTTACAACAAATGCTAAAGGAACTTCTCCAGACAGGAAACACAAGAGAAGGAAAAGACCTACAATAACAAACCCAAAATAATTAAGAAAATGGTAATAGGAACGGAACATACATATCAATAATTACCTTAAATGTAAATGGATTAAACGGTCCAACCAAAAGACGTAGACTGGCTGAATGGATACACAAACAAGACCCATATATATATGCTGTCTACAAGAGACCCACTTCAGACCTAGAGACACATACAGACTGAAAGTGAGGGGATGGAAAGAGATATTCCATGCAAATGGAAATCAAAAGAAAGCTGGAGTAGCAATTCTCATATCAGACAAAATAGACTTTAAAATACAGACTATTTCAAGAGACAAAGAAGGACACTACATAATGATCAAGGGATCTATCCAAGAAGAAGATACAACAATTGTAAATATTTATGCACCCAACATAGGAGCACCTCAATACATAAGGCAAATACTAACAGCCATAAAAGGGGAAATCGACAGTAACACAATCATAGTAGGGGACTTTAACACCCCACTTTCACCAATGGACAGATCATCCAAAATGAAAATAAATAAGGAAACACAAGCTTTAATCATGCATTAAACAAGATGGACTTAACTGATATTTACAGTATATTCCGTCCAAAAACAAGAGAATACACTTTCTTCTCGAGTGCTCTTGGAACAGTCTCCAGGATAGATCATATCTTGGGTCACAAATCAAGCCTTGGTAAATATAAGAAAATTGAAATCGTATCAAGTATATTTTCCGACCACAATGCTATGAGACTAGATATCAATTACAGGAAAAAATCTGTAAAAAATACAAACACATGGAGGCTAAACAATACACTACTTAATAACCAAGAGATCACTGAAGAAATCAAAGAGGAAATCAAAAAATACCTAGAAACAAATGACAATGATAATACGACAACCCAAAACCTATGGGATGCAGCAAAAGCAGTTCTAAGAGGGAAGTTTATAGCAATACAGTCCTACCCCAAGAAACAAGAAACACCTCAAATAAACAACCTAACCTTACACCTAAAGAAGTCAGAGAAAGAAGAACAAAAAAAAAAAAAAACCCAAAGTTAGCAGAAGGAAAGAAATCATAAAGATCAGATCAGAAATAAATGAAAAAGAAATAAAGAAAACAATAGCAACGATCAATAAAACTACAAGCTGGTTCTTTGAGAAGATAAACAAAATTGATAAACCATTAGCCAGACTCACCAAGAAAAAAAGAGAAGACTCAAATCAATAGAATTAGAAATGAAAAAGGAGAAGTAACAACTGACACTGCAGAAATACAAAGGATCATGAGAGATTACTACAAGTAACTATATGCCAATAAGATGGACAACCTGGAAGAAATGGACAAATTCTTAGAAATGCACAACCTTCCGAGACTGAACCAGTAAGAAATAGAAAATATGAACAGACCAATCATAAGCACTGAAATTGAAACTGTGATTAAAAATCTTCCAACAAACAAAAGCCCAGGACCAGATGGCTTCACAGGCGAATTCTATCTAACATTTAGAGACGAGCTAACACCTATCCTTCTCAAACCCTTCCAAAATATAGCAGAGGGAGGAACACTCTCAAACTCATTCTACAAGGCCACCATCACCCTGATACCAAAACCAGACAAAGATGTCACAAAGAAAGGAAACTACAGGCCAATATCACTGATGAACATAGATGCAAAAATCCTCAACAAAATACTAGCAAACAGAATCCAACAGCACATTAAAAGGATCATACAACATGATCAAGTGGGGTTTATCCCAGGAATGCAAGGATTCTTGAATATATGCCAATCAATAAATGTGATACACCATATTAACAAATTGAAGGAGAAAAACCATATGATCATTTCAATAGATGCAGAGAAAGCTTTTGACAAAATTCAACACCCATTTATGATAAAACCCTCCAGAAAGTAGGCACAGAGGGAAGTTTCCTCAACATAATAAAGGCCATATATGACAAACTCACAGCCAACCTCGTCCTCAATGGTGAAAAACTGAAACCATTTCCACTAAGATCAGGAACAAGACAAGGTTGCCCACTCTCACCACTATTATTCAACATAGTTTTGGAAGTGTTAGCCACAGCAATCAGAGAAGACAAAGAAATAAAAGGAATCCAAATCGGAAAAGAAGTAAAGCTGTCACTGTTTGCAGATGACATGATACTATACATAGAGAATCCTAAAGATGCTACCAGAAAACTACTAGAGCTAATCAATGAATTTGGTAAAGTAGCAGGATACAAAGTTAAAGCACAGAAATCTCTAGCATTCCTATACACTAATGATGAAAAATCTGAAAGTGAAATTAAGAAAAAACTCCCATTTACCATTGCAACAAAAAGAATAAAATATCTAGGAATAAACCTACCTAAGGAGACAAAAGACCTGTATGCAGAAAATTATAAGACACTGATGAAAGAAATTAAAGATGATACAAATAGATGGAGAGATATACCATGTTCTTGGATTGGAAGAATCAACATTGTGACAATCACAATACTACCCAAAGCAATCTACAGATTCAATGCAATCCCTATCAAACTACCAATGGCATTTTTCACAGAACTAGAACAAAATGTTTTACAATTTGTATGGAAACACAAAAGATCCCGAACAGCCAAAGCAATCTTGAGAAAAAAAAATGGAGCTGGAGGAATCAGCCTCCCTGAGTTTAGACTATACTACAAATCTACAGTAATCAAGACAATATTGTACTGGCACAAAAACAGAAATATAGATCAATGGAACAGGATAGAAAGCCCAGAGATAAACCCATGCTCATATGGTCACCTTATCTTTGATAAAGGAGGCAAGAATATACAGTGGAGAAAAGACAGCCTCTTCAATAAGTGGTGCTGGGAAAACTGGACAGCTACATGTAAAATAAGGAATTTAGAACACTCCCTAACACCATACACAAAAATAAACTCAAAATGGATTAAAGACCTAAATGTAAGGCCGGACACTATAAAACTCTTAGAGGAAAACATAGGCAGAATACTCTATGACATATATCACAGCAAGATCCTTTTTGACCAACCTCCTAGAGAAATGGAAATAAAAACACAAATAAACAAATGGGACCTCATGAAACTTAAAAGCTTTTGCACAGCAAAGGAAACCATAAACAAGACAAAAGGACAACCCTCAGAATGGGAGAAAATATTTGCAAATGAAGCAACTGACAAAGGATTAATCTCCAAAATTTATAAGCAGCTCATGCAGCTCAATATCAAAAAAACAAACAACCCAATCCAAAAATGAGCAGAAGACCTAAATAGACATTTCTCCAAAGAAGATACTCAGATTGCCAACAAACACATGAAAGAATGCTCAACATCATTAATCATTAGAGAAATGCAAATCAAAACTACAATGAGATATCATCTCACACCAGTCAGAATGGCCATCAGCAAAAAATCTACAAACAATACATTCTGGAGAGGGTGTGGAGAAAAGGGAACCCTCTTGCACTGTTGGTGGGAATGTAAATTGATACAGCCACTATGGAGAACAGTATGGAGGTTCCTTAAAAAACTAAAAATAGAACTACCATATGACCCAGCAATCCCACTACTGGGCATATACCCTGAGAGAACCATAATTCCAAAGGAGTCATGTACCACAATGTTCACTGCAGCTCTATTTACAATAGCCAGGACATGGAAGCAACCTAAGTGTCCATCGACAGATGAATGGATAAAGAAGATGTGGCACAAATATACAATGCACTATTACTCAGCCATAAAAAGAAATGAAATTGAGTTATTTGTAGTGAGGTGGATGGACCTAGAGTCTGTCATACAGAGTGATGTAAGTTAGAAAGAAAAAAACAAATACCGTATGCTAACACATATATATGGAAACTAAGAAAAAAAAAAAAGGTCATGAAGAACCTAGGGGCGAGATGGGAATAAAGACACAGACTTACTAGAGAATGGACTTGACGATATTGGGAGGGGGAAGAGTAAGCTGTGACAAAGTGAGAGAGTGGCTTGGACATATATACACTACCAAATGTAAAATAGATAGCTAGTGGGAAGCAGCCGCATAGCACAGGGAGATCAGCTCGGTGCTTTGTGACCACCTAGAGGGGTGGGATAGGGAGGGTGGGAGGGAGGGAGACGCAAGAGGGAAGTGATATGGGAACGTATATATATGTATAACTGATTCATTTTGTTATAAAGCAGAAAGTAACACACCACTGTAAAGCAATTATACTCCAACAAAGATGTTATAAAAAAAAAAAGTCTACAAATAAAAAATGATAGGAAGGGTGTGGAGAAAAAGGAACCCTCCTAAACTGTTAATGGCAATGTAAAGTGGTGCAGCGACTATGGAGAACAGCATAGAGTTTCCTTTAAAATCTAAAAGTAGAACTACCATATGATCCAGCTATCCCACTCCTGAGCATATATCCAGAAAAGATGAAAACCATAATTGAAAAAGATACATGCACCCCAATGTTCACAGTGGCACTATTTACAACAGCCAAGACATAGAAGTAATCTAAATGCCTATCGATAAAGAGGCTGTGGTATATATACTTAGCCATAAGAAAGAATTAAATAATGCCATTTGCAGCAACAGAGATGGACCTGGAGATTATCATACCAAGTAAAGTAAGTCAGACAGAGAAAGACAAATATCATATGATATCACTTATATGTGGAATCTAAAAAAAAAAAATGATACAAATGAACTTATTTACAAAACAGAAACAGACTCACAGACATAGAAAACAAACTTACGGTTACTAAAGGGGAAGGAGCAAGGGAGGAATAAATTGGGAATTCAGGATTAACAGATATCCACTACTATGTATAAAATAGATAAAAAACAAGGACCACAGGAAACTATATTCAATATATTATAATAACCTATAATGGAAAAGAATCTGTAAAATAATGTATATATGTATGTATAAATGAATCACTTTGCTGTACACCTGAAACACTGTAAATCAACTATACTTAAATAAGTAGAGTGTTATGAAGCTTCACTGATTAAAAAAATTGAGTTTTGACAACAAAATTATTCAAACTTAAATAATAATAACCAGCATTGATAAGTATTTGTTGAAAGTGGCACTCGTATACTGCTAGCTGGAGTACAAATTAGAATAATAATTTGTAAGACAATTTGCTTAGAATCATACAATTAGCCTTGCCTCTATGCCAATAAATCTCTATCTAGAAATGTCATCTAAGAAAATAAAGATATAAGATTTAAGTAAAAGACTTTAAGGCACTATTACCTTTAACAAAAAATGGGAATCAACACACCCATTAGAATAGCTTTTAATTAAAAAACAAACAGAAAACAACAAGTATAATACAAACATGTGGAAAAATTGGAACCCATGTGTACTGTTTTTTTTTAACTTGAAACATATGCTTTATTAGTACTCTAGATTTAGCATCATCTTTTTAGAAATGATTACTTGCGGTACTACAATTTTTTTTTTTATATTTCCATTTAATATTTGGAAACACAGAAGTATTACATGAAACAGCATTGCCAAATATTGCACAAAACATTTGGATCACTCATTATATGTGTGTGTATTTATCTGTGTGTATGTGTTTCCCAACCTTTCACTTTTCAAAGGCTTTGGCTTTTTTTTTAAATTTTTAATTTTATATTGGAGTACAGTTGATTAATAATGTTGTGTTAGTTTCAGGTGTACAGCAAAGTGATTCAGTTATACATATACATGTATTGATTCTTTTTCAAATTCCTTTCTCACTTAGGTTATTACAGAATATTGAGCATAGTTCCCTGTGCTATACAGTAGGTCTTGTTGGTTGTCTATTTTAAATATAACAGTGCAAACATGTCAATCCCAAACTCCCATTCTATCCCCCCCCACCGGACTTTCCCCTGTAACCATAAGTTCGTTCTCCAAGTCTGTGAGTCTGTTTCTGTTTTGTAAATAAGTTCATTTGTACCTTTTTTTTTGTTTTTTAGATTCTGCATATAAGCAATATCATATGATATTTGTCTTTCTCTGTCTGACTTACTTCACTTAGTATGGTAACCTCCAGGTCCATCCATGGAACCCTTGTGTACTTTTGACAGAATGTAAAATGGTACAGTTGCTGTGAGATACAGTATGGTGGTTCCTTAAAAAACTAAAAATAGAATTACCATATGATCAGCGATTCTAGTTGGGTATATACCTCAAAGAAATGAAAGTAAATAAGTTCATTTGTTTACACATTACTATATATAAAATAGGTAACTAATAAGGACCTACTGTACACCACAGGGAACTCTGCTCAATACTCCGTAATGGTCTATGTGGGAACAGAACCTAAAAAGAGTGGATATATGTATATGTATAACTGATTCACTTTTCTGTACACCTGAAACTAACACAACATTGTAAATCAACTATACTCCAGTAAAAATTTTTTAAAAAAAGAAATGAAAGTAGATTCTTGAAGAGACAGCTGTATGCTCATGTTCTCAGCAGGATTATTCACAATAGCCAAAAAAGTAGAAGCAACCTAAGTGTCCACTGATTGATGAGTGAATAAATAAAATGTGGTATATACCTAGAACAGAATGTTATTCAACTTTTAAAAAGAAGGCCATTTTGACACATGATACAACATGGACAAACCTTGAAGACATTATGCTAAGTGAAGTAAGCTAGCCACAAAAGGACAAATACTGTGTGATTCGACTTATATGAAGTACCCACAGTAGTCAAGTTCATAGAGACAGAAAGTAGAACGGTAGTTTCCAGGGCCTGGCAGGGAGGAGGTAATGAGGAGTTATTCTTTAACGAGTACAGTGTTTCAGCGTTACGAGATGAAAAACGTTCTGGAGATGGAGGATGGTACTGGTTACACAACAATGTGAAAATAATGCCACAGAAAGGTACACTTAAAAATGGTGAAAATGGTAAATTTTGTTATGTATATTTTACAACAATTTTAAAAAAGCAAAAAAGAATCAAAGTGTTCCATAAATTAATAAAAATAACTATGAACATTCAAATAATGAAATATTTACATATTTTCTATATATTCCCCAAAAATATCCTCACTACTGTAATTATAAATGTACATTTGGTAAGTAAAATAAATGAGACCTGATATTCTTTTACAAGGTAAGGTAAGTGGAGTAGGCTTCCTTTGTAGACCTCTTCTGATGGTGAAGCAGATGTTTCCTAAGGCATGATTGGCTCAAGGGAATTGCAATTTCAATTAAGCAAACTGAAAATGATTCTCTAGATAGGTTCTATGGGGGGGAAAAACTGCCTCTTTGTAGAGGAGCCAAGATCTGAAACATGACCATTAGGGCGTATGTTTCATTTTCTCCCCCAGGGCAGCTAACAAATTTGTAGAAGAAGCTGTTCTAACCTCACGTATGAAATTCTGCCCCTGAGACTGAATCTGCATATGAAAAATCAGTCCCAATAATGAAACACATCAAGCTGCTGAGACTACAATGCCTGTAAGGAAAATGTTGAAGGCTTTATAACTTTTCAAAATTCCCTAGAGAGAAAAAGAAAATTCAAAAAAACCTTCCCTTTATTATCTGGTCACTATTCACAACCTTATTTGCTAATAGAGTGGGTGGTCCATTATAATCAGATCTCATTTTCTGTTTTATGACTTTATATAGAACCTACTTTGAATTCATATTATGCTGGGTGAAGAACTATATCATGTTTGTCTCTTTTGGATTCTTCTGTTTTAATGTTTGCTTATGTTTCATAAAACATGGGGTTTTATTTTTCCATTCTTCATACTCCATTTGTAAAACTTTTAAAAATCAGCTTCTGAAAGCGTAGACATTATATCTATTGAATGAACTGATGAAACATTATAGAAGTGTTCTGAAAGAGCCAAAGACACATCCTAACAATTAATAAAATTGTTTTCATTTAAAAGTCCTAACACTGGAGAGTTTGAAAGTATTCCATAGCTAAAAAAAAAAAAATTGTGAAACTCCAATTATTAGTGGTTCTCTCCCATCAGGCCCAGTTTAAATTTAAGGCATTTCAGCCATCAGTGGCAAAGACTATTACCTTTGAAACATTGCTATAGATGCTGCAGTTGATTTAACATCAACAAGTCTAACCATTCTACATTTGTTCATTTAGGCATTCATTCTGTATATATTCTTAGTTGGTATAAAAGCATTAAAAGATATAATTTATCATTTTCAAGAACAGAATGGAAAGCAATGCTTATTTTGCATGAGAGCAAATCACAAGAGATAACGTGCAAAGAGAGAAATACAAAGTAACATACATTAGCTCAATTTCTGAAAAGCCCATTTCCTTGAGAGGATGCAAAGTTATAGCTGTCTCTACCAGCAGAAGGGGACATTTTGTGCCATTTAATAACATTTTCAAGAATTCATTACACTTTTTTCCCACAAGGAGAACAAAATTCAGTAAAAATAAACCTCACAGTTCCAAAAACACAGAGAATATTAAAGCCAATAGACCCAATAAACTCACAGGAAAGACTATCATTGTGCCATAATGGTACAACAAAAGCTGTTACAAATGTAAATTACACACACACACACTTTAACTTGTAGCCTTAAGCCAACTGTGGCCAGCATCTATGATGCAGTGTATTCTAATATGATTCAAAGTCTACCTACATGGGTAGATCATCCCCCTTACTGAGGACTCAGAGTAGGGAATGGAGAAGATGATTCCCAGATCTTACCTATTTGTGTGTCTTCTAAATTTCCAATGTTCATCTTGAGTAAACAGTCCTATAGAATCCCCTACCACTTAAAGTCCATGGATGCAAGGAAGGCATTACTGAAGTCGAATTCAGCAAATCTATATTAAATTAATAATATTTAACAGGAATGAAATAACTGGTATGGGAATTGTGGCTTGGTTTCCTTTTGAACCTGGTATATTTTTTCTATTATCATTCTGAATATATTACACAATGGAAGCTGTTAAAATTGCATCTGCTCCTACAACAAAAAAACCCTTCTCTGTGCAGGAGATACATTAACAGAGTTCAGGTGTCAGTTTCTAGATGGGGCTTTGGAAAAGATAAACCACTAAATAGATTCCTAGGAGTCCCTAAAAGACAAAAGCATCTTCATCACACATTTTAACACTTGATTCAAACATAAAGCCATTCATTATTACTCACTAGATAATGCTTTAGTTATGACTAACCAAGTTGTAACACTTATTTGATGGGTAGTTATAGTATCACATCTATTTTTAACGATTTGTATGTGGTTAATAGTGCCAACAAAAATAAAGCTCAATATAACCGGGTCCCTGTTTTTGAGGAGATCAAACTAAATGGACAGTACCTTTAAAAACTAATGAAATACTTTTAAAATGATAAAGAATGATATTCATATTCAGAGATCACAATTCGAGCCTTATGCCTAGAGGGACGATTAAAAGAGAAAAACCGCATACCGATTTTTTAGAAACTACTCTCATGTGAACAGAAACTGTCACGTTGAAATCATATACTGAGAAATATACCTAATGATTCTACCAACTATATACACAAACAAAATATATAATATCCTTATTAATTTTTAAACATCATGCAGATTCTGCATTAATAATAATTTATATGCACTTTTACATACATTATCTTATTTTGTTCTTATACCAATCCTATGAACAAGAATATTAATATTCACATAAAACAAATGTAAACATCATAAGTGTCATTAACCTTTTGACCTAGATGTACTATAGAGATTTCCTAAGTCTCTAATAGATGTGAAATGTAAGGATAAGAGAAATTGAATGATTTGCCAAAGATCAATCTGCTAGTTAGTACCAGAGATAGGTTTGACACGATGTGATGTCCTTTTCACTATACCAAGTTACTTTAATTGTAAAATAGTGTTTACTCCATCAATTCTATAACGTACTACCAAGAAGTATTTCATCCTTCTTTAAGAAATATCCACTTCTGCTCCATGTTAATGTTCCACCCCACACACACCCCTCTCAACTTTATCCATGTTAACTATACCTATTTAGCAGTTAATTCCCAGACAAGATCTCTTATTAGGTGCCCTCTCCCATATAACAGATCCAAGTTTCCCACTCCTTCCTGGATATGCTTATGTGAATTTCTTTTTGACATATCAAGGCCAAGAAGATCAAAACTAGGTTCATTATCTAAAAGTACTCTTTACCTGTGTGTTTTGCTATCTTACTTAAGGTCATGTTCTATCTACAAGAAGAGGTAAAAATTCTCAGAATCATCTCAGTATATGCCTCTAATTGACATCCAAAGTTTATGTACTCATCCTCGCATTTCCCCATTCTTTTCCCACCACTCTGTTTATTTCTGCTTCCATAAGCCTAGTCCTCATCCTCCTTTGAATGAATCATTATATTAACTTGCTTATTGATGTCTCTACTTCTAGATGACTTTTCAAGTCATCAATCAATGGGCTGCAGAATTAATATAAAACACAACTAAATAATTTATGAACATACTCTGTGACATACAGAAGTAAAAACTTTGGCTAACTATAGTAAAATATTTTACTGAGTATATCAAAAGTGTGGAAACCAGAATCACAGGTGCCCTCAGTGGTTTGTACCCCCTGGGTTCTGTGTCTTATACAGTTTCCTCCCATAGTGAACAAGGCTGATTTTGTAACCAATCAGATATTGTGGAAATGACAGCGTATGACTTTTGTGACTAGGTCATAAAAAATATTCTGGTTTCTGCTTTGCTTTCTCTTGGATCACTAGTTCTGCTGGAAGCCAGCTGCCATGTTTTGAGGATATTCAAGCAGCCCTATACAGAGGTCTATATGGTAAGAAACTGAGGTCTGCAGCCAACAGCCAGCTCTAACACGCTGGGCATGCAAATGAGCCACTTAGAAGTGGATTCTCTTGCACCAGTCAAGCCTTCAGATGGCTGTAGCTCTACAAACATCTTGACTTCAATCTTAAGGAGATCCTGTTCCAGAAGCATCCAGTTAACCCATTCCCCGAATTTCTGACCTGACAGAAACTGTGAAATAATAAATGTTTATTGTTTTAAGCCACTAGGTGAGGTGTTTTAGTATTTTTTTTATACAGCAATGGATAATTAATACAAGAGCTTTAATTTCCCGGGGAACATTATGTAGCAATAAGATATCCTGGATAGAGAACATGGGTGCTAGGTAAGAGACAGTAGAAGCAGATGCTGTATAAAGCACTCTACAAGGAGATAAAGAAAAAGAAGGTAATTCTGCAACCTGCATTCCCATGTAAAAATCCACTTTAACAGCCTTTTCCCGGAGTTCATTTTATTCCATACATCGTTAATGTGTTTGCTACAAATGAAACAGATATTGTCAAAACCTGGGTTGATCCTAAATAAGAAAGACCTGCCAAGTCACATGTTACTCTTACTTGTGTATTTATTGAACATCTGTTTGAGATACTAACAAATAAACAACAAAATGATTTGGCTCTACAATGAAAACAAGACAATTCCTCTTCTCTGTTTTGAAATCCACTTGCTAAAGGGTTCTATCTCTAAAAATTTAAGGCGAAAATAATATTTGAATATCTTAAGTAGCTGTAAATTAAAATAAACATGTGCAAATTATCCTAACATATGGACCAGGGTTTCCCAAGTTCTACTCTACACATTCTTTGTTGCAGGGGGCTTTCCCCCGTACTGCAGGATGCTTAGCACACCTCTTGGCCTCAGTTCACCAGATGCCAGTAGGACCATTCTCTCTACTGCTCCAAGTCATGATAATAAAAAATGTTTGCAGACATCATCGACAAGCGTTCCTGGGAGGGCAAAATCACCCTTGGCTAAGGACCACAGTTACAGACTCCAGGATGTAATGTAATTTATAAGCCTTTAATGGAGAAATTTTTTTTTTTCCAGCAAGTAGGAATGTTCCCGTCTGTTCTGTAGCACTTCATACTTTAGGATAAGATTTAAGGAAAATCCAGAACCTTCAGTTTGGATTTTCTGATTAAGAAGTCTGAGGCCATCTGCCATAGTTATAATAATCTGCCGGATTGTCACAACAAATGATCAGCCCAATGTTAGGAATCAACATGAAAAAATATGTTTAGAGATGGGTGTATGATGTCTTTATTGCAGAAGATAAAGAAAGCTTTTAATTAAACACACACACATACACACACAGGTACTCTGGAAAAAGCAGTCATTCCTTTTCTGTACTTCTAGTAGTTTCCCAAACGAACTGTAAATATTATTTAGGGAAGAAGAAAAGTAATGACCTTTAAGCAACGGGGATGAGAGAAATCACTATCCAGGTCTGTTTTGTTGAAACTTTCAAACTTGACCGAGCAATATTCATCACCTAAATTAGCCAAAGGTCTTAAATAAATTTGGGGTCAGAAACTGTTTTAATAATGGCCTTAAAATCTTATTTTATTTTATACATGTAAAATAAAATATACATGTAAAATGTAAAATTATGTCATTCTCTGCTACTTAATTAGATTTATAGATATTTCTGCCATGAAATGTTTTGCTGTGCCACATGTGGCTACAGAAAAGGAGAGGGAATGATTTCTGCAGTAAGAGGGACTTCTTTGAAATATTACAAGGTATTTGAGATACTTTTCCATAACTAATGATTAAATTATATAAGTTTTTCCACTTTAATGACTGGGGAACATCTATTTCATTGAAATCTTGATTATGAAAATTAAAAATAAATAAGCTACTTTTGTTTTAGTTATGGTTCCTGCATAATCAAACTGTAACATAATGATCTGAGTGTTCATAATTTATTTCCTCGTAAAGGAAACATTAGTAGAAGGATGGGAAAGTGAGACAGAATGGGGGGGGGGAGCCAATAAAGGACACATGGTTAAACTAGCTGTCACACAAAGCAACTGAAGCTTAAACTCACTAGGGAAACTCGGAGAGCCAATACAGAATTACCAGTTCATTGTCATCTGCTGAGGGGCAACTGGGGTATTTGTACACCAGCCCTCACTAACTGTTGTTTGAGGGCTACTGCAAGAACATTAAGCATCTTTGACCTCCTCCACAGGCAGAGAAAGCAGACTTCAGTGGCCAGAGGAGGCCCTCAGACAAATAAATACAGAATTGGGCAGTTAGAAGTCAAACAGCTAGTGAGCTAGAGAAGACAGACAGGTGGGGAACTGGCTGCATCTGCTGATTTGTCATGTCTATTATACAATAAATACCATAGCCAAGAAATGTCAAGGCAATATTGCCTTCTTATTTAGATATACCTGTATATTTGCAAAGAGGAAATGTTTGTCTTTCCATATTGAAGATGCAATAAAAATGTCCTTTTAGGAGAATCCAAATGAACTAAAAAATGCAAAAAACAATTCTCCCTTTGGTTTATCAGTTAATTAATATAGGCCATAACTACCCACTTGTTAACTGTTCGTTTTTTATAAAGTATATAATTTTTTTAAAGATAAAGAAGTTTTAAATATCCCTGTTGACTGAAAATTACAGCATTAACAAATTTAAATTGCACAGAAAGTTACAAAATAAAAGTCAATACCTCCTCCTCTGAAACCAGGCTCTCTCCCTAATCTTGCTAAAGAAAGCTATTGTTAATATTTGCTTGTTATTCCTTCCAGAAATCCATATATATGTATTTATTCTATTCTGACTGGGGTTCTTTAGTGCTTCCTGAATCTTAGGAGATACGTTTTTCTCCAATTCTGGAAAATTCCCAACCAATATTTCTTCAAATACTGCCATATGAAATTCCAATTAGATATAGGTTAGATCAACTCTTTTTTCCTTCCAATGTTCCTTAACCTCTTCCATAATTTCCAACTCTTTTTGCTCCATTAAATTTAATTTCTTCGCCTTCTTCCAGTTAACTAATTCTTTATTCATCCATACCTAATCTGCTCTTAATTAATCCACTGAATTCTTAATTTCAATTATTACTATTTTTGTTTGTTTGTTTCTAGGTTTACTTCCTTCCCTTTCAAATATCCCTCTTGTTCTTGGATAGTAACTGTTTCTGTTTTCAGAAGTTTTCACTCCATATTGCATTTTTCAATCATTCTAAACATACTTTTATAGATCGGGGCCAATAATTTCATGCAGTGAATAATAATGTCTGTAGTTTCTCTTGAGCCTTAGTCAATTTTTATGTGTATATTGCAAACAGAATGTTGTGAGTAAATATTCAGACTATAGGAAATTCTGTAAATTTGTAAAACTGTAAATTCTGGGTTTGTGGTGACTTTTGCCAAGTACTTCAAGGAACTCAAAAGAGACCGCTATAAATTAACTTCTCACATTATTTAGGTAGTACAATTTTGAACTTAAAATATATGAAATAGAGACCTATGATTATACCCCTTTTTTTGCAAGGGTTTATAGCTCTTTGCATGTCTGAACTTTATGTGGGAAGTCTCGATTCCAGCTGCCTACCTCTTCTATTTCCATAGCCTTTTCTCCTGTCCTCAGCTTCTTACAAAAATCCAAGTTCCCTGATTATTAAGTTTGTACACTACCCTTCACTGTAGGGTTCACAACTCTGGATTGCAATATCATTTTATTTCTGGCCCTTCAAATTTCCTTTTCATTCTTGTGAGCTCACCCCTACTTTCAATGTTAGACTACATTTTATTGAGCATTTACATTTTGTATAAGGAGGTCTTTCATGATATGCAGTATTTCACAGTGTGTGAAATATTATCTCTGATTTCATCTACTCATTCCCACTTTTACCTGCTCTTTTTCTTCACTGTTTTAATCCTGTCCCTCAATATCTCCTATTCCTTTGGCCCATTATGTGCCCCTAATTGCTTTTATTTCTTCCATATTCATGATTATTAAAATAATGTTCTAATAAGTACTTTAAATTCACTCACCTAGTTTCTATATTTTACATCATATCCCGAACATTTAATATATCCTACCCTCAACTGAACTTCACATACAGTTGCTATCAGTTTGCCAAGCCTTAATGAAGAAAGTAATTTGCTAATCTTTTGCTCTACAAAACAGAACAAAACAAAGAAGAAACAACAAGCACAAAAAACCTCTCTCAAAATTCAAATGGGTTAATTTGTAATCTTTAATTCATCTTTCACTAAACCTTGGAGACGTTTTTATGCTTTCCCCTCAATGTCATTCCAATTTCAAGCTGAAGTAATTTCCTTTAAAGAGGTTTATCCATTACGGAGTATCTCTGCATATTAATTCATTTATTTCTCTCTTCTCAAAAAATAACTTGTTTTACTTATTATTTCCTTTTATTTTGAATGTTCAATTGTTCCTTCCCCAACAGATCCTTCATCACATTGTAGAATGTTTTGTTTATTATTTATATTCACTCTTCTCCCACCTCTACACTGTGACAGACACTGGACCAACCATACAAAAGCCATCATTAACCCTACTCTCTCTTACCCTCCACTATAATAGAGACAAGCAAACCAAATTACTCCATTGTGCATTCTCCCTTGCAGTCATGAATAGCCATGCTACAGGGCTGTGGCCAAACAAATATAGCCAGAAAACCCTGAGGGAAAGATTCCCTCATTAAAAAGAAAGGCAGGGGACTTCCCTGGTGGTGCAGTGGTTAAGAATCTGCCTGCGAATGCAGGGGACACAGATTCGATCCCTGGTATGGGAGGATCCCACATGCCACGGAGCAACTGGGCCCGTGTGCCACAACTACTGAGCTTGCGCTCTAAAGCCCACAAGCCACAACTACTGAGCCCGCATGCCACAACTACTGAAGCCTGCACACCCTAGAGCCCGTGTGCTGCAACTCCTGAGCCCACACGCCACCACTACTGAAGCCTGCACGCTCTAGGGCCTGCGTGCTGCAATTACTGAGCCCATGTGCTGCAACTACTGAAGCCCACGCACCTAGAGCCTGTGCTCTGCAACAAGAGAAGCCACCGCAATGAGAAGCCCACACACCGCAAAGAACAGTAGCCCCCACTCGCAGCAACTAGAGAAAGCCCGCGCACAGCAACAAAGACCCAACGCAGCCAAAAAAAAAGAAAGGCAAAACCTTGCAAGGAGAAGTAAGTTTTCTTTCTTTGTCTCTCCCACTTTCTGCCTGGAACGTGGTTGTTAAGTCTAGAGGTGCAGCAGCTAGCTGTCTTGCAGTTGCTGTGACCTTACAAAAAAATGCTAAGAACGGTGAAGTAAAAAAGCAAAAGGCACCTGAGACCTTAGTATATTTTTCAGCCACAGAACTCTCTGGATGTTAGAGAATACTCATTAAAAAACAAACAAAAACTACTGTAGTTTGACTTTTGTTACTTGCAAACCAATATGATATTAAATATCTTTCTTTGGTATCTCCCTCCCTCCACACCCAGCTGACAAAAATTAAAACATTAAACAAACTATATATGCTTGCTAATCTTTATTTTGCCACCAACCATTCACACAATGCAGTGGCTACAGACTGGTGGCCCTCAGGGCACGTTAGTGCCAAGAGTTACCTGCTTGGCTCTAAATAGTTTATATAAATTTTAAATTAATCACCAACACTTAAGCATTAGAAAATGTTAAATTTTAGAATTCTGGGTTCATCAAAACATAAAAAGATTAGGGAACACTGGAGTGACCCATACTTCCTGAGAGCAACACAGTTGAAGTTGTATAACGGCTGCTTTTGAAACTGAAGTAAACAATACAATGGAGAAAAGACAGTCTTTTCAACAAATGTTGCCTGGATATTCACATAAAAAAAAAAGAATCTAGACACAGACCTTACACCCTTCCCCAAAATGAACTCAAAATGGATCACAGATATAAATGCAAAACACAAAACTATAAAACTCCTAGAAGATAACATAGGAGAAAATGTAGATGACCTTGGGTATAGTGATAATTTTTTAGATACAACATCAAAGGCACAATCCATGAATGAAATAATTGATAAGCTGAACTTCATTAAAATAAAAAATGTCCGCTCTGTGAAAGACAATGTGAAGAAAATAATACAAGCCACAGACAGGGAGAAAATATTTTCAAAAGACATTGTTGATAAAGAACTATTATCCAAAATATACAAATACCTCTTAAAGCTCAACATTAAGAATTAAAAACCAGATTAAAAAATGAGCCAAAGACCTCACCAAAGACACAGATGGCAAATAAGCATATGAAAAGATGCTCCACATCACAAGTCCTTAGGAAATTACAAATTTAAATAACAACCGAATACCACTACACACCTATTTGAATGGCTAAAATCCAAAACACCGACAATGACAATGCTAATTTCTAGTGAGAACGTGGAACAAGAGTAACTCTCACTCATTGTTGATGGGAATGAAAAGCGATTCATTTACTTTGAAAGACAGTTTGCCTGTTTCTTATAAAACTAAACAATCTCTTACCATATGATCCAGTAATCAACTCCTTAGTATTTTTACCCAAAGGGGTTGAAAACAGGTTCACACAAAAACCCACAGACGGATGTTTATGGCATCTTCATTCATAATTGCCAAAAGCTGGAAGCGACCAAAATGTCCTTCAGTAGATGAATACATAAATAAAATGTGGTACATCCAGACAATGGAATATTACTCACTGTTAAAAAGAAATGAGCTATTAAGCCATGAAAAGACGCGGAGAAGATTTAAATTCACATTACTTAATGAAAGAAGCCAATGTGAAAAGGGTACATACTGTATGATTGCAACCATATGACATTCTAGAAAAGGCAAAATTATGGAGACGGTAAAAAGATCGGTGGTTGCCACAGGTTAGGACAGGCGGAACACAAGATATTTAGGGCAGTGAAAATACTCTGTGTGATACTATAAAGATAGATGCATGTCATTACACATTTATCAAAACACATAGAATTTACAAAAAGAGTGAATCCTAACGTAGTCCTAAATGAACTATATGGACTTTGGGTGATTATGACGTGTCAATGTAGGTTCATCAGTGGTAACGAATGTACCACTCCTGGTGGGCAATGTTGATAGTGGGGGCGACTGTGCGTTTGTGAGGGTGACGGGGTATACGGGAACTCCTCGCACTTTCCACTCAATTTTGCTATGAACCTCAACATGCTCAAAAAGACAGTCTATGAAAAAAATTGAAGTGAGCACTATCCTCCAGGTCATTACCATCCTTACCTAGTCAGCTTTGTCCACTTGCAGCACATGCCTGCCCTCCATGGGCATCTACCACTTGCAGTCTGGATTTCGTCTTCACTGATCAACTTATCTCAATAGCCTTTTCTTAGTTCTTCATCTCTTCAGTTTCTTTGGGAACACTGTCACTTCTGAGCAACCCCTTCTTCTGTTGTGTACGCTCTCCTCCCTCAGTCTCCCCTAATGCTGTATTCTCCATGTTCTTCTTCTTTGGTTTCTGTTCCTGCCCTTGCTCCAAAGGGCAAGTATTGCCCTAGGATCTTTCATCTTCTTTTCTGTCTCTATTCATTCTCAGTCTGCTGTACTAGAGAATCACTCAGAGTGGAACAGTGTTTCCACACTCGTACCTTCCATTCTCACTACTCATGAGCACTCTGAAGCACCAGTTCCAGACTGCCAGTGCCTTTTGGAATATCCAATTGAACATCCTGCAGTCACCGCAAAGTCCATACATCCAAAACCAAACTCATCATCTTCCCTACAGAGTAGGTTTATTTCTCTGTTTCTCCTCTTTTTTAACGACACCACCATCCTACAAGTTTTTATTTGACTTATGAACAATCTTTTGCATCTAATCCTTCCCAATGATTTCTACAAGCCCACTGTATTTGTCATCAATATCTCTTGCCTGTATTACTGCAGTCATGACGCAGCCACCTTTAGCATTCTACTGTTCTTTCTTGATGATTCTGCCACGTTAATCTTAAAACAGGAATTTGATAGTTACTCTCCTACTGAAATACCTCAACTGTTTTTCAACTGCTTAATTTTATCTGGCATGTGTCATTCTGTAGTCTGGCCCAAATCTACTGACCAGATTTATATTTCTAAGGTATTCAATATTCCCTGTACTTTCCCCCGATTTTTTTTACTGAGAGCCTCTTGGTATTATTCACTGCTGGGAAAATGTCTTCCGTTCAGCTTCTACACAAGCCATGTATGCCCAACACATACTATTCAAGGCCTAGCCTGTCTTTTTAAACTTTTAACAATTATTCGAGTGCAGACAATGGGACATGCTCTTTCTTAGACACTGATAAAGAACACAGTGTGGAGACTAGAGTGTGTCACAGAGCTGTGGGTAAATTCACAGGCTCTGGAGTCAAGCTGCCTTTATTCACATCTTAATTCTATCACTCACTTGGAGTTTTTAAGTCTTTTGTGACTGGATTTCATTACCTGTAAAATTCAGATAATAATATAATGAACCACTGTGGCTCTGAAGACTAAATGAGTTAATACTTAGCACTGAGTAGTAACAGACTAAGTACCGAAAATAGTAAGTTGTCAATAAATGTTAGCTGTTGTTATTGCTATAGTCTAGTGAGGTAAATCATACAAGAAGCAAGAAGTTATATAGCAATAAGTGCAATGAAAAATATCAAACTGAGTGATTTATCAAATATCAATAGTAATTCAGGGTGAGGAGACAGATTGGATGGTCAGGGAAAGGCTCTTTGAACAGATGACAGTGGAGCACTGACCTGAATTACCAAAGCACCCAGTTCCCCATAGATCCAAAGGCAGGCTTTCTAGGCAGAGGGAATAACAAAGTGCAAAGGCCTGAAGTGATGTGTTTAAACAACATAAAGGCCAGTGTGCCCGGAACTTTGTTGAGCAAAGTAGAAAGAGACAAGAGATTAGATCAGAAAGATGGATGATTAACCAATCGTGTAGGGCACTGCAGTCCACTGTAAATGGTTATGCTTTTAGTCTACAGGAAAAGGGGAGCCCTTGGAGTATTTTAAGCAAGAGCATGCATGATCACTGGGACTGCTAAATGGAGGGCAAAAATGGAAGAGGGAAGACCAGTTAGGAGGCCACTATAGTCCACCAGACAAGAGAGGATGATACCCCCAAATCCTCTTTTCCGAGTAGATAAATCTTTGTCTTTTAAGAACCAACTCAAAAAATACCTTTGTTTTAAAAACTCTCCTGATCTTGCTTTAAACTGCCATTTATCTGTACTTCCCTTATGGCACTTGGGGTATAATTACTCATTTGAGTGCACTTCTTCCTAAGTATCCTCTAAGCTCCTTATGAGCAGGATTTATGTGATATGAACTGCTGGGTGTCCAATTTTGTGTCATAAATATTTGCTGGAGAAAGTAAATTTGTATATGTAATTTCGCATATCTAGAATCAATACTAAAATACTATAAAATATTAATAACAAAATCTTTGTTCTGCATTGATATTTTTCTTCCAATAATTATTTGAAAATTAAATCTTTGGAGATACAATGAGAGGAGGCAAGGAGATGCAAAAAGTGTACTGAAATAGAGATTATAAGTGAAGTAAATATACATTTGGAAGTCTAAAAGGGGCAAATTAAATATTTATTGACTTCCTAATCAGAGTCAAAATAAAAGCAGATATGACTCAGCTAAAACTGCTGAGTGTTTTATAATGAGGGCAACCAAATTGTTGGGGGTTGAAAATCAAATTAAACAGCTCAAATACTGCTATACTGTACAAAAAATAAAAATAAATAAAACAGAAAGGACTGGTGCTGACTGTGGTATATGATAACCAATATTGTTGAGACAACACAATAATTACACACTCTAAGGGAAGTAAGTTGTAACATATCTTTAGAGTGGAAACATTTACACAGAAGGAACAGTAAGAGCAATTGTATAGAGATTTGAAGGAGCTTCAGAAAAGAACGATCAGTTCCTTAGTTTGCAATAGAATGGCTTCATATTCAGCCCTTCAAATTCTTATATGCTGGTTCATTTCCTGTTTTAGTACAACAACAAAAAATTAAAGTTTATAAAGTAAGACCTTCCTAATGAGGGATAAAAGGAGCATTTCTACATGAGGAAATTAAAAATTACATTGTTTCCACTTAAAATTTTCCTAATATTGTAAAAACTTTGAAGAATATTAGGCTGACAAATACTGATAAAAATCTGATAATTTAATGTCTAGAAAAGCTTTTACCAAATGATTTTTAAGATTTTTAGATTCAGTTACACACATACATGTATATACATATAAATGCCAAAAATATATATTATTACAAATTTATAAAAATAAAATACATATAAAGACTGGTAGACAATAGTCATTCTGACAAGTCAGTGAGACAACAGTAATTTTTTTTTAATTTCTGTAATTTTTATTCAAGAAATAAAATTTTAAATAAACATTTTTCCACTGGGTTGACTACTCACAAATCTTACTGCTGTCACCATTTCTTTAAAGCACAAAACCTATTCTACATATCCCCTTGTATTCTACTGTAACATGCAATCATGCTTCTAATATTATGAGGAATGAAAAATAGTGAGGAAGGTTGAAAATCAAGCCATGTATAATTTTCTTATCTACTATAAATTTACAAGATCAAAATAAAACTCTATTTGAACCTTTTATTTCTGCAGACAACATTAATAATATGTATTTAATTAACCTGGTAGGACACAGACTAGTCAATACTAATAAATATAGTATAAATAATTATATAGTAATATAAAAGAAAAAGAAATTATAAATATAATAAATAATATATAAACAAATATAGTTTCAGATTACAGCCTAAAACCTTGAAGTCTGCATGACTCAGCAGCTTGTTCTGATTATCACTCAAAGTCCTCCATCCAATTTACTTGGCAACTGGTATTTGTTATCTCTTATTATAGAGAGCCATGGCAATTTTGTTGGACTGCTCTCCTACCAATAAATACATTATTCTCCCCTCCCCATTATCTCCTTTTCTTAGAAAATTGTGGAGGATAGGCAGTTAGATCAGATATGTTTACCTTCTATTAAGGATTGGGGAAAAATTGTAGTTTCCCAAAGCTGAGTTGATTGTGATAGTTGAGGAGTTTTTGTAAAGTATGTTTCATGGTGAATCTTTATCAGCTCATAGAACAAAAGTTTCATAAAGAAAATTCCTTAGTAAAGTATGGCAGCCTAGGTATTTACTGTTGTCTCCCTTTTAAGAAAATATTCAGACATAAAGAGCACATAACCTATAAAGTCTAGTTCTTTAAATTTCAAATATTGGTACTAATGGCTATTCTTTCATATAAGCAATGAAAAATAATTTATACATTGTAAACTCACAGATGGACTGCATGCAATGAGTGATGTACGTAAAGTAATGATGCACTGCACCATTTCCTTTCTGTGGATGCTTCATCTTGTTCCTGTTTGCTTCCTCCTCTTCCTTGCCTACCTCTTTCTTTGGGGCATTCCCTGGTGCTATCCCCAGAAGGTTTTTCTTAATTTTACTCTTGTTTACTGGTGGTCTATTCATTTTATAACTTCACCTAAATTTTCCAGAGACACCTTCAACTTCATATGCCTAAAAAGTAAACCATTAGTTCCTACCACTCTTCCCTGTGCATTTCCTACCATAAACACAGTCACCCAGACTAGAACCTTTAGAACTGTCTTTCCCACCCCCTCCATTTCACTTTTTCCATCTTACCTGTCATTGCTTTTACTCTCTAAACATCATTCTATTACCTCTTCATCATTACTGCTTGACTGAAGTTTCTTACCCTTTCTGGCTTAGATTATTCTGCATCATAACGGATCATTCTGCTGGGAATGGAAAAGCTTTTCAACTTTACAACAGAGCTTTTCCACAGCAGCAGAGTGATCTGCTTGCCCTAAAGCATAAATCAGAAGGTCATTCTCCTGTTAAAAAGTTCTTGATAGCTGCCCATTGCAAACTACTATTCATGGTATATGTGTCCTTAATAATCTGACTCCTAACTCCAAGCTCTGTCTTCCTAAGTTTATTACCAATTCTGCTCTCCCTCAATATAACTGTAGCAAGCCTTATAGTGGGGAAAGTTTAATCAGAGCTTCACTACAAAATGCAATCTACTCAAATACAAATTCCAGGAGAAGTACATCCGAATAAACTAACCAAGGTTATTTGTTCAGCATACAGTAAATGCAATAGCTCCCAACTGTATCCAATGAAGAAGCTGTAATTCCAATAAAAGACAGAGAGGGGAAATGCATGGGTAGCCAAAAGCAAATATAACAAAACAGAATTTTTAAAAAATTTCTGCTATTTCACAGGTCAGCAAACATTTTCTGTAAAGGGCCAGAGAGTAAATATACAAATATAATAGCCATACAGTCTTTGTCACGACTATTGACCTCTCCATTGTAGCACGGAGGCAGCGATGGACAATGTGTAAAGGGATGGACATGGCTGTGTGCCATTAAATTTTATTTTCAAAAGAAGATTTTGGGCAAGATTTGGCCTGTGGATTGTAGTTCTTCAATCTCTGCAATGTATCATAGCACCATGATTTCAAAGTAAGACACCCATGGATCAATTAAAATTTTGTTGTCTGTGTTCAATGAGTTATTACTGGAAATGAAAAAGTTACATTAAACTGTTTGGTATCTCCAAATGAATAAAAGAATTATACAGTCTCTGTGCAAGAGAAAGGGACAACCACAGAAGAAATTAAGCTAACACGATGAAATGGTAAGACAATAAGAAGGGTAAAAGGAGAGACTAAGGAGGTAAGAAGTATTTCAAGTCATCAAACTGGAATGGCACATTTTAATATCTACTTTTTAAGCAACAAAACATAATTACCAACACCAAAAAATTCTTCCAGTATGTAATGGAAAAACATAAAGCAATGACAAAGAGAGCTAAGACAGACAGAAACTGAAGAGTGAACTTCAAAAAAGTTTCTGCCTCTGAGGAAGAAATCAGAAGTTTTTCACAGAAATAAAATTTAGACTTAAAAAAAGAAGCAAAAACTGAAAAATCTGGAAATCATGGTAATACAATGTACTGTATTTTTTCCTTCTAGAAATCTAAACTAAGGATATAGTCTGAAATGAAAAAATTTAAAAAAATATATTGTTTCAATGTCAAAAGTGGAGAAACCTAAATGTAAAAAATGACAAAAATAATCAAAAAGGAATATTATGCAGTCATTATATAAGATATTGATGCTTTCTGAAAGTCCTGTGGAAATGCTATACTTTACTTTTCAAGTAAAAAAAAAAATCAGATATAAAAATTTATAAACAGCTAATTTCAAACTGTTCTTTTTTAAAATAACTGAATAAAACAAAATGAGAAGACTCATGTGTAATGTTAACAATGCTGCCTTGGACTTCTAATATGATGTTTTTCTGCCTCCTGTGTATTCCTTTTCTTTTTCAAACATTTTTAGGAAGAACAAGTGAAAAACAGAAATAAATAAAAACTAAACGTGCAAAGGCTTTTTCAATCTGGTGATCAGATTATCCATGTAAAATGATATAAAATTTTGGAAAGTTTAGGAAGAAAAACAGAATGAACCTTAGATTCCATTTTCAAAAATGAATGTAATATAATGAGGAAAAGAGAAGAATTGGAAGAACAGGAGTTTTCAAGTGCATAAAGATTTTCTAAGTTACATTTTCATTTACTGAATTATATTCTAATATATTTCACTTCCATTAAACTCAGTAAAACACAGAGGGTAAAAGATAAAGAAGTTTGTGAGGTCAAGATACATGTGTTATACCTCCTACCACTTTTTTCTTCAATATAAAAATAAAGGCTATACTACACAGAAACAGAAAAAACAATTTTACTCAGAACCTGAAAAATTATAGTCAGTACTTCAGAGCTTATCCAGTCACTTGTCATTGTTTCTCTGCATAATTAAACTGAGAATTTCTTACTAAGTCAAACTGAATAGCATCTCCCTGGCCTAGAACCATATCCATATCAAACTTATGCTCAGGAATTAATGATCATTAGTGATGTCCTTCAGACCAGATATAAAGGAAAATGGAAATCTCTTCTCTTCTACACATCTAGTTCCTTCTCTCCCCCCTGCTTCTTTTCTAACAGGCAATGCGATATAAGGATTTAATTCAGGTCAATCTCTTACTAATCCACAGCATGAACGAAAAAGCAGCATAGCTGAGGGGTCTGTACCAGCATTAAGCTTGCTTAATTTTCCAGTAAGCTTTAATATCATCACCTAAGACCTAAGAATCAATAATGAGGAGCTCATCTTCATAAAGTCACCTAAAATATAAGTCTCTTGCCAGTGAGACGTTTATCAACATCCCTCCCACCCACTCTACTATCATACAAAAGCACACATACCATCTTTGGTTTCTTCAAAATAGAACTAAATTCTTTATGTCAGAGCACTGTGCACCAGAAGGTTTACTTTTTTAAACTGTGCTATATTTAGGGACAATAAGATACCAATGGAATAGAAACAGGATTTCATTTTTCCAACTATCAAGAACAATGAAATAAATTATATACCTAATAAATACTACCATTGGCCTTGGAACACTGTGTCCTCGAGAACAGTTTCAAACATGTATAATGTAAGTTGAATGTTGTTATATCTAGAAGTTAGATAATTTAGTAGTGTGATGTTTTTTAAATAGATTATACTTTGACTGTTGAGGGGGGGTTTTCTTTTTATTTTTACTGCACCAGTACCCAACCTTGGATTTTGCAGAAAATTAGAGAGATATTCATTTTAAGGAATTACAGCATTCTCAAGAAAATGAGCTACACTTTAAACTTTTAAAATATATGTGAATTATGAAACCCTGATGAAAGAAATCAAAGATGACATAAACAGATGGAGAAATATACCATGTTCTTGGATTAGAAGAATCAATATTGTGAAAATGACTATACTACCCAAAGCAATCTACAGATTCAATGCAATCCCTATCAAACTACCAATGGCATTCTTCACAGAACTAGAACAAAAAATTTTCCATTTCGTATGGAAACACAAAAGACCCAGAATAGCCAAAGCAATCTGGAGAAATAAAAACGGAGTTGGAGGAATCAGGCTCCCCAACTTCAAACTATACTACAAAGCTACAGTAATCAAGACAGTATGGTACTGGAACAAAAACAGAAATATAGATCAATGGAACAGGATACAAAGACCAGAGATAAACCCACGCACATATGGGTACCTAATTTACGACAAAGGAGGCAAGAACATATAATGGAGAAAAGACAGCCTCTTCAATAAGTGGTGCTGGGAAAACTGGACAGCTACACATAAAAGAATGAAATTAGAACATTACCTAACACCATACACAAAAATAAACTCCAAATGGATTAAAGACTTAAATGTAAGGCGAGACACTATAAAACTCTTAGAGGAAAACATAGGAAAAACACTCTTTGACATAAACCACAGCAAGATCTTTTTTGACCCACCTCCTAGAGTAACAGAAATAAAAACAAAAATAAACATATGGGACTTAATTAAACTGAAAACCTTTTGCACAGCAAAGGAAACCATAAACAGATGAAAAGACAACCCTCAGAATGGGACAAAATGTTTGCAAATGAAACAACAGAAAAAGGATTAATCTCCAAAATATACAAACAGCTCATGGAGCTCAATTTCAAAAAAAACAAGCAATCCAGTTAAAAAATGGGCAGAAGACCTAAACAGACATTTCACCAAGGAAGATGGCGAAGAGGCACATGAAAAGATGCTCAACATCACTAATTATTAGAGAAATGCAAATCAAAACTACAATGAGGCATCACCTCATGCCGGTCAGAGTGGCCATTATCAAAAAATCTAGAAACAATAAATGCTGGAAAGGGTGTGGTGAAAAGGGAACCCTCCTGCACTGTTGGTGCGAATGTAAATTGATACAACCACTATGGAAAACAGTATGGAGGTTCCTTTAAAAACTAAAAATAGAACTACCATATGACCCAGCAATCCCACTACTGGGCATATACCCTGAGAAAACCATAATTCAAAAAGAGGCATGTACCACAATGTTCATTGCAGCACTAATTACAATAGCCAGGACATGGAACCAACCTAAATGTCCATCAACAGATGAATGAATAAAGAAAATGCGGCACATATATACAATGGAATATTACTCAGGCATAAAAAGAAACAAAACTAAATTATTTGTAGTGAGGTGGATGGACCTAGAGTCTATCATAAAGAGTGAAGTAAGTCAGAAAGAGAAAAACAAATACCGTATGCTAATGTATACACATGGAATCTAAAAAAAAAAAAAGGTACTGATGAACCTAGTTGTAGGGCAGGAATAAAGATGTAGACATAGAGGACACGGTGTGGGAGAGGGAAGCTGGGGCAAAGTGAGAGTAGCATCGACATACATACACTACCGAATGTAAAATAGTTAGCTAGTGGGAAGCAGCAGCATAGCACAGGGAGATCTGCTTGGTGCTTTGCGATGACCTAGAGGGGTGGGATAGGGAGGATGGGAGGGAGGCTCAAGAGGGAGGGGATATGGGGACATGTGTATGCATATGGCTGATTCACTTTTGTGTACAACAGAAACTAACACAGTATTGTGAAGCAATTACACTCCAATAAAGATCTATTAAAAAAAAATATGTATAACTGATTCACTTTGTTATAAAGCAGAAACTAACACACCATTGTAAAGCAATTATACTCCAATAAAGATGTTTAAAAAAAAAAAATAGTCATCCTTCTTCGAGGAAAAAAAAAAAAAAAAATATATATATATATATATATATATATGTGTGAACACACACACAGGCACACGCAAACACACACACAAGCATTCACAGAACTCCTGTCTTCTTAGGGAGGAAAGAAAAAATGATATTAAAAACTCAAGTCACATAATATTCTAATAATCCTAAACTCAGCCCCCAGTAGCATTTACAAGCCATTTATGATTTGTCAGAAAATGATGCTATCTATATACAGGAAATCACAGTTAAATTCAAGCTTTATAAATAGCAGATGGCATTCAATTACTTTTCTGGTAATGGCCTCATTTAAAAAAAAAGTTTAAATTCTAACACAATTTGTAGGCTCCAGTCATTATAATCCATTTTATTAGTCCACAGGTTTAAGTTTTAGAATATTTGATTGAAATAAGGATACTTACTTATAATTCAAATATATATCATATTATTCAGAAGAACTTGTACATAATTTATAAATAAACACACACATTTGTTGGATTGTTCTCTGAACCCCTTTCCTTCTGTTTCCTGAACAGGATAGAGACCAAAAAATTTGGAACCAATGAATCTGAGTATGCAATGAACTGCTGGAGTGAGAAGGCCTAAGAAATATGGAAGATATTTGAGAAGAAGAGAAAGGAGTAAAAAATATGGGCTCAAGGAAGACCCAAAAGAAGAGTCAGCAAACAGCTAAGCAATACTTCATCTAGTTCAAAATTTTATCTAAGGTCAACCCATCAACTACTTTCAAATAAAATTTTGATCATTATAAATTGTCACACTTCTAATTATGCTTCGACTGTTTCCTAGGACTGTGCTAAGACATGTATATTTGGTACTTCTTTGAATTTAAATCCACCATAACGTTTTTTAAAACCATAATGACACCTAAATGTAAACAGTTAGCAAGCATGGATTAGCTTTTATAATCATCTTCAAGATAACTCTGCACAGGTCTCTACAAGAATCCATTGGTATTGTGATCACAACTGCATCATACTTATATATTGATTTGGAAGTTATCTTCATTTTTATGATATTGTTTTCCATCTAGAATATGGCATACTTTGCTATTTACTGAAGCCTTGCTTTATGGTTTTCAATGGAATGTAATCATTTTCTTCACTTAGGTCTTGCTTTTCTCTTGTTAAGTTTCTTTCTTTATATTTTATGTATTTGCCACTGTTATTTTTTATAATGAAAAAGGTGCCTTTCCCTTTTTTGTTTGCTTAGTTACTTTTAAAATAAATATAATCTTTATATATTCATCTTGCGTCCAGCCACTTAGCAAACTTTCCCATTAGTGGTAATGTTTTGCTATACTATATTAGATTTTGTAGCTTTACAGTCACAGCATGTGTAATATGGTTTATAATGTATGCATACTAAAATAACATTGCTGAGTTATCATTCAAGATGCTATTCAAATGTGAGTAACAAATTGAATGTGTGACAGAGAGTCTTTTTTTATTTTTGTTTTCACTTCTAAGTCTGGAAAAAACTCTCTAAAAGAAGCCACTAATAGATAAAATTATTTGAGGCAAATTCTAGCTAGACTTCACAGACAATCTGGAAAAATTCTCAGTTAGAAACTCTGCGCCAATCAAAATGACTCTGATTAAATATATATACATTATACACATTTTTATGCATATTTTCTTACCTTTTTTCCTCCAACAGAACTAAAAAATTTTGCTTTTAGATTTAACTGATTCATATTTCAGAATACTGATGTTATTTAAGGATAATACATTTAAGTCGATGTTATTAGTGGCAATTTAACTTCTACATCACTCATTTGCTTTCTCAATTTTACTCTTCTAAGAGTAGATGCTTGTGGAATTTCACTTTCACATGCTAAATTACTTTGTAAATAAAAGTAGGACACCATCTCAATAGATAATCAAGCATGTATTACTCCTTTGAATGACCTCAAAAATAGTTATTCAATTTACTTGTATTTAATTTAGAATACTGCCTCAGAAACTAGTAACATTTTAAATAATTTACCAGAGAAAATTTAACTCAGCCACCTAGACCTTCATCTTAAAATAAAATATACGAAATTCAGACATTGTGAAAAACATGCAGGCAGAGGCAAAGGCAGAAGCATCAATCAGAACTAATGCACAATTATGATAAAAAGTTTGCATAGGATTCATCTAACCATCTGTGTCCTATTAACATGAACAGAGGGGGTATAATTATTCACACTATCTTCTTACTACTATAATAGAATTATGTTCCTTTTTTCTTACTTTTGTAGAAATAAAACATGCATACGAAAATGTATATAAATCATGTATTCTTGATGAATATTAATGAATTGACCACACTTGTGTAACCATTATTTAAGTGATTTGAGTAACATTTTCATGTTTTCTTTTAATACACACAAGGACAGAACTAACAAATATTTTATGTTATTAATGTGTGAAGTCAATATATAACTGATAAATCAGATAATCCTCTTTAAGTCTTTTATTCATTTTGAAAAATCAAGAATAACACCATGTACATATATTAGCAATGACATTCATACTTTAGGGAAAATAGTGCTATATGAAAGAAATAACATTAAACATATTAGCAAATAATATAAAAAGCACTTTACCCCTTTTATTTATTACATATCTATATTTTGTTTTAAAGCTAGGACTCTAATTGAACAACTTCTATGATCACAGTCACAAAAAAAGAATCACTGTTTTAGTTACAAGACTGGTTAGAATAGGCACATGGATTTGGGCAAATAAATTCTTTACTTTCCAGTGAAGAAAACTCTACAGCACTGATGTCCTTTTCATTTGTAATGACCTCATATGATACATTGTTTTAATTTACATTGAGTTTTAGACTACATAATGCTCCAAATTGTATTACTGCATAACTGCATCAGGAAAACATTAATGCTCAGTTAATAAAGCTATTCCATTTTGTATAACAAGAGGAACTAATAATACATTTAATTAGAAACTAAAGATTTTTTATTCTAAGAAGCTTCATCAATCTTTTGTGATGTGCAGATGAATGAACTGAGGCTAACAAGTTTAAGAAACCTGTCCAAGATAACAATACTAGAAAGTGCCAGAAACAGGATTTTAAACCAGGTGCCTTTGGAAAGAAAAACACTAATTTGAAAAGGTATATGCACTCCAATGTTCACTGCTGCATTACTGAAAGTAGTCAAGATATGGAAGAAATCTAAGTGTCCAATGACACATGAATGAATAAAAAAGATGTGGTATATACAGACAATGGAATATTACTCAGCCATAGAAAAGAAATTTTGCCACTTGTGACAAAACAGACAGATCTAGAGAGTATTGTGCTAAGTGAAATAAGCCAGAGAGAAAGACAAATATCACATGACCTCACATATATGTGGAATCTAAAAAACAAACCAAACCAAAACAAAACAAAACGTCATTCCGGGGGGTTGCCAGAAAGGGGTGGGGGGCAAAATAGGTCAAAGAGATTAAGAGGTACAAACTTCCAGTTATGTAAGAAATAAGTCACAGGATGCAGTATACAGTATAAGGAATATGGTCAATAATATTGTAATAACTTTGTATGGGGACAGAGTGTTACTAGACTTATGGTGATCATTTCATAGTGTATGCAAATGTCAAGTCACTGTGTAGTACACCTGAAACTAACATAACATTGTACATCAACTGTATTTCAACAAAGACAAAAACAAAACCAGGTACATTTGAGTTCACCCCTCAAAATATCATGGATTCCAAATTAATGTAGTCAACATTACTCAGTTATAATTTTAAGTAGTCACATCTACCCATATAAAAGTTTAACACATATAACTTCAAATATGTAAAATATTTTTCTAAAGAATTAGAAAAAATAAGTAAAATCTGTTCAGATTTGGAAAAGTGAGTAGCTACATGGTTTTTTTTTTGTACCAGAGGAAAAAAATGAAGTCCAACAACAACAAAAACAATTACAAAAATACAGAACAATGAAAATAACCACACTAAATCTGTAAGTTATAATCATGTTTTTGTAACTTGTTCAAGAGCAAAAATTTTAAGCCTGTGATATTATGCACATAGTATATTATTCTAATTAGGCAAACTTACTACAAAACTACAGTGACATATATTTAAGAATATACATGCACACTCTCACACGGCATGGTTATTAGGAACAATTTTAAATTAGTTCACATGAATGCTTCTAGTGTTACTTTTGTCAAATGAGGATTTCTCATCTCACAGGCAGTGTTTTGGTATGATTTTTAAAGCTGTTTAATGTTGACAGCTTTTCTGCCTACTGTGTGTGATATAACTATCTCTAACCATAAAAACGCTGCTATGCTCTTAACAAAACTTTTTAGTCTCCAACAACGAGAATTTGTTTTCTAAAGGCTGAAATTTCCTGTTTTTAGAGTAGAGGAATCTTCTCGACTGTATCACGTTCTTACTCTATACCTAAGTGGCCCTACACAATCTGTTTCTTTCCCCAAATCAGAGTTCCTCCGGCTTAAGTTCCTCCAACATTGACACAGACATGGCACCTGCATTATCATCACCTGGAGATTGTATGTTGAATTAAAAATCTTGTAGTGGGAAAAGGGTGTGGGCACTGTGACCATTTTCTCCCGTGCTACTGATGCAAACAAAAGTTTAAGAAATGCCAACTTTGTGTTAGAGGCCTTGAGGCTATTGAATCTGAGACTGTGAATGTGTGATCACTACCTTGTGGGAGAAGCCGAGGAGGAACACTGAAAAAGGTCCCTGGATCCTGTGCTTGTGCCAACACTGGGACAGCTTATTTGCATTTAGGAGTAAATAGAATAAATAAAAGGGAAGGATGGCGAAAGGATGAGTTACGAGTGGGGTGGGAAATAGTTACTTTTTGCAGTTCTGTTCTTTCTCATCTTTATATCATTGGGTAAGTTAGTCAACCTTTCTATGATTAAATTGAGGATATAAAAGTACCTAATAGATTTTTGTGTATATATGTGTTAAATTATTTGATGTACAATGTCAGACACTTATTAAATGTTCATTAAATATTTCCGCTACTATATATTCATCCATCCATCCATCCATCAAACTACCATCTGCCTCCTAAAATGTGTCAAGCTCTGTGCTATGTTATCAAAAAACAAAGATGAGAAAATCTAGATATGGCAAAATCTTTCCCATTAGGAAGCTTAAAGTATTATGAGAATACACATATTAATCAAATAATCACTCAGATATTAAATAACATCTGTGATAAATATAGAAAAGGAGAAAGAGATGGAGCTAAGGGAATATACAATAAGATAACGTAAATGGGCTTCCCTGGTGGCGCAGTGGTTGAGAATCTGCCTGCCAATGTAGGGGACACGGGTTCGAGTCCTGGTCTGGGAAGATCCCACATGCCGCGGAGCAACTGGGCCCGTGAGCCACAACTACTGAGCCTGCGCGTCTGGAGCCTGTGCTCCGCAACAAGAGAGGCCACGATAGTGAGAGGCCCGCGCACCGTGATGAAGAGTGGCCCCCGCTTGCCACAACTAGAGAAAGCCCTCGCACAGAAACGAAGACCCAACACAGCCATAAATAAATAAATAAAAAAAATTAAAAAAAAAAAAAAAAAGATAACGTAAATGTTTTCTTGAGAAACCTGAAGGAAGAGCAGGAGTGAATACAGTAGGGACAGGTGGTACCTTTTAGGCAGAGAACAGCATGTGCTGGCCCTTGGGTCTGCTATAAATGCCTCAGTTTGGGTGACTATACTTGGCTGGGGATTTTATCTGAAATCATTACAATTCTTTACATTAGGAATTTCAATCAATATTTTTTAGTTGAGAAAAGTGAAGCTTAGAAAGAGTAATTACTTAAGCCAAGTCACATGAAATGTAACAAGTAATAGACCTAAGAGTGGAAATTCCGATCAGTTCAAAGTCTATTATTTCTTACTCTATTTGGGTACAAATGTATTTCAAAGTGTAAATGATGTTAAAGCCCTCTCCAGAATTAATAGAAGAGTCAGATATCAGGAAGGAGCTAGGTCTATAATAGTGGGAGTGAGGAGACAAGGAGAAGGAATGGTAAAGAGGAATTTGTCTCTTAAGTATCAGTGCTGGAAGGACGACAAGTTCAGTCTAGAGACACTGCATGTAGAGTAATTGTGGGATAATTGAATGCTCTTGTCCAGAAGGCAACTGAATGCTATTAAAATTATTTTGGTTTACATTTTCTATTTTAGAAATCTAAATGAATATTTAACAATTTTTTACAACCTATCATTTACTCTGCCACTAAAGACACTCTTATTATTAAATAGAATTTATTTGTAATTAATTATCATTCATTTTTATTCCAAATTAGTAAAATTAGGTTTTAGAAACATATGATTAGGTATTCTTTCCTTCTAAGCAAGATATTTATGCACAATATTGATTAAACGATTAAAGTGCTCCTTTCGTGGATTCTTGGATTTAAATACTGTGTATTAAGAGAAAGATAGATTTCTTAACTATTTTCCAGAAAACATATGTTCAGCTAGATTTGTCAAGATGTTTCAAAATTATTAGCTTCCTATAAAAAAATGACATGAAGAACAGATTTCTTGACATACATAGATGTAAAAATAAGCAAAAAAACCCCAGACCTACATATCAACTTCAAACTCAACACAATTGAAATACAAGTTACTTAAAATACTTTTGGACATTTGTTAAATGTGCTACACAAAATGCTATACATAGTGTTCCAGTCTTCATGGATTAAATTGGCCAAGACAATGGTTATGGCTGATAAATTATATTTTTATGATATCATGTGACCTTCAATTCCTAGCTAATGGTTAAGGCTAATATCTCTTTCTCAAAGGAAATGGAAACCAGGCTTGTAACACCTTTAATGCTTTAAATATTGTGACTGAATTTTAAACACTTCCATTGTTTGTTTAATGAGCTGCCTGGTAGTGCTCAGTCCCCACACCTGGGGCCAGAGAGGCCCCATCTGCAGGCTGAGCCCACCCACCATTTGACTGAGACTGTGGAAAAGTAATAGGGGATTTACACACATTTGGTGACTCCGTAAAGAAACAACATTAATTCTGGTAATTTGGGGAATTAAGTCTGATAATAAATATTTTTTTCTTGTTCACTATCCTCAAGCCCTCAGATTTCCTCCCAGTTCTGGGAATTGAGTAAAAACTTGAATCCCTGCACTGGTTCCCTGCCAAAGGCTGTAATTATGCCAGAGCCCACCTCTTGGTCATTACATCTTAGCCTACTACCTGCCTACACTTCTATTCATGTCAAGTCTCTTAACCTTTAACCCATATACCCAGACTTGCTCCTCTTGTTTACTACTCAAGACTTCCCATTCATGTTCCCACTGCAATAAATACTTGTATTTCTTCTCATTCCAAAAGGAATTTGAAGGAAATGGAGACTGTCTCTTTTCTATATCGCAATGATTGATCCCACACCATCAAAATATTAATTGAAACATTATGTTGTATTTATTATTGTTAGCACTTATAGAAGCACCATAATGTGATAACATAATATTACCTTTGTTTACTAAATAAAAGTATACGCACTTGCTATTTCACTTGTGGCCACGGTTCTTTCTCTTATTAATGCAATGTTTTCGGACAAATATGTGTATATTTGTTTATATACATATATATGTATATAAACAAAAATCTCCACAGACTTCTAATGGTCCCTGATAATATTCTAATCATGGAAATCTTTTAACACCTCTCTAAAGCTTCTTTAGAGAACATAATTCCCTTATATCATGCACAGATGAAAAGATTTGATGATAACTTTTATTGACTCACATCTGATTATATGGCTTGGAAATGTCAGCTAATAATATAATGTAAAATAAATCATAGTGATTTCAACTTTAAGACAAATTTATAATCATATGCAATTTTAAACATTTGAAATATCAAAACCCACAATAATTTTATTCAGAAACGGTGATAATATGCTTACATTCAATACCATTTATGTATCACTCTCTTAAAAATATAAAATAGATAATCAACAAGGACCTACTGTATAACACGGGGAACTCTACTCAATATTCTGTAATAACCTATGGGAAAAGAATCTGAAAAAGAATGGATTTATGTATAACTGAATCACTTTGCAGTACACCTGAAACTAACACAACATTGTAAATCAATTATACTCCAATATAAAATAAAATTTTTACAAAATGTTTAAATAAAAAATGAAAATACAGTGAAGTTACAACATACATAGGTCTCAGAATTTCACTTGTTTTGACTGTAACTCTTTTGCAAAAGAATACGAATTCTGTTTGTCTTATTGGTCGATTTCAGGTGTTTTCAAGGGCAAAATGGAAAACTATTCAGTGATTGATTCTTCATTTTTATTCTGATCTTCATTCAAAAATCACAAACAGGGATTTCCCTGGCGGTCCAGTGGTTAGGACTCTGTGTTTTCACTGCCGTGGGCCCACATTCAGTCCCTGGTCCGGGAATAAGATCCCACAAGCCGGGAGGCACAGCCAAAAAAAAAAAAAAAATCAAAAGCAGTTCTAATTGTCATACTTTTCTGACCTACAACACATTATTTCGAGTTATCCCTGTGATAGCTGGAGCACGTTTAATTTTTTGTAAGCAAAACAGAATCTATTTAACGCCCTATGATCAGCTGAATATTCACACAGTTCTTCCTCACAAGGCTAACCACTGCTCTTCAGGTCAGGAAATGTAGCTCCACTTCACGTTCTTAAAACACTTATTTTTAGATATGTTCAAACTTCAACCTCTGCAATAAATTCCAGAAATACATTTTTTGTATTTCAGGAAAAAAATTTTTAAAAATAGAAATAGAAATAACTCCCTAAATAAATTTCAAAAGGTAAACCTAAATATAACATTTTATTAAAAGTTAAGTCACCAGGAATTCAAACACTCAATGTGCAAAACATAGAGCTTTTGGAACGTGGACTTATAAACAGTACACCTTCCCAAATAAATGGTAAAAAGGAAATATATTAGCATTTATAAATAGGAGACTTCAACGTTAGTCCAGAGTTTAGAAACAGTTGTTGGTATACAATCATTTTTTAATAAATAAATACAAAGGCCGATGGGTGGGGCTTCTTGTGTGAAAAATAGTCCTGTGTTAAGTCAGATTGATGTTCTGCCCCAGTAGTTCTTAGATGATCAATTTACTATTGGTGATTTAAGATAAGCAGAGCACTGTTCAGAACCTGGAGTAAGCAAGCAGGAAAGGCCCATGGGGAGTAGGTAGTGAGCGGAGAGCTGGTGGAGCAGAGGTGTCCAGCACGCAGCTAGGAGAATGCAGGTGCCAGCGCCCAGGCAGTCTCCTCTCTGCTGCATAGCTGTGTCTTAAGCTTCCTACTTTTCCCATCCAATATCATGTCTCCCCTCCACTGCTAATCTAAGATCTCCAGCATAATTCCTGCACCTGCATTGAAATATTCAATGCAGCATTATTATTTTTATGGATTGAAATCACTTAATCCTCCTCCTTTTCTTCCCCCACCACTTGCCTCTCTCTCTTGCTCTCATTCTCTCATTGTTTCTCTCTTGAACACACACACAAACCTATCTCCTTCTAGGGGCTTCTGATTTGCCTTAAAGTTTTAGGTTGACATGACACAGACCCAAGTCACCAATACTAAATGCCTTCTCATTTTTTTCTAAGAAAGATGTTTAGAATCTGTCTGCTATACCCTCAGGCCTTCTAAATTACATGTGGCTATGGCCAGCAGATGCCAAAGGCCAGTACTAAGATCTGTGAGGACGTGGGCTTGGGGAAAATGGAAGCAGGAACTTATTTGCATGAATATTTCAAAATATTTCATAAATATTTCTGATCAAGGTAACAACCTGAAATAAGTGTCTGAGAGAAAGGTATTCCCACATACTACTTACTTTGGGTATCAAGAAGGATCAAAATTATTTACTCTAAAGTCTGCTTTCTTAAATATACAGATCATATGGGAAGAAAATATAAAAGGCAGCAAAAATACAAAGCACATTATTGGTTTTATCATTGTTTTCATTTGAAGACTTATATAACTATAAACGAAATTGGAATAACATTAAATACTGCAATTTTAGCCCCACCTAAACTCAAACTTATTTTGAATAAACCATTTTAAATGTGACAAATTATTCACAGTAGTAATTTATGACTGAAATTAATACAGTATGCTTTTTATTTTTCAAGAAAAGATTGATCACACCTAAAGCCTGGTCTGAGCAGTTCACTCTCTGTAAAAGATCACCTGACATGAGTTTTAAATCAATGAATATTTCACTACAACTACAATACACAAGCCTGAATTCTTTCTATCTTTTTTTTTTTGCCAAAAAAAAAAAGATTTGTCTCTTGCAAAGCTAACATTTTAAGCCTATTTTCCAGATCTCAACTAGAATTAATAATTCTAAATTAATACCAAAATGAATGATAACAATAAACAATACACTGTCAGAACAATATTGATACCCACCCCCATACCCATCTTCTAAATGCCTCATTGTTCTCCTATCCTAAGTACCTCGGGGGGCCTCTCACTGCCCCTCACCTATCTACCTGCCTATACATACACAGCTCCCCAGAACCCTCCTTCCGTCTTGTGAGAGGTTCTGATTATGCCAGGCTGGAAAACCTCCGGGCCCAGCTCCAACCTCTTCAGGATAGTTCAGAAAGAAACCAAAATAAACAAAACCAACCAAAATAATTATACATCAAAATGGAAAAATATATTTTAACATATTTAAAAGTTATCAGTTAAAAAATAATGATAATACTGAGATAGATGACTTGAGATTTGTCATATTGGCAAAAGTTCGTAAACTTTTATGGCCAGTTTTAGTCATGTGACATAGGCACCATCCATTCCCTACTAGTAGTTATAATAATTTGACAATCTGTACCAAGAAACCTAGAAGAGTTCATCCTTTTAACTGAATAACTTTCTTATAAAGAAATACTCAGAGATGTGCAAAAGAGATGTATTTACAAAAATATAATTCACAGCATCTTTTCCATAATAAAAGGAAACAACCTAAATGGCCAGTATTATATAATAGAAAATATACTCCATTAAAAGGTATCAATTTTTCTAAGGTTATTTAATAAAATAAGACAATTGTCCATGAATGTTATGAAGTAAAACAAAAGTAATATAAAAATTATGTGATCTAAAATAAGGTGCAGTAACTTATTGATTCATTAACCATATACTGACATCTAGTATGTGATAGATACTAAGTAACAAAGATGATTAAGATAACCCCTGACTAAAGATGTTCACATTTCAACAGTAAGAGACTTATAAAGTATCAAAAAGAAAGTTACAGGTACTTCAGTGGAGGCACATACTGTAATACATACACAGGGTTCAAAGAAAAGGAAATCAAGTATCGTCTGTTAAAGTGCTACCACAAATCAGGAAGAAAGATCACAAAAGACTTCACGAGGAAATGGTGTCTGAGCTGAGTCTTCACAGGAGAGCAATTTTTGGAAGCCATAACCTTCTACTCGTAGAGTTATAGCTATCTGTTGCTTATGTACCAAGAACTTCAAATAAGATATTACATTTTACTACACACAACTATCCTTCTCTTTCTGTGTGGTTGCCCATGAGGGTAAAGAAAAATCACAGCTCACTTACTGTAGGAGGATTTTCACAGCCTTATCATCACAGCCTTACAAATGTATCAAATTACATTTTACATGAAGGGGAGCTCTAAGGGTTAACCACACTGAATATTAGAGTAAGCACCAATATATCATCAAGTAAGACATAGCTAAGACATTCTTTAAACACAAATGACTTACTTTATGTAAATCTGGAACTTGCTCACTTGCTTAATTCCTGGGTCTAATGGAGATACAACTTACTTCCTGACACAAATTTTCATTGGTTTTCCCACTAAAGCCCAAAAGAACGTTCATACGTACCAAAGCATAATGGTGTAACCCATGGTTCAAGGTAAATTTGGCTGGGAGTTGGATCTAATAATCAATTACAGTTTTTGATATTTCTGGGTTCATGTCGAAGTTGGGATTTGTGGAACAGTGGGCTGGACAAGGAAGGTGAACTCAACTGACCATTTGTTTAAACTATGAAACCGAAGAACATGGAAAAGTAACTGGTTAGGATTAAGGTCAGAATTTGGAATTCAAGTAGACATTATAAGAGACCAAACAAGGAATTAGAAACCAGGTAGAAACTGTAGCTGTTGCATAAAGCTGGCAGGTTGATGAAGGAAGAAACAGAACTGACAGGAATCACGGAGATTATTGAGGATACCAACAGGGAGTTATTGTAGTTTTCACAGGCAGGGAAAGAGCTATTCACAATATAAAATCCATTTAGATGGTTAATTTACACTTCTGTGACTTTACCATGCATGCTATCCCATCATTTCATCTCTCAACTCTCAGATATTTACTCATCCTTTCAAGCCCAGCTTAACTGTAAATCCTCCATCAGGCCTTTCCCTCCTGGTCCTTGCCCTTCTCCAGCCCAGATGAATTGATCACTCCCTCTTCAGTGTCCTTAGAGCACTTCAAACATGCCTCCTCGATAGCCCCAGTTACACTGATTTATGGTTGTTGTGTTTCTGCATCTCTTTAAAAGATATGAGCTCATCACTGACCAAGGGACCAGTCCTATGTGTCTATATTTCCCCATTGCTAGAAGAGGATCTAGACCAGAGTTGAAAATGTTTGTGCAGTAAATAATGGGGCTCAAAGGGTACCACACCTAATGCTGATATCACTAACATGTTTGTAATAGATTAAAGCAGGGAAAGGGGGAGAACAGCTTTGCTTGGAAGATGAAATAACACTTCGTCAACCGCTTAAATTTATCTGTCCATTCTAGATGCATTAATATGATGCAACACATAATAAAAGAAATATTATACACATGTACATGTAGGCACAATCACTGAAGATATTAGCACAGCCCTAGAATGGTTTAATTTCAACTCTCAAAGGTGTGGATGTGAGTAGGATGACGTAGGTTTCTGTAAATTTTTGAATGTAGACAATCATCTAGAAAAATACTGCCACTTTTAAATATCTTAAAAGTACACAATTAAATGAGAAAGACTAAAAGACTCCTTAAATATGGCTTAATTCAGCATCCTACCAATGAAAAATTTCTTGCAGAACTTCTTCATAATTCTATTCAGCAATAAATTTTTGTTCACAATGAAGACTCTGGCACACTTCAGCCTTCTGAAGACATTTATGCATCACTATAGACTACAGATTAAATTATGTGCAGTATGATGTTATTGTTAAGTACATCTTATTGGATTACAATATTTTAAAACTTGGTGATTTGTGTGTAATGTCTCTTCTGTCCATTAAGCAGACTTTAAGACACCAAATTTCCTGTGCACATTAACCAAGAGAATTATCAAATACACACACACACACACACACACATAAAACAACTTAAAATAAGGACATGTACTGTACAAAAGTTAGTAAAGACCTTCAAAATAGAAAGAATAGTCCACATTTTCCTCCAAGTAAAATTGCTATCTGGTTGTATACTTTATACTTAAAGAGTTAAATGCTTCTACAATGTGCTCATGACACATTCAGGAACTAATCATCCACTTTGTCAAAAGGGATTTTTGATATTGGTCCAATATTTAGGAAGAGATAAGCTTAGATCTGAATTCAAATTAAAAATCCTATCACACTGGTGATAGGAGAAACCTACCACATAAATCCCTGAACTACCACATAAATCCCTGAACACTTTAGGGATAAAAATCCCTAATTTTTATCTCTTTCATCACATGTCCTAAGATACATAGTGTCTTCAGAAAAGTCATTTTTAAAGTACAAGAGACAGAATGAGAGTGTTCCAAAGCCTATTTACTGTAATGTTTGCAAAGAATTTCATTTGAATAAATTTACACTAGTTCTTTTACTTTCAATAATAAATTATAGCTCATTTCACAGCTGTATCCCATACAGTAGTCCACACTGAATATATCATAGTTTAGCTGCCTAGAGACAAATATAATGATGCTGGCAGGTTTTTACTTCGTCTCTTTCTGGGAAGAAAAGAAAAGGAAAACTACAGCTGGAATGTAAGTCTCCCTGTATAGCACACTGCAAGTCAGCATTTCTATTGTCAGTAATATCCCTATTCAAGAAATTACATCAGTTAATATACTTGGAAAATGATTCCCTGAAATTAAAGGTGGAGTGCAATATTGTACCAAAGCACAACACAGATGGTCAGACCAATTTTTTTCAGTGTAATACTTTATTTTCTATTGTATCAAACTAAGGCCAACAAAAATGAAGTTAAATTTAAAGGCAAATCTTTACTCCTTAAGGAAAAAATACAAACTGTGATACTTTTATAATAGGTCATTATATTGACAGTTTATATAATATAAACCAAATCAGTAATGTATCTATATGCTTGGTTTCCTTAAGCTACAAGGAACCACAGAATGGGTGGAAACTAATGGGAGAGAAGGGACAGGGAGAGCCTAGGAGTAAAGAAAACTTTAAAGAGAGAGTGAAAGAAACCTGAGACTACTTAGGAGAGGGAAAGGAGATTATGTGTAAGTGCGCACGCGCACGCGCATGTGTGTGAGTGTGTGTGCGTGTGACAGAGAGAGAAGTTCTATGGGGTATTTGGGGAGATGTAAAGAAGATTTGGGATGTTTCTTTGTATGGTGTTCAGTATAAACTCCTGTGTGACGCTGTCAAAAAAATTTACAGTCTCAATCCATATAACACTCTAAAAAAAAAAGAGGAATAAAAAAGGGTAACATCAATATACTGAAATTAAATATTGAGTTACGACTTGAAGCAGTAGTTCATACTTTTCAATGTTAAGATTCACTGCATCACGGAACAATATGAGAATATGCTTACATTTGATTACAGGGCAATGAATTGTTTAGAAAAAACATGTCATTATTTTATGTCACAAAAACTGAAGAAAACTATGAGAGTAAATGTTGAAATCTCAAGGACATTGTCAAATGCTCAATCAAGATACCAAATAGTCAAAATAGCTACTAAAATACAAATCTGTAATCATTTACTGTATCTCCCTATGCTTGTTTTAAAGTGTTAAAACTAAATTTCTGTTATTGCCTAGTAATTATACCATATAATGCTAATTTAAATATTTGAAGCTTACTCTTCACAAAACCCAAGAATATTTTCCCTATCACCTCTTCAATTAAAATATTAGGCATATATTTTAAAGTGTTTTGTATAAAATTTTTATTTTTGTGTATGTCATAGCATAAAAGACAATAAGATATTTGTCCTGGCTGCTAGTGTTATACTAAGAGTGTGGCTTGGGTCAAATTACTTGACCTCAGGTACCTTGGTTTACTCTTTCAATAAAAGAGAAGGGCATTACTTCTTGCCCTATATTAATGAAGAAACTGTGAGAATTCAGTAAAAGAACACGTGAGTATGAGTGCTTAGAGAATTGTAGAGTACCATGAAAATGTAAGCAGGTATTGTTATTACATACACTAAGCTGTAGAAACCAAATGGGCAACTTCTAAAATGCATTAACATATAAATTTTTCATTAGTATCACGTAGGTTCTTCTGTGCATTTTAAGTACATGTGATTAAGTAATCCACTCATTCTTTAAGTCATCACACCTCTCCCATCCCAACTACTTTTTTTCTTTACTGAAGCTTCACTATATGATCAGATTAAAAACCCAAAAGAAGCTTCTCTTCTAGGCATCCTATCAAGTGTACTCAAGATTTTCCTCCTAAATGTGCTTTTATTCTTATGAAATATGTTCCCTACAGCACTTTCCTATATTTCACAACTACTTACCTTCTAATTACACAAGATATTTTATTGGAATTTTAATGTATTTTCTCAAATGATAATTATATCATAATTGAAGTTCCCGGAAAACACAATATATATTGTCCTGTGCTGAGTTCAAAAAATATGGCTCAAACAGTCTGGCAGTTCCTCAGATGATTAAACATAGTTATCATAAGACCCAGCTATTCAACTCCTAAGTATATATTCAAGAGAAATGGAAATACATGTCCACACCAAAACCTGTACATGAAGGTTCATAGCATTATAGCCCAAAAGTGGACACAACCCAAATATCTATCAATTGATGAATGGATTTTAAAAATGTGATCTATCCATACAAATGGAATATTATTCAGCATAAAAAGAAATGAAGTACTGCTACATACTATAATATGAATGAACCATGAAAATATGCTAAGTAAAAGAATCCAGTCTCAGAAGACCACATAAGGCATGATTCTATTTATATGAAGTGTCCAGAATAGGCAAATCTATAGAGATGGAAAGTAGACTAGTACTTGCCTAGGGCTGGGCCTGACAGAAAAGCATGGAGTTTGAGAGCAATGGCTAAGGGGTACAGGGTTTCTTTTTGGAGTAATGAAAATGTTCTAAACTGATTGTAGTGATGGATACACAACTCTGTGAATACACTGAATTGTACACACTAAAAGGGTGAATTGCATGGTATCTGAATTATGTCCAATAAAGCTGTTAAAAATGGCTGTGACAGCAATTCTAATACTCAGCATATGGCCAGTAAAGGTGATTCATCTTGCCTATAATGACACAGTATGAGAATCACTCTTTCCTCTATTTTTCATATCTTTCATTAAATAATCAAATTGATTTAGCTTGTGGATGATTCTATCAAGAGAGAAAATTACTTTGAGAAGAATGATCTTGAAAGCTCTGAAAACTTTCATCACGGTCTGGGACATCATGATGCCCATGTTGCTGCAGCGCTTGATCAACCACGGTTCAAAGACCACCTTGTCTGCTCTATAATATTTATTCTCTTCCACCTTGTCTGCTCTATAATATTTACTCTCTTCCACCTTGTCTGCTCTATAATATTTACTCTCTTCCTGGGGAATTTCACAGCTGAAGCAGTTCAAAGCCAGTTCTCATATAAAACAAGCCAAGGGAACTGAAGAAGTTACATTAAACCTTGCAGTAAGAGACAGGGTGAGAAATGTATCTTAGCGGCACTCAAAGCTTTCCTTATGAATTATGTGATTCCATAAATCCAAATCCAGTCTGATGACTCTCCCATTAGTGGTGTGTAGTCACCACTGCAAACTGTCAGAAGAAGCTGTTTTATAGAGTGATTGAACCCTATGATCTTCACTGCATTTCTGTGATTATACACACCAGCTCAAGGCAGCAGATGCCTTGCTCCAACTAGCTCCTCTCCTTCCATAGGGCCTGTTAACTAATGAGAACAAATGAAGCACAGCATGTAATGTGGAGGGAAATACTGACGCTGGCTGGAAGTGGGACTGTTCAGATACTTTGATTTTGGAGTTTCATATATTCTCATGTAAGTTATTCTCTCAAACTCAAAAAAGTATTTTTTAATTATCTTTTCCATCCTATATTTAAGCTTCAGATTTTTAAAGACCTGATATGATGGTCAAGCAAAGGTTGTGAACTACCACCTCATAATCCAACTCTGGCTCACTAGACACTGTATTTGGCGACAATGTTGTCCCTTATGAGAGTTTTTTTTTAATGGAACCCCCTCTCTAAATTATGGCAAATAACAGACCCTCAGCAGGGTGAGGAGTGGCGTAGCTTCTTTAATTAACCAAGCCCCCATAGAGAAGAGTGAGTTCAACCAGCCTTTACCCTATGGCTGGTCCACTTCACTCATTTATATTCTCTGTCACTGACCCCACCAGAGAAATAGAACATAGATTTCAGGTTTACTCATTTCAACATTGGTCTAATCAAAAGTGTAGAGGAAAAAATATTAAATCACCCTTATATATAAACCTGAAAGGATCTCCACTCTTGAAGTAACTGTGTTTTAATCAGCATTACTTAAAGACAGCAATACTCATAGAAAGTTTGCAAGCAGAACAGTTTACTTAATGGTTTACTTATACAATCAACAATCTTCTAAAATTCATAAATTCACATATGGCTTAATATTTACAAATATATTCTTCTATTCTTAGTAATATTTTATCCATCCAAACAGAGTTAGGCTCCTAGATTCCACAAGTCAAACAATCGCTAACAAAGGCTAAGCTCCGTGTGATGCCCTACTCACCCTAGTCCACACACACCCTCCTCCAGACACACCCAACTCGCTCCCTGCTTGCTCCTCACGCCTCAGAACTTCGTGCTGCCCCTGGACACACATGCCATTTAATTTCCTCACAGCTGTTCCTTCTGCCTGGAATTCTGTCTCTCTAGAGCCTTTGTCCCTTTTGTAAACGGTTTATTTTTCAAACTTGTGTATTATGAAATCTTCCCTTCCCTGTCTCCTTCTGCAAGATAATCACCCCCTTCTCATTCTACATCTATCTATATAGGCTTCTGTTTTTGTAATAAGTTCACTCACCAATAATTACTTATTTACCCATGATAGGGGACTTCAGAAGGGATGGGTCCATGTGCTGGTTATGTTTGCCCCCCAGCACCTAGCTTGGCATAAAACAGGCATTAAGCACTTGCCAGTTTTACTTAATTAAACCTGATCGATACAAACTGATGAAGAAAAAGGTTACCCAATTTTTTATTTATTTATTTATTTATTTTTTACTGTGACTGGAGTCCCTGAAGTTGTGTGATGTAGTGGCTCTGAGTAAACTATATTTCCCATAGAAAAAAATACATTAGATATAACATATATATTATATACACACACATACAGAATAAAACAATAGGTAATCCAGATCATTCCACCTGGGTCTGTTATCTGTACTGCCTTAATATATCACAATCAATGTAAACTATTTACAAGTAATATTTTATATAAATGATGTTCTTGGACATGCTAGCAGGCAGTGCTATTAGAAGAGAAGTGCTTCTTGGAAATTTGTGTAGGGACTGCAGTTTGAAGACTGTTCAGGCACCAGAGGAGCAAACACAGGAAGATGGTTAGACAAAAAGGACCTTAAAATAAAAGCTATAAGTTAGTGGGAGTTAATGCAAGGACTTATTAAGATCTTTTATATGACTAGGCTCTTGATGAATGTTGTATTGGCATAAAATTTTCTAAAATAAAATTTTAACATAAATTTTGTATAATTAATATTTTAGTGAAAAGTATTAGTAATTGCACACATTTTTAAAACTCACCTCTATAAATACCAGATATAAAACACATGTAAGGAGGTATAAAAATTTCCACAATACCAGATAAATTGTGAAGTTCTGCATAGTCATTTAACCATAAATAACTGTGCTATTTGCATGTGCATGTATGTTGTATGCATTTATATATCTAGGTATGTATGCATGTATATGTACGCTTATAATGGTGTCTTAAATTGTTATTGTAATTCTACCATAATTTTATAAATGCTAGAAAATTTTAGAGAATATACAGATAAACGAGTTGTAATGGGCATAAAAAAGTTGAATAATCATCTCTCCTCCAAGTTGAGAAACATTTTAATTTCCTTCAAAAGATTCTGAACCACATATATTGAGGTGTGTAAGGATATTTATATATTCGAGATGTGCACGTACATATACAGAGCATATACATGACATGTGCACGTTCATTTACATACAGAGGGAGGGAGGGAAAGAGAGAAATAGAAAACATACTATAGGAGAGGAAAGAGGACTTTGAGAGAGGAAGCCTCAGCATTCACTGTACATTCCCTACACCCTTTCACTCAGCATCACAGACCAGGAAAATCTTGCCAAGAACATTCTTAGGTGTTTCCACACAAAGGAATTTTGGAACACATCGTCCCACTTAAAGAGTCACACCTCCAGCATTCCTTGCATGGCAAAGATACGCACCATCACAAGTAAAAATGAAACACTAAGGCAGAATGTCTCTGTTTTAAAACTACTTTGAACAGCTCTGCAAACAGCAAAGCTGAGGGCTTTGCAACTACACTGGTGGCTCTGACAGCAGGTAGAAAGCAGAGCAATGTCAGTTGCAGAGAAGCTTGAGATGCAAATGCAGATCCAAGAAGAAAGAAGAATCAAAATGAAGGAAAGGATCCAGACAGATCCAGGAAACAAACTCCATCCCAGAAAGGAGGCATTCACAGCTCACACCAGGATCACACCAAGTAAGAGAGAACACTTACGAGCACTGATGTGTGCCAGGCATCGTCTAAGTACTTTACAGGTTTCTCTCAAGTTATCTTTAAAATAACCTGAAGAGGCAGATACTAACATCATACCTATGGTATGTCTAAGGTACATGAGACACAGAGAGATTAGAGATCACATTCTTAAAAAATTATAAAATTAGGTCAAGATTCATGTTTGTCCGGCTCAAAAGTCTCTTCTTGAACATCGCCTTTTATTTATTACATACACATGCAAATGCACACAAATATATATTTATTTAACTCCTGAGCAATCAGTGTCTCTTTCATTTCAAGCTATAGGTTCAATTCTCTGCCAACACTCTCACTGTGAAGGGAAAGTACCTGAATACAGTGGGTCCCACTGACATTTACAGTTGCACTCTCTGATTTTGGTAGAGAAAACCAAAAATAATCTTTAAATATGGAACCCAAAGAGGCACTATTTGTGCTCTGATGCCATTCTCTAGCAGGCACATTATGGAACATACTTGCAAACATATCTATCTACAATACTCAGAATATTCTATTACTGCTATAATAATCCAAGGGATAACTTTTTATCCAGACTGTGTGGCACAATTAGAAAGCCTTGCATTGGCCATATACCATAGGTTAAATTATTGCAACCACATAATCCATGCCTGTGCCTGATACATTTGCTTGGGAAAACTAATTTTCTATCAAGCTTTCTCAGTAGAGCAACATCGTGTGCTATATTTCTACCCCCATGCACACAAACTATCCACTTCTAAGTCATTGTCCTACTACCCCCATTTTGGGGGTACTCAGCACTTTGTGTTCATAGGAAGGTCTGTGGGAGCAATCTGAATAGCAGGCTGCCTTGACAACTTGGTTCCCAGGTCAATTTACCAGAGGTTCAGGACAGTGGACCTCCACTGTTTCCCAGAAGTTCAGAAGGATATTGCACCTTGACTTTCCGCCAGCCCATGGCTTCCTCCATGCAAGAACAAGGAAGAGTGAATATGTAGCTATGTACGTGATTTATTAACCAGAGTCAGCTAGAGATACAGCACATTCATAGTGTACTTGAAAATCTCACAAGCTTGCAGGTCCAATTTAACCTTTAATATATCAGGCCATTTTCTTCTCTTTCAAGGTATTGTTCAGCACTTCCAAACTCTCTCCCAAGGTTTCTCCCTCAAGGTGGAACAAACTAGACCAAGTGTACGCCCATCTCCATTTATTCTTTACTTAATTCCCATGTGTGTTTTCTCTTTATGTAAACAATTGTGCTTAGTGTGGGTCACATCATCAGAGCAACAAGAGGTGGAGTATGTGCAGCACAGGCTGAACTGAGACTTTGAACTCTGTCACCAAAGAGTTCTACTGGCTCTTACTACTCTTATTTATATGATGAAAAGGATGCAGATCCCTTAGCAGAGAAGGCATACAGATGACAAGTAAGCAGATGAAAAGATGATGCTCAATATCGTATGTCACTAGGGAATAGCAAATTAAAACAACAAAATACAACTGCATGCCTATTAAAACAGCTAAAATTCAAATCACGACAACACTGGCAAGGATGTAGAGCTATGGGAATTTTCACTCATTGCTGGCAGGAATGCAAAATGGTACAGTTTGGAAGACGGTTTGGCAGTTCCTTACAAACTAAATATACTCTTACTATACGATACAGCAATCACACTCTTTGGCATTTACCCAAAAGAGCTGAAAACATAGGTCCACACAAAAACCTGCACATGAATGTTTATAGCAGCTTTATTCACAACTGCCAAAACTTGGAAGCAACCAAGACGTCCTTCAATAGGTAAATGGATAAACTGTGCTACATTCATACAATGGAATATTATTCAGTGATAAAAATAAATGAGCTATCAAGCCATGAAAATACATGGAGGAACTTAAATGCACATTACTGAGTGAGAACGAAGCCAATGTGAAAAGGCTACATACTGTATGATTCCAACGGTATGACATTCTCGAAAAAGCACAAGTATGGAGACAATAAAAAGATTAGTGGTTACCAGAGATTTGGGGGGAGAAAGGGAGAGATGTAGGGATGAACAGATGAAGCACAGAGGATTTTTAGGGCAGTGAAACTACTGTGTATGGTACTGTAATGGTCGACACATGTATTGGTGGATATATGTCACTATGTATTTGTCCAAAACCACCCAATGTACATTAGAGTGAACCCTAATATAAACTGAACCTTGATATAAACTACGGACTTTAATTAACAATAATGTATCAATATTGGCTCATCAGTTGTAATAAATGCACCACACTAATGTAAGATGTTAATAATAGGGAGAATTGGGGAGAGAATGAGGCAGTGCATGGGAACTCTGTACTTTTTGCTTAATTTTTTATAAACCTAAAATTGCTCAAAAATAAAGCCTATTAAAAATAATTTTTAAAGGAATGCAGATGATTTGCCTGTTTTTTTCTCTCCTTGTTTTGTTGCTCTCTCTTATAATGTCTTACTTTCTTGTCTTACTTTCTTTTCAAGTTTTAGCAGTCATGCATAGCTTCTCCTGAATTTACTGATGTCACTCTATGTGGACCATCTCTCTCTGATGGCTCCTGGAACAAGAGCCCCTCTGAACTTTATTACATGTGCCATTTGAAAATTATTGTCCCTATAAAGGAGTGTATTTGTGATTTTTCCCCATCTGCCCCTATTTCATTTCTTTTCTCATAGTATAACTTTGATACAATAATACAGAATCAGTAAAAATGATATCCCAAATATTATGATTTCACATGGTAAATTATGCAAAACACCAATTAGATCACTAGTTCTTCTGGAAGAATGAGAGGACATCCTTTTGGTTAGGTCCAATGACATACTGGAAGCAACAGATTACTTTTGGCATCAACTGTTTTAAGTACTACCAGGTATCCCCCACTCTTTCCTTATTGGGTTGTTTTTAATTGTTGTTATCTCTTCCTCCAAATAGAAGTACTTTTCTTGCTGCTTGGGTACCTGGGGATTAAATGCAAATGCCTGTATTTTTTCATCATTTTAATGCATTCTAAAGTGTCAAGTGTAAAGTTCTGATGAAGGAAATCAGAAAAAATCTCTACCTTATGACTCACTGGCACCTCTAACTCACACTCTATGATGTTCTTGTGATAGGAAAGGTATATTTTCCTGGATGCCACTTCCCCAGTGCCTCTGTCATTAAGGGCTACTCTAATGTGCCTTCATATTAGGAAGCCTGGAGGCTTCCACCCTCCCCTTCCCAGAGAGATCCACTGTCCAGCATCACCATTCGAACTTAAATCAGAGGCTAAGAGGCTTCATTTCCTCCTAAAAGGATCCAAAGCGTATCACACTTCTCCAATAACCTAATCAGCACGTCAGCATCTCATCCCACCACCAGTTCTTTATATAACAATAAAGGGTAGGAAAAGACCTGGGTATGTGTTGCTCTACAGCCCTCTTAATGCCAGTCCTGACTGGGGCCTTCATTATTTTGCAAACCAGGCCGCTAACTATAATTTGCATAAGGAGTGATCTGTGTTACCACAGTCCATTGAGCTATTAAAGCTTCATAAAACCACCTGAGCATTTGACTTTTTTGGACCAAATAACCAATAAGCTCTTGACGAATTCTGAGCACTAACTGGGCTATGTATGCTAAGAAAGAAGGGTAGGAAAACAAGACATAAACTGTAGTTTGTTTGTTTGTTTATTTATTTAAATAATCACCGAAGATGTTAAACAAATCATAAACCACAAACAATTCTACTGTGAAAATATTTAATTTGGAAGGCACTGGTGACAATGTTAACTGCAAGAATGTGAAATTTCAGATTCCCGAGAAATCCCGAGACACTAAACAAAATGAAGTACACAAAAAATCTGTTTATATAATTCACCCTGAATTTGTGCTCAAAATATTTTGATAGTCTTTGATCCATGCTGTCTACATATAAGTGCCAAACTAATAAGAAAAGACAAGCCTACAGTAAAATAACATCTCTTTCTAGACTTGTTTTATTTGTTTGTCCTGGTGTCCCTTAGTTGGAGAAAACAGATAAATGTGTTGGATCATTAAAATTCCTTCAAGATATGTCATCTTTAGGAGAGGAAAAGGTAAAGAATGGGAAGAGAACTGATTTTTTTTTAATGTTTACTATATTTAGGGTACTGTGCTAGACCCTTTCTATTTACTACCTGTTAAAACTTCACAAATACCCTCTCACTTCAGAACTTCTGTCACCATTCTAAGGTGAGAAAACAAAGTCAGAGAGTTTAAGTAACTTGACCAGTCAGGTAGAGGCAAGATTTAAATAGTGGTTTGTCTGATCCCCAAGTCCATGTTCTTTCCATTCCACAATGCTGCCTCCCTTATAACTTGTGGGAATATCTAGCCCTGTAACTAAATCAATTTGTAATTTCTAGTGCATTTATAAGAAAAGATGCTTTAGAGAAAGCTAAAGTTACTAGCCTTGTTCCAGGTCATAAAATTAAGTGACCATTCTATTATATAAGAGAATAATAGCAATAATATAACCTACCATTTATTGAAGTCCTAATACGTATCAAGCACTCTACTAATATATACATATGTTACCATATTTAATCCTCAGAAAACCCCTATAGAATACATAATATTTATCCATACTGGAGATGAAAGAAAAAGATTCAGGGAGATGAAATAATTTCATAGGTCCCATGGATAAAATATTTCAATCTATGGTGTTCCAGATTAATTGACATTGACGCCCACGCTCTGTCCATCCCTATCTCTGCTCCATCTCTATTCGTCATTTAATGAGCAAACTGTGTCACATTCCAAATTAAGACAAATTGTAAGCACAACTGAAACGCAAAACACTTTTTTAAGGATAATGCCACCTTTATGTTACTACTACCCCTCTACAACACCCCTCTCTCCTTTGTTATTTAATGAATGGCAGGATTAGGATGGATATTTTTCCATGTACATTGCAGAATATTTTATATTAGTATAAGTACATGAAAGAAAAAGAAAACACTTGTTTTTATTTTAAACTGAGGAAACAAAGTATTATTTTATGTGCAATTAACTATGTAAAGGACACGGTGACTGTCATTGATAGCACTGTCTTGCAATGCGTGAACCCTGGTCAAAAGTGTTTAATGTGAGAAGTAATTTCCTTAAGACAAAACTCAACTGTAAATACCCTCATCACCTGATACTGAAAAAATGGCTACTGTGTATCTTTCTTGGATTTTATTGTAATTTCATTGCTATAAAAATAAATTCAACTACTTCATTAAGACCTTTTGGAAATATATCTCTATGGCATAAGCTGATAAAAGTTGGTTGTATTCACTATTTTCTGTCTGACTCATGTTTCAATCACATTTTGTTCAATGCACTTCATTTGGAATTGCTAGGTGAATATAATTAGCCATAATTATTATTGAAACAATTCTATATTCAAGAATATTAAAAAGTGAAAAACTGTCTAACACTCACCAGTAACAGTAATTATTCATCTTCCAATAATATAAATGCTTTAACTCTGCATGTATGAAATATGTTTTTCAAGTATTCAAAGTTACCTTTCAAATGACTGTGGCACAAAACTGTTGAAACATTAACTTTTATATTTTAATACCTTATATTTTGGTTTTTTCTCTGTTGAAAAACAACAGTGTAGTAGAGAGACTTAAATACCACTTGCTTATTCACTTTATCAATATTATAACTTCTCCACTATCTGGTTTATTATTCAACCAAGTTTCTAGCTCTATCACTCTACTGAAAATGTCTTTTCCCAAAACAGTGTTAATTATCTTGCCAGTTCCTCCTCTTACTTGATCTTTTCTGAAATATTTCATAACCCCTTTCCAGACTCTTGGAAATGTTTTATACTTTTTGCCCCCATCCCCTTCATAAGATATCTTCTTCATTTAGCACTACTGGCATTTTCTCTGGACCTGTTCTGACCATACTTTCTCAGGCTCTTTCACTAGTTTTTCTCCCATAGTGACTCTTAAATCTCAATATTCTCTGTGAAGTACTCTGGCCCCTCTTTTCAATATTCTTGTTGTTTTAATGATCCCTCCCACTACTATGTCTTGAAATATTATATATGTATTGAGTTCCAAGCCTATACCTTCAGCCTAACACTTTCTCCTAAACTGCCCACCCATTCACTAATTCCTCTATTAGCTGACTGAATTACTGCTACTGCTACAGTATCAGTATATCTGATACTGAGAATTAAACTGATATTCTTTCTTCCCCAACCACAAGAAAACTGTTCTTCCTTCTTTCATATCCTCTGTCTCAATCAAGTAACTGTGTGCAGACATGATGCAGATAGCATTAGTTCCACCTCTCCTTGGCAGACACTGTGTCCCCTGCACTCCAAACCTGAGCTAACACTTCTGCCATGTGCCCCCAGCCCTCCTCTACTCATCCTTCACTATAAGTGGTTTGTTCCCCTTTGTCTCTCAGTCCCTCTCCTCACTGACCTCCCAGCCTCTTAATTTACCTTTCTCCCTTCTGGGTGAAGAATATGTCAGTCCTCTGCTCTAAGGTTATAATGGCTTCCACCTGCTTATAGGTTACACTCTAACAGCTTTACCATAGTTTGAAGGTTTTCTTACAAGCTGGCCCAACTCATCTCATTAGCACTAAATCCATTCATTCCCACCAAATATTCTGGACTCGAGCTGCAGTACTTCTAAGACCTAGGAAAATTGTCATGCCTTGCATTTTTATTTTTTCTCTCTATCAGCTACACAACTTCTCTGCTTTCACAGTGTTTTGTTCATGAGTATGGTATGCCATGTTGTAACTGTTGTGTATTGTTCAACTGTAACTTTCTTGGGGGCAGGGACAAAAATACCCTAGCCAGCCTCTACCACAATGACTTCAAATAAGTCACACAGTGAGCCCTCAACAACTCTTTGTTGTGAACTGACTTAATAAAACATTCATATAATATACCTTATGCATTAAACATTCATATATATTATGTACATATATATGTATATATACGTTAATATACTATGTATGTGTATAGATGCATACATGTATGTTTATGGTGTATGTATGTGCATGTGTGCACATACTTTAGGGCTGAAAAGGCCTTTAAATATCATCTTTTCTAATCAATAAATATCACAAAGTAGGAAACCAAGAACTAAAGTCTTAAATGACCTAGCTAACATTCTAAAGCTCGTTAGTGACACAGTGTTACAGTCCCTCTCTTAGCTCCTCATCCAGTGTACCTTTCACTACATCACTTTAATTCAATGATCTCACCAATAATGTGATTCCAAATAATCTGCTCTACCAAGACCAAGTTTATCCCACTAGAATCTTGGACTGTTTCACCTCATTTTCTCTCTCAAATCCCTGCCTGCCTCTTTATTTTCATCAAATGAGGAACACTTATGATTCTGTCATCTCTATATCTTCATTTACAGTGTATTCCTCTCCTTTAAACATTCCCTATTTCCTCCAGTAACTATTCTCAGTTCCTTTATAGATATGGTAAAGTCTCCTTTCCCTCTGGAAAAAAATAAAGAGGTCATTATTTTGCTCTCCTGGTTAATTCACCATTTTTTTCACCAAACCAAGGCTCACCATAAAAGAGATTACATTATTCTCATCATACTACCTTATATTTGTACATGCACATAACGTTGAAGTTTACAGATTACTTTCTCATCACTCACTCATTTTATCTTCATAATACTACGAATAGTCAGGAGAAGGTCCCATTTACAGGCAGCTGAATAAACTGGGGTTCAAAAGTTAAGTGACATGCCAACGTTCCTATAGCTAGCAAGAGCTGGAACTGGCACTGGAACCAAGGTCTCCATATCCTTGCTCCTGAGAGCTTTCTACTATCTTAAACTGTTTATTGGCTTAAGTTCCCACCATGACCTTTATATTGACATGTATTGGCACCTCAGATGCTGCACAGGGAATGTTGCCTAGCCTCTTCTTTGATCTGAGTTACTGCTTGGCTCTTGTTACTTTAATAGCACAAATTTCAACAGGGCAAGTACTGTTTTGTCCAACACTTACTTACTTGAGAAGCTCTTACCGAGCATCCAAATAACACCATTTAATGGTAAATTACAGTTTGACTAGTGTTTGTTATGACTGAGCTTCTGAAAATTAAAACCATGGCTTCAGCTAAATTAGAGATCTTTATTTTAAATTGAAAAAATCAATTTGATTTCATCTGCATCCACTAATCAACTGATCTTTAAACTGCAAGTGGTAACAAGAATGGCTAACACTAACATCCGAATGGCTTTTCTAAACGTGTGTTTATGTGTGTTATTTCATGCAAGATTCTGAGGCAAATTCTGTACTCTGGCTTTAAATAAGTTTCTATTCAATCTCCTCACTAAGTTGTTAGATAGATGCAACTTCTTTAAAAATTCAGGGTATCAGTGTAATTGTAGAGTAGACTGATCTGTCTCTGCATGGGGGGCTACAGACAGCTGAAGCCAGGAAAGAGACACACTCACTGTAACTTGTTTGTGATCCCATGACCAATATATACTTTCCCTCCTGTCTACTGCATCCTTCTCGTAATGTCTAGTCATTGCCAAGCAACTCTTAATTCATTCCTAGCACTAAGCAGTAAGAATAATGTTTCCCACTTTCTTCTTATAAACCTGAAGTTTCAGGTCTGCTGAAGAATTCTCAGTGTCCTTTAGAGGAGAAAGGAGCCTCAGGAGAGGGAGTGGTAATTCCTCATTTGGTATTGTTTTCCTGCCTGTCACTGCCTCACACCAGGACCTCTAGTCAGCACTTTGTTGCGAGATTCTGAGGGACAATTAGTTGCTGCTTTTGTTGGCTGGTTGAAAACAAAGCAAAAACTTTTTCAAGGCAGGAGAAGTTAAAACCTAAACATCCTAACAATTGCACACTTTAAAAATCCCTCAATTCGCTCATTAAGAATCGAGCTTCACAAGGTCTCAGTCAGCTCACTGCAGCCCCATTTGCCTTCAACTGTCAGAACTGTCCTCCCTTGGCTTGTTTCCACGTGTCCCACATAAGCTGTACCTTAAATGTAACTCTATATCCATATATATCGTGGCACAGAGTGAACTGTTTGCCTAAACACAGAATAAAGACCGGAGTTAAAATGTTTGCTTGCTCTTTGCTAGAAATATATTTAAGAAAGTCCTAGTAGAATGAGAACGTAGAGGTTAAAAATATTGCATGTAATTACGAAAGTGCAACGTTGGTTGCCCTCATTAACTACGGAGCTGTGAGAAGAAACAGTCCAGTGACTCACTAATGCTTTTTAGTTGTTAGGTTTTTCTTTCCTAACAGCATCGGCCATGACCTAATTTGCTTCCTAAGAATCGTACTTTTTTACCTTAGGGTCCCAGTACCCCCGGGTCATCAGAAGCAGAGGGGTCCCTCCTGAAGCCCAGCAGTTTCGTAATGTGGACCCAGATGGGAAGATGGGAAGCAGGGGGCACTCCGTCCCACTTACCGGTCTTCCACAGATAGAGGGTGGGTGCCTCCGCCCCGCCCGGCGCCGCAGCCCCGCAGGCGCCCGGGCACAGCAGCAGCGGCAGCAGTAGCGGCAGGACGGCCGGGCGCGGGCCCGCAGCGTCGGGGCTCCGGGACGCCGTGCGCCTCGCTTGCAGCCCCATGCCGCCCGCAGCCGCTCCAGGGTCCAGGTGCGGGACGCGGTTGGCAGGGAATGTTCCTTCGCCCTCGGACTGTCTTCCCAAGTACAGAACGCAAAGCTCTCCCCGCTATTGTTCTTGTCAGATGAAAAGGAGGGAGAGCGCGTTTAACACCAGGGAACAATAGCTTCTGCGGTGGCCGTGGCTGCCGCCGCCACCGCCGCTGGCGGGGATGCTGCTGCCGCTGCCATTCCGCGCAGAGTGGCAGGTCCTAGAGGCGAGGGAGGCAGCCGTCCGCAGGGGGCCCCAGCTGACGGAGCAGGTCCCGAGGTCCGGGAGGCAGCGCAGCCCCCGCCGCTGCCAGCTGGAGAGAGAGGAGGGGGGCGTGAGCCGACAGGAGCACCAGGCAGGGGGAGGCGAGAGAGCCAGGGCAAGAAAGGAGGCGAGCGATCGGGAGCGGGGGCACCCACAGCCAGCACACCCGCCCGAGAACTCCAGTGCACATGGCGCGGTGAAATATGTTTGGACGGATACACCACTAGAAAGGATCATCACCCGACAGGCTTCCGCATGACAAATAACAGGCACTGAAATTCATCGTCACCCAACGAGTCAAATGCTAGATCTAGTGGCATGTTCTTCTTAGTATATATTTATTTACGCAAAGCATCAGTGTTCATCATTTATTTTTAAGCCGTGGCTTCTGAATTACTTTATGTGGGGAGCAGTATTTATGATAGATGTGAAAAACAGAGGAAAACAGCAGAGATGTTTACTTGCTGTTGAAAGGCACTTAAACTCTTTTTTAAATCTTTTCTTTTTAACTTAAAGGAATCTACTCCCAATAAAAATATGAGCAGTATTGATCTACGGTTACAAAACAAAGTACACTGTCTTTTAACAGCCTTTAAAACTGAATTAGTATTAATAAGTATCCACAATGATATCTAATTAGATGGCTAACATTTTACAAAAACTAATCATGAAATTATACTTCACCTATGAAGTTAATAAAAGTGCTATCCCTTTATCTACGCTCTGTCAAAAATATGCTACCTTTAAGGGTCCACACAGTTCTGAGTAAAATTAGAGAACAAAGTGAGTTTCCTTTATTTGTGTATCTCCAAATTAGTAAATTCTTTACTTAAAAATCCTTGACACTAATGTCTCTTAACAGTTACTGTAGAAAAATGCCTTTATAATCTATATAATCTAATGTGCTTGGGCCTTTTGTTCTTTGTGTTTTCACTTTCTTAAACCAGTAGTAATAAAGGAATGTGTGTGAAGTCAGACAATGCTTTGCCCTTTCTCTTTCTCTCTTCTCCCCAATACTAACCCTTTACTAATTCATTTCCTAGTAAAACTAAAATAATTTCAAGGCATTTAGCCAATTAAAAACTGGGCAAAAAGAAAGCCAAAGAAAACTATTCACATCCGGTCAGCAATATCTGGCCAAATAAAATAAAATTTAAAAAGCAGGAAAACTACTCTTTATGAATTTGCTCCATCAGCACAGCCAACCCAAGAGTTTAAAATGAGGAAGCTACGGTTTCTGAAAGAGGAAACCTTCCATAAAGCTCTCTTGGGACGCCTGTCGTTTTGCAGATCATTCCAGACACAGCCCTGCTGCATGCATTAGATTAAAAGCAGGTTTTGATCAAATAATTCCCAGGTCCTGCCTATTTAAGTATTCTGACATCAGAGGAAATTAGCAATGTTGAAGGTTGCAAATTTGGTCCTTATTTACTTTCCACTCTGTTAGGCCTCTAAGAGGGAATTAAAAGCTCAGAGAGCCCTAGCTCTGTGGGTCTGTGATTAGGAGAGATAAACTAGCATGGGTTACTATTTCTTCACTGGTGAAAAATAGGCAACAATCGAAAGATTATAGGTTGATAAGGGATACAAAAAAGCCTGATTCCAACTTATGTGTGGCTCCCTGAAGGAGCACTTGTTTCAACAGTTACACCAAAGAAGAAAATAGAAAATAGGAATTGTATGGCTTCCTTGGGTCTGTCTTCATAGGGAGCACGCTGTAATACCACTCTACAATGGCAGTGTTTTCCTATCCTGTTTGTTTTTATTTCTCAGCTACTGTTAGGGTGCTAAAGCCTAAAATCATCTAATTCTGTCACAGAGAGCATTTAAAATGAAGTACTCTGTTAATCAGCCCATTCTAAGCATTCCTGGGAAGTCCCAAATCAATCCACCAAGTAGAAACTCATTAAATAACAGAAGACAGAGAATCTAAGGAGTCAAGCTAGTACAATTTGATGTGCAGGATAATTACTTAGCCCTTTGAAAAGCCATCAGATGCTATACCTAATAGCTTAATGTCAAAAGAAAATTTAAGATTCTGATTTTTATATTTATCCATAGTTGTGTAATAATTACTCAACTGGTCAAGAGTTTAAACATCATAGCTACAACTTCAAGCATTATATAAAAGAACCAGGGACCATTTCACAACTAGGGTTAATGTTCTGCTGTAGTGTTTGAAACTAGCCAACAATTGGTTTCCTTCTTTTACTTTCAATTTAGACAAAGCTTAAAGATCACTCCAAATAATATTACTCAGCCATAAAATCAATTGAAATAATGCTATTTGCAGCAACATGGATGGACCTAGAGATTATCATACTAAGTGAAGTCAGACAAAGACAAATATGATACCACTTATATGTGGAATCTAAAAAAATGATACAAATGAACTTACTTATAAAACAGAAATAGACTCACAGACACAGAAAACAAACTTATGGTTACCAAAGGGGAAAGGTAGAGAGGGATAAATTAGGAACTTGGGATTAACAGATACATAATACTTTATATAAAATAGATAAACAAGGGCTGACTATACAGTAACGGGAACTATATTCAATATCTTGTAATAACCTATACTGGAAAAGAATTTGAAAAAGAATAGATATATACATATGTGTATGACTGATTCACTTTGCTGTACACCCAAAACAGTGTGAATCAACTATATGTCAATTAAAGTTTTAAAAAAATTTTTAAAGAGTTAATAAAAAAAAAATCACTCTAGATACATACACATGTACAATTAGTAATAAAGATACCCCTGGACAAGGTTACAGAAACTAAGTCATATAAACATTTGTCTCCACCAATGCCACACATCTGTTCTATAACAATGTCATTATTGCACTTGAGGACAAAAATGTATGGGTCTCTGAGGACACAAAAATGATATATATTTTCAGATACATGTTCCTTTGTGAAAGCTATAGTGTCCAGTCAGATAAATCCTATCCATAAAGCTGATAGATTACAAGAGATAGCAAGACATAGCAATCTTTGTTTTCTAGCATATGACATAAATAATACACAAATGTTTAACGACATGATGTCAAAATTTAGTCATGAGAAGTCTCAAAGATGCAGATTAAATTGACCATCTGTACAGCCTGCCATGAAGTAAATCGTTCATCATTTTTCATAAATAACTGTTCAAGTATTAATGAGCCAGGGCTATATAAAAGTTTCCAAACCAATGGATGAAAAATGCAAAGCATATATGTTTTTTAATATGTAGAAATAAGACAATTCTGAACCTATCACTTCTCATGTGTTGTCCTTTTATCTGTCTTTATTATTTTTGCTATCGTTTCCAAACTCCAGAGAGGGTGGGTGTGTACAGATCTACACACGTGTTTTCTCTTTTATTAGAACATAAGCATATAACCATACTTGAAGACCCAAAAGACATACGGACAATGACATGTAGGGATTAGTACCAGCATTTAAAGTCAATCATCAAAAATTCATTTATTTGACAGAGAGGGAAACAACTTTTAATATCATCAGTTTTTATGAAGAAAAACAATGAGTAAATGAAGGAATATATACAAAGTTATTCACAGCTACATAGGGAAGTATCTAAGAATATCCACTTTGAAATAACAACTTTAAATAAATTTCTCTACCTAAATGCATCTTGCCTTACAAAAAAACAAAATCACCCAAAGGAATTCTGTTTGTATGGCCTCTAGGTGTCATACTTGACCAACATTTGGGGTAGAAAAAATTAATTTGGGGCTTCTTTCTATTCCCCCCTTCTTGCCACACCCACGAGATTATTAAAAGATGACACATTTCCCTTTTTATCTTTGTAATAAGTAGCCACAAATTTTACTTTCCCAATTCTGACTCTAATATTCACCATTTATTTTCTTTCCAATTCCTTTTTCTTTATAACTACTTTGTTGGTTGGTTGGTTAGTTGATTAGTTTGCTGGTTTGTAGGTATATCTGGTGAGGGGAGGGGAGATTCTAAATTTCAAATAGTTTTACAGAAAGAAAATAAACCCCACGGCTTCTCCATTTTACTCAAAACTAAACCTGTTTGGAAACAATAACGATCTGCTATGAATAATCAGATTCCTTGTTTTGAGTGTCAGGTAAAAAGGTACAGTATTTTGGTTCAGATCCTTCTAGGTTTGGGGAATGGATCACTTACTGTAAACCGTACAATAAAGATCCCATCCTCGGTGGCATGTGAGGCATCAATTGTCCCTGACACAATGCAGTACCCCAATCGTTAAAACATTTCACCAGGGGTTCACTTGGGAGCACGCTTGCATACAGAACACCCAGGCCAATGCAATGATTCAGGTATTTGAAAGTGCAGAGGAATAACGTATACAAAGGCAACAGAATTGACTAGCTATCACTAGTTGTGTTGGTCCTACAGATGGATAATGAAAAGGTACCGACCTTTAACAAACAATTGAAAACTAAATATGAAGGAAAGGAACCCTTAAAAAGAGACCCTTGTCTCCTGCATTGGCAGAGTAAAAAAAAAAAAAAAAAGCTGAAGATCAAATTAACACTTAATAGTTAAGAGTTGACAACTGCAAAGATAAATGAATGATCAACTGAGGCAAGTTTGTTATGAAAAGATCAGGGTCTGCTTAGGAAAACCTGGAACCTGATACATGGGCAAGTTTCTCTGGGTCAATGCGCACATGTCTTTGGTTCCCCGGACTCCTCTGAACTCTCAATGCCTTCAAAGGCAGCCCACCTCTCCCTGTTAAGTACTGGCATACCGCCTTTCCTAGTTTTCAGGCTGCTAGCTAGGATTAAGTTGCAGCGTTAAGTCAGCCTAGTCATGTTGGGTCTGTTAAGAGTAAAAGGACGACACAGCAAAGGAGCTACCAGGATTAGCTAGCAGCTAACTACTGGTAGGAGCCAGAAGACTATTCAGGAGGCTTGATTTTGAGAGTGTTTGATTAGGGGCCAGAACATACAGGGATAGAGAGTTTATTAACTTGGAGAAATACTCCCTGGGTATGGAATTTAACATTCTGCCAAGGACTGAAAGGGATGGTGCAAACTGGTGGTTCCTAGAAGCCTGGAGAAACACTGATGGAAAGTGAAATGTCAGGGAAGGAAGGGACATGCTGGCGTAGATACATTATGTAAGGAAAAGGAAGACCCAAGACAGGATTATGCTCCTCCAAGAGGACACACAGAGACCACACCAATCACCAAGACCTTCAGAAATGTACTGGTGAGAAGGACACCAGCATCACTGAGTTCCATGGTGGCTCTTTGCACGCCACCAGTAGGAGAGGCGGTCACATAGCTTTAAGCCTCTGATCCATCTGAGTTCATTTTTACGCACGGTATGAAGTTCTAAACTCATTATTTGGCACAAGGATACTCAACTGTCCCAGCACCATTGAAAAGAGTGTTATTCTTTTCATTGACTAGTCTCAGCACTTTGTAATAAAAAATCAACTGACCACAAAGGAAATGGTTTACTTTTGTTCCACTCCAAGGAATATCTCAGAGATACTGCGGGTTCAGTTTCAGACCATCATAATAAAGCAAATATCATAATAAAGGGAGTCAGAGGAATTTTTTTGCTTTCCCAGTGCATAAGAGTCATCTTACCCTATACTGTAATATATTAAGTGTGAAATAGTGTGAAATTATGTCTTTAAAAAAGTGTGCATACCTTAATTAAAAATACTTTATTGCTAAAAAATGCCAACCATCATCTAAGTCTTCAGCAAGTTGTGCTCTTTTTATCATAGTAACATCTAAGATCACTGATCACAGGTCACCATAACAAATGTAATAGTGAAAAAGTCTGAAGTATTACAAAAGCTATCAAAATGTGACACAGACATGCAAAGTGAGCAAATGCTATTGGAGAAATGTCACTGATTAAGACTTGCTCCACGGAGAATGGTAATTTGTAAAAAATGCAGTATCTGCAAAGCACAATGAACCACAGAACACAAAAACGAGGTATGCCTGTATTCTTATCTTTATGCTCATACCACACAATCTTGATTTCTTTAGCTTATATACTAAGTTTTGAAATTCAATAATGTAAGACCTTCAACTTTTTTCTTTCTCAAAAATGTTTTTGCTATTCAAGGTCCTTTGCATTTCCATATCTATTTTAGGATCAGCTTCTCAATTTCTACAAATTGCCTACTACAATTTAGATAGAGGTTGCAATGAATCCACAGATCAATTTGAGGTGATCAGCCATCTTAACAATACCGAGTCTTCCCATTCATAAACAGGAATGTCTCTCCATTTATTTAGATCTTCATAAATTATTTTCATGACTATTTTATATTTTTCAGTGCAGAATGCACTTATTTTGTTAAATTATACCTGTTTCATTGTTTCTGACGTTCTTGTGAATAGAATTTACTGAATTTCCCTTTGAATTCCTTATTGCTAAAATACAGAAATCAAACTGATTTTTACACATTGATTCTGTATCCTGCAATCTTGCTTAACTCATCTATTAGTTCTAATAGATATTTTCCAAATTTGAGATTTTTCAACATATAAATCTGCCATCAGCAGATAGACATCTCTAGGCCTCATTTTTCAATCTGAAAGCCTTCATTTTTATTATTATTACAATTACTGTTATTGTAATTGTTATTTTGCCTGTTACACCAGCTAAAGCTTCCAGCACAAGGTTAAACAGAAGTGGAGAGAGCTCATATCCTGTCTTGGTACCTGATCTGAGCGAGAAAATGTTCAGTCTTTCTCCATTAAATATGATGTCAGCTATAGATTTTCATAGATGCCATTTCCATTCCTAGACTGAGAAAGTTCCGTTAAATTTTTAGATTGTTGAAAGTTTTTATCATAAATGGGCGTTGGATTTTGTCAAAAGATTTTTGTGCATCCTTTAACTGTCTTATATCCTTTAATTGATCAATACATTCTATTAATTGATTTGATTTTCAGATGTTAAATCAACCTTGCATTCCTGGGACAAACTGCACTTAGTTATGGTGTATAATCCTTTATGTATGTTACTAAATTTGATTTTCATATTTGGTTTAGGTTTTTCCTTCTATATTCATTAGGAATATTGGTCTTGAGTTTGTTTAGTTTTTCTTGTTGCTGTTACTTGTGATGTCTTTATATATATATATATATATATATATATACACACACAGCAGGTTCTTATTATCTATTTTATACATATTAGTGTATATATGTCAATCCCAGTCTCCCAATCCATCCCACCACCATCACCCTGGCCCCGCTTTCCCCCTTTGGTGTCCATATGTTCGTTCTCTACATCTGTGTCTCTATTTCTGCCTTGCAAACTGGTTCATCTGTACCATTTTTCTAGATTCCACATATATGTGCTAATATACAATATCTGTTTTTCTCTTTCTGACTTAAATTCACTCTGTATGACAGTCTCTAGGTCCATCCACATCTCTACAAATGACCCAATTTCGTTCCTTTTTATGGCTAATATTCCATTGTATATATGTGCCACATCTTCTTTATCCATTCATCTGTCAATGGGCATTTAGATTGTTTCCATGAGCTGGCTATTGTAAATAGTGCTGCAATGAACATTGTGGTGCATGTGTCTTTTTTTTTTTTTTTTTTTGATTTGTGTGTGTTTTATTATATATTAGTCTCTTAAATCAAATAGAAAACAAAAAGTGGAGCTACAAACCAAAGTTACAATAGTACTAGCTTTTCTTGTCGCCTGTCTATCTACTTTTACGAGAGGTCTTTATTTCTTCATAAGGCTTTGAGTTACTGTCCAGGGTCCTTGACTCCAACCTGAAGAACTCCCTGTGGCAGGCAGGTCTGGTGGTTAAGAATTCTCTCAACTCTTGATTAACTGGGAATGTCTTGATTTCTCCCTCATTTTCGAAGGAAAGTTTTGCTAGATATAGGATTCTTGGTTGATGGTTTCTTTCCTTCAACACTTCAAGTACATTGAGCCATGCCATCTGGCCTCCGAGGCTCCTGATGAGAAATCTGCTCATGACCTTCCTGGCAAATCTTCTCTCAGCTTCATAGACTTTCATAATGTACCTTATCATGTCTTATGCAACAGAACATTTTGTATAGTATCGTGAAGTCAGTTAAGTTGTAACCTTATTTTGAGACCAGAATTTAAGGAAAAGGAATTGAATATTTCAAGTGTAGACGTTATGAGATCTTTAAAATTATTACACATTTTCAAACTAGAAATAAAAAGGCAACTGAAGTATCCTACAGATTTTAATGTATAACAAAGTGAATACCAATACCTAATAACACACGTAAAGAAAAACTTCTTTGGGATCCTTTTTCCTAAGTGTAAAGGGGCCTTGAACTCAAAAAGTGAGAAAACCACTGTGGTTTATCCCCAGCGGTGATGGGTCCATTTCTTGCTCTGACCTCAGAGTGCACCACTGTGATGTACTTCACAAAGCCCTATAAAAGAGAAAGCTGGGCCCAGGTTTTTGGTCCTTAGAGCCCAGGAAGCTGCTTTTGGTGACCTGACGGCCTTGGACCTACAGTTAGCTTGTTTTTTCCTTGTTTCTGCCATTTGGTTGATTTTTTTCTTCTCTTTTCTCTACTCTTTTTTATTTTTCTCATTTTTCTTTCTACAGTTAGCATAGTCAGTATTGTTGGTATAGTTAGCACAGTTGGTATAGTTAATAGTTTATTAGCATAGTTAGTGTAGTTAGTACTAGTTAGCACTGTTAGTACAGTTAGCATTGTTAGTTAGCATAGTTAGTATTGCTAGGTAGTGCTGTCAGTCAGTGTAGTTAGCAGATCACCATGATGCAGGGCCTCACAGCCAACTCTGCTGACAAGGAGGCTCATATTGATGACTTCGAGATCCTCCACACCATTGGTGAAGGCACCTTCGGTAAAGTGAAGTTGACCCAGCACATTCTGACCGGGACACAGGTGGCTGTCAAGGTCATTAAGAAAAGGCGTCAGAGCTTCTCAAGTGTCCAGGCACTTTTCCAGGAAGTGTGCAGTATGAAGGCTCTGAATCACCCCAATATTGTAAAACTGCTGGGGGTGACTGACACGGAGGAGACATTTTTCCTGGTGATGGAGTACCTCAGTGGGGGGGACATGTACCGCTATTTGAAGATCCATGGCCGTATGACAGCGGCGGAGGCTCGAGGCCCGTTCCAGTAGCTGGTCTCCGCCCTGCAGCACTGCCACCAGAGGGGTATCGTGCACCGGGACCTGAAGCCACTGAACCTCCTCTTTGATTCCAACATGAATATCAAACTTACAGACTTTGGCCTCAGCAACAAGTGTGATGACACTGGCCAACTGGACACGATCTGCGGCACACGCCCTTATGCTGCCCCGGAACTCCTCCTGGGGCAGAGCTCCAGCGGCCCTGCGGCGGACGTGTGGAGCCTGGGAGTAGTGCTCTACGCCATGGTAACTGGGTCCCGGCCCTTTGTGGGAAAAGACTTCCAGCAGCTGCGGAAGCAAATCCTACAAGGGCAATACCCCATCCCACCTTATCTGTCTTTGGAGATAAGGGATCTATTACAAAAAATTATTGCCCTCAACCCCAGTGACAGAGGCACCTTACATGACCTCATGAGGCATCCATGGGTGAACATGGGCCAGAAGGAGCCACTCCAGCCACCCTGTGAAGAGGACCTGGAGGTGACAATGGTGAGGACTCCGGGCTTGACTTGCGACCTGATCCAGGACACTGGGACAGGCCGTGTGAGCGCCAAGAAACCCAAGGTGGAGGTCTCCATCATAACTCTGAAGCCCTTCTCTTCCGGGGACCTCAGTGGTAGTGGACTTGAGCCTTCTCCAAGCCCTGTGGTGTCCTCCCTGCAAACCAGGTGGCTCTACCAGGGAGAAAATGTGCAGCTGCAGGAAGACCAGCAGGCAGGGCAGAAGACCAGTGAGTCTGCCTGTCCCCCACCCAGCCTGGAGTCGAGGACTGCCACCCCCAGCCCAGCCCCCCGGCGTGGCACTGGGACATCCACCTCCAGCAGCAGCAGGATTGGAGCCCCAGAGGGAACCAGCTGCCCCCTGGGTGTGTCCAACACTGGAAGGTCCTCCCACGCTGGGCAGCCTGAGAGTGTGTCCTCATCCACTCTCTCTGGCCACAGTCAGAAAAAGCAAGGGGTGGCTGGGAGAATATGGAACTTTATTTTAAAACATCTTTGTTGCAAGCTGCCCAGCAAGAGGCGTCATAATAAAGTGAGCCCATGTGAACCCCATGGATGACCGAGGCAGGAAGGTCAGGCCGCCACGCTCCCTGGGGCCCGGTCCAGTGGAAGATGAGTGTGTTCTCTGCACGGCCTTCAGAAGCATTGTATCCAAGACCCTGGCCAGCTCAGAGGATGGTCCGGAGCAGCCCGGGCGACCGAAAGCGAGGCCACCGTGGCTGCAGGTCTGCCCCTCAACCCCCACCTGGGTGAAACTTCAGAGACTGGACTGTCATTCCTGGGGCACGTCTCCCCTCCCCTACTCTTCTGTCTTCCGTGTTGGTGGGGGAGGGGGATGGTTCTTGTTCCAAGAACTCCTTGGTTCTTCCAATTCTAGTTAATAAACTTGATGCTCCAGAAAGATGTATCACACTCTGCTTTGCGTCGTCCCTGCACAGAATTGGGGCTGTGCATTTTCCAGTTAGACAAGTGTGTAGCCATGTAGTGCCTGGAGTTAATCAGAACAACTAAAGGGAAAAATGACCTAAGAGAATTAGCACAATGACTCCCAACAGCAACAACTGCTGCACTGCAGGGCAGAAATGCAAAAAGTGTGTATTACCTTCCTGCACTAACATTCCCGAACATTTTCAGAAGGGCCGAGGGGAACTTTCGGTCCCTGCGGCCTGTGTTAATTACAACAGAGAGGCCCATTAATAGGATAACAAGGTCCCGTGAACCAGCCGTGCGCGGTGTGGTAAGGTCCCTGTGCAGCTGAGTTTCATGACTGTCATGCAGCAGTTGGGCTCTCCTGTTCCCCTGTGCGGAGGGGCCCTGATGCATGGATTTATTTTATTTTATTTTTTTGATGTGGACCATTTTAAAAGTCTTTATTGAATTTGTTACAATATTGCTTCGGTATTATGTTTTGCTTTCTTGGCCGTGAGGCATGTGGGATCTTAGTCCCAGACTAGGGATCGAACCTGCACCCCCTGCACTGGAAGGCGAAGGCTTAACCACTGGACCACCAGGGAAGTCTCTTTTTTAATTTTAGTTTTTTGATGCATGGGTTTCACCACAGGGAGTGGATGATTATACTAGATGATCATACTATCAAAACACTAGATTTGTCAGCGTTACCTGGTTCCCTGGTTCAATAAGCCCTTGAACACACGGGTGACTGGAGCAGGGTCTTCTTCCCAGAGGCCTCTCTCTGGGGGCACATGCTCTCGGAGGCATCACCTGCACAGTTCCATTGGCTCTCGTGCGCTTACAGGTCACTTGCCGACTGTGGAATCCTTCACCGCAAGACACAGAGCACTCTGACCACGTGCCCGTGAACCACCTCGAGGGGCAGTCCCAGATGTTACAGGGCTGGAACCCAGCCAGCGGCTCCTGGAGGTGCTCACAGAAGGCCTCACTCACTTCCTGCCCATTGGCCAAAACACACTGGGGTCTCTGAACTCGGGCTCCCAAGTGGCTGCAAGTGGCAGAACAATGTGTCCAGCTACCAAGCTCCCAGAAAGTCTCCAGCAAGTGGAGGATGGATGTTGCCATCGCCTTTCCAAGAGCATTGGTGGCTGTACAGACGTAGGTTCCTTCACTTTCAAGGGAAACATTCTTTTACAGGACATTGGATGGTCACGTTTGCTCGCTGGGGTGCTTCCACGATGCCTCCAATCACGACGGAGAGATGGCTGTGCTCCGGTCTGGTGATATTTCTTCCAGTAGACAAGATAACAGGTGCCTCTGCATACAGCACAGAAGAACTTTCCACATCCGGACCGAGATGATTAGCGACAGAACATCCATATATTCCTTGTTCTTTCTTTGTAGGTTTCTGTATCTGTATTTCCCCCATTCCATCCACAATGACTCTTTATAGGTTGGGACAGTATCCAACTTCCCTTTTTTAACTTGTCTTTCCAAAGGCCGAGCTATTGCCACACGCTGCACTTTACAAGAATTAAGATGCCGTTTGTAGGTAGTACCAAGATCAATCTCCCCCTGCTTTGGTTTATACTCTTCTGGTGCATGGCGAGGCTGTTTGACTATTTCATAAGGACGAGAATCCGACCCGCAGGTACAAATCTGACACAGACACCAGGTCCTCATGCTCCCGGCTCGCGGGGTCGGCTCCACAGCTCCTTCGCACCCACAGCTTTTGCAACTCCACCGCGCCGGCCTCGGCAACCGCCGGGGCGTGGCTCTGTCCTTTTGAATTATGGTTTTCTCTGGGTATATGCCCAGTAGTGGGATTGTTGAGTCATATGGTAGTTCTATTTTTAGTTTTTTAAGAAACCTCTATACTGTTCTCCACAGTGGCTGTATCAATTTACATTCCCACCAACATGCAAGAGAGTTCCCGTTTCTCCACACCCTCTCCAGCATTTGTTTGTAGATTTTCTGACGATGCCCATTCTAACTGGTGTGAGGTGATACCTCATTGCAGTTTTGATTTGCATTTCTCTAATAGTTAGTGATGTTGAGCAGCTTACTTGTGATGTCTTTATATGGCTTTGGTATCAGGATAATTCAGGCCTCATAGAATGCATTGGGATGTGTTCCTTTCTCTCTTATTTTTCAAAGTTTGTGAAGGACTGTATGAGTTCTCCTTTGAATGCTTAGAATTCACTACTGACACCATCTGGGCCTGGACATTTCCTTCATGGAATGATTTTTAATTACTATTTCAGTTTTTTTACTTGTTATAGATCTACCCAGGTTTTCAACTTCTTCTTCCATAAGTTCTGGTAATTGTGTTCTAGGAATTTACCCATATCATGTAAGTTGTCAACTTTGTTAGCAAAAGTTTGTTCATAATATTCACACAAAATCTTTACATTTATATAAGGTTGCCTTCTCTTTTAGGAGATCATAATTAGAGGGGAGAGAGAGAGATACGAGTAAGTATCCTGGTATGGGCTCAATTGGGTTCCCCCAAATTCATATGTTGAAGTCCTCACCCCCAGTACCTCAGAATGTGACTGTATCTGAAGAAAGAGTATTTAAAGAGATAATTAAGGTTAGATGAGGTCATTGGTGTGGGCTCTAATTCAATATGACTCGTGTCTTTATAAGAAGAGGAGAACAGGACACAGACATGCAGGGAGGGAAGACCATGTGAAGACAAAGGAAAAGACAGCCGTCAACAAACCAAGGAAAAATGCCTCATAATGAAATCAACCCTGTGGACTTCTTGATCTTGGACTTTTAGCCTCCAGAATTGTAAGGAAATAAATTTCTATTGCTTAAGCCAAAAAAAAAATTTTATGTAAGGTTGGTACTGATTTCTCCTCTCTCATTCCTGATTTTGGTGATTCATGTCTATTTTCTTTTTTCTTAATTGACCTAGTTAAAGGTATGTCTTTTTTTTTCTATCTTTTCATAAAACTTCTGGTTTCTTCGATTTTTCTCTATTGATTTTCTTTCTTTTAATTCACTGGTTTACACTCTACTTTTATAATTTCCTTTCTTCTGTCTTAGGCTTAATTGCTCTTTTTTTTCTCGTTTCTTAAGGTGGAAACTTAGGTTACTGAGGCCTTAGGTTACTTAGGTACTTAATTAGGTTACTTACTGAAGTTATGTAGGCCTTTCTTATTTTTTAAGATTTTTTTTTTTTTTGATGTAGACCATTTTTTTTAAAGTCTTTATTGAATTTGTTACAATATTACTGCTGTTTTACGTTTTGGGTTTTTGGCTGCGAGGCATGTGGGATCTTAGCTCCCCAACCTGGGATCAAACCCGCACCCCCTGCATTGGAAGGAGAAGTCTTAACCACTGGACCACCAGGGAAGTCCCAACCTAACTTATTTTTTGACATAGGCCTTAAAGCCAAAAGAATTTCCTCCTAAACACTGCTTATCTGCATTACATTCAGTCTGATATGAGGTGTTCCATTTCATTCAGTTCAAAATATATTTTTAATTTCCCTTATGATTTATTCCTTGTTCTGTGACTTATTTTTAAATGTATTTTTTTAATTTCCAAATATTTGAGGGTTTTCAAGATCTATTTCTGGTGTGCAAGTCTAATTTACTGGTGTTAAGAATAAACTTTACATGATTTCAAGTTTTTTACATTTACTGAGCCTTGTTTAGTGATCCAGCTTGTGGTCTATACTGAAGAATGTTTCATGCACACTTAAAAGAAAATGTATTCTTCAGACACTGCGTGAAATGTTCTATAAAGTTCAAGCTAGTTGATGTCACTGCTCAAATGTTCTATATCCTGGCTGATTCTCTGTCTAGTTGTTTTATCAACTATTGAGAGCACATTACTGAAAGCTCCTGATATTACTGTTGATTTATCTACTTTTCCTTTTAATTCTGTCAGTTTTTTAATGTCATATATTTGGGAGCTCTGCTGTTAGGCATGCACACATACATGGTTTTATTTTCCTGATGTACTGACCTCCCTCATTAGAACATGTCCTTTAATGTCTCTATCAATTTTCCCTTGTTGTGAAGTCTACTTTTCCTGATAATATGGCTAGCCCAGCTCTATTACGGTTGCTGCTTGCATGGCGAATATTTTTTCTATCCTTTAACTTTCAACCAACTTGTATATTCAGATCTAAGGTATATTCTTGTAGACCGCATATGGTCGAGTTTGTTTTTTATTTAGTCAAATATCTTTGCCTTTCAATTGGTTTTTGGTTTATTCGCACTTAACGTAATTATTTATATGGTTATATTTACATCTGTTATTTTGCTATTTATTTTCTACTTGTCTTATATCTTTTTAAAATTATAGTTTTAAGACATAATTCACATATCATAAACACACCCATTTAAATACAAGTCACTGGTTTATTCACACAGTTGGGCAACTATCACCACTGTGTAATTTCACAACATCTTCCTAAAGCTAAAAAAAAAAATCCCAAACCCATTATCAGTTACTCTTCTTCCCCCAAACTGTGGCAACCACTAACTTTCTGAATCTATGGATTTACCCATTCTTAACGTTTTACATAAATGGAACCATACAATATGTGGCCTTTCGTGAATGGCTTCTTTCACTTAGCATACGTTTTCAAGGTTCATTCTTAGTATATCATGAATCAGTACTTCATTGTTTTTTCTGGTTGGGTAATATTTCATTATATGAATATACTACATTTTCTTTATCCTTTAATCAGCTGATAGACATCTGTGTTGTTTCCACTTTTTGGCTATTATAAATAATGTTGCTATGGACATTTACATACATCTTACATCTTTTTTTTCCCCTCTGTTCCCCTTTTATGCCTTCTTTTGTGTTTTTGTCATACTATTCTAACCACCCAGGGTTTTTAAAAGTAATTTTTTGAATTACTCTAAAGACAACAATATCTACCTATGTCAGCTTTTCACTATATACTGTTGAATATTAACTTAATTCCCAGGAAATATAGAATCTTTTTTCTAACATGTCCCCCTTTTCTTCCCTATGTTATGTGATCTATACATGGTAAAAACCCAACAAAACAGTATTATTAATACTTCTGTATAAAATCTTATATATTTTAGAAAGGTTAGGAGAAAATATGAATAAATATATTTACAGGCTCTTTCATATTTAATAACGTTTACCATTTCTGACACTCCTCATTTCTTCATGTAGGTTAGAGTTACTCTCTGGTTTCATTTTCTTTCAGACTGATAGACTTCCATTAGTAATTCTTGGAAGGCAGGTCTGTTGGTAATTAATCCTCTCAGACTTTGTTTAGCTGGTAATGTGCTTACTGCATCTTCATTCTTAAAGGATGCTTTTGTTGAATAAAGAGTTCTTGCTTTACAGTTTTTGTTTTCTCTCAACTCTTTGAACATAAGACTCTGATGTCTTCGGGAAACCATTGCTCCTGATGAGAAGTTAGCTGTTAGTCTTACGATGATATTGAACCAGGTTCATTTTGCCCAATGCACAGCAAGCCAAAATGCTGAGATACCAAGGTTTGCAGCAAAGAGAGTTTATTCGCAAGGCAGCCAAGAGAGGAGATGGGAGAACAAATCTCACATCCGCCTCCCCAAAGGCAAGAAGCTCCAGGTATTTATGGGATAATGAATAATGAAGCAGGGGGTTTGAGGCATGGGGAGCATGGGGAGCATGGGGAAAGGTGATTGGGGAAAGGTGTGGTAATCGTTATTCTGCAAAGGTGTTACTAAGCTACAGACCTATGCATGTTCAAAAGGTCACTGAGAGGATACTCAGGCTTGCTCAGTTGAAGGATCAGTGGTCCTATCCAATCTTAACCAGCTCAGTTGGAACTAGAAGCAGCTGACTCCAAGTTCCTAGAAAACAACTCAGGCAAACAGCCTATTGCTTAGGCTACATACTGCTTGGAGGACATGCAAGTCTTAAAATGATTTTGGTTAGTGAAGGAAGATGAAATGGATTTAACCCATGGTTTCAATTGTGGTTCCTTTGCACTTGAGGAGTCTTTTTTCTCTTAATGTTTTATGATAAATTCTTATTGTATTTGATGTAGATCTCTTATTTTATCTGGACTTTGTTGAGGTCCTTAGGTGCTTAGGTAAATGTTTCTCATCAAATTTGGTAAGTTTTGAGGGCTATTTCTTCAAATACATTTTTTTCTGTTCACTTCTCCCTCCTTTCCTTCTGGGATTTCCATGACCTATTTGTTGGCATGCTTGATGCTGGCTCACAGATCTGTGAGGCACTGCTCATGTTATCTTTTTTTTTCTCTCTATTCATCAAATTAGATCATTTATACTGATCTATGTTCAAGTTTACTGATTCAACGGTTCTACTTTCCAGGAACCTAGGGTACTTCCATATTTTGACTCAGGATTTCAACATGTTTCCTACATGTTTGCCTCTGAAGGAAAGCAGAGGGCAAGAGAGTGCTACAGTTCTATGAGATGTCTACATTATTTCTCTCTACATATCATTGGACAAAATGATACCATATAGCCACAACCTAATTGCAAGGGAAGCTAGGAAATTTGTCTCCCAGTATGCCCAAGATGAAGAAAATGGAATAGATTTAATAAATACATAGCAATATCTCTACCATAGATTCCTACATTCAGGCAACTGTGTCACCCAAAAGACTTTATTATTTTTCTTTGTCTGATTACCTAGATGTCATAACCCTCTACATGTTTTCAGGTCAGATTGCTGAGCACGTAGGTAGACAGTAGATTAATAATCATTGAAATGTAAAAAGTGGAGTCTAATCTCTAAAGAGCTGGCAGTGATTAAGGTGGCAATGGTAGACCTCTCTCAGGGTTTAACTTGACCAAATAAGAAAGAAAATTCACAATGAAGGCAGGCTGGGAGTGATTACTTCATAAAAGGTAAAATGATGGATTGAACATAATAGTTCTCTCTGCTTCATCCTCAAACCCCACTAAAACACGAACAGCAGAATTTTAAAAGTATGAAACATGTAAGGCCGAAGAAAACAGTAGAGAAAAAAACCCTGCATCTTTAATAAAAGAGGTAAATAGATAGTGGTTTCCTATGTTGCATTACTCCTTTAACTCTATATTTGAACAGGTTTCTGTGACAGGTTATCAGGCTTCACTTCATAATCCCTCACATATCATTCATATAAGCTACAATGTGAATGGCTCTCTCTGGGTTGTACAACATGACAGCCCTTCCTTACTCCACCTTCAGAGTATGAGATGCCTCTGATTTCTGACCCTTCCTGATAAACATATTTGCTTTACTCTTTGACACATACAGGATCTCAGCTTCCCCTAGTCTACTGAGTCATTTTAAAAGTTTCTCCTGATTGAATTTTCAATCTTTTTCTAAAATTTTTTTACACCACTATTTTGTACTATCTCCTCTCCATTCTACTTGGCCTTATGTATTTAAACATTTTAAACTCTGCTATTGACGTTTTAGTGGGGTTTTGGGATGAATCAGGCAGTACCCTTTTGTTCAACCCATAATGTTTAACTGGGAGTCAATTAAAATCCAAATGAGATGGTTCATTTTCTATTTTTATTTTTCTTTTATATTTTTTAATCAACTAGGAAAACAAACTTTAATATTTAATTGATGCTCATTACTTTCATATGTTGAATGTCAGCTAAACCTTTCACATCAGAAGAAATAAGTGGGAAAGGTATCATTATGTGACAATAGAAAAAAATAACAGTTTAACAACTTTCCCACGTACTTAGTGATAAGTTTAAAAGTAGTAGGATACCGGACTTCCCTGGTGGTCCAGTGGTTAAGACTCTGTGCTTCCACTGCAAGGGGTACAGGTTGGATCCCTTGTTGGGGAAGTCCCTCATGCCACGAGGTGAGGCCAAAAAAAAGAAGTAGTAGGATACCATAATCTCCCTATACATTGTGTTGCCCAAATTAGAGATAGCTTTCTGAAAATCAGTGGTTTTGTAGAGGACATCGGCACTAAAAATATAATAGACGCAAATATTTGTCTAATTTGAATTTATTTAGAGTAGTACAAGGTCCACAAAATAAATGCATGAAAAATTCTTATGAAAAAAAAGTACTTACAAAAAACTGGAAAACAATTTAAATATATAATTCACCTGACTAAAATTTAAAGGAACTTTTTTTTTTTTAGTAATTAGAATCAGAGAGAAACAACCGTATCCAAGTGTTCTAGGACCAAATGTGCAGAACGAATGCAAGTATAATACTTTCCTAAGAAAAATATGAATCTTGGCATACACGATTATCCGTAAAAGAACTAAAAAACTCAAGCTTGTCCTTGAGATAAAATTTGTTATATAAAAGTTACGTTTGTTTTTTTTAATGACAATTTTTGACAGTATTGCTACTGATATTTTAAGTTGACACATCTTTCTTTACTAACAGAGTGGCCTTTCTTTATACTTCTGCTTAGTAGGTGGTGAAAAGAGACCAGCTATTCAGGCTTCCCTGGTGGTGCCGTGGTTAAGAATCCACCTGCCAATGCAGGGGACATGAGTTCAAGCCCTGGTCCAGGAAGAGACCACATGCCACGGAGCAACTAAGCCCGTGCGCCACAACTAACGAGCCTGCGCTCTAGAGCCCACAAGCCACAACTATTGAGCCTGCGTGCCACAACTTCTGAAGCCCGTGTGTCTAGAGCCCGTGCTTCGCAACAAGAGAAGCCACCGCAATGAGAAGACCACGCACCACAATGAAGAGTAGCCCCCGCTCTCCGCAACTAGAGAAAGCCCGAGCACAGCAACGAAGACCCAATGCAGCCAAAAATAAATCAAATAAATTAAAAAAAGAGAGACCAGCTATTCAACACATCTTGGCATTCACAAATGTAAGATGTATTCATTTTTATAGAATAAGATATGCTTACATCTTATATACCGTGCATTATAATGCAAAAAAACACCTATAGTTATGCTGAATTCATCATTTGGCAATGAAAATCAAGCTCAATGTAAGATGAAGATATAGGACACTTTAAGAAAAAAGCAAATGTCAGTAAATTAACTCCATCCATTGTACTACCCTGTGGCGACAGCAGACGTCACTACCAATTTTCTCAAGCTGCTAGTACATGTCTATAGCTGAAAGCAGTATGAAAAGCTTTCTAATTAATTGCTACTGGCAGATCTGCTACTTCCAAAAGTTTTTCCCTTGAGATTCAGAGGCTAACCTGTCTTACTGTATGACAATTGCATCCTTTTGCAATTTACAAAGAAAATAATTTTTCTTTCATTTGCTAATCGGTGGCACAGAAAATGTTCCAGATCCCAGAAGGTGATAAAGGGGACAAAAAAGGTATTTAAAATTTGTTTTCCTCTCTAAGTTGAATAATGGGTTGAGGACGGCCAAGTTTTCGCTGAACAATAGCTCACCATCCAATTTTACTTTACTCAACTGAAAAGGGATGAACATAAGCAGCTTAACTGGGATGTGAATAAAAGCAACTTCAAAACTATATTAGCAAACGTGACTACTTAATCTACAACATATCTCATTTACCAAATGTCTGTAAGGTCTTAATGTAAGAGGGTTGAGAGTGTGGACAAAATGCCCTTATAAACACGTGTCTCTAAATGAAAAGCGATAGAAACTACATTTTGCAGCTGTTTGAATATTCTGAAATTTTTACACTTTTAGTCCAAAATAAAAATAAGAAAATAACACTGACAAGAGCAACACTATCAACATCATGCAAGCCAAATATCTAGATCTAGGCTCTTCCCAGGGCTTTTTAAGTCATGACCCAAATGTGGCTGTGAAAGTCCATTTTATCACAGTTTTTATGTGATCTCCATTATGTCCTCCAAATCAAACCTTTGATGAAAATTGACCCATTCATTCAACCAATGGGAAAATGTTTACTGAGTGCCTACTATGTGCCAAGCACTGTGTCAAGCTCTGGAGATACAGTGACTCACATATACATCATGCATCACTCACTGAGCCTTCATGTATGCATGGTACTGAGCTTGGAAATGTACAGGCTAGCCAAACTGCCTTGTCCCTCGACCACAGGACAACATAATACATATGACAGCATTACATACACAAAGATAAAATGTAAAATGAATCAAGAGAAAAACCCATTAATATATCAACACCCAGGGTACTGTTAGGCACGTAAATAACTAACAGTGGGCCTCATCCGCAATCAATACTTTGCAGAGTAAACTGCTCCAGACAGGCAGCCCCCACAACATGTAATGAGCAGAAACTTCAGGCTCTCTGTGTTGTCATTGCAGATGTTTGGATACTGCTGCTTCCACATTCCGGGTGGCTGCGATGACTGTACTTTCTTGGCAGCCAAAAGGGAAGCTTGCTCCGGTTTCTCCCATAACAAGCTAGGGACAAAACCTAGAATCTATCTTATTTTCACCCCATGTGACTGAAAAGCAGTGTTGGTAGGGGCAGGAAACATCACTGACAATGGCTAGTGTGGAAGAAAAACACCAAAACAAACTATAAAAAGGTATTAACTCAATGGGTTTAGATTACAAGAGATTTCTCTTTCATAAAATGCAACACAGACTCACACCCAACTGTATTTCACTATCTCATTATGCAATTATGGGGGTTACTAATGGTTTATATACTCTTAGAAAAAAATAAGTTTCACAGAAGAAAAAGAGAGTAGTAGAGATTTTTAAATGGGTAATATGTTGTTGACATTATCACAGATTTTTTTTTAATTAATTAATTTATTTATGGCTGTGTTGGGTCTTCGTTTCTGTGCGAGGGCTTTCTCTAGTTGTGGCAAGTGGGGGCCACTCTTCATCGCGGTGCGCGGGCCTCTCACTATCGTGGCCTCTCTTGTCGCGGAGCACAGGCTCCAGACGCGCAGGCTCAGCAATTGTGGCTCACGGGCCTAGTCGCTCCACGGCATGCGGGATCTTCCCAGACCAGGGCTCGAACCCGTGTCCCCTGCATTGGCAGGCAGATTCTCAACCACTGCGCCACCAGGGAAGCCCACAGATGTTATTTTTAATGAATAAGAGTACTAATGTATTTCACTCTTCCAGATCACACAAGTACAAAGGAGCACCACTGTTAGCCTATTTTTAATAACTATTTTCTTAATATATTCTCATGAAATTCCTGCAAGTTTATATGTTTATCCTTGACATAATATGGACTACTTCATTAGTTTTCCACGAAATTTAAAAACCTCCTACATTATACTGCTTCATATTGGACTGATAACCACCATATTCTTCAGTCATTAAAAAGAAGAGTCTGCACCACACCATAAATAAAGCTAATGCTTACCTCTAAGCAATAAGTAATTAAAATGAATACTAAACATTTGCTTTACAGCATGTTTTTCTTCTCTAAATTACGATTTTTGCAACATTTTTAATGGGTTTCATTTTTATTGCATTGCAAAAGTGAGATCATATTCTTCGTATGTACTTCATTATCTCATTTGATTGGGTTTTAATTCCTGCAACATACAGCAAAGGCTGATGTGACTTTTGCAATTTGAAAACTGTGGCTGCATGCTGAGAATAATTAGCTTCACTAAGGCAGAACAAATGATTTCTTTGCAAAACACCAAGTCTGTGTTTCAACAGATAATTGCAGAATACCCAAGTTATCTTGGGACTTACAGTATAGTGGTTACTTTGAGTTTAATTAATATTTTTGTAATCTTAATTCCCTAATAACTATGTGACCCAGAGATTATCTTAAAGAGTGTTGTTTTTGAAATCTGGAGGTGAGGAGACTTTCTCAAATTGGTTCATTTGATTTGTCAGTTTTCATTAAAATACTTATGAAAAATATTAATATTATTTATATCTAGTCATAATTTATGCAAAATTTCACTATTGGCTGTGGCTACCAGAATGGTAGTAGGCTATCTTTCCTGCCCAATTCACCCTGAAATGTTGAAGATCTTTTATGAATCCAATAGAGAAACACTTAAAAGTAACCAGATTAGTTGAGTTTTCTACTTAATTTTACTGAGATAATATAAATGTGGTAATTAAATCCCACAAGTCAATTTATACTAAAGAGAACTCATTTAGTAATAGCAACAACAGAGGAATCTATAATTTCTTGTAATTAAGAGGTTAATCTTCTTTAAACCAGTAAAATCTGCACTGAAAGCTTCACTCAATTGCTTATATTTTAGTTAAGATTCTTATTGAGTTAACGATTACAGCAGCACCTTAAGTGGAAACGTTAAACAGAGTTCACTACACAGCAAAAAGGTCATGAATGCATACTGCTCTGAAATTAAACCTTACTTTGATTTCCCTACATGGCTGCAGGAAACTTAAGCTGCTGCTGAATTACAGAGCCATCTAGTATCTTACAGTTCCAGTTATCAATGGCCTGACAAGTCTAATTCCAAGCAAGACTCCTTCAACTACTCCAACCTCACTACAAACAGATTCATCCTCTAAAATGTGTCTGGAATAAGAAGGTAAATACAAGCTTTAAATGTTTTAAACTTTATAGCCTATATTGACTTCTATGGCATTGTTGGCCAATAGACAATGAAACTATTATCAAATTAAGTTTCATTCTATATCTATAATTTTAATCCTAAATATTAACAAGCTTCTGTTATTTATTTGATTGACACAGAAGGAATGCTTTTAAAACCTAAGAAATTATTCTCCTTTCCTTGCTTTGAGACTACTGAATCACCAAAAAGTTTAGTACTTTTTGTAAAGTGAGTTTTATCTTCAGAATTGTAACTCTCACTACAATTCTGAAATGCAAACAGACTGTTTTATACAGATGCTCTTAATATATCTATAAGTTGTTAATGTGGACACCAGCCCAGGTAGCAAATACAATAAAAGGAATGAAAATTACTTGAAGATTATTGAAACAACAGTGGGAAAAAAAAAAAAAAGGATTCAGCAAAAACAAACTTGAATTCAAAGACTATGAAATTCAAGGAGTATTAAACAGTTTGCCAAAGAACACTGCTTTATTTTTATTCAACTTTTTAGAGACTGTTTATCTGATAACGTGTTCTTTACATGCCCAAGCACCACTGAGGTTTCCAAATTAATTTTTGCAGTAAACTATTTTGATTAGAATCAAGGTATTATACCTTGGAATATTTAAAATATTCATATTTCACTTAGATTTAGAGACACAGAACTATAAAACTCATTTTCTCCTAGTAATAGCTTCCAAGTAAAGTCTTTTTCCTTTTTGTTTGGCAAGCATGTAACTTTGACATTGCTTTTTTCCCTTCTCTCACTCAATTCCATCTCTGCCTTGTATTGGTTAGATCAGGTTCAAAATTATATTTATTTCATTTAATAAATATGAATTCAAAAGAGGGTTAAAAATAGGAATGTTCACTGAAATACTGTACCATTACAGTAAAAGTTAATTTTTGTTGCAAATCTAGTTACCTTAGCAACTCTTTTATTTTATTTTATTTTTTTAACCCTTTATTTTAAAAGTTCAAAGTCAATCAAACTCTATTAAGAGAATATAATTGGAAAACCATGGCAATTTACTACTAAAAATATCATGATGCTGAAATAATTTAATCATTTGTTTAGAACTGGTGATGCCACTGACAAATTATTAAGGTTTCATATAAAAAGTTGATGGTTACTGCTCAGAAGTACTTAAGTGACAGTAAATGTGGGACTGTGTTTTTTCATATGTGGTAAGAGAAGACTGATCTAGTTGTAAACCAGTGAAAGCATATAGTAAGAAATATTATTTTACCTTCTATAAAGTAGTAAATATCACCAAAATCCTTCACTTTTTATGTACTAGTTGGGGTATCCTATGTTTCTACCATTCAAAATCAAACATTAACCAATATATAACTATATAAATTACACCCTTCCCACTCTTACTTCCACCTGATTCACAGAAATATATTTTATTTTAAATAAAACAATGCAGACAAATCATACTAATAGAGAAAAACAGCCTGATGTGAAGCTGGATGGAGGAGCGGAGTCTTGCAACAAGACATATTCTTTCATCAACTTCCCTAAATTCACTTACAATTTAATGTAATTAACATATGGAGTTATTAATGTATCATTTGGATTTGCATTCTCTTCCTTGTCTCATTTGAAGCCAACACCATACAAAGATATAACAGTAATAATTAAGATTTCACTTTTTCCTCAGGATTGCTTTGGCAATTCTGGGTCTTTCGGGATTCCATATAAATGTTAGGTTTATTCTAGTTCTGTGAAAAATCTTATGGGTAATCTGATAGGAATCACATTAAATCCGTAGATTGCTTTGGGTAGTATGGCCATTTTAACTATATTAATTCTTCCAATCCAAGAGCATAGGATATCTTTCCATTTCTTTGAATCATCTTCAGTTTTCTTTATCAGTGTTTCATAGTTCTCAGCATATAAGTCTTTCACCTCCTTGGTCAGGTTTTTTCCTAAGTATTTTATTTTACTTTCTTTTTCTGATATTTAATTGTTAGTGTAAAGAAATGCAACTGATTCCTGTATGTTAATCTTGTATCCTGCTACCTTGCTGAATTTGTTTATCAGTTCTAATAGTTTTTGTGTGAAGTCTTTAGCATTTTCCATATAGAGTTATCATGTCATCTGCATATAATGACAATTTTACCTCTTCTCTTTCAATTTGGATACTTTTTTATTTCTTTTTCTTGTCTGATTGCTGTGGCTAGGACTTCTAATACTATGTTGAGTAAAGTGGTGAGAGTCGGCATCCTTGTCTTGTTCCAGATTTTAGCAGGAAGGCTTTCAGCTTTTCACCATTGAGTATGATGCTGGCTGTGGGTTTGTCACAAATAGCTTTTATTATGCTGAGATATTCTCTCTATACCCACTTTGGTGAGAGTTTTTATCATGAAGGGATATTGAATATTATATCAAATCTTTTCTCTGCATCTACTGAGGTGATCATGTGGTCTGTTCTTTTTTTTCATTGATGTGGTGTATCACATTGATTTGAGTATGTTGAGCCATCCTTGTGACCCTGGGATGAATCCAACTTGATCATGGTGAATGATCCATTTTATGTGCTGTTGGATTCATTTTACTAATATTTTGTTGAGGATTTCTGCATCCATATTCATCCAGGATACTGGCCTATAACATTTTTTGGTAATGTCTTTGTCTGGTTTTGGTATCAGGGTAACAGTGGCTTCATAGCATAACTTTGGGAGTGTTCCCTTCTCTTCAGTCTTCTGGAAGAGTTTGAGAAGGATCAGTATAAGTTCTTTTTATCCCAGAACAAAGTTGGAGGCATAGTCCTCCCAGACTTCAGACAATACTACGAAGCTACATCAATTTTAAAAGTGTGGTATTGGCACAAAAACAGACATGGATCAACAGAACAGAAAGCCCAGAAATATATACACATCCTACGGTCAATTAATCTTTGACAAAGGAGGAAAGAATATACAATTGAGAAAAGACAGTCTCTTCCACAAGTGGTGCTGGGAAAGCTGGAGAGCTGCATGTAACTCAATGACCTTAGAACACTCCCTCACACCATACACAAAAATAAACTCAAAATGGCTTAAGACTTAAATATAAAACATGACACCATAAAACTCCTACAAGAGAACATAGGCAAAAGATTCTCTGGCATAGATTGTAGTAATGTTTTTTTAAGTCAGTCTCTCAAGGCAAAAGAAATAAAGCAAAAACAAACAAATGGGACCTAATTAAACTTAAAAGCTCTTGCACAACAAAGGAAACAATAAACAAAATGAAAAGACAACCTACTGACTGGGAGAAAATATTTGCAAATGATGTGACTGACAAGGAATTAATTTCCAAAATATACAAATGGCACATACAGCTCAATATCAAAAAAACAAACAACCCAATCCAAAAATGGGCAGAAGATCTAAACAGACATTTCTCCAAAGAACACATACAGATGGCCAACAGGCACATGAAAAAATGCTCAACATCGCTAATTAGTAAAGAAATGCAAAACAAAACTACGAGGTATCACCTCACACTGGTCAGAACGGTCATCATCAAAAAGTCTACAAATAAATGCTAGACGGTGTGTGGAGTAAAGGGAACCCTCCTACACTGTTGGTGGGAATATAAATTGGTGCAGCCACTATGGAGAACAGCATGGAGTTTCCTTAAAAAAACTAAGAATAGAAGTACCATACGACCCAACAATCCCACCCCTGGGCATATATCCAGAGAAAACTAATTTGAAATGATACATGCACCCTAATCACTATTTACAATAGACAAGATAGGGGAGCAACCTAAATGTCCATCAACAGATGAATGGATAAAGAGGCTGTGGTATATATATATACTCAGCCACAGAAAAGAATGAAATAATGCCATCTGCAGCAACATGGATGGACCTAGACATTATCATACTAAGTAAAATAAGTCAGACAGAGAAAGACAAATACAATATGATATCACTTATATGTGGAATCTAATAAAAAAAAGATACAAATGAACTTCTTTACAAAATAGAAACAGACACACAGGAGAAAGTGTGGGGGGGGATAAATTAGAAGCCTGGGATTAACAGATACACCCTACTATATACGAAAGAGATAAACAACAAGGTCCTACTGTATAGCACAGGGAACTATAGTCAGTACCTTGTAATAACCTAAAATGGAAAAGAATCTGAAAAAGTGTGTGTGTGTGTGTGTGTGTGTGTGTGAGTGTGTGTGTGTATATGTATTATATATATATATACATAAAACTGAGTCACTTCACTGTACACCAGAAGCTAACACAACATTATGAATCAACTATACTTCAATTTTAAAAAAAAGGTTTCACTAGAAATGTAGATGCAAAATTTTGAAATAAAATATTGGCAAATTGAGTTACTTGGTAGAGCAATACAATACCACAATAATATTATTTAGAGCCATGCCCAGAATGCAAAGATGGTTGAATACTAGAACTTATATATTAGGACTTATATATTTCCCCATATTCCTAGGTAAAGAGAGACACATTCTGCGATCATCATAATATACTGAAAAGAAATTTGATGAAGTTTCTTACGAAAAAATAGATCCATATTTTCATAATGATAAAAGATACGTATCACAAAGGAGATAAAAGACTCCTACCACAAAGCAATTATATTCTTCAGAAAACATTTAAATATATTCTCACTAAATTAGTGAACAAGATACAAATGCCACTGTTGCCACTAAAGTTTTATATTATTCTAATAGTACAAGAAAATATAATTAAGAATAAAGAAAGAAAATAAATGACTATTAGAGTGAAAATTATCAGTAACTAAAATTTATAATATTATATATCTAAGAAATCCAAAGATATCAATAGAAAAGCCTTTTAAGTGAATGAGAAGTCAAAAAATTAAATGTTTAATGTATAAAATGATCATTAATTTTCTAAAACTAAGAATAATCAGTTAGAAAATATGATTAAAGGGATTCTTATGTATAACTGATAAATGAGTTAAACTAAAAATAAAAGAACTTGGGAATTAACAAGAGTTGTATAAGACAGATAGAAAAAGCTAATTTGAATTTTTCTAAGGGGACTTTCCTAAATAAAGAAAAAACTACCTATTTAAATGTAGATAGAAAACTTTTCCCTAAGTCACTTTACATGCTCATTAATCCACTTTATACACATATTTTCCTTGCGTTACTCCACATGATTAAGGGATAGTAAAATATGCAATAGGACATTCCTAAACCAGATAAGTGGATTCTAGCACTTAAATGAAAATATACAGCCTTGAAAACAGTCCTTGTAATAAAAAAGGAATCTGGTTATACAAGATAAACTTACCATTTTAAAAACAACATGGGAGTGGCACAACTGGAGGTGTGCAAAACTGTGGGCCTGCACACAAATCACTGTATAGAAATTTAATTACAAACAAAAATTTATTTGATAGTTTAGAATAGGACAAAAGGGACATTTCAAATCAGCAAAGAAGCAATGAAGAAAACAGGAAATGTTGTTTGGACAAACTGCCAGCCATTTGGAAGTGAGGAATAATGAATCTCTCCTCAAACTTTAAATAAATTACGGATGAATCAAAGACATAATCATGAATAAAAACAAAACTGTACAAGTACTGAAATAAAATGTGGGAGGATATTTTTATAAATTTCGTAAAGAGGCCTACGAAAGTCAAAAACTCAGAAGTCATAAAGAAGATATGTGGCTTCACCATATTTAATTATCCAAATAGCAAATAAAATAAAATAACCCACCAAAAATAAGATCACACAACAAAGAAAAACTGGAAGAAGCTTTTTCTATACTTGCCTTCATTTTTTTTAACATATAAAAGAGAAAATGTTTAACAATACTATAAGAAAGCGGATAAAGTTTGTTGATAAGCAGTTCACTGAAAGTGATATACAAATTGGCCAGGAGACAGGAAAAAATGTTCAACCATATAACTTAAAATTGAAAATAGCAATAAGAAGCCAATTTTTTACCTATTATATTAGCCAAGATTCATATGTTTAATAACATTTAGTAGACACCTACCTATTATGTACCTAGCAATCCTTCTGGTGAAGAAGCACCATCCTCCCATCCTATAGCAATTCTGTCTATTCCATATTCTCCATGAGATAGTTAACTGCCCCATCATCCCCCGGTTCCAGGAGTAGCTACAGGCTGCTCTAAGTGATACTGTGGATAAGCCTGCTCTCTCACACTCTATAGTGAGACCCTGTTTAGGTACAACCTCTTAGCAGTTTGGCAATATTCATTAAAATTAAAGGGGCAATATATCCTTTTATCAGGTGAACTTTTTAGAAATTTATCCTAAATATATAAGATATAAAAGATGTAAGATACAGGAGACATTTTTTATTTTTGTGCTTTGAATTTTGTTTCAAAATAAGCAAGTACTATTTGTATGATTAAAAAAATCTATTTAAAAAAGAAAAACATGTAAAATTAAATCAGTAAGAAGAGAATTAAAAATTCAAGTAAAAAGAGCAATAACCAGAATTATAAATGCACAAAATAAAATTAGTGGTATAGGGGACAAATGATAGAAATATACAGAGGATACCACAAGAAAGGTCCTAACTGACATATAATGACCAAAGTGATGATAAGTAAGGTATCTCAATGGCATAGAGCCTGTATAGCTCTCGAGGAGGAAACAGAGATAACTAGAACAAAATAAGTAGTTACATTTAGAAGAAAAGGGGAAAAAATATCCTAAAATTCAAAAAAGGGGTCTCCATTTTGAAAGTCTTATAATTTCTCCATAATAATTAGTGAAATGAAGATCCACTCAAAGAAATAACATACTGCAAGATTAAGAAGAAAAAAAGCAAAACCTCTCAGCCTTTGACCATTGAATTAAAGAAAATTTACTTGAACATATATTTGAATAACATGATTTAAAGTGTAGACTTATTAACCATGTATTGAACTTCCTACCCTAAATGCAGAAAATGTTTTGGATTTCCAGAAATATATTACTGTATTACTGCTATTACTCTTCTACTCTACAGGACACTGGAAGTTATTTTCAGGAGAAGTTAAACCAGCGAGATGGGGGGACACCAGGAGAAGTTGAGTATGGAAGTGAGGAACTCTACTGAAATGGGAAAGACAAATGGATAGCTATATAGTGAACTGGAAGTCCTTCAATCCCCTCCCTTCATGCAACTCTGAAAATGCTAGAAACAGGGTATGTACTCACTCTCCGAGGAGACTTGAGGATACCTCTATGAGGAACGTCAATCCCAAAGCAAAGATCAATAAACAACACCTACAGAGTGCCTATAGAGTGTCCAATTTTGACTTTTAGTACTTCATTCTTAAATGTCAACAGATAATTCATAGAGGAGCTTCTAAAATGAAAGGCATATACTAAAACACACACACATATAATTTTAAAAAAGAAGGAAAAAGATAAAATGAAGAGAGCCAAAAATAAAATCAATAATATTCAGAGAGAAGAAATGACATCAAGAAACAGAAACAAGAGGCTACAAAACAGAAAGAATCAACAGAGAAATAACACTTCAAACTTAAGAATATGGTAGTAGATTTTTTTAAAATTAAAGTTTTACCAGGTTAAGAAATCTCCCAAAAAGAAGTAGTAAAATGAAGCTGAAAAACTTATTTTCTAATTGGCACTTTACTAAGTAGGACAGCCCTTAAAGAATAAGAAATTATGAATAGTTTACCAAGTACAAAAGTCTTCAAAACTCTTAAAGTGATGAAGAATTCAAGAAAACAGAATTTTTGAATGTTTGTCTTATTTTCCCAGTTTTATTGAGATATAATTACTTATATCATTGTATTATTTTGAGGTGTACAACATGATGATTTGATATATGTATTTAGAAAACACAATTTCTGAAAAGAGAGAATGGAAATTATGAGGATGATGAACTGTGAAGGCATCAAATTTTGTAGGACATTTTTCTCCTTCAAAGAAAATAACAAATATTGTAAAAATTGAACTTTACTTTCGATGGAAAATTTTAATGAGGGATCATACAATTTCTCCTCAATAAACTTTTAAAGAAAATTTAGCTTTTCCTGTGACAAGATTCTGTAACTGTCTAAGTGCTTTGATATTCATTCACAGCAGCCAAAGCTGTCTTCTCCTCTAAACTTTCTTCTTCAAGGAATGGGTGTTATTTGGCTCAAAAACTTTTCACAAGACAAACTCCACACTTTATAATAGGTACTTCCACTTAAAACCCACGTGAAAACACACAAACAGAACATGAAGTCTGAGTATCTATCTATTTAGAGATTATCTATTCATACTTTCTAATGCTTTGGCAACTTTAAATCATGTGCTGTGAGCCTATCAAAAAGTAGAAGAAACTAAGCTTTTACAGTAGACAAACATTAATCATCTCTTGATCATGGTTTCCATACTAAAGACTCTGAGGCAAAGGAGTGCATGTTAGACAAACATAGCAGTTTGTGTTTCAGAATTCTTAGCAGTAGCTAACTAGGTAAAGCTCACACAATAAGAAACTGAAGGAATGTTGACACAAACATAGTTTTAGAAGCAAAATCTGAAACATACTGGCCTTACATACTGCCTAAGGCAAATGCTGGATCAGTAGTAAGTCTGGGTTTAGAATTTGGTCCTTTACTTTTGCAAGACTATCTTGTCTAGGACTGAAGCAAACCAACCAGTGAATTTTTAGACCTGAAAATTATATACAACAGAAATAAAAATGTTATATGCCCTGTGGACTTCCAAAATTTTATTTTGCCATACTTTATTTTTGGACAGTAGCTTTAAATGTACTACATTTTTACAACTCTTAAAAATATTCCTGGTGTTGGTATCACAAAGGACTTTTCATTCTCAAAGACGACAGATTGTATTTCTTCACATTACAGTTATGTTAGGAACAGAAGACAAGTTTCTTTTTCAATCAATATTTCTTGAGTTTAGTGCAAATAATATTTTCTGTGAAGTATAGTTATCTGCATAATTTTAAGCATTTCCATCTTCTGCCTTTTCATTTTGGTTTTATCAGCTCTTATTCCCTTCAAAAGAACAAATAAAACACACACTTTATTACTCACCAAATACTGTTAACAGCCTTTGGTTACTAGGAAAGTAGCTATTTGTAAGGCTGATAAAATTCAGTTCATGCTGCTTAGACAACACAGCATGAACTGGTTCATGGGAAGTAAGTTTTTGCCTAAGGGTTTGCTAAAGAGGTTTCATGGGCTGTTGAGGTATTTCCGATTATATTTTGGAATGTGGTTAAGCCCCACGGTTCACTCATTTCCCAACATGTTTCTTAACATTCAGAGGGAATGTTCGGTAGTATCATTACCTTTATAATCATAGCAATAAAGGGAAGAAGATTCATACCTTATTGTTCTTTGGCAGTTCTATAAAAGGATTGAGATTTATTATCTTTACAACTGCATCTAAGATGATTTTCTCAAAATAATAAAAAATGGACAACTCATGTACACAGACTTACTGTCATCTATATATAGCGCTATCAAGACTCTCAAGTGACTGGCTTCTTAAATTATCTGCAATCTTCGTTATTCACATCCACTGGAGGATTCCTCTAATTATCCCAGACCTTACCTCTTTAGATGCCAGTATTATATACTAAGGTCAATTAAGATGGATATTAAATTTTTTGCCCAGCCAATGCCAAAGTACATCAGGCAAATATGAGACAATTACGTTGATGGTGGCTAAAGCCAAAAAGGCTGACTCGGAGCTGGCCTAGAATGTCTATAGAGATCCGACTTTGTCAACTAGAATCCATAATTAATTAATTCTGGCATTTGTTTTATAAACTTCCTCCAAGATTCTGTGTAACTTTCCTGGTAAACAAAATTTTATGATACTTGATCTCAAGGAGTTCATAATATGTATCTGTACTCTCAGACCTTCAGTGTGTGCTGCCTAATAAAAGACTAGGTGGTTTCTTCATTATACTTTATTTTGAGTTTTTGTTTTTTAATTTTAGGAAACTATTTTTAAAATGCCATCCCAAACATCTGTGCACCCACACCAGAACTGAAAATCATTAACATTTTGTCATATTTACTTAGTAAAGAAATATTTTTACTTAGTAAAGAAAGAAAATCATATAAATGGAATTTGTTTTGCAGACCCAATTCCACTCCTTTCCCTCCTACTAATCCCCACCAACAAGCAGAGTCATCAGTTTAGTGGGGACCAGGGTCTCCCTGTATCCCTCAGGCACTTGCCATGGCCCTGACTCAGAACTGCCAGCACTTGCATCTCTTTGCCTACTGTTATCTTTGACCACTAGAGCGCACCCATCCCGGTACATCAGGCCATAAGTACCAAGAAATAAGCCCCTCTCCTCCCCCACAGCAGCCCTTAACAAGCAACTGATCAATGCTGATACCCCTGGTCCCTTAAGTGAGCCTGTTCACACAGTCTACCAGAGTTCTCCAGCAGGACTGTACTTATCCCAGTTATTCACAGTTGTCAGTCACTTGATAACACACACTTTACTGGCTTTCTTCTGTTTCCTGTTTCATTTCTCCACCCCCCATTGGTATTTGTTGAGATCCTCTCCCAAAAAAACTATCTGCACTTAAAGCCTTGTCTCAGGGTATGCTTCTGTGCAACCCAAATTATTATATTTCCCAATCTATGTTAACACAGATGACGACTCATGTTTGTTCACTTTAAAATCTACTGCATAAACATACCATACTTTATGTATGCATTTTGGTTTTGGTGGTCATTTAGACTGCTATTAAATACAAGGCTGCCTTCAATATCTTTGTATACTATCCTTGGGCACACAGGCAAGATTCTCTCCATTAAACACCCTATGTGATATTATGGCTTCATCACAAGCATGCATTTCTTCACTTTATCAGATGCTGCCAAATTACACTCCAAAACATTTAATAAAATTTTATTCCAGCAACAACTGATTTCATAAGATTTAAAAATTTTGTCAATCTCATTTTTTCTACATATTTCTTCAAAGAATCAACAAATCAGAATTAATCATTTGTTCCCCTGGAGAAAGTGGAAAAAAATAGAGAATTCTGTGTGCCCAAGAAACAAGAACCAAGTTGAAAATTAGTACTTACATGAATTAAATTAGAAACAACTCAATAGACATAAATATATATGTATATGAGAAAATATGTATATATAAAATTACATGTGCTTATACTATAATTAAGTACCAGTATATGTTCTATAACTAGGCAATATAAATGTATAAATATATGTGTATATCTATAAATCAATGTAACTATAAAATTTATATATCTTCATCATTAATAATGTACACCACATATGCTCCTTACGTGGAATCAAAAAGTATAGAATATGATGTGAAATTGCCACTTTCCTAAAATAGTTTCCTTTTAAAGGCCCAAATATCTTCAAATAGTGATTGTTTATACAAAGACTTCTGTGAAGTCCTCTCATTACCTAGAAGAAAAGAAGTGCAAATAGAAAGGAACTAAAACTGGGGAACTTGAGGGTAGATAGGTCATAGCAGGAATCACTACAAAACCAAGAATTATGAAAGTCATGGTTACAAAACATTGGTGAATGTGCTCAAACAACAAAATGTGCGGATCTGTCCAGGGTCAATTACATCTAAATAATAGTACTGGTGGTGTATTCTTGCATTTCACCTTTTTCTTTTCTGGAAAGTTTTTTTCAAATTATGAAACTGCTTTACCAGAATCAAAAACACTTTTAGGCTATTTATTTTATTAAGTTATCTTTCATGTATCATACACAAAGGCTATTTAAAATAAAGCATACTTACACTCCATACACTCTTAACATTCACATATTCCAGTGAAATTCTAAATAAAAATAAATTTGGCAAAAGAGTAATTGAAATGATATGATTTCAATTTTCTTAAATGTACTGAGGCTCATTTTGTGGCCTACCATGTGATCTACCCTGGAGAATGTTCCATGTGCATTTGAAAAGGATGTGTATTATGCTGTTTTCAGATGGAATGCTCTATAAATATGAATAAAGTCCACTTGGTCTAGTGTGTTATTTAAGGCCTGTGTTTCCTTATTGATTTTCTGTCTGGATGATCTGCCCATTGGTGTAAGTGAGGTGTTAAATTTCCCTACTATTACTGTGTTACTATCAATTTCTCCTTTTATGTCTGTTAAAATTTGCCTTCTATATTGGGGTGCTCCTATGTTGGGTGTGTGTGTATATATATATACATATATACATATATATATGTATATATATATGAACAATTGTTATAGCTTCTTCTTGGATTGATCCCTTGATAATTATGTAGTATCCTTTTTTGTCTCTTGTAACAGTCTTTATTTTAAAGTCTATTTTGTTGTCTGATGTAAGTATTGTTACTCTGGCTTTCTTTTGATTTTCATTTGTGTGGAATACCTTTTTCTATCCCCTCACTTTCAATATGTATGTGAGTCTCTTACAGGCAGCATATACACAGGTCTTGTTTTTGTATCCATTCAGCTGTCTTCTGGTTGAAGAATTTAATCCGTTTACATTTAAGGTAATTATTGATATGTATGTTATTACTGCCATTTTGTTAATTGTTTCTTGCCACTTTTATTCCACATAGTTTTGGAAGTCCTATCCACAGCAATCAGAGAAGAAAAAGAAATAAAAGGAATCTAAATTGGAAAGGAAGAAGTAAAACTGTCACTGTTTGTAAATGACATGATACTAAACATAAAAAATCCTAATGATGCCACCAGAAAACCACTAGAGCTCATCAATGAATTCAGTAAAGTTGCAGGATACAAAATTAATATACACAAATCGAATACATGATTCAATTTCTATACACTAACAACAAAGTATCAGAGAAATTAAGGAAATAATACCATTTACTATCACGTCCAAAAGAATAAAATACCTAGCAATAAACCTACTTAAGGTCTTTAGCAACAAACCTAGCTAAAGACCTGTACTCTGGAAAACTATATGATGCTGATGAAAGAAATTGAGGCTGACACAAACAGATGGAAAAGATAAACCGTGTTTTTGGATTGGAAGAATCAATATTGTTAAAATGACCATATTACCCAAGATAATCTACAGATTCAATGCAATCTCTATCAAATTCACAGTGGCATTTTTCACAGAAATAGAACAAAAAATTTTTAAATTTGTATGGAAACAATAAATACCCCAAATAGACAAAGCAATCTTGAGAAAGAAGAACAGAGCTGGAGGTATCACACCCCCTGACTTCATACTATACTACAAAGCTAGAGTAATTAAAACAGTATGGTACTGGTACAAAAACAGACACATAGATCAATGGAACAGGATGGAAAGCCCCAAAATAAACCCACACACTTATGGTCAATTAATCTATGACAAAGGAGGTAACAATATACAATGGAGAAAAGACAGTCTCTTCAATAAGTGGTGCTGGGAAAACTGGACAGCTACATGAAAAGAATGAAATTAGAATGTTCTCTAACACTATATACAAAAATAAAATCAAAATGGATTAAAGACCTAAATGTAACACCGTATACTATAAAACTCATACAGGAAAAAACATAGGCAGAACACCCTCTGACCTAAATTGCAGCAATGTTTTTTTTGGATCTGTCCCTTAGAGTAATGGAAACAAGAGCAAAAATAAACAAATTGGACCTAATTAAACTTATAAACTTTTGTACAGCAAAGGAAACCATAAACAAAATAAAAAGACAACATACTCACTGGGAGAAAATATTTGCAAAAGTTGTGACCAGCAAGTGCTTAACTTCTAAAACACACGAACAGCTCACATAGCTCAATATTTAAAAAGAAAAGAAAAAGAAAGAAAGAACTCAATACAAAAACTGGGCAGAAGACCTAAATAATTATTTCTCCAAAGAAGACACATAGATGGCCAACAGGCACATGAAAAGATGTTCAACACTGCTAATTAGTAGAGGAACGCAAATCAAAACTACGAGGTATCACCTCACACTGGTCAGAATGGCCGTCATCAAAAAATCTACAAATAATAAATGCTAGAGAGGGTGTGGAGAAAAGGGGACCCTCTTACACTGTAAATTAGTGCAGCCACTATGAGAACAGTATGGAGGTTCCTTAAAAAACTAAATCTAGAGTTTCTTATATGATCCAGCAATCCCACTCCTGGGCATATATCTGGAAAAGACAAAACCTCTAATTCAAAAAGACACATGCACCCTAATGTTCACATCAGCACTATCTACAACAGCCAAGACACAGAAGCAACTAAGTGTCCATCAACATATGAATGTATAAAGAAAATGTGGTATATATATTCTACAATAGAATATTACTCCGCCCTGAAAAAGAAAGAAATAATGCCATCTGCAGCAACATGGATGGACCTAGACATTATCATACTAAGTGAAGTAAGTCAGACAGAGAAAGACAAATATCATATGATATCACTTACATGTGGAATCTAAAGAAATGATACAAATGAACTTATTTACAAAATAGAAACAGACTCAGAGACATGGAAAACAAACTTATGGTTGTGTAAGGTGAAGGGGGGAGGATAAATTAGAGATTGACAGGTACACACTACTCCGTATAAAATAAACAACAAGAATCTACTGTAGAGCAGAGGCAAGTATATTCAGTATCTTGTAAATAACCTATAATGGAAAAGAATGGACATGATAAGAATACTTCTATGACATTTGGATAAAACATAGAATCCTCTACACACAAATATAATAGAAGTGCATCTGACATTATAAAAACAGGAACACTGCCAATTTTTTAAAACACTAACTGGGCATAAAGCTATTGTTGACTTATTAACACTTTGGATTTTATTAACAAAAATATCTAAGGTTGATTTTTATTAATAGCACCTAGAGTTGGGGGGTTTGATTTGGAATGCTTAACTCTTGATAATGAGGTGGTTATCCGACACAACTAAAGCCATCCACATTATATTCATTTTATCTAAACCTATAAATGTGTTAAGGTGATCAACCATGACAAGATTTCAAAGTTCTTGAGCTACAATTTTAATTCCACTGAAGAAAATTAAAATAAACCTAACATGTGTAAATATAAAAATTTAAGCAAATTCTATTGTTGCATCAACTTTGTATCTGTCAAATAGTGGATTATTTGCAAATTTTAGTTACAGCATACACCTATAAATAAAGAGACAAAAAAAATTGAGTAAGAATTTGAACTTAAAAAAATATAATGTAGGATATATTAGGATAACAAATAGCCCCATAAAATACAGTTTATTCTTTTTCATTAAATATTTCAGATATTTCCTTAAAGATGAATGGAAGAGAGAACACAGCTTATTAATATGTAAAGGTAATTTCATTTAGAACTCAAAGTTTCAAATATTTATCACACCCTAAAACATCAACTAGCAGAGAAATATTAGTGAAAGCAAAAAGCACAATGTGGACATTGGGTAGAAAGATTTTGAAAAATATACCAAAATAATATTACATGTAAAGCAAGTAATTATCAAAAGAAGAAGGTGGAAAGTTTTGTTGTAAACTTCTAAGAAATTAAAATAAAAATACAGTATAAATATATCAATATTTATACATAATCATCTATACACACATATATGTAGATACACAAAAAAAGACATATGCATACATAAAGACTCTTGAATGTGGACTTTAAAAACTATTGGGATCACTTGCAGGCTTTTCCAGGCTGACTGATGCTCAAGGAAGAGAGACTAGGGAAACCCATTTGGCCTGATCCAATTTAGATATGCAAATTTTATCTTGTGTGCTTGAAAGGAACATTATGGCACAGCACAATTTGCATTTGCAGTTGTAAGACAGAGTATTTTTAATCTAATAAAAACATCCCTCTATCGTCCACTTTAACACTCACCACATTTTATCCTATCCATTGTTCGCTTTCACTTTTAAACTATACTTTCTTATTTTAAACTATCAAATTAGTTTATTAGGAAAAGACAAGTATATTATGGAAGTCACTCTCTCTACAAAAGGGGGGAAATCTTAAGTGGTATTTAACTGGTAACATATGACATATTTTAGAAGAACACACAAAAAGAGTCCTTGGAAGAAAAGAAAGAATTCCATTATTGTAAATCAAATATATTTTTAAATTAATTTTTATTGGAGTATAGTTGTTTTATAATATTTTTATTGATGAGTCTGACGGAAAGTTAAATTTTGGAATGAAAGCTAGAGTTTTCAATTAACAATATACTTTCACAGAAACATATTACACTTAACTAAAGTTTTATTGGTTTGGCTAATGAGCTCTGAAAAATCATTTTAAGAAAGAGACTATTGGGTTAAGATCTATCTGTAAGTCATATTTTTAGAGAAACCCTTCTCTCGTTATCGGGTAAGTAAATGCCCACATCACATTAATGATTATTTGCAGTATTCATAGATACCGACCTCTAAATAGGAGAAATAAATTGTGTATCTCCCCTCACATTAATGCTTCTATCTCACTTCTACTAATATCTCTGTCAATATCACGTCTACATGGAAAGAATTTAAATAAGACCAAGTTTCATTCAGTCAACAAGACACTATGAAATTTCTATTCTAAAAGTGGTATTACTTCTGTTGACTCTCAATCATACTCATTTTCCCTCTATGTTATCCAAGATAGAGAAGGTGAGAGGAAGAGCAGTTTGGAAAGAATGTATAAGAGTTCCATTTTGATCATGTATAATATGTAGAGATGTGGGAGAACAATATAAGTGGGCGAATGGATATAAGTTCTGGTAAGAGACACTAAAACTAAAGATTTGGGAATTATTTTAAAATTTGCATTTTCAAGAAGTTCATGCTCATCTTTCCTCCTAGACAATAAAGAAAGCAATTAGGGAGTCACTAATTTTATATTTCTTAAGTTTGCCCTTTCTTCTCCAAGCCAACTTCCATTAACTTGGGTTTGGACCTGCTAGTCTCAGAAGTGGTATTTTTCTCTAGGATACCTCTCTGTGATACTGTCAATGCCTCTAACAAAACCACATTTTTAACATAGAAATGTGGTCTGCTTTTGCCCTACCTAAAACATGCCCCATGGTTCCCTATTGTCTTCAGGAAATTATCTCAACTCTTTAATATCTCTATCATTTTATCATCCATTTCTAGAGCACCATCTCCCACCTCTTCCCCTCACACATAATAACTGCACTAAAGACATTGTGGTCACTCAAGTTCAAAGTTCAAACTCAGACCTTCCTGTCTTTGCTCAGGATACCTCCTCTTTCTGAAAACACTCCTAACCACCTTTTTTATTTGGTTTACCTCTACTTGTGCTATAAAATTCATATCAATTTTTCTCATTTAGAGGCCCTTTCCTAATCTTTAGACTGTTACACAACCCATAGCATGCTATAAGTGCATCATGCTCTGTCCAGATTCGAAATTTATTTTCATTATTTACCTCTACAGTTAGACTGTAAATTCTGGGAGCTGATGGTGTTTTTTTAATATTCAGGAGCAGTCTGCGCATAATAAGCACCATGGGTATTTGTTGAGTTGAATTTGGATTTTCACACTGAGTGTTCAACTGATAAATCAATCATCAGGAAATAAACATTGTGGATAGGGAAAAGAACCCAGTTTGTTACTACATTTATAACTTATTTCCAGTTGTTTTCTACTTTGTTTTCTTCATGGTACTCTATGACCCTTAATTCTCTTTCTATTCCTCTGAAATCCATAAGCTAGCAACACTCATTTTAATATCCACAAGTCTTATAAACCATCAGTCTTATAAACCATCAATTACTATTGCAATTAGTAACTGAGTGTTTGTTATCCTGAGTCACTGCACAGTTCACACCCCAGCTTTAGCCCTCACTGGCTAGAATGTTGATCAGTTACTTAAGATGGTATAAGCCTCAGTTTTCTTATCTCAAGCATGGGATGAGTGCTACATCAGAAAACAACAGAATTTATTAAACATATGCAGACTAAATGAAGCCATGCATTTTAAGTTTAGCTACAGGAGTAGGGATAAAAAAAAATAGCATATTTATACTTCAATAAACCAATTAATTTCAACTATATTTATAAACACAGATAACTCTCAAATATATAATATTGGGTGAAGTCACAAAAGGATACAAACAAGATTACTGAGTTATGTGAATGTTTAAAACACACAAAAGTATGTACCATATTAAAACTATGTATGATAACACACATACTTTCTAAAATTATTTAAAAGTGGACAGGAGTGAAACCAACTTTAAGATATTAGTTATCTTTGTGAAAGCAGAGGGATGGGAAGGGAACACTTTTTATCCTGTCTTTTTTTTCTCTTTAAAAATCTTGAGAAAACATGATAAACTTTAACTTTGTTAAACTGGACATATATACATAGTGATTGTGTATTTTTAATATATTTGAAAGAGTTTATACTTTGAGTTAAACATTAAAGAAAATGGAAATAATTTATATTACCTAGAAACACATCTTTCTGCACCAATTTAAAGATGATTAGCAAAACAGACTTCTAACAACTCTGCATGGGCTGATTACTAAAGCTGGAATTTTTTTATTCATTATAGAACTCTCAATTATATTGGTTAGTGGATCAAGAGAAAAGGGGCTTAAATTAGAATTATTTTAATCATTATCACTTAAATACAAATCATGACAAAACACAAAATCCAGGTCCATTTTCAGAAATTTTGCAAAATATAATACTTAAAAGTCTTTAATATTCTACCCAGCCATCCAATTAAAAAAATGTAATGCCAGCAGCTCAAAAAAATTGACGCTCCAGGATAAACATTATGCAACAGCATGAAGAAGAAAGCTAGTTATGTCATTTCTCAAGCAATCATTTTAAAAATAATGTCTTTCATGAAATTTGGAATCATACTATACAAATTTCTGGTAATCCATTTTCTCCATTACATTAGCTCATGGACTTTTCACTATTCTACTTCAATATTCTCCCATAATGTACTTTTTGATTGCTGCACAGTATAATCACACTATAATTCACAGAACCTGTATCATATATTTGGTTATTTTGTTTCTAATTTTTCATTTTTAAAATCAACATTTCTATATACAATTAAATAATTTTAAGGTAAATTCCTACAAGTGAATCACTGATTAAAAATCTATAAGTTGTTGAAGGCTTTATTTTTTAGAACAGTTTTTAGATTTGCAGAAAAATTTAGCAGATAGTACCAAGCATTATCATATATCCCAAACTCAGTTTCCCCTATTAACATTTTACACTAGCATGGTATATATGTTAGAGTTAACCAGTTAACCAGAGTTAATAAATTATTATTAACTAAAGTCCATAATTTACTGGATTTCCTTAGTTTTTCCCTAATGCAGTTTTTCTGTATCCAATGTACTTTGCTCTGATCCAATGTATTTTTTCTGTATCCATCAGGTATTTTGTAGGCTGCCTCACTATTGAAATTTGTTGAATATTTTTCTCATGGTAACAGTGGGGTTACAAGTTTCTGGGAGGAAGAACATAGAGGTAAAATGACATTTTTATTATGTCCTATCAAGGGCACCTATCATCCACATCATTTACAAATGTTGATGTTGACCTCGATCACCTGGCTGAGGTAGTGTTTGTCAGGTTCCAGCATAAAATTAGTCTTTATTTTTCCTTCTTTTTCACTCTTTGAAGGAAATCAGTTGGTGAAGCATGCTCACAGAGAGTGGGGAATTACGCTCCTTTTCCTTTAGAATGGAGTATCTATATAAACTATTTGGAATTTATCTTCATGGAATATTTGCCTCTTTTCCCTCATTTATTAATTTAACCAAACATTTATTTATATCAATATTATTTTATACCTTAGATTATAAACCAGTACTTTATATTTGTTGCTCATATTGTTCTGGCTTTGATCATTGGGACCTCTTTCAGCTGGCTCCTCTGCTCCTTTGTGAAGTCTAGAGCTTTTATTCAATATTTTGTTATAGAAACTTCAAAGACCCAGAAAAGTTGAACAAATTAAAGAATTACATCTCTATATCCACCACCTAGATTCAATTCAGCAATTTTTGGCATTCTACCATATCTGCTTATTTCTCTCAATGTATGTTTTTTTTTCTGTTGACCTACTCTATAGTAAGGTGCAGGCATTTCATCCCTAAATACTTAAGCATACTAAAAATAAGGACATTCTTTTATATAACCACATAAGATTTCACATTTTAGAAAATTAACAGTAATTCTGATATAATTACCAATTAATACTCAAATTTTATCAACTCTACCAACACTTCAGTGGTTTTTTTCTTTTTTTAAACTTGGATCCATCCAAGGCTCATCATGCCTCTTTAGCCTCTGCAACAATCCCCCACTCCTTACCCTTTTAAGGTGGTCTCCTTCAGAACCAACACATCTTTTCATAGGTAAGGATTTTTTTTTTTTTTCCTATGTTCTCCTATCAACTCTCTGAGAAAGAAACCTAACTTTCAATTATCACAGTCCTGGAAGAATGCCAACAGTTCCTTTTTTTTTCTTTTGAGAATACAGATACAGTATAGTAGCAAGTCTGTGCTTGTGCTCCTGACGTTATTTTGCCATTATTTTATTTTTATTGAAGCAGAGTTGGTTTACAATATTGTATTAGTTTCAGGTATATAACATAGTAATTCAGTATTTTTGTAGATTATATTTCATTATAGGCTATTACAAGATAACGGGTGTAATTCCCTGTGCCATATAGTATATCCTGTTACTTATCTATTTTATATATAGTAGTTTATATCTGTTAATTCCATACTATCTCCACTTCCCTCTCTCCTTTGGTAACCACACGTTTGTTTTCTGTATCTGTAAGTCTGTTTCTGTTTCACCTACACATTCCTTTGTATTATTTTTTAGATTATACATGTAAGTGATATTATACAGTATTTGTTTTTCTCTGACTTATTTCACTAAGCATAATATTCTCTAGCTTCATCCACATTGCTGCAAACGGCAGTATTTCATTCTTTTTTATGGCTGGGTAATATTCCACTGTAAACATATATACCTCATCTTCTTAAACCAATCATCTGTTGATGGCACTTGGGTTGCCTCCATGTCTTGGATATTGTAAATAATGCTGCTATGAACACTGGGGTGTGTTTATCTTTTCAAATTCGTGTATTACTTTTTTTCCAGAGAACTATGATATGATCTTGCCAAGATTATTTTAGTTCCCCTTAACAGTTTCCTCAGCATTACAAACAAGGTTAAAACTAAGACAGGACTTAATCCAAAGACAATCAACAGACTACATGAAAAATGGCAAGTTCTCACAAGCTTAAATAGAGGAATTAAAGAGTTAATGTGATCCTTAATCCTTTTACAGTGTTAGTATGTAGTCTGTCCCACTCACTCCCATCAGAAAAAGAGCATCATATCATGTTGGCAGAGGCACTGCCAAGGGCAGATTAGTTTGAATGCTAATAAAAAAGTCACCTTGTTCCAAAAACTCATCTTAAAGAGTCTTTAAGCTATTTAAGTCCACATGGATAAACTAGATGGGCATTAACAGTTTGGAATTAAAGCAGCGGGCAGAGGGAAAACAAAAACAAAAATCAAAGTCACCTTACCAATATCTAAAATAACATATCTTCCCAGCCAAATAACTGGGCACATTACCTGAAGACTCTAATGAAAACACAGATAAATGCAATGGCATATGTGCAATTGTGACTCTCCAAGAGAACCTAGGATTCATGGCTGACACAGTAATATCACGTTAGAATAAAGACTGCTTCTCAAATTCATGGAAATAAAGACAATCCAAATAGTGTTTCAATCACCTTATATCAATACTACATTTGAAAATATTCCACCCTTCCCTAAGTTTTTGTTTGTTTACATTTTGAAGCTCTTGTTTTCCACAGACCAATCTTTAAAGTAAATTGGTTTTACATACACCCTGAGTTATATCTTTTTTCCTAATCCATGCCATCCTCAGCAGGAATGCATGAAGCTACCAAAGAGGTATGGCAAGTGAATTTACAGGTGATTAAGTTAAGCTAGGCTTAAGGTGCGCAGGAATATTAGAAAAGCCTCCAACAGCCACCATACAGTTTCCCTTCCCACCCCTCCCCAAAATATCCCAGGGGCTTCATTCTGTAGTCAACATCAGTAATCTCAGGGGCTTACCACACCACATGCTGTTTCCTTTGGAAGTGGCATAAAAGCCTCCCTGCTCCCATGATTATCTCACCCCTCAAGGCCCTAACAGAGTGTCCTTGGACCTCAATTACATAGTCTCTTTTTTCTTTCCCTGTGAAGAATCTTTGTAAAATAGCTATTATACCTCTATTATTCTGCAATATACTTTAAATAAATGGCTAGAGTGTAAGAACAGATTATTAACACAAATTAACCTGACTTGTTCTTATTGATTTAGCACATTGATTGCTGTATGTGCCACAAAGTTGTGGTAATTGGTTCTTACATTTTACTCAAGATATGCCCATTATATGGACTTTCAACATGGCATTTAGATCCCTCTATAGATAAAGAAACAGGATAATTAAATATTTAGCCCAAGTCTCACAGGCCTCCTAGAGCAGTTTGTATGCTTTTAAATTTATTCTCACTTAATCTTTGAATCTTCCACCCACACTGATTAGTTCCCAAACATTGTGGGTTTCATCATAAAAGTCAGGAGGCTCTTTATCTTTTCAAGTACAAAGTTTCTTTTCCTTTGTGATGATTTTAGAGTTTATTCTAACAACTGTTTCCCAACACTGATTTTTATCTTAATGAGCTCTTATGAAAATAAACTTCTCCCTACAGAATTCATTTTAATCATCATCACTGGTAAATGTTTTTTCATATGAATTATTGTTACAGCCTTTTGTTTCCTCATACGGGTTTTCCTACAGGATTCACTTACATAGCTGGTTTGTGTTTGAGGCTGTGCATTTTCAAAACAGCCAAAAATTGGCTGAAGAAAGAAGCAAACTCAATAAAATGACAAACAAATCTGGGCCTAAATTTTCCCCTGTAAATGTTCTCACCAGGAAATTTAAAAATATTAAATAAAGCAATGTCCACTTGGGGAGAAGGAGCTCATCTGTGAGATAGGTTTTTATTAATTAGATATGGTGTATGTTATGTGCATTTGAAATGAATATTCTGTTCATCAGTCAAGTAAAGTATCATCAATAAAACTGTGACACCCCTTTTCCTAAGATTTGTATTCACTTTATTCTGTTTTTCTGCCCATTGAACAGAATTGTCTATGTCCCGCTTTCCCATGGGAAAAACCTCAATGAACTTTTGTGTAGCCATATTTCTTTTAAACCTAAGCATGCAATTATATATAGTTAATAGATAAAATTAAGTCTGTTTTTACAGTTTTTACATATTATGTCATAAATGAAAGCATTTTTCTATTTAATGGCCAACAATCAAAATCGCTGTAATGCATAATATTTTTCTGGGGGTTGTTCCTTATTAAATTCAGAATTACAAAACTCTGCCTTGCAAACCTTGATTGAATTATCTAGACCCAGCTGTAAAGAGAAGTGCAGATCAAGTAAATATTTGCAATCCATTATATTTGGTGATTAACAGTCCATAAAGAGATTTTAAGCAAAGCTATGGTTTCATCTTATGCAGGCTTTACATCTAGGATGTCACCCTGCAGCAGGCTGTTTTAGTAGGATGTCAATGGTGCAGCCACAATTTCTGAACCATCACAGAGAATTTTTTAAAACCCTGAGGAATTGCAGGCCCATTTAGTCCATCTGTGATACAAGGCAGGGTAAACAGGAGCAAGGGTGTACAGAGACTTCAGTTACTGAATATAATGATTGTTCCAGGCGTCAAGGGCTAACAAAACACACGTTAGCATGCACTACAGGGGGTTTAGCATTTTCCCCAAAGTGAGGGAGATGGGCTTTTTATCACTAAACCCAAATTGTCTAGAAAACCCATCTATTCTTAAGTTATTTTCAAAGCCTCTAATATCTTTTTATGACTATTTATTCAAACAATTCAAATTAATTGACATTTTAAAATCTTGATGGATTTATCTTCCGTAACTAGGAGGCTTAGCTCCATAATTTTAAAATACGCTTTTACAAAAAAATGAATTCACATATATAGTGAGAGTAGAATCTATCAGGCTATATCTTTGTACAATCAAACAGTTACACTAGAAAACAACAGAAAACAGCAAAGGAAACAGTGCTATTTTCCCAGATTAGTCACAGATCCCTTTTTAGATACTGATTTGTTCAAGCAGTGCAATAATTATGTGACAGTCATTTGACTGAGGATCCACATCTAGGATCCAAATGGTGTTCAGGCTTAACTACTTATTTAGCAGGTCTATCCTGAGCAGGGCATTTGAAATGTAAACAAACAAACAAAGAAAGCAAGCGTCTCCTGAATAACAAAACATCTGGACAGCTATCACCACTGAAGTAGAAATAGAAAAGCGTTGAAGAATTTTCAGATTTGAGATTTGAGGCATATTAGGAATTGATTTATTGTTAATTCTACTTATCCATTTCACTGTTTGAGAATGACTTGCCTATTAAAGACAATAGAATGAATGGCTAAATCAAATCCAAGTTCACAGTTCTTAAAAACTATGTTATCAAATTCTTTCTTTGTCCTCTTTCCTTCTAATGCTCCTATCCAAGCTATTGGCATGTAGGCACTTGTACCTTCACTTGGCTTTTTCTATGTACAAGGAAACTCTTGGTAAATGGTCTCAGAACCCTAACAAAATTAATTTAATCAAATCCGTCTCTCTATTATCTACCCATCTATTCAATTCCTTCATATTCCAAGAATAACTTGACATATATCAAAGTTGTGTATACAGTAAGGGTAATAGGATTCTTTTTAAAGGGATGATTGAGTAAACTGAGGCAAAATGAAAACAAGGATAAGAAACTTAGATGAACTAAGGCATCACTTCCTGCCTTGTGACCTAGTCACACATCACGTTTACAAGAATGCTGAGCATCCTAACTGCCCAAACACGCAAAGAAAGAAACATGATAAGAAACAGGTATACAATTTTACAGTGTCTGTAACATTCTACAGTGTATAATATGTCCTGAAAATATGAAAATGTATTTCAGCTTTAGGGTTCCAAAATCCCACTTTCCAAGAATATCTGAAGCAGATGGGGCTAAGATTATTTACATTTTACAGATCATTTGTGTCCCATATTTTTTTCGTTTGCAATTTAATGTAAGCAATTTGGTGTGCTTTCATAAGGGACATAATTTGATACTGAACACTCTAGAAGGTAAACCTAACAGGTCAGTCTTAGTCAGGAGGCGATAATAAATTACAGGCATACCTCCTTTTATGGAACTTAAGTTTACTGCACCTTGCAGAGACAGCGTTTCTTACAAATTGAAGGTTTGTGCCAACCCTGCATGGAGCACGTCTATCAGTGCCATTTTTCCAATAGCTCACTTCATGTGCCACATCTTGGTAATTCTTGCAATATTTCAAACTTTTTCATTATTATTACATTTGTTATAGTGATCTGTGATCTTTGATGTTGCTACTGCGAAAAGTTAACAACTTGCTGAAGGCTCAGATGATGGTTAGAATTTTTTAGCCATAAAGTATTTTTAAATTAAGGTATTCACGTTGTTTTTTTTAAGACATATGCTATTGCACACTTAACAAACTACAGTATAAACATAACTTTTATATTCACTGGGAAACCAAACAATTTGTGTAACTTGCTTTATTGTGATATTCACTTTATTACAGTGGTCTGGAACTAAACCTGCAATATCTCTGAGGTATGCCTGAAATAAGGATATGGTTTGTGGACATTTAAAAGAGCAAGCAATCATCACTACAAACAGCATGAATTCATTAATAATATCCTAGACAACTCTCATTTTCTTTGTAAAGTTTTTAGTCTTATAAATTAAGAAAAGCTGGAATATATACTGTATTAAGGAAAAGTGGAATATAAAAAGTATTAAATCTTGAGCAAAGTAGGTTATACTGCCCCTCAACCTGTTCTTAAGAAAAATATGGTAAAGTATAAATTGGGAACAGTGACAATTAAAGATATTAGTGATTATAATAGTAGAGCTGACAACCTCAAGTAAGTACTCAAGACAAACTACACATCTATTCTTTTTAATATTTTTCATTAAAGTTTTGGATGAATACACCAGACAGATGTTCATCACACTGATAAACAAAACTAAACTGCAGGGATATTAAATACATATTACAGATGAAAATATATGCAAATATATGGAAAGACATAAATGATAAGCTGTATGTAATAAAATATACTTAATGGGGAAAATGTGAAATTTTTTGATAGATTAAAAAAAAAGCAGGTCTACTTCCGAGTGTGAAGGCAAATTTCATTAAACATGTCCAACTCTTCCCCATTTCCCTAAATTTCACCTGAAGGGATGAATGAAATTACCAGTCACTTAATTTTTGGCGTGAGTCCGGGAAACTAGAGACGGATGATATGGACACACTTGAAACTTTGAGGAAGTTCTCCTCCATTAAAAGGAATCAAGAAATAGAAAATAGAAATAGAATCTGAAGGAAGGGCTGCCTTACAGATGCTTCAGTGGTGAAAGAGGTTACTTGGTTTAAAAAAAAAAAAGAAAGAAAGAAAGAAAAAGAAAAGAAAAGAAGAAATCACTGCTGAACCACACTGATACTCCCTAACCCAGAGGGATAAGGTCCCCGGGGAAGCACACCTGTATCTTTTTCAAAACCTCAGGGAACAGATGAATTGTCAGAAGTCGCCCAAATGGAAGTACCACTGAACTGTGCTTACTCTCTGCTTACACACGGCACAGAATGCAAAGAACAGAGACTCTGTTCCGACTGTCAGACAGGAAGTGGTGCTCTTCCCTGCCACAACTGTTTTGGATGATTCCTACCTTCCTAATTTGACCAGGCAGCTGGACCACTAATCTGACAAAGTAAAACCACCAAAGAAAAGTTTATCTCTGTTCTGTCATCTGGAAGTGAACTTCGAACAGGCATGCAAATGAGATATTAAAAGGACTCACCTCAGTTACCAGTTGTGATTAAGGCTTGTGACTTTACCCATAAATATCATCAAAAAGAGAAAAATTATACAGACATGTGAAAACACACTAGAAATTTTAAAGAAGGGGGGTGCATATTAGAGCATATGTCTTCAGGAAAATAAAATTACTCAAAAAAAAACAAGGAATTTTTAAAACATGTCTAATTTATGATCTTAGTAAGATTCAAGAAGACACTGCCTCTATCCAAACAGAATGGGCATTCATAGAAAAGAACAAATCTGATATCAAGAAATAGAGATTTAAAATACAGTTGAATTAAACACTGCAGTACAAAGAATGAACATCAGACTGCATTAAGACAATTGTCATAAAACTCAATATATGAAGTTAAAATGAAGCTTATGCTTTCCCTGTTTTCATAAGTAAAGGGACAAAAATGTGAAATCATACAAGATATATCAATTATTTCAAAGAAATTCCTTCTGTCTACAGTGAAAATTTCAGGGTCAAAAGAGAGGAAAGGAAGAAACAATGGCCAAAAAAAAAAGAGAAAGAAATCATAGGAGGACTTTTCTTGCAAAGTTCACAAAACAAGAAAGATAAAAATTAGAAAACAAAAAAATGATCAGCAAAATGACAGAATAGAAGGTGCCCTGCTCACAAGCCCCCAGGAACACAATAATTTAACAGCCATCTACAGACAAAGTATTTTTGTGAGAGCTGTGGGTTCCAGGTAGAAAATTGTGAAACCCCAGTGGAGGCCAAAACTGAGGAGGGCTATTCTGAGAAGAGAGGCCCAGGCTGAGGTGGCTGACTCAGGAACTACGGTCCTGGCTGCAGACTCAGAAACAACCCTGACCCTGTGGACTTGGCTACAGCCCCAGTGGCCTTTTAGTCTACCACTGACATCATATACTAAGTGACCCAGGAGGAGTCATATCTGCACATGCCTCAAGCAGGACATGTGTAGTACTTACTGCGGGTTGTGGACCCTTAAACAGTAATGGTTCCAGCCTCTCTCAGCTACAGTAAGGGGACAGTCCTGACCACTCAAGGACTTACCAAGGGAGCTGGTGGGAGTCAAGGCCATCTGTATACCTTGCTTATAACAGGCCCAACATCTGTGGACTCAAATGTGAACCCTAAAGCAGCCCCTTACTCAGTGCCAAACCCTACTGAACACGGTTTTGGAGGCAGTCCCATTCACTGAGTGATCAGTCTGCCCAAACCCCTGGTAACAGATTCACCAACTGTGGAACCCACTGTAGACCCAGCAACAGTCATGTGACCCAGCTCCAATCTAAGCTGACTACAAGTCTGGAGGTAATTCCATCAGCCTGGGGAACCAACAAGAGAGAATGTCATCTCATGCTGAAACCAGTCTGTAAAGAGTAGAGGAAAGGTTTGCTTTTTCAGATGCACAGATACCAACACAAGGTTATGTGTATGACAAAAAAAAAATCAAGAAAACATGACAACACCAAGGCAAAGGAGTGGTTTTATATACTTGAAGCACTGAAAGAAAAAAAAACTGTCAGCCAAGAAGCCAGAAAAGCCAGAAAAACTGTTTTCCAGAAATGAAGGAAAGATAAAGACATTACAAGACAAAAATCAAAGCTGAGGAGTTTGGCCGTCACTGGACCCTCCTACAATAAACACCAAAGGGAATTCCTAGAGTTAAAAGAAAAGAACTTTAAGTAACAACATGAAACCATATGAACATATAAAACTTACTGGTAAAGGCAAATATACAGGTACATTCAGAACACTCAAATATTATAACGGTGAACATAAATCAGTTTTAACTCCAGTGTAAAAGTTAAAAGAAAAAAGCAATAAAAATAACTATAGCTACAATTATATGTTAATGGAAGTACAGTATAAAAACATGTAAAGTGTGACATCAATAAGCAAAACGTGGAGGGAAGAGAACTAAAAATGTAGTGTTTGTATGAAATTAAAGGTAAGTTGTTATCAGTTTAAAATACTATTTTAAATGTATGTTGTTTCATGTAAGCCTCAGAATAACCACAAAAAAAAAACTTTTAACAGAGACACAAAATATAAAGAGAAAGGAATAAAACCATGTAACAACAACAACAAAAAAGTAGGTTACAAAAAGAGACCACAAGAGAGGAAAAGAGGAAAAAGGAACTACAAAACAGTCATAAACAACTAACAAAATGGGAATAAGTCCTTATCTACCAATAATTAGTTTAAATATAAATGGATTAAATTCTTCATTCAAAACACACAGAGAGGCTGAATGGATTAAGAAAAAAAGAGAGAGAGACCACAATATGCTGCCTACCAGAGACTTGCTTTAGCTTTAAGGACACACACAGGCCAAAAGTGAAGGGACAGAAAAAGATATTCCTTGAAAATGGTAACCAAAAGAGAGCAGGATTGGCTATACTTTTATCAGATAAAATAGACATTCAATCAAAATATACTTATACCTCAAACAAGCTGAAAAAAAATAAAAAAATAAAAATAAAACCAAAATAGGCCATTCACCCCAATGTTCACTGCAGCACTATTTACAATAGCCAGGTCATGGAAGCAACCTAAATGCCCATCGATAGACAAATGAATAAAGAAGATGTGGTACATATACACAATAGAATATTACTCAGCCATAAAAAGGAACGACATTGGGTCATTTGTAGAGACATGGATGGACCTCGAGACTGTCATACAGAGTGAAGTAAGTCAGAAGGAGAAAAACAAATATTGTATATTAACGCATATATGTGGAATCTAGAAAAATGGTACAGATGAATTGGTTTGCAAGGCAGAAATAGAGACACAGATGTAGAGAACAGATGTATGGGCACAAAGGGGGGAAAGTGGGGGGGGATGAACTGGGAGATTGGGATCGACATATATACACCAATATGTATAAGATAGATAACTAATAAGAACCTGCTGCATAAAAATAAAATTAAATTTTAAAAAAAAAGAAAAAAGAGTCACTATACCAATACCAGAAAATTGAAATAGCTAGAAAGGAAATCACATATATACAGAGAGAAATCCAACGTAATATAAGTTGCACTGTTACGACCGAAAAAAAGAAAAAATGTGTTAGAGCTAAAGTTCTATAACAAATGGTAAAGACTCTCAGAAATAAAAATACTTCTAGATTGTGTGTGTGTGTGTGTGTGTGTGTGTGTGTGTGAGGTATAAAGCTGCCAACCTGAACTGACAGGGAAAGAATGAAAGTAATCATTCTAGGATAATTGTTTATTATTTCCTCTCAATATAATATTAAATAGGTTGAAGAGCAAAACACCAAAAGAGACCATCAGCATACTGAAACAAAATATAAATATTTATGAAAATATTTTTGTGAAATGGGCATTTATCTCTAAGCATAATACATAAGGAAAGTATTAAGGTAAAATATTGATAGATTTGACTTAAATTTTTGGTTTCTTATAAAACTACCTTATGCAATAGAAGGTTTTAATTATGTTGCAAAATTTCTAATCCAGCATGTCTGGCCTGACTGAGATAAAGTATCTTTCCAATAAATCACATTGATTGATTCAAGGATGGGCTCAGGAAGAAAGCCAGAAGAGTAAGATCCAGCGCTAGGACTACTACTAAAACTATCCAAAAAATGAGTGATTTTCTTTTCAATGGCATTGTTAATTATAAGGAACGAATAAATTTGGAGCTGACAAGAGACTGATTAAGAATAAGGTCAACCCAGAAGATAACCAGTGAATTAAGCAATGGATAAAAAGATGACGTTCCTCTGGTATCTGTATCTAACCCATGCTGCAAATCTGTGGATGGTCCCATAAGCCTATACATTTCCTTTTTCTCCATTTCTTTTTTTTTTAAAATGAACTGTAAGTTGCATCCTTGACACTTGAGAGGAAAATATTACTAAGGGGGAATTTTTATTTTATTAAGAAAGCAATATATGCTCATTTAAATGGTTCAAATGGTAAACCAAGCATACTCATTTGAAATTGTTGTCTATAACTGTTAACTGCTTGGATAGTATCCTTCTAGATTTTATTTATATAAAAATGTACATATGTATATACTTTTTAAAAACATAAGTGCAAGGACATTAGAGATATTATTTACATACATTTACTACTTGTATTTTCACTTAACAGGAATTCAAGACACTCTTCTATGCCTATAAATCTGGATTGTCCATATTCTTTTTTAATAGCTACCTAATATTCCATTAAACAAATAATGGGAAAACTGGACAGCTACATGTAAAAGAATGAAAAAGAATGAAATTAGAACACTCCCTAACACCATACACAAAAATAAACTCAAAATGGATTAAAGACCTAAATGTAAGGCCAGACATTATCAAACTCTTAGAAGAAAACATGGGCAGAACCGTCTATGACATAAATCACAGCAAGATCCTTTTTGACCCACCTCCTACAGAAATGGAAATAAAAACAAAAATAAACAAATGGGACCTAATCAAACTTCAAAGCTTTTGCACAGCAAAGGAAACCTTAAACAAGATGAAAAGACAACCCTCAGAATGGGAGAAAATATTTGCAAACGAAGCAACTGACAAAGCATTAATCTCCAAAATATACAAGCAGCTCATGCAGCTCAATATCAAAAAAACAAACAACCCAATCCAAAAATGGGCAGAAGACCTAAATAGACATTTCTCCAAAGAAGATATACAGATTGCCAACAAACACGTGAAAGGATGCTGAACATCACTAATCATTAGAGAAATGCAAATCAAAACTACAATGAGGTATCACCTCACACCAGTCAGAATGGCCATCATCAAAACATCTACAAAAAATAAATGCTGGAGAGGGTGTGGAGAAAAGGGAACCCTCTTGCACTGCTGGTGGGAATGTAAATTGATACAGCCACTATGGAGAACAGTATGCACGTTCCTTAAAAAACTAAAAAGTTTTTAGTTTTTAGTTTAGCAATCCCACTACTGGGCATATACCCTGAGAAAACCATAATTCAAAAAGAGTCATTTACCACAATGTTCATTGCAGCTCTATTTACAATAGCCAGGACATGGAAGCAACCTAAGTGTCCATCGACAGATGAATGGATAAAGAAGATGTGGCACATATATACAATGGAATATTACTCAGCCATAAAAAGAAACGAAATTGAGTTATTTGTAGTGAGGTGGATGGACCTAGCATCTGTCATACAGAGTGAAGTAAGTCAGAAAGAGAAAAACAAATACCGTATGCTAACACATATATATGGAATCTAAAAAAAAAAAAAATGGTTCTGAAGAACCTAGGGGCGGGACAGGAATAGAGACGCAGACATAGAGAATGGACTCGAGGACACGGGGAGGGGGAAGGGTAAGCTGGGACGAAGTGAGAGAGTGGCATGGACATATATACACTACCAAATGTAAAACAGATAGCTAGAGGCAAGCAGACGCATAGCACAGGGAGATCAGCTCGGTGCTTTGTGACCACCTAGAGGGGTGGGATAGGGAGGGTGGGAGGGAGATGCAAGAGGGAGGGGATATGGGGATATATGTATACATATTGCTGATTCACTTTGTTATACAGCAGCAACTAACACAACAATGTAAAGCAATTATACTCCAATAAAGATGTTAAAAAAAAAAAACAACAATGACAAACAAAAAAATAAAACCAAAAAAAAATAAATGCAATGACATTATAGATATCATTTACTACTTATATTTTCACATAACAGGAGTTCAAGACACTCTTCTATGCCTCTAAGTCTGGATTGTCCATGTTCTTTTTAATAGCAACCTAATATTCCATTAAACAAATAATGATTTACTCAATCTTCTATTCTGAGACATTTATGTTATTTCTGTTATTTTTAAAACAAATAATATTTAGTAGACATCTCTGTATTTACACATTTGCACAAGTGTACAAATATACTGAATAATGAATTCCTATCTCAAATTGTTTGGCATGTTGGTGGGGGAGTGCAAAACAGAGAAAATAAGATTTGTGTTGAAATTCATTACAGAAATAAATTTCATCTTGAAACAATGAGTATAAAATGAAATTGGAATGATATCTTTGCCTGCCTGAGAGGAAAATACTCTTGATGAAAAAAAGCTATTATGTTTTGTTGTCCTGGCCCTGGTTTACCCTTCCTTCCAGACCATCACAATCACTTTGCTTCCTAATTCTCTTCATTATGGCCTCAGTCACATACCAACTTGTGTGTCTTTTGTGGACTTATTAAGTACAATATGTAGGTTGCTGATTTTCAAATAAAATCAAATAATAAATGTTCTTCAATCCTATCCGGTAACTAGGTATCCTGGGGGCACAAAAAAGAGTAATAACTATGAATAGCTAACATCTGTTGAGTGCTTATTCTATTTTTGATAAAAGAGCTATTTCCAAAAGACCTTTGCATAGATTATCTCATTCAATCTTTACCTAACCCCTATGAGGAAAGTACAAATAACATCACAACTTTATATAAGGAAAATGAAGCATGGGAAGTTTAAATAGCTTGCCCACAGTCACACAGCTCAGAAATGGCATAACCATGACTGTAAGCCATGGTATCTGCCTACAAAGGGTTTACAATACAACTGGGATATATAATATACTGTGAACAAAGGCATAGAGATTTGTGTATTGAAGACTGAGAAAGAACTAATGAGGCTAAGAAAGAAAAAGAATTAGAGGTACAGGAAACAGCATGGAAAATGATGTATAAATATTATAAACATGATATGGTGCATTTGGGAACCATGATTTGCTCCTTGTGGCTAGAATGTAATTTGAATGAGGAGGTGGCAAATGAGGAAGCTGATGAGCTGGAGATGGGCGTGGGGATACAGGCAAAATCAAGAGAGACAATGAAGACTCAAACTGCATTAGCAGCACAGCTCATCAATGTGGCTACAAAAGTAGAACACATTTTCAGAAAGTGGACACAGTACACATTCTGGTGTGTCTCCTTCGATAGCACAGATTCTGACAACTGGAGCAGCTACATTATGACCTGTGTAGGAAGCCCTGTGTACAGTGAGAACGTCAGAGCCAGCATTCTAGCTTGGGTCGCTGGATAACTCAGTGGAGTAGAACTTGCCTACCCAGGATCGTGTGTGAGAAAGAAAGAAGCTTTTCTCTTTGTAAGCTATCATATTTGTGGTGTCTTTGACAGCAAGCAGCTCCTTGGCCCACTCTCATTTATTCAAGGATTAATCATGTTTCTTTAAATAACTTCATGTGTGAGTTTCATTTTGAGACTAACATTCAATTTAAACATGTCAATACAAAAGCTGTTATCCGTTACATTTACATGTATAAATAAACAATGCATTATCATAAGTTTGAGAATGATAAGTATGGAAGAAGTGTTGAGAATTCTTATAGAGGAAAATTTAAATGGGATGTTTTAAATACACATGGTTATCAAGAGTATCCTTTATTCTTAACATATGTTCATTCTACTTTCAAGGAAATTTAAGGAGGTTAGAAGCTCAAAAGCAACGCAAATAAACTGATATATGGATAAATTACATCACAGGCCACCTAATAGTAAAAGGACCACGAGATGTATATTTCAAGATGGTGTTAAAACTAGGCACTGAATTTATCTCTATATTTTCTTGCAGCTAAGATAAATAGACAAGAATGTCATATATTCTATTTTATTTTTTAATATACCTCAAAATACTTTTTTGAAACAGAAAACAATAATGCAAACTTTTTACTTAAGGTCTCACATTTTGGACATTTACAAATATGACTTTTCAGGAAAACATTTCAATCAAATGCAAAATCCCAAGGCATTCTCCTAAAATATGGAATCTAATCAATTAAAAAGAAGACTTAAATCTTACTACTGCATAACCATTTAAATATGGATATGTATGGTTTAGGAATTATATACAAGTTGAAGAAAATCAATAAATTAGCTAATTTTATCCCTATATCACGTACACTGATTTACGACAAGTTGGCCATAATGTCACAGAGTGCTCACATTTCTACAGTATTAGCATCATACAGATAGTGTTACTCAATCATCATAACACGTTCTTCACTCATGTCAAACTAGTCAAAATTCATAATTAAAGTAGTCTTCATCAAGTCAAAAGTAGAAAAAAAAAAAAAAAGGTACATGCATTTAGTGAAAGGTATTAAGGGTGATATTATCCCTTCATTTATTTGAAAGGAAAATGACTACCAAAGAAGTAGGAAAATTCCTGGTCTATAATATAGTCCATGTTTCTAAGATTCTGATTTTGAAGGATGACCTGCCCCGATTTCATACTGACAATGAAATCAGCCATAGAAATTAACAGATAAAAATTCCTAGTCCCACTCAATTTTTTTTTCATGTTGGGAACCCTAATTTCAACATAGCAATTCACTTTTCCTTGAAAGACATTCAGTAGTAGCTGTTTTTTCCTACCTAGTACCAAGAGCATATGAAGATTGAAAGCTAAAATTTTATGCTAAAAAAATGTTTAAACGATCAGAAAAGATGATCTCAGATATTGAGATGAGCCAATTTTATCAGGAGGACACTGGATTTTAAAAATGTCATATAAAGAATCCAAACATAAAAGCCTCCTTCAGTTTTAGTAAGAAATCAAGTTACACCAGTAACTATTCTTCCAGCAAGTTTCCAAAAAAGGAATTGTTTTACAAGATTTTTTTTTCAGTTAATTACATATTTGCTAGGATGGCTCATAATTCTGAAAGAAATCTGGCAATTGTATGGGCATGGGAACATGAGATACAACAGTTTCCAGACTCAACATAGAATATATTCTCCTCTGAAAGCACAAGAGTAACATTATTTACTACCTTAGCCTTTCCATGGATGTTTTACTGTACTCTAGGAAGTTATAAAACACTGGAACTATTTGACTTCAAAATTTCATTTCTCCTGTTACCTTCCTTTCAGGATTTCTCTTTAATGGAAAGATTAAAATAATTACGGGAATTCAGAAAAGTACACTAAGAATAAATAGGGATTGATAAAGTAATCTCAATGGAGTTAAAATAGGTATGTTTTACTGAGGAAAGATTAAGTCAAAATTAAAGTGTGACAATTGTTTGCAAATATCTGGATGGTTTCCAGAGAAAGTTAAGTTCTTTTGCTTGTTGCAAGCAAATCTATCTGTGAACAATAACAAAATAGAACAGGAAATTATGCTAACAAGTACTAAAAATTTTAAAGATATGATATCATAATAATTTGAAAGAAATGAAATCTGGTTAAAAACTAAATTTATGCTAGATGAAGAGTTAACTGATAAATATATTCATTTACCTATGATGATAATTTTAGTGTAAAACTCATTTGAATATGAATCTAATACAAAAATCTTTTTATAATGAAGAAACCTTTGTAAATTAGGAAGACTTCTGTTGCATTAAAGAGATAAACCAAAGCAATTTTAAATTAACATATCCCATAGAAAAATGTTTTTATTTTTGAAAACAGATCCAATTTTGACACTAAGGCCCATTCATTACTGATTATAAATGAATAAAAATTTAGTGAACTGACTGACCTAAGTCACCTAGAATATGCCAATCATTTTTTTATTGTCAAGAAAAATTAAATTTCAAAAGAATACATGGAAGTCTATACATCTGAATGACTTCCTTTTTTAAGAAATGTTACAATACAGAGTTCCTGTGGGCTGGAGAATAATAATGGTGACCATGACCTACCATATGCTAGGCTCTGATCCTGAGCACTTTACAGAGGTAACTTGGTGTTCTCAGCAACCTTAAACGACACCTATTTGTTACTATAATTTTATAGATGAGCAAAACTGAGGTAGAGGAAAGTTAAGTAACTTTCCCAAAGATATAAAAAGAGGCAGAGCTGGGATTTGTATCTGGGCTACTGGGTTCTGGATCTTATAACGCTCAACCCACTAGACTAAACTGTCTCCCACTAGGATAATTTAAACCAAATTAAACTTGGATTACCATCAAAACTGAATTGCCATTTATATAATTCATTAAAGAACTTCCTGTGTAAAAATGGTGGTATGATATTGGCATGACCCTTTGTCTTTCTGAAGATCAACTCATAGCCAATTACGGAATATACAGAAATGTGAATAACAGCTTTGATAACCATAAACCACAAAATAGATAAAAGGGCAAAAATCAAACCATGATGCAAAATCAAAATCCCAAGTCTCCAGCAGCAGTAATGGGATGCATAGACTGAGGATGAAAGCACATATGCAAACTATGTTCGAAAACATTATTCAGGCCCTATGTCATCAATGAAAAGGACATCTTTTATTGTGTGCTAAACTACAATGGCGTAACTCCACTGGCTTGGAATACAGATAAACAAATATAAACACAACCCCCTAGGTCGTGCACAAAAATCTGTTTGGTTGGAAAATTCCCCTGGTCCTTGATGGTTTAAAAAGACAAAAATGCCACCTCTTTAAGGGACTAATCCAGTACAGAGCCCTATAACAAGCACACAATAATACTGCAAGACAAGAAAAAAAAAACAGTGGCAGATGAAGAAAACTCACTACAAAAAGCTTGCCAATTATATTAGCTTCCTAATAACAAATTATCAGAAAGTGGTTGGCTTAATAGAGCAGAAATTTATTCTCTCCTAGATCTAGAAGCTCGAAGTCCAAAATCAAGGTGTGAGCATGGCCATGTTCTCTCTGAAGGCTCTAAAGAAGAGTCCTTCCTCCCTAACTTCTGATGGTTTCCAGCTATCTTTTGCACTTCCTACTGCAACTTCTTCCTCCACTGTCACATGGATCTTCCCAGCATGTCTCTCTATGTCTTCAAATGGCCTTCTTACAAGGACATCAACCACCGGATTTAGGGACCACCCTAATTCCTTATGACTTCATCTTAACACATTACATATGCAAAGACCCTATTTCCAAATATCCACCTTCTGAGGTTCTGAGTGGACGTGAATTTTGGGGGGACACTATTCAACCCAGTATATCACGAAATACATGCAAATTTTGTCCAAAAACTTCTCTATGAATTTACAAAATGAATTTCATCAATCAAGAGAACCAAACAAAAATATAGAAATTTAGGGAAGAGATGGTGAGAAAACAGAAAGATATAATGGAAACTGAAAGAGCTCAGAGAACATGTAATATTAAAATTAAAACATCGCAGATATTAAGGTAAAGTTAGAATAAGCCTGACAGAAACAAACTAAAGAACATGAAAACAAGACATTATTAAGGAAGAAAATAAATCACAGAACAAAATTAATAGTTACAGATATACAAATAAGTAAAATCTTAAAATACAACTATATTTGAATCTACACTTTGATAGAAATATTTAATACTACTGGAAAAAAATGGCCAGAACAGACAACATGCAAACTCATCCTACTGAAGTTATCACTAACTGAAACCAAAGAAACCATCATGGGGCTTCCTTGGTGGCACAGTGGTTAAGAATCCGCCTGCCAATGCAGAGGATACGGGTTCGAGACCTGGTCTGGGAAGATCCCACATGCCACAGAGCAACTAAGCCTGTGTGCCACAACTACTGAGCCTGCGCTCTACAGCCCGCAAGCCACAACTACCGAGGCCACGTGCCACAACTACAGAAGGCCACAGGCCTAGAGCCCATGCTCTGCAATGAGAAGCCACCGCAATGAGAAGCCCGTGCGCCGCAACAAAGAGTAGTCCCTGCTCGTCACAATTAGAGAAAGCCTGTGCGCAGCAACGAAGACGAAACAAGTCAAAAATAAATGAATAAAATAAGTCAATTAAAAAAAGAAGAAGAAAGAAAGAAACCATCAACTGTGCAGCTAGATAAAAGATCAAAACGTATACGGGGAAATTTTTGGAACAGCCCCAGAATCCTTTGTATCAACCTTTAATGTCCAAAGACCATGGACAATTTCCACAAATTCCTAAGTGAAACCAAGTATGACCCCAAAATTCGAACCGAGGTAACATGCAAGAGTTTTAAACATGTAAAAGCATTGGGAATGATGGTCCCATAAACTTTTCCTGAACAATCAATTTGTGTCAACTAAGTTATGACAGGGAAAATTAAAGCAGTAAGACTATTGGTGAATGCTAAATTAATATAACAATATTATGTTCTCATAATATACCTGAAGTAAATGTGTGTATTACGATGACAGGAAAAAAATGAAATAGAACATATCAAATTAGAAAAACCTAAAAAGGGAAGAATGTAAAAAGATGGAGATAATGCAAGTATAGTAGTTTCATCTCTTATATGTAGTCAAATTATATCAACAGGCATATTTTAAAGCCTAAAACTCAAGAATGGTAAAACAAGCTTATTAAATAGTATATAAGTAAATTCTAAGAAAAAATATAATTGACTAAAGGGGGACATAGGCAAAAGGAAGTGGGGAAGGAAGGAAGAAGATATTTTATCATTAGTTTTAGTAGAGCATTTGAACATTCTATAAATGAAACAGAATGTTTAATGTATTATTTTGACTTCCTAGGGTAAAATAATATAACAAAGATGAATATCTGTATATACAGAACAATATGATACCAACATTCATAAATCAAAAGCTTTAAGTGACGTAAGACAAAATATATTGAAAAAATCAGTAATAAAAAGCTGATTAACACCTCTCATTAATTTTCAGATTAATTGAACAAAATAATTATGATAATAGAAAGCCTAAAAACAATTAATAAAGAAACCAGAATACACCTTTCCAAGCAAAAGTCATAAAAATGATTAGTATGATTCTATAAAGAAAGATTATATTCTCTACAGGAATGTAGCATCTTTTAAAAATAAGCAATGTAAAGCAAGTACATCATAGGTTTTCTGTCTTATAATTTACTATTAGGGATTACTAATGTTATTTTTTTTCTTAGTCGTGTGATATTGTCTATTATGCTGCATTTCTAAAACAATTATCTTTGATATGAAGCATTTAGGACAATAGTATTAAAATAAGAAAGACACAATATTCCTATTTGCCCCTCATGTAATAATTAGGAGTTTCCTCATTTTTATTTCTTTTGCAAACATTTTCCAAGGCATTTTCACTTGTGCAAAATATTGACAGTGTATTACCAATGAATAACAATTTTCAAAAGATGTGGATGTGGAATTAAATATTTATTAAAATCATTCCATTTATTACTTGACTTGCCAAGGAAAATATGATTATACCCATTTTGAAAATAACAATGATCCCTATAAGGTTAAGAGCAGATCTTTCAGCAGAAACTCGGCAAGCCAGAAGGGAGTGGCAGGACATATTTAAAGTGATGAAGGATAAAAACCTACAACCAAGATTACTCCACCCAGCAAGGATCTCATTCAGATTTGATGGAGAAATGAAAACCTTTACAGACAAGCAAAAGCGAAGAAAATCCAGCACCACCAAACCAGCTTTACAACAAATGCTAAAGGAACTTCTCTAGGCAGGAAACACAAGAGAAGGAAGAGACCTACAATAAGAAACCCAAAACAATTAAGAAAATGGTAATACGAACATGCATATCGATAATTACCTTAAATGTAAATGGATTAATTGCTCCAACCAAAAGACATAGATTGGCTGAATGGATACAAAAACAAGATGCATATATATGCTGTCTACAAGAGACCCACTTCAGACCTAGGGACACATACAGACTGAAAGTGAGGGGATGGAAAGAGATATTCCATGCAAATGGAAATCAAAAGAAACCTGGAGTAGCAATTCTCATATAAGACAAAATAGACTTTAAAATAAAGACTATTACAAGAGACAAAGAAGGACACTACATAATGATCAAGGGATCAATCCAAGAAGAAGATATAACAATTGTAAATATATATGCACCCAACACAGGAGCACCTCAATGCATAAGGCAAATACTACAGCCAAAAAAGGGGAAATCGACAGTAACACAATCATGGTAGGGGACTTTAACACCCCATTTTCACCAATGGACAGAGCATCCAAAATGAAAATAAATAAGGAAACACAAGCTTTAAATGATACATTAAACAAGATACACTAAATTGATATTTATAGGACGTTCCATCCAAAAACAACAGAATACAAATTCTTCTCAAGTGCTCATGGAACATTCTCAAGGATAGATCATACCTTGGTTCAGAAATCAAGCCTTGGTAAACTGAAGAAAATTGAAATCGTATCAACTATCTTCTCTATCCACAATGCTATCAGACTAGATATCAATTACAGGAAAAAATCTGTAAAAAATACAAACACATGGAGACTAAACAATACACTACTTAATAACCAAGAGATCACTGAAGAAATCAAAGAGGAAATCAAAAAATACCTAGAAACAAATGACAATAAAAACACGACGACCCAAAACCTATGGGATGCAGCAAAAGCAGTTGTAAGAGGGAATTTTATACAAACCTACCTTAAGAAACAAGAAACATCTCAAATAAACAACCTAACCTTATACCTAAAGCAATCAGAGAAAGAAGAACAAAAAAACCCCAAAGTTAGCAGAAGGAAAGAAATCATAAAGATCAGATCAGAAATAAATGAAAAAGAAATGAAGGAAACGATAGAAAAGATCAATAAAACTAAAAGTTGGTTCTTTGAGAAGATAAACAAAATTGATAAACCATTAGCCAGACTCATCAAGAAAAAAAGGGAGAAGACTCAAATCAATAGAATTAGAAATGAAAAAGGAGAAGTAACCACTGACACTGCAGAAATACAAAGGATCATGAGAGATTACTCCAAGCAACTCTATGCCAATAAAATGGACAACCTGGAAGAAATGGACAAATTCTTAGAAATGCACAACCTTCTGAGACTGAACCAGGAAGAAATAGAAAATATGAACAGACCAATCACAAGCACTGAAATTGAAACTGTGATTAAAATATTTCCAACAAACAAAAGCCCAGGACCAGATGGCTTCAGAGGCTAATTCTATCAAACATTTAGAGAAGAGCTGACACCTATCCTTCTCAGATTCTTCCAAAATATAGCAGAGGGAGGAACACTCCCAAACTCATTCTACAAGGCTACCATCACCCTGAAACCAAAACCAGACAAGAATGTCACAAAGAAAGAAAACTACAGGCCAATATCACTGATGAACATTGATGCAAAAATCCTCAACAAAATACTAGCAAACAGAATCCAACAGCACATGAAAAGGATCATACACCATGATCAAGTGGGATTTATTCCAGGAATGCAAGGATTCTTCAGTATATGCAAATCAATCAATGTGATACACCATATTAACAAACTGAAGGATAAAAACCATATGATAATCTCAATAGATGCAGAAAAAGCTTTTGACAAAATTCAACACCCACTTATGATTAAAAAAACTCTCCAGAAAGTGGGCATAGAGGGAACCTACCTCAACATAATAAAGGCCATATATGACAAACCCATAGCAAACATCATTCTCAATGGTGAAAAACTGAAAGCATTTCCTCTAAGATCAGGAACAAGGCAAGGATGTCCACTCTCATCACTATTATTCAACATGGTTTTGGAAGTCCTAGCCACGGCAATCAAAGAAGAAAAAGAAAAAAAAGGAATACAAATTGGAAAAGAAGAAGTAAATCTGTCACTGTTTGCAGATGACATGATACTATACATAGAAAATCCTAAAAATGCCACCAGAAAACTACTAGAGCTAATCAATGAATTTGGTAAAGTTGCAGGATACACAATTAATGCACAGAAATCTCTTGCATTCCTATACACTAATGATGATAAATCTGAAAGAGAAATTATGGAAACACTCCCATTTACCATTGCAACAAAAAGAATAAAATACCTAGGAATAAACCTACCTAGGAAAACAAAAGACCTGTATGCAGAAAACTATAAGACACTGATGAAAGAAATTAAAGATGACACCAACAGATGGAGAGATAGACCATGTTCTTGGATTAGAAGAATGAATATTGTGAAAATGACTATACTACCCAAAGCAATCTACAGATTCAATGCAATCCCTATCAAATTACCAATGGCATTTTTTACAGAACTAGAACAAATCATCTTAAAATTTGTATGGAGACACAAAAGATCCCGAATAGCCAAAGCAGTCTTGAGGGAAAAAAATGGAGCTGGAGGAATCAGACTCCCTGACTTCAGACTATACTACAAAGCTACAGTAATCAAGACAATATGGTACTGGCAGAAAAACAGAAACATAGGTCAATGGAACAAGATAGAAAGCCCAGAGATAATCCCACGCACCTATGGTCAACTAATCTATGACAAAGGAGGCATATACAATGATATACAATGGAGAAAAGACAGTCTCTTCAATAACTGGTGTTGGGAAAACTGGACAGCTACATGTAAAAGAATAAAATTAGAACACTCCCTAACACCATACACAAAAATAAACTCAAAATGGATTAGAGACCTAATTGTAAGACCAGACACTATAAAACTCTTAGAGGAAAACATAGGAAGAACACTCTTTGACATAAATCAAAGCAAGATCTTTTTTGATCCACCTCCTAGAGTAATGGAAATAAAAACAAAAATAAACAAATGGGACCTAATGAAATTTCAAAGCTTTTGCACAGCAAAGGAAACCATTAACAAGACGAAAAGACAACCCTCAGAATGGGAGAAAATATTTGCAAATGGAGCAACAGACAAAGGATTAATCTCCAACATTTACAAGCAGCTCATGCAGCTCAATATCAAAAAAACAAACAACCCAATCCAAAAAATGGGCAGAAGACCTAAATAGACATTTCTCCAAAGAAGATGTACAGATAGCCAAAAAGCACATGAAAAGCTGCTCAACATCACTAATTATTAGAGAAATGCAAATCAAAACTACGAGGTATCACCTCACACCAGTTAGAATGGGCATCATCAGAAAATCTACAAACAACAAATGCTGGAAAGGGTGTGGAGAAAAGGGAACCCTCTTGCACTGTTGGTGGGAATGTAAATTGATACAGCCACTACGGAGAACAGTATGGAGGTTCCTTAAAAAACTAAATATAGAATTACCATATGACCCAGCAATCCCACTACTGGGCATATACCCAGAGAAAACCATAATTCAAGAAGACACATGCACCCCAATGTTCATTGCAGCACTATTTACAATAGCCAGGTCATGGAAGCAACCTAAATGCCCACTGACAGACGAATGGATAAAGAAGATGTGGTACATATATATAATGGAATATTACTCAGCCATAAAAAGGAATGAAATTGAGTCATTTGTTGAGACGTGGATGGATCTAGAGACTGTCATACAGAGTAAAGTAAGTCAGAAAGAGAAAAACAAATATCGTACATTAACGCATTTTTGTGGAATCTAGAAAAATGGTACACATGAACTGGTTTGCAGGGCAGAAGTTGAGACACAGATGTAGAGAACAAATGTATGGACACCAAGGGGGGAAAATCGCAGTGGGCTGGGGATGGTGGTCTGATGAATTGGGCGATTGGGATTGACATGTATACACTGATGTGTATAAAATTGATGCCTAATAAGAACCTGCAGTATAAAAAAACAAACAAAAAAAACCAACTAATATTAAACTTTCTTTGGGTTATTTGTATGGAAATATGTTAATATAAATGTTTCAGACATTACATGAAATTTCTAAAAATCTTATATGTTCGGGTATAATGTTATAAGTCATAATTCTAGTTATTACTTTAAAATGTATATCTCAGAAATAACTAAATTTCCTTGTCAATTTCATTATTATGAACTTTCATCAAATCTTTAACCGTGGTCATTTTTAAGTCTTTTGTCATTTACAGACAGTTCTGGGTGTACTCTGATGCTTTCGCAAAAATGTTCCTATAAAAGGGTTTCATCTTCAAGGAATTCATGGAAAAGACTGTGACAAGTACAGGTTTCTGGTAACTGACTATACTGCTGAACTGAATGAATAAGCATTTTCAGAATTCTAATGGAAAACTGATGAATTCATAAAAGTGCTAAGAAAAGATCAAGATGAAAAAAAAATTAATTACATGGGACTGAGTGAACTGATGAGGATGATTATAATTTTTGTGACTTTCTGTTTGAATATAAAAAAATAAAACCCCACAAGGACTCAGGCAAAAAACATACAAATCAATTTTCACTGCAAAGTAAAGGAGCTGTTACAGTGGAGGATTACTGGACTGAATGTCAATATTATGACATAGTATTAGTGTGTTTCATGTTTGGTAATTGCAATCACTGTTGCTTTTGTTGTGGTCATCCATTTACAATGCTTGGAGTCAGTTTATTTATCTCCTGTAAAAATAAAATACAGTGTGTGTGAAAAAAAAAACCCAAACAGAGCAAAACAAAAAAAAAACCCTGATAACATTGCCAGTCTTGAATATAAAACAAAAAAGAAGCTTCTAACACTGTAACCCAAAATATGTAGGGGGATGAAGAAACTCCTCTAGATTCATAGAAATCCATAAGAAGATTAGCAGTCATTTTAATAAGCCAAAAGACCCAAAGAAATGCTATGCACGATACTCAGGGAATAAAAGATTGCATTTATTTCGTTCAACAAATATTTATCAAGCACCTTTACGTATTAGGCATTGTTGTGGGTCTGGGTGAATACAAGCTGATAAAATCCCTTCCCTTGGCGCTTACAGTTTAATGAAAGAAGAAAAACCAAGAAAAAACATACAGAGAAAAGATTTTGGATGCCAGGTGGGAAGTAGGTTGTTGGGAAATGAACTAGAAAGAAGACAGAATGTGCTGGAATGGGGATTCAATTTAAACAGCGTGATTAATGAGGGCTCACTGGGAAGTGGATATTTGAGCCAGGATCATATGAAGGTGAGGGAGTGAACTCTCATCTTCTATTACAGTGCTGTTCTGAATTTTCTTTTGGTTTTTAAAAAACAAAACCTGTTGCTTAGAAGCCATGAACTATTTTACTTTACTTCAACTTGTCAAAATTTCCTTGTTTTAAAAAATCATTTGGGTTCACTCAGGAAACTCTGTATTATAAGTTGACTAGTTGTGATGTATCAGTAACTGCTGTTACTCCTTTTTCAAAGAAATATAATTGATTTTGAAGTTTTCTAGATTGTCACATGCTTTGTGACTAATGCAAGGAAATCAAGTCCTGTGTTGTATTTGTTCTAGTCATTTCTATTCAGGCTATATATTGTAGTTGATGAGGTAGAAGGAATAACAAGACCAAATGTCCTGAGGCAGCACAGTGTCTGGTGAGAGAGAGATCCAATAAAGAGGCCAGTGTGGCTGGAGAAGAGCGAGCACGAGAGACAAAAATAGGAGACTGGAAGGGTCATGGGGAGCCAGGTTGTGTTAAGGCTGGCTGAGATGTTTTAAAGGCTTACACTTCCACTCCAAGCAAAATAGAAAGCCTTGGCAGGGCTTTAAGCAAAGGAATGACATGATCTTACACGTGTTTTAAAGGCATGGCTGTGATGCTGTGTTGAGAATTTAAAAGAAAAATCTAAACAAATAATTCTCCTTTGCCTTGAAAACAAGGAGTCCATAGAAGTAGTATCTATCAATCGAAAAAAGAAATGCCTTGTCCTTTGTACAAAGATGTGGCTCCTTCGTTTGAGCATTTGGCAGGAAAATGGTGGTAAATTTGGAGCTGATGCACCCACCCTGTCTAACCCTGTCACTCTCCTGCCCAGTGCACACAGAGGAGACAGCTGGCCAGGATTAGGTGCTTCCTCCCACACAGGGAATGAAGGAAGGCGTGGGCTTTGGGAGCTCTCTCTCCTCCTGTTCCTACTAAGATGAAAATCAGCTTAATCTCAAGAGCAAATAAACAGCATTTTTAAAGATTAAAAAAAAAAAAATCTTCCAACAAACAAAAGCCCAGGACCAGATGGCTTCACAGGCGAATTCTATCAAACATTTAGAGAAGAGGTAACACCTATCCTTCTCAAACTCTTCCAAAATATTGCAGAGGGAGGAATACTCCCAAACTCGTTCTACGATGCCACCATCACCCTGATACCAAAACCAGACAAAGATGTCACAAAGAAAGAAAACTACAGGCCAATATCACTGATGAACATAGATGCAAAAATCCTCAACAAAATACTAGCAAACAGAATCCAACAGCACATTAAAAGGATCATACACCATGATCAAGTGGGGTTTATCCCAGGAATGCAAGGATTCTTCAATATACGCAAATCAATCAATGTGATAAACCGTATTAACAAATTGAAGGAGAAAAACCATATGATCATCTCAATAGATGCAGAAAAAGCTTTTGACAAAATTCAACACCCATTTATGATAAAAACCCTCCAGAAAGTAGGCACAGAGGGAACTTTCCTCAACATAATAAAGGCCATATATGACAAACCCACAGCCAACATCATCCTCAATGGTGAAAAACTGAAACCATTTCCACTAAGATCAGGAACAAGACAAGGTTGCCCACTCTCACCACTATTATTCAACATAGTTTTGGAAGTGTTAGCCACAGCAATCAGAGAAGAAAAAGAAATCAAAAGAATCCAAATCAGAAAAGAAGAAGTAAAGCTGTCACTGTTTGCAGATGACATGATACTATACACAGAGAATCCTAAAGATGCTACCAGAAAACTACTAGAGCTAATCAATGAATTTGGTAAAGTTGCAGGATACAAAATTAATGCACAGAAATCCCTAGCATTCCTATACACTAATGATGAAAAATCTGAAAGTGAAATTAAGAAAACACTCCCATTTACCACTGGAACAAAAAGAATAAAATATCTAGGAATAAACCTACCTAAGGAGACAAAAGACCTGTATGCAGAAAAGTATAAGACACTGATGAAAGAAATTAAAGATGATACAAACAGATGGAGAGATATACCATGTTCTTGGTTTGGAAGAATCAACATTGTGAAAATGACTCTACCACCCAAAGCAATCTACAGATTCAATGCAATCCCTAACAAACTACACTGGCATTTTTCACAGAACTAGAACAAAAAATTTCACAATTTGTATGGAAACACAGAAGACCCCAAATAGCCAAAGCAATCTTGAGAAAGAAAAACGGAGCTGGAGGAATCAGGCTCCCTGACTTCAGACTATATTACAAAGCTACAGTAATCAAGACAGTATGGTACTGGCACAAAAAACAGAAATATAGATCAATGGAACAGGATAGAAAGCCCAGAGATAAACCCACGCACATATGGTCACCTTATCTTTGATAAAGGAGGCAAGCATATACCGTGGAGAAAAGACAGCCTCTTCAATAAGTGGTGCTGGGAAAACTGGACAGGTACATGTAAAAGTATGAAATTAGAACACTCCCTAACACCATACACAAAAATAAACTCAAAATGGATTAAAGACCTAAATGTAAGGCCAGACACTATCAAACTCTTAGAGGAAAACATAGGAAGAACACTCTATGACATAAATCACAGCAAGATCCTTTTTGACCCACCTCTAGAGAAATAGAAATAAAAAAATAAACAAATGGGACCTAATGAAACTTAAAAGCTTTTGCACAGCAAAGGAAACCTTAAACAAGATGAAAAGACAACCCTCAGAATGGGAGAAAATATTTGCAAATGAAGCAACTGACAAAGGATTAATCTCCAACATTTACAAACAGCTCATGCAGCTCAATATCAAAAAAACAAACAACCCAATCCAAAAATGGGCAGAAGACCTAAATAGACATTTCTCCAAAGATATACAGATTGCCAACAAACACATGAAAGAATGCTCAACATCATTAATCATTAGAGAAATACAAATCAAAACTACAATGAGATATCATCTCACACCAGTCAGAATGGCCATCATCAAAAATCTACAAATAATAAATGCTGGAGAGGGTGTGGAGAAAAGGGAACCCTCTTGCACTGTCGGTGGGAATGTAAATTGATACAGCCACTATGGAGAACAGTATGGAGGTTCCTTAAAAAACTAAAAATAGAACTACCATATGACCCAGCAATCCCACTACTGGGGATATACCCTGAGAAAACCATAATTCAAAAAGAGTCATGTACCACAATGTTCATTGCAGCTCTATTTACAATAGCCAGGACATGGAAGCAACCTAAGTGTCCATCGACAGATGAATCAATAAAGAAGATGTGGCACATATATACGATGGAATATTACTCAGCCATAAAAAGAAACGAAATTGAGTTATTTGTAGTGAGGTGGATGGACATAGAGTCTGTCATACCGAGTGAAGTAAGTCAGAAAGAGAAAAACAAATACCGTATGCTAACACATATATATGGAATCTAAGAAAAAAAAAAAATGGTCATGAAGAACCTAGGGGCAAGACGGGAATAAAGACACAGACCTACTAGAGAATGGACTTGAGGATATGGGGAGGGGGATGGGTAAGCTGTTACAAATCAGAGAGTAGCATGGACATATATACACCACCAAACGTAAAATAGATAGCTAGTGGGAAGCAACCGCATAGCACAGGGAGATCAGCTCTGTGCTCTGTGACCACCTAGAGGGGTGGGATAGGGAGGGCGGGAGGGAGGGAGATGCAAGAGGGAAGAGATATGGGAGCATATGTATATGTATAACTGATTCACTTTGTTATAAAGCAGAAACTAACACACCATTGTAAAGCAATTATACTCCAATAAAGATGTTAAAAAAAAGAAAGAAAACAACAATGATCTAGCTTATAAAATAATTATTTGTTCGCATACCTATACTTTCTATGTTATTAGAACCTCCTTGAGAACAGGGACCATATTAGTTGTTTCCCCATTACCTTGCACAGTGCATTATATATAATAGATCCTTATCAATATTTCTTGAGTTTAACTATTTTACCAACAGGCAAAGATACTTGCTTATAGAAGAAATATTTGACGTTATCACTCAAAACAGATTAAAAACAATATGATATAAGGAAATAGTAAGGAGAAGTGTTAAATTTTTGCTTATGCTAACTGCCCAATTCTCATTAGGCCATGGGTACATGGGCCTCTACTTATTTTCATATCTCCTTTAAGTCCTAGAGATAACTGAACAGTGATCATGGCAACCAAGCAAACCATATGGGAACCAGCAGACCACAGCTTAATTAGCACTGAAAATTTATGCCAGTAGTGTCAGCTTCTTTTTTTATATTACTTCATCTTCAGGACCTCTAAGTTTTAATAATATTGGCTGTTTTGCCTTTGCATTTATATTTACTTAAAATACAAATGTTAGATAAAGGCACAATTATATTTATCAAAGAAATTTAAGATAAAAGCTTGCTATAATAACAACGAAAAATTTGTTAGACCCTACCTTCCAAAATCACTTTACCATTAATATGATTTAAATATTATTTACTATTAAAAGTAAATTTTATATTTAAACAAACCACACTGGTTTTATTTAAACAAAGTACCTGTAGCAAATTCCAATAATAAATATTCAAAATTAAGATGTTAAATAAAGCCTTGACTTTCTATACTTTGCATCATAGTGTATCAACTTTACAACTTCGGAAGCAGAGTTGAAAGCCAAACTGTGGTTATCTGAATCTCACTTCAGCACGTTTTTACTAGACTAGAAGGCAAGTGAAATCTAAAAAGAGCTAGATTCAATTTACTTAGCTATCATTTATATCTAAGTTTCATTCATTTAAAATACTATATGAACTCCTAAAACTCATTGAAACATTATCTTCATTTCAATGCCTATAAATAACAATTTAATTTAAAGAAGAGATAATCATGAGTACTTTAATATTTTCTGCATCTTTCAACCTAACCTAACCACTATACTGAAATAAAAAAACAAATTGGCAATTTCTGATCATATAAACTTAATTAGTACTTAATAGCTTGGAATTTGTATTATTCTAATTAAATTAACAAATAAGAAATTTTTTTAAAGAGCTTGTATTTTTGTTGTTGTTTTTTTTCTCCTCCCTAAAATTCCTTGTTGTACCATCTGGCTGAGAAAGCTTGCAAACATTGCTGTCTGGACAGAGCTATGACCAAGTACCCAGAGGTGAAAGCCCAAAACATTAACAGTCTTCAATAATTCACTGCTCAAACCACCAGTCTGCCATTACTATATATTTTACCTTTAATGCATCAACTATCACATTAGTGATGTTGACTTTTAAACTTAGCTTAAATATTTTATATAATATTTATGTAAAGGTTTTGTTTAAAAAGTTGTAATGAAGATGTCTGCACGAAAAAAAAACCCAGAAAAATACCATAAAGCCAGCTAATATGGTGAAAAGAAAGTGGATGTTAGCAGCACTGAAGTGACATTTTTAGATTTGTATAATAAATTTGGTTATTACCAAATAAATTATCTGAAACAAATTGATAAAGCTTGAGTTAATTCAATACCAAAAAATTTACATTTTCCTAGGTTTGTCTTTAAAATCTCCTCCTGAAATCATAGTAATGATTACAAATATCTAAAGAGTAAGCAATTAGCAATATAATGGAATATTATAATGGGATTTATTGACTTTGATGATGTGAAATGCAATACTAACAATAATAAGTGGAATGCATAAGAAAATAGTATAATAGCCACAAGAAAAAAATCAGTTTTAAATTTAGGGTCTCTGAAACAGATTTTGGACTTCTCCATATTTGAAAAAAGGAAATTTACCTAAAAGCATGCTATTAGGTAGCATGCAAATTTCTATTGACCTGGCACTACTGGAGCTTGCCACACTTTATCCTGTCACTTAATTTCACTTTTGACACTTGGTTCTTCGAGGCACAAATTCCTGGAGTGAAAGGCAGCTGCAATGGCTTCCTTCGCTCAAGGAAGAAATCTTTGGGAATGGGCCCCTTAATGGCAATCTGGACAGCTGCTTCCATTCTACAATATTTTCACACAGAAAACAAAAAGAGTTAAAGGGAACCAAAGTGACAAATACAGATCCCAACAGATCCCTAGGTACTTAGACAGAAATTTTAATGACCAAACACAAAACATAAAGTACACAACTGCTTCAAGAAGTGGGCCCGGGTGGGTAATGTACCTTTAGATGTAAACTGATAGTGTGATGAATGTTTTGAATTATATTTTGCACCTGTCTTTAATTTCTTTGCTATCACTGGCTTTCTGATTATATAGAACACATCATGGGAGGAAGATTTAACAGAAGTGAATTGGAATGGTGAAATTAATATATTTTCAGTTTACATATATAAAATACACGTAATAAAAGAGGTAGTGCCAATACAACAAGTTTATGATGCTTTCTAAAGTTCACAATAAGCTATGTGAAATCTGTAAAATAAGAAAATAGCAGTCATACTCAGTTAAGCATATGAAAGTTCAAAAGAATAGATGTCCTTCTCAGCAGGGACTAACAAGGAATTACCTTGAAAATTAAAATCTTTTCACTATGAAATCTATTTATTGTCTAGCCTCTCGATGTCAGATAAAAATTGGGGTGGATTGTTCAACACAGACAGTAGGTTAAATTAGCAAACTGCTTTGACGGTTATTTTGCAAAAGACTGATTTGATTTACGCTACAGTCAATCTAGAAATTAGATTTTCTATTCAAGAAGAAATCTGCTCTTTGGGAGAAAGGCCATCTCAGCCCTCTGCTTACTCTGCATTTTGTCTGTGGAAGAATATACTCATATTCAAGTTTTCTTTTACCACCTGTAGGCTGATAACACTCAGCTCTGCGTCTCCCCCACCCATGTCTCTCCAGAGCTCATCTCATGGGCAATGATGGTGAATAAGACTGATAACTGATTTTAATTGAATGTTCAATAAATATAAAAAACAAATTATAGCTATTAATGATTACCTTTACCATCATCTCCTTTAACAATATACATGTAATAAAATAGAATAAAAGGGAAAGAATACACACTGGTAAATATGAGAAAGTATTTTCCCATTAGAAATGCTAACAAAGGTCTAAAAATTAACCAAAAAAAGTAAAAAATACTTAAGATCTGGATGATAGCATAATCCCCTCATATCTGTGGTTTTGTTTTCCATAGTTTCCATCAATCATAGTCAACTGCAATTCAAAAATATTAAATAGAAAATTCAGGAAATAAACAATGCAAAAGCTTTAATTGCACACCATGCTGAGAAGCGTGATGAAATCACTCACCATCCCACTCTGTCCCACCTGGAACGTAAACCATCCCTTTGCCCAGAATACCCACGCTGTAAAAACTACTCACCCATTACCCACGTGGTAGCTGTCTTGGTTGTCAGATCAACTGTCTCAGTATCATAGCTCTTGTGTTCAAGCAACCTTTATTTTACTTAATAATGGCCCCAAAGCACAAGAGTGGTGATGTTGGCAATTCAGATATTGTCTTACTGTGCCTGGTTTATAAATTAAACTTTATCATGTGTATGTATGTATAGGAAAAAAAAAAGGTCTACATAGGGTTTGATACTATCCCTGGTGTCAGTCATCCACTGGGGGGTCTTGGGACGTAACCCCTGCAGATAAGGGGGAACTATGGTAGTATCTTTCTCTTTAGAGGATGTAAATGTTTCTGCCCGGGATCTAGAGGACCGGACTTTCCAAATAATCTTAATCAGAGACTAAGAAGACTAGTTGAGCTTCAGTCTTAGTGATGGATAATCTACTTCTTGCTCATTTTTATTCCTAGGGAGTGATCCTTTCGGTTCCCAACTCAAAGCTCAGCTTTACCAGGGCCGCTCTTTCTTGGAAGCACATCTGCATTTAATATTTGTTTCCATTCATTATACAAATTCATTCTTTCTTGAATATTTATCATACTGCATTATTTTGTCTTAAGTATGCAAATCATGAGTTGAACAGACTTAGAGATTATTATTATCCAGAGATATTTTTTGTAAGGAAGTTTAAGCCATTCACATACATATTTACTACTATTGTGCTTCCAATGTTTTATTTCTCTTACATATGATTTTTTAAAATTTTTATCCATTGTTAAAGGTATATTATCTTTTAAATTATATAACTGCTAATTTTTTAAGTTTCTTAAAATGATCTTCCTTCAAATTCAATCCTTAAAATATTAACCTTAATGTCACCTCCCTCAAGTGGCAGGGCCAGGGCATCCCAGTTAGGGGTCATGCGGCCCAGAAGGCATTGAGCAAAGTTTTATTCTTTCCAAGCTTATTTAATGTTTTGGGATTTTGAAGTCAATTTACTGTTATTATACTATGCTTTATGCATTATCTCTTTTTCACAAAAACAGCTTTTAATAACTTCATGAAATTTTAGGACTAGAGATCCTGCTTCCATTATTTCCCCATTTTTGAACAGATTTTTTTTTCTTAGACCTCAGTTTTTAAAACAGGGCTTGCCTATCTGAAAATGTCAATGTTACTTTCTTTATTCTTTTCAAACCTTTTGACTAAAAACTACATACATAACTCTATCATTTCCTGGCACTTAACACTACACAAGAGAAGTCAGATAACAGCCTGGTTTTCCTTTGTAGGTTAACATGTTTACTCCTTTGAATCATGTAGGAATTTTCTTAATCATTTTGGTTAAGAAATGTGGGTGTAGCTTCTCAGTTTGAAGCATTTTTTTATTGACTGTCTAAGACAGAGGTTGCTTTTAATCCACATATAAAGATGTTTCTTCATCCCAATAGAGTTTTATTCTTTCCTTTGATTATATTTTGTTTGTTTTTACTAAGCCCCTCTTCAGTAACACTATACATCCATATAATGTCTTCTATTCTCTGTCTTCCATGTCAATCATTTTTCATCTCCGGCATTCTTTGCAGTTTGGGATAGCTTCTCTTGTTTGCTTGTTTTCCATTTTACAAATTGATTTCTATTGCATCAGTCTTACTTTTAACTTCTTCCAGGGTGGATTCTATATCTGGTATTGGGTTTTTGTTTCTTTTTCCTTGACTTTGTCTCCCTTTCTCATTCTCATTTTTGTCATCCTATATACCCTTTATACATTATTATCTCCACCCCAAGAGGACAAGTTTTATTGTACTCTATTAAAAGTAACAAACTGATCCCTACTTCTTCTTTTTCAGGCACTTATAATGAAGTATGTGTTTCTTTTGAGCATTTCAGACATCATCTCTTTTTCCTTGTTCATTAGTAATTTGCAAAGCGTGCTATATTCTTTTCCTCTCTTTATTCATGCCCCAGAAATGGTGTTGGCTCATTCATTACTGAAAAACATCAAGGACTTTACTTACCTCATGAAGTAATCTCAAGAGTTATAAAGGGGCAAGTGTCAAGTTCCCTGTTTTGTTTGTGCTCTAAGTTTCTGCAACAAGATACAGATTTTGGAAGAAAGGAATGAGAAAGCATATCGTTGCTTTTCATCAGGTATTTTGTTTCATAAAAAATTAACCAAGCTTGGGGGGAGTGGTCAAGATGGTGGAGTAGGAAAACCGTGAGCTCAACTCCTCCCATAGGCACACCAAAATTACAACTATTTACAGAGAAACTGTTTATAAGAAAGACCAGAAAAGATCTCCTACAGCTAAAGATATGAAGAAGGAACCACAATGAGACAGGTAAGACAGGCAGAGAAACAGTGTAGTTAGAACCCATACTCCCAAATGGGCAACCCACAAACAGAAGGATAATTACAATTGCAGAGATTCTCCCCAAGAAGTGAGGGGTTCTAGCCTCCCACATTGGGCTTCCCAGCCTGGGGGTCCTGCACTGGGAAGATGAGCCCCTGAAATGTTCAGCTTTGAAGGCCAGTGAGCCTTACTTTCAGGAGAGCTAGAAGGCTGTGGGAAATTGAGACACCACTCTTAAAGGACCCACACAAAATATCACAAGCTCTGGGACCCAGGGTAGAAGTAGTAATTTGAGAGGAACCTGGGTCAGACCCAACTGCTGATCTTGGAGAGGCAAGAGGCCACTGGACTTCACCCTGGGGACAAAGACACCAGTGATAGCCATTTTGGGGAGACTGTTCTACCACCTGGATGCTGGTGCTGACAAGCACCATTTTGGAATTCTCCCTCCAGCTTATTAGCACAGCCCTGTCCACTAGCCTTCTCATGCCAGTACTGGGACCCCTCAAGCCAAGCCAAGCAACTAGCCAGGAAGGGACATAGACTCACCCACTAGCAGGTGAGCTGCCTTTAGACCCCCTAAGCCAACAGCCTTCCCAGGACATTACTCTGTCCAATAGTGGGCCAAGGACCCAGCCCTGAACACCACTGCTCCAGCACTAACCCTGAGACCACCAGGACCCAGCAGCCAAAGACCACAGGGCCCAGCTCCACCCAGCAATGGGCCAGCACTAGTCCCAGGACTGGCCTCACATACCAAGGAACCAGCATTTTGCCCCAGAACCCTCCTAGGCTCTGTAGCTAACCACCTCATGACCCAGCCCCCTGCCCACCAGCAGCCAGCAGCCTCCACACGAGGCAGAGCCTGGTAATCAACCAGACCAGAGGCCAGAAATGCCTACCAGACTTCCCATAGTTGTTAGCCTGCCACAACACAAGGACCTACAAAGCTCACATAAAGGGCAGCCTTAGAGCATATAGCTCTGGAGACTAGAGAGGAATGTATTGCTGGAACTCACAGGACGTCTCCTACAAAAGGCCACCTTTCCAAGGTCAGGAAATGTAACCAACTTTTCCAATACACAGAAATTTAAACAGGAAGTTACACAAAACGAAGCAACAGAAAAATATGATCCAAACAAAGGAAAAATATAAAAACCCCAGAAGAACTAGATGAAGTGTAGATAAGCAATCTACCCAATAAAGAGTTCAAGGTAATGATCATAAAGATGTTCAAAGAACTCAGGAGAAGATTGGATAAGAAGAACAAGAAGTTAGAAGTTTTTAATAAAGAACTAGAAAATATAAAGAAGAACCAGAGATGAAGAATACAATAAATGAAATAAAAAATACACTAGAAGAAATCAACAGTAGATTAGGTGATACAGAGGAATGGATCCACAAGTTGTACGACAGAGTAGTGGAAATTACTGAAGCCAAGCAGAAAAAAAGAAAAAGAAATGAGAACAGTTTAAGATACTTCTACGACAATATCAAGCATAAAAGCATTTGCATTACTGGGGCCCCAGAAGCAAAAGAGTGAGAGAAAGGCACAAAGAACATATTTGAAGACATAATAGCTGAAAACTTCCCTAACCTGGGAAAGGAAACAGGAATCCAGGTCCAGGACGCACAGAGAGTCCCAAAGAGGATCAACCCAAAGAGGTCCACACCAAGACACACTGCAATTAAAATGGCAAAAATTAACAATAAAAAGAAAACATTAAAGGTAGCAAGAGAAAACCAACAAGTGACATACAAAGGAACTCCCAAAAGGCTCTCAGCTGACTTTTCAGCAGAAACTCTTCAGCCCAGAAGGGAGTGGCATGATACATTTACAGTGATGAAAGGGAAAAAACTACAACCAAAAATACACTACCCAGCAAGGCTTTCATTCAGATATGAAGGAGAGTCAAATGTTTTATAGACAAGCAAAAGCTAAAAGAGTTCAGCACCACCAAACCAGCTTTATAATAAATGTTAAAGGAACTTCTTTATGTGAAAAAGAAAAGGCCACAACTAGAAATAGGAAAATTGAGAAAGGAAAAGTCTCATTGGTAAGGGCAAATATACAGTAAAGGTAGTAAATCAACCAAGTATAAAGCTAGAGCAAGGTTAAAAGACAAAAACAGTAAAATCATCCATACCCACAGTAAGTGTTAAAGGATACACAAAACAAAAAAGATGTAAAATATGATGTTAAAATCAGTAAACGTTAGTGGGGGGTGGGCAAAAATACAAGGCTGTTAAAATTCATTTGAACTTAAGAAATCAGCAACCTAAAATGATCATATATATATATATAGATTGCTGTATACAAGCCTCATGGTAACCACAAACCAAAAATCTAAAGGTAGTCACAAAAATCGCAAGAAAAGGGAGCAAAAGAAAAAGCAAGGAACAAAAGAGAGCTAAAAAAACAACATTAAAACAATTAACAAAATGACCTATCAATAATTACTTTAAATGGAGATGGACTAAATGCTCCAATCAAAAAATAGAGTGCCTGAACGGGTACAAGACCCACATACATGCTACCTATAAGAGACTCACTTTAGATCCAAAGACACACACAGACCGAAAGCGAGGGAATAGAAAAAGGTATTCCTCACAAATGAAAATGAAAAGAAATACTTTTGGTAGCAATTTCATATCAGACAAAATAGACTTTAAAACAAAGACTAACAAGAGACAAAGAATGACACTGCATAATGATCAAGGGATCAACCCAAGAAGAAAATACAACTATTGTAAATATATATGCACCCAACATTGGAGCACCTATGTACACAAAGCAAATATTAACAAACATAAAGGGAGAAACTGACAAACACAATAATAGTAGGTGACTTTAACACCTCACTTACATCAGTGGACATACTGTCCAGGAAGGAAATCAATAAGGAAACACAGGTCTTCAATAACACATTCGAACAAATGGACTTCATAGATATATAGAACGTTCCACGCAAAGCAGCAGAATGCACATTCTTTTGAGGTGCACATGGAACATTCTCCAAGATAGATCACATGCTAGTCCACACAATAAGTCTCAATAAATTTTAGAAAACTGAAATCATATCAAACATCTTTTCTGACCACAAGGCTATTAAACTAAAAATCAACTACAAGAAAAAAACTGCAAAAAAACACAAACACATGGAGGCTAAACAACATGCTACTAAACAACCAACTGATCACTGAAGAAATCAAAGAGGAAATTAAAAAATTCCTGGAGACAAATGAAAATGAAAGCACAATGATCCAAAATCTACAGGACGCAGCAAAAGCAGTTCTAAGAGGAAAGTTTATAGTGATACCAGCCTACCTCAGGAAACAAGAAAAATCTCAAGTAAACAACCTAACGTTACAACTAAAGGAACTAGAAAAAAAAAGAACAATCAAAACCCAAAGTGAGTAGAAGTAAAGAAATCATAAAGATCAAAGTGGAAATAAATAAAAGAGACTAAAAAAAAAAAATAGAAAAGACCAATGAAATTAAGAACTGGTTCTTTCAAAAGATAAACAAAATTGATAAACCTTCAGCCAGATTTGTCAAGAAAAAAAGAGAGGGCCAAAATCAATAAAGTCAAATATGAAAAAGGAGAAGTTACAACCAATACCACAGATATACAAAGAATCATAAGAGATTACTATGAAAATTATACACCAGTAAAATGGACAACCTAGAAGTGATGGACAAATTCCAAAAATGTACCATCTCCCAAGACTGAACCAGGAAGAAATGAAAATATGAACATTCTTTCTGCCAACACTTATCAAACCACATTAACCATCATTGGCTTTTGAAAGGTGTGTCACAAAGCAAAGCAGGTATGCCTCGTATGTCTCACATCTTGCTTCATTGCTTGTTCTACATTGGGGAAACATTACCTAGTGCCTGTTTTTCACCTAAAATACAAGGTATATAAAGAGAAGAGAGAGAGACCATCCATTTATGTCTTTATATCACCAATGCACAATACAATGACTGGAATACAAAAGCTATTCAACAAAACTTTGATGAATACATAAATAAAAATCAGAATACAGTTGAGGATACATCATCATAAATATCTCTAAGAATACTGTAGAATTAATGTTTAATTCTAGAAAGAATTGTAGCATTGAACTTTAAACTTCATAATATATAGTTAACCTTAAGATGATTCAGAGATTTAAAAGCATTTACGTAATTAAAAATATCAAAGGTAATGGATTTTTAAAGTAGACCAATACATTAATAGTCAAGTAAAACATGAAATCCATGTTAGCTAAAAATTCAATAAAAGTATGATATCAGACATAAAAAGATACTGATAAACATGTCTTAGTTCAGTAAACTAAATGAGAAAATGTGGCTGAAAGATCAGATTTACTAAAAAGAAAAAGAAATCATACTTGGATGAACTAAATCACACTAAATATGATTTAAAGAAGGGACAGGAACATGGAGACCTAGTTGCCCAGCTTTCTTCCAGCTTAGATTTAAAATTAATCAAAATATTTGACAAAATGTTTTTACTATTTTGGTGAGAAATATAGAAAACTGAAATTTTAATTAAGCTATCATCTAAAAGCACTTCACAATTGAAAAGTACATTGCTCCTAATAAAATTGGTTCATAAATAAAAGGTAATTTCTACACAGCAATTTGCTAAATTTTATATGGAAGTGATAGTAAGAAAGGCCTTAAACATAATATCCTTTGTACTCACTTATTTGAATAGGAAACTAGAGCAATGTTTTAACTTAGAGTCATCAAATGTTTAACACAAAACTGTCTTGGGTAATAATAAAATGAAGAAATATATTTCCTAAGGGTGTTTAAATACATTTAATTTTTAAGTCTTATTAACAACATAGAAATAAAATAATGTATAGGACTTGAAACAAGTAATCACTAATTATGAGATATGCCAAAGCACTTAATAATTATCCATAGACCTCTTTGTCATATAATTCACTTGTCAGAAAAATTATTCAGATAGGTAAAATGTTTTTAATTAGGCAAGTATTAACCATAAAATAAACTTTGACCATTAAAGAGCGATATCATTGTATTACCTCTATACCTAAAATCCAGTAATTCAGTAAAAAGTTGTGTGTGAATACTGATGATTAAAGTCTTTGTTCTAGGACAGACTATTTTCATTTAACAACGCATTTAAAATCTGTAGTCAAGTCTTAAACTATTTGAGGTATCCATGCATGGAAACAGCAAAACAAAGCCAAAGTACATAGTCAACAGACCTGAAACAATGTGGGTGTCAAGAAGGTAAGGGAAAAAACAGTCCCTAACAATGATTTCCACATAACATAAAAAATTTAACATAAAATAATTGGGGCTAACTACGAATCACATTTCAAAGATTTCATATTTAGATTATAATTCTTTTCCAAATGTGGGATGCCATTTAAGTTAATCAATGCTCTCTGGCCCAGGGCTTCACAAACTATCTGTGATGAAGGAATGATTTTTTTTCTATCCATTACAGATAGATAGATAAAGAGATAGGTAGACAAATAGACAGATAGATAGATATACAGACAGAAAGACAGATACGTAGATAGATAGGAAAAAAACAGAAACAAAGAATAAGCTTGGTTTGAAATGGAAATGCAATGATTAAAAAAAAGCTCATATGAAACCAAAATTAATGACTACAGTATTGTTGTATGCCATAAGAATATTAGAAATTCTAAACCTAGAATGAGATAATAACATTACAATTAGTTTCTGAACCATGTTTATGATACGAGGACTAGCAAAGGAATAGGCCCACATTTGGGGCAAATAATACAATGCAGGTTTGACACATTGGCAGCTCCCACCCAAGACCCTGATAGACACTGCTAATTGATTATGCCACTTTTTAACCAATAAGTAGAGAAGCAGCTTCTCAGTCTTTCCCCATACAGCACAGCAGACAGTCACTTGCAATTGATTGGTGTTAACCTAAGACCAGTATGTCACGTAGAGAAATGAAAAAATATGACAAGAATAAAAAGACCTATTCAACTCTTATTTTTTCCTGTCTTTATAATTAAATACATGTACATGACAGCATATAACAAACTTGCTTAAGTGAAAATGTATAATGGAATAACCAAGCTATTATGAATGAACACATAGCTCCAAGCCAAACAAATCATATTCCAGGATACTGTAATAATGCAGAAATGTGATTATGAATACATGAAAATCAACTTGAGACAGGAGCAGGCAGGGAAGGTTAAGCACGGTATGGCCCTACTTAAATAGACTGAAAAGAGCTACGTATTCCATACATGTCACAAAGCAATAAGAGGATATGAAGAGACAAAGAAAAAGAACTTGCAGGAAGATTTTGAGCAAACCAGTATGCAGCAAAAGATATAAATAGGAAAGTTCTTGGGATGAAAAGCCAAAATGCAGGTTAGGGTCTGGTTCTGAGAATCTTCCTTGTTCCCTAGTTCTTTTCAGGCCTAACCCCTATAATGAACAAATTTTACACATTCTTTCCTATTTTTTGAAACATTTTCTCACTGGCATAAGGGACCTTAATGTGACTTTTTTCAATTATGAAAAGCCAGGGACACGGGGACACAGTTTACCAATTTGCTTTATATTGAATTTCTTTTAAAATTTACTCACATATTTTCTCATATATTGATACATGTTTTAAGAACTTAAATAAGAAGTTCTAAATAGAGATTATACACACTGGATCCTATATATATTATGAAGTTATACTTTATATATACACACTATATACATACTTTATATATATATATATAAAATATATTAAACACACACACCGTTTTACTAATAGAAAGGCTTGATATTGTTAAATTGTAAGTTCTCCCGAAATGGATTTGTATGTTCAAGACAATCCTATCCAAAAATGCAGCAGGCTTTTATTTTTAGAAATTGTCAGGCTTATTCTAAAATACATAAGGAAATACTAAGTATCTAGAAGAGATAAACCAAATCTTAAAAAAAAAAAAAAAAAAAGACAGGTCTTAACACTACTTGATTGCAAAAATTTCTATAAATCTACAGTAATCTTCACTGCCTGGGACTGACAAAAGGCTAAGTTCAGTGACACCAAATAGAGAGTCCAGAAATGAACCCACGTATGCATGGCCATTTGACTGTCAAAAGAGGTACCAAAGCAATTCAGTGTGAGAAATGACAGCCTTTTCAACAAGTGGTGCTAGAACTGGTCATCCCATAAGGAAAAATATAAATATTGAACCTTAGTTTTACCATATCCAAAAATTAGCATGAATTATAGACCTAAATGTAAAAGTTAAAATTATACAAATTCCCAAGGAAAACAGATGTATTTGCCACCCTGGAGTAGGCAAAGATTTCTAAGACAGGTTATAAGAAGTACACACTAAAAACACATAAGGTGAAAAATTGGATATCAAAATTTAAAACTCTTCTCTTTGAAAGACTATCTAGAGAATAAGGCATATCACACATAACAGAAAATATTCTTAATATACTTCCGGCCAAAGAGCAGGTAGACAAAATAATGAACTGAGAATTCAATAATAAAAAATAAACCCAAATCAAAAACAGACAAACTATTTGACCAGACCTTCCACAATAGACAAAAATGACAAACAAGCACATGAAAATTAGCTCAATATCATTGGTCATCAGAGAAATGCAAATTAAACCCCAAATGAGATTCCGTTACATAACCATTAGAATGGCTAAAATTTAAAGGACTCAAAAATTCCTTGTAACTTTTTACCTCAGCTGGGCAGCAATATAATGAAATAAACTTCTTAAGCTAACTTGATAAACTCAAAACCAATGCACGTTTTTTTGAGGCTTATATTATTGCACTGGTTGTTCTCCACAACCTAGTGGAAAGCGCAGACAAAAATGCAAAATGACAGACACAATGCTGAGGAAAAAGGAAGTAAATCAACAAATATGTATAAGCCATAAAAAGTTAGGCTCCATCCGAATTAAACTCTTTTGTCTTTATTACAAAGAAACAGTTCAAAGTAAAATCACCTCAGCTCCTTGCACATGACTTACTTTACTCATTTTATACTACTTAGCGGTCAGAAGATGCTTTTTCTAGCAAACAGTATCTTCCCTACCCCCTTCACTCCAGTATAATAGTGGTCTTGGTTTTTCATACTTTTAAGCTACTCAGAAACTGTTACGAGAATTAAATGAGAGGTATATGAAAGCAGTAGGTAAACCACCAAGCGTTGCTGCAGGGTCATCACTTACCATTAGTTGTGTCACCTGAATCTTCTCACTGAGCTGTAGCCGAGTCTGCAAGAAAAGCTCTGATAATTTTCTGGAGCTGCCTAAAATAAAGAAAAATAAATAAATCTATCAGATGTTACAAACACAACTTTTATAGAACATGGAAAATGCTATCTTCTCACTTTTTATGTTAACATAATGTAATCCAGCCCTTAACAGTTGTTTAATTTAAATTTTCTCCTAACTATCCATCCAACATTCCCTCACTTAAGAGTCACCCAAACATAAGAGGTAAATATTTCTTTGAAGCAAAAACTGAAGAAGTTCAAATGGACACTCAAAATAACCACCTTTGAGGTGGGTACTGTTTTGTACCACTGAAATTTTCCTAGAAACTAAATGCTTTTAATAGCCTTAAAATTACATGACATACTTTTTATATTTATTAAACATTTTTAAAAAACCTATATGGTCCTTGGGAATAATGTTACTCAGATATTTCTCTGCAAACTTCAGGAGTCCAGTCTACACTGATAACAGTAACAGTGTGAAGCAAAGCTACTTCTAGGAAATGTCAGATAAGCAGATTAGAAAAACAGTGGGGAAAAAAGGGACTAAACAGTGAATTGGGACATGATTAAAGAAAATAATTTATTGATCACAATATGTTCTGCTTCACCAGCTTAAGATAAAAATGTCCAAATTTTTTAACTTATTTTGTGACAATTTTAGACCCACATTTAAAAGTTTTGAAAACAGTACAGTTTACACCCCAAGAAGATCCTTTCACTCAGCTTCTCCTTATGTTAACATTTTAACCATAGGGTATTTATCAAAACTAAGAAATTAGCCTTGATATACTATTTTAACTAATATTTTGAACTTATTGAGACTTCATTAATTTTTTCTCTAACATTATGTTTATGTTTCAGGATCCCATCCAGGATTCCACACAACTTTTCGTTGGCAGGTTTCATTAGTCTCCGCCTGTCTGTGATTTCTTCAGCCCTCCCCTGTCTCTCATGACACTTTTGAAGATTACTGATCAGTTACTTTTTTAGAATGTCCTCCAGTTTAGAGTGTCTGATTTTCTCATGATTAGGCTCAGATTTTGCATTACTGGGAGAAATCATACAGAGACACTATGTCCTTCTCAGTGCATTATAATAGCAAGTATATGAGGCCGGTATGTATTACTGGGATGCTGACCTCGACAACCTGGTTAAAGTGGTGCTTGCCAGGACTCTGCACTCTATAGCTACTATCTTTCTTAATTACTAAATAAATGTGTAGGAGGAGGACACTGGAGATGATGTAGGTATTTTGGGCCTGTTTATTTTATACCCACTAGTTCTAACATCCATCTGTGGACCTTTACTATGGAGACTATTTATGTTTTCCTCTAATTGCACAGTTCTATTTCCCTCTCCATTGTTGCTCCTCTGACAACGTCCCAGTGGGGTGTGGAGGGACACCTCATTACACCCTGGTGAGAATGGAAGTCCAAGCTCTTTAAGTGGTCTCCATTGACATAATGGGGGTCTTAGTTACCGGCTTTTGGAGATGAAAAGTCCTGGCTCCCTACTTGACCTAGAGTGACACCACTCAAGTGGGAGGATTGGGGCATCCTGTTATAGAATAGTGAGAGTGGAAGAGGGGAAGGAGGGGACCACTAAAAAAGAAATCTAAACATAAACAAAACTAGTTTTTTTTTAAGTGACAAATATAAACTAGATAAAATATAACATCATAGGAAAACAAAACCTGTTGGGATGCATACCTGAAAGTATACTGTGCTCTAAATAAAACTGAAAATAAATCATGAGTGCTTATTTGAGGCACCATAACAGAGACACTAAGTAAATTAAAAACAGAGAATGCAAAAACACACTCTGGTTCATGAATTCATCATGTTCATGATAACAGTTCTCCCAAATGCCAAGAAAACTATTCTCAGTGTGTAAATGCAGCATTTATGCCAAAACAGCAGAAGCCCATCAGTGCCAAAACAATAGCAGCAGGGGCATTTACAGCAACTGTACCTTCCAGGCTGACAATGGAACTGAGTTACCGGGAAAGGAAACATGCTTCAATGATGTAAGGAAACTAGCCTAAGGACAGAATCTGAGAAACAATGCACCAGAAGAAGAATCCTACACAATCTGGGCCATCAGGAACTGGCACCTTTGATGTAAAAGGCATAGGAGAAGCAATAAGTCATAGTTTTCTGTTCTTTCACATTGATTTGCAAGAGATAAGGAATTATAAGAAAATTATCTAGTAGTACTTATTCTTCAAATTAGAACTTGTAAACCAGTAGGGAGTTTTAAAACACCAGATGGTATAAAATCAGGTACAAGATGACTGCTACATAGAGAAATACTAATTAAAATGATAAAATTAATTTCACTTTTTTGTTGTTTAATAAGCCATTTAAAGATTTAGGTTGCTTGTACACTTCACATGAAAGTGCTTTCCATTTTATTTGTGTAACTTAATAAAATCTGGGTCTAGAAGACAAAATACAATTTCTAATAAAGCTGATATATGTATCAGTAAATCAGAGAAAATATACATTAGTGTCTTAAATTTTCTTTATACTTTGTGAGTACCATCAATAGTTTAATGATAATAACATTATCTTTTACCACACCATTCAATTCTTTTCTATTGGGTTGGCCAAAAAGTGCCTTCGGTTTTTAAGTAAAAATAAGACACATTTTTCATTTTCACCAAGAACTTTATTGAACAACATATTTATGCTTCTGTTCCACTACCTTCTGCCATTTTTCAGGCAACTTCATAATTCCATCTTCCCAAAACTTTTTATCTTTTTGAGCAAAGAACTGTTCCAGGTGCTTTTTACAGTCTTCCAGGGAACTGAAATTTTTTCCATTAAGAGAATTTTGTAAAGACCTAAATAAAGGGAAATCCAAAGGTGCAATGTCTGGTGAATACGGCAGATGAATCAGAACTTCCCAGCCAAGCTGTAATACTTTTTGCCTGGTCATCAAAGAAACATGCAGTCTTGCGTTATCCTGATGGAAGATTATGCGTTTTCTGTTGACTAATTCTGGATGCTTTTCGCTGAGTGCTGCTTTCAGTGGGTCTAACTGGGAGCAGTACTTGTTGGAATGAATCGTTTGATTTTCCGGGAGGAGCTCATAATAGAGGACTCCCTTCCAATCTCACCATATATACAACATCACCTTCTTTGGATGAAGACCGGCCTGTGGTGTCGTTGGTGGTGGTTCATTTCGCTTGCCTCACGATCTCTTCCATTCCATGTTATTGTACAGTATCCACTTTTCATCACCCATCACAATTTGTTATAAAAATGGAACATTTTTGTTATATTTAAGTAGAGAGCCACATGTGGAAATACGGTCAAGATTTTTTTTGCTTAACTTATGTGGAACCCAAACATCAAAGCGATTCACATAACCAAGCTGGGGCAAATGATTTTCAACACTTGATCTGGATATTTTGAGTATGTCGGCTATCTCCCATGTGGTATAACATTGATTGTTCTCGATGTCTTGATTTGATCGCTATCAACTTCGACTGGTCTACCTAACCGTGGAGCATCGTCCAGTGAGAAATCTCCAGCACAAAACTTCACAAACCACTTTTGACCCATTCAGTCAGTCACAGCACCTTCTCCATACACTGCACAAATCCTTTTTTGCATTTCGGTTGTGTTTTTACCTTTCTTGAAATAATAAAGCATAATATGCCAAAAATGTTGCTTTTTTTCTTCCATCTTCAATATTAAAATGGCTACACAAAAATTCAGCAATTTTGATAGGTCTTTTTTCAAATGCACGCTGATATGACAGCTGTCACAAACAATCTAACAAAACTGTTTCAAATGAATTTAAAAACAACTAAGTGCTACTAGAACCATCTTACGGAAAAAACCAAACGAACCTTTTGGCCAATCCAATACATATATGTTACTTAACTGAACTAAAGACACAGAGTACTAAAAAGATCATCTAAAAGGGTGTAATTCATCCTAGCATTCCTAGCCCCAAATAAGATTAGTCCTGAAGACTGAAAAATAAAATTGTAAAAACCATATAAATATATAAAGCCAAAGGCTTTGGTGGGGGAGGGGGAGAAATGAAATTCTTATCTTCTGCTATTTTATGCCCTTCCCATTTAAATTCTTAATTTTACATCAATGCTCAATAATAAACTCTTTCATTCAGTTAGCAAATACAGATATTGGAAAACCAATAAAAGAGAAAAGTGAAAAACAGCTAATGGGTATTCAAGAGTGGCTAAACTTCAGTTTCTTAGCCACTCTTATTGCTGTAAGTCCAACTCTCTTTAAGACCTTACAAGTTTGCATTTAAGATTTATCAGTAATAATGGAAGTTCAAATGGATAGTAGGGAATTCCCAGAGAACAGATAAATATAAATATCTGCCACCTTTTCCAGCTATTCTGCCAAATAAGGATTTTTTTCTCTAAAATATATTTACTAAGGCTTTTCCAAGCCTGAAGTATAATATGGTTTCTACTCCTTGCCTTGGAAGAATTCCAAAACAAAACACTTTATAAAATGATATTCATGCTAAGTAACTTTTAGAAAAAACAATATCATGATCAAAGTATTTATTATTAAAGGAGTATATTTAATTCCAAAACATGTTTTTAATTTGCTTAACAAAAATCATAATAAGAGGAAAAAAATTTAACAAAAGGATAAAAGTCCCAAGACCCTTGATATTCACTTCAATATTGTATTTTTTTTCAAGAATATTTAAAAGATATGACAAAAGTCTAGGTTTCATAAATACAATGAGCTGAGATTATAGCATCAGTGAAAATATTATATCATAATAAATCATCTATTGGAATGGGTAGTAACGAAATAATAAAATCCAATATCTGAATATTGAGGCTTTTAGGCTATTAATAAATTTCACCAAAACATTCTGTGATAACACCATTGTTTCTGTTTTAAACTGAAGAATCTGTGAAATTAAACAATTTCAATATTTTATTTTCAAAGGTTATTAAGTTCAAGAGTGCTAAGAAAAGCCAGGAAGCCTCTCTCCAAATATGCCAAATGGCACCAGTGCTCAAGCTGAGTCAAACCAGAAATTCCCATTGTTAGTTTCTACCTTAAATTCTGAAGAATTGATTTTCGATTAAATCATGTTCATTATAAAACTTTAAGCCCCAGCTGACAGACCTTCTATTATTGAATGTACAAAATAAAACATTAGCCATCTGTTAAAATCATCTTTCTACCTTTTAATGAAAAATTTTTATTAGTTGGCAGAATTTCTCTATTTTCCAGGAATAAAAGACACAAGAAACTTCCATTGTTCAAGCTGACAGGGCTGCCAGACAGAAGCCTCATCAGTCACTGAATTGCCCTTGAGCGGCACAGCTTTATGATATTTCTAAAGAGTCTGTTTGGACCTGAAAATGTTCTTCCACTTAAATACACTCTGGAAGTAGACACATTTTCTTTCTATTCTATTCTCAGACAAAAAAAAAAAAGGTATTTTTCTTTACTGCCTTTGTTTTCCACACGCACATTCAATAAACTGTTCTGTCAAGAGAAAGAGCAAAGGGCTCAATTCTATAAAAAATTGCAGTGATTATGCTATGCAATTTCGCTCCTGCTACTTTATCACAATTTGCCATTCAAGTGGACACTGCTGTGCTCCCGGCTTTAGAGGGGGGAAAGTCCATCAGGTGCTGCAAGGTCATTTTATACCAGAAAGACACAAGTCCAATTTGAGAGTGTGCCTATGTCAGATTGTCAGCAGTCCTTGTATCATAAGCCAAAATCATGACTTCACGCGACACAAAGCAACCAGAATGGATCATTATCAAATAACGCTTATTTACCTAAGAACTCTCAGGGTCTGAGTTAATCGCTGTTACATAAGAAGCTACACAGTTCAGGCCTCAAAGGCACGACTTAACTAGTTAACTGCTCTCTATTACTGTTCCACCTCAAGGCCATTCAGGAGTGTGAAAAACCAGAAATGAGCTCAAACTTGGGAAGATGATTCGGTTGGTTTGTTGTGTACATAGACTTGAAAAGGAAACAAATTTAAAAGTCTCTACGGTCCAGATTATCTAGGTCTCCTTTCAATTAGGGTATTTTTCTGGAAACTCTGTGACTTCAGAATTGATTTAATATTAACATAGTAAAGATTTCTACAGACATTTTTGTATGTGTGCTAAAAGCTGCAGCATGCTTGTAGCTTTTATGGTTCAGTATAAGAGAATATTAAGATATTATACTTTTTTTTAAAATAAATTTATTTATTTATTTATTTTTGGCTATATTGGGTCTTCGTTTCTGTGCGAGGGCTTTCTCTATTTGTGGCAAGCGGGGGCCACCCCTCATCGCGGTGCGCGGGCCTCTCACTATCGCGGCCTCTCTTGTTGCGGAGCACAGGCTCCAGACGCGCAGGCTCAGTAGTTGTGGCTCACGGGCCCAGTTGCTCTGCGGCATGTGGAATCTTCCCAGAACAAGGCTCGAACCTGTGTCCCCTACACTGGCAGGCAGATTCTCAACCACTGCGCCACCAGGGAAGCCCTACATGTTTTTAATTCATAGTAAGTCATGAAAATCTGGTATGCATTTTACACTTACAGCACATCACTTCAGACTAATCATAGTTCAACCGCTCAACAGCCTCATTTGGTTAACTGCTACTACAGGAGACACACTGCTCTAGAATCTTACAGGTAAAGCCAGACATGTACAAAAATATATCAGACATATGCCAATATCTCTAAGGTGCTCATGGAATTCAAAAAAGGTAGAAAGATTCTATCAGGACTGTCAAGGACAGTTCATGACTACATTTGCTCTACTGTGATTAGTATCTATCTAGTCATGGTTTTAACAGCAAAGTATGTAAGAAACTGTATTTATTAGGGGCTTTACTTTGAGATTGGAAAATAAAGTGTATATGAGGAAGAGAATATATTTTTGGTGTACTTGGAGGTGACTTTAAGAGGGCAGTCAGTTATACAGAAGCTAGCTTGAATGCTTTTATTCCTTAATAAGTAAAACATAATGATGAATTGAACAGCAGTGATAGTGTCTGGGAAAAAAAGTGAGTACAGGGAAAAAAAGCAGCACTGAACCTACAGAATTAGCAGGTCTTTGGAGCCCAAGCAAAAGTTCCATACCAAAGTGGTTCTGATATATCGACCCTGTAAAAGCAGGAAAATGAGATCACCAAAAAGGTTAGAAATGGCAAATTTCTAAAAAAAAATTTAATGAAAGAAAAATTAATGAAGTAAGCCAAAAATAATAGAATTAGAGTTCAGATATATTTAGTTGAGAAACAGGAAAATAAATAAGTGGATGTGATCTTCAACAAGATATTTCAGAATAGATATCATGACTAGATTGCAGAACTGAGAATTGTGCAGAAAGAAGTAGATGTTAGAAATATGAAAGTTGAGATAAATGAGAGATAACATGTTGAGGGGAAAAAAACCCAGCAGAACCATGAAGAATTTCACATGCAAAAGTCTACAAGGTTAGAAGAGAGGAAGAGACAAAGCAGAGAGATAAAAATCAAAATGCAGGGGCTTCGCCGGTGGCGCAGTGGTTAAGAATCCGCCTGCCAATGCAGGGGACACGGGTTCAAGCCCTGGTCCGGGAAGATCCTACATGCTGTGGAGCAACTAAGCCCATGCACCACAACCACTGAGCCTGCGCTCTAGAGACCATGAGCAACAACTACTGAGCCCGCACGCCACAACAATTGAAGCCCACACGCCTAGAGCCCGTGCTCCACAACAAGAGAAGCCACCACAATGAGAAGTCCGCGCACTGCAACCAAGAGTAACCGCTGCTCCCCGCAACTAGAGAAAGTCGGTGCACAGCAACAGACACAACACAGCCAAAAATAAAAAATAAATAAATAAATAAAAAATAAAAAAATAAAAAATAAATAAAAATGCAGTTTATCTTGGAAGCTGTATTACTATGATGCCTCAGAGGTTATTCACAAAATCTAGTTTGGAGACTTGCAAAGAACATGGTAAGGTAAGTGACCCCCACTGCTACACACCGTCATAACATCATAAAGATACTCAATGAAACATTAAAAAATTTTCATATTGTAAAATATACAAAGATGCTTCATACTGTTACACTCTGAATCAGGTTTTATGATTTGAAAAACAAAACACTGAAGAATGCCATTTACTGCCTGAAAGAGGTTGGGCCATATAAAATGAATTTTGGTAGAATTAAACTCTAGAAATTTTCATTTTGCATGTATTCCATTACCTAACTTACTCCCAAAAAATACAGATTGAGGCTGGAGGAGCAAAGGATAAGAAATATGATTAAAGTTGAGAAGGTATAGACCAAGGAGAATCCTATTTAAAGCTAGAATGTGACTGAGAGCTGTGTAAATTAAGCTGATCCCCACTGTGTAGCTGAGAAGATTTGACCTGCACAAAAGTAAGCTTGAAACTGGAAGACTGTCAATTAATTAACCACACTTTCTGAGAAACACGGTGTCTGCACAGTTCTTCCCTCATAGATGATGATAAAGCTATCGAAAAATGCAAATGAAAACCCTGCAATACTTGCAGAATAAAGGCATCAAGAATAGTATGTGGAAGATCCAGAATACACATATATTTGACACGGACATTTCAGGAATGAGGAAAAGAAATGTTGGAGACACGAGAAAAATAGTAAGCTGAGAAAAGTGGTAAATACCTAAGTAAATCTAAATCAATTTTTGTTTTATGGGACAATGATAATACTGAGCAAGAGCATTTGTGTCAGAAGCAGAGTGACCAGTGTTACCACACTCTGTAGTACTTGGATTCTTCGGGAAACAGGAAAGATGCTGACTGAATATAAACCTAGGTTAGTAACACGTTTCAATAGTAACCTCTAAAAGAACAAAAATAAAGTGTGTACCTTCAAAGTTAGTTAAGGAAAACACTGGAATGGATGGGGAAATATATTCAGTAAATAAAAAACAAAGACTGGGTAAAACACAAAAAAACCTCCAAGATATCCAGGGATGTTGGGACAAAATGCCATCTTATACTCCTTGTGTGGCCATTAATTGTTTAAAACTTTGTTCATATACCCAAGTAGTGAAATTGGGAGAGTTCTGATTTTTATATTATGTTCAGGTGAACTTCTACTCTTGAGATACTTTAAAACTCTTTATACACAACATATATTTGTTTACTAAATGAATTATAAAAGTGTACAATAATTTGTAGCTATCGCTAAGAGGATTAACAGGTGCAAAATTTCTGGTGAGTACATCAACAGTAAGTATCAATATCACCTGAAATGGATGTTCCCTTTGTTCTTTACAGCAATGTTTAATTAGGATTTTGTCATGGGATGAGGAAGATTCATTTTTTTAAATGTTCCTGCTGACTTACTTATAATAGCAAATGTCTATCACCAATATTCTTCATTACAGTCTCTATTCTGCTGACCCCCTTCTAACATAAAGAACACAACAGAAGAGATGGTGTGTTCAACATATAGGAATGTTCAAATATAGGGACTGGTTAAATAAACTGTGGATCATCTTTACGAATGAATAGTATGAATGCTTTAAAAATAATAATATCACAGAAGGTTATCAGTGGCATGGGAAATGTTTAATACACGTTAAATGAAAATTTTCTTAAAAGTATGTACTACATGATACCTTACTAAGGACACATACACAAGGCAAAAAGTGACTCTTTATATGTTGTTTAAGAATTCTCTATTTTCCAAATGTTCTACAATAATCATGTATTGTAACTATGTAATGAGATAATTACAAAATAGAGTAATCCATAATTTGACTATACAATATTGTATGTCACCACACAAACAATACTGATATTAATAAATAAAATGGCTCATTTTCACATACAATAAAAAATCCATGGTTTAAAAAACATCAGCACTCACATAATATGGTACTCACTGTAATGAAATAACCCATAATGTGGTGGTGTGAGCCACACAAATCAGCCACCAAAGTGACTGTTTCAGAATCTAAGCTTCAGCTAATTAAAAATGTAAGTGAATGTGTCACAAATAAGCAGGCATTTATATAGCACACTATACTGAAAGACTTCTCAAGCACTCTTTGTGTGGTATTTAAGTCTTTTTTCATCCTCTGTGTTTCAGTGAACATCCTGAAAAAATACACAGGATAAATATGTACATAATCCACTTTAATATCAGTTTGTTTTTAACAGTATCTGCCTCGTACCTTTATAAGAGTAACAAAGACAAACAATATCACCACTTTAGGAAGAAAAATATATTCAGTTTTTAAAATATTTTGTTCTCTAATTCTTGAAATTTTAGGATTTAAAAGTGATTCAGTTTTTGATAAAATTTGTAGGAACCAATTAGAAGATAAATCTTCTTTAAAGCTTACCTGTTAAAATTTTGCTTGCCACTAGGCCATGCATAGTCTATATGTATCAATTTTACTGGTTGACCCACACTCATAAGTACTTGCATAAATAAAAATACAGTTTTTTTATATTTAAGTTGGATACATTAATAAGTGCCTTCCAGAACAGAAAATAATGCCATCCCTTTCCTTTATCCAATGTATCCTTTTCCTTTATTTAAGGGGTGGATGCCACTGTTTCAGAGATTTCTTACTGTTATTATTTTAATCACCCAGGTCCTGTTCATACAAAACTTGTGTATATAGAAAATCAATAAGCAAAAAAGGAAAATACAAAATAAAAAAATCATACATTGATGCTTTTAGAGGGAGAATTTTTTACAAACTTACAAATCAACCAGCTGTTCAAATAAATAATGTATGCTGCAGCTGGCTCTTACATGGGCCTGAGTGTCCAAGAGTAGCAGATGTCCCAGTTCTATAAATGTGCTAGTAGAAGGTGGTCCTAAATTTAAATGGAAACAAATGGTGATGCAAACCTACAAGTGAGCATTTGACTGTAGAAATGATTCAATATATATTTTTCTAAAAATTTCTGTAAACATCAGAGTAAAGTGCTTTTCAGCTAAAAGCTATAAAAATATCCTATAGCCTCCAAAAGAGTGAATTGATGTTACACTGATTTTTTGTTTGTTTTAGATATGCTCTTCCTCCCCTATACTACGCAAGTGAATGTGGTTTTTTTTTCAATTTAGAAAAGTGTTTAGAACCTAAAGTGACAGTAATTCAGACAATTAACATGGATCTGTCTACAGTGACACTTAACTTAGTGATTTAAAAGATGACCTGTAGAGCCCATAACTGCTCATAAGTAAATGCCAAGATGAAAAATCTCAAACCAAATAACGAAAATGTTAAAATATAATAGAAGTCCTGTTCTCAAGAATGTCCACCTAATGGGGAAAAGAGATTTGAACAAATAACAGTATTTCAACTCCAATGAGTGAAGGGTGCATACGAAACAACAGTAGCACAGATAAGTAATGCCATGATGAGCACGACAGGAGGCCAGAGACAGTTCTCATAAAGAAGATGACTATTAAATTGGTTTCAATTCTTTATAGACACGCCCTGAGTAAGCAACATAATGGAAGGGAAAGTATTCTAGGCAAAAGGTATAACATGTACAAGATCAGGTATATGTAAATGAGCATAGTAAATAGGTTTGGAATGACTGAAATACAAAGTAGAAAGTGGAAGCAACAGTCTGGGAAGGAAGAAAGGGGAGGTCATGAATGATCTTGTAGGCGATACTCAGAGTTTAGCTTTTATCCTATAAGCAATGGAAATCTACTTAAATTTTCTTGAGAGATAAAACAACATATATTGGACTTTTCACAATACAAAGGTAAAATTCCTGCATTTCACTGTAGTTAGAATGAAATAAAGAGTGAATACACTGGAGGTGTAGATGGGAAGACACTGAAGCCATCCATATGAGAAAAGATGACACTTTGAGCTAATGCAGTGAGGATGGAGGCCATTTCCTAGTCAAAGACAAAGTATGCTTCCTTACTGACCTGAAATAAGATCCAAACTCTTGGTTTGAGCATTAACTTTCTCATAAATTTGAGAGAAATTTCCATTTTAACCTATTAGCCTATCCTTTTTAGCCTTTCCATTTTAACCTATTAGCCTTTAACCATTAGCCATTTAACCATTAGCCTTTCCATTTTAACCTATTAGCTTATCCCCAACCATATTCCCATACCAACTCCATTTCACTACACTGGATCAGTGTTCCAAAATAAGACCTAGTCTTCCCCATCCATGTATCTCCTAAACTCATCTTTATCCAGCAAAGTTAATTACAGCTCTTCTTTGATGCCTTTCAAATCACTTTGGTTTTATCCCCTGTAATACCTAGAAAAATATCTTCCACATGGTAGAGTTTCAATAAATGTTTGGAGAATTTAACTGACTCTCTTGCCTCTCAGAACAGTTGACTTGTTTATCCAATAGAAAACTGCTAGTTCATGGCAAAGTCAGGGGTATAATTTAATCTAAGACTTTGAGTTCTCAGCCTACTTCTTTCTTGACCATACCATGAGACTTGTAACAGTCAAACTGCCTCTACCTAGATGTTCCTCTAGCATTATAAACTCAATAGTCTTATCCAAATTAACTGACTTCAACTATTTCCTATCTTCCAGCTCTTGCCAATATCTGTTAATTAAATCACCAATGGCACAGTCATTTAGATTTAACACTTCAAAGTCAGCTGAAATTCATCCACCCACAACAGGACTTCAATTACTCCCCAAATTCTGTCAATTTCATGTCTGCGGTTCTTCTTTGCTCCATTTCACTCTATGCTGGACTTTGAAATAAGATCCTAACTGTTCTCCCCACTGCCATTAAACCCCTTCTTCATCCAGTTTATTCTATAGATCAAAACAAATTAATCTTCATAAAGTACAATGCTGACCATGCCACTGCAATGATAAAACAGTTTTAATACTATTGAACACTATTTTAAAGTGTTTAGCTAATACAATTAGCTTAGAAAATTAAATATTTGAAAGTACATATTGAAAATAAAGAACATATATTTTCTTTGGAGATGATATTGAAAAAAATATCCTATTCTCAATAGTAATAATTTTTAAAATTATAAAATACCTAAAATTATAATATAAAAATGTCTTTATACTGAAAATAAACTTAATAAAAATGAACTACATAAAATTATACAATAATGTTGGAAAAATCAAAATAAGAAGAATAAAAAGGTTTAAGTGGAGATAAACTCCCTTTTTCTGAAATAATATAATTCCATGATTGATAATTAATATATAGTACAATTTTAATGTTTCCTATTATTGTTTTTTTATTGTTTTTGTTTTGGGAACCAGAAAATAATTAAAAAATGAACACAGAAGAACATATGTCCCAAAAAAGCTGAGAAGCGTTCAGAAAGAAGTCAGTAGTATAAATAAAACATTCTACAGGTGTAGTAGTTTACTATTGTTGTGTTTCAAATTACCACAACATAAGATGCTCAAGACAATGTCCATTTATTACATCTCTTCAGGTCAGAAGTTCAGCACCACATAGGTGGGTTCTCTGCTTGGGGTGTAACACAATTAAAATTAAAGGGTCAGCTGGCTGCATTCTCATCTGAAACTTGGGGCCTTTTGGATGATGGTGCAGGAAATAATGTATGCTGCTACTTCTCACTGAGAAACACTTCACCCTGGCTCTTTTAACAAGGCTAGATATGGAATTGAACATCTAGCACAGGCAGAGGTAAAATCTAGCATGGGGAAGCATGTCTGTTGCCAGGGCCCAGGCCATTGCATGATGGTAAAGTAAGTAAGCACACAAAAGGTAGCCACACCATTACTTTGTTTACATGTTTCACATCCTTACTTTAACACTTAAACTATTTTTATAATTTTAACAACGCTCATGTCACCTTGGTTCAGGGCAAAAATATTAAAACATCTTCTTTTGGGCCTATTGACAAAGAAAGACACTACCACCTCTGTAGTCCCATCCATTGTGAAGGTAGCATTGGGTTTACAATACATTATTCTAAACATATAATTTTCCTCATCACACATTTTTTTCATGTAATCCAACGCATTTTCTGAAAAAGTGTTATTTGTCTAAAAATATTTTAGGGTCAGCTACATGTAGTACCTACATTTTTCTCTAAAAAGAACAGCATAATATGTATTATATTCCAAATATATCTTAAAATAAATGCAGTTATGCTTACACAATGTTAACAACATATTGTAAAATTTGGTGCTGGTGGACAGCAACATTTGAAAAAGCAATTCTAATGCCATGGTTTTTAATATGAAAAGCAATCATACATAAGACCTAGAGAAAAACTCACTAAGGCTGTTAAAATAAGGATGGGTCATTATTACAGCTATTTATCTAAAAGACAAATAATCGGTTAACAACTTATCATCTGTAAATTATGCCATGAAATAATTTTGTTTATTACCAAATTATTAGCTGATGTTATTTCTAATCATGTTCAACCAGTGATTGGTCCTCTCCTCCCCAAATGGTCTAATCATCTCAGGGGTAATTATGAGTATATGGGGATTCCTTTGCAATTGTGACTCTACTTAAAGCAAATTTATCCCATGAATACATTTATGCTGCAGGGTATTTCCATCTAATCCTTCCCTTCTTCTAATCCACACCCTTGGAATTAAAATGAGAAGCTTTTGCACTTTAATGAATGCACAAAAACAGTATCAATATTTACTCAACAATATTGTTAAATTTCCCAGTGCAAAAAGAAAATGGCCAAACTCATTTCCACTGACAATTACTCAGCATGGACTCAACTGGCTCCCACCAATGCTTTCATATCCTTGATAAACACAATAGTTTGGATGAGTCCATGTCTCTGCATACACATTTTTTTCCCTAATGCTCTGAAAAGAAATAATGTGTTAAATTTGCTATTTTAAAAAAAAATCAGCCAGCTTGAAACCAGAAAATTCCTAAGATGATAGGAACAAAAAATACAGCTTCCTAACAGGGATAGATCCTTGTTATGTGTGTCAAAATAGTTTTCTGAAAGTCACCAGGTAAGAGAAAACTATGCGCGCTTAAAATGACAGTTAAATGAGTATCTGCATATGTTTTTGTGACTGGAATTATTAAATAGAATTTTATTAAAAGATTAATACATTTCTTTGTCTCTTTTTCTTTAAAATAGCTGGAAAAGGTACACAAATTCAATAAGTTTCTGGTTTTTGGCTCTGTGTATTTTTTGTTTGCTTGCTTACCTGCAAAAATAGCTAAAATGCTTCTCTTCTGTTCTACCTACAGGATATTACTCTACTTGTATAAAGAAAATCATATTAAATCTTCTAGTCTATTCATCAGGACCATACCCTATGTCTCTTTCAATTTAAAAAAAAAAAAGTAAAAATTTAGGTTTTTTTTTAAAAAAAAACCGCAAAACACTGAAGAAGTGCCAATTATAATAGCTAATCCCTGATGTTTCTTGTCTGTTTTCCTGACTGAAGGAGCCTTTTTTATAATAAAGAGAAACATATCTCATGTCAAAGCCAAGCAAGGTATCTTCAAGATTTATTGAGCCTAATACTTGCTTTATTTAATATTCTGAGTGAATATACATCTATGGAGACAGAAGAAAAAAACTATTTTATAACTAATATGTCTGAAGTAAAAGCAGAAATTTAATCAGTAGATCGTGATTTGGAGGTTTAGAGATAACTAGCATTATTTTTGGTAAGTCCACCTCACCCCTAGGTTTTAGTTAAAGAATAAATCAAATCCTTAATAAATTTTAAAGTACTGAAATCATATCAAGCATCTTTTCCAACCATGACAGGATGAAACTAGAAAATAATTACACAAAAAAACTGGAAAATTCATAAAATGTGGAGATTACAAACATGCTAATGAACAAACAACAGATCAAAGAAGAAATAAAAAATCAAAAAATACCTTGTGACAAACAAAAATAAAAATATAACATACCAAACTTTGTGATACAGAAAAAGCAGTTCTAAGAGGGAAGTTCATAGCAATAAATGCCTACCTCAAGGAACAAGTCTCATATAAACAACCTAACTTTACACCTCAAGGAACTAGAAAAAGTAGAACAAACAAAACCCAAAGTTAGTAGAAGGAAGGAAATAAAGATTAGAGTAGAAATAAATGAAATAAAGACTAAAAAGATGAAAGAGACTATCAATAAAACTAAGAGCTGGTTCTTTGAAAAGATAAACAAAATTGACAAGCCCCTAGCTAGAATCACCAAAGAGGGAATGCAAATAAATAAAATCAGAAATAAAAGAGGAGATATTAAAATTGATACCACAGAAATATAAAGGATCATAAGTGATTACTGTGAACAAGTATATGCCAACAAACTGGACAACCTAGGAAAAAAAATGAATAAATTCCTAGAAACCCAACCTACCAAGACTTAATTGGGGAGAAATAGAAAGTATTTATTAGCAGATCAATTACTAGCAATGAGATTTATTCAGTATTCAAAAACCTCCCAACAAACAAAAATTCAGGACCAGATGGCTTCACTAATGAACTCGACCAAACCTCCAAAAAAGAATTAATACCAATCCTTCTCAAATGCTTCCAAAAAAACAGAAGAGGAGGCAATTCTTCCAAATTCATTTAAAGAGGCCAGCACTACCCTGATACCAAAACCAAACAAGAACACTGTAAGAAAATAAAATTACAGGCCAATATCCCTAATGAACATAGATGCAAAAATCCTTAACAAAATATTAGCAAAGTGAATTGAACAATACATTAAAAAGATAACAGACCATGATCAAGTGGGATTTATTCCAGGGATGAAAAGATGATTCAACATCCACAAATCATACAATGTGATACACAACGTTAACAGAATGAAAAATAAATATTATATGATCATCTCAACAGATGCAAAATTCAAATCCATTTATGATAAAAACTCCCAACAAAGTGGGTATAGAGGGAATGTTCCTCAACATAATAAAAGCTGTATATGACAAGCCCACAGTTAATCTCATACTCAATGGTGAAAAGCTAAAAGCTTTTCCTTTAAGATCAGGAACAAAACAAGGATGTCCGCTATCAACACCTTTATTCAACATAGTATTGGAAGTCCTAGCTAGAGAGCAATTAGGCAATAAAAAGAAAAGGCATCCAAATTATAAAGGAAGAGGTAAAACTATCATGGTTTCCAGGTGACATTATATATAGAAAGCCATAAAGATTCCACCAAAAAACCAACACCAAAAAACCAGAATAAATAATTCAGCAAAGTTGTGGGATACAAAATCAATATATCAAATTCTGCTGTACTTCTATACATCAATAGTGAACTATCAGGAAGAGAAATTAAGAAAACAATCCCATTTACAATTGCATCAGAAAGAATAAAATACCTGGGAATAAACTTAACCGGGCAGATGAAAGACCTGTACATTGAAAACTATAAAACATTGATGAAGGAAACTGAAGAAGACACAAATAAAGGGAAACATATTCTGTGCTCATAGATTGGAAGAAACAATATTGTTAAAATGTTCATACTACCCAAGGCAAACTACAGATTTAATGCAATCCCTATCAAGATTCCAATGTGTTTTTCACAGAACTAGAAAAAATAATTCTGAAGTTTGTGTGGAAACACAAAAGACCCTGAATAGACAAAGCAATCCAGAGAAAGAAAAACAAAGCTGGAGGCACTGTGCTCCCTCATTTCAAACTATATAACAAAGCCATAGTATTAAAACAGCACAGTACTGGTATAAAAACAGAGACAGATTAATGAAACAGAATAGAGTCCTGAAGCAAACCCACACATATATGTCAATTAATTTATGACAAAGGAGCCAAGAATATGCAATGGGGAAAGAACAATCGCTTCAATAAATGGTGCGAGGAAAACTGGACAGACACATGAAAAAGAATAAAACTCAGCCACTGTCTTACGACACACAAAAATCAAATCAAAATGGATTAAACCCTTGAACATAAGATCTGAAACCACAAAACTCCTAGAAGAAAACAGATGGTAAGCTCTTTGACATAGATTCTTTGAAATCTGACCTTCATCACCAAGACCTGACACCAAAAAGTGAAAGCAGCAATAGCAAAAATAAACAAATGGGACTACATCAAACTAAAAAGCTTCCACACAGCAAAGGAAACCATCAACAAAATGAAAAGGCAACCTATTGAATAGGAGTAAATACCTGCAAATCATATATCTGATAAGGAGCTAATATCAAAAATATATAACTCATACGACTCAATAGCAAAAATAAAACCCAATTTTAAAATATGCTGAAGATCTAAATGTACATTTTCCTGAAGAAAATATATAGATGGTCAATAAGGACATGAAAAGATGCTCAAGGTTACTAATCGTCGGTGAAATGTAAATGAAAACCATAATGAGTTATCACCTCACACCTGCCAGAATGACTAGTATCCAAAAGATAAGAAATAACAAGTATTGGTGAGGATGTGGAGAAAAGAGAACTCTGGTGCACTGTTGTTAGAAATGTAAATTGGTGCAGTGACAATGGAAAACAGTATAGAGAATCCTCAAAAAATTAAAAATACAACTACCATATGATCCAGCATTCCACTTCTGGGTATTTATCCAAAGAAAATTAAAACGCTAACCAGAAAAGATATATGAGCCTCCATGTTCATTGCAGCATTATTTTCAATAGCTAAGAAATGGAAGCAACCTCAGTATCCACCAATGGATGAGTGGATAAGGAAACTGTGGTATATATATATACAATGAAATATCATTCAACCATAAAAAAGAAGCAAATCTTGCCATGTGCCACAACACGGATGGATCTTGACAGCATTATGCTGAGTGAAATAAGTCAGACACAGAAAGACAAATACAGTATTATTTCTCTTACATTTGAAATCTAAAAGCAAAACAAATAAACCAAGCTCATACATAAAAAGAATAGATTGGGAGTTGCCAGAGGTTGGAGTTGGGGGTGGAAGAAAAGGATGAAGGGGATCAAAAGGTAAAAAGAAAAAAAATTAAAAACAAACTTCTGGGGCTTCCCTGGTGGCGCAGTGGTTGAGAGTCCGCCTGCCAATGCAGGGGACACGGGTTTGAGCCCTGGTCTGGGAAGATCCCACATGCCGCGGAGCAACTAGGCCCGTGAGCCACAACTAGTGAGCCTACGCATCTGGAGCCTGTGCTCCGCAACAAGAGAGGCCACGATAGTGAGAGGCCCGTGCACCACGATGAAGAGAGGCCCCCGCTTGCCGCAACTAGAGAAAGCCCTCTCACAGAAACGAAGACCCAACGCAGTCAAAAATAAATAAATAAATAAATAAATATTTAAAAAACAAACAAACTTCTGGGGAAAAAGAGATACAGAAAATAGATATATAGAAGGATCATTGAGATAACATGAGTGCCAGATGGAAAAAAAAATTAATAAAAGAGTTACTCCTCTTCAGTCTTGCTTTTTCCTTTTCTAAAAAAATTCCATAAGTTAGTGGAAAGCCTAGTGAAATTCCAATAAAGTCTGTAATTTAATAATAGTATAGCAATGTTAGTGTCCTAAACAAACAACATCAATGATAACAAAAACATAAAAAAAGATTGTACCCTTTGATCTCTTCCAACAGAAACATTATATAAACCTATACTAAGCTACTGATGACAGTCACTTAATAAATATCTATTAAATCAATGGTTGAAAGAAAAATTAATGACTGAATCATGTAATTAGATCAACTGTTGCTGCTTCTAGTATCTTCCACATTTCCCTCGCTCAGGAGCATTTCATCAGAATCATTCTGAGAAAGGGGATGTTACTAGTCAGCAACTTAGGTTCCACTTCAGCAAGATCCACTAAAGTAGAATATCTGCAGACTGGCTTTCTTTAAAAAAAAAAAAGGAGCTTTTTAAAAGCTCCTGAGGAGGCTTATTTGAAAACATATGAGATGTCTGTACTTAAGATACAAAAAAATATCAATCCCATAAAATTTCCTTTCTATGTTTTACTGAAGCAAAAGATATTATAAATGAGATGGACATTTGGCAGTCCATTTTAAAAAAAGGACAGTAACAAATTACTTTGCCTGGAGTTTTATGCTGTTTTGTAATTAGCTGTTTCTCTGTGTATTCCAAAGAAAAATCAGTATAGTTGACATCATCCTTCAGTAGCTAACACACATGAAAGAAAATGAAACATGTTTACAAATGTTAATATGATAAAACTGACTTTACAATACCAATATGCATTATAAACTGCAGTAAAAGTCACTTATCACTTATCTATTGCCATCTGGTAAAGTGCTAAGTAGTCTGTGTTACATTTGGAAAAATGAATTCCCCATGTTTAGAGCTCAATACCCTTGATGGTTATAACTGCTGGTTAATGCTGTCATCACTCAGGGTACTACTGGGCTTTGACCTGCCCTATTGTTAGAATAGCTTGGATTTTCTAAAATCCAGTTAAGGGCATTTGGGAAATGAAAGGAAGCAATTATACAACGGAGTCCCTATTTATCTTCATATCACTTGAAGAAAAAAAGTACCATGGCAATGTGGATCACATCAGCCTATAAAAACTGGGCAAAACATCTTGATATGTTGCCCAGACGTTTACAATATACGTTCAAAACTGATGTTGTATCCTACAAATATCAGTTTACTTCGCTGAATGGGATAACTATATTTAATGCCGATCACGGCTCTTTGGTTAATAGATCTCTAAGGTTTAAATTGTATTTTATACTAAAAGCCAATTGCAGGACTTCCCTCGTGGTGCAGCGGTTAAGAATCTGCCTGCCAATGCAGGGGATGCGGGTTCAATCTCTGGTCCAAGAAGATCTCACATTCCGCGGAGCCACTAAGCCCGTGCGCCACAACTACTGAAGCCCGCTCCCTAGAGTCCATGCTCCGCAGCAAGAGAAGCTACCACAGTGAGAAGGCCGCGCACCGCAGCGAAAAGTAGCCCCCGCTCGCCGCAACTAGAGAAAGCCCATGAGCAACAACATCCAACACAGCCAAAAATAAATAAAATAAAAAATAAAAATAAATAAAAGCCAGCTGCTGCACATATATCAATCACAACGAGTAGTATAACTCAAAAAATAAATCATGCTGTCTAAACCCTGTTCTTTCTCCTTGCTCTGATATATGTTCATCCTATAAAGTTAATGGCAAGTACACAGTTTAGAATTTGGGGTTATATATTATTTAGAGTCATCAGCATGTGGCACTGGGAGAGAAGCTATGAGTGTCACCAGGGGTTTTACCAAACAGAGCGTAAACTCTCCATAGAATGCCGTGGAGACATTTGCAGGAGCTCTCTAGAGAAAGTACAGGGCATCATTCTTTAAAAGTCAGTTTTTTCAGTCTAGCTAATTGTTACTAAAAATTTATATGTTTCTATTCCCAAAATCACATTTTCCTCATGAGTTTCCTGAGTTACAGCATCTTCAAAGCAGAATAGATTCTGTATTATTCACTCAATGCCCTCATATGTCCCCCTCATAGGTTCTCCTAATGCCTAAACCATTAGCTTACTTATATGTATTTCAGGAGGTCTGCCGCTTATTAAGCAGGTAAAAATAGAAGTTACAGTTAGAAGACTTTATTTAGCAAGTGACATGGCCTTGTCCTGACACCAGTGTCTTCTGAGGTACACACTAAAGTCTGTGGGCAGTTTTCCCTTAAAAAAAAGAAATTCTTCAGTAAGTGCTCATTAATTTAAAATAGGGGAGAAAACAGGCTGTAACTTCTTCGAATGTATGCTCTAGACTATTTGTGCCATTAGCAAAAAGGTTGTAAAAAAGAAATTATACCAAAGAACATGGTATTCACATTAATATTACTTTTCCATAATATTCTTCTTCTAACCATCAAATAAAACTTATTTTAGACAACTAGAGGAGACAAAACCTAGAGGGGTGGGATAGGGAGGGTGGGAAGGAGATGCAAGAGGTAGGAGATATGGGGATATATGTATATGTATAGCTGATTCACTTTGTTATAAAGCAGAAACTAACACACCATTGTAAAGCAATTATACTCCAATAAAGATGTTACAAAACAAAAAACTACATGCCCTTCTGGGTTTTTTTTCCCCGTGGTCCCAAGATGGCCCTTATAATTCATTTAGTTCAACTTCTTAATTTCACAGATTAAGATGAGACATACATTCAAAGTAATGTTTTATCTAACTGAATTGGTTACATCTCTTCAAAATAATTTTTCCAATGCAAAAATGCCTTAGCTTATGAAATACATACATATTTAATTTTTCTCTAATTTGTTATAGCATACACTGATTTAAGACCTGGTTTAGTATAAAACAGCAAGAGAAAACAGTTACTTTAACAACAGGCTTGTTTGTGATTATGAACTATTTAAAATTGCTAGCAGCATGGATCAACTGATTCTGATTTTCATTTAACTAACAGAACCAACAAGATTATATTGTTAAACAATGTGGAATTTAAATAGAGCTAAGAGTGATATTATGTTTGAAAGGTAAATCATTTTTGAAGCATTCTGTACTCTGCCTGCAACCGTGATTACTATATTTTTCCAGATTTGGATAAATTTTTGATGAACACGGATGCCATAAGACTTGACGAACCATAAAGATTTTTGAGTTTCACTTATCACTCTTCAATAACTCAGCGAGTAAAGATTATAAATTTCTGGACAAACCTTATTTGGCCAGGACCTGATACGCATTTATCAGTGAATTGAAGTATTGTGGAGAGTAGCTTGTAAAAGCCTGATTACCCGCTATACCCACAACCACAGGTGAGTGCTTACATAGTGACTGGTCGTGACCTGCTCCCCCTGCTATAAACGGTAGGCTGGAAATCGGCATTCAACCACTGAGATGGTCTGGTTTAAAAAAAAATAAATTGAACACTGATAAATAGAAATATTTGATCCAGTGTGTTGATTTTTCAACAAACAATCTTCTCTCTTGGATAAATTGAATTTGAGACCTTTATAAAGGAAAAATGAGTAATAATTAGCAAGGTTTATTATCTAACAATGATTGAAACAAATCCCAAATACACTACCAAATGTTCAGTTATCATTTAACATCCCTAGAATGGCAGATGCACTTGGCCCTTTGCCTTTGATAAAATTTTTGAAATCAGCTGTACTTCTGAGTCAAAAGGGAAAGGGATGGAGATATGTTTTGGTTTCAACTTTAATTCAATAGGTTACCAGTATTAGAAAACCAGGGAGACTTTGTGTGTTAGTGTGATAGGACTGCCACAACAAAGTATCACAAACTGGGTGATTTAAACAACAGAAATTGATTGTCACAAAAAAGGCTAGAAGTCCAAAATCAAGGAGTTGGCCGGGTTGGTTCCATCTGAGGCCTGTGAAGGAAGGATTTGTTCCAGGCGTCTCTCCTTGGCTTACAGTTGACCTCTCTGTCCTATGTCTTTTCACATCATTTTCCCTGTGTGTCTCTGTGCCTAGATTTCCCTTTTATAAGGACACCAATCATATTCCATTAGGGCCCAATCTAATGACCTCATTTTAACTTGATTTTCTCTGTAAAGACCCTAATTCCAAATAAGGTTACATTCTGAGGTACTGGTTATAAGGATTCGACATATGAATTTTAAGTTGGGGTGGGGGGAACACAACTCAACCCATTAATGCTCTGTAACAATAAATTCCAGATTTTTAGCTTTAACTGAAAAAAATAAATCACACGACTTGGCAACTGTGAGCCTGCATTCCTGCAAAGCCTCCATCAGCATGAGTTAAACTGTGGTTGCTCTCTCCTGTATGCCGTGTTCTCTTTTTCTGTTGTCCTAATCTCTTAATTCCTTAATCTCTGGTTTAATGCTTGTCATCTGTAAATTTATGAATACCAAGAACTATTTTAAGCCTTTCTGTTCTTGGAATAATACAGGAACATTTAACTTCCCGTTCTACTAGTGTCAACTGCACTGAATCTAGTCTTTCACAACTGCTGTGAGTACAGCCATCTTTCTTTTATGTATAAGTAATTATTGGACCAACCATGTGATAGGTTCAGACTGAACTATTAAGTGGCCAAAAGCCATTATGAGCAGCTACTCAAAATAATAAAATGGATCTAAAGAAACTGGTTGAATTAAAAGAGTTAGGCCTAATCTCCATGTTTATCTTTTGACCACATGGCAGACATGTAACAACCAAGCAGCAGTAAAAGAAAAAAAGACATTCTACAAAAATTTATGATTGTCTGTCAAGCCCACAAATCAGATTTCATTTTCCCTTGGTGGGAACAATATTCAAATCATAACGTGTCCTTTTTTAAAAAAAATATTGACTATCTTCTTGTTTAAATAACAGTGTTTCAGGTTGGAAACTTTGATTTTGACCGCCTCTAAAAAGGAAAAGCCAAAAAATAAAAAAATAAAAATAAAAAATTTTTAAAGTAAGTAAATAAAAAGGAAAAGCCAATCCCATACACATGTTTTGGAGGAGAGGAAATGGGTCAAACTGTCAAACTACACCCCAATTCCATAGCATTGGGGTAGTATGTCTATCTTCTTGATTAGAGATTCCTTTAGAAGTTGCCAATGTTAGCAATTTAAAAACAAACCAAAAAAACTGCCAAACACACACAAACATTATGAAGAAAGTAAGCAAAATCTATGAGGAGTAGAAGTCACAACACTGATCAGAGAATAGAGAGAGGAAGGCAAAGCAGGAGGAAGCAGGTAGGACAGGAGAGAAGTAGGCAGGAGGGAGCCATATCAGGACAGAACTCAAATTCCCACTGGGTCACCAGAGCTGTTGACAGACTATAAGAGCTACTGATTTACCCCTGACAAGGATAAACAAAGTTTTAGCTCCTCTGGGCTCCCTTGGTCCCCAAGGTATGCTTAAAATAAAGCCCCGTTAAGTGGGGGGTGGGGGGGAGCGTGTCTGAGTTCCATAACACTAGAAAGAAACTAACACAGATAAACTACAAACACCTTCTGAATGAAATGTATATCATGAATAAGGTGATCTTGTGATAAATGAAAATGTTGTCTTTTTTTCTAGCATTTACCTATTAGACTAATACTACCTTCTCTCTTCATGACAAGAAATGAGTTTAATTCATCTCATTTCCATCTAATGATTAGTTGTTCACGTACAACTGCAATAAAAATGCAACTAAATAATTTATTTAGTTCTTTACCAATTACATCTACCAAGAAACTATAACACAGAGGAATAAAAATTAAGCCCTAGATATTAAAATTACTGTGTCCCAATAAAAACTCGGAACACAGCAAAAAATATACACACAATGCACACGTGCATCCATGCACACCACACAGCATAACTGGTGGTAGAGTTGGAATTAATTTTTTAAAAAGCTTTAGTCAGGCTCATTGGACCATGAATTTGATACTCTCATTTATAATATGTTACAGAGCGTGCATTTGCAAACTATGGCCTGTGGGCTAGATCTGGCTCCTGCCTGGTTTTATATCAGTGGTGGGATTAAAATGTTTTTTTCACATTTTTATATGATCACATTTTAAATGATGATATAAGAACGTACATAATATTCTCAGTTTTGCCTTTTGGCATACAAAGCTTAAACTGTTTATTATCTGACTATTTACAGTAAGTCTGTCCTGGTATTGAGTATACTGTACCCATTAATAAACTGAAATGTTGTTATAAATTAATTATCCTATTTTGAGCTAGGCTCCTAATAGTTCAAAAAGCAACCAACCTTCACCAAGTTATCAGTCTCCCCGTCCTCAGGTTAATTTTTTAAGCTGTACCCGTCTGGCTACATCTCACTCCCTGGCCATCATTCAGAGAGAAGATATAAAGTCAGGTAAAAAACAACAAGATTTTGTAAAATATTACATATTGTTTTATTCAACAAAATTTATTAGGCATTTCCTTTGTATTTGAAAAAGTAAATTAATGAATCTGCTCTAGGTCAATGCCCAAGTTACTGGCCTGGCCAGCTGTGCGGAGAGGTGTGCACTCATCCAGTAAAAGGACGCTGGAAAAGCTGCAAGGTGAGCTTCCAAATAAATTAAAGTTCTGAAATGCTTATGAGGCATAAGGTGGAGATACAGGAAAGAAGCTGAAATACGGTCTAGCAACTCGAGAGGAGTATGGCCTGAAGAATATTTCAGAGCCACAAGCATGTATTTGGGAGTTGAAATATTTTGAAATCAACCAAATAGAGATGTATAGGTAAAGAATGGAAGAGGAATACAATGGAATGGGGATTACCAACAGTTATGGCTAAAGAACTGCCAAATCAGGAACAATACTGGGAAAGGTATACTTTCCCAATACTGGGAAAGGTTCAATATAATTTTAAGAAAAAAGTCATAGTTATCACTAAAGAACAGTCTTAGAGATGTCAATTAACGAAAAGTTTTTAAAAAGTGAGTATTCATTATGAGAAAACTTGTGATCTTAGTGGAAGAAGATAAGAAGAGGAGTGTTTGGGGAATAAAGATTGTACTGGTCAAAGCAAAAACTGTACTGGACACAGTTAAAGAGACAAGGAAGACTTTATTCATGGCTATTGCAAGATGGGAGAAAGGCCAGAGTCAGCCTGAGATCAACTCCACTGAAACAAAGGGCTGGAGAGTTTTAAGAGATGGGGTGGGGGCATTTTAGGCCATCTGTGTTTGCTAACTGGCTTTATCTGGGGACAAAGTAAACTTTCTCCTATCTTCATGACAGGTGGTGGTTTTACAACTTGGAGCAAGGTGTCTCCCAAAGGTAGGTTTCCCACTCTTTCACAGAAACTGGCAGCTAGGGGCCCTATCTTCCTTGATGATTAAGGGAGGGCTCCCAGGTCTTTGAAAAAGACATTCCTTGGTTGTACCAATAAAACTGGCAAGAGGCCTTTTAAAAGATTTGCATTTCAAAGGGGAGAGAAAGAATAGAAAATCACAATTTTTCTGAAGTAAATGCTCTAAGAAAAGGAAAGTTAGGGGCCTAGAATTAGGAAGAAGCTTTTCTAAAGTTTAGTCAAGATGAGGGGATCTTTGAGGCCGTCTTGGTCATCTAATTTGAAGAGTGAACTGAGAGAAAAAAATTGGAAACAAAGATAATAAATTACCTCTTCAAGGAACTCAGGTATGGAAAGATGAAGACAGCTTGAAGCTAGAGAGACTACAGGATTAGAGACTAAATATAAGTTTTTATGACAGAAAAGCATTTTATAGTCTGAAGGAAAATGAGAGGGATATGATATAGAGATTGTGGGAATAACCATGGAAACAAAGTCCTCGAGCGAAAGTCAGAGTATTGGGTACAGAGTACATTATTAAGGGTAGACAATGAGAGTTTCTCCTCCACTGAGACCGTAAGGACAGAGGAATCATAAATATTTTTGTAGTACAGCTTAGCAAAAAAATATAGAGACATGTTAATTAAAGTTAATTTCCCCCAGAATAGAGGGCTTATATCAATAGGAACAGGCTTTTTTACAACTTCATATTAAAGTGTTTTGAACTAAAATTCTGTTAATATCATCATCTTGTTGACAACTCACATTTTACTACATAACTTTCAGGTATTCTAGAAAAACACCCAAAACTGATGACCTTAGAAATTACAAGAACTCTCTCATTGTCCAGTAGTGACCCTACTATTTTTGGAGGAGTGACAAGCTGTGTATAAGCAATAGCTGTTTAGACTGAAAGTAGGATTCTAAACTGAAGGTTAAATGCAATCTTCTTTCCAGTCTGCAAGAAAAGTGATGTCATAATCTTGGGTTTTTATAGGGACAACTGAATGCTGGAATATTTCATGTGACAAAACAAAAATATAACTAAATATGAATGGGCTCTGGTAAATAACTACACCCCTAAATCATACACAAAATTCTGTATACCATCTAGAGTAGCAGCTTTTACATTCTGTGGAGTCGTGATACTCTTTGTGAGGCTGATGAAACCGACGGACACATAAATTTCCTCCAGTACAGGTGGAATTCATTGCCTGTGCTCTCAGTTGGAAATGTTATACTGGGATAAAACAGAGAGCACATCATAATATTTAAGGAGAAATAGAAAGAATATTAAAATGGTCTATTCTCATAAATTGAAATGGAGTTTCAGGTAAAAAAAAATGTTACTTTCTGTCAGTTACCCATATTTCAGTATTATATAATTCTATAAATTTACTGCAGTAATATTTCTGTAGAAGACAGAATACTAAATTTAGGCTCTAATTTGAAATTTGAGAAAACTTTTAAATATCTTCATATGTGGATCATACTGTACTACTTTGACATAAAATGAAAATATTCATACTTCAAATGTTTCTCAGTAAATTAAGAAGTTTACAAATAAAAATTCATCACTAGTGTTAGGAGATATCCATAAGAAACATTTTTCCTGGAAAAATCACTAGAGAAGCATCAACATCCTAGCATTCAATAAAAGGAGATCTTTTAAAGAAATACGCAATTTTATGCTTAAAATTTTATATCTAACATAAAAAGCTAGTTTGCATAATAATGCTGAGTATTACTGATCTTTGAACCAATATAATTAGGAAAAGCTATGTCACTTACCGAAAGTTGTTTTAATCTAGATCTTACAGGTACAAAAAGTAATACATAACATATAGTAGTATTAAAATAAAATAGAGACCAAGCTTAAAAATCTCCCAAGCAGACAAAAAATCATTTAAGCCACATAAGCAAAACTAAGTCTAGTTTATTTCATGGATATAATCGAAACTTACTTTAGGTCATTTCTTATAAATGCCTCTGATAATCATAAAAGAAACTTAAGTCATCTTCCAAGATACTCACTTGTACCCAATCCCCTGCTGTCTGGAAATACCCACAGTAATAATTAATCCTTGTAAAGGTTAAACAACTTTCTGATTTTCACTTTATAAGTCATCCTGTAACATTATGGCCCTGAGTGTCAGGCCAGTTTGAGATTTGAAGTATCTCTGCTCTCGAACAGTTTGTTTCTCACTCAATAAAATATTCATATCAGGTAAAGCTCTCTGAATTGTCTTTTAACAGTAGAGAGCTGACAAAAATTTGAGACCGATTTTGTTTAAAAGTTTTCAAATTGATTAACAAGGATTTTTTTATACTGGTAAGATATCTAGAAAATAAGATTTTTTTCTTCCCTAATAAAGTGATTCAAAGGAATATTAAGAGGGGGAAAATCATGACACACAAAACAAGATGCAGGGCATGTTAACATATGCCACATAAAACACAGAGTAAATACTCAGAAGTGGTTCCCTTTACGCAGTAGAGGGATAATGAGATTCTAAATCTACCTATAACTGAGACCAATGGTTATTACAGAATAGGAACTACTTTCAACTCCAAACTCACTCTCAACCTCAGTGAATAAAGAAATATAATGATTTAACACCTATTGCATCAGACCACAGTAGGGAAATCTAGAGATTGATTCTCACAAATGCACTCTATATCTCTGGAGAAGAACAGAGCTGTTACAACATTGGATGGCAATAATTACCAATGTGGTCTCCAGGCTAATTATTTTAAACCTAAGTAGCAATATTTATGAACTATTAGTTGTCAAGTTATTAATTAACTATGAAAATGTATTTACAATAGAATATAGCCAGTAAATTTGATAGAAATCAAACTCCATTAATTATTTTACTAAGGTGCATATTACCATCAATACTACAAACAGCTTGTGCGGACAGCTATAATAATAATGCTACCTGGTAGTCTCACCAAAGGATAAGTAAACAAGCAGCAATGCCAACAATAAAAATCACCCATTATTAATATTTACTGAAGGGGAAATGCCCACCACAGTACAACTTTTTGTTGCACTGTTTATAACTTTTTGTTCTCTTTGATGTACCAGAAAAATACACAGCAGCTCTTCGCCCAAATAGCTTTAAGGTAGTCAAATGAAGTATATCAACCACACACATGAAGGCGTGAATAACAGAAAAATATAGGTAATTAGATACATGTAGGTACATATTTAGAAATATCAATCTATATCCATTTAGACGCATGAAATATATGACAGTCTCAAAAGTCATAGAGCATTTAATCAAGCTTTAGATGCTCTGAAAATCAGATCCAAATACTGAAGCAATACTTTAGCTTACTAGCAAACAGTAGCAACTGATGACCAAACTGTACACCCAGAATCTATCCATATTTTTCTTCCTTGCTCCCTCCCTTCTCTTTCTTGTTGTCTCCTTTCTTTATTGCTTTCTTCCAACACTCAGGTTGTGCACCTTCTTTGTGCTATGTACCACTCAATGTGCCGGGATACAGTTTTTTAAAAAAGCTATTAAATGCTCTACCACGTCATGACTCCCTTCCAGTGGGGAAAGAGACCAAAAAAATTCAAAACAAAACAAAACAAAAGATCTAAGCGTATGTATGATGCCAGATAACGATAAGTGCTATGAGTAAGATAAAGGAGAGTAAAAGAATAGAGAGTAAAGTGAGTGGGTTGGGAGAGGAAATTTTTGACTGAATGGCAAAGGAAGACTTCTCCAAAGAGGCGGCATTTTCGTAGAGCCGTAAATGAGGTGAAAAGCAAGTCATGAGGCAATGTGGCAGAAGAACACTCTAAGATGGGAAAATTCCAACTAAATACTTTCTGAGATGGGAACGATCTTGTTGTGAAAAACTAGAAAGCCAGTGTGATGTACATGGAGTGGTTAGTAGACTGACCAAAAATGAGTGTGGAGAGATGGGCACAGAGCTTGTGGGCCATGGCATGAGAGTTGGGTTTTCTCCACTTAGTATAGCTATAATGCAGAGAAGCATGTGACAAGCAACTGTTTTTTCAGTCAAACTAGAGGTTCAGAGGCAGTTTTTAAAAGGAGACAACTAATCATTCCATAACTCACATTTGGATACAGATTTTAAAAAGTATGGTATGTTTTTTAGCGCTGATACATATTCCATTGTCTGGTTGTACCAAAGGTTATTTATCTATTCCATTACTAAAGGACATCTTGGTTGCTTCCAAGTTTGGGCAATTAGGAAGAAAGCAGCTATAAACATTCATCTGCAGGTTTTTGTATGGACACAAGGTTTCAACTCCTTTGAATAAATACCAAGCAGCATTACTGGTTCATATGGTAAAAGTATGTTTAGTTTTGTAAGAGACTGCCAAACTGTCTTCCAAAGTGGCTGTACCATCTTGTACTCCCAGAAGCCATGAATGAGAGTTCCTGTTGCTCCACATGCAGCATTCGGTGTTCTCAGTGTCCTGGTTTTGGGCATTCTAATAGGTGTGTAGTGGTATCTCATTGTGGTTTTAATTTGCATATCTCTGATAACATATGATGTGAAGCATCTTTTCATATCCTCATTTGCCATCTGTATATCTCCTTTGGTGAGGCGTCTGTTAAGATCTTTGGCTCATTTTTAAATCAGGTTGTTTTCTTGTTGATTTTTTTTTTAATTGAAGTATAGTTGATTTACAATGCTGTGTTAATTTCAGGTATACAGAAAAGTGATTCAGTTGCACATACGTATATACCTATTTTTTTCAGATTCTTTTCCTTTATAGGTTATTACAAAATATTGAGCACAGTAAAGAAATGAGCTATTAAGCCATGAGAAGACATGGACGAAATTCAAATGCATATGACTAAGTGAAAGAAGCCAGTCTGAAAAGGCTACATACTGTACTATTTCTAAGGTATGACATTCTGGAAAACGCAGAACTATGGAGACAGAGGTTGCCAGGGCTTAGGGAATAGGCAGGGATGAACAGGCAGAGCACAGATGATTTTTTTAGGGCAGGAAATATACTGTGCATGATACCATAATGATGGCTACATATCCTTATATTGATACATTTGTCCTAACCCGTAGAATGTACAAAGCCAAGAGTGAACCCTAATGTAATCTACGGACCTTTGGTGATAATGATGTTACACTGTAGGTTCATCAGTCGTAACAAATGTACCACTCTGGTGGAGGATGTCAAACATGGGGGAGGCTGTGCATCTGTGGGGGCCAGGGAGCATATGGGAAACCTCTGTACCTTCCCCTCAATTTTGCTGTGAACTAAAAGCGCTCTGAAAAGATAAAGTCTTAATAAAATACATAAGTAAGTGAAAAAAAACTATGGTATGCTATACTTAAATCCTTTCAGCTATACATGGACACATAATACTGTTACTTAACACATTAATGATACCTTTCAGCTTATAAAATACTTTTATTACATTATCCCATTTCACACTCACAACCTTTCATAGTACACAGAGATATTTTAATCCTCATTTTACATATGAATCAATGAAAACTTAAAAGTCCAAAGTGAATTAACCAGTCAAGATACTAAAAGGAGTCCTGACTTTTTAATCAAATCACATACGACTATGTAGATATGAATCATCAGTAGTAAAATCCACCAAAATATGAATAATGGAATATGGTATATAAAAAATAAGGAGAAAAACTCCTTTCAACTTTCTCTCAGTTAATCTTCTCCATGCTCTCCTCTGCTCTATGCAATGGGAAAGCCTTTCTCAGGCAGACCTCTTCGCCATCATCTAAAATCAGTTTCTTTAGAACTGCGAATATGCACTGGACTCCCATGGGCTTTTCCTCACAGCAGTGTCTAACTCCCTCTGGTTAAGCACTAAGGTGATACATTATTGCACTAACTGCTACCTTTTAAAGAAAACACAACAATCTCAATGACTAACTTAGACAAATAATGATTGTCACACTTTAAAAAGGAAGTAAAGATATTTAATTCTCCCTCACTTCATTATTTTACTATGCCTAGGGACCAGTGTAAAGATCTACTAATAACATTAGGAAATATTACCAATATTTAGTGACAGTATTCTGCAAGCTGCTTTTAATTCTATCCAGTTTCACAATTCCAAGCCACACAAAGGTTAAAAATATGTTATAGACAAATTATGTTTATAAACTATGGAAATGCAGAAATTAAGAAGAGTATTCAGGCCCAGTCACAACCATAAGCTAGAATGACCTTTAAGTTATTACACATGAGTACCATATAGGTACATTTGGAACATGTTCAACTCCTGATCTCATCAGTAAGTACACTCTGTATTGTGGGATCAAGCAAGCTGTTTTGGCCCAATGTATTTCTTCCCCCTTCCCCACCACCCCCTCCCCAATCCTGGCATGAGGACATCAGAACTCTTTCCATGAGACATCTATTTCACTGTCAAGGTTATAATATCCTTTCTTTGGAATATCATAAGAGTATCCATCATAAAGTGATAGGTGTGTAACTCTAAAGTACTTCTAAAATTTTGTTTTAATGTCTAAAAGATTTTTTTTTATTTAAACAAACATCACACGTTCAATGACTCAAATTCAACAAACTTCAGAAAAATCAGCTATTTTAGATACTGTCTTATTCTCCTAGGTTTCTCCTTAGCTAAAATGAACTGTCAAGGAGGCATGACTGTTTATACATATCAGCCACCGAAGAGAAAGCATGGCATAAAAACTACATGACCATCTGCAAATCTCAAGACAAAACTGACTTAATACAGTACTTCATAGCAGTGCCATTGCTCTTGTGGTTCACTGTTCCTATAGTCAAGAGAAAGCTATGGTTCATTGCTTTTGTTTTTATTCCTTTAGAACTCTTAAATTAGGTGGTATGGGTTTTTTCCCAGCTTTATAGAAGTACAACTGACAAATAAAAACAGTATATATTTCAGATGTACAACATGATGATTTAATACATGTATATATTTTTAAATGATTACTTAACAGAACCATCACCTCATATACTTAACCATGTGTGCTTGCTGAGAACACTTAAGATCTATTCTTCTTTTTTTCTTTTTCTGGCCACGCTGTGCAGCTTCCGGGATCTCAGTTCCCCAACCAGGGATCAAACCCCGGCCATAGCAGTGAAAGCACCAAGTCCTAACCACTAGACCACCAGGGAACTCCCAAGATCTATTCTCTTACCAAATTTCAATTACACAAAGCAGCATTATTATCTGCAGTCATCACGCTATATGTTAGATCCTCCAAACTAGTTCATCTTATAACTGCAAGTTTTTACCCTTTGACCAATATCTCCCCATTTACTGCACCCTCCGGACACCGGCAACAAAAACTCTACTTTCTACTTCTTTGAGTTTGATATTTTTAGATTCCACATATAAGTGAGATCAAATAATACTTGTATCTTCTTGTGTCTGATTTATTTCACCTAACATAATGTTCTCCAGGTTTATTCACATTGTTGCAAATGGCAGGATTTCTTTTTAAGGCTGAGTAACATTCATACATATAAATATATGAATATATTTTCTTCATTCATGCCTGGACAAACACTTAGGTTGTTTCCATATCTTGGCTATTACAAATAATGCTGTGGTGAACATGGGAGTACAGATATCTCTTCGGGAGAATGATTTAATTTCCTTTGGATATATACCCAGAGTGGGATTGCTGGATCATACGGCAGCTCTATACTTAATTTTCTGAGGAACATTCATACTGTTTTCTATAATGACTGTACCAATTTACATGTCCATGAGCAGTGTACAAGGGTTCCCTTTTCTCTACACCCTTACCAATACTTGCTACCTTTGGTCTTTTCCGTTAATAGCCATTCTAACAAACGCGAGGTAATATCTCACTGTAGTTTTAAAATATTTGCTTTTACATGACAAGTAGCAACAGAATATCTTTTCATATGCCTCTTGGCAATTTGTATATCTTCTTTGGAAAAATGTCTATTCAGTTTCGTTCATCATTTTTTAATTGGATTATATGTTTTTCTGCTATTCAGTTGTATGAGTTCCTTGTATATTTTGCATATTAACCCTTTTTCAGATATAGGGTTTGCAAATACTGTCTTCCACTGCATAGGTTGCCTCTTCATTTTGTTGACTGTTCCTTTTGCTGTGCAAAAGCTTTTTACTTTGATGTAGTTCCACTTGTTTATTTTTGCTTTTGATGTTTGTGCTCTTGGTATCATATCCAAAAAATAATTCTTCCAATTAATGAATACAGGATATTGGTACATTTATTTATGTCATCAATTTCTTTCATCATTGTATTACTTTTCAGTGTACAGATACTTCACCTCCTTGATTAAATTCAGTCTTAAATATTTTATTCTTTTTGATAAAATAATAAATGGAATCGTTTTCTTTCTTTTTCAGATAGTTCATTGTTAGTGTATAGAAATGCAACTGATTTTTCTATGTTGAATTTGTATGTTGCAAGTTTACTGAATTCATTTATTATTTTTAACAGTTTTTTTGTGGAATCTTAGCATTTTCTATATATAAGATCATGTCTTCAACTGCAAACAATTTTACTTCTGCCTTTCAGATTTGGATGCTTTTTTTTTCCTTTTTCTTGCCTAATTGCTCAGGTTAGGATTTCCAGTATTTTGTTGAATAGAAGAAGTGAGAGCAGACACCCTTGTCTTGTTCCTGATCTTAAAAGAAAAGCTTTGTGCTTTTACCGTTGAATGTGATGTTAGTTGTCGGCTTCTCATATATGGTCTTCATTTTATTGAAGTACATCCCTTCTCTACCTAATTTTTTGAGAGATTTTATGTTGAAACAATGTTGAATTTTGTCAAATTCTTCTTCTGCATCTATTGAGATAATTATATGATTTGTATCCTTCACTGTGTTAAGGTGGTGTATCACTTTATTGATCTGTGGTATAATAAATCATCTTTGCATCTCAGAAATAAATCCCACTTGATCATGGTATATGATTCTTTTAACGTGCTATTAAATTCTGTTTCCTAGTATTTTTTCAAGATTTTTGCATCTATGTTCATCAGGGATATTGGCTCATAATTTTTTTTTTTCTGGTGGTGCCCTTATCTGGCTTTGGCATGAGGGTAATACTGGACCCATAAAGTGAGTGTGAAAGAGTTCCCTTCTGTTCAATTGTTTTGCAAGAGTTTGAGAAGGATTGGCATTAATTCTTTAAATGTTTGGTACAATTCACCTGTGAGCCATCTAGTCCTGAACTTTTGTTTGTTGGGAGATTTTTTATTATGGATTCAACCTCCTTTCTCTTTAATGGTCTGTTCAGATTTTATTTATCTTTTCATATTGAGTCTTGTAGGTTGTATGTTTCTAGGAATTTATTTCTAGGTTATCCTGTTTGCTGATACATAATTGTCCACAGTGGTCTCTTACAATCCTCTGTATTTCTGTGGTAGCAGTTGTAACATCTCCTCTTTCATTTATAGATTTACTTGAGTCCTCTCTTTTCTTCTTGGTTAGTCTAGCAAAACATCTGTCAAATATTTTTATCATTTCACAAAACCAACTCTTAGTTTTGATGATTTGTTTCTATGGTTTTTCTAGTGTTTGTTTCACTTATTTCTGCTCATATCTTTGTTATTTGCATCGTTCTACCAAATTTTAACTTACTTTCTTCTTTTTCTAGTTCCTTGAGGTTTAAAGTTAGGTTGTTTGTGATATTTGTTCTTGATATAGACACTTATTGCTAATGAATTTTCTTCTTAGAATTGCTTCTGTGTGACAACAAGATGGCAATATAGAAATTTCTAGCACTCATCCCCTCCCAGAAACATCAATTTGAGCAACTATCCATGCACAAAATACCTTCACAAGAGTTAAAGTTTCCAGGTGAGGGTTTACAGCACTTGGGTGAAGAAAAGAAATAATAAAAGGCACACTGAAGAAGATAAGGAAGGACAGTTTCACATTATCTTCCTCAAGCCTGGTCAGGCCAGTATAGGGAGATATACACTCCCCATGTGGAAAAGAGAATGAAGCAAACACCCAAATTCACCACGGACCCCAGCACTGGCCCTCACTTGCGTCAGGGTGGCTCCTGTCTCTTGTCCCACTCCAGTTCTAGGCTGTGCCGCCCGTCCCATAGACCCTGACTGCAAACTGGTTCCTGCTCAACCACAGAACCAGACACCAAACCCATCCCCATGACTCCAGGCAGTTTCTCTCAGACCCAGGCTTCTAGCCCACCCCAGCGCAAGGCTGGCCTCCACAGACCTAGCCCCTCCTGGGAACCCAGGCTCCTGGCCTTCCCCAGCACCAGGCCAGCCCCCATGGACCTAGCCTACAGACCAGCTCCCACAGGCTGAGGCTTCCAGCCTGCCCCAAGACGAGGCCAGCCCCCACAACCTTTGGCTCAAGAAGAACTCCAGGAGACCAAGGCTTTGGGACCACCCCAGCATGAGGCTGGACCCTGTGGACCTTGTTTGCCTCTAGACCAGCTCCCATGAACCCAGGCACTAGGCCAGCGCCTATGGACCCAAGTACCAAGCCTGCCCACCATCTGACCCAGGCACCAGATCAGCCAGTGCAAGGACTCCTGTTAAGTTGTTATTAGCTTAAAATAGTGTTATGTCTATAAGAGGTATTATACAAGCCTCATGGCAACCATCAAGAAAAAATCTACAGTAGATACACAAAAGAGAAAGAGAAGGGAATCAAAACCTAGCACTATGGAAAATTAACAATCCATAAAAGAAAACAGCAAGGAAGGAAGTAAGGAACAAGGGACTCCAAAACAGCCAGAAATCCATTATTATGAAGGCAATGGGAAGTCCTTACCTATCGATAATGACTTTAAATACAAATAAATTAAATACATGAATCAAAAGACACAGAGTGGCTGAATGGATAAAAAACAAGACCCAACAATATGCTGCCTACAAGAGATTCGCTTTAGCTTTAGGGACACACATAGGCTGAATGTGAAGGGATGGAAAACGGTACTCCAGGCAAATGGAAACCAGCAGAGAGAAGAGCTGCTATCCTTACATCAGACAAAGTAGACTTTAAGTCTAAAAGTGTAAAAATAGATAGGACATAATAAAATAATAAAGGGATCAATTAATCAAGAGGATATAACAACTGTAAACACACATGCACCCACATCAGCACACCTAAATTTAGTAAGCAAATACTAACAGATCTGAAAGGAGAAATAGACAATACAAAAGAAGTAGGGGAGCTCAATACTTTCAACAACAGATAGATAATCTCAAAAGAATATCTGTAAGAGAACATTGGACTTAAGCTATACTTTAGACCAAATGGACCTAACAGACACATATATGACATTTCACCCAACAGGAACCGAATACACACTATTTTCAAACACACACAAAATATTCTCCAGGATAGATCATATGTGAGGTCACAAGTCTTAGTAAATTTAAGAAGATTAACATCATACCAAGTTTCTTTTCCAAACACAATGGTATGAAACTAGAAGTCAGTAACAGAATGAAAAATGGAAAATTCACAAATACGTGGTAAAAAGTATATTGAAACAAATGCAACAGAAACTTGGTGGATGGTGCTGGTGGGAGGACCCAATCCAAATGGGGCTGTAGTTGAGTCCACAAGGTGACAGGGCTGTGTCAGGCTGGTAACTGGGACCATGGTCAGCAAGTCTACCACCAGGATGCACCTTGCCTTCTGAAAATGACCCTTCTCAATCTTGGGCTCCACTAGGGTTTCACAGCTTCCTATCTGGATCCCAAAGCTGCCACAAAGGCACTTCAGTCCACAGATGGCTGCCAAATTATTGCTGCTATGGGGGAATACAAGTGGGGGACCTCTTATTTCAGCACCTTGCTGACATCACATCACCCAGTTGCTATGGGTTTTTAAGTGAAGAATGAACTAGCCTATATTAACTTAAGCTTTTCTTTTCTTGAAAATCTACTAACTCTGTCATTTTAAAATTGCTCTGCAACCCCAAATTTTATGACAAATAAACAAGGAATCTGATTTTGTAAGTAAATATCTTGTATAATCTCTGTCAACGACTACAGTTACACAAATTAATATCGTTTCTACTCTAGATAAAGAACAGACACTAACCCTATAGAATGGATGGGTTATATGGAAGAGTTTGTCATTAATAAGTCTGCTTCTTAAAACAAATGCACAAGTAATATAAGTGAGAATATTTTGTAAATTTACTATATTATACTAGTTTTTTGAATTATTAGCACTAACAGTAGTGTTAATAGTAATTAATAACATCATTAGTAATAATTCTTATGATTACCATGAGGGGTGGGCAATCATTTACCACAGTCCAAGGTGGAATAGGAATAAGCAATATACAAGCAACACTATTTAGCTGTGTAGTCCACCTAAACCTTTTTTCTGGTCTTTTCATGGAATAATACCTTGGTAAGTTTCTTGTATTTCTAAGTATTTTCTCAGTCCTAAACTGTGGTTGTTTTTGAATGGTATTTTCAGCATTTTCAAGAAAGTATGATTCAAATTTTAACATGATTTTGAATAAATGGTGGCTCTGATTGATCAACATGCAAATAAGATTGTCTTTAGGCTGTAAAGTAATTCCCCGTATTTACGTGTCTTTATTGAGACATTTGGAAGACTAACCATGTTAAATTATCTGCTTCACTAGAAGTTCTTCTAAAAACTTTTTCATATTACACAATATACTCCCAAGGACAGTAAGAGAAGAATCCTTATTTTATACACTGTCATGGTCATGTTTCACAGAAAATAGTACCTGTACAAACTCTACACTGCACTGTTTTGGCAAAAAAAAAAAAAAAAAAAAAAAAAATTGCTCCAAAGGAGACATGACTTCAGGCACAGCAAGAAATAAGGTAGAAGGTGCTATAAAAATTTCCTCTGTGAACTATTGGTTTCCTCATGTTTTTCCCAATTGGCTCATATACAAAGATTTGAGCTGGGCATTGGGCCAAGGCAAAGACTAAAATTAGACCATGGAAGCAGAAGCACACTCTGATTGCAGATAAAAATCAATGGGATGACCAAAAATAATTCCAAAAGAAGATAACCTGAACAGATCTAAAAAAGGAAAAAAAAAAAAAAAACAGTTATAAAAGAATCCATTTCAAAACTAAAAATAGAACTACCATACAATCCAGCAATCCCACTACTGGGCATATACCCTGAGAAAATCATAATTCAAAAAGAGTCATGTACCACAATGTTCATTGCAGCTCTGTTTACAATAGCCAGGACATGGAAGCAACCTAAGTGTCCATCAACAGATGAATGGATAAAGAAGATGTGGCACATATATACAATGGAATATTACTCAGCCATAAAAGGAAATGAAATTGAGTTATTTGTAGTGAGGTGGATGGACCTAGAGTCTGTCATACAGAGTGAAGTAAGTCAGAAAGAGAAAAACAAATACTCTATGCTAACACATATATATGGAATCTAAAAAAAAAAAAAAAATCACGAAGGACCTAGGGGCAGGGCTTCCCTGGTGGCACAGTGGTGAAGAATCCGCCTGCCAATGCAGGGGACACGGGTTCGAGCCCTGGTCCAGGAAGATCCCACATGCCGTGGAGCAACTAAGCCCGTGCACCACAACTACTGAGCCTGCGCTCTAGAGCCCATGTACCGCATCTACTAAAGCCCACGCGCTCTAGAGCCTGCACTCCGCTACAAGAGGAGCCCGTGCACCGCAACGAAGAGTAGCCCCCACTCGCCACAACTAGAGAAAGCCTATGTGCAGCAACGAAGAAATAAAAATTAAAAAATTAAAAAAAAAAAAAAGAACCTAGGGGCAAGACGGGAATAAAGATGCAGACCCACTAGAGAATGGACTTGAGGACACGGGGAGGGGGAAGGGTAAGCTGGGACAAAGTGAGACAGTGGCATGGACATACATACACTACCAAATGTAAAATAAATAGCTAGTGGGAAGCAGCCGCACAGCACAGGGAGATCAGCTCGGTGCTTTGTGACCACCTAGAGGGGTGGGATAGGGAGGGTGGGAGGGAGGGAGACACAAGACGGAAGAGATATGGGGATATGTGTATATGTGTAACTGATTCACTTTGTTATAAAGCAGAAACTAACACACCATTGTAAAGCAATTATACTCCAATAAAGATGTTAAAAAAAAGAATACATATGTATGTGTATATATATATATACTTTATATATTTACATATTTTTGAATATATGACAAATATATTAGAAATATGTGCATAGAGAAAATAATTTAAGTGCAACAAGAGTTATTACTTATTCACGATAATTAAACTATAAAGTATAATTTATTTCACAGCCTGTCAATTTTTAAGGCTGAATTTTATAAGTGTTCCTTAATGCGAAAAGGGGAATATAACCCTTATACCATATATTGGTAAACATCTTTTTTCTGCTGCAGCTTATATTTAACATTAAGGGCACTGAAGTTTTAATTAATTTTAAGCTTTGTGACCATAGTATGCAACTTCCTTTAACAGAAATTGTTTCTGAATTATTTTATATGATTGAATTTTAAAGAAAAACAACTCATTAAGAAACTCCTATTAAATGATGTACTTACAGTAATTAGGTAAGAATAAAAATTGATATCAATGTAAAAAAAAAGAATCCATTTCAAAAGAATTCCCAGACTAGGTATTTGAGCTCACCACATAATGTCAGTTCTGCTATAACATTTGTTTTAAATAATGAATTTGTTCCAACATGATTGGAATATTAAGGAAGAAACTTAAGCATAGCAAGAATTTTGTATTTACCTAAAATGTTATTTCATCTGCAAGAAATACGTGGTGACACCAGAAAACTGCACCCAGCTGAACAGAGCTGGTAGAAATGCACGATACAAACACACACACACACACACACACACACACACACACACAGCCCTTCCAGCCACCTCAGTTCACAGTGTGTACTGTGAATCACACTCACCCACAGATGGTGTTACAACTTTGCTTCTATTTCAGTTAACCTTCCTTCCACCACTTCGAAATAACTCATAATCTGCAACCCTTTCAACTCCCACTTCACGAGCAAACTTCAGGTCCTTTTAAGAAATGTTAAATGCCATATTTCTTGTTGTATTCCTATATTTTTTTAACCATTTAACGTGTAAAACTGTGCTTCCATTTTTTTATGAGGTTTCAATTTTTTTTATGTCATTGACGGATCAAGTTTTTGAGGGCTGTGCTTATATTTTTCCTATGATCCTTGTAGTTTTTTATTGCATCATTTTGCATAATTTTAAGGTAATTTTTAAGAATATATGTGTCATGTTATAAACTGACTACTGAAAAAAGGTATAATTACAATGCTATATAAACCATTAAAGAAGTATTCATTCATCCATAATATATTTATTTAGTATTTGCTATGTAAGAAATATAAGTTGGACAATCATTTTTATCTAGCCAACACTATCAATATGACTAGCCAATATGATTTTGATACAAAAATTATTTATGCAGTACAGAGTTATTATTTTTACCTAAAGATATTTCTTTTTGGTAATAACACACATGTTTTTTTAACCCTGGTTTTTCTCTATACATCTTTAAAAGTTTTTCAATTGTTTCATATATGGTCAAGTGGAGATTTTTAAGAACCTCATTTTTAACTTTCAATAAGTGTTTACCACTTGAGTTTTTCAGAAGAGTCAAACTTCAAGCACTTGTTAATACAGTAGTAAAACCACATTAAATAATAAAACCAATGATCAAACCACTGACCTGTGAATGTGAATTTCATAATTCTAAACAAAATACTAGCAAATGAATGGAATTCAAATGTAGAGTAAAATAGTTATTCATTATAGTTATATTATAGATTAATATTTTAGCATTAGGTGTCAGTATCATGTTATAGGTATAACTATGTGAACAAGGAAAGGAAGAGTAAGAACATGGCCTACCTCAAATGCTTCTGATAAAATTCAATACCATTCCTTACTTAAAAAAAAAAAACTTTCAAAGATAATTACTGTTCAATCCAATCTTATACTTAATAATAAAATATTAGAAATTCCTTGCTAAAGGTGGGAACATTATGTTTCATAGTACCAGTAATAATTTCATTCTGCAAGTCCTAAAACACAAAATGATGAAGCAAAACAGCTATCATCTTTTAGAAATTCAGCACATTTCAAAAACATTCACTTAAAAAAATAAAAGTAGAAGAGAACTAACTGAAAAATATATCATTGATGTTTGTTAAATAAGCGTTCTCAGGAAACAAAGGAATGGATTATTTAATGAATAAGGGAACCATTAACCAAACCATTAAAAATAGTAAAGAAAGAAAAGCAAATAATAGCTAGCTTGGAATATGCTTTTAAATAGATAAACTGTACACCTTTATAGAAATGCATGCAAAAATACCTAAATAAACATAGAGAAAATAATACCCTGTTAACTGAATGGGAACAAACTATTTACAAAAAACTTTGATTCTTCCCAAAATAAGACTCCAATGGGACTGGAAATTGAAAACAAATTTAATGAAATTATTAAAAAGTTCAACTAGAAAAGTAACAATCAGCCAAGAATTTTTATAAGAAGTCTTAAGAAAGGATTTGCATTATCACATTTAAATAATAAAAAAGCTGCAAAATAGTAGAGTAGAATGCATGCTATTTATATAAACATAAATAGAAGGCAAGATATAACTCAGAAATATGTTTTTAATGTAACATTTAACATGTGATAAACCACCAAATCAATAAAGAAAATGTATTATTCAGTAAATGCTAATAGGGAACTAAAGAGTTGTTAGGAAAATAATCAATTTAAATGTTCAACTCCCATAGTACCCTAGAATAAATTCCACATGGATTAAAGTGCTGAACTTTTTTTTAAATCATAGATACTTCTGAAGAAAACTACTAGAAGAAAAATACTAGAAAAAAAAAGTATCCAAGGAAAAGTTACGTCTCTGTTCCTTAGATAAAAAGCATGCTTCTAAGCATAAAAGTAAATAAATCACAGAAATTTCCTATGTTAAAAAAACAGCAAAAAAGACTACAAACTGTGAAATCATTGAATACTCAAATATGAAGGGCCATTCAAATAGATTTTTATAAATAATAACATTAAGATCACAAAACAAAAAGGGGTCAGGCATTGATCAGTTTATAAAAGGATAAATACAATGGATAAATACAGAAAACAGAAAACCTTACTACTAATAGCATAAACACAAAGCAAGTCAATCAAAAACAGCTTTGAATTTACTAAATTAGCAAATACTTTAAAATGTTTAGCACTGAATACTGGTGATGTTGTAACAAGACAGGTCCTCTCATATTTTACTAGTGAGGTATTATATTATTTTACTATGGCTACCAAAACAAAGTACCACAGCCTGAATGACTTAAACTACAGAAATTTATTTTTTCACAGTTTCGGAAAGTAGAAGTGAGAAATCAAGGTGTTAGCAGGATTGGTTTCTTCTAAGGCATCTCTCCTTGGCTTATAATGGCCGTCTTTTCCATGTATTTTCAAACAGTCTTCCCACTGTATGTCTCTGTCCTAATCTCCTGTTCTCATAAGGCACCAGTCATATTGGATTAGGGCCCACCCATATGACCTCATCTTACCTACCTACCTCTTTATGTTTTTATTTTAATATCTTTATTGGAGTATAATTACTTTACAATGTTGTGTTAGTTGCTGCTGTATAACAAAGTGAATCAGCTATATGTATACATATATCCTCATATCTCCTCCCTATCCCACCCCTTTAAGTGGACACAAAGCACCCAGTTGATCTCCCTGTGTTATGCAGCTGCTTCGCACTAGCTATCTATTTTTTTTTTTTTTTTTTTTTTTAGAAATTTCATGTAATGTCTGAAACATTAGCTATCTATTTTACATTTGGTAGTGTATACATGTCCATGCCACTCTCTCACTTATCCCAGCTTACCCTTCCCCCTCCCCGTGTCCTCAAGTCCATTCTCTGAGTCTTTATTACTGTCCTGCCCCCAGGTTCTTCAGAACCATTTTTTTTTTTTTTTAGATTCCATATATGTGTTAGCATACAGTATTTGTTTTTCTCTTTCTGACTTACTTCACTCTCTATGACAGTCTCTAGGTCCATCCACCTCACTACAAGTAACCCAATTTCATTTCTGTTTATGGCTGAGTAATATTCCGTTGTATATATGTGCCACATCTTCTTTATCCATTCATCTGTTGATGGACACTTAGGTTGCTTCCATGTCCTGGCTATTGTAAACAGAGCTGCAATGAACATTGTGGTACATGACTCTTTTTGAATTATGGTTTTCTCAGGGTATATGCCCAGTAGTGGGATTGCTGGGTCCTATGATAGTTCTATTTTTAGTTTTTTAAGAAACCTCTATACTGTTCTCCACAGTGGCTGTATCAATTTACATTCCCACCAACAGTGCAAGAGGGTTCCCTTTTCTCCACACCCTCTCCAGCATTTATTGTTTGTAGATTTTTTTATGATGGCCATTCTGACCAGTGTGAGATGATACCTCATTGTAGTTTTGATTTGCATTTCTCTAATGATTAGTGATGTTGAGCATTCTTTCATGTGTTTGTTGGCAATCTGTATATCCTGTATATCTTCTTTGGAGAAATGTCTATTTAGGTCTTCTGCCCATTTTTGGATTGGGTTGTTTGTTTTTTTGATATTGAGCTGCATGAGCTGCTTGTATATTTTGTAGATGAATCCTTTGACAGTTGTTTTATTTGCAAATATTTTCTCCCATTCTGAGGGCTGTCTTTTTGTCTACCTACCTCTTTAAAGGCCCTATCTCCAAATATAATCACATTCTGAGGTACTTGGAGTTAAGACCTCAACATGTGAATTTGGGGGGTAGAGGCACAATTCAGCCTATATCAGGTATCAAAGTAAAAATTACACTGGCCAAGGAGGACTGTGATCAAGGCTATTACAACAGGGGAGAGAGGCCAGAGTTCACTCTGAACTCAACTCCACTGAAAGGAAGGGCTAGAGAGTTTTAAGAGTTGGGGTGGGGAGGATCTTAAGCCACCTATGTTTGTTAATTGGCTTCACCCAAAGGAAAAGTATCTTCAATTATCTTTATGACAGGAGACAGAGCACCTATCTTCCTTGATGATTACATTTCAGAGGGATGGCTCCCAGGCTTTGAGAAAAACAGTCCTGGACAGTAAAACTGTCAAGAGGTCTTTAAGAAAATTTACATCTCAAAGGGCAAAGAAAGAACGAACAGTTACAAGTTTTCTTTTTTTTTTTTTTTTTTAACATCTTTATTGAAGTATAATTGCCTTACAATGGTGTGTTAGCTTCTGCTTTATAACAAAGTGAATCAGTTATACATATACAATATGTTCCCATTTCTCTTCCCTCTTGCATCTCCCTCCCTCCCACCCTCCCCATCCCATCCCTCTAGATGGTCACAAAGCACCGAGCTGATCTCCCTGTGCTATGCGGCTGCTTCCCACTAGTTATCTATTTTACATTTGGTGGTATATATATATGAGATGTGACAGGGTAAGAGAGTGTCATGGACAAGTTTTCTAAAGTAAATGCTCTAAGAAAAGGGAAGTTCAAGCACCCAGAGTCAGGAAGAAGCCCGTCTACAGTTTAATCAATCTGAGGAAAAGGTTAAGTCCATCTTAGTCAGGGGGTTAGTTTTCTCTACTCTTTCTTGTAAGCATTTTGAAAGCTGTGTCAGTTCTTGTCAACTCATTTCTTTTGAAACATTCATTTAATTTGGGGGATGCTACTCCAAGGGGGAAAATTTTTTAAAATGCATATAAAGAAATGTGTTTTCAAAGCATTATTTGTAATACTAAATAACTGTAAACTTCTTAAATTTCCAAAATGCACAAATAATTGATTCTGATATTTACCACAAAATATGATCTAACTACTACTGATACGGTTTAGTAGAAATTTTTCATAAAGAAAATGCATATGATTTCTTTTCAAGGAAAAAATGAATACAAAAACTGTACACAGTATGATCTGATCTGCAAAAATATTTTATGTATATACATACATATACACACAGAAACAGAGAACAGATAGATTTGAAGGAAACTCAAAAATATTTACAGTATGCACCTGTTATAGAACTATGGGATTTTTATACTTATTTTTATATATTTCTAATTTAAAAATATAAGCAGGTCAAGAACAAGTAGAATAAGCATGACACCAATGAATCAGGCTGATTTATAGAGCTGGTAGAAGGGCAGAACATATTATATTACTGAAGGGGAGCAGAATTTGTCACTCCAAAATACACTTCTTTGGCATAAGGATTATTTTTAAGAAACAGCAAACCTATGAAAAGCTCTGAAAACTGAGAAGTTATCCTTTTGTATGAGAAATTTACATTTATGAGGGAAATCTCCATTTGTAAGAATGGCTTCCTCACTGTACCAGAAGAGGAAGATTACCAAAACTGTAGAAACTCTTATCAATAAAGAGGGCAGGGACTTAAATCTGCAATGACAACCATACCTGTGTCTACTCTGCTTTGCCTGGTAATCTCCCATAACTGGATCCTCCCCCAGCCCTCAACCACAACACTTCTTTCTCTTTAGCTGGACATGGTATTTAAGACCAAGGCTTCGGCCATTTGAGGGAGTTAGTCTTCCTGGGTATCTCCCACATATACAGGAGGTACATATGAAACAGGAGGGAAGAAGGCAGGGCACAACCTTTGAAAGAATGACATAGCCCAAGGACATAACATAAACTGATTAGAACCAAATGGGTACAAGATGGTGGACAAGTCAACTTCCACTAGACCTTGAGCCTCAGTATACGCTCACATCAGCAAGCTAAATGACACACCCCCAGGTGCCATAACAGTTCCAAGACCAACCATTAGGATCAAAAAGTGGGTGGTGGCCCAATTCCTGGAAACCCTCACCCCCTTCCTAAAAGAGCTGGAATATTCCTCCCACTCATTAGCCTATGAAATTGCCCACTCCTATAAAAACTGACAACCCCATACTCTGGTGCCTTTCTCACCTTCTGAAATAGCCCACACTCTGTCTGTGGAGTGTGTTTCTGTCTAAATAAATCCACTGCTTACTTATCACGTTCTCTCTCACTGAATTCTTTCTGCCATGAGACATCAAGAACCTGAGCTTCATTAAGTCCTGAAACCAGGTGTGTGATCTCAGTTGGAAGACTGTGGGTTTTGGCCGGGTGCGAGTCCCGGCCAAAACCCAAACTGGTACTTGAACCCAAGCGGCTGGGACTCGAACCTGATCAAAACCCTGACTGGGACTTGAACCCATGCAGCCGGGACTCGAACCCGGCCACAACCCAGCTTGAGACTTGAACCCACGTGGCCGGGACTCAAACCTGGCCACAACTCAGCTTGGGACTTGAACCCACACGTCTGGGACTTGAACCCAGCCAAAACCCACAGTCTTCCAACTGAGATCACACACATGGTTTCAGGATTTAATGAAGCTCAGGTTCTTGATGTGTCATCACAGAAAGAATTCAGTGAAAGACAAAGTAACAGGTAAGAAGTGGATTTATTTAGAGAGAAACACACTCCACAGAGTGTGGACCATCTCAGAAGGCAAGAGCGGGCTTGGAAGAAACACACTGGACAGAAAGAGTGTGGGCCATCTCTGAAGGTGAGAAAGGCACCAGAGTATGGGGTTGGGTTTTTATAGGAGTGGGTAATTTCATAGGCTAATGAGTGGGAGGAGTATTCCAGCTATTTTAGGAAGGGGGCGGGGATTTCTAGGAATTGGGCCACCGCCCACTTTTTTGATCCTTATGGTCAGTCTTGGAACTGTTATGGCACCTGGGGGTGTGTCATTTAGCTTGCTGATGTGAGCGTATACTGAGGCTCAAGGTCTAGTGGAAGTCGACTTGTCCACCATCATGGACTGTGAAGATCCAAAGCAACTGGGGCTTGCAGACATAAATTCAAAACAGAGTTGCATAAAAGAGAACTTTCTTAAAGAAACCCAGGGTTGTCATGAGATTAAAGTCCAGTGAGGAGACCCAGAGGGTGATTTCAAACTACCGGTGCAAGGAGATTCAGCACTGGTTGAAAAGGAACTGGAAGGAAACAGTCAACAAATGATTGCACAACCCTATAAATCAAAAGAATAGGGGGATTATTGGTCTTCTTCACAACTTTATCACTTTCAGAACTGAAACAGCTTCAGTGTGGCCTCAAGGAGTCTTATACTTCACAGGACCTAGCAAGTTGCAGTATGCCTAATAGGCACAAAATAGTTAAGTGTCAAAAAGAAATGAACAAGGCCAAATTTCCCTTTTTTCTACTGCAGTATCTGATAAGCCTTTATTGACATAGAGCTATACCAAGATTTAAAGGGAATAAATCCTGCCTGAAAAGAATCCTAATTAGCAACTCAATTTAAACACTGATTGTTCTAAAATGCAAATCTGTTCACTCATTTCTCTCTCCATTAAAACCATTTTATAGCTTGCCATTGTCAATGAGATGAATTTCAAAATTCATAGCATAATTCATTAGACAATTTATAATCTGGTTCTGCCAACTCTCCGTGCTTTGTAAACTGTGGCCACATAATCCCTCCCTTAACCCTACATATAGCCCAGTCCCCCACCCATACCAGACTAGACTCACTGACTATATTCTATATTCATAGAGCACACTTAAAGTTCCCCTCCCTCGGCCCAATCACCTGGATTTGTAAATCATAAATCTGCATCCCTTAAAGAATCAAAATCTGCAAGACAAGACTATATTCATCCTATACAATACTTGCCCCATGTACTGTGTGTAGATGTACAAGAAATATTTTAAAAGAATGGATGACTATTTAGGAGTACTTACAGTCTCCAGGGAAAGAAAAACTAGTATTTACAGAATACAATTTCTATAATATTTACTCTTTATAGGTTATGAAGGAAGTTATATTACTAACAAAATGCCCAAAGTCCTCAGACAGCGAATGGAGTTTAAACCTAGCACTTTGCTATTATCTTAAATACTCTGTCAATTCAAATAAAAATTCCTTTATGTTCTGGTTAGAATCAGTTGCTGCCATTTCAGACTAACCTTCTAATAATTCTCCTTTCCTTACTCAAAGAAAATCTAGACAAAAATTGGTTAAGTTTAGTGAAAGTATTTCTAAATTAGACTCACTATATATATTATGGCTTAACTGTGAGGAACTGTGTGTCTATGTGTAAATGCATATACAGAGGTAGACAAATGTACATTCACAATCCAAACTGAAAGCAAGATAAAGCAAATAAGAAAAAATTGAAAAATTGAAAAAAGATAAAGATTTGTGTCACTTTCTGGAGTGGACTGATTAACTTAATCAATTTCCTTCACCACCTACCTCTTCCTCCTCCGAGTCCAAACCACACCACTGTGCCTAGCTGAACCAAGTGATATTCTCTATTGGTTAAAAATGAAACATGTGGCTCATCTGTGCACTCAATCAAGGCTCAGTTTTCTTGAGAGTGACCCAACATTTACTTCTGCATGAATCTGCCTAGCAGGCAGTTCCATATGTAGTTGCTAATACTGTGAATGTCTACTGCCAGACATCTGGTTTACACCTATCTTCTTTATTGTAGTTACTCCATCTAATTGCATTATTTTGGTAAACAGAAGAAAGTAATTTTAAATGACATCTATCTGAATCAGTCCCAAACTAATTAGTTTTTTTCCCTCCCCAAAAGATGTAAAAACGTATGTTTCTGTTATTCTGCCCTGATACTGCATATGTTTACTATGGAATCAAGTTGTTTAATCTTTTCCATTTTCTGCTTTTAACTGATACTGCTACTTGCAATCTGATACAGAACTAATCTTAAAACATTTATGCTTGAAATTGTTATGTTTTAACTGCTAATTTTCAAACCCGATATCCTTTGATGTGAAAGTATGAAGGTGTGGAAATGACCCCCATTGAGCCCAGCATTTGCACTGGGAGGACTTCAGACCAGGTAATGAAATCCATGAATAAATACCATTTCTGATAAAATTAACCTGTGGAATCAAATAACTACTCAAAATTTGTTCCCTTATCTGAAAGATTAAGAAGTTAGAGTAGATAACAACTCGATTCCCCAGAGTCAAGCATAGGACCCTGGCTTTTACGCCTTTTTTTGTGGGTGTTAAAAGAAAATGGCGCCAGAAAAAGGCAAAGAAAAGGAACAGTCAGAAAAGCTGGAGAAAAGCTGAACGAGATCACTGTCACAAGGCCAGAAAGAAAATAGTTGAGTAAAGAAAAAGGTTTTCAATAGTGCCAAGTGATAATGATAATAATCTTCACACATACAGTATTTTACAGCTTCCAAATATTTTTTCATACATTAAAATTTGTTACCAATGACAACTCTGTGATGGAAGCAGGACAGAGATTCATTTTCCTATTTTATGAATTAAAAAGTCAGGATTAAGGAAGATTAGGTCAAAGACATAAACATGAGTATAGGAAAGTCGAAACCATAAAATGTTTTTACTCCACAGTCATGACTTGTTACAAGCATATCTTCTGATGTGGATGGCCTGGGTTCAAATCTCAGACCACTAGGTGTTTACTGACTCTTTGACCACCCTGGGCCTCAGCATGCTCATCTGTAAAATACAGGTCCTGAACAAACTTAACAAAAAGACTTGACGATTAAAAAGTTGAATATACATGTAAAGCACAAAGACAACCACCTGGCATTCGATAAGTGTTAGTTAGCTGCCATTATTACAGTCAATAAGATGACCAGCAGACAGAAAATACAGCCACAACATCACTGCCTCAGTTTACCTTCCCTTTCTGGGGCTATGGAAGAGTTGATAAGACAAAGAAAATGTGTCAAGGGAATCAATGAGCAACAGCCATGTAGCCACGAAAGGAAGCAGGATAACAAGGTCTAAGGCCCCACTCCCTGCCACAAATGCTGGGAGTGGTGAACCCTGCCCTGGACAGTCTCCTCAAAGGATAGCCTATGAGTAGATAGCCAGAATGTTTTCATTTACAAGGAATTTACATCATTCTAATAAGGGCTTTGTTTCAAGACAGAGTTACAGAAAGTCATAACATGTGAATTTAATTCCAGTCTAAGAAATTGTACAAGTGTAAGCATGTAAGTTAATTACTTTCAATGTTGAAGACAGACTCATGTCTAGATGTTACTAACTCATGTAGTAACATCTGGTGGGCCTATTTGCTTTTTCAAATTAGGATAATTAGAACTGACAAAGTACCTTCATTCCAACTTCTCTTTCTCATCACCGCTTAGATTATTTGCCAGTTTATTTTTTGCTGTTGTTGTGGCAGGGATTTTTCTTTCACTTTACTCAACATCACTCAATTTGTTTTACACTAAACTATAGCAGTTGTAATCATTACCATGCCACTGTTCATAATATACATTTATATTATGTTGGAAAAAATCTTAATATGAAAGAAGTACACAGCATTTAAACAGTCAGTGTTCATCCTCATTATCCTTATATAGTATCTATGAAACTATACAAGTTGAAAGACAACTTTCTAAAAGAGTTTCAATAAAACATTCACTCTAGTGTTCCAAGCTCTTAGAACACGTCCTTAACATACAGTAGGCACTCAATAAATATCTGTGCCGTGAAAGAATGAATAAACCAGACAATCATCTATGTGCAATTTTATACAGCTATGTATCAGTTAGAACATAATTATTTTGCCTTTATTTTAGAAGGTTTTTATTGCCATTTTAATTTATGAAACTTTGTTACATTTATTCAAATGTATAATTATCTCCCTTGGATTGTGTGTCTCTTTCTTCCTGTGCATCCTAAAAAATCTTTCATTGCTAGGAAAAATGCCTGCACATATATAACTCTCATCTCATGTTTTAAGTATAGAACTATGCATTCTCTAATTTTATAATGATTTTCTGACCAATCCTTTATAACTGATACAATATTCAGAACAGTTGAGCACCCATTCAAGCCCTTAAAATATTCACTTAATTTCTCTGTGCCTAAACCTCTTCATCTACACGATATTAATAATCATACACTTATTTTCCTTAGTTCAGAGGGTTGTTCTGTAGATCAAATTATTTCTTAATAAAAAGCTAAATAAAATGATTAAATTAGAATGCACCCTAATGTGTTTCAGAATTTTCTTTTGTTTAGTGAAAATGATAAAATATTTCAAATACTTTTTAAAAATCTATATTAGGACAACATTTTTGCTTTAATGTACTGGAAGATTTATGTGGCAAAAATATGACATTGTGGTTGAGTAAAATAAAATAAAAATCAGAGAATCTACCTTTAAAATCCTATTTTTAAGGTCATCTGAATCTATAAGTACCAATTGCTAGGTTAGTAGGACAATTAATATTTTAACACATGGTCTAAATCAACCAATTCACGTAATAATATTCTATAACATCTTTCAGTTTTTCCATCTTTGTCCAGAAGTGAGGTGAGGTTTTCATAAGAATAGTTGTGAACATGTCTGAAATAGTTACATGAAGATTTTAATGTTTTTAAATATCAATCTGAGCCCTGTGGCAAATATTTAAAAAGAAAGCTTCAGTCAGGCTGTATTATACCTAAAGGATATTTATCACATAATGGTAATAAAATTTCACAAGCTCAGTATCAATCACATTGTGGGATTAAGCTTGAATACAAACTGAAACTCAGATCTTCCTATCTCCTAATTTCTCTTAAATATTTGTTCTTTGTATTGTCCTTGGATATGCTACTGTGGAAAATTTCCATAACCATTTTTTAATCTACAATGCATACTGGTTCCAAAAGGTCTAGCATATAGTATCCATTTAAAAATCATAAAAATGAATATAATTAAAAGCTAAGTTGAGACAGCAGTTTCCATTATATCCAAAGTATATCAGAGTCTCATTCAAAGAGTATAGATTCCACCAAGTATAAATGCACAAAGAGCTGTAAACGTTAGTTTTTCAGCAATAATTTCATTGAGATTATTTAAAGTTAGAGTTTACTCTGCCTGAGGCAACCTAACAACTGCAGTGTATAACAAACATTCTAATTTACAAAGCATTAATGAAGCAATTAGCAAAGAGATGAATGCAAATTGTAAGCTGTTATGGGGAAATGGGAAATTAAAAGAAGGAAAATTCAAGCCATTGAATACCTGATTATTTTCCCTACTCAGTACCTTTGAGGATAACCTGGCTTACCCATTAAAAAATGAGTGTCTGTCAAAATCGTTGTATGTAAGATGCTTTCTTGTTTTAAACATGTATACCAGATGGCAGAACTCGCTGCAGACCTTTACCTCCAGAGTACAGTCAATTCTTATACAAAAGACTTCAGCATTTGCAGATTATCTTTTATTCAAGGACCCCAAAGGATGTTTCAGGAAAAAATAAGGGGGGGGGGTGGAATTTATTCCTCCTTAGTGTCTTTCAGTCCCACGCAGTAGGTAAACAGTCACATTAACTATGTATGAGATTAGAAATTAGAGAATACATTAAAAGATATTCTCAAATCACAAAGAATCAATGCACTGATTTCCCTTGGCTCCCTACCTATTGTTCAAACCAGAAGTTTCACTGAAATTTTTGGTTGGGTTTATTCTCCCTGGCCTTTAATATTAGCTAGGAACAAAATTCATTTCATTCTACAATGAAATTAAGACCTACTGTACAAATATATAATGATTTAAAGTGACTAAATTAAGCAAGTTGATTCTATTACAATAATATTGTTTATTCAATGCTTCTTTTTTTAAATGATTAGAATAAAGATCAAACAAAACAAGCTATTTTGAATCCCAGTCTGCCAAGTATTGTGTAACTCTGGGAAAGTCCCTAATGTTTTACACTTAAATTTCCCTGTTTATAAAATGGGGAAATAATAGAACCTGTCTTCTATACTTGTTTTGAGATTTAAATTAGTGAAAACTAGTAGAGAATTTAGCAAAGTGTCCAATCCTTGTAAGCACTCAAAACATATTAATTATCATCACAAATTAAATAATCTAAAAATGTGTAAAGCAAAATAGCTCCTATTCCCTGACACACTGAAAACCTTAATTCTTTGAGGAAATCGGTTCTCATGTACCATTCTATGTCACTCTTTACACACGTACAAATATAAGCACACCTAATTTTCCTTTATTAACAAAAAATTGATACATTACATTCTAACTTGCCTTTTTACTTAGTGCAGCAGATAATTAATGCAGTCAATAATTTTTAAATAAGACACAATTTTTGAAGTACTTTTGTCACTTATTACAGTTTTCTTAAAGAACGCAAAAGACAAAGGAATGAAACATGTTCTTGGCTATTCTAGTAAAAAAAGAAAGATCCTTAAAAGCAAAGTCCAAACCACATTGTGAAGTATATAAAGGTAAATACAACATTTTAGGAGAACACAATCTGGAATAACTGTCTTGAGAAGTTTGAAGGAAACAGTTATTTAATTTGTCTTAACTTTTAAGAAAAACAAACAAACAAATGCTAAATGTCATGCAGAGAAAAAGACATTAAGTCAGCTAAGCATTCTGGAGATAATTTAACCCTAAACTGTCATTCATCATATAAGGAAAAGAGATTTGAGGAGGCAAACTTTCTGGTAGACCATTCAAATTATTAGGATTGATGCAAATCAACATTTTTACAACACTAAATTTGAATAAAAATAAAGAAATTCTTGGCTTCTGCATCTAGTAATGGTAGATTAATGGTAATGGTAATTTATTAACAGATCATAGGCATTACAGATAAAGTTATCAGATACAAGCTTTAAAATAGCTATGATTACTATTTTCATATAGTTTAAGAATGATATTGGAAATTTAGGCAGAGAACTGTAAAAAAATATTAACTAAAAAACTGAGTAAGAGGGAAGTACTTCTGAAAGGGTGAAGTGAGTGCCTCAAAAACAAAAACTCTTATCCACAGGACAAACAAATGCACTGACAAAAAACATCAAGGTTTTCTGAACTCTGGAAATTAACCAACGTTTTGGAACAATCCTAAGAATGTTTATTCAAGAAAAGTGGCTCAATCTTCTTAAGATCAGCAACCTTTGTGGTGTTTTTACTTGCCCATCACTTTCTTCCCTGTTCTTTGGTAGCCTTGAAAACCAACAGCCTTGCAACTACAGCAGCTGTGAAAATCAGCAAACACTCAACCACAGGAGGGGCACAATAGGTTTGGAGCTCTGCAAATGCCGCATTCTCAATTGTCACTATTTGACCCGACAGCTCCCTGAAAAGCCCCATTCTCAGGGCTTGTCTTTATTTGGCCTGATGTAGACTTCACTCTGGGTGAGTACCCCGATCCCTAGGGTATTTGTGAAAAACAAATGGGGGCAATTATTTAACACTGCAGCTGGGCTTCCCTGGTGGTGCAGTGGTTGAGAGTCCACCTGCCAATGCAGGGGACACGGGTTCGAGCCCTGGTCTGGGAGGATCCCACATGCCGCGGAGCGGCTGGGCCTGTGAGCCACAACTACTGAGCCTGCGCGTCTGGAGCTTGTGCTCCGCAACGAGAGAGGCCGCGACAGTGAGAGGCCCGCGCACCGTGATGAAGAGTGGCCCCCGGCTTCCCTGGTGGCGCAGTGGTTGAGAATCTGCCTGCTAATGCAGGGGACACGGGTTCGAGCCCTGGTCTGGGAAGATCCCACATGCCGCGGAGCAACTAGGCCCGTGAGCCACAACTACTGAGCCTGCGCGTCTGGAGCCTGTGCTCCGCAACAAGAGAGGCCGCGATAGTGAGAGGCCCGCGCACCGCGATGAAGAGTGGCCCCCGCTTGCCACAACTAGAGAAAGCCTTCGCACAGAAACGAAGACCCAACACAGCCAAAAATAAATAAATTAATTAATCAATTTAAAAAAAAAAAAAAAAAAGCTGTCTCTCAAATTTAAAAAAAAAAAAAAAAAAAAAGAGTGGCCCCCGCTCGCCGCAACTGGAGAAAGCCCTCACACAGAAGCGAAGACCCAACACAGCCAAAAATAAATAAATAAATTTATTAAAAAAAAAAAAAAAAAACACTGCAGCTGACTCACTTTGAGGACTGGGGAGTGTGGTATCAACTGAGGCTAAAAGGACTCTGGCCAAAAAATAAGGCTTTGAAAATCTAACATGTTCTTGGAAATCTAGAAGGCCATGAACATGTTCTGGGTACGTCCAGAACATACCTGAGAAGCCCTTAATCTCTCATCTCTGGTTGACCTTCAGGATCTATGCAAGCAGGAAGTGAATGCTATAACAGATTTATAAATTCCCTGATGAAGGGCTGAAGGAATGCTCAACACAAACATAGAACTTCTTGGTCAAGTATGGAGGACTTTGGCTCAAGGCACTTAAAATTTCTGCCTAATCATTAGTTGACCACTAAATTAATCTAGCAGAGACTTCAGTAGCTACATGTAAAAAAGGATACAAACTTGAAAAATTAGTCTAGGAACATCACTAAGCAAACAGCAGCAACCACTACAAACAGCAAAAACAAAAGACCATGGGGGAGCAAGACAAAGAAGGACAGGTATGTATGGCACACAGACAGGATAAAAAGTAGGCAAGAGAAATTGTTCCTGAGGAAGTCCTGATGTTGGATTTACTAGATAGCTGTTATTAGAATGTTAAAGAAATAAACCATGTCTAAAAAATTAAAGTATGAGAACAATGTCCCACCAAATAGAGACTATCAATAACAAAGAACTTAATTAAAACAGCCAAACAGAAATGAAGTTGAAAAGTACAGTAACTGGAAAAAAAATTCCTTAGCGGAGCTTAGTAGTAGATTTGAATGGCACAAAGACTCAATGAACTTGGATTGAAGATAGGTCAACTTATCCCGTCCGATGAATAGAAAAGAAAAAAAATGAAGATAGATGAAGAGAGCCTCAGAGAGATAATGGGAATCTCAGAAAGGGAATATGCATATATTTTTAAAAGCCCTCAAATCCCACAAATTTGGTGAAAAACATTAATCTACACACCCAAGAACTCAATGAATTCAAGTAGGATAAGCTCAAAGAGATCCATGCCTTGAAACATCATTGTCAAACTGTTGAAAGTCAAAGGCATATAACAAATCGTGAAGGTAGTGAAAAGCAACTCATCACATAAAAGGGATCCTCAAGAAAATTAAAAGCTGACTTCTCAACAAAAACCATGGAGGCTAGAAGGCAGTGTGATAACATACTCAAAGTGCTAAAAGAAAAAGACTGTCAACCAAGAATGCTATATCCTTCAAAATTATCCTTTAAAAGCAAAGGAGACATCTCCAGATAAACAAAAACTGAAAGAATTCTTCATCACTAACATATTTGCCCTATAAGAAACACTAAAGGGAATCCCTCAACCTAAAATGAAAGGACTAAGGAGTAACTGAAATCGACACAATAAATAAAGAGCATTGGTAAAAGAAACTCCATAAATAAATGTAAAAAGAAGTATAAGTGTATATTTGTAATTATTTTCTTCTATCTGATTTAAAAGACAACTGCATAAAGTAATAGTTATAAAACTGTTGATAGCTTATAATGAAAAACGATATAATTTGATGGCAAAACTAGCACAAAGGAGGGGGAAGGAATGAAGCTCTATTGGAGAAGAGTGTTAAATAGTTTAAAGATTACTGTGGTATTAATCTGAACTAGATTATTCTAAAATAAGATATTAATTACCCTGGGACAACCACTAAGATAATAACTAAAGAAATAGAGGAAACAACAAGAAAATTTAAAAGAAATACTATGAAATATCTATTTAACACAAAAAGGCAGTAATGGAGGAATACAGAAAAAATATAAGATGTAGAAAAACCAAATTGCAAAATGGCAGACATAAATCCTATGTACCAGTAATTAAATATAAATGAACTAAATACTCCAGTCAAAATCAGACTGTCTGAATGGTTAACAAGGGACTTCCCTGGTGGTCCAGTAGTTAAGAATCGCCTTCCAATACAGGGGACATGGGTTCAATCCCTGGTCAGGGAACTAAGATCACACTTGCTGTGGGGCAATTAAGCCTACGTGCCACAATTAGAGAGTCCACACAGCCAAAAATAAAAATAAATAAATATTTAAGAAAAAAGAAAGCAAACAAAAAGATCCAATTATATGCTGTCTAAAAGACATACTTCTGATTCAGAAATACAAATGGATTGAAAGTAGAAGGATGAAAAAGGCATTATGCAAAGAGAAAGCAAAGAAGAGCTGGAATGGCTACAGTATATTCAAACAAAGTGACTTCAAGACAAAAATTGTTACTAGAAGCAAAGTCAATCCATAAGGAAGACATAACAGAGACAACCATATGCACTTAACAAGAGTCTCAAAATACATGAACAAATGACAGCACTGAAAGGAGAAATAGACAATTCTATAAGAACAGTTGGAAATTTCAATACCTAGTTTTCAATATTGGATAGAACAACCAGGTAGGATATCAACAAGGAAATAGGTAGAACACCTGAACAACACAACAAACCAACTAGTGGTAACAGACATTTATACAATACTCCAACCACAACTAGCAGAATACATATAGAACCATGTTACACCATTTTTTAAAAAAGCCTCAATAAACTTTAAAGGATTTAAGTCACATAAAGTGTATGAACTGAATTTTGTCCTCTTAAATTCATAGGTTGAAGCCCTAACCCCCAATGCCTCAGAATGTGACTGTATTTGGAGCTAAGGCTTTTAAAGAGGTGCTTCAATTAAAATAAGGTCACTGGAGTGGACACTAATCCAATCTGACTGGTGTCTTTAAAGAAGAGATTAGGACAAAAAGAGAGATAGTAGGGGCATGCATATACAGAGGGATAACCATCTGCAAGCCAAAGAAAGAGGCCTCAGAGGAAACCAACCCTGCTGGCACCTTTATCTTGGGCATCCAGCCTCCAGAACTGTGAGAACATAAATTTCTGTTGTTTAAGCCACCCAATTTGTGGTATTTTATTATGACAACACTAGCAACTAATACACAAAGTAAGATCTGAGTACAATGGAATTAAATTAGAAATTAATATCAAAAAGAATACAAGAAATCCACAAATATGTGTAAATTAAACAATATATTCCTAAATAACCAATGAGTCAAAGAAGAAATCAAAAGGGAAATTAGAAAATACTTCGAAATGAATGAAAATGAAAACACAACATACCACTACTTATAGGATGCAGCCAAAGCAGTGCTTACAGGGAAACTTTTAGTTGTAAATGTCTATATTAAAAAAGAAATATCCCAAATAAATAATCTAACTTTTCCCCTTAGGAAACTAGAAAACATGAGAAAATTAAACTCAGTACAAGCGGAAGAAAGGAAATAATAATAATGATCAAAGTGGAAATAATTGAAGAATAGAGAACAGAGAAAAACAAAAACAAAAGTTAGTTCTCTGAAAAAGATTAACAAAATTTACCACAGCATCAAAAAGAATAAAAAAATGTAGGAATAAACTTAATCCCTCTTCTCTTCAGATACAATTCAGCCTACTTTATCAAAACTACTTAATTCCACTCAAGGAATCTGTTCAACTCAAGGCACACAGAATGACTTCTACTATAATATATAATAACCCAATATATATATATATATATATATATATATATATATATATATATATATATATATATATATATATAATCCACCCAATACTCTATGCCCCACTAGGATACTACTTTTTATATGGGCATCAGGCTTATAATTATGTACCACATTCTCACTTGTTTTGGGTATCTGGGGTAATTATTAGGAATTTCCAGATACTGAAAACTACCATCCCATCAGTGAGTCTTACCTCCTTCAAAATGATACCCAGAACTCTCCAAAATAAAATAAACACAAGTATTTTTAAAAATTCAGAAGAGACTATTCAATGTCTTTTAATGCATACTCTCCAAACTACAACTTTCATATGGAGATTAAAACTAGAGAAGATGGTTCGAAACTTATCTCTAACCTTAGCACAAAGTAATAAATTACCACTTCTGCTCTGAAAGCCTGAAAACCCAGTCTAAATACATTTATTAGAGTTGTCATTGACAATTGTATAGCACTTAATTTCCTTATAGCAAACCAAAGGGTAGTTTATGCTATAGTGAATACTTCCTGTTACACCTATATTAAATACTACAGGACAAATAGAACAGTCTGTTACTAAGTTAAATTTAAACAAAGCTACATTACTACTTAAAGCAGAACCAACTGAATTCTGGGACATAGTATCATTTCCTGGGTATCACAGTCTAGGTACTTGACTTCAAAACCTACTTAAAGGACTAGAAGTCATTTTGTTTCTGCTAATGCCCTATATGATAGTTGGCCAATATGTCCTGTCCAAAATCTTAAATACTTCTGTGCAGCCACCATAGTTTCGAATTATTCATCAATGCATTCTACAAACAAAAAAAAATTTTTAAAGATTAACCATAGTGTAATTACAGACTATGTTCAATATATACTCTTCTAAGAGCATTTTAACAGCAAACTGTCTAGACCAAGCCCTCTGCTTCCTCAGAGTCTCCTTTCAAATCACCTCCAACCAAAGCCCAAATCCTGTAATAGGTTCTTCTTACTAAAACACCCCACTGTCCCCTGTGGTGTGTATTCTCCATTCTTGCCACAAGGAATAAGCTTAATTTATTTAATTACAGGTAGGACCCTGGTGATCTCTGGCTGTAGGGCACTGATAAGTTCAATACACACATAGGTGCAGGGAGTATGGAGTTGGCTTAGCCTGGATTCCAACCCTGGGTTGCCACTTACTGGCAACTCGCCTTGGGCCAATTCATTACCACTCACAAAGCCTCAGTTTTCCCATATGCAAGATGGGAACATTCTAACTCAGAGGACCCAGTGTGAAGAACTAAGATGAGGCCAAATAAATAAATGCTGGCTGTTCAAAAAAAGGACAAGCAAAAAATTATCCCCAAAAGAAATGGATGGGTTTAAGTATAATTAGACAAAACTTAAGAGGATGAATTAACTGAAGGATAGGTCAGATGAAAATATCTAGAATGAAAGAGACAAAAAGATTTAAAAAAATAAAGAGAGGGTTAGAAACACAGGGGATTATAGTGATAAGGTGTAACTTATGTATAACTGGAGCCCCAGAATGAGAGGAAAGAGAGGGGAGAGAGAGGGTATAAAGAAAAACTTTATGATATAATGGCTTAGAACTTTTCAAAATGTATTATAGCCATCAAGACATAGATTTATGTACACTCCCCCCAAATAAAATAAATCTATGCTGGTGAACATATTAAATTATTAAATGCCAAAAGAGACCTTAAAAGTAACCAGGAAGACTACACATTACATTTAAATGAGAAGCAACCAATCTAACAAGTAAGTTCTCAAACAGAATAGAAACCAAAAGGCAGTAAAGTACTTAAAATGTTGAAAAAGTAACTCATAAACTTGGAAATGCAGAAGAACATATAATGATAAACAGGTGGGTAAATATACTTGAGTGTTGGCTGTATACAGCAAGAATAGGAATGTTTTGTTTGAATGTAAAATCTGTATAGAATTAAATTCACAATGGCTTTTATTATGTTGGGAAGGGGTAAATGGAGTTCTTAGGCACTTGCTTTGCACAAAAATTTTAATAATGACAATATTTGATTTGCTAAGTCAGGAGTGCTTATTTTCATATGAAGAGAATCCGCTAAATAAATAGTAAAAATACATAACTGCTAAGTGGATAGATGGAGGAAACACCAGTAAGATAAGCAAAAATAATATAGAATAAGTACGACGTATATAAAGCACTTAGATAAGTAGAAAGATGGCTGATTAAAACCAAAACAAATCATTACTTACATTAAATGTAAGAGCACTAAATGCTCCACTCAATAGAAAAAGATTGTTAGGCTGTATTAAAAAGCAAAACAAGAACAATTCTTGGTCATTACAAGAAAATTGCAGAGATGAAGAAGCCTCTTTCATAGTGGTAAAAGGGTCAGTGCACAACAAACACCTAGTAATTCTCAACTTGTGTTCCCCAAATGTTATATCCACAATATTTACAAAACAAATATTGAGAGAAATACAAGGAGAAATGAACAAATCCACAATTACAGAAGATTTTTAACACACATCTCTCAGGCACTGATAAAACTAGAAGACAGAAAGTAATAACTATACAGAAGATTAAATTATACTTGTAGCAATCTTGGTCTAGTTGAAAATGTATATATAAACACATACACATATATACATATATGTAACAAACATACAGCAACTGAAAAATAAATGTACCTTATTTTCAAGGCATATAGAACGTTTATAGATATTCACCACATGTTAACAAGACTCAATGAATTTCAATATATTGAAATCATACAGAATCTGATCCCTGATCACACAGGAGTAAAAGCAGACATCGATAACAAAAAGAATATTTTGTTTTAGCATATATTTGGAAATTAAGAAATATACTTGTAAATAAACCACTGATCAAAACAGAAACTGTAAAAGAAAAAATTTAAATACACATTTTCAATATATAAATGAAAAATATATGTATATATATTTTTAAATGCTTAAAAGGAAATACATACCTTTTACATGAATATAAAAGAAAAGAAAAACTATCTGAAAATCAGTGAGCCTCAATACTGCATGCAAAACTTAAATGCAAAATTTAAACTGAACCTAAAAGTTGACAGAAGAAAATAATGTTGAGACCAGGAGAAAACAAACAAACAAAAAACGTATGAAAAGATTAACAAAGCCAAAAGTTAGTTCTTTGAAAAACTTAATAAAATTGATTAACACAGGCTAGACTTATCAAGGAAATACAGTATAAATAGTGTCAGACATGAAAACCAGTTACCATTACAGACTGTATTAACATCAAAATGATTTCAAAAGGTATGACAACTTTATTTCAATACATTTCTAAAAACATACACAAAAATAAAGGACCAAGGATACCCAAGGAAACTATCAAACAAATGGTATCTGTTGCCTGTCACCAGAAGTCTGAATACTTCTTCCTACTGCCATCTTGGGATTGGAGTCGACAAGGAACACACAGTGGATAGAACAAGCACTGGATGGAATGCCTTACTCACCAGAGATGAGACTGAGAAAGATTATCCTCAATAGAGGATACCGGTCCCCTCCAAGGCCAGCAAGTCCCTCCTAGAAGCCAATGCAAGGCCACTGGCCTACACACACCCCTCTTGGTGCTGCAGAATCAAGGTCCCTGTCCCCTCCTTGCAAGGAACAGACACAATAGTGGGGTTGACCAGGTGCCATATGACACACATGCATAAGCAGATCAAAGGAGTACACATAGAGTCAGAAACAGGAAAAGATATTGCCACACAAAACAATAAGCCCAGTACAAATAATGAGGGCTCCTTACCTCCTGGATAAGCCCAAAGCCTATTCTTAAGTGGCCAAGAAGGGTTGAAAGACTGCATGCCCAAGATGAGACTATCAAAAAACAATACTGATGCAAAGATAGACAAATGGACCAAAGCAAAAATGGATATGAGAAACAAATCCATACATATAGATACTAGATTTATGACAAAGATGGAACCTCAGAGCAGCAGGTAAAGGGCAGTCTTCAATAACTGGTGGTGAGCCAACTGTATATACACATGGAGAAAACATGAAACTCTACATCATTCACAGAAAAATCTTTTCCATTTGGATTATAAATCTCAATGTGGAAAGCAAAGCCATTAATCTTCATGGTTTCAGAACTGGGAAAACTTAAAAGGGGTGGGGGGGTGTCAGTTTCTTTACTGACCATAAAGAAACAAATCGATCATTTGGACTAGAATGACATTAAAGAAGTCTGTTCATCAAAAGACACTGTTAACAACTAAAAAGTTAAGAAGAGTAAGAAAGATATTTGGATATGTACAACATGAAGAACCAATAAAGTGTTCAATGAGGGAAAGACCCAAAAGGTAGAACAGACTAAATATTTGAAAGCCCCTTCATTAAATAGGACGTATTAATACCAACAGCCTATATGCCTAGGTTTTCTACTTATCGGTAAGTAGGAACATGAAAGTTAAAACCACAATGAAATACAACTACAAGCCCATCAACAAGGTGGCTCAGTTTGAATCACTGAAATGTCAAGATTTTAAATAAATCCACAAAAACAGTATCCATTTGCTTAAAGTGTATAGAATCACTAATTTACTTGTTGTCAATGTAAGAACACATGGTGCACTGTGATAGTGACCACACACCTTAACATCAGGGAAATTAAAACAGGATTGTAGGGGAGGGAAGCAGTGGTGCACTAGATGTGCAAGTCTTTTCCCTTCTTTGCTGTTTTGACTGAATGTCTGTATCCCACTTTCCCCCCAGATTCATATGTTGAAGCCTCAACCCGCAATGTGATGGTATTAGGTGGTGGGGCCTTTGGGACATAAATAGGTCTTGATCAGTTCACGAGGGCAGGACCCTCATGATGGAATTACTGCCCTTATAAGAAGAAGAGAGACCAAAGTGCTCTCTCTGTGAGGACAGAGCAAGAAGGTAGCTAGCTGTCCACAAACCAGGAAGCAAGCCCTCACCAGGCAGAGAATCTGCCAACACCTTGATCTTGGACCTCCAAGTCTCTGAAATCATACAAATAAAGATAAGTTGTTTAAGCCACCCAGTCAATAGTATTTTCTTAAAGCAGCCCAAGCTGGCTAAGATACTTTCAGTGAAATCATGTTGGTAAGGTGAAATTGGACACACTGGGAGTGTTTACAATATGGAAGTTGACAAACAGTACCCATCAGTGCTCCTGGTTGTTAAATACTTACCAGGGTACCACTTCAGGATCGTAACCCTGTCCTCCATAGCCTTACAGAAATAGGAAAGCTGATTCAATTTGAGGTTGGAAGCTCTCACATCTAGTATGTGAGCCAAACTTTGCCATTAAATGGAGAGGCCTTCAGAGTACTGAGTATTTAATGAGCACTGGAAATTCCCCTCCCCTAGCATAATAGGTCAATCTGGTACAAATTTAAATTTTGATGTGGCATGTTTGATACACCAAAATCATCTACTTCAAAATTTCTAGTTTTTTAAAATTACGAGACAAGTTAAATAATTTCATTGTTCACTTCCAAAAATATAATCTTCCAAATCAGACAAATGTGAATTGCCATGAAAGAGACAAAATTCTTGTTAAGCATTCATGATGCTGAATTACACGTTTTCGTCTTGTTCAAAGTTGTTCCTCAGATAAACTGGATTATAGCTGATTTGGGGGAAAAAAATGGCTGATGAACAGATTTTGTTATTTCCCTTGTTTCTAATTATACAGCAAATAAAGCATACACCTTTTAATAGTAGCATGACAGAAATATACATTTATTTTATTGAAGAAACGGGAATGACTGGATCACTCATTTTCTGCCTATTCACCCCACTGGAATGGTTTCAGTTTATTTTGCTCTATTAACTGCATTATTTTCTTAGATTATATTTTTTCCTCTTACATGTAAAGTAATAAATACTACTTATAAGTACTGTTAATGTAGAATTATTAACCTACCTTTTATGTTTGCTTTTAGTTAGAACAAGACCAAATTTTTTGTTTAATCTAATTATCTTGTAGAATTCAAAAGCTAATTGATAGAAAAACAGTAATTCCAGGTCCTGTGTTTGTAACTCAACTACTTAACACATGCTATGGGGGAAAAAAAAATCAAACTTAATACGTGGTTTGTCTTGGTTAGATAGGTATTCTCAATTTCAAAATTTTCTTTTTCTCCCAACTTTGTGAGTAATAGGCTATTTATACACTTAAAAGGACACAAGAAGCAAATGAAACGAGTTTTCTGAGACATTTTAGGAAATGATCATTTTCATAACACTAAAACATAGTAAGATGTGCTTCCAGTTTTCTGTTTGAAAGCTACCTAAAATGTCTTATGTAAAAATACTGAGTATAAATAATATTCAGTTTGTCACATTGATATGAGAGCTATTTTTTAAAGGTTTGCTTTCCTTTTTGATTTACAGTTGGCTCTTAGGATAAAAAGCACCAGGTATACACAATCACAGGAAACAACCACCACTAAAACAGACACATTTATAGGTCATGCAGCATCCTAATAAAATTATTCTGTCCTGTGGCAAAATTAAGTTTTCTCTTTTTAAAACCCCAATCAAGGGCTTCCCTGGTGGTGCAATGGTTAAGAATCCGCCTGCCAATGCAGGGGACATGGGTTTGAGCCCTGGTCTGGGAAGATCCCACATGCCACAGAGCAACTAAGCCTGTGAGCCACAACTACTGAGCCTGCGCTCTAGAGCCCACATGCCACAACTACTGAAGCCCACGCGCCTAGAGCCTGTAGTCCGCAACAAGAGAAGCCACCACAAGGAAAAGCCCACATACTGCAAGGAAGAGTAGCCCCTGCTCCCCGCAACTAGAGAAAGCCCGCCCACAGCAACGAAAACCCAATGCAGCCAAAAATAGAATTAAAAAAAACCAAAAAAACACCAATCAACTACGTATAACCCAGGGTCTTTTATGATACCCACTTAAAACTAAAGGTCTACAAGTACAGTGCTATTTCTACATCGACAATGCCATACCACTCACTCCGTATGGCCATATGAAGTTGTAACACAAATGTTTAGTCTTTATCTTTCAGACACTGAAAAATAACTATCACAGACATACATTTAATTTTCTCCTTTAATTGTGACATCTCAAAATTTTCAACTGAGTTGTTTTGTGCTGGAAGAACATCTACTTAGTGAACGGTTTTAAGAAAAAAGAAAATATCAAGAGGGAATTTAAATTTCTTAAAATTTTACTTTATCCAAGGAAATTCCTAACAAAAAGAATTTCATGGAAGCAGTCTACTATATTGTAATGACAACAGCATAATAATTGGACTATGGCTTGCAATTCATTCAAGATTCAGTCACAGTTTAATACAAATACATTATAATATTAATGAGATTAAATTGTTTTTCTATTTTGATATTCTCAAACTCTCAAAAACATATAAACCACCATATCACTAACACTGTTTCAAAAGAAAATTGTGGTTTGCATGGGACAATACAAGTGCCTGAGAGAGAAATGGTCAACATAACTCTTCAGTGAAAAAGGAAAATGGATCTTAGCAAAAGGTAATATACCATGTAGCCAATGAAGATAAGTTTTAGGGTCCCTCATTTCCATCACCCTTTTAAGATCCTGATTATAATATTCGTGATCTTGCATATACTCTTTCTTAAAGATGGTCTTGAAATTGTTTTACCCTCAGGCCCTATGACATCTAGGACCACACCATTTTAAGCTAATTCATTAGGTAATTTTCAGAAAACATAAAACAATCAGACATCTATATTTAACTACAGACTGACATATTTTTCAAATTCCTTTCATAACAATGAAAAAGAAAACCTTCAATATCAGTCATTTGCAACATTTTCATCACCAAGAAGCACTTGGATTATATTTTCCTTCATGACTTTGCTGTTCAGTAGATTTTATATAACAAATGGATTTTACAGAAAAAAATGAGATTAGGGTTAAAATAACTGATTCAAATCATTTTCCTGCTTTACATACCCTATGTAATTTGTGGCAAGTTGTATCTCCTCACTTTTTTTTCTATTTTTAATGTAAGTCTACATGATCATGCTAACATATATATTAACATATAAAGGCAATTTTTATCATAAAAATAAGATCATATTATACCCATTTATCACAAATGTATTTTTTTACTTAAAAAGATGTCAGGCACAACCCTCCGGGCTGAAAAATCATTCACTTTTTGTACAAATGAATACCAAGAATTTACTACAAATTATTTGGCCATTCTCCCATGATGAAAAAGATGAATAATGCTGCCATAAACATCTCTATATAGACAAATAAAGAGACAGAGAAAGATTTATGTACAGCACAGAAAACACAACTATTGTGATCTTCCATCATAAATATGTGTCCCCTGATGATCCTAATTGTTGTTTTAGTTGTCACATCTCTGTAAGTGTTCAATATTTTGTGTCCATCTATTCTATTGTTTTAACAACTCATGTTTGAGGTCTTGGTCCATTTAATTCATGCTCATATGGGGTTATATTTCTAGGTTTGGGTTTCTGGTTATTCACAGCTGTTTAGAGAGTCAGTTTATTGCCTTATGGTGTTTGAGTTTTGCTATCTTATGTTTGCATCACTGCCATGTTATTCCTTCTGACCTTGGCCCTGATTGTGCAGATCTTTCAACACCTTTCATCTTCACTAATAGAGTGTGAATGGTCGACTGATTTCCTTTTTACTACATCTAAAGCAAGAATGCTTCCCCACTAGTATGTGGTTTCAGATTGGAGAACTTTATTTTTCTGTGGTTTGAGAGAATGAGTAGTGAGAGGCTGAAGACAGAGGAAAATGACAAGTGCAGTGCAAATCTTTGTAAGATATCTGAACTCAGTCCTCTAGAAGTTTTTATGAATGTCCTGTACTAGGACATACCTGAGGTGGTTACCCATTCTCATGGGAAAAACCTCCATGACTCAGATGGTTACCCTCAAACTCAGGGTGTGGCCCTGAAGCATGCTCAGTTTTTGACTTCACAGAGTCCATTTGTTTTCAAATCTCGCAGTCTAGGGGGAAGTGGGAGAGGAGAGAGGAGGGGATTTCAAGACTGAGACTATTTCATTATTATAAGATAATTTCCAACCCTGTTTCTCATCCTTCTCCTGTCCTATATGTATGTTAATTGTGCTTTTTAGTTGCAAGAATGAAAATCTATGCCAGCCAAAAAAGACAATATAGTAAAAGGATAATAGTATCTTTCATAAGATCCAAGATGTAGCTGAACAAAATCATGCTTCAGAGAAAATAAAAAAACAAGATTAGCTCTGCAGAAGTTTGTAGATCTTCAGTGCTGCCACTGTCACTGACAGCTGGTCTAAGTCTTATCCCTAAGCCTCTTGTTCCCAAATTTCAAATTCCCAAGAAACCCTTACAACTGACCAAGATTCTGTTTGGCACCCAGGCTTGAACTAATCATTGTGGCTAAGGAATTGGGTCACACAATCCTGGCAAAGCTACTATCCAGGACTGTTACACAATTTTGTGCCCCACTGCAATATGAAAATGTGGGTTCCCCTGTTCAAAAACTAAGAAGTTTTAAAAGAGCTACAGAAGGGTATTAAAATAGGGGTGGAGTCCTGTGTAACTGTACAGGTCACAACATCCATAAAGCCATGCCCAGAAATCATGGTATCTGCGTAGGTGTGTTAGGGGTGGGGTAGTAGCTGCCAGAAGAAGCTACTAAACAGCAGAGAAAAGGGAAAGGGGAAAAAATCCAGTACACTGTACATGTCATGCCGTTACTCTGAAAGGAGGCCGGGGGTCTGTAACCTTTTTGTAGCCTATATTGTTTCTGATGTCCAGGGTCTACAGCATCCTCAAAAATGTTGTTAGGTTTAGACTTCTCCTTCCATACCATTCTTTCCAATGCATTATTATATTTTAGAACCTAGTACAGTGCTTTTTATTTATTTTCAAAAACTTATCTCCAAATAGTTACAGGCTAACATATACATAAAAGAAATTATTTGAAAAATGAAAAACTTTTTCATTAATCCAGTTTTTATTATTAAGACTCAAAACACATTCCAACAATATAATCATAATAAACACAGGATAAGAGAAGAATTTGAGAAAAGTTATTAATATCTATTGAAAATGTATATATGGGTGATTAATGTAGAAAATCATGATAACTCTTGCAACTTTTCTTTTTGTTCGGAAATTGTAACTTCAAAAGATAAGAGAGACCTTCAAGATGGCAGAGGAGTAAGACGTGGAGATCACCTTCCTCGCCACAAATACATCAGAAATACATCTACATGTGGAACAACTCCAACAGAACACCTACTGAATGCTGGCAGAAGACCTCAGACCTCCCAAAAGGCAAGAAACTCCCCATGTACCTGGGTAGGGCAAAGAAAAAAGAAAAAACAGAGACAAAAGAATAGGGATGGGACCTGCACCTCGGGGAGGGAGCTGTGAAGGAGGAAGTTTCCACACACTACGAAGCCCCTTCACTGGTGGAGACGGGGTGGGCGGGGGGGGGGAAGCTTCGGAGCCAAGGAGGAGAGCACAGCAACAGGGGTGCAGAGAGCAAAGCGGAGAGATTCCCGCAAAGAGGACTGGTGCCGACCAGCACTCACCAGCCGGAGAGGCTTGTCTGCTCACCCGCCGGGACAGGCAGGGGCTGGGAGCTGAGGCTCGGGCTTCAGAGGTCAGATGCCAGGGAGAGGACTGGGGTTGGCTGCATGAACACAGCCTGAAGGGGGTAGTGCACCACAGCTAGCTGGGAGGGAGTCCAGGAAAAAGTCTGGACCTGCCTAAGAGGCAAGAGACCATTGTTTCGGGGTGTGCGAGGACAGGGGATTCAGAGCACCGCCTAAACAAGCTCCAGAGATGGGCGCGAGCTGTGGCTATCAGCGCGGACACCAGAGACGGGCATGAAACACTAAGCCTGCTGCTGCAGCCACAAAAAAGCCTGTGTGAGAGCACAGGACACTATCCACACCTCCCCTCCTGGAAGCCTGTGCAGCCCACCACTGCCAGGGTCCTGTGATCGAGGGACAACTTCCCTGGGAGAACACACGGCACACCTCAGGCTGGTGCAACATCACCCCGGCCTCTGCTGCCGCAGGCTCGCCCCGTATTCCATACCCCTCCCTCCCCATGGCCTGAGTGAGCCAGAGCTCCCTAATCAGCTGCTCCTTTAACCCCGTCCTCGCTAAGCAAAGAAGAGACGCCCTCAGGCGACCTACACACAGAGGCAGGATCAAATCCAAAGCTGAACCCCAGGAGCTGTGCGAACAAAGAAGAGAAAGGGAAAGTTCTCCCAGCAGCCTCAGAAGCAGCGGATTGTATCTCCACAATCAACTTGTTGTACCCTGTATCTCTGGAATACCTGAATAGACAACGAATCATCATAAAACTGAGGCGGTGGACTTTGTGAGCAACAGTAGACCTGGGGTTTGCTTTCTGCATCTAATTTGTTTCTGGTTTTATGTTTTTCTTAGCTTAGTATTTACAGTTTATTATCATTGGTAGATTTGTTTATTGATTTGGCTGCTCTCTTCCTTTTTTTCTCATATACAGAAATATTTTTTTTTCCTTTTTCTCTTTTTGTGAGTGTGAATGTGTACACTTCTTTTTGTGATTTTGTCTGTATAGCTTTGTTTTTACCATTTGTCTCAGGGTTCTGTCTTACCATTTGTTTTTTTTTAATATAGTTTTTAGTGCTTGTTATCATTAGTGGATTTGTCTTTTGGTTTGGTTGCTCTCTTCTTTCTTTTTTTATTATTTTTAAATTTCTTTTTAATTTTTAATAATTTTTTAATTTTTCATTTCAATAACTTTATTTTTTCTTTCTTTCTTTCTTTTTTTCTCCCTTTTCTTCGGAGCCGTGGGGCTGACAGGGTCTTGGTGCTCTGGCCAGGTGTCAGGCCTGAGCCTCTGAGGTGGGAGAGCCAAGTTAAGGACACCTGTCCACCAGAGACCTTCAGGATCCACTTAATATCAAATGGCGAAAGCTTTCCCAGAGATCTCCATCTCAATGCTAACACCTAGTTCCACTCAACGACCAGCAACCTACAGTGCTGGACACCCTATGCCAAACAACTAACAAGACAGGAACTCAACCCCACCCATTAGCAGAGAGGCTGCCAAAAACCATAAGGCCACAGACACCCCAAAACACGCCACTGGACACAGTCCTGCCCACCAGAAAGAAAAGATCCAGCCTCATTCACCAGAACACAGGCACCAGTCCTCTCCACCAGGAAGCCTACACAACTCACTGAACCAACCTTACCCACTGGGTGCAGACACCAAAAACAACAGGAACTATGAACCTGCAGCCTGCGAAAAGGAGACCCCAAACACAGTAAGTTAAGCAAAATGAGAAGACAGAGAAAAACACAGCAGATGAAGGAGCAAGGAAAAAACCCACCAGACCAAACAAATGAAGAGGAAATAGGCAGTCTACCCGAAAAAGAATTCATGGTAATGACAGTAAAGATGATCCAAAATATCAGAAAGAGAATGGAGAAAATACAAGAAACATTTAACAAGGACCTAGAAAAACTAAAGAGCAAACAAACAATGATGAAAAACACAATAAATGAAATTAAAAATTCTCTAGAAGGAATCAATAGCAGAATAACTGAGGCAGAAAAACGGATAAGTGACCTGGAAGATAAAATAGTGGAAATAACTACCACAGAGCAGAATAAACACAAAAGAATGAAAAGAATTGAGGACAGTCTCAGAGACCTCTGGGACATTAAATGCACCAACATTCGAATTATAGGGGTCCCAGAAGAAGAAGAGAAAAAGAAAGGGACTGAGAAAATATTTGAAGAGATTATAGTTGAAAACTTCCCTGATATGAGAAAGGAAATCAAGTCCAGGAAGTACAGAGTCCCATACAGGATAAATCCAAGGAGAAACATGCCAAGACACATATTAATCAAACTATCAAAAATTAAATACAAAGAAAAAATATTAAAAGCAGCAAGGGAAAAACAACAAATAACATACAAGGGAATCCCCATAAGATTAACAGCTGATCTTTCAGCAGAAACTCTGCAAGCCAGAGGCAAGTGGCAAGACATATTTAAAGTGATGAAAGGGAAAAAACTACAACCAAGATTACGCTACCCAGCAAGGATCTCATTCACATTCGACGGACAAATTAAAACCTTTACAGACAAGCAAAAGGTAAGAGAATTCAGCACCACCAAACCAGCTATACAACAAATGCTAAAGGAACTTCTCTAGGCAGGAAACACAAGAGAAGGAAAATAAAAAACCCCAAAACAATTAAGAAAATGATAATAGTAACATACATATCGATAACTACCTTAAATGTAAATGGATTAAATGCTCCAACCAAAAGACAGAGACTGGCTGAATGGATACAAAAACAAGACCTGTATATACGCTGTCTACAAGAGTCCCACTTCAGACCTAGGGACACATACAGACTGAAAGTGAGGGGATGGAAAAAGATATTCCATGCAAATGGAAATCAAATGAAAGCTGCAGTAGCAATTCTCATATCAGACAAAATAGACTTTAAAAGAGTATTCCAAGAGACAAAGAAGGACACTACATAATGATCAAGGGATCAATCTAAGAAGAAGATATAACAATTGTAGATATTTACGCACCCAACATGGGAGCACCTCAATATATAAGGCAAATGCTAACAGCCATAAAAGGGGCAATTGACAGTAACACAATCATAGTAGGGGACTTTAACACCCCACTTTCACCAATGGACACATCATCCAAAATGAAAATAAATAAAGAAACACAAGCTTTGAATGATACATTAAACAAGATGGACTTAATTGATATTTATAGAACATTCCATCCAAAAACAACAGAATACACTTTCCTCTCAAGTACTCATGGAACATTCTCCAGGATAGATCATATCTTGGGTCACAAATCAAGCCTTGGTAAATTTAAGAAAATTGAAATCGTATCAAGTATCTTTTCCGACCACAACGCTACTGCGACTAGATATCAATTAGAGGAAAAAATTTGTAAAAAATACAAATACATGGAGGCCAAACAATACACTGCTAAATAACCAAGAGATCACTGAAGAAATCAAAGAGGAAATCAAAAAATACCTAGAAATGAATCACAATGAAAACACAACGAGCCAAAACCTGGGATGCAGCAAAAGCAGTTCTAAGAGGGAAGTTTATAGCAATACAAGCCTACCTCAAGAAACAAGAAACATCTCAAATAAACAACCTAACCTTAAACCTAAAGCAATTAGAGAAAGAAAAACAAAAATAACCCAAAGTTAGCAGAAGGAAAGAAATCATAAAGATCAGATCAGAAATAAATGAAAAGAAATGAAGGAAATAAAAGCAAAGATCAATTAAACTAAATTAAAAGCTGGTTCTTTGACAAGATAAACAAAACTAATGAGCCATTAGCCAGACTCATCCAGAGAAAAAGGGAGAAGACTCCAATCAATAGAATTAGAAATGAAAAAGGAGAAGTAACAACTGACACTGCAGAAATACAAACGATCATGAGAGATTACTACAAGCAACTCTATGCCAATAAAATGGACAACCTGGAAGAAATGGACAAATTCTTAAAAAGCACAACCTTCCGAGACTGAACCAGGAAGCAATAGAATATATAAACAGACCAATCACAAGCACTGAAATTAAAATTGTGATTAAAAATCTTCCAACAAACAAAAGCTCAGGACGAGATGGCTTCACAAGCGAATTCTATCAAACATTTAGAGAAGAACTAACACCTATCCTTCCCAAACTCTTCCTAAATATAGCAGAGGGAGGAACACTCCCAAACTCATTCTACAAGGCCACCATCACCCTGATTCCAAAATCAGACAAAGATGTCACAAAGAAAGAAAACTACAGGCCAGTATCACTGATGAACATAAATGCAAAAATCCTCAACAAAATGCTAGCAAACAGAATCCAACAGCACATGAAAAGTATCATACACCATGATCAAGAGGGGTTTATCCCAGGAATGCAAGGATTCTTCAATATACGCAAATCAATCAATGTGATAAGCCATATTAACAAATCGAAGGAGAAAAACCATATGATCATCTCAATAGATGCAGAAAAAGCTTTCGACAAAATTCAACACCCATTTACGATAAAAACCCTCCAGAAAGTAGGCATAGAGGGAACTTACCTCAACATAATTCAGGCCATATATGACAAACCCACAGCCAACATCGTTCTCAATGGTGAAAAACTGAAACCATTTCCTCTGAGTTCAGGAACAATACAAGGTTGCCCACCCTCACCATTATTATTCAACATAGTTTTGGAAGTTTTAGCCGCCACAATCAGAGAAGAAAAAAAAGGATCCAAATCGGAAAAGAAGAAGTAAAGCTGTCACTGTTTGCAGATGACATGATACTATACATAGAGAATCCTAAAGATGCTACCAGAAAACTAACTAGAGCTAATCAATGAATTTGGTAAAGTAGCAGGATACAAAATTAATGCACAGAAATCTCTTGCATTCCTACACAATAATGATGAAAAATCTGAGAGAGAAATTAAGGAAACACTCCCATTTACCATTGCAATAAAAAGAATAAAATACCTAGGAATAAACCTACCTAAGGAGACAAAAGACCTGTATGCATAAAATTATAAGACATTGATGAAAGAAATGAAAGATGATACAAATAGATGGAAAGATATACCATGTTCTTGGATTGGAAGAATCAACATTGTGATAATGATTCTACTACCCAAAGCAATCTACAGATTCAGTGCAATCCCTATCAAACTACCAATGGCATTTTTCACAGAGCTAGAACAAAAAATTTCACAATTTGTATGGAAACACAGAAGACCCCGAATATCAAAGCAATCTTGAGAAAGAAAAACAGAGCTAGAGGAATCAGGCTCCTGGACTTCAGGCTATACTACAAAGCTACAGTAATCAAGACAGTATGGTACTGGCACAAAAACAGAAATATAGATCAATGGAACAGGATAGAAAGCCCAGAGATAAACCCACGCACATATAGTCACCTTATCTTTGATAAAGGAGGCAAGAATATACAGTGGAGAAAAGACAGCCTCTTCAATAAGTGGTGCTGGGAAAACTGGACAGCTACATGTAAAAGAATGAAATTAGAACACTCCCTAACACCATACACAAAAATTAACTCAAAACGGATTAAAGACCTAAATGTAAGGCCAGACACTCTAAAACTCTTAGAGGAAAACACAGGCAGAACACTCTATGACATAAAACACAGCAAGATCCTTTTTGACCCTCCTCCTAGAGAAATGGAAATAAAAACAAAAATAAACAAATGGGACCTAATGAAATTTAAAAGCTTATGCACAGCAAAGCAAACCATAAACAGTACGAAAAGACAGCCCTCAAAATGGGAGAAAATATTTGCAAATGAAGCAACTGACAAAGGATTAATATGCAAAATTTATAAGCAGCTCATGCAGCTCAATATCAAAAAAACAAACAACCCAATCCAAAAATGGGCAGAAGACCTAAATAGACATTTCTCCAAAGAAGATATACAGATTGCCAACAAACACATGAAAGGATGCTCAACATCACTAATCATTAGAGAAATGCAAATCAAAAATATAATGGGGTGTCACCTCACACTGGTCAGAATGGCCATCATCAAAAAATCTACAGACAATAAATGCTGGAGAGGGTGTGGAGAAAAGGGAACCCTCCTGCACTGTTGGTGCGAATGTAAATTGATACAGCCACTATGGAGAACAGGATGGAGGTTCCTTAAAAAACTAAAAATAGAACTACCATACAACCCAGAAATCCCACTACTGAGCATATACCTGGAGAAAACCAGAATTCAAAAAGAGACATGTACCACAATGTTCACTGCAGCTCTATTGACAATAGCCAGGACATGGAAGCAACCTAAGTGTCCATCGACAGATGAATGGATAAAGAAGATGTGGCACATATATACAATGGAATATTACTCAGCCATAAAAAGAAACGAAATTGAGTTATTTGTAGTGAGGTGGATGGACCTAGAGACTGTCATACAGAGTGAAGTAAGTCAGAAAGAGAAAAACAAATACTTTATGCTAATACATATATATGGAATCTAAAAAAAAAAAGAAGAAAAAATGGTTCTGAAGAACCTAGGGGCAGGACAGGAATAAAGACGCAGACACAGAGAATGGACTTGAGGACACAGGGAGGGTAAGGGTAAGCTGGGACAAAGTGAGAGAGTGGCATGGATATATATACACTACCAGACGTAAAATAGATAGCTAGTGGGAAGCAGCCACATAGCACAGGGAGATCAGTTCGGTGCTCTGTGACCACCTAGAGGGGTGGGATAGGGAGGGTGGGAGGCAGACGCAAGAGGGAGGAGATATGGGTATATATGTATATGTATAGCTGATTCACTGTGCTATAAAGCAGAAACTAACACACCATTGTAAAGCAATTATACCCTAACAAAGGTGTTAAAAAAAATTTCATCAGTAGCTCGTTTCAACAATTTAGCCTGTATTTTAACTAAATATACATCTTTAAATAAAAGTCGTTGAGTGAATTCCAAATTTTGTACATTACTGGGTTGTACTTGTCAATAATCTTAAAATATTACATGCTATAATGTGATTGGAACACAATTTGTGTCTTCTGTGACTCAACACTCAAGTTCAACAATGCCCTAAATGGTTTATACCCTGTTCAACAAGCCCGTCACTGACCACATGTTTAGATGTTATGACAATGTCAAATTGCCATAAAAATTTCTGAACACTATCAATGCTTACACCTATTTCACTGTTAACAGGTAAGAGTCCACGGATCATACTTTTTTAGTGTACCTTCCCAGTATGCAGCACCCATGCAACAAAAATCTTTTGCGAGATTCTTTTCATGGTATTGAAATACAAGCTTTAGTATGTTAAAAATAACGTGTACATCAGAGTTACTAACGCTCTAATTCTCAAATGTGCTGGAACAGGAAAAATAACCATTTGTAAATTTAATTCTCTAAGAGAAACTCTTGTCTTAAGTTCTTCTCACTTGGTCTGTAAATGCTTGGGCAATTTAATTAGTAGATCTGGCTCTCAGTAACAGTTCCATACTTGGGTTAATTTACTAGCTACAGTAAGTAAGCCAATAGCAAAGGAACCAAATAATAATGCAGAATGTGGAGTAAAGTATTCTAAAGCAATACCTGGAGATAGAGAAAAGCCACTGTAAAACTCTAGCAATTAAACTCTTTAAGAGAATGTCAGGTCCCTGGGTACCAAAGGTAATTTTAAGTGTTCACCCTGCTTTTATAGTTTGCTCCAATTCTGATAAATATTAGATGTCCCTGTGGTTAATAGTAATGTCTGCAATTTTAGCATTTTATAACCCTCAAAAACACAGTAGACCACCTGACCACACTGAACTCAATCCTTTTTTACTTCTTGGTTCTTTGGAGCCAGAACCCATGTTTCTATACTTAAAAGCCATCACTGTCACAGTTTTCTTCTGATACCTCTGATTTTCTTAAAGTTATAAATGTGAAGTAGAATGGAACATGGGAGGAATGTTTGGAAGGAACAAAACTGTTTCTAAACAGAGAAATTAAATGGTGTATCCACATAGATGTATTCATCTATGCTAAGTCCCTCAGGAACACCTCAGTCCATCACATAGCCCTGAGGCACCTCCAGGAAAGAAAGAAAAATCCCAGGCTTCAGTGGATTGCTGGTAATGTCAGCTGCCCCAGCTACAGCAGTAACACAAATGAAGAACATCCTCACCTAATTATAGTAAAAACACAAAACGTACAGTGGATATTAATGTAGAGACAATACAAAACCTGGAGGTAGTGATGCATACTTTGGGGCTCAAATGATTAATTTCATAGTAATTGATATGGTGTTATATTATCTTCAAAACAGCAATTAATAAAATAAAAACTTCTAACTGATAGCATATTTTAACTCTCAAGAAATTCTTTAGGAGTTCTGATGTTGAGAATGTATGATTTGATGTTCCATTGACTCATGGTATTGATATACAAGCTTTAGTATATTAAAAATAACCTGTGCATCAGAATTACTAATGCTCTGATTCTCAAATGTACTGGAACAGGAAAAATAAACCCTTTGTAAATGTAATTCTCTAAGAGAAACCATTGTCCTAAGTTCTTCTCACTTGGTCTGTTGATACCTGTAAATGCATGGGCAATGTAATTACCAGGATCTTGCTCTCAGTATCAGTTCCATACTTGGGTTCATTTGCATGTTTTTTCTGTCTTTTTCTCCCTGTGCTAGCTTAACATACTTGAGCAAGAAAATCTCTTTAACTGTTTTTTAAGTTATGATAAGTATTTAGTATTATAAATTAGATTTTTTTCCTGGTTTTAAAAGAAAATATGTACATATTGTGGGAAATGTGGAAAACAAAAGAATCCATATAAAAAATAAATCAAATAATTTAACCTCTCAGAAATAATGACTGTCTGCATTTTAGTACACATTCTTAAATGTAGTTGAAATAAATATCAAATTTCCTGTTTTTATCTCCAGTTCCAACTTCTACTCCCCTTTCCAACAGAAGCAGATTGTAACATACTTTTGGCACTGTACATAATACTGAGCATCTTGCTAGGTATTTATATATTCTTTATAAACATAAATTTCCCCCCCAAACTAAAAATCTCCCCTCACACATTCTTGTAACTTAAAAAACGATAAACTTGACAGGATATATCCAGGTATGAATCTCTTTTTATTGAATTTATCTCTTTACTAACTTATTGGAATGTGGTAGACTCTGTTGAGCTAAATAATTAGCATTCAAATTCCCCCCTCTAATGTCATATGTTATTGCTTCTATTCTGTTTCCCTCTTCAGGAATTCTATGTCCTGCATACCTATTCTCAGATTTCTCACTGTTTTCCATGTGTTGTTTTACTTTTCATTCTGGAAGGACTCTTCATTCTTAACATTATTGATCATCAACATTACTAATTAAATTATAGCCTTTTCCCATTTATTTTCACACATGCCTCAGCTTATCCATTTCTTTGAGATGTTTCAATTGTTGTTTTGAATTTCAGAAACAGATAACTGAATGGCTCATACTCTTTATGTCATGTTAGTTGGTATGAGGCCCTTCGTATTTATTCCCTTAAATTTCCAATTCTAATTCTCATTTCCATCTCACCATCTACATAAGCAGTCACTTCACCATTTATTATGTGTATTTTGACAAGTATTTATCTTTAAAAATATATATAATGTTATTTGGCGCATGTTAGCATTTTTTAATTTATAATAAATGGGATGGTGCTGCAAGTGTTTTTTTTTCCCCTCCGTTCAAGACTGAGTTTTAAAAATCAATTCATAAAACCAGGATGCATCTAGTCCTTTACAATTGCCTTCTGCACAGTTATTTCTATCACTTACCTATTCTCTTAGTGATGGATACCTATTTTATCTAACTATTCCTGACAGCACAGTGTTGTAAATATATTTATAAAAGCTCCCTCGTGCGTCTACTGAGAAGTTCTCCGCCCTCTAAACACTAAGAATACAACTGCTGGGTTATGGGATTTTGGCATGCTTAATTTCACAAAATGCTGCCAAATTACCTTCCAGGGAGCCTATGTTAGTTAATATATCAGTCAGAAGTACATAAGAACTTGTAGGTCCCCTATTTCCTAAATAGTCTAATAATTCAATCCTAATATTTAAGAATCTATTCCATATATATATATACATATATATAACAGAGTTACTTTAATTTGCAATTCTTTCATTACTGATGAGCTTGCATTCACCCATCTTCATACATTTGTTAGTCATTTTCTATCTATGTACTACCTATTTATATAACTTGCCCGTTTTTTTTCTGGGTTTCCTGTTTCTTCTTGCTAATGTAAATTAGTCCCCTCAGTACTTTTGGACATTTATCCATGTCTTACTTAGTATGGGCTACAATAACAAAATACCACAGACTGGGTGTCTGAAACAATAGATATTTCTCACAGTCCTAGAGGCTGGGAAGTCTAAGATCAGAGTGCCAACATGACCGAATTCTGGTGAAGGCCTTCTCCCTGGGTCTTCACATGGTGGAGAGAGTGCCTCTGGCTTCTCTTCCTCTTCTTATGAGGACACTAATCCCATCATGAGGGCCCCACCTTCATGACCTAATCTAAACCTAATTACCTTCCAAATGCCATCACATTGGGAATTAGAATTTCAACATATAATTTGGGGGGAACATTCATTTTATAACAATCTCTTATTGGTTTGGATGCTGCAGATACCTTCTCCCAATTTAACTTCTGTGTGCTTGAACAAAACATGACTTTGATGCAATCAAATGTACTGGTATTTTTTCTCATTACAGTTTGTGCTTCTATAATCTTAGTAGGAAGTCCTTCCCCATTGCAAAGTCACAAAGACAATCTTCTATACTTTTTAAGACTTTTGGTCTCATTTTGTTATTTCTCAGAGCTCAATTCAGGAATAGTTTGCTATTTCTTGAGTTCCTTTCAAAACAAATAATTTCTGGTGCATCATCAGAACACTGACGAGTGAAACAGAGTGTGAAATTTCAGACACAAGTTCCTTGATAGAGCCTTCTGATGGGATTAGACTGTGTACACCTTTGATATGTTGCCAAGGTCATTGTGCCTTAGTAACTTTTAAAGGCTCATATTATCCAGGCAGGATTTTAATGTTCTGAGGTGGGTTTTTAACTGCATAACCGGTCACACGGTGTTCTGAACTTGGTGAGTGACTAGAGCTTATGGTGGCTTTGTCTATAGCTGATTTCTATTTCTACAGGTTCCCCTCAGTCCTTGGCAAAGACACCTGGGTGGCTTCATCAAACACCAGTGGGCCAATCCTCAGCCATTAGCAAGCAGATACAGCTCCAGGGTTAGCGCTACTGCAGCTTCCCTTAGAGCTTTTCCTCAGCAGAGGGGTCTCAGGTGAAGATTCTGTTGTAAGAAAAGTCTTTACAGGTCTATTTGACATTTCAGAGGGCAGAAAAGTATACATTATTACACTTATTTTCTCAGCCAGATCTACAAGTGGAAACTTTAAAATGTAATATGGTAGCTGAATTCTATGTTTTACTGAAAAGTCTTTAGTTCAGTAGCTAATATCTAACTTGGTAACTTGAAATAAATGTTTTAGATACAAGAAAACTAAAATGTCTATTATTAAACTTAGTGATCATTTGGAGGACAGAAAAAATTGACCCTGGAGGCTAAAAAAGAGGGAGATGCAGGAAAACCCAACAAACACTTTCAGTTAAAATGCAGTCTTGGGATAACCTGCAAGAATACTGCCTGCCTGCTGAGCCTACAGCTCTAGGGAAGAGGTGAGAAAGAACGTGAAACGGCAATGGTGTTGGCTTGTCCTTTCAGTCTTAGCAAGGTCATACAAGAAAGAGAATTTCAGGTAAGAACCAACGAGGTTGGAGGCAGAAATGAAAGGTAACAAATAGAATCCAGAAAGTGGTACCTTCACAGGGTTTAATAGGCCAACTGCTGCTGCTTTTTAAAAATAAAAAATAACACTGAAAAAAGCTTTTACTAGCAAAGCGACTATAGCTTCTGATTTTAAAAGAGAGACTTGGGGTAGGGGGTAAGCTGGTTCCATTTTCCTGCATCTATATGCTCCCAAGACAAACTGGCCCAGAAGATACCCTGAAGTCACTCACCACTCCCTCTGCCCCAGCAGGGACTGGTGTGGCCATGCAGCAGTCTCCTACAGTGGTAATGGAAGGCATAAAATTCCTTCCTTTTTCATACGCGAGAGAAAATATATCACAGTTAATAACCTCCCTCCCCAGCATATTCCTAGACAATGTGAGGGTAACAGCTTGGCCACCTTCCACTCTTGGCTGCTATTTTCTATCAGGATCCAACAACTCTCCCTGTAGGTTTCTCAGAGTTTTCATATTTTCTGTGATGCATCAACTCCTCACGTACTTCTCTGGCTTCTTTAGGACTGGGCTGGGGAAGGGAACAGCATTGTTAGTGTACCTTCTTGACAAGCTTGTCCAAAATGCCAGTCTTTTTTGTCTTTTTATGTCTTTTGGTTTCAAAGAGAAGAGGCTTTTGTCTACTTGAATACTATTAACAGAAAAAATTTTCTAAAATTTCTCCTAACTCCTATGGAGAATGATTTCCCAAAGTATGTCCTTCTTCTGAACTTTCAAGCTGACTGTGAAGTTATCCTATAATTGAAGTTTCCTATTTATTCTTCATCAAATGAGGAGAGAGCTATCAATGCCCAATCATTACTAGTAAATAGGGTGTGTGAATTGCCCTTCATCCTGCTTTGTTTTCACTTCAAATAACTGAACCCACTTTCCTGGACCAAATCGCAGTGTCAGGATGTCTCTGTCAGCTTCAGATGGGACTCTCACAAGCTTACTTGACTACCTCTTTGCTTTTTAACAACATATGGGATATATGAAAACCCAAAATTCCTAGTATGAACTGCTATTAGTTTTCCTCTCTCTACTCCTACCTTACCTACAAATATGGTAGAGCAGTATAAGATTTACCCCATTCCCTGCCTGCTAGCAACTGTTTTCTGTAACTTTAATTACAAATGAGTAAAAAGATGGTATGGAGGCAGGGGTAGAATGTCCAGAGCAGCATTTTGGCTGTTTAAAAAAAAAAAAAAAACAAACCAGCACCAATGAAGTAGAGAGATGGTTGTCTATCATTCCCTTCAGTCAAAATTTTCATTTCTGAACTGGGGGATAGAGGATGGAGAAACGTCTGTATGACATTCCTTTATACCTTTATATCGTGTTTCCAGAAGCACGAGTAGACTTAAATTCAGTTAAAAAGCCTTTCAATTAGTGGAAATTTTTCAGACTTAATAGCTATTTTTTTTATATCTTTTGACTTAAGTCTTTCAGTATGAAGCTGGAGAGGGCTAAGAAATGATTGATAGTCATAGACCCATTTTAATTTCAATATCTAACATGTTATGCTTTATTCATTCTTCTCCAGCTAGACTGCAAATTCCTTCAACCACAACCAAGGCAAAATAATGTGCATTCCCTAAAGCAATTAGTCTAGAGCTATGCATATTGTAGGCATCTACAAATTAGGGGAACACATGAAAATTTTTATCTAAATTATAAGAAAAAAACTGAACTAAAATGAATTCAGAGTATAGTTGAAGTTATTGAGCTAGCTCTTGTCAGGCTCTTACAGATACTGCTGTTTTACTAGACCAAGTCAGTGAGGTTTATGAATTTTACACCGATTCTCTTGAGAGCAAGAATGCCATTATTTTAATCAAATATTTATATAAGACCTCTTTGAGCAGCTTGGGGTCTAAATGAATCGTTGTCTATGATGATGAAATGAAAGTGACTTTGCTCCACCAGAAATGTATAACACACCAAAGTAAACACTAAAGGACAAAAATTTCAAGACGATGGAGGGAAGAAGTGTCAGTGGTAAACAAAATACAACACTCAAAGCTCCCATGTTGTGGTCTCAGAAAAGGTTTATTTCCTAAGAGTTTTTAACCCTGGGATAAAGATATAATTTTATATACTTTGAAGTGTTTGAAATATCCACAGAGACTTTCTGTTACTGGAAAACACTTCTAGGACATAGATCACCTGGTCATGCTCTCAATTTCATAAAAACTCTTTAAATTTGCTCACTTTAAAAGTAGACTCAAGGTGCAAGAGCAAGGCAGGAACATGATAGCAAAGTGCAATCATAAAGTCACAAAATAATTAAGTGTTCTTTATTGAGTCTGAGAAAATTGCTACAAATGCAACTGAAATGTAGTAACCACTTTGTTGCTATCAAAGATTCAATGCTCAAACCGTCTCTGCTTATCACAGCCATGCTCAGTTACATAAAATGGAAGGACCAATTACATATGTATACCAGTGTATAGATCTTATAATAGGCACAAAATGAAAGGCATGTCCATTCAAATAACTCTGAGTATAGTAGATAAAAGGGAGTGATAGGGTAAAGGAAGAGAATTGACATTGGTAAAAAGAACTTACTATATTCAAAGCACTGTGCAAGGTGTTTCACTCTACATATTACTAACAATAATTCTGTAAGTTAAATTATTCTCATTTTAGAGATAACTATAAAAAGGTTCAAAGAGGTTAAGGAAATTGCTTAAGGCAACACATGTTGCCTAGAGCGGTCTGCCTTAGAGTCCATACAATTTATTATAGAGGATGCATCAAATCTTGATGCAGAAGAGGAAGCAACTTGTTTACTCAATTAAAAGGCCAATCCCAGGGAGCCTTAAAAACTGAACAATAAAAACTTGGTATTGATCATAGAGAAAGGTGAAGACCAGCTATTTAGGGGAAAAAATAAAATGAATCAGTATTTAAAAAAACAGAAATATAGTCAAACATTGAATTACCACAGAAAGACACCAGAGGGAAACAAGTCAGGAAGCTATTTTCATAATTAGACAGAATGTAATAAGGATTAGAATGAGAACAGGGGAGAATACCATGTTTATGATAAAACAAAGCCTATAAAAATGTGTTGTTTATTTACTTGCAAAATCATTTTCATCGCCCCAATTTTTTTTGATAAGAAAAGAGACATTCCACTCAATGGACTCTGGGAGAACTAAAGCTCAAGTCTTCACCTCCCCTTCCCACTACTGATGCTGGTGAGAAAAGCAGCTGAAGAGGAGGGAGTCTTGACCACTGGGGATATACAACTTTCTATCAGAGTAACTGAAAGACTGCACCCATGATTACTTTCTTAGATCAGACGTCAGTGTTGGGAGAGACTTTAAAAACAACCAACATACGAATTCCCTCTGCCAAAACTCTGACAGATGCTCATCCAGCCTATTTGAGCACTTCCAGATATGCTTCTCATTCTGAGGTGGGGCAACTCTCACTGTTGGAACGATCTCTCATAGTTAATGTTCAAATAAATGGCAAGAAAAAAAGGGAAGGTCACAGCAACCAAATACACTGTTTGGACTTTGGATCTAAATTGGAACAAACCAACTGTGAAGAGACATTTTTGAGATGACTGGGAAAAACTATGGATTTAATATTAAGAAACTATTTTATTGTTACATATAGGTATGGGATTATATTTCCAAAAGTCCTCTGATAGAGATATATACTGAGGTGTCAATATTTCTGGGTACAAAAAATATAATGTTTGAGGTTTTCTTTACAATATTCACACATATATACACAAAGGTATTGGAAGAGATTATACCCTTCCTCCATTTTCTAGATGCTTGAAAATTTCTAGAGGTAAAGAAAAAGTGACAAAAACAATACAGTGTGTGTTGTGCATACACATACACACACACACACACATAAGCTAAAGGAAAAGCAATATGAAAACAATATTTCAAAAACACTGGCCTGGGAGATCTCAATATTGCCGGTGGTAATGGGGAAATAGAAAAGCAAAGAGAGCTAAGATTGCAAGACCTGCTGTTCACAGATGAATCTTACTGATGCTGATGGATGCAAACTGTGTTTTTAAGTGTCTTAGTGCTGTATGTGTTGGTCTAAATTTGCAAGGAAGTGCTTCAAGATATTCACGATGACTATCTCTATGTCCTGGAATTCAAATTGGTTTTTAATTTCAGTTTTATATGTCTCTATATTTTATCACATTTCAACAACATGCATATTTTTACTTCACAATCACAAGAGACATAAAACAAATGTACTGTATATAAAAATGCATTAAGGGTTAATTTTTTTAAACTGTAACTTCTAACTTTGCCGTATTTTCCTTACTTGGCTACAGAGCACTCATTTTGAAATAAACGGCCAACAATAAATGACCAATTATTTTTTCAATAAAAAAATAATCTCTATGAAGTAACAGATACAATGGAAGAGATGAAGGTCAGGAAAGAACTCCCAACTGCACCTTTCACGCAATCATATTTACTACCTGATTACTGATCATTTCTAGTGATACTTTATAAATGCCTGCTGGTATTCAGTTTAGATGCAGAGATAAAGTATGCCTTGGCAGTGAAGCTAGTTATTTTATCGATCATAGGGAAATACAATAAGCTACTCTGTTTATAAATCAAAAAAGTGGTGAGTCTTCCAAACTATCATTTAGAAGGAATTTCCTTGAAAGCATTGTTTACAAGCATGTAAAACTATACAAAAACTTTTGCCTCCAGTTAAATATTCTCTTGGAGTTCTTCTCTAACTTGACTTTAACACTTCTCATTCATTTTCTCTTTCCACTCAGTGTCTGGCCAGATTGACCACTGAAACCTGCAGAGTGCTGTTTTTTCCCCAGAGTGGGAGGGTGCATAATACTTTTCCTTCTCCCCAGTGACAGTGTTTTTGCAGCTGCTTTTCTTGGCTAGTTTGTCACTCCTAAGCTTTTTCTTCTCCATTAACTAAAAAGTAAATATTTTTATTTGTTTTCAATTTTCATTTACTATATTTTACTTTTTTGTTAAAGAAACTGACCTTGTCTTGTCAAAGAGCTATATCCCTAATACCTAACACGACATCGAGTGCATATTAGAGGTTCCATAAATTCTGAGTAATTAAATAAATGCACACCGTCATGTGTTTATGTACTCACTACATAAAAACAGCAAATGCAGCACTCAGAGTTTAAAATATTCAGGAATCTCTGCTAAAATATACTTATCTAACTTCAGAAGCCATTATGATGTTTCTGAAGGCACAGAGATCTTGTTTCCTTATTAGTTTGCTAGACAATTTAAGCTACTGATGATTTGCACCTAATAACACAGAAACACTCAAGTTCATCAGAAGTAGAATGGGTACTCGTTTTGTATAATAAAGCCTGCTATCTTCTCTGTGTACAAATATGCTACTAATTCATAGTGAGAGAACTGTAAGATGTTTCTCTCAGCAGGGCTGCCGGACTTGAGCTGATGTATCTTACTCTCCAAATCTCTCTACTGGTGAGGAGAGAGGAGGGAGTGAGATGAGGGTGCAATCTGTAGTTACACAACAGTCAAATCTACCTGACTACAGTGAATCTTAAATCAGTGATGCTGAGCTCGCCAGTAACATGTACAACTACGCAACCATGCTTGTCCCAGGCTTTCATAATTTGAATACTGCTTTTGAGTACAAACTTCAAAAGGTATGCCAGCCTAATTGTTTTCTGTTTGAGACTGATAATGTCACTTGATACACTGTGTTTCAGTTAGAATGTCCATATTTTTACACGGTAAAGAAAAATGCACTCTGGGGCAGAAAGGAATTGCAAAACTGAAAATTCTTCCTAGAAGTAACTCAGGAAGAAGCCATGATATATATATTTTTTAACTTCTTCTTTGTTCCTCTTAGAATACTGTGAACCAGAGCTGCAAGTGCTCTTATATTAAAGTGAAATAAAACATCTGATAATCAACAAAAATGTCTAAAGAATGGGAACAAGGCTTCCTCACTTTCTTAATATATGCTTTTGTCCCTCAGTGATAAGGCATGAAGGCTTAAAGAGGGGACTCTCCCGAGTCTACATGTAAAAAACCTGAAGACATCTTAAGAACAAAGCTCAAGGAAAGTTTCCATATACTTCCTCACATGTTCCACCATTCCATTTTAAAACAACTCAACTCTTAATTTATCTTTTCTTGTCACTAACATGACACAGAGTAGAAGTCTTATGGGGAACTGCAATGAGACAACTGCATATCACAGAGCATGAATTTATGCTATAGCAGAAGTAAAGCACATTCTAACACAAAGGTTCTTCTGTACCATCACACACAGGTCCGAATTCTTACAGTTATTAAGGAAAGTTGGTCTTATAACCAATCATTTTACAGTCAACTGTGTTATGGTTTCTGGCCTGATGTTTTCCTCTGGGAGATCCAAAAGAAAAAAGTACAGTATCCTCCTTTGTATATAATTTTATAAATATAGTTGGTGGGAATGTAAATTGGTACAGCCACTAGGGAAAACAGTATGGAGGTTCCTCAAAAAATTAAAAATTGAACTACCATACGATTGAGTAATTCCACCCCTGGGTATATATCTGAATAAAACGAAAACACTAATTTGAAAAGATACACACATCCCGATGCTTGCTGGTATTCAGTTTAGATGCAGAGATAAAGTGCATTAAAATCACCTTTTTAAAATCATGAAATTGGATTTTTACCAACTGAAATGCAAAAAATTTGTACATTTTTATCTAAGATGCTTTCTCTGGCCTTCCAAATTAATACTAATAATTTGTTTTGAGGTGGAACACAGGAAATACTGAAATAAAACACTTTTTTTGAAAACAACAATGCCAATAGAAATTAAGTGTTCTTGCTCTCTGTCTCATTTTAGTTTGGGACACAATATTTTACAGTATAATGTATATAGGTAACCAAGGTTTTAAATACTAGATGCAGATTTCCAGGGGGAAAAAAAAAACTTTTTAAAATGACCCAGCAATCCCACTACTGGGCATATACCCAAAGAAAACCATAATTCAAAAAGACACATGCACCCCAATGTTCACTGCAGCACTATTTACAATAGCCAGGTCATGGAAGCAACCTAAATGTCCATCGACAGAGGAATGGATAAAGAAGATGTGGTACATATATACAACGGAATATTACTCAGCCATAAAAAGGAACGAAATTGGGTCATTTGTAGAGATGTGGATGGACCTAGAGACTGTCATACAGAGTGAAGTAAGTCAGAAAGAGAAAAACAAATATCATATATTAATGCATATATGTGGAATCTAGAAAAATGATAACAGATGAACTGGTTTGCAAGGCAGAAATAGAGACACAGATGTAGAGAACAAACGTACAGACACCAAGGGGGGAAAGCGGTGGGGGGGTGGGGGGGGAGGGTGTTGAGGGGGATGAGTCTGGAGATTGGGATTGACATATATACACTAATATGTATAAAATAACTAATAAATAAATAAATAAAATGGAATTCAGTATGTAACTCTACCACTGACTTCTCATCTAAATTTTTCATCACTTTAATATTTTTTCTTGCTGGATTATTCATACACTTTGCATTGATATATACTAAAATAAAACAGTAAACTATCTTTCATTTCGTATGGAAGAATAAAATGACTCATATGTGCATTGATAAAGTATACTACATATCATCATTCTAAAAGACTTCTCATGGGTCATGATTGATAAAGGCAAGAACAACCTGAGTCAAACTTTCAACCAAGATTTTTAAGAAGATCCAAACGAGCTTTCTGCTTCAACCTTCTGTTTTATTTTACTGAAACCAGACAGACTTAAGAGTTAGAAAATAAGCAGAAAGTATTCAGTTTGGCACACACAGGTCATAAAAAGACTCTTTATGAATATACAGCCTATGGAGGGTTTGTCTTCCTAAAATCAGGAAAAGGGACAACTAGAAAAGGTCTTTATTATAGACACACAATGAACATTAAATAAATTGTTGGTTTCTTCTTCCTCCAGACTTCTTTTAAAAATACAGTAATATAAAAAAATCAACAATAAATTATTCCTAGCATCTGTTCAAGTTTTACTATACACAATTGTATTAAAATCATGCATTCATAACGTGTCCATAAAACATCCATTTCCTCTCTTTTGTTTATTTCACCTTTATTTCTTTTCCTTTGTGTTTGTTGAAGAAGGATGCCCTCAGGCACTTAAATTATTCAATTAACTAATATTCAACCATCATAAACTAAAATGACATATTTGAAAAACAGTCTTAGCTATGCATTATATTCAAAATCATATTCACCATCCCTAAGTTAACTAGCAATTATCTATTCTGTGCAAAACTGAAAGTTACATACTGAGAAATGAGAGAAGCATTTGGGCAAATATGGCTTATTAAAAATATATTTATTTCCAGTGTGCAAATATAAACTGCATTAAAGTCAGGCTTTAGTTTAGGAGATTGCTTATAGAGCTTTCAAAATATCTGTGTTTTAACTGTCAAAATTTTGCTGACAAAAGGGGAATGCATATTATTTTAAGTGTTGTGGAAAAAAACCATGAAGGATTCAAAGGTTGTAATAGTACTAATGAACAGTTTAATTTAGAAGAAAAATGTGGGGGGGAGCAAGAGGAGGGAAATACAGCCGGAGGAGGATGGCTGCGGGCTTCTGAGGTCAGGGCCTGTCTTTGATATGCAGCTGCCTACTCAACAGTAATAACTGAGAAAAAAATGTATTCTCAGGAGTACGGTCTCTCCTCTAGATCTTATTAAAGTGTTCACATTTAAATGTTAAGGACTCAAGAAAACATTTATACAGAGAAATACATGAGAACATTAAAATATATGAGGCATATATTTCAATTCAGTTGGTAGTCAGAATTTTAAAAACATGTCAACATGGAAACTGCCAGCAAAGTCATAATTAAGCTATTAAATTATCAAATTAAGTTCCTTGTTTAGTTAAGACAGGGTTAGACAAACTAAAAGGAAACTCACACCAGAATAACATGAAATTTTTAATGAGTGTTTTCAAGAAAGAGTATTTATGGTTCCTAAGACTATTGAGACTGACTCTAAAATCATTTACTTAAAAATATTTGAAGTGCATTTTAATGTAGTTAAATAAATATGTGAAAAGTTCATATTGAACATGATTTTCCTAACATATAATCATTAATTTTAACTACAATCGACTATATTAAGGTCACATAATCTACATGTCAAAACCTTGTGCCATATGTAAACATCATGTTAGAGTTTATAGAATCGAGTTGACACCAAATAAAAAATAAAAACTGTTCAGATTTCTCTTATAATTTAAATAAAACATTGTCCTTAGTCTAAAATTATTCTCCAGAAAAAAATTTTTTAGTGGAAGGAAGACTGTAACATTTATCTAAACACAGTACTCATTTTTGTTTTTTAATAACTATATTTCTTAAAATAAAAAGGATTTTGGATTTTTAAAAGTAGGTATATATAAAATAGTCATCTTAAGTGTTCAAGAATCTAGTCACATTTAATCAGCCATTTTATTAGGCAAAGTTTATCCAAGTGTAACTATATTGTTTAAGGCTATATTAAGATTTCAAATCATTTAATTCACCAAAAGTACCAAATTAAGAAGGCCATGACTTGGATCTTTTAAAATATGACTAACTCCCATCCATCTAGAATATGAAAAAACACAAAACACAGTAGCAAGGAGCTAAACCTCAAATGTATTCATAAAGTAATAATTCTTATTTATCAAAATGCACAAGTATTAACTAGATATGATGGAGATTTTTTTTAAGGTTTAATTTAAGCAGAATAAACTTAAAAAAATGTAGAAGTCACAGCTTCCCTGCCTTTTTTCTTTCCTTTTTATATTAATTTATAGAAAACTACATTACATAGAGCATTGTCTTTTATTTGACTGAGGCATAGATTTCTCTTTCAGCTTTGTCACTAACATGTGTGCACTTGGAGAAGTCACTTCACCATTCTGTATAATTAGGTGACTGAATCTGATGATCAGTACTATAGTTTACTCTTACCCTCTGGGGTGACTTAACAATAGACGATTGAGGACAAGTGGTTTAGAAAAATACAACAACTCATGTTTTCACTCAATCTTCATCAGTAAATCAGGCAATTAAACAGATAATTCTGCAGGTAGAATTGGGTTAATTTACATGATGATTAAAGATGAGCATATTCTGAGTGTTTCTGTGTAGGCTAATTCATTCTTACAGGGCCCTGGAAATGTTGTTTTAAATGACCACAGGGATATAATTTCAGCTTTATTACAGAATTCTCTAGCAACTTAAAACAATGTACAATATGACATCTTAATTGCAAATTAACTAAAAATCAAGCCAACAACTTTATTTTTACTTTTAAATACTATGAGTTTAGTATTGGCTTAGGAAATTTTCTTCTAATTGCTTGGTTTTTATATATTTTTATCAGCAATGTGGAAACAAATGTTAATTGTAATTTTTCTTTAACTGTTAGCTTCAGCTTAAGGAAGGTAGATTAGCTTTTAACTTTAAAATCTACCCCCTTTTTTTTGCCAATAGTAAAATATATTGGCAAAATAGAATCAAAAAATCACGTTCACTAAAATATCCTTTTTTCCATGATTTTGGAATGTCAAGGTTTTAGTGTGATCCTCTCAGTAGAGAATATAACATTGGGGAGTGCTTTTTTTCCTCCCAGAGAAAATGAGAATTATTCTGGATCATGACAGGACAGCATAGAGGGTTTTGTTTTGTACTGTTTAGGGGAGAACATGTGACTAGGGTAAACATATTTAATTAGTCGGCATTCTCAAGACCCTAAGGAGTCAGGCTTATGAAAAGAACAATGTTGTAAACATAATACAGTAACTTAACAGCATTAAAGTAAAAAACGTTATCTAATGTGTATTTTTGAAAATCCTTTATTTCTCTTCCATTATTTACTCTGAAAATCTTTAAGACAGACAAATTAAAGAATCCTTCACAAGAACGTGGAAAAGGAAGACGAACCTTTATTATTCTATGATATGTAGCGTAGGAGACATACACCTACTGAATTTTAAAATTTACTGGCCAAAAGATCAGCAGAAAGAAGCTGTCCATAGATATTTCTTGGCAAGCCCATACTTTCTATCAAGCACTGTATCAGATTCATTCACAGTAATTCATTTTCTCCTCACTGTAACGCCATCAGAAACATTTGCTGGAGTCAGATTAAAACTCCAAGAAAGGTTTACACCAGCCTCGTTTTACCTCTATGGTTACCAAGCTTTCGTAATATGATAGCCTAAGAAACACAGAAGGATTGAGGGAGTAAGGGGACAAGCTTTCAGTAGAAAAAATATTTTAAGTTTTTCCCTCTCTTTAATTTTCTCTCTTGAAACCTCTTTTGTTTCCTTTCTTAGAGCTCTCCCTGTTAGGTTCCTTCCTTCTTCCTCGTAAGGCCACCATTTTCCAAGCTGTAGTCTATATTGTAGAACTCCAAACACCAACCAAGGGCTCATGGGAAATGATGCATAAAGAAGATGGCTAGACCTATCTCTAGCATGGCTAAAACACTCCTTATTTTTTACACTGAACCATGCCAAGTGTTTCATGGTCAGGTTCAAGATCTCAGATTTCCTGAAAACTCCAATAGCCATATGCTTAAAGTCCCCCAAATCTAAAATATAGAGCTGTATTACTTATGAAGTAAATAAAGCTACAGCTGTGGGTGAAAATTAACTGGAGAGAGAATTCAAAGCACTGAGTCTCAGACCTGGCTGAACATTAGAATCACTTTACGACTTAAAAAAAGAAAATGCAGAAGCCCAGTCTTCTTCCACATCCATTAAATCAGAATCTCTGAGGAAGATATTCAGTCACTGGTAATTTTTCTAAAGCTCCTAGGATGATCCTAACATTCAGCAAGGTTTGAGAGCTAATGATATTAAATCAGAAGAGATTACTTATCCTTTAGGAACTCCAGTACTTGAAAGCTATACTGAAGGTGATGAACAAGTAAAGATGGGATGGAAATCAAGGCATGAGACAGTTTAAGTATGTGAGAAATTGAGACTGGAAGTAGAACCACGTTTCTTGAGTTTGTAAGCAGCGGTGATTGGATGAGGATATGGATTTGGGAAGAGTTTTTAAAGATGAGAGATATTTTAACATACGTAAATGCTGATGGGAAAGATCCAGCAGAAAGGGAAAGATTGAAGGTATGATTACAGAAAAGGGAAAATCCATCTTTAAGGTCTCAGAGACTGGATAAAGAGTTGAAATTCAGAGTACACCAGAGGGAATCGATACCATAAAAGAGTATCTCCTCTCCTTCCTGTAAAGGAGGAAAAATGGAAAATATGGGCCCAAAGCATGTGTACATGGTTTGGAGAAGGTGAGAGCATTCCAATAGAATGGCTTCTCTTTTTCCTCTAAGGTAGGATCTAAAACTATATGGGGGTGGGGAGACGGGGGGAAGTGAACCTGTCTTATAAATAATGAATATTTTCCAGGTTATGAGGTAACAGAAAATATGTATATATTGATCTTTGCCTTTGGTTCCTGGCACAGAGCTCCTGAAAGCCTTGTAACATCCTAAGCAAAAAGAATACTAGGAGCATCTCTTGTTCTAATATTTGTCTTTGAACCCATCCCTCACACAGGGCTCAAAACCCTTGTAAAATGTTTAAGTGATAAGAGCACTAGGAGCATCGTTTGTTCTATTGACACGACTCTGAATAGGGTCCTGGATGGCTTCTGGTTGGATGGGAGTCACCAGAAAGACCAAGCCACGATTAGAAGCTTGGAATTTTCAGCCCCACCCATCATCCTCCAGAGAGGGGACAAGGGCTGCAAATTTAATTAATAATTGATCATGCCTATGTGAGGAAGCCGCCATAAAAATCCCTGAAGTACAGGGTTCAGAGAGCTTCCAGGCTGACAAACACATCTACACTGGGAGAGTGACACAATGCAACTCCATGGGGACAGAAGCTCCTATGCTTGGAACCCTCCCAGACTTCACCCTATGTATCTCTTCATCTGGCTGTTCATCTGTATCCTTTATTCTTTAACATACTGGTAAGCCTAAGTGTCTTTCTGAGTTCTGTGAGTGCTCTAGCAAATTTTGGAACCTGAGGAGGGAGTCATGGAACCTCCGATTTGCAGCCAAATCTGACAGAACCTGGGAACCTACTACTTGCAACTGCCATCTGAAGTGGTAAAGGGACTTAGCCCTTAACCTGTGGGATCTGACACTATCTCTGGGTAGATGGTGTCAGAATTGAGTTAAATTGTAGGACACTCAGCTGGTGTCACAGATAATTGCTTAGTGTGGGGTAAAGCCTTCACACAGTTGGTGACCAGAAATGAAATGTATTGTGTGAGCAGTAAAGGAGACACACACAAGAAGAAAAAAGGGAAGAATTGGGTTTTTCCCCACCTGGAAAGAAAAATACCTGAGTTTTTCCTACACACAGGTATTATTAACTGATTTAATTCTCAAAACAACTCAATGAAATAGGTACTGGCGTCCTTCGTTACAGCTGAGGCAACAGAGAAGGGCTGGGTAATCTGCCCAAAGTCTGAGGGGTAGACATGGTCTGTAAGTTTGACTCAGAAGCATGAGCTCTTAGCCACCACACCCCCTGTCTGTCAGCCAAGGTACCTCACCACTGAAGACTAGGGTGAAATGCTCTCCCACATTAGACAGACCTCATTCGAATTCTATTTCAACATTTACTCACCTTTATAAAGGTATATAACCGTTTCCAGACTCAATTACATTAGCAAAATGGAAATAACAGGACTTTCCTTACAGAGATGTTGGGAAGAAAACTGAGATTCCAATGGACATTACACAGATATAGACTCCTATTATGTGCAAGGCACAGTTCTAAGTACTGGGGGCTACAGAAATCAATGGAAAAGGCAAATTTTTTTCATGCAGTTTATGTCCTAGAGGAAGAGAAGAAGAATAAGCAAGTACACAAATTCCATGGAGTGGGGGAGATTTCTCTAAATTCCCAAGCATTTAAAATTTCAGAGACATATCAACCTCCAAACTCCCCTCATTCTCAAATGATGCTTCTGCTTTGCATAAGGTTAGCCCTTTTGGGAAACAGTCTCCTTTTATGATTTTCATCATATCAACAAAACTCACACACAGTAAGCATTTGTGGTATTGAAAAAAGAGACATCCTTTCAAACAAAACAGAAAGATAATCTTAAGGTTTTGCAAAAAGATGATGACAATAACTAAAAGAAATTTGATGTACCTATATTAATAATAAAAAATGTAGACTTTAAGAATGATTAATCACTAATTCATAGTGATAAAGGAAGCTATCATAACCTTAAATTTGTTTGCATCTATTAACATGATTTCAAAACATATAAAGCAAAAAATTGACAGAACTAACAAAAATAGTTAAATACATAATCACTGTGGAAGACCTATGTGTAGTATTATCAATACATAATTATCAGTAACAATATGAAAGGATATGGAAAATCAAAAAGATAAAGATACAGAATATATAAACAGCAGAACTAATATATTTGACATATTTAGAATACCATGTCCAAAAATGAAAAATTTAAGTGCAAATTGAACATTTAATAAAATTGACAATATATGCCATAATGCAAGCCTTAACAAACTTCAAAGAATTTAAATTATTCATAATATATCCTCTAACCAGGGTGAAATGAAGTTAGAGGATAAATTAAAACAGAGTGAGAAAGAGAGAGAACTAGATAGAAATTCCTGTATTCCTGGAAATTAAACAATACTAAATAATGCATGGAATGAAGAAGAAATTTAAACAAATTATAAATTATTATTAACTCAAAGATAAACCATTTCACAATATGTGGGAGGTAGCTAAAGCAGTATTTTGAGAGAAGTTTATAGTTTAGAATGCCTTAGCTGGGAAATAGAAAGCTTAAAAATAAATTATGTATCCTTTTCTTTCAAGAAGTTAGAAAGAAAAAAGCAAATCAAACCTAAAAATATAAAAGAAACTAATAAAGAGATTCAAATCAATAAAAGCAAATTTTAAACTTCAGAAAATACTAATGAAATTGTTTAACCCCAGCAAGACAGAGTAAAGAAAAAAATGAAAAGGAATAAACACAAACTACAGTATAAAGAATGATGAAAGGTAATATGTTAACATTTACACTGTTCCTAGCTACATCAAAAAAGATCAAAGGGTATAAACAATTTTATCAGTAAATTAGAATATCTGAATGAAATATACAAATTCTTCAAACTAACACTGTAGAAAGATGAAAACATATATAGAAAATATGCATTACATGGTATCAAGTAAAGAAGTTGAATCTGCAATTTAAAACATTCTCACAAAGACCCTAGGTCTAGATGTCTTCATCACTGAAATCTTTGAAATCTTTAAGAGATAAATAACACCAATTTAATAAAATGCTGTTTCTGATAATAGAGAAGAAATTTTCCCCAATTCATTTTAGAAGGCCAGTATAATCTTGATACCAAAACCTGATAAAGACGTTACAAAAAAGGAAAATTATCAAGGGATCTTTCTCAAGAACATAGAGGCAAAAATCTTAAATAAAATAAAAGCAAGTTAAATTCAGCGATAATGGGAAAAAAATAGTACACCATGACGAAGTGAGTCTTATTCTATGAGTGAAAAGTTCCTTTAACAATCAAAATAAATCAGTATGATTAATTACATTAACATAAAAATGAGGAAAAATCATATATATTTCGATAGATGAAGTAAAAGAATTTTACAATAGTCACCACCATTTATGATTTATAAAACCTCTTGGCAAACTAGAGATAGAAGGGAATTTATGTCATGAAGAATATCTAACATGTTTAAGGACTGAAGCAAAAAACTGAGGCACAAGAGATTACGTACTGTATGATTTCATTTATATAAATACAAAAGCAGGTAAAACTTATCTATGCCATTTCAAGTCAAGATATTTATGACCCTTCCATGGCCAATGAATTGATCTTGGTTTTCGTTTTGATTTAAACACCCCTCAGCTTGACTCAACTTTAGACAGATTTCTTCTCGACTATAAGCCCCTGACCTCCCTTTTTCACTTTAGAAAAGTGAAGTGAGTTCTCTCGCTTTAGAAAACTTGCTATTTTAAATTCTTTCTCTGCCTCCTTAAGATATAAATCTTCTCCCAGCCTCTTGCCAGTTTTACAACCCAGAAATGTCTCTCTCAAAGACCTGGAAGCCATCCCTTTGAAATGTTATCATCCAAAAAGACAGAGTGCTCCCGCTGGTGGGTAGAAGCCATAATCACCAATTAGCAAACAGTTGGCCTAGTCACTTTGACCAACTACCTCACCAATGTCTCTCTCACTACCTCACCACAGTGCTTACAATCTCTCCAGCCTCTTGTTTGAGCAGAGTTGAGTTCCACCTCTCTCCCGTATTTCCAGTCTTGAATAGACTCTTCCCTGTCTAACTCGTCCAGTTCAATGTTCCTGCACAGTTCTAAATAAAGGCTTGGGCATAATCCATAAGATACATAAACCATGGTAAATCCTACATTCCTATCCTCCTGAGCAGTACATTTTATAGTTGTCAGAAGTATAAAAACTTAAACTTTTTACCAAGAGGAAAGTGAGGCTACAAGAGTGAGAATGGAAGTGATGAGAGAAAGTTTGAGCTGAAGTTTTCTACTTCACTATGAAGAGCATGCTGAGCTAATCAACCAGTTATGCCAGAAACGTAGACTACATAACTTTACTCAGGGTTCAGAAGGAAAAGCTACAAGAATATGCTGTTTTCCAAGACATGGTTCTTCATATGGTCTATTATTTATGACCTAATAATACCTATCACCCTAATTTTAACATTAGATGAATTTTTAAAATAGAATTACCTGAAAAAAGAAAAATTATCTTTTACACTTTTCTATAAAGGATATTAATTAATTTAAAAAAAGACTTCATGGTCTTGATTTTCGTTTCTCGTATCAAAAATAAGACATTTGACCCTCATATTACTATTATTTGTTTAAAAAGAGCTTTACTGACAGAAAAAATGACAGTTTCCCTTTTGTTGCTTTTTTTCCCCTGCTCTCAATTTTGTTCCCACACCAGAAACATACATTTATTTATCCAAAAGGGGAAAAATGAAAGTAATAAAACAGAGAAAATACTGCTCTAATTTTAAGTTTATTTTCTCATTATTCAAGGTCAAATACAACAGCCAAACAAGCTTAAAGTTAACTCTAAGAAATGCAATAAACCAATAACTTATAATTCTCTTAAGGGATATAAATTGCTGAGGAGCTTTTTATATTTTAATGGAAAAAATAAATCTAACATGATGATTTACAAAATGTTCCCGCAAAATAGTATTCAGTAAATTATTCTACACAACCTCACATTTGTCATAAAGCATGGCTATTTTCTTAAGCATATTTAAATGCGATCTCAACAAACAATCTTATTTTCCAAACTGCTTTTTTTGGTCACATTTCATTTTAGCAGTGAGGCACATCTCATTTGCTCCCTCATGAAAAGCTATATTTTGGCTATCTTCATTTATCTATAAGCCAACTTGAGTCAACAAATAAATTAATTCATCTGCTCTGCTTCTAATTTTTAAGTTGCCATTTGGCATAGTTCTCCAATTAAGGTATTACAAATCATTATATGCTCCCCAAAGTCCTTCAATGTGTATCACACACTGGATCAAGTGCACATTTAGGGAAAATTCTCAAAGCACAGATTGCTGGTTCCCATAAGTTTTTTTTTTTTTTTTAAGTATGTCCTTCAACTGTGTGACAGAAAGACCAATTTTAACCTTTCTAATATTTATTTCCATTTTGCTTTGCAGAAGGAAGGTACTCAGGATATGTAAGAGTGAACTGACTTTGCTCTGTTCTACTTCTCAATTATTTTCTCAGTGTTACACTCCCAACACTTACACTAGTTATCAACTGGTTTTCTTTATATGAATGATGCTGTTAAATGATTTTCAGAGAAAATTATAAGCAGCAGAAACTAGTCAGAAATGCAAAAAATACTATCATTTGATCAGAAATTTTCCTAAAGTGGATTTTTATTAATGTAACTACTATTTCAGCATTGAGGTTAGTAGCTGACAGTGTTAAAAGTATATACCCAAAAATGCTCAAGAATGATTACAATGATTACAACCCTACCTGGAGGCCAGGATGCTATTGGGACATCAGTAATCTCAGCACCATATTATGTGGTAGGTAAGTGGAAAAGTCACATTTAAGAGGTTAAAGGAAGTCTCTTTATTATTTGCGTCTAAGTAAGCCATCAGCTATAACCCCGTTGTACACCACAACCTTCTTATAAGTTGTCTTCAATTATATAAAATGGTGTTCATGGAGTAAAGAGTTTAAAATCATTCCCTCAATAAGAGATGAAAGTGACATTAATAGAATTGGTTTACTTTGACTGGAGTTTTTCACATTCAACAGGACCCCAAAACAGGTTATTTCATACTCTAAGCTGAATTCTATTGGCATGTCCTAGAGAAGGGACCTAAAAAGGCTTTTCAAAGTGGTGATATATGCATACCATAGACTTAGACATCATAGGAAAAGACACATTTGGTCTGTACAACCTGGATAATACCATTGCACTATGGCTTAGCTTTTGTCACTCTTCGTCACAGAGGTGATATGGAAAACGGATCATTAGGCATTGACTTGAGAAATGGAATATGGTAACAACACAAGAGAGGCAAGGGCCATTGAAAAATGACCCTTTTAGAACAGACAAGAAAATCACAAGCAGTAATTGTGCACACAATTTGTTTTTTCCTCTCTACCCTTTTTTTTTTTTTTAACATCTTTATTGGAGTATAATTGCTTTACAATGGTGTGTTAGTTTCTGCTGTATAACAAAGTGAATCAGCTATACATATACATATATCCCCATATCTCCTCCCTCTTGCATCTCCCTCCCACCCTCCCTATCCCACCCCTCCAGGTGGTCACAAAGCACAGAGCTGATCTCCCTGTGCTATGCGGCTGCTTCCCACTAGCTATCTATTTTATATTTGGTAGTATATATAAGTCCATGCCACTCTCTCACTTCGTCCCAGCTTACCCTTCTCTCTCCCCGTGTCCTCAAGTCCATTCTCTACATCTGTGTCTTTATTCCTGTCCTGCCCCTAGGTTCTTCATAACCATTTTTTTTTATATTCCATATATATGTGTTAGCATACAGTATTTGTTTTTCTCTTTCTGACTTACTTCACTCTGTATGACAGACTCTAGGTCCATCCACCTCACTACAAATAACTCAATTTCGTTTCTTTTTATGGCTGAGTAATATTCCATTGTATATATGTGCCACATCTTTATCCATTCATCTGTCAATGGACACTTAGGTTGCTTCCATGTCCTGGCTATTGTAAACAGAGCTGCAATGAACATTGTGGTACATGTCTCTTTTTGAATTATGGTTTTCTCAGGGTATATGCCCAGTAGTGGGATTGCTGGGTCGTATGGTAGTTCTATTTTTAGTTTTTTAAGGAACCTCAATACTGTTCTCCATAGTGGCTGTATCAATTTACATTCCACCAACAGTGCAAGAGGGTTCCCTTTTCTCCACACCCTCTCCAGCATTTATTATTTGTAGATGTTTTTGATAATGGCCATTCTGACCGGTGTAAGGTGATACCTCATTGTGGTTTTGATTTGTATTTCTCTAATGATTAGTGACATTGAGCATCCTTTCATGTGTTTGTTGGCAATCTGTATATCTCCTTTGGAGAAATGTCTATTTAGATCTTCTGCCCATTTTTGGATTGGGTTGTTTGTTGTGCAGATAATTTATACAGAAGGCATAGCATATCTACTTAGAGTAAGCTCATTTAAGTCACAAGACTTTTGACAATACTATGAAAAAAGAAAACAATAAGTTGAATATCAGATGGATTTCACAGACAACTTCAATCCCCCTTTCAGGCCTTGTGAAGCCCAAATTATTCTTCATGCTTCTGAAAATTCACATGAGGCTTATTTTCTAGCTCTACTCACTGACATAGCTGGCAACATGACGACATCACCCACAACGCCAACTGGATCATGACTTATTCTCCCTCTCAGCCAAAACATTCTCATTCCTTGAACATGCCAAGCTCTTTACCACATTCTTGTCTTTGCACATGCTAAATCCTGCCTCGTGTTGAACAGATGTAATCAAGAATCTCAAATGGGTTCATCCTGGATTTAGGGTATCCCTAAATGCAATGACAGTTTCTTTATAAGAGAAAGGCCAATGGAGACTTGTAATAGAGACAGTCTCAAGACAGAAGGCAATGTGAAGACAAAGGTGGAAACTGGAGTAATGCAATTACAAGCCAAGGAACATCAGGGACTGCCAGCTGCCACGGGTAGCCAGGAGAGAGGCATGGACCAGATTCTCCCTCAGGGCCTCCAGAAGGAACCAACCCTGCAGACACCTCGATTTTGGACCTAAGGCCTCCAGAACCAGGAGAGAATAAATATCTGTAGTTTTAAGCCACCAAGTGTGCGGTTGTTATGGCAGCCCTAAGAAACTAATACACAGGGGACATGTCCGCCCTCTTCTTGGATGGTCTTTGCTTCAGGTATGCTTAAGGGCCTCCTCCCTCAGAGGAGCTTTCTTTGGCCAAACCATTAAAATAGATCTCTAACCCTATCCACCTCTATCACTGAATCCTATTTTTATAGCATTCACCACAAGTTACAATTACATATTGATGTGTTTATCTATTTACTGCCTGACTTCCACACTCAACTATAAGCTCTATAAAGGCTCTTTTTGATTTTCTTTGTTCGGTTACACACAGTGTGTCCAGCAACTCATACACGCTTAGCACAAAGTTGGGTTCAAAAGTCGTTGCTGAATACATAAATATATTCATAAATGAATAATCTACCTATAAAATTCAGCCCATTCACCAGTTTATAAAAATAAAGCACACATAGAACATTCATGAGCACAGAATTTACTAAAGAATGGAAGACAAAGAGATAAATTGTATCATCCACTGTACAAATAACTCCATACCCTAGCTATCTCTGTTCTCAAAATTCCTTTAGGTAGTGCCACAACTGTCGGTTTCTCTTGACCTTCTCCCATACAGTGCTCCTCTCGTTTTTTCTTTAACTCATGTTTTTTCTGATCCCTTCTCTATTATCACATCTCTGCCACCTAACACTTGGGAATAAAAAAATTCATATTTTATGCAGAGTTTTATTCTCTAATCTTAACCCTAACCGTAAACGCCAGTGTGTCACCTCCTAAGACATTTTCCCTTGTTTTTAAACATTTACAGGTTGCTTCTTACACATCAATGACGGCTCTGTTAAGAAAAAAATATTCACAGGTAAAAATAAGGCAAAGGGAAAGCAGCATAGCTTTTGAATTTCACATGGAGCATTGTTTAACCCGTCCATCTAAGAATTATTTAATTATCTAAGAGAATATGTCTTTGATTGACTTAGTATACATTATTAATTAAAAGCCAAAGGAGGCAAAGTTACAGGTTAATTTGTAGATTTTTGTCTGATAGAGATGCAAATGATTTCTGTCTGGTAGAAAACATAATTCCCAAGTTTATGGGCCACTGCCCTGCAGGACATTAACCAGTTAGGTAACTAGCCTAGCCATTCTTCCCCAACAATCTTTCTCTAATGCCAACATAGCTCTCTTCCTATAAGCAGCTGCACAAATGTCTGGCATGTGCTCATCCTATGAGAGTCACATGACGGACTTATTTTTTTTTTTGGCCACACAGCACGGCTTGTGGGATCTTAATCCCCCAACCAAATCCGAACTCTCCGCAGTAAAAGCACAGAGTCCTAACCACTGGACCACCAGGAAATTCCCATTATGGACTTTAAAAAATGGTAGTCTAGCAGCTGTAAGTGCTATAAAAACATTAACTCACCAATTACTACTTACCAAGATTTTTTTAAGGAACTAAAAATTTTCCCCTCTAAACTGAGTTGTACTGCCAGCTCAGTTTACCACCTTAGTAAATTTCCCACACACACACACACACCACTTAATACATAGCATTAAAGGGTTTAGAAGATCAATAATAAAGAAGATAAAATGCTATACAGGATTTGCCTTTGCTTTACCACCAAGTAGTAGACCACATTTTTCCAACATTTCCACTCTCATTTTTACTGATTAAAGTCAAAGTTATTCAAAGAAGCAGTCACATGGAAGTCAGAAAAGTGCTCTCTCATTCACACTAATAATATGTTACAGAGGTAGCTAGTTAGCATGGCCTGTACTCATCGTGATGCTGCCCACCACTCCCGCAGCATCCACAGCCAAAGTTACGTCTGGGCAACAGGTCTCTGTGGAAATGGCACTAGGTCAGGGAGAAAGTGTATGGCAGGCCACCTTCTTTAAATATCTCCCTTCATTTTGGAAAACATTCCTGAAGCATCAAGTACAAATAATCTCAAGCAAAGCCATTGACAGATTTATGATAATCTGCTTTTACCATCTTGGGTATTTAAATTAGAAGAGTCATAATCAAAACCTGAGCTCTTCAGCTTATATATTATAAGCATACACATGCACACATTTAAATTACAGCAATCATATTGAAGAAGTAATCTGTAGTTACACTAACTTACAGCAGACTATCAATTTGACTTCATTAAACTTGAAGATTTCATTACAGAAAAAGGTACCTTAGTAATGTTATTGACTCTTTAAAATTTTTAATGTGTGCATCAAGATTACACACTGAAAATCAAAATATCTACTATCCTTCACTTAGCATTTGTTTTTAAAATAATGGGGACATTAAAAACACTAATATCATAGTTGTATTAGGACATCAGATAAACAGCTGGTATTATTACCAGATGAAAGAGTGTGTGTGTGTGTATTCATATATACTATATATCTACAGCATATTCTTTTTGCCACATACAGACAACTAAGGATGAAATTTTATTTGTTTATAAAATATATTTTGTGGTACATTTTCTTGACAAATGATTAGATTCAAGCATTAATATGAAATATAAATTATTTTACTCTCTACAGTTTCATATGCAATTGTAGGTCATTCATAGAACAGAATAAAACATACAAAGTAATGTTAATACAGAATACGTGATAATATTTCGCTATTCAGTAAAAAGGCTCTGTAGGCAGAAAGAACAGAAGGCATGGTTTGTTTTTGCTGTTTGATTTTTTACTTGCTTTAGTGACATTTAGCCTGAGTAGTAGTATCATAGGATATTTTGTGTGTTTTCTCAGAGACTCATCTAAAGTATGCTTTTTGAAGGGAAGTCTTCAAATATAGGAGCCTGCAAATATGCATGTGAGGGTTCTTTCCCCTGAATTACAGAATTGCACCTGCATAAGTGTTCTAACCAGTAACTAATAAATCACGCACAATACGGACCATTCACCAGAAAAAAACGAAAAGAAAAAGAGCTCTAAACAGTTATTATACACACAAGATATCTGCCAGTAGTTTCAACATGGTTTTGATCAACCATATGCTGCTCTATTCCTCATCAGCACCAAGGGCCACCAGTGCTGAGCAAGACCCATCAGGTACCACCAAAAGACCTAAAGACTTGGTAGACAGTAGGAAAAAAAAAAAAAAAAAAGTCAGGTAGAAAAGAGAGAGGCATAAAAAAAGTGTTAAGAAAGAAAGAATAATAAGCTAGAAAAGGATGAGAGATCCAACTAATGACGTGTGCCAAAAGAATGACCTTCCAATGCCAGCCTGATGTCGTTTTACATGAATGTTCATGCCTGCCTGGTCGTTACATAAACTAGAACTACAAAGCTCTCCATTCTTTATTCAAGGGAAAGTAAATAAAAATACTGCAGGCTTTGTGTTTGAACTACTTATCTGTTACACATAAAGAAAATACTATTTTTCATTTTGCTGAATAATATCAGAAAGGCCGGAAGAAAATGTAGACATTTAGCTAAATCTTGTTGTTAGACAATGTGGGCACAGGGACCTCCCTGGCGGTCTAGTGGTTAAGACTCCACACTTCCACTGCAGGGGGCACAGGTTCAATCCCTGGTCCGGGAACTAAGATCCCGCATGCCACGCAGCGCAGCCAAAAAAAAAAACAATGTGAGCACAATAACTGGCAGGAATCAACTCTCCCTTTCTCCCTATCCCTGGAATTAACCAGAAAATTCTGCATGTATCAGCAAACTGATCTGTGTACATAATACAAATTGGTTATATTTTCCACAGTCCCTTCATTACTCAATGTGTTATTTAGACAATCTACTAAGTATCAGGCATTCTGCTAGATGATATGATACATATATATGCTGAATAAAACCTTGTACTGATGGAACACAGAGCTAATGTCAACAGACATTAAACTAATAATCCATCAATAATATATAAATGTATATTTCAAATCTTGATGACTACTATAAAGTTAAAGTGTTAGGATAGCGGTTGAGTATTAGGATAATGGTTACTGGGGTAGAGGGCACTTTTCCACATGTATATTTTACTACACATTAAGAAGTTTTAAAATGTTGATAAATCTCAGTGGAGATGTCAATTAGGCAACTGGATGCACAAGTTTGGGTTTTAAAAAAATGTTCTGTATTAGAGCATAAGTTATCAGATTCAAGCATGTAGGTGGTGTTTAATACCATAGAAGTGGTTAAGAAAAACTAGAGAAAGCTCACTGTTGTCTTCCAATGCTATCCTTACAAGAAATATTTAAATGTTAAAATTGGATGTCAATCAAGGGTAAGTTACTTAACTCTTAGATTCCATCTTTTAGTCAATGTGCTATTTAAATAAAAGTCATATTTACCAATTCCCACCTCTGCCTCCAAGTGCTATCAATGGAGCTAAAGTAAATTTAAAAACAATGCCATTTCTTGCTTATTTGAAATGAGGAAGGACTGATGGTGGAGGGGGCGCTTTTCAATCCAATCACCACCGGTTCTTTGATTTCACATTATTGCAAGAAAAATTAAAAATTAAAGTAACTGATTGGGGGTTCAACAGTAACAAAAACAAAACTCAATTGCTAACATTTATTTCTCTTATTCAAACAAATATCTAAGAATGTGAATGGTAAGAAGAAACAATGCTAAGAAAAGAGAGTCCCAAAATTATGGGCAGTATTCTTACACAATTGGTAATGAACTAGTGTTCCTGAGCATAGGCTTTGGATGCGTAAGGACTGGGTTCAAATCCTGGAACCCTCAGATATCTAGTAGCTCATATAAGTTATGTGTCTTTCAAAGCTTGAATTTTCCTACATGTGGAATGCTGCTAGTAATTCTTATTTCACAGGACTAATATAAGCTTTAGTTACTTATGATAATGTTAATAAAATACAGATTCAGTAGAGTCCACAGAATGATCAATTTTATTTTAAAACTCCACTCACAAGAATACCAGGACAAAGAGATAATTCATTTGACTTGACCAAAACCAAAACTATACTTAATTTCTTCTAATCCTCAATGAAGCAATTCTTCTAAAATGTCATAATATTCTGCTATTTAGAGTGAGACATAATCTTAATTATCTTCACTATGAAGAAAAAAACAGGATAAATAATTAAGACATACTTCTGTTTATGAAAACCATTTCTTTCACTTAAAGATAACTAATGCTTCTTCAATTCTTATACACAATATCTGATTGCACGAGCGTCCCTGAAATATCCAGAATAAAACAGAAACAGCACAAAAACTGAATCTGAAATTGGAGAATGAATAATATTTACATTTTTTTGTGTTTCTCTATCCATGACTCTTTAGACTGTCTAAGAAATCTTTAGAAGAAAATCACTATCCTGATATTTGACTTACCTCTAGACTTTTTGACCCCTGAAGCACAAAGGATTGACACTTCTAAGACAGATTTTGATTATTTATTCTGCTTTATAGATAAGCGGGTCAAGACTATCATAAGTGAGATACAACAGCTCAAATATATCCATCATCCTTAAGAAATACACTCAACCAAAGATGTTTCTCAAAAATTCTGAAAACCCCTTATCACACATACCCATATACCTTCCCAGATAAGAGTTCTAGTTATATATCATATATCCTGAAAATCACTCAAGTCACATTTACATATATATGTATTTCATTTTCCAACATGTATTTAAATGATCAAGACATCCACCTAAGATTACTGAATATGCTGATATATGCAACATGATGAATTCTTCTGCATACCTTCAGGCAAACTATTCTATCATTATGATAGTGTCCTCTTAGCAATGGAGCTATTGTACATTTATCAAGAAAAAAGATCAAAAATCATCTGGAGAAAATTTAAATCTGTATATTAGTTATCCTAATCCAACACAGTTCTAGGATTCACATTTCTAAATGGTGTTCTTGGCTAGTTCAAAGAATTAGTTACCGTGTTGGATGAAATCCTTTGCCTTTTTGATAATATTACCACCTGGACTGGTTTCAACCAACTCTTATATTACTGGTCTTTGCTGACTGAAGTTCAGAGTGATCGAGTTCACTACACTTCAACACAAAAGATCAATATTGAAAGGCAACATGCAGCTGGGTTCCACGCTCAGTCACTATATCAGTTGATAAAGCATCACTTGTATAGACATAACAGCAGAAATGTGACCCTCAAAGAGAAAATGTAGAAACTGCTATCTTGTTACTGAAAGGCAGAGAATCACCGATAAATTTGAGTCACTTCTCATTTTTATGGCAGCTATTTGAAAATTATTTACATAATTTTCATATGGACTGAGTTCAGCAGAACTGTTGCAAATGTTCAGTGGTAATCCATTGACCCAACTGAATCAAAACTTCAAATTAGGTCAGCTGGGTCACCGAAACTGATCTGTACAACAGATTAATTTCAGCACAAGTCAATCCAAAACCATCCAATTTTCAATTCTGATTTTAGTTCTCTAATAATATCCTTCGAATGCCTCTTATTGAATATAATTGACAACCATTAGAAAAAAGAATTCTGGGAAATTTGTTTCTAGGATTCTCCTGGAGAATGCAGGGAAAATGTACAAGTGGGTAGCAATGATTCCAAGTTTATAACAGAAACCTAGCAGATGAAGTGCTAGCCTACACATTGGATAATAAGGCTTCTGATCTATGAGAAAAACTGCTCTGCTTTATTCATAATCAAAGAATAACAAATGTTAACAATGATTTAAAATAGCAATGAAATTTATTGTTGTTTTTCATCATTGTCTAAAACAGTGGAAAGTGAGAAAAAAACATAAATATCCACCTCCTGGAGCACGATTATTCCAGGAAGTAGAATTCCAGACAAACAGTGAAAATGAAAATGTTGTAATCAAAAGAAGTAAAGTAGATGGAAATTTTTTTAATATTTAACATACTTGTGAGGGAAAAAAATGTAGCAAACAGGACATACAGTAGCAGTCAGTATGATCCCATTTATGTAAAATATAACTTTAATGCACAAGAAATCTGGAAGGATATATGTATGTAGGTATGTGTATACATGTATGTATATATGTGAACAGAGACTGACATTCCAATATATATACAGTTTTCACTTGGTTTAGCTTATTTGTTACTAGTATGTCTTTTTATGATAAAAAGAGGTATTTTTCCTTTTTTTATTGAGGTATAATTGATATACATTGTATTAGTTTCAGGTTTACAACAAAATAATTCAACATTTCTATACACTGTGAAATGATCACCACAGTAAAGTCTAGTTAACATCCATCACCATACATATTTACAGAATTTTTTTTCTTGTGGTGAGAAATTTTAAGATCTACTTTCTCAATAACTTTCAAATAGGCAACATATAGTTGCCATGCTATAAATTACATCCTCATTTCTTATTTTATAATTAGAAGTTTGTACCTTTTGTCTCCCTTCACCCATTTCATGCACCCCCACACCCCTGCTTCTGGCAACCACCAATCTGTTCTCTGTATCCATGAGGTTTATTTTTGTTGTTTTGGTTTTGTTTTTATTCCACATATAAATGAAATAATACATTTGTCTTTCTCTGGCTTATTTCACTTAGCCTAATGTTTCAAGGTCCATGCATGATGTTTTAAACAGCAAAATCTCATTCTTTCTTACAGTTGAATAGCATTTCATTGTATATATATAATGCCTTTATCCATATATCCATTGATGGACACAGGTTGTTTCCATAACTTGGCTACTGTAAATAATATTGCAATAAACATGGAGTGCAGGTATCTTTTCAAGTTAGTATTTTAATTTTCTTTGGATAAATACCCAAAAGTAGAATTACTGCATCATACGGTAGTTACATTTCTAATTTTTTGAGGAACCTCCATACTGTTTTCCATAGTGGCTGCACCAATTTACATTCCCAGAAACAGTGCACAAATGTTCTCTCTTCTCCATACCCTTCCCACCACTTGTTGACTCTTCTCTTTTTGAAAACAGCCATCCTAACAGGTGTGAGGTGATACCTCACTGGGGTTTTGATTTGCATTTCCCTGATGATTAGTGGTACTGAGCATCTTTTCAGGTACCTGTTGGACACATCTGCACGTCTTCTTTGGAAAAACATCTATTAAGATCCTCTACCATTTTTTAAATTGGATTTTTTTTTTTTTTTTGCTATTGAGTTGTATGCATTCCTTATATATTTTGGATATTAGCCCCTTATCAGATATATGATTTGCAAATATTCTCTCCCATTCAGGTGGTTGCCTTTTCATTTTGTTGACTTCTTTTGCTGTACAGAAGTTTTAGTGTGATGTAGTCCCCTATATTTTTTTTGCTTTTGTTTCCTTTGTTTTTGTTGCCAGATCAAAAAAAAAAAAAAACACACACACACACTGTCAAGACCAATGTCAAGGAGTTTATTGGTTATGTTTTCTTCTAGGAATCTTGTGGTCTTAGGTTCAAGTCTTTAATCCATTTGAGTTAATTTCTGTGCATGGCATAAGAGAGTGGTCCAGTTCTCCCAACACCATTTATTGAAGAGACTCTCCTTTCCCCATTATATATTCTTGGCTTCTCTGTTGTAAATTTTTTTTTTTGAGATTTTTTAGATGTAGACCATTTTTAAAGTCTTTATTGAATTTGTTACAATATTGCTTTTGTTTTATGTTTTGGTTTTTTCGCCACGAGGCATGTGGGATCTTAGCTTCCTGACCAGGGATTGAACCCGCACCCCCTGCATTGGAAGACAAAGTCTTAAGCATTGGACCGCCAGGGAAGTCCCACTCCTTTGTTGTAAATTAATTACCTATATATGCGTGAGATTATTTCTGGGCTCTCTTTTCTGTTCTATTGATCTGTGTGTCTGTTTTCATGCCAATACCATACTGTTTGATTACTAAAGCTTTGTAATATAGTTTGAAATGAAGGAGTGTTGTGCCTCCAGCTTTGTTCTTTCTCAAGATTGCATGGACTATTCAGGATCTTTTGTGGATTCGTACAAATTTTAGGATTGTTTGTTCTATTTCCGTGAGAAATGCCATTGAATTTTTCATAGGAATTGCACTAAATCTATAGATTTCCTTGGGTAGTATGGACATTTTAACAATATTAATTCTTTGAATCCAAGAGCATGAAATACCTTTCCATCTATTTGTGTCTTCAATTGCTTTCATCAATGTCTTATAGCTTTCAGTGTACAGGACTTTCATTTCCTCTGATAAGCTTATTCCTAGGTATTTTATGATTTCTGATGCAATTGTAAATGCAACTGTCTTCTTAATTTCTCTTTCTGGTAGTTCATTATTGGTGTATAGAAATGCAACAGATTTCAGTATACTGATTTTGTATCCTGCAACTTCACTGAATTCATTTTTCAGTTCTGTTTTTGGTGGAGTCTTGGGTTTTCTATATGTACTATCATGTCATCTGCAAATAGTGAGTTTTACTTCTTTCTTTCCAACTTGATACCTTTTATCTCCTTTTCCTGCCTAATTGCTCTGACTAGGACTTCCAATTCCATATTGTTAAATAAAAGTGGTGAGAGTGGCCATCTTTATCTTGTTCTTGATCTTAGAGAAAAAGCTTTCAGCTTTTGCCAATGAGTATGATATTAGATATGGGCTTATCATATATGCCCTTTATTACATTGAGGTACATTCCCTCCATAAGAGGCATTTTTAATAGAAATTTTTACAGTAATTTTATCTAGCTACAGAGAAAGATTATGAGGATAAGGATGTTGTTACTAGCAAGTAACTAAAAAAAATCTCTAACTCCCTGGTTTTGTGGAAGGCAGGGCAGGGATATATACTGTTTAGGGCTATGTTACAAGCCATTACTTAGAACAAAGCAAGTATTCAAGAAATATCAAATAACTGAATGAATGGTCAAAAAGTCTTATGCTAGGAGGAAAGAAATAAGACAACAGATGTATCACACTAAAAATAGAACAGTTAATTCATTAAGGAAAATTGGACTTTCCTGGTGGCACAGTGGTTAAGAATCTGCCTGCCAGGTCGCAAGTTGGCGCCGCTGCCACCCCCTGGTCCGTGCTCTCGGCCACTCAGCCGGGCAGTACCGAGCCCTCCCGGCACTCCCCTCCTCTCTTCCCTCCGGCCCTCCAGCCTGCCTTTCCCCGCGGCACTGCCACCCCCCCCCCACCTTCGCCCCAGCCCTCTTCTCTCCCCGCCGAGCCGCGGCAGCAGCAGCAGCAGCAGCAGCCAAAGGAGGAGTCGGAGGTGGCGGTGGTCGGGTAGCCCATGGCGTACAGTCAGGGAGGCGGCAAGAAGAAAGTCTGCTACTACTACGATGGTGATATTGGAAATTATTATTACGGACAGGGTCATCCCATGAAACCTCATAGGATCCGCATGACCCATAACTTGCTGCTAAATTATGGCTTGTATAGAAAAATGGAAATATATAGGCCCCATAAAGCCACTGCTGAAGAAATGACAAAATACCACAGCGATGAGTACATCAAATTTCTACGTTCAAGTGGTGCTACAGTGTGGTGCAGACTCACTATCCGGTGATAGACTTGGTTGCTTCAATTTGACAGTCAAAGGTCATGCTAAATGTGTAGAAGTTGTAAAAACTTTCAATTTACCATTACTGATGCTTGGGGGAGGTGGATACACAATCTGCCATGTTGCTCGATGTTGGACATATGAGACTGCTGTTGCCCTTGATTGTGAGATTCCCAATGAATTGCCATATAATGATTACTTTGAGTATTTTGGATCAGACTTCAAACTGCATATTAGTCCTTCAAACATGACAAACCAGAACACTCCAGAATATATGGAAAAGATAAAACAGCATTTATTTGAAAATTTACGCATGTTGCCACATGCAACTGGCGTCCAAATGCAAGCTATTCCAGAAGATGCAGTTCACGAAGACAGTGGAGATGAAGATGGAGAAGATCCAGACAAGAGAATTTCTATTCGAGCATCAGACAAACGGATAGCTTGTGATGAAGAATTCTCAGATTCTGAGGACGAAGGAGAGGGAGGTCGTAGAAATGTGGCTGATCATAAGAAAGGAGCAAAGAAAGCTAGAATTGAAGAAGACAAGAAGGAAACGGAGGACAAAAAAACAGGTGTTAAAGAAGAAGATAAATCCAAGGATAATAGTGGTGAAAAAACAGATACCAAAGGAGCCAAATCAGAGCAGCTCAGCAACCCTTGAATTTGAGAGTCTCATCACTTTCAGTGAGAAAATATTGGGAAGAAAAATGTTTTCTTTTCAAAGACTTCTGGCTTCATTTTCTACTACTTTGGCATGGACTGTATTTATTTTCAAAATGGCTTTTTTGGGTTTATTTTTCTTGGCAAGTTTTATTGTGAGTTTTCTAATTATGAAGCAAAATTTCTTTTCTCCACCATGCTTTATGTGATAGTATTTAAAACTGATGTGTTATTATGTCAAAAAACTGCTCTATTGAAGAAGTAGTTGGCCTTTCTGAGCTGATTTTTCCATCTTTTGTAATTATCTTTATTAAAAAATTGTACTTGGATTGTCTTTTGTCTGTTTATTACATCATGGAGTCTTTTTTCATAGGCTAATGACATGACTGTTTCTGTAGAAATAGAATACACTAGAGGTGGAAGATACTGATTTGCAACTTCAAAGACATCCATAAACTATTTCTTTAGGAAATTACTGTATTTACAGTAATTATTATTTCTTCATGTAATAGGAGTTCTACAGTCTTGTTCTCTATAGCTTAGCCAGTCAATGTTGTTGAAGGTTGATATCTCATTATCATAATTTATCTCTGAAATTAATGATACAAGTTATGCAATTGAGATATAGGAATTATCTTTGAGCTGAACCAAAGATTCTCAAAAACTGGAAATGGAGATTCTGAGTTGAAAGAAGAAATCCATAATCAGAAAAGGAAACTATAGCTTCCATACTGAGCTATATGTGACTCTTTTGCCAATCTCCACTATATACCAAGTAGACAAGAAATTGTATGGTTGTGTTTTACTAGAACTTTCCTGTGTTTATATTAAGGCTAAAATAAAACCTGCTGTTTAGATTTTTAAAAAAAAGAATCTGCCTGCCAATGCAGGGGACACATGTTTGATCCCTGGTCCGGGAAGATCCCACATGCCACAGAGTAACAGAGTCTGTGTGTCACAACTACTGAGCCTGCACTCTAGAGCCCATGAGCCACAACTACTGAGCCCACATGCTGCAACTACTGAAGCCCAAGCACCTAGAGCCCGTGCTCTGCAACGAGAGAAGCCACTGCAATGAGAAGCCCACGCACTGCAAGAAAGAGTAGCCCCCGCTTGCCGCAACTAGAGAAAGCCTGCACACAGCAACGAAGGCCCAACGCAGCCAAAAAAAGGAAAACTGAGTTGGATACAATATTAGATAACATCTGAAATTTTCCCAGGAAATTAAGTCATGCCAAATATTACTTTACAAATATTTTTACTTTCATTTTTAAATAGACATCAGTATTAGTAATCAGGACATAGCACAAAAATACTTAGATAAAAACTACAAATTTTAATTGGTGTTATCTATTTCCAACACTTAAGTTACTAACATCATATGGAATATAGCAGAATAAGCTGGCTAGGTATTTGACATCAAAACAATAGCTCAGCTAGAATGTTAAATCAGGTAACACATGTAAGGCAGAACAACTGTCATGTACTAAGCAATTAATGTCAACTAAGTTTTTTTTCCTGGTAATGTAAAAATATTATTAATTGCATTTCCCAAATAAACACAATTTGAAAAATGTGAACATATTTTTCACTCTATTATTTCATATAAAAGTGAATCTTAACTTTGGTCACCATTTTGTATTGTTACCTTCTAACTGCTGTATCATGATAATAACACTCCCCACCATTTCCAATAACCTAAATCAAATCAATCATAGGAAGAGAAAAGTGAAATATATTTAAGATAATCCCCCACATACACAAAAAAACAGATCAAGAACCCAGAAATTTTTCGATTATTTAGAAATAATAGTTCAGACTACCTTCACTCTCCAGCAATGCAAAAGGACTGGTTAGTACATAGGGTTCAAATACGGATATGGAGATCTACAATAATTTGCCATCATAATAGTCTCGAGGCTATGAATTATCTGCCATCATAAACCAAGGTATACCTGAATCAGACATTTCTCTGTAGCTTACTGTGAAAGGTTCTTGACTTCAGGAACAACAGCATGTTTGTCTTTGTGTCCCTAGGGCCCCTAGCACCGTGTCTGTCTGGCACATGACATCGTAGGTAATGAATGAACTCATGAATGGATAATGGTATTTCATTTGGAACAGTGGAGGGATAAGATGCAATTCTTGTTACTCCACATATCACTAGATCATTCTCCTTCCCATTCTAAGACCCTTGGAAAGGAGGTAAAGTCCAGCAACAAAATGATGAAAATATAGTTATAGCAAATAATTTTAGAAGAATAGCAGGAAAGGGGAAGATATTTGGTAATGATAGGGTCAAGGCAATAGGCAAAGAAGAAAAGAAAAAAGCCATCTAGAAACATAAAGATGAAATGAAAAGGAGATATAAGAATGGTAGGTACCAGGGGTGAGGAATAGGTTCTACCTGTTACAACGGCCAGTAACAGATTAGTTAAGGATTAGGACTAAAATAGCAAGTTTCAGCTAACCAGAGAAAGAAGCAGATACCACAGTATAGGTAAAAGAGAATTCAGAAAAATTAAAGCTCTGATACATATTATTTATCAAAATATTACAAAATAGTCTAAGAGTCTGAAGGTCTTGTTTAATAACAGTTGAATATGTGAAGTTCATTTTCATAAGAGGAAACTATACTATTTTGTGGCTATTTACAAAAAATAATCACATTTGTGAAAATATTCATTCTTTGAGGAGAGCAGCCATGAGGACAGAGGACATAAAATCTACACTGATTAGAGCGGGAATGAAGAAAATGAGTCTCTCTTAGAGGCTATGTTTCCTGGTTTACTAATTTCAGCACAACACTTGACAAATTATTTTTAAGAACTGATTTGGTGGACTGAATTTCTTTCCCATCCCTATTATTCATGAAAAAATCTAGAAACTGAAGAGAGGCAAATAGACATAACCACCTTTCATTGCCTGTTAATGTAAGACAATTTTTCACATAGCCCAGGGCAGAAAGGCGGATGCTCTTGCGTTCTAGTAAGATCAGAGTCATTAGTTATTTGTTTATTACAAATAAGGTCAAAGTTATGTTAATAGGAAGAATATGAATTTCTCACAGAGACCAGATGGGGACCTTTAGAAATAAATGAGTCATCACAGTGGGAGGTGTGTTTGATTTCGAATACTTTGGGTGAAAATAAGCTACAGCCTGGAATAAAAACCCCTACCCCACAACATCATCTATTTCTTCTGTCAGAATGGGAAACAAAGTCTTCATTATTCTCCTCTAACAGCCAAAAGACACAGAAACCCTAGCACAAAGCATCCATCTCTGCAGGGCCAGCAGAAAACCATCAAGAAAGGGGAGAAAAGCCTTCAGCAGATGCTTTAGGCTACAACATTTGAAAAACACAAGGGATAATAGGAAAGAGAGGGCTTAGGAAATTCTCTGTATTTGTGTATGTGTGTGGTTGGGAGGGGAGCCTCCAGACAAAAGAAAAGAGGCTAGAGTGAGAGGACTGAAGGACAGGGGCAGAAAATGAAGACAACGAAGTTTAAAATGTTCAGGTGTGACATCTACCCATTCCACGGTTCAAGACCTAGTCCAAGTCATTGATCCTGATGTGACAAGCAGTCGGGTAGCTAAGCCACCTCATCTTCCACCTACTGAACAAAGCAACAGGTAACTTTGGGTCAACTACCTGAAGCCTACAGTAAATTCATTAAGTTTCCCTTAATATTTTACATATTCACTTTGGGAACAGGAGATTGTAATAGAATCTAGCGTACAGAAGGTATAACCCCATCCCCATGCCATAGGCAATAGCAGACTTCGGCAGCATCCTAAATGTGATGTACTAGCTATGAGTGCGATTTATCCACAAGGCCAAGTAAGGTAGGTCAGGCCTCCCCACTTTCATCCTTTTTCTAAAAAATGGCTTGAGGCAACAGAGGTATGTAGATGGGCAAGGAAAGACCACCACATGGATTACAAAGCACATTATTTCTCTTGAAATATGGCTCTCATCAATATCAGATTCCTAAAATGTAAAATAGGAATCACCAGAAAGATTTCTTCCCTAGCTATGGCCTTCAGAATATCACCAGAAAGACTTCTTCCCTAGCTATGGCCTTCAGAATATCACAATTACAATTTTGCAAACAGAATGATGATCTACATTGAGAGATTAATACTATTACTACAAAACCTTAGGTAGGAAAGATTCTTCAGGATTAAGAGCAAAGAAAAGAAATATAAATGTATATATTAAGAAAAACACAAGATGAAAGCTGACAACTATAACATTCTCTAGGTTTTCAGGAGGCTATAGCAGCTTAACACTTCTTTCAGGTTGTTCTTATGTGCTATTAATATTACATGAGAGGTTAGTCCCAGAGACAGTTGCTCCAAGGCAAAGACCTTAGGTGACTTATTTTAGCACAGCGTGTACTTTTTACATCCAATTAATTAAAAAAACATAGAACGAACACAGTAAGAAACAGACAAGAGACTAGCAAATTTTTTAAATGTGAGCAACCAATTTTATAAAACTCCACTCAAGTTAGCAGAGATGCAAGTGCATATTGGAGAAGATATACATTTTTAAAATTTGACAAAACAATTCAGTTATAACCTATAGAGTCACTCTTCATGCCATATGTATAATATATAAAATATTTACATAGACTATACATACACACGTGTGTGTGTAAATAAATTCAATTTGGAGCTGTATTTCAGCATCTCATCAAAGAGAAATCATAAGCAAAAGCTCACTGTTAAGGTTTCTATGACTATGTTAATCATGAGATCAAGCAGTTAGAATTCATGAATAGCTTGCCTAGGGCTATGATGGTTGTATGAATGCTATTTTTACTGAATAAAATAGATGGGAAGATGAAAAGTCGAAAGGTTTTATTTTTAAGGCTTACCAGTTTAAAAAAATCAAACTGAATTTTATATCTGTAATTTGTTGTCACAGAAATACACTTTGAAGATAAACACAGTAATTGACAAAAAAGAACACCTTAAAATCCAGATACTGTAAGAAACAAGGAAGCAGTACGCTATGATCAATTGCACACTGCAGTCCACTGTTTCAAAATGAATTTTTACTATCTCAGAAGATGTGATTAATTTCAGGGCTGTCATACATATTAACTTCTGAGCTATGTCTGTACTCCTTCTGACTTGCAAAGGGCAAGGTTTATAAGTGGAACAAGATAAGAGAAGTAATAACAATAAAAGCAAAAAAGGAACTGAGAAACAGTCTCATAACATGATCCCGCCCTTATTTTTTCCCATAGCTAAACTTTTCCTGGTCAATTAAGAATCAAATGATGATACCACATAATTAGGGCAGAGACAAAAAAGCATGAAAACCTAGGTTTATTCCTTTAATTATTTTCCTTATTTTTGGTGTCTTTTTTCCCCCTAAGACATTCATCCTGGAAACTTTTTTTTACTTCCTTCACCCTAACATATCCCTTTTCTCTTTTCTTCATTTGTTTTTCTTCTTTCCTTAAAAAGTGACCTCTAAACTTTCTCCATGGTCCCTTTTTAGTTGTTTTGTTGATCAAATCATGAGACAAAAAGAGAAAGTCAGGAGGGGGTGACTATTATTTTCACCAGATGAGACATACTTTATAGAAACAGGGGAGCAGGAAAAAAACTCTTTTAAAAATATTTTCAACTTTAACAAGTAATCAATGAACAAACTATCCATTAGATATCAGGGAAAGCTAGTTCATATTTCTGAACAAATTTTTTCTGTTAACATTTTTGAAAGATTTACTTCAATTGGACCACAACCCTGGTAAAATTTAAATGTTTCAATATACCCCTATTCTCCCCCTCAAAAAATTACACAACCGTCCATGAACACAATTACAAAAAATGAGAAACTTCAAAAGTCTCTTGTAAATATTGCAATTAAATATTCTGCAGCTTTCAACATTTAAATTTATTTTTCTTTCATCACTAATGTAAAGCTTCAGCACTTTGCCTGAAATTGTGTCATTTTCATTCCTTTCTGGAAAAGGTTTGCTAAACTCATTGTTGGCAAAACCTACGTATGGAAAGCAGAGTGTCTCAGAAGTTGCACATTAGTATTTAATATTTTTGTTGAGATTCACAATTTCCCTCTAGCAAACTCATATAGACACATTCTCATACTAGATGATAATGTATTCTATATATTAAAGAAAAATATATAAACAAATACATTTGACAGACTGAGGAGGCATAAAGGTTGGAGGTAGGAAATGGCAGACTTTAATAAAATAATGTATTCTATAGTGGCATATAAAATTTCTCACAAAGCACAATGTTGGATAACTGAGGCTCCAAAACTGTATGGATATCATAGTTTTTTTAAAAAAATTAACTCACACAAGCATGCACACACACACACACAACCCCATTACACACACAATGAACACCATTATTTCTGTAGCTTAAGAGACATTTACTCTTTCTCTGTTCCTTTTCTTTTTTTCTCTTTGCCTTTCAGTTCAACTTTCTATTGACATATCTTTGAGCTCACTGATTCTCTCCAGTCTGCTGATCAGCCCATTAAAGATAGTTTTTCTTTACTAAAGTGTTTTTGATTTCTAGCACTTCCTTTTGAATCTGAGTTTTAATCTCTATTATCTGTTCTTGTATATTGTCCACTTTTTCCATTTGGGCCCTTAGCATATTAATCACAGTTAAATTCCCTATCTGGTGATTCCAAAATCTCTGCCATAAGGGTCTGGTTCTGACCCTTGCTTTGTCTCTTCAGACTATTTTTTGTTTTTTTAGTATACCTTGCAATTTTCTGTTGAAAGCCAGATATGATATATCAGGTAAAAGGAACTGGGGTAAACAATCCTTTAGTGTGAGGTTTTATGTTCATAATGCTAAGAGTTAGGTTTTGTTTACTCTTTCACTGCAGGTGTGATTTCAGAGGCAAAAATTTCCTCTAGGGTCCTTGTTTTTGTCTCCCTTGTTTTCCCTAGAGATTCCTTCTTAAATAGGGCCTGAGGCTTACAGTTGTTTCAACTGTAACTCATTATTTTACAGAAGGCCTATTGATGTGGTGGTAGGTGTGTGGCAGGGCAGGTGGGGGTAGGCATTCTACATTCCTATGATTAAGCTTCAGTCTTTTATTGACACTGTGTCCCTGGACTCTGACCTTCACAAGTGCTTCTCAGCTTTTTTCTTTTTTTTTTTAATTTTATTTATTTATTTATTTGTTTGTTTTTGGCTGTGTTGGGTCTTCGTTTCTGTGCGAGGGCTTTCTCTAGTTGCGGCAAGCGGGGGCCACTCTTCATCGCGGTGCGCAGGCCTCTCACTGTCGCAGCCTCTCTTGTTGCAGAGCACAGGCTCCAGACGCGCAGGCTCAGTAGTTGTGGCTCACGGGCCTAGTTGCTCCGCGGCATGTGGGATCTTCCCAGACCAGGGCTCGAACCCGTGTCCCCTGCACTGACAGGCAGATTCTCAACCACTGTGCCACCAGGGAAGCCCTCAGCTTTTTTCTTTTCCTCTCCCCTTAGGTGAGGCAGGAAGGCTAGAGGGAGCCAGATTTAGGTATTTCTCTTCCTCCAGGGAAGTTAGGTTCTGGTAAAACCCAAGTCAATCAGACTCTGGTAAAACCCAAGTAAATCAGACTCTGGTAAAACAGTTTCCAATGAGGACAGGCCTCAGCTTATTTCAAAATGGTTACTTTTCCCTTCCCCCTGCTAAAAGCATGAATGGAATTTTCCTCCAAATTTTCTCCTGGTGGGGCTCCTGGAGGTAAAACTCAGGAAAGCGTGGAGGCCTTCCTAAGGTTGGGCTCACAAAAGTTTCTCTCTCTCAAGCTAGTCTCCAACAATTAATTACCCTTTAAGTGTTCCTACCAAGGTATAGCAATGCCTTCTGCTCCCCATAAACTGTGATTCTCTGTGTTTGTCTGTGTTCACAGTTTGGGGGCAGCAGTTTGCCCTGTGGCTTCCATTCTTTGATGAATCTATAGAGCTGGTAATTTTCAGTTTGTTCAGCTTTTTCCTTGTTGCAAGGATGGGAGTTCAGACTTCTAAGCTCTTTACATGCTGGACCTGGCTTTATAAAGGCTTATAATTTATATTATAAATGCTTATAATATTCTTTAATCATTAAAAATTTGATTATTCAAGGACATAATCCCATCAGTCACATTTATCCTAGTTCAGCTATCGTGAAAACTTGTAGACTTTATTTTCCTGACCTGCTGGGAAACAAAACTGGTTCTCCTGACCTTCACAACATATATCCTACCTTCTGGATCAAGCCTTGATCCAAAAAGGCCTATCTGTGGCTTGAGACATACCTAGTTTTCACTAGCATATGAACACCTTAATTGGCAAGAATTGCTGGAAAATCATCATGAATGTGATTAGCAAGTCTGTCTTTACTATATTTGGCCAAAGGCCAAATACCCACCATTAATTGAAAGGTTGCCTTCCCTCTGGAAATTTATGAAAGGAACAGCAAATTATTAGAAGCTGAAAAGTAGTTCTGTTTTATTTGTATGCCATTCCCTGAAAACACTTTTATCTAATTTGGCGGAAATTTTGGTGGAAAGTACCAAAACACTGCATACCAAAAGTTAAATAAATGAACGGAAGAGGATTAAAAAGTCAATGTTTTCTAAACTCAACCTTGAAAAATAATCTTGTTGAAAAGAGTTTGTTGTGATGCAGTCATGATGAATCACGCCAGTCAAACTAAAGGATTTTGGGGGTTGCTATTTTTAAGTTATATACTATATAGTGAGTTTGGCAGCATTCACACAGCCAAAACAAATTATTTTTACTTTTAAAATATTGTTAACAGACTGAGTCACCACATTTTCACATATCCACTTTCAGTTCATGCTTTAACTATTTTTTAACTAAATTACAGAAGAGAATTACATTAAACTGCATCAAATTTTCACTCGATATTTGTCCTTAGTAGAAAGAAAATGCCTTCATGGATAAAATGACATAAAAGAAATAAAATACAAGCTAAACTTTAAGGGAGGTGGGGACTAATGGTGTGTGAAAATTTAATAGGCTTCAGTATGCCTACCATGCTGTACTCCATTTGTTAAAGAATGGAAGAAGCAGCAGCTCTGAGTAATGTGAATGAAGGTTATTAGCAATAATAATGGTTTGCTAGCTGATAAATTTGCAGATTAAGCAACGTCTGCCATTGAGGTTAGTAATATTTCAAAGATACTGCTCAAAAGAGAATAGAATGGGTATTTTATTTTTATATCAAGAAAACTAGACTCTTTACCAAAGTGTGTGGCAGCAGAAGTCTTGCTTCTCTCATTTTTCAATTTAATGGGCAGTGTGAATTCTACCTAGTACTGAAAATTTTATGACATTTTACTCATTCGATCATACAGTGCTCTAGGAGTTATGCTCAAACTGTCTGCTACTCTGTTCTTGTTAAAGATCACATCAGATAAAGTAACAACCTATTTCATATCCAGGTCAGTTTTATAATAAAAATAATGAATAATGTATGTAAGTTTCTCCACTGGAACTGCATTTTTGCCATTTTTGTAGTGAAAACAGCTAGTGCTAAATTTTCAAAATGGCCACTAGGTTTCCAACATTTGAGTTTTCATTTATTAGACAAAATACCTTTAGGAAAGAACCTTTGAAACTTTCATAAAGTAAACGCAGGGTGCCAAGTGTTCTGATTAGCTAGGCTGATGGTCAGAAATGTAGGTGTGGACCGACCATGTGATTATTTTGTTGATAACACTAGGAATTCAAGAAGGTCTCTAAGAACATGGCTCCAGGGCTTCCCTGGTGGTACAGTGGTTGAGAATCTGCCTGCTAATGCAGGGGACACGGGTTCTAGCCCTGGTCTGGGAAGATCTCACATGCCGCGGAGCAACTAGGCCCGTGAGCCACAACTACTGAGCCTGCGCGTCTGGAGCCTGTGCTCCGCAACGAGAGGCCACGACAGTGAGAGGCCCACATACCACAACGAAGAGTGGCCCCCGCTTGCCGCAACTAGAGGAAGCCCTCACACAGAAACGAAGACCCAACACAGCCAAATAAATAAATAAATAAATAATAATTTAAAAAAAAAAAAAAATAAAGCCTTGCTAACCACATAAAAAAAAAAAAGAACATGGCTCCAGAGTTGAGTACACTGTGCATGTGGTTTAGTCTGATCTACACAGCTTTGTGAATTGTCCATCATAATGCCTTGTTTCATGACATCTTTTAGTGGAAGCCAGAACCACTCAAATTATATGATTAATTACATTCCTTTTCAATCACTAACTATTTGATATAAGCACACCCTATGACAAATGCTGTCAGTAGTTCTGTGAACATACAGTATTAGTAACAACTCTCAGTACCAGCCAATTTGGCTAAAATAACCAAATTTCCACTAAATCACTCAAGTAGATCTTGCCTAGATGACATGGAGGCATTATTTTCCAGATCCTATTCTGAAAAGCACAAGTAAAAGTATTTTGGACAGAGAACAGTATACACTTTGACAATAGTTTGACTGAGACTGTGGTCCAAAGAGCCAGGAAGGAAGTAGCCCAGGGTAGCTGACAGTGCCTGAGCCCAACCCCCTCTGAATCACAATCCATTTAGGAAGCAAAAGTCCAACACCAGAGACTAGCAGACATAGTACTTGAGTAGTCTGGAGACTCAGCTTAGGAAGGTAATGATCATAGATCATGATATAACCCCAGAAAAGTAAAGAAAAGGATCAAACCCAGGATTTGAAGATGAAGATGACAGTAAAGACAGATACTCATGTACCACAAAAAAAATTCCTTAGTCCATTGGTTTTCAAATGTTGCTGCACCCTTGAATCACTGATGGGAAAATTATTTGAGGAACAGATGTTAAGCAGGTTACTTTAAGAAAGGGAGCTAAAGTTCTTCAAAAAGGTCTGCAGTTTGTATCCAAGCCCCATTCCCTTCACCTTTCAGAAACTGGCAGGCACGAATGTTCCTTTCCATTCCCACTTCAGGTTTGGCCTTACATCCAGCATAAAAGAAGAGTGTTCATAACTCAAGAAGCAAAGGAGACTAGCAGATTGCAAAGGAGCCAAACAGGAGCATCTTGTTTTCATTCCTGAAACATGGATTTTGCCTATAAATTAAAGGTCTTCACCGTAGGTACTCAAAGTGTGGTCCCAGACCAGCAGCTTCAAGATCACCTGAGAATATTTCAGAAATGCAAATTAACCCCAGACCTACTAAATCAGTAACTCTGAGGGTAGAGTTTGGCAATCTGCATTATAACAAACCCTCCAGATGATTTTGGTGCATTTTTCAAAGTCTGAGAAGCAATGGACTTTACAAAAATTTATGTAACCTATTCACTATTTTTTTCTTGAATGGGTGGGCAGTCCTATAATAAATCTGTAGATCATTAAGATTTTCAGATTCAATTATCTGTGTCCTAAATTTTTATCAAATATAATACAAACTCTGCCCTGACCTGTCTGCATATTTTACTCAAAGTTTTAAAAGTCAGAGGGAACATTTGTTATCAGTCTTACTAAAAGGAACCTGAAGTACTTGTACAGATAGGCCACATTCCCTGAGGGTTTTCTGAACCAAGAATGAGCCTGTAATTTTCTAGGACATCCCTTTTCTGTCTGCTACCTTGTGAACAATCTGGAATAGCCATAAGAGGAGGAAGTCTCAAATCAGAGGGCCGATTAAGCCTTTGGCTCCTACTGTAACTAGAAGCGTGACATGACAATTTTATGAGTCTCAATTTTCACATAAAGTGGAAATAATAAAGTAAAATGGAAAAAAAAAACACTTCACATGGTGATAACTGAAAGAGATCATTTACATGGGGGATGAAAGTCCTACCCAATACTAATTTGCACATTTTACTTAATAGTTCTGTGTATTGCTGTCTTAAACTACTCTGTGGTAAAAAGAATGCCCACCCTCCCCCAAAAGCTGTCCACATCCTAATCCCCAGAACTGTGATATATTACCTGACATGGCAGAAGGGACTTGGCAGATGTGATTAAGGTTAAGGACTCTGAGATGGGGAGAGTATCCTGGATTACCCAGGTGGGTCCAATCTAAGTATATGAATTCTCACAAGTGGAAAGTTGTTCCCAGCAGCAGTCAGAGTTTTAAGAACAGAAGAATGGTCAGGAACATGAACCTTGCTGCCTTTTAAGATGAATGAATGGGGTCATGAGCCAGGGAATGCAGGCAGCCTCTAGAGGTTGGAAAAGGCAATGAAATAAATTTTTCCCTAATAAGAGTACAGCCCTACTGACAACTTGATTTTACACCAGTGACACTCATGTTGGACTTCTTACCTTCAGAATAGTAGGATAATAAATTTGTGTTATTTTAAGCCATTAACGTTGTGTTAATTTGCTATGGCAGCAGTAGGAAACTAATATTCCTATACTTATTCTAAGCTACTTTAAGATGTAAAACTGGGGTGTGCACAACAGGACCACTGACATCCAAACGGATCCCAGGAGCAGATTAATGGTGCAGAGAACCATCATTACAACACATAGGCAAAGTAGTTACTAGAGGTAACCATTATGTATCCTCCTTTCACTGAATCAGAGCGTAAACTCATTTTAAGAAAACAGTCAAATCACAATTTGGCAATGAAGCCGGGCCGTTGAACTTTTCAACTTGCTTGTGAAAAGTAATGCTTCTTCTGTGTTTTGCAAGAGTTGAAATACAAAGTCTTAGCTGCCCTAGCCGCCACAAAACAGAGTTATACTTACCATGAAGTTCCCCCAGAGAGAAATCAGAAATTAGTGGACACAGCAGAACAATAAGTTTTTTGAAAGCGCCTGAACAATTTGTGTTTGTCTAACATTGTAGGGGAATGTGTAAGCAATGAACCATGAGCTTACTGATTTTTTTTTAAAATATGCACCCAATTGCCTCACCAGTGGAAATACATTCTAATAGTTTTGAAAAGAAATTGAAATATACCATATTGATACTGTGTTTCACCAAGACTGCAAACAACCAGGATCTCCCTTTCTGATTTTCAAGATATATAATTTTAATATTTCACGTACAAACATAAACTGGGCAAAATATGGGATTACAAAGAGGTTTAAGTAGCTTCTCTACAGACTAGAGAAATATTTCTGAGATGCTTACAGATGGCGATCTTCTCACTGTATCCACACATGGTAGAGAGTAGAGAGAGCAAGCTCCATGTCTCTTTTTTAAGGGCACTAATTCTATTCATGAGGGCTCCACCTTCATGACCTAATTACCTCCCAAAGGCCCCACCTCCTAATACCATTACATTGGGTGTTAGGATTTCAACATATAAATGTGGGGGGGAGGCGAGTACACAAACATTCAGCCCATAACAGAAAATAAATATTTAACCATTATACCCTCCCTAGCAAAGTCAGTGTTTCATGAAAGGAACAGTTTAACTGTGGGACCAAGTGGACTACCCTACAGGACCATTATGCAGGCCTACACAGAGTCTTGAGATATGCATATGGGATGAAGTATCTGACAGTCTATTAAGAGTGGAATGAGTGGGAGGGTTGATGCAAGGGATGCTGGCCTGTAGCCTTGCAGTACTTCACAACTCTTCTGTAAAAAGACTACTTAAGAAACTAGGCTGGAAGTCAGATTGTCTAGGGTTGGAATCCAGTACTATCACTTAATACTTATACTTCCTCTAGAATTTCTCTCAGCTCCAGTTGCCAATCTGTAAGATGGAGATGTGCATCTGACTATATGGTTGTCATCAGTATTAAATGAGACAATCTAAGTACTTACCTAATCCTGTACATGTAGCGAACATTCAGTAATATTAAGTATTTTCAAAATTACTGATGACAATTATTATGCTGGGTCTGCTGCTAGAGTTAACACACGTTGGAGTTGAGAGAAACTCAGAGGGAAAAGGAACAACCTATGTTTTCTTCTTCCATCATTTTTTTTAAATTTATTTTTATTTACTTATTTATTTTATTTTTGGCTGTGTTGGGTCTTCGTTTCTGTGCCAGGGCTTTCTCTAGTTGCGGCGAGCGGGGGCCACTCTTCATCGTGGTGTGCGGGCCTCTCACTGTCGCGGCCTCTCTTGTTGCGGAGCACAAACTCCAGACGTGCAGGCTCAGTAGTTATGGCTCACGGGCCTAGTTGCTCCGCAGCATGTGGGATCTTCCCAGACCAGGGCTCGCACCCGTGTCCCCTGCATTGGCAGGCAGACTCTCAACCACTGCGCCACCAAGGAAGCCCCCATTTTTTTTTTTTTTAACCAAGGTATATCACATGCTGGCCCAGACATGGGTTAAGGAAGACACCAAGTCAGGGTCTCACAGGACAAAATATAAGTAGCAGGCTGGTTGTCAGATATGTAAATACAGGACAAGAAGGTGAAAGGTGTCCCTGGGTATAATAGGTGGGCTGAACGACAAGGTTCTTGACCCCTAGACCGAGGAAAATTTGGCTGCAAGTAATAACACTAAGCCTCACACACAAATAAAATGTGACCTTTTTGTGCATTCCCAAAATGAGAGTTGACACTATTTGGTTGTGTGTCCAGTTCATGCCCTTTATTCCTGATAGGTCCAAGCCCCCAGAAGTCAGTGCTCAATGATATTAACACCAGGCCATCACTAGTGATGAGTGGGTTCCTGAGCAAAGCTGAAATAGTCAGATTATCTTTTCCAGAGCCACTTAAACTTTGAATATGGCTCAACCTACCACATGCACTCTAAGGAAAGGGGGGTGGGGGGTAACCATATCCCACCAACTAGATGTAGTAGAAGAGAGAATTTGTTTGCAAAAATATACGGTAAAACAGACATGCAGGGAGGAATAAAAATGAAGAATGGAAAGTCCCGACAGTTTTTCCTGTTTATGTTAGGTAACTGAGGCTTGGATGAATTTCTGTCCCTGGACTTCAGGCTATGCCCCAGCACCCTCATTATTAATTTGCCTCATGACTTAAGAAGGATCTCAAGTTTGTTTCCCTTACTTAGAATCAAAGAATTCAAACAATGTAATTACATAACCTGTGATAGTGAGCCATGGATTTTTGCCTCTATGATTACCCTCTAGCTCAATTTGAAAATATTATTGGACCTTCCTCTTGAATAGTGAAAGTAATGGGCAGAAAGTATCATTATAGCTTCAACAGCCTAATGCTGTTAAGTCATTAAAGGTTTTCACATGTGTTGATGCTACTTTATAGAGATAACAGTATGATACTCTAGCTGATTCCAAATAATAAACTTGAGCCAACTACAAAACCACTAAAATATCCTGAGCAATCTTAGTATCACTGAGATTTACACTGTGTAGTATGAAAGTCCAGATTACTGGTACTTTGTGAATACATCATATGTATATTTTTTTGTGTTTTAACATTGTTTGCCAAGTAAGCGATGCACTACTTTTTTTAAAAAAAAAAACTTATATTTTAGTGGTTGTTTTGATAAGAATAACTGAAAAAAATCCAAAAGGAAGGTTAATGCCACAGCATACATTTTTATTGCTTTTTTAATAACTATGTATTAGTTTTTGTACACAAATCTCTTCCAATAGGGTGGGAAAAAACCACTTACCATATAAAACAATCAAAATGCAAGTCATAGAGTATAAAGACTTCACTACCAAACAAAATTTCAACCTGTTCGTGTATTTTAGTTAACAGATTGCATTAGTTTCCAACCCTTTCTGGTATCATATGAAATAAATTGTTACCAAGTTATATTCCAAATATCTATCACTATATTCATCAATAGGAGTTAATCCATGAAGACTGAAATTTCATACTATAATTATATATTTTTGGAAAGAAATTATATATTTTAGATAAAAAGTATTTACAGCCAACCTATTTAGAATTACTAATACAAGGAAGAAAAAACAGATGAGCCATATTATCTAGCTTTAAGTGACGTGATTTTTGGGGGGCCAAATATTTACTAATTTTAATAACAGTTATATACTAAAATGCTAATATATTTTCATTGTATCACTGAAGAGGATGGTAGGTAGAGGAGTTTCAAACACTTTGAACTGGGGGGTACACACTTTGAGGGGTAAAATGCACACAGTGTTTCATGAGCCCATATGTCTAGTAACAGTATGGATTACAGTCCAGCCTCCTCTCTTGGCTGAGAGAGGAAGCTGGCCTAGAGTTGCAGGTTGTGAAGCCAAGGTTAATTACTGTCTAAGTCTTGAACAGCCACGAGCTAGGAAACCAGAAGAAATCTGAACAACTTAGAAAAAGCACAAAGGAAGATTCAGTACCCAAAATTAAGCAAGACTTAGTCAAAAGGTGGGACTTCGCAAGTACCTCTGGACAGAAGTAATAAGTGGAATGGCCAAGTCCATGGAAAAGTTACAGGGGACCACGCTCCTCTCCCCTGCCAGGAGGGAATAGCTCTGGGGTTTCCCTAAATGATCTAATGCTGTGTTCTCCACCCAGGAAGTACATTAAATCACCTGAGGAGCTTTAAAAACAAAAATACTAATACCTTCGTTTCACTCAAGACCAATTTAGTCAGAATCTCTAAGGGTTCAAAAAACACAACGAGCATCAGAACTACTAATTAAATGGCAAAAACTACCCAACTCAGGGAAATGCTGATGGTGAAAGGTAGGTTCCTACAAGGAATCCCCTGCAACCAAACCTTCCCAGGGGAGTGTGCACAAAGCTGATAAGGTCACAGGGCTTGTAGGTTCACCAGCAGCCATGTGGGGAGGGAGCTCCCAATGCACTAAGCCAATTCAGAGGACATGCTTAGCACCGTAGAGCAGAAAAAGATTACAAAAACTTGTTCATAACTTGATGTCTATAATAAAGTATATTCCAAAATGAATTATCACAAAATGGTTATGACTTAATACCCTATGTAAGTGCCCATTAAAAGCAAACAATAAGAGATGCTCTAAATTCTTTCCAGCTTCAATCCAAGGCATAATATAGGTGGGGAAAGTTTCCTTTGTCTAAAATTCATTGAAAGGATCTTAATTTCTAAAATCTGCTTTTGTCCCAAATGTTCAGAAGTTCATACATGCAAAAATAAAAAAAAACCTAAGAAGCTGATCCTTATAGCTGCAATATTTTTCCATCCTGAAAAGCAGCAGGCTTCTGTGTATTTCTAGATGTTTTTCTCCTAAAATGTGCATCTGACAAGCAAAATGAGATGCCATCCCCTCCTCTGTCTGAGAGTCAGAAAAGGGGCTTCCAGCCTTTGCCCTAAGGAGGTAACAGCCTTCTTGGAATGTGTCCATCATTAAAACAGTGCTTGAGGGCATTTACCTGCTCGTATTTTAATTACTGTTCTCATGTTATTTATGTTAACCCTATGGAAGTCAACCCCAAGCCCACTTTTAGCAATTAATTATTTTCCTTTTTTATTAAGATATTTGGGTTTCGACCAAAGAAATAAACTGCTTTATGAAATTCATCATATTCACTAGCAGTACATTGAAATCAATCCCTTTACACCACTGGTGCTGGAGGACAAGATAAACATGCCACATGGGCTAACATTTTAGCCTGAGTCAGCATAATAATTATGTTATTAGAGAATTCTATTGTACTGATTAGCATACATCAGCATATAAATCAACTTCAGTGTCAGGGCCAAAATCTTTCCCTAACTGTGGATACACTGGTGCAGTTCCCTACCTGCCCCCACTTCCTTTCTACCAGAGGAAGCTGGGAAACTTAGAGTCAAAGAAGGGTTTATTTTTGCAACATCACTTCAGTCTGGAAAAGACAAGGTTTACTTTGTAAATAAACTATTTTCCTGTAAGTAAACTTGAGGTCAATTCTGCAAAACAGGGGAAGAAAAAGGAGCACATAATGCATTGGACAGCGTGGGGAGGATTCAACATTAAAGTATGGGTCTGGTGTGTGTCCAGTCTAGGGTGAAAGATAAGAGATCACTGGATAGTTTTGAAATGTGAAAGAAGACAGAAGTTCATTCTCTTAAGGGCCTCCTTGAGGATAGAGATTAAACCTTGGATGTCCTTGAAATTCAGTACTTTTTTCTCTGTTCTAAGAGCAAAAGCTCTATTAGAGGAAAACTTTCCCTCCTCAAACCTCCACCCTTTCTATTCTCTTTACCTGCAATTTAGCAAATTCCATTTTTATTTACCTATGGTTAATATTTACTTTTATGTTGTTATGTCTCAGGAGACAGAAATCGCATCTTATTGATTACTGCACGTCTCATGATGCCTAATACTCAATATGTTTCTGTTCATTGTTTGCTTTGCTCAGCGTAGGTAATAAGGTATCTGAAAAATTTACTCAGAGCATCTCCAAGTAGAAGAGATGAATGGAAGCTCCTATGCCAGCAGGTGTCACCTCCCAGATCTGGCATGTGCAAATAACCATGTGTATTATGGAAAATAAATATATTTTGACATATATAAGGTCAAATTATATATCCAAATAGATAATTAATCTTATAAATAAACTCATTTTTCTAAACTATGAATAGTAATTGCTTATATGGTAAAGGTCCATGACTTGGAGCCACACATTCTAAAATATTCTTGGACCAAGACTGTATAAATTTTTTTTAAGCCTTGCTCTTTAGCATGTCCAGTTTCACCTTTGAAGATGCCCTATTCACTATCATTCCTACTTTATGACCTTCATCGTGTGAAGCTAAGATAGCAGGAACTCTAAGCACTTTGAACAGAGACTGCATTGTATTCAAATATATCTTGGTGTACGCAATACATCTTAGTTAACATAATTACAACGATAATGATAATTATCTTGTTTAAATTGTTTATCTTTCATTTCTGTATGTAGAGCTTCTTGGTGGCTACCAGTTATTTCTATAAACCTTAATTCAACAGTCCATACATTTTGTTGTATGTATGTAAGTACAAACATGTGTAAAGAACAGACTGCAAAGCAAGGTTAAAGTAATCAATGCTCAAATGCACCAAATGCATTCATGCGCCTATAAGAAATTCTATATATTATAATTGATAGCTACTTAGTACTAAAAGATGAAAACCAAAAATCCATTTTAACAAGAATGTGCTAAATTTTTTGGAATTTATTCAGTATATGAATAAATGCAAAAGCAAAAATAGCATATAAAGATTTATACAGAATTGCATGCTTTAATTCTTGAGCTCAGGGGGATGATGATCACTATGGTGAAATAAAGAATGGTGATATTAATTCATTTATCAAAAAAAGACCTCATGTCAAAGACAAATAGCCTCAACAAATTATTCATGTAGGATACTAGTCGTTATATATGTCACAAGTGAAAGTTGTGCCACTATTGACTTTTCAGGTATAAGAAAAGCTCCACCATTAGAAGTCAAACTCTTCTAGTATGTATACATGCTACTGGTTCAGTATCAACCATCCTTCCAGCCCTTCCTGCTGTGAACAGCCCCTGAACATTAATTGATGGTTGTGGTTTGCAGATGGTCATAAGGAGGAATGTTTTTCTGGTTAAACTGATGCACACGACATTTAACAAGAATGTTTTTCTTGTTAAACTGATGTTAAATTGACGTCTATAAAAAGCTTAATACTTAAATGAATGCCCACGGATTACGGTAATAATAACTCACATCTGAAATTTTGGAACCAAATATTTCAAAGTGCAATTTGTAGTCTATTTTTCTTGAATCAATTACTTCATTGTTTCATTAAAACGTTATGTCAAAGCTGTAAGTTAAAAGTGCTACTAAATCACTAAAATACTATCTAATTCCTTTCATGTGCCTTTGCATTTGTTTGCAAAGCTATGTGAAATATGCTTCTGGGAAAATGGTATATTAATGTGCATTTGTAGTAATTCATATTGCTGAGTTACATGAAGTAATAAAATGGCATTTCCTCTAATTTACTGAAGGACAAGGTTCTCATCAGGAACCGAAACAAATGACACTTTTATAAAAAATGTGAACTTAGACTAACAGTCAAGAGTAAGGAATATGTATATATTTTCAGGTTTTTTTATATTTGTCATCATTCACACTATCACTCAACCTCAAGCACTTTACCTATTACCACTTTATTACAAGAAAAAAACAAATTGATAGCAATGATGAAAAATGAAAAAGATTAAGTTCAGACATGAGTCACAGTAGCAATCCTGTTGACATTTGGTTCTAGCTATAGCATGGAGCTTGAGGTACAGGTTATGTAGCTACTTAACTTTGTGAAAAGCATGATGTAGTCTAAAATATAAACTACAATCTAGACTAGGAACCCCAGATTAAACCAATTACTGAATGAAATTATCCATTATATGTTAAGTATCTGTTAAGCACATTAGTTTATTCACTCCCAGGTTAATATGCTATTTACTACACAGTATGTTTAACAGTCAAGTGTTCTCAAATAAATTATCGCTAATTTTATAAAAAAATATACTTAAATATGTTTTACATTTTTCATTTTCTCTAATGCATTGAGCTTTCTGCAGAAAAACTTGTTGCAGAACAATGTTCCTGGTTAGCACTGGTGTTGGAAAAACTACCCAAAATCCAAATTACACCATTTTGAAGGTATTGAAGAATTATCAAGACTGTGGACTTGAGAGACCCTGACCCCAGAGAGAATGGAAGTACAAAGGACAGAGCCCAACATTCACTACTGCTTTTCCCTTTAAAATCATTTGCTAATTTGCAAGCACAGGGTAGGGGCTGAAAAACTGAACAGAGCTTCTCATGGGGATGGGGCAACAAATTGGAGTTGAGAGACATCAAGGAGAAGGGGTCCTAAGAAACACCCCAGTTGGGACCTATGAATGTTGATATTACACATAGCCAAACAAGCCTATATGCCAAATGCTTACATTTGTATTTGTGTGTATATGTATACACATATGCACACATACTTACTTCAAAGTTGAAACACGTGAGTAGCCCTAAGACTGAACTGCAATTCTACAACTGCATTGAATTGAATTGAACATAATCTATCCCTTCTCTCTGCCTGAAGGAAGCAAAAGTGAATTCTCTCAAAAAAAAATATTCAGAGACTAAAATCATCCCTAAAATTTTTCATACACTATGGAAAGAGAACATTCCATTAAATTTTTTCAGGCATATCATAAAAAAGAACAAATTAATCAAGGCCAAAATAGAAAAAAGACAACAGAAACAAACCCATGGTAGAGACAGATATTGAAATTATCAGACGTAAATATGGTGAGTACTGTCATGTGGTTACATAACAAGGTAGAGAACTTCAGTCAAGAGCTGAAAACTATAAAAATTAATCAAATAGTCATTCTAGAAATGAAAATTTTATAATGGTTAAAATTTAAGTAACACACTGTGACTCTAGGCATGTAATTATATTGAGCATTACACTAAATTCTATCCAAATGAGATTAATATCATCCTTTTCCTAATAAGTATACATTTCTAGTAAGCACAAATTAGCCAAAGTTTCTTTGGCTAATCTTCCTGAAAATTACTCCATTGGTATGTGAATTTCATCCTTACACTCAAATACAGGTTGTGATTTTCATTCTCCATCTATGAAAGTATCATTTTTTATACATACGTGTCAGGCCACTTGAAAATTTCATTTTTCCAAGTGTATTAAAAATGAGTTCAGAGGCAGGATCAAGATGGTGAAGTAGGAAGATCCTGAGCTCACCTCTTCCCACAGACACACCAAAACTACTACTACATAAAGAACAACTCTGAGAACAACCTGAAGACTAACAGAAAAGCTCTTCTACAACTAAGGATATAAAGAAAAAACAATAGAGATGGGTAGGAGAAGCAGAGACAAAGTCTAGTCAGGACCTACACCCCTGCTGTAGCAACCCACAAGCAAAAGGGGCTATCACAAAGGCAGAGGTCCTCCATAAGGAGCAAGTGGTTTAAGCCCCATATGAGGCACCCCAGCCCTGGGAACCTGTATTAGGAAGATGAGCCCCAGTAACATCTGTCTTTGAAAACCAAAGGGGCTTATATTCAGGAGAACCTGAGTGCTGGAGAAAACCAAGAATTCACTCTTAAAGGGCTTATACATGAATTCACTTGCTCTGAGACCCAGCACAGAAGCAGGCGTTTGTAAAGTACTTGGGCCACACAAGAAAATGATTCCCGGACTAACTGTAGGCAAAGTGCCAAAGGTCAAGGATCTGTTGGAACTTTCTGCAGGGACTGAAGCATTGGAAGGTGCCATTTTTCAAATTCTCCCTCTACCTAGGTAGCTCAGTGCTGGCAGGTGCCATTTCTGACCTTTGCCACCTATCTTGCTAGTACCACTTACCCCACCCCAGAATTCCCCTGTGACTCACACCCAATCCACCCACCCTGGCAAGGGCCCCTTCAAAGTGGCTCCCACCCTGAGGGTCCAGTCCCACCCACTAGGGTACCCACAAAAGCCACAGACTGGCCTCACAGACAGCTGTGCCAGAGGCCACCCCTGCACACCTGTGTACCACAGCAGCCAAGCAAGCACAGCACCAGTAAAACAGGTGGGCCCACTCTAACTCCCTGGAGTTTCTGGCTCTGGTGACCAGTGGGGCATTGTTCTTCTGAGTCCCACAGGACAGGAAACCTTCCACAAAAGACCACACCTTTAAGACCAGGAGACATTGTTGATCTACCTTATACATAGGAACAGAGAGGCAAAACAAGGAGATAAGGGAGTAGTTCCAAACAAAAGAAAAAGACAAAACCTCGGAAAAGAACCAAACAAAACAGAGATAAGTAACTTACCTGAGAAAGAATTTAAAGTAATGGTCATAAAAACACTCACTGAACTAGGGAGAATAATGGATGAAAACAGTAAGAACTTCAGTAAAGAAATAGAAAATATAAAAAAGAACCAATCAGAGCTGAAGAATACAATAACTGAAATGAAAAATACACTAGATGGAATCAACAGCAGAATACATGATAAAGAAGACTGGATCAGCAATCTGGAAAACAGGGTAGTGGAAACCAACCAATCAGGAAAGCAAAAAAAACCAAAAGAATTAAAAAAAAATAATAGTTTAAGAGATCTCTAGGACAACATTAAGTGTATTAACATTAGCATTGTAGGGGGTCTAGAAGGAGAGGAGAAAGAGAAATAGAAAAACTTATTTGAAGAAATAATGGCTGAAAACTTCCCTAACCTGGTGAAGGAAACAGACAACTAAGTCTAGGAAGCACAGACAGTGCCAAACAAGACGAACCCAAAAACACTTACACTGAGATTCATTACAATTAAAATGTCAGAAGTTAAAAAAAGAATCTTGAAGGCAGGAAGAGAAAAACTAGTTGCATACAAGGGAACCCCCATAAGACTTTAAAAAAAGCTAAAGGAGTTCACCTCCATTAAACCAGCTGTACAAAAATATTAAAAGGACTTCATTAAACAAAAAAGAAAAGCCACAACTAGAAATAATTCATGAAAGGAAAAATACCACTGGTTAAAAAAAACATACAGTTGGCCTTCTGTATCTGAGGTTCCACATCCATAGATTGAACAAACCACAGACCAAAAATATGGTTGAATCAGCAAATGCAGAATCCATGGATACACAGGGCTAATTGTAAAGGACCTGAGCATCGGATTTTGGTATCCACTAGGGGCAGAGCGTTCTGGAACCAATCCCCTGTGGGCACAGAGGGCCAACAGTAAAGGCAGTGATCAACCACACACAAAGCTAGTATGAAGGTTAAAACACAAAAGCAATAAAATCAACTATAACTATAGTAATTGGTTAAGAGATAAACAAAATAAAAGGATGTAAAATATGACATCAAAAATGTAAAGTGGGGAGGTAGAAATATAGTGTTTTTAGAATGTGTTCAAACTTAAGTGACCATCAACTTAAAACAGACTGCTATATACACAGGTTGTGATACTTGAACGTTATGGCAACCACAAACCAGAAACATATAACAGATACATACACAAAAAAAGAGAAAGAAAAAGCATAACACTAAAGTCATCAAATCACAAAGGACAGAGAAGAGATACAAAAGCAACCAGAAAAAAAAATGTACTAAGTGGACTAAGTAGACATCTATCAATAGTTACTCTAAATATAAATGGACTAAATGCTCCAATGAAAAGAAATAGAGTGGCTGAATGGATTAAAAAACAAGACCCATCTATATGTTGCCTATAAGAGACTTACTTCATATCTAAAGCAACACACAGGCTGAAAGTCAAAGGATGAAAAGAAGATATTCTACACAAATGGAATGGAAAAATATGGGGTAGCAATACTTCTATCAGATAAAATAGACTTTAAAACAAAGGCTGTAACAAAAGGCAAAGAAGAGCATTGTATAATGATAAAGGGGTTAATCCAACAAGAGGTTATAATACCTGTAAATATTTATTCCCCCAACATAGGAGCACCTAAATATTAACAGACATAAAAAGAAAAAGTGACAGTTACACAATAGTACTAGAGGACTTCAATTCCCCACTTACAGCAATGGATAGATTATCCAGAAAAAAAAAAATCAATAAAGAAATACTGCCCCTAATCTACACCTTTTACCAGCTGGACTCAATAGATACTTATAGAACATTACATCCTAAAACAGAATACGCATTCTTCTCAAGTGTACATGGAACATTCTCCAGGATAGATCATACACCAGGCCACAAAACAAGTCTCAATAAATTTAAGAAGACTGAAACCATACTAAGCATCTCTTCCAACCACAATGGTATGAAACTAGAAATCAACTACAAGAAAACTGGAGAGGGAGGGGCAAGATGGCGGAAGAGTAAGACGCGGAGATCACCTTCCTTCCCACAGATACAGTAGAAATACATCTACACGTGGAACTGCTCCGACAGAACACCCACTGAGCGCTGACAGAAGACGTCAGACCTCCCAAAAGGCAAGAAAATCCCCACGTACTTGGGTAGGGCAAAAGAAAAAAGAAATAACAGAGACAAAAGAATAGGGACGGGACCTGCACCAGTGGGAGGGAGTGGTGAAGCAGGAAAGGTTTCCACACACTAGGAAGCCCCTTAGCGGGCGGAGACTGCGGGTGGCAGAGGGGGGAAGCTTCGGAGCCACGGAGGAGAGCGCAGCCACAGGGGTGCGGACGGCAAAGCGGAGAGATTCTCGCACGGAGTCTCGGCGCCGAGCAGCACTCACCAGCCCGAGAGGCTTGTCTGCTCACCCGCCGGGGCAGGTGGGGGCGGGGGGCTGAGGTTTGGGCTTCGGTGCTAGCCGGGAGGGAGTCCGGGAAAAGGTCTGCAGCTGCCGAAGAGGCAAGAGACTTTTTCTTGCCGCTTTGTTTTGCGGCGCGCGGGGAGAGGGGATTCAGAGCGCCGCCTAAACGAACTCCAGAAACGGGCGCGAGCCGCGGCTATCAGCACGGACCCCAGAGGCAGGTGCGAGCCGCGGCTAACAGCGCGGACCCCAGAGACAGGCGCGAGCCGGGGTTATCAGCACGGACCCCAGACACAGGCGGGGGACGCTAGGGCTGCTGCTGCCGCCACCGGGAAGCCTGTGTGCGAGCGCAGGTCACTCTCCGCGCCGCCCCTCCCAGGAGCCGGTGTAGCCCGCCACTGCCAGGGTCCCGTGATCCAGGGACGGCTTCGCCGGGAGAGCGCACAGCGCGCCTCAGGCTGCTGCAACGTCACGCTGGCCTCTGCCGCCGCAGGCTCGCCCCGCCTCCTCCATACCGCTCCCTCCCCCCAGCCTGAGTGAGCCAGAGCCCCCGAAGCAGCTGCTCCTTTAACCCCGTTCTGTCTGGGCGGGGAACAGACGCCCTCAGGCGACCTACATGCAGAGGCGGGTCCAAATCCAAAGCTGAAACCCAGGATCTGTATGAACAGAGAAGAGAAAGGGAAATCTCTCCCAGCAGCCTCAGAAGCAGCAGATTAAAGCTCCACAAACAACTTGATGTGCCTGCATCTGTTGAATACCTGAATAGACAACGAATCATCCCAAATTCAAGAGGTGGACTTTGGGAGCAGGATATATTAATTTTTCCCCTTTTCCTTTTTTTGTGAGTTTATAGGTGTATGCTTCTGGGTGAGATTTTGTCTGTATAGCTTTGCTTTCACCATTAGTCCTAGGATTAGGTCCGCCCGTGTTTTTTTTTTGTTTTTTGTTTTTTTTTAACTTAAAAAATTTTTTTTTCCTAATAAATGTTTTCTTAATAATTTTTTCCTTATATTCTATTTTTAGAAATTAAAAAAAAAATTTTAATAAGTTTTTTCATATCTTTTATTTTAAAAAATTAAAAATTTTTTTCTTAAATTTTTTTAATTTTTTTTCTTATTTTTTACTATAAAAAATTAATAAATCTATTTTTAAAAATTAAAAAAATTTTTTTTCTGAATACATTTATTCTTAATAATTTTTTTCTTATTTTTTGTTATAATAGCTTTATTTTATTTTATCTTATCCTCTTTCTTTCTTTCTTTCTTTCTATTTTTTTCTCCCTTTTATTCTGAGCCGTGTGGATGAAAGGCTCTTGGTGCTCCAGCCAGGCATCAGGGCTGTGCCTCTGAGGTGGGAGAGCCAACTTCAGGACACTGGTCCACAAGAGACCTCCCAGCTCCACGTAACACCAAACGGCGAAAGTCTCTCAGAGATCTCCATCTCAACATCAAGACCCAGCGTCACTCAACAACCAGCAAGCTCCAGTGCTGGACACCCTATGCCAAACAACTAGCAAGACAGGAACACAGCCCCATCCATTAGCAGAGAGGCTGCCTAAAATCATAATAAGGCCACAGACACCCCAAAACACACCAACAGACGTGGACGTGCCCACCAGAAGGACAAGATGCAACCTCATCCACCAGAACACAGGCACTAGTCCCCTCCACCAGGAAGCCTACACAACCCACTGAACCAACCTTAGCCACTGGGGACAGATACCAAAAACAACGGAAACTACGAACCTGCATCCTGTGAAAAGGAGACCCCAAACACAGTAAGATAAGCAAAATGAGAAGACAAAAAACCACACAGCAGGTGAAGGAGCAGGGTCAAAACACACCAGACCTAACAAATGAAGAGGAAATAGGTAGTCTACCTGAAAAAGAATTCAGAATAATGATAGTACAGATGATCCAAAATCTTGGAAATAGAATAGACAAAATGCAAGAAACATTTAACAAGGATGTAGAAGAACTAAAGAGGAACCAAGCAACGATGAAAAACACAATAAATGAAATTAAAAATACTCTAGACGGGATCAATAGCAGAATAACTGAGGCAGAAGAACGGATAAGTGACCTGGAAGATAAAATAGTGGAAATAACTACTGCAGAGCAGAATAAAGAAAAAAGAATGAAAGGAACTGAGGACAGTCTCAGAGACCTCTGGGACAACATTAAACGCACCAACATTCGAATTATAGGGGTCCCAGAAGAAGAAGAGAAAAAGAAAGGGACTGAGAAAATATTTGAAGAGATTATAGTTGAAAACTTCCCTAATATGGGAAAGGAAATAGTTAATCAAGTCCTGGAAGCACAGAGAGTCCCATACAGGATAAATCTAAGGAGAAACACGCCAAGACACATATTAATCAAACTGTCAAAAATTAAATATTAAGAAAACATATTAAAAGCAGCAAGGGTAAAATAACAAATAACACACAAGGGAATCCCCATAAGGTTAACATCTGATCTTTCAGCAGAAACTCTGCAAGCCAGAAGGGAGTGGCAGGATATACTTAAAGTCATGAAGGAGAAAAACCTACAACCAAGGTTACTCTACCCAGCAAGGATCTCATTCAGATTTGATGGAGAAATTAAAACCTTTACAGACAAGCAAAAGCTGAGAGACTTCAGCACCACCAAACCAGCTTTACAACAAATGCTAAAGGAACTTCTCTAGGCAAGAAACACAAGAGAAGGAAAACACCTACAATAACAAACACAAAATATCTAAGAAAATGGGAATAGGAACATACATATCAATAATTACCTTAAATGTAAATGGATTAAATGCTCCCACCAAAAGACACAGACTGGCTGAATGGATACAAAAGCAAGATCCATATATATGCTGTATATGCTATATGCAAGATCCATATATACACTTCAGACCTAGAGACACAAACAGACTGAAAGTGAGGGGATGGAAAAAGATATGCCATGCAAATGGAAATCAAAAGAAAGCTGGAGTAGCAATTCTCATATCAGACCAAATAGACTTTAAAATAAAGACTATTACAAGAGACAAAGAAGGACACTATATAATGATCAAGGGATCGATCCAAGAGGAAGGTATAACAATTGTAAATATTTATGTACCCAACATAGGAGCACCTCAATACATAACGCAAATACTAACAGAGATAAAAGGGGAAATCGACAGCAACACAATCATAGTAGGGGACATTAACACCCCACTTTCACCAATGGACACATCATCCAAAATGAAAATAAATAAGGAAACACAAGCTTTAAATGATACATTAAACAAGATGGACTTAATTGATATTTATAGGACATTCCATCCAAAAACAACAGAATACATATTTTTCTCAAGTGCTCATGTAACATTCTCCAGGATAGATCATATCTTGGGTCACAAATCAAGCCTTGGTAAATTTAAGAAAATTGAAATCGTATCAAGTATCTTTTCCGACCACAACGCTATGAGACTAGATATCAATTACAGGAAAAGATCTGTAAAAAATACAAACACATGGAGGCTACACAATACACTACTTAATAACGAAGTGATCACTGAAGAAATCAAAGGGGAAATCAAAAAATACCTAAAAACAAATGACAACGGAGACACGACGACCCAAAACCTATGGGATGCAGCAAAAGCAGTGCTAAGGGGGAAGTTTATAGCAATACAAGCCTACATCAAGATACAGGAAACATCTCGAATAAACAACCTAAACTTGCACCTGAAGCAATTAGAGAGAGAAGAGCAAAAAAACCCCACAGCTAGCAGAAGGAAAGAAATCATAAAGATCAGATCAGAAATAAATGAAAAAGAAATGAAGGAAACAATAGCAAAAATCAATGAAACTAAAAGCTGGTTCTTCGAGAAGATAAACAAAATTGATAAGCCATTAGCCAGACTCATCAAGAGAAAAAGGGAGAAGACTCAAATCAATAGAATTAGAAATGAAAAAGGAGAAGTAACCACTGACACTGCAGAAATACAAAAGATCATGAGAGATTACTACAAGCAACTCTATGCCAATAAAATGGACAACCTGGAAGAAATGGACAGATTCTTAGAAAGGCACAAACTGCCGAGACTGAACCAGGAAGAAATAGAAAATATGAACAGACCAATCACAAGCACTGAAATTGAAACTGTGATTAAAAACCTTCCAACAAACAAAAGCCCAGGACCAGATGGCTTCACAGGCGAATTCTATCAAACATTTAGAGAAGAGCTAACACCTATCCTTCTCAAACTCTTCCAAAATATTGCAGAGGGAGGAACACTCCCAAACTCATTCTACGAGGCCACCATCACCCTGATACCAAAACCAGACAAAGATGTCACAAAGAAAGAAAACTACAGGCCAATATCTCTGATGAACATAGATGCAAAAATCCTCAACAAAATACGAGCAAACAGAATCCAACAGCACATTAAAAGGATCATACACCATGATCAAGTGGGGTTTATCCCAGGAATGCAAGGATTCTTCAACATACGCAAATCAATCAATGTGATACACCATATTAACAAATTGAAGGAGAAAAACCATATGATCATCTCAATAGATGCAGAGAAAGCTTTCGACAAAATTCAACACCCATTTATGATAAAAGCCCTGCAGAAAGTAGGCACAGAGGGAACTTTCCTCAACATAATAAAGGCCATATATGACAAACCCACAGCCAACATTGTCCTCAATGGTGAAAAACTGAAACCATTTCCACTAAGATCAGGAACAAGACAAGGTTGCCCACTCTCACCACTATTATTCAACATAGTTTTGGAAGTGTTAGCCACAGCAATCAGAGAAGACAAAGAAATAAAAGGAATCCAAATCGGAAAAGAAGAAGTAAAGCTGTCACTATTTGCAGATGACATGATACTATACATAGAGAATCCTAAAGATGCTACCAGAAAACTCCTAGAGCTAATCAATGAATTTGGTAAAGTAGCAGGATACAAAATTAATGCACAGAAATCTCTTGCATTTCTATACACTAATGACGAAAAATCTGAAAGTGAAATTAAGAAAACACTCCCGTTTACCATTACAACAAAAAGAATAAAATATCTAGGAATAAACCTACCTAAGGAGACAAAAGACCTGTATGCAGAAAATTATAAGACACTGATGAAAGAAATGAAAGATGATACAAATAGATGGAGAGATATACCATGTTCCTGGATTGGAAGAATCAACATTGTGAAAATGACTCTACTACCCAAAGCAATCTACAGATTCAATGCAATCCCTATCAAACTACCAGTGGCATTTTTCACAGAACTAGAACAAAAAATTTCACAATTTGTATGGAAACACAAAAGACCCCGAATAGCCAAAGCAATCTTGAGAATGAAAAATGGAGCTGGGGGAATCAGGCTCCCTGACTTCAGACTATATTACAAAGCTTCAGTAATCAAGACAGTTTGGTACTGGCACAAAAACAGAAATATAGATCAATGGAACAGGATAGAAAGCCCAGAGATAAACCCACACACATATGGTCACCTTATCTTTGATAAAGGAGGCAAGCATATACAGTGGAGAAAAGACAGCCTCTTCAATAAGTGGTGCTGGGAAAATTGGACAGGTACATGTAAAAGTATGAAATTAGAACACTCCCTGACACCATGCACAAAAATAAACTCAAAATGGATTAAAGACCTAAGTGTAAGGCCAGACACTCTCAAATTCTTAGAGGAAAACATAGGCAGAACACTCTATGACATACATCACAGCAAGATTCTTTTTGACCCAGCTCCCAGAGAAATGGAAATAAGAACACAAATAAACAAATGGGACCTAATGAAACTTAAAAGCTTTTGCACAGCAAAGGAAACCATAAACAAGACCAAAAGACAACCCTCATAATGGGAGAAAATATTTGCAAATGAAGCAACTGACAAAGGATTAATCTCCAAGATTTACAAGCAGCTCATGCAGCTCAATAACAAAAAAATGAACAACCCAATCCAAAAATGGGCAGAAGACCTAAATAGACATTTCTCCAAAGAAGATATACAGATGGCCAACAGACACATGAAAGAATGCTCAACATCATTAATCATTACAGAAATGCAAATCAAAACTACAATGAGGTATCATCTCACACCGGTCAGAATGGCCATCATCAAAAAATCTACAAACAATAAGTGCTGGAGAGGGTGTGGAGAAAAGGGAACACTCTTGCACTGTTCTGGGAATGTAAATTGATACAGCCACTATGGAGAACAGTATGGAGGTTCCTTAGAAAACTACAAATAGAACTACCATACGACCCAGCAATCCCACTACTGGGCATATACCCTGAGAAAACCATAATTCATAAAGAGTCATGTACCAAAATGTTCATTGCAGCTCTATTTACAATAGCCAGGACATGGAAGCAACCTAACTGTCCATCATCGGATGAATGGGTAAAGAAGATGTGGCACATATATGCAATGGAATATTACTCAGCCATAAAAAGAAATGAAATGGAGGTATTTGTAATGAGGTGGATGGAGTTAGAGTCTGTCATACAGAGTGAAGTAAGTCAGAAAGAGAAAAACAAATACAGTATGCTAACACATATATATGGAATCTAAGGGGAAAAAAAAAAAAGTCATGAAGAACCTAGTGGCAAGATGGGAATAAAGACACAGACCTACTAAAGAATGGACTTGAGGATATGGGGAGGGGGAGGGGTGAGATGTGACAGGGTGAGAGAGTGTCATGGACATATATACACTACCAAATGTAAAATAGATAGCTAGTGGGAAGCAGCCGCATAGCACAGGGAGATCAGCTCAGTGTTTTGTGACTGCCTGGGGGGGGTGTGATAGGGAGGGTGGGACAGAGGGAGATGCAGGAGAGTGGAGATATGGGAACGTGTGTATATGTGCAGCTGATTCACTTTGTTATAAAGCAGAAACTAACACACCATTCTGAAGCAATTATATTTCAATAAAGATGTTTAAAAAAAAAAAGAAAACTGGAAAAAACACATAGACTAAACATGCTACTAAACTATCAATAGCTCAACAAAGAAATCAGAGAGGAAATCAAAGAATACCTTGAGACAAATGAAAAAGGTAACGCACCCTTCAAAAATCTTTGGACACAGAAAAAGCAGTTTTAAGAGGAAAGTTTAGAGCAATATAGGCCTGTTAAAAAAATTTTTTTTCAATCTAACATTACACCTGAAAGGAACTAGAAAACAAAGCCCCAAATTAGTAGAAGGAAATAAAGACCAGAGTGGAAATAAGTCAAATAGAGACCCCCCCCTCCAAAGAAAACAATAGAAAAGATCAGTGAACCTAAGAGTTGGTTCTTTGACAAGACAAACAAAACTGACAAACCTTTAGCCAGATTCATCAAGATAAAAAGAATGCCCAAATAGATCAAAAATGAAAGAGAAGGTATAACCAATACCACAGAAATACAAAAGATCAGAAGAGACTACTATGAACAACTATATGCCAACAAATTGGAAAATCTAGAAAAGAAATGGATACATTCCTAGAAAATACAGTCTTCCAAGCCTGAATCAAGAAGAAACAGACAATCTGATGAGACTTATCAGTAGTAGTAAAATTGAATCAATAATCAAAAAAAGTCCCAACCAATAAAAGTTCAGGACCATAAGGCTTCACAGATGAATTCTACCAAATACTGTAAGAAGAGTTAATACTTATCCTTCTTCAACTATTCCAAAAATTTGAAGAGGCATGAAAGCTTCCAAACTTATTTTATCAGGCCAGACTTACCCTGACAAAATCAGACAAAGACACTACAAAAAGAAATTATAGGCTAATATCCTTGATGAACATAGATGCAAAAATCCTCAACAAAATATTAGCAAACCGAATCCAACAATACATTAAAAGGAGCATATGCCATGATCAAGTGGGATTTATTCCAGGGATGCAAGGATGGTTAAACACCCAAAAATCAATGTGATATACCACATTTTTAAAAAAGGATAAAAATTGTATGATCATCTCAATAGAAGAAGAAAAAAGCATTTGATAAATCCAACCACCATTTATGATAAAAAAACTTTCAAAGTGTGTACAGAGGGAATGTATAACATAATAAAGGCCATGTATGACAAACCCACAGGTAATATTACACTCACTGGTGAAAAGCTGAAAGCCTTTTCTTTAAAGATCAGGAAAAAGACAAGGATACCCACTCTCACCACTTTTATTTAACATACTAATGGAAGTCCTAGCCACAGCAATTAGACAAGAAAAAGAAAAGGAATTCAAATTGGAAAAGAAGAAGTAAAACTATCACTATTTGCAGATGACATGATACTATATATAGAAAACCCTAAAGACTCCAACAAAAACTATTAGAACTCAATGAACTCAGTAAAGCTTCAGGATATAATATAAACACACAGAAATGTCTTGCATTTCTATACACTAATAACAAACTATCAGAAGGAGAAATGAACAATCCCATTTACAATTACATCAAAAAGAATATAACCAGGAGGTAAAAGACCTGCACTCAGAAAACTATAAGACATCAACGAAGAAATTAAAGGCAACATATAACTGGAAAGATATTCCATGCTTAAGGATTACAAGATTGTTAAAATATCCATACCACCCAAAGTAATCTACAAAGTCAATGCTATCCTTATCAAAATACTAATATAATTTTTCACAGAACTGGAACAAATAATCCTAAAATTTGTATGAAACCACAAAAGACCCTGAATTGCTAAAACAATCACAAGAAAGAACAAAACTGGGATCTCATATACTCTGCCTTCAAACTATACTACAAAGCTACAGTCATCAGAACAGTATGATACTGTACAAAAAACAGGCACTTAGATCAATGGAACAGAATAGACAGCCTAGAAAAAAACCCACACACATATGGTCACTTAGTCTATGACAAAAGAGGCAAGAATATACAACAGAGAAAAGACAGTGTCTTCAGCAAGTGGTGTTGGGAAAACTGGACGGCTACATGCACAAGAACAAGTTTGGACCACTTTTTTATACCATATACAAAAATAAACTCCAATGGATTAAGACTTGAATATAAAACCTGAAACCAAAAACTCCTACAAGAAAGCATAGGCAGTCAGCTACTTGACACTGATGTTAGCAGTATTTTTTAGATATGTATCCTCAGGCAAGGGCAACAAAAGCAAAAACAAGTTAAGACTACAAACTTAATCTTTTGCACAGCAAAGGAAACCAGCAATGAAATGAAAAGGCAAACTACCAAATGGGAGAAGATGTTTGCAAATCATATATCCACTAAGGGGTTAATATCCAGAACACATAAATATAACTTATAAACCTTATCAAACAACCCAACTGAAAAATGGGCAGCAGACCTGAACAGACATTTTTCAAAAAAAGACATACAGAAGGCCAATAGGGACATGAAAAGATGGTCAACATCACTAATCAAAAAGGAAATGCAAATTTAAAGCACAATGAGATAATCACCTCATACCTGTCAGAAAGGCCATACCTGTCAGTGAGGATGTGGAGAAAAAAACTCCTTGTTCACTGTTGGTGGGAGTGTAAATTGATGCAGCTACTACAGAATCTACTGCACAAAACAGTATGGAAGTTTCTCAAAAAATTACAAATAGAACTACCATATGATCCAGCAATCCCACTTCTGGGTATATATCCAAGGAAAATGAAAACACTAATTTAAAAAGATATTTGCACCCCTGTGTCTGCAGTATTATTTACAACAGCCAAGACATGGAGGCAACTTAAGTGTCCAACGATAAATGAATGGGTAAAGATGTAGTATATATTATACAATGAAATGTTAGCCATAAGAATAAAATCATGCCATTTGCTACAACATGAATGGGTCTAGAGGCTATTATGCTAAGTGAAATAAGTCAAAGACAAGTATCGTATGATTTTACTTACATTTGGGATCTAAAAAACAGAACAAATGAAAAAACAAAACAAAAGAGAAACAGACTCATACAGAAAACAAACTGTTGGTTGTCAGAGAGGTGAAGAGCATTAAGAGGCACAAACTGCTAGTCATAAAATATGTCATGGGGATGTAATATACAGAATAGAGAATATAGTAAATAATATTATAATAACTTTAAACAGTGACAGATGGTAACTTATCATTATGATATTAATATATATAAATGTTGAATAACTATGCTGTACACCTGAAATATAACTGTAGGTCAAATATAATTCAATAATAAATAAAATGAAATGCAATTTTAAACAACAGAAGAGTTCTTGATTATACTGCAGTCAAGTTAACCAAAGAACGCTGAAATACTAAATGGACCTAAAGATATTTAGGTTTTTTGGTATGCAATATGCTTGTTTATCTTTTTCATTTATATCTCTAAGCTTTGTTACAGTTTTAAAGGAGAACAAGTTAAAGGTAGCCATTTTAATTCTCTTTATTTTTTCTAAAACGTCAAGAAATTATGCATCAACTAGAAAAAAATTTTAAACACAAATGTCATATTCACCACTTCTTAACAACTCTGAAGGCATGTATATGTATGCACACACAAACACCAAAGATATAAAAAACAAAAGTCATTCACCATTGAAAATACTGTCAGATACAACAGTAAAGAAGGTGCTAAAGATTATCCAAAGGGAGGCTAGATGTTATTTATTAAAGCAATTATTGAGATATTATCATGCTTTTATCACCAATCTAGACACTGTGAGGATGCCACTGGACCCACACATGCACAAAAGAAATAATGCTGAATACCTACGTTGCCTCTTTTGGATTGTATTACATATTTAAACATGCTGCTCTATATTGTTTTCTATTATTTTATGATTCCAATCTTATTTCTCCATGGAAATGATACATATTATCCTGGGAAACTCTCAATTCAAAGATGTGTTATAATTCAAAAAGTCTTTTCTATGTCTGAAGCTTGGAATTGAAAAATAAGTAGTAAATATATCCTCTGTTTTCCTTCCTTAGAAAGACGACATGGAGTAAGAGGCAGATTGCCTGGGATTAAATCCCAGGGTACTGTACACCAGCTAGGAGTCTATACAATGTACTTAATACCTCTGTGCTGAAGTTTCCTCCTCTATAAAACAGTTATCACCTACTTCACATGATTACTATAAAGATTAAATAACATATATAAAGGGCTTAAAACAATTCTTTGTAAGCACTGTGTGTTTCCTGTTATGTTTGTGACCATTGTTACTACTACTACTGTTATTTACATATTCAAGTCGCTCTGCTCAGTATGTATTTCCTTTCTTCCTTCACTTGGCAAAATATTTCTCATTTTTCAAAACCTGACTCAAAAAACTGCACTGAACCTTTAAAACAATGTCGCTTTTCAGTGCTACCATAACACTCTTTATGGCTATAATTATTAAACAAATTATATTGAAATTATCTATTTGAATGTCTAATACCCTGTATACACCTGCCTCCTCCATCCCCATGGTAAGGCTTTAAGTTCCTGAAGGGCAAGTGTCCTTTCTCCATTTGTTCCCTAGAACTGATGCACGGCTGTGTCAGGGATCCCCAAGGACAACCCCAACGGTTTAGTGGTTCACTAGCAGGGCTCACAGGACTTAGCACGCAGTTGCACTCATCACTATGATTTACCACAGTGAACAAATACAAAGCAGAATTAGCAAAGGGAAAAAGTGCATGGGGCAAAGACCAGAGGAAACTAAGATGTTAAGAGCCCTCTCTCTGTGGAGTCACACAGGACATGCTTTTTTGCCCTCCAGCATGGAATTGTGGTAATACATGCAAAGTACTGTCTACCAGGGCAGCGCATTAGAGCTTCAGAGTTGAATGGTTTATATTGGGGGTTCATCACATAAGGTACTCTCTGCCTCACTAATAGTAAAATCCCAGACTCACAGAAGAAAAGCAGATATTCAGCATAAACAACACTTTATACGGTCTATATCTCATTTAGCTAAAGTTTCATATCACTGTAGGGAACTGTTTACTATTTAAGTTCCCATATGTCAGTCAAGGTCCAGTCTTGCAAGTTGGCCTTTCTTTCCTGCACAAGAGTCTAACACATAAAATTTAATCAATAACTATTTGTGTAACCTGGACTAAGTGAGTTAACCTAACCAATGAAACAATGTTAACAGGAGTAAAACAAACCCAACTCCCCAAATCTCATAACTTATAATACCAGCTAATCATGAACACATTCGTCTAAAACATTTTTCTGGACACTTACACTGTACTATGTATTGTATTAGGTCTTGCAAAGATCAGTAAGACAGGCACTCTTATCAAATGGACGCATTCACGTAGGAAAGTCAGCTGTATAAAGAAATACTTAGAACTAGCTGTACACAGTGTATATATACATATATATAATTATAGCAGTACTGATATATAAAATAAAAGTGATTTTTATTACTAATTAAATATTTCAATATTCTTAGGAGTCAGATAATTAAGTGCTTCAATTAAAATATGTTTCAAAAAGTGTCAACCAATTCCCAAACCTACATTTGTGGTTCTGATTTGGATAGTATGTTAGATAAAATACTCTGAAGAATCTTACTGCTACAAAACAACTGAATCAGATGTAAAGCATGCTTTGTTTTTTCTTGGTTTCCAGAAATTAAAGGGAATAAGCCTTTATGGAGGGGTGGGGGAGGCGGAGCAAGCATACAAATTAAATCCTGAAACCAGGGCAGAAACCTATGAACTGGAAGCAAATACGAAAGCTGGGTTTGGCCTGTGGGCCAACCTCAATATCAACGGTGGGACTGGAGCTATGCCCTGGGCCCACCGCAAAGTAGGAGAGCTGAGTGAGAGCTTGGGTGGGCAGGGATTGTAAGGAGGGAGAGAGGAAGTGAGGGGGAGAGAAGATCCATAGCTTTCAGCAGATTCCCACTGGAGTGTACTTTCAAAACAAATTAGGATGCACTGAACCAGAAGTTTGCAGTCCATCTAAAAAGATGGCTTTAAGAATCCAGGCACTAGAAAGAACCAAGATGGCGGAGTAGAAGGATGTGCTCTCACCCCCTCTGGCGAGAACACCAGAATCACAGCTGGCTGCTGGACAATCATCAACAGGAAGACACTGGAACTCAGCAAAAAAGATACCCCATATCCAAAGACAGAGGAGAGGCCACAATGAGATGGTAGGAGGGGCGCAATCACAGTAAAATCAAATCCCACAACTGCTGGGTGGGTGACTCACAGACTGGAGAACACTTATACCACAGAAGTCGACCCACTGGAGTGAAGGTTCTGAGCCCCACGTAACGCTTCCAAACCTGGGGGTCCAGCAACGGGAGGAGGAATTTCTAGAGAATCGGGCTTTGAAGGCTAGTGGGATTCGACTGCAGGACTTCGACAGGACTGGGGGAAACAGAGACTCCACTCTTGGAGGGCACACACAGAGAGGTGTGTGCATCGGGATGCAGGGGAAGGAGCAGTGACCCCAGGGGAGACTGAACCAGACCTCCCTGCTGGTGTTGGAGGGTCTCCTGTAGAGGCGGGAGGTGACTGTGGCTCACCGGGGGGACACAGACGCTGGCAACAGAAGTTCCGGGAGGTACTCCTTGGCTTGAGCCCTCTGGGAGTCTGCCATTGGCCCCACCAAAGAGCCCAGGTAGACTCCAGTGTTGGGTTGCCTCAGGCCAAACAACGAACAGGGAGGGAACCCAGCTCCACCCATTAACAGTCAAGTGGATTAAAGTTTTACTGAGCTCTGCCCACCAGAGCAACATTCAGCTCTGCCCAGCACCAGTCCCTCCCATCAAGCCTCTTAGATAGCCTCATCTACCAGAGGGCAGACAGCAGAAGCAAGAAGAACTACAATCCTGCAACCTGTGGAACAAAAACCACATTCACAGAAAGATAGACAAGATGAAAAGGCAGAGGGCTATGCACCAGATGAAGCAACAAGATAAAACCCCAGAAAAACAACTAAGTGAACTGGAGATAGGCAACCTTCCAGAAAAAGAATTCAGAACAATGACAGTGAAGATGATCCAGGACCTCGGAAAAACAATGGAGGCAAAGATCAAGAAGATGCAAAAATGTTTAACAAAGACCTAGAAGAATTAAAAAACAAACAAACAGAGATGACCAATATAATAACTGAAATGAAAACTACACTAGAAGGAATCAATAGCAGAGTAACTGAGGCAGAAGAACGGATAAGTGACCTGGAAGACAGAATGGTGGAATTCACTGCTGCAGAACAGAATAAAGAAAACAGAATGAAAAGAAATGAAGACAGCCTAAGAGACCTCTGGGACAACATTAAACACAACAACATTTGCATTATAGGGGTCCCAGAAGGAGAGAGAGAGAAAGAACCAGAGAAAATATATGAACAGATTATAGTCGAAAACGTCCCTAACCTGGGAAAGGAAATAGCCACCCAAGTCCACGAAGCACAGAGAGTCCCATACAGGATAAACCCAAGGAGAAACACTAGGAAACACACAGTAATCAAATTGGCAAAAATTAAAGACAAAGAAAAATTATTGAAAGCAGCAAGGGAAAAATGACAAATAACATACAAGGGAACTCCCATAAGGTTAACAGCTGATTTCTCAGCAGAAACTCTACAAGCCAGAAGGGAGTGGTATGATATACTTAAAGTGATGAAAGGGAAGAACCTACAACCAAGATTACTCTACCCAGCAAGGATCTCATTCAGATTCGATGGAGAAATCAAAAGCTTTACAGACAAGCTAAAGCTAAGAGAATTCAGCACCACCAAACCAGCTCTACAACAAATGCTAAAGGAACTTCTCTAAGTGGGAAACACAAGAGAAGAAAAGGAACTACAAAAACAAACCCAAAACAATTAAGAAAATGATCATAGGAACATACATATCAATAATTACCTTAAACGTGAATGGATTAAATGCTCCAACCAAAAGACACAGTCTTGCTGAATGGATACAAAAACAGGACCCATGTATATGCTGTCTACAGGAGACCCACTTCAGACATAGGGACACATACAAACTGAAAGTGAGGGGATGGAAAAAGATATTCCATGCAAATGGAAATCAAAAGAAAGCTGGAGTAGCTATACTCATATCAGATAAAATAGACTTTAAAATGAAGAATGTTACAAGAGACAAGGAAGGACACTACATAATGATCAAGGGATCAATCCAAGAAGAAGATATAACAATTATAAATATATATGCACCCAACATAGGAGCACCTCAATACATAAGGCAACTGCTAACAGCTATAAAATAGGACATCGACAGTAACACAATAATAGTGGGGGACTTTAACACTTCACTTACACCAATGGACAGATCATCCAAAATGAAAATAAATAAGGAAACAGAAGCTTTAAATGACACAATAGACCAGATAGATTTAATTGATATATATAGGACATTCCATCCAAAAACAGCAGATTACACGTTCTTCTCAAGTGCGCACGGAACATTCTCCAGGATAGATCACATCTTGGGTCACAAATCAAGCCTCAGTAAATTTAAGAAAATTGAAATCATACCAAGCATCTTTTCTGACCACAACACTATGAGATTAGAAATGAATTACAGGGAAAAAAACGTAAAAAAGACAAACACATGGAGGCTAAACAATACGTTACTAAATAACCAAGAGATCACTGAAGAAATCAAAGAGGAAATAAAAAAATACCTAGAGACAAATGACAATGAAAACACGACGACCCAAAACCTATGGGATGCAGCAAAAGCGGTTCTAAGAGGGAAGTTTATAGCTATACAAGCCTACCTCATGAAACAAGAAAAATCTCAAGTAAACAATCTAACCTTACACCTAAAGAAACTAGAGAAAGAAGAACAAACGAAACCCAAAGTTAGCAGAAGGAAAGAAATCATAAAGATCAGAGCAGAAATAAATGAAATAGAAACAAAGAAAACAATAGCAAAGATCAATAAAACTAAAAGTTGGTTCTTTGAGAAGATAAACAAAATTGATAAGCCATTAGCCAGACTCATCAAGAAAAAGAGGGAGAGGACTCAAATCAATAAAATCAGAAATGAAAAAGGAGAAGTTACAACAGACACTGCAGAAATACAAAACATCCTAAGAGACTACTATAAGCAACTTTATGCCAATAAAATGGACAACCTGGAAGAAATGGACAAATTCTTAGAAAGGTATAACCTTCCAAGATTGAATCAGGAAGAAACAGAAAATATGAACAGACCAATCACAAGTAATGAAATTGAAACAGTGATTAAAAATCTTCCAACAAACAAAAGTCCAGGACCAGATGGCTTCACAGGTGAATTCTATCAAACATTTAGAGAAGAGCTAACACCCATCCTTCTCAAACTCTTCCAAAAAATTGCAGAGGAAGGAACACTCCCAAACTCATTCTATGAGGCCACCATCACCCTGATACCAAAACCAGACAAAGACACTACAAAAAAAGAAAATTACAGACCAATATCACTGATGAATATAGATGCAAAAATCCTCAACAAAATACTAGCAAACAGAATCCAACAACACATTAAAAGGATCATACACCATGATCAAGTGGGATTTATCCCAGGGATGCAAGGATTCTTCAATATACGCAAATCAATCAATGTGATACACCATATTAACAAATTGAAGAATAAAAACCATATGATCATCTCAATAGATGCAGAAAAAGCTTTTGACAAAATTCAACACCCATTTATGATAAAAACTGTCCAGAAAGTGGGCATAGAGGGAACCTACCTCAACATAATAAAGGCCATATATGACAAACCCACAGCAAACATCATTCTCAATGGTGAAAAACTGAAAGCATTTCCTCTAAGATCAGGAACGAGACAAGGATGTCCACTCTCACCACTATTATTCAACATAGTTCTGGAAGTCCTAGCCACGGCAATTAGAGAAGAAAAAGAAATAAAAGGAATACAAATTGGAAAAGAGGAAGTAAAACTGTCACTGTTTGCGGATGACATGATACTATACATAGAGAATCCTAAAACTGCCACCAGAAAACTGCTAGAGCTAATTAATGAATATGGTAAAGTTGCAGGATACAAAATGAATGCACAGAAATCTCTTGCATTCCTATACACTAATGATGAAAAATCTGAAAGAGAAATTATGGAAACACTCCCATTTACCATTGCAACAAAAAGAATAAAATACCTAGGAATAAACCTACCTAGGGAGACAAAAGACCTGTATGCAGAAAACTATAAGACACTGATGAAAGAAATTAAAGATGATACCAACAGATGGAGAGATATACCATGTTCTTGGATTGGAAGAATCAACATTGTGAAAATGAGTATACTACCCAAAGCAATCTACAGATTCAATGCAATCCCTATCAAATTACCAATGGCATTTTTTACGGAGCTAGAACAAATCATCTTAAAATTTCTATGGAGACACAAAAGACCCCGAATAGCCAAAGAAGTCTTGAGGCAAAAAAATGGAGCTGGAGGAATCAGACTCCCTGACTTCAGACTATACTACAAAGCTACAGTAATCAAGACAATATGGTACTGGCACAAAAACAGAAACATAGATCAATGGAATAAGATAGAAAGCCCAGAGATTAACCCACGCACCTATGGTCAACTAATCTATGACAAAGGAGGCAAAGATATACAATGGAGAAAGGACAGTCTCTTCAATAAGTGGTGCTGGGAAAACTGGACAGCTACATGTAAAAGAATGAAATTAGAATACTCCCTAACACCATACACAAAAATAAACTCAAAATGGATTAGAGACCTAAATATAAGACTGGACACTATAAAACTCTTAGAGGAAAACATAGGAAGAACACTCTTTGACATAAATCACAGCAAGATCTTTTTTGATCCACCTCCTAGAGTAATGGAAATAAAAACAAAAATAAACAAGTGGGACCTAATGAAACTTCAAAGCTTTTGCACAGCAAAGGAGACCATAAACAAGACGAAAAGACAACCCTCAGAATGGGAGAAAATATTTGCAAATGAATCAACGGACAAAGGATTAATCTCCAAAATATATAAACAGCTCATTCAGCTCAATATCAAAGAAACAAACAACCCAATCCAAAAATGGGCAGAAGACCTAAATAGACATTACTCCAAAGAAGACATACAGACGGCCATGAAGCACATGAAAAGATGCTCAACATCACTAATTATTAGAGAAATGCAAATCAAAACTACAATGAGGTATCACCTCACTCCTGTTAGAATGGGCATCATCAGAAAATCTACAAACAACAAATGCTGGAGAGGGTGTGGAGAAAAGGGACCCCACTTGCACTGTTGGTGGGAATGTAAATTGATACAGCCACTATGGAGAACAATATGGAGGTTCCTTAAAAAACTAAAAATAGAATTACCATATGACCCAGCAATCCCACTACTGGGCATATACCCAGAGAAAACCGTAATTCAAAAAGACGCATGCACCCGAATGTTCATTGCAGCACTATTTACAATAGCCAGGTCATGGAAGCAACCTAAATGCCCCTCAACAGATGAATGGATAAAGAAGATGTGGTACATATATACAATGGAATATTACTCAGCCATAAAAAGGAACGAAATTGAGTCATTTGTTGAGACGTGGATGGATCTAGAGACTGTCATACAGAGTGAAGTAAGTCAGAAAGAGAAAAACAAATATCATATATTAATGCATGTATGTGGAACCTAGAAAAATGGTACAGATGAGCCAGTTTGCAGGGCAGAAGTTGAGACACAGATGTAGAGAATGGACATATGGACACCAAGGGGGGAAACTGCGGTGAGGTGGGGATGGTGGTGTGCTGAATTGGGCGAATGGGATTGACATGTATACACTGATGTGTACAAAATTGATGCCTAATAAGAACCTGCAGTATAAAAAAACAAACAAAACAACTAATACTAAACTTTCAATGGGTTATTTGTATGGAAATATGTTAATATAAATGTTTCAGACATTAAAAAAAAATAAATAAAGAAGGTTACAAGAGACAAGGAAGGACACTACATAATGATCAAGGGATCAATGCAAGAAGAAGATATAACAATTATAAATATATATGCACCCCAACATAGGAGCACCTCAATACATAAGGCAACTGCTAACAGCTATAAAAGAGGAAATCGACAGTAACACAATAATAGTGGGGAACTTTAACACCTCACTTATACCAATGGACAGATCATCCAAACTGAAAATAAGAAAACAGAAGCTTTAAATGACACAACAGACCAGATAGATTTAATTGATATTTATAGGACATTCCAACCAAAAACAGGAGACTACACTTTCTTCTCAAGTGCACATGGAACATTCTCCAAGATAGATCACATCATGGGTCACAAATCAAGCCTCAGTAAATTTAAGAAAATTGAAATCATTTCAAGCATCTTTTCTGACCACAACGCTATGAGATTAGAAATGAATTACAGGGGAAAAAACGTAAAAAACACAAATACATGGAGGCTCAACAATACGTTACTAAATAACCAAGAGATCACTGAAGAAATCAAAGAGGAAATCAAAAAATACCTAGAGACAAATGACAATCAAAACACGATGATCCAAAACCTATGGGATGCAGCAAAAGCACTTCTAAGAGGGAAGTTTATAGCTATACAAGCCTACCTCATGAAACAAGAAAAATCTCAAATAAACAATCTAACCTCTAACAATCTAATCTTACACCTGAAGGAAGTAGAAAAAGAAGAAGAAACAAAACCCAAAGTTAGCAGAAGGAAAGAAATCATAAAGATCAGAGCGGAAATAAATGAAATAGAAACAAAGAAAACAATAGGAAAGATCAATAAAACTAAAAGCTGGTTCTTTGAGAAGATAAACAAAATTGATAAACCATTGGCCAGACTCATCAAGAAAAGAGGGAGAGGACTCAAATCAATAAAATCAGAAATGAAAAAGGAGAAGTTACAACAGACAACGCAGAAATACAAAGCATCCTGAGAGACTACTACAAGCATCTTTATGCCAATAAAATGCACAACCTGGAAGAAATGGACAAATTCTTAGAAAGGTATAACCTGCCAAGACTGAACCAGGAAGAAATAGAAAATATGAACAGACCAATCACAAGTAATGAAATTGAAAGTGTGATTAAAAATCTTCCAACAAAAAAACGTCCAGGACCAGATGGCTCCACAGGTAAATTCTATCAAACATTTAGAGAAGCGCTAACACCCATCTTTCTCAAACTCTTCCAAAAAATTGCAGAGGAAGGAACACTCCCAAACTCATTCTATGAGGCCACCATCACCCTGATACCAAAACCAGACAAAGATACTACAGAAAAAGAAAATTACAGACCAATATCACTGATGAATATAGATGCAAAAATCCTCAACAAAACACTAGCAAACAGAATCCAACAACACATTAAAAGGATCATACACCATGATCAAGTGGGATTTATCCCAGGGGTGCAAGGATTCTTCAATATATGCAAATCAATCAATGTGATACACCATATTAACAAACTGAAGGATAAAAGCCATATGATCATCTCAATAGATGCAGAAAAAGCCTTTGACAAAATTCAACACCTATTTATGATAAAAACTCTCCAGAAGGTGGGCATAGAGGGAACCTACCTCAACATAATAAAGGCAATATACAACAAACCCAAAGCAAACATCATTCTCAATGGTGAAAAACTGAAACCACTTCCTCTAAGATCAGGAACAAGACAAGGATGTCCACTCTCACCACTATTATTCAACATAGTTTTGGAAGTCCTAGCCATGGCAATCAGAGAAGAAAAAGAAATAAAAGGAATCCAATTCGGAAAAGAAGAAGTAAAACTGTTACTGTTTGCATACTATACATAGAGAATCCTAAAGATGCCACCAGAAAACTACTAGAGCTAATCAATGAATTTGGTAAAGTTGCAGGATACAAAATTAATGCACAGAAATCTCCTGCATTCCTATACACTAATGACAAAAAATCTGAAAGAGAAATTAAGGAAACACTCCCATTTACCATTGCAATAAAAAGAATAAAATACCTAGGAATAAACCTACCTAGGGAGACAAAAGACCTGTATGCAGAAAATTATAAGACACTGATGAAAGAAATTAAAGATGATACAAATAGATGGAGAGATATACCATGTTCTTGGATTGGAAGAATCAACATTGTGAAAATGACTATACTACCCAAAGCAATCTACAGATTCAATGCAATCCCTATCAAATTACCAATGGCATTTTTCACGGAACTAAAACAAAAAAATCTTAAAATTTGTATGGAGACACAAAAGACCCCGAATAGCCAAAGCAGTCTTGAGGGAAAACAACGGAGCTGGAGGAATCAGACTCCCCGACATGAGACTATACTACAAAGCTACAGTAATCAAGACAATATGGTACTGGCACAAAAACAGAAACATAGATCAATGGAACAAGACAGAAAGCCCAGAGATAAACCCACGCACCTATGGTCAACTAATCTATGACAAAGGAGGCAAGGATATACAATGGAGAAAAGACAGTCTCTTCAATAAGTGGTGCTGGGAAAACTGGACAGCTCCATGTAAAAGAATGAAATTAGAACACTCCCTAACACCATACAGAAAAATTAACTCAAAATGGATTAGAGACCTAAATGTAAAACTGGACACTATAAAACTCTTAGAGGAAAACATAGGAAGGACACTCTTTGACATAAATCACAGCAAGATCTTTTTTGATCCACCTCCTAGAGTAATGGAAATAAAAACAAAAATAAACAAATGGGACCTAATGAAACTTCAAAGCTTTTGCACAGCAAAGGAAACCATAAACAAAACGAAAAGACAACCCTCAGAATGGGAGAAAATATTTGCAAACGAATCAATGGACAAACAATTAATCTCCAAAGTATATAAGCAGCTCATGCAGCTCAATATTAAAAAACAAACAACCCAATCCAAAAATGGGCAGAAGACCTAAATAGACATTTCTCCAAAGAAGACATACAGATGGCCAAGAAGCACATGCAAAGCTGCTCAACATCACTAATTACTAGAGAAATCCAAATCAAAACTACAATGAAGTATCACCTCACACCAGTTAGAATGGGCGTCATCAGAAAAATCTACAAACAACAAATGCTGGAGAGGGTATGGAGAAAAGGGAACCCTCTTTCACTGTTGGTGGGAATGTAAATTGATACAGCCACTATGGAGAACAGTATGGAGGTTGCTTAAAAAACTAAAAATAAAATTACCATATGATCCAGCAATCCCACTACTGGGCATAGACCCAGAGAAAACTATAATTCAAAAAGACACATGCACCCCAATGTTCATTGCAGCACTATGTACAATAGCCAGGTCATGGAAGCAACCTTAATGCCCATCAACAGACGAATGGATAAAGAAGGTGTGGTACATATATACAATGGAATATTACTTGGCCATAAAAAGGAACGAAACTGGGTCATTTGTTGAGACGTGGATGGATCTAGAGACTGTCATACAGAGTGAAGTAAGTCAGAAAGAGAAAAACAAATATCGTATATTAACGCATATATGTGGAACCTAGAAAAATGGTACAGATGAACCGGTTTTCAGGGCAGAAATTGAGACACAGATGTAGAGAACAAATGTATGGACACCAAGGGGGGAAAGGGGTGGGGTGGTGGTAGTGGTGGTGTGATGAATTGGGCGATTGGGATTGACATGTATACACTGATGTGTATAAAATTGATGACTAATAAGAACCTGCTGTATAAAAAAAAATAAATTCAATTCAATTCAAAAATTTAAAAAAAAGAATCCGGGCACTAGATGCTAATCTGGAAGCACTGGAGAACTGAGAAAGAATCATTCCAAGTTCCAAAACAACAGGTCACTATTTTGAAAGATAGATTGGGAGAAGATTCAGGACTGAGAAATGCAAAGAAATAATCGGTTTTGAAAGAAAGCTTATCTGTGTGGATTTAGTAAAATATACCTTCTCATCCTGCTCCAGTTAACTTACTAGAAAATATTGAATAATTTTGAGCAATCATATGTGATTTAATAACTTCCACCCTCCCACTCTTACCAGGCTTTATATAAAATTGACATCTTTGAAGTTTGTCTTCTTTGAAAGTATTAAATATTGGGATAAAGAAAATTAGAATGTAGAAATTCTTCTTGATTAGCTGTAGATCATCTGAAAAAAATATAGCTAAGCTTTGAACAGCACCTTTCTTAAAAAAAATGACAGAACTCAATATCCATATGAAAGAGATAAATTTATATAAATATGAAGAAGATGTGGTATTTGTGAATAAATGACCATTGCTTCTCGCAACTAGCAGATTTTTTACTGTTACACATTATTAAAACACATAATTTTTTTAAATGTCATTATATGTGATCTAAAAATTCTATCTCCACAAATATTAACAATTAGCTTAAATATATCTCATCCTAAATCACATCACAGTATCTCCATGTGTAGCCAATTTAAGATTTATCAATCAGCTCATAAAAATTCCAATGAAATGGATTACAAAACTATCACAGTAGTCAGTGCATCATGAATACTATAAAGATTCTCATATGCAATTTAACTCAACTGCTGCTTACCTTTACAGATTAAAGATTATATGTACATATATACATAATTTTTGTAATTATTTTAAATATTTCTATTCATGCTTGGAGCAGGGGAGAAAACATATATCCAAAGTATATCTTAGATGCTAATATTTATATACTATAGACTATTTGGGTAATATGGTTTAACATTATTTAGTAATTTGTTAATTCAGGTAAGACTGCCTAAATTCAACCCCAAGGCCTGAATGCTCTGTACATTTTTAAATCAAACAACACTGACAATGTTAACAGGAATATGACACAAAGTAAAGCAGAATATACTTTATCTTCCTATATCTATTTATATAGCTACATTAATCTGAATTGGCTACGTTATACTGCAGTTACAAACAGTCTTTCATTGTTTCAGGGACTCAGCCTGAGAAAGGCTTCAACTCCATGTTACAAAAATTGCCAAGACAAAGTAGAGAGGGGGGACAGAAGGAGAGTAGACAATTCTGTACCACTCACCAACTCTCAAGTTTTTACTTCTGCTCACATTCCATTGGCCAAAGCAAATGGATGACATATCTAATTTCTTCAGCTTATGGGGAATGTCAGTCCTATCATATGCCCAGAAACTGGGGAGTCAATAATAACATTTGGTGAACAGCACTAATCATTACTATAATAGTCAAATACATGCCAAACACCGTGGTAGTTACTACAGGCATCCATGCTATAAACACAGAAGTATAGTCTTTTAATTTAAGAGTATATATCATCAAAACTGTTCCTCAAAGTCTTTCATTTTACATTTCTTATTTTGTTCTCCCAAAGGATTGGAAAATTGTTATTTAGTTGAAAATGTCAGGGAAAAAGAGGTCTCATACCAAAAAGACACATTACTTTTTTAAATATTTCTTTTAACTATCGTTTTTCCTAAATTAAACAGTTTGAAATCAAATTATTCTTGGTACAAGTGATTCATAATTACTCTTGGTACACTGATCCATTCAATCAACATTTATGAAGTTCCTACAGTTCATAAGCTCAGAGCTAGTTGTTATGCAAGCTTTAAAGATATCTCTAAGTTTCCCTACCACAAGATACTTAAAATTGCATTACTCAATTTCTTACTGAATGATGAGTTAAATCCACCTGTGTGGAGTGTCTTGGGTTCTAATACAGCACTACAGGTCTAGGTATGTAATTGAGATACATATAGTTTTTTGGTGTTTTGGGGGGTTTTTTTGTTTTTGTTTCTGTTTTTTACAGAGAACTCAGCAGTATTACATCAGTTATCTAGCACAGACAATTAAAGCAAACGCTATTAAAATCTCATTGTAGCAGAATAGTTTTAAAGAATCAGCTAACAAAATAATATTTTTAAATGGTGTTAGATTGGAAGAGCTATCTAGTGGGAAGTCACAGGGCTGCGTTCTATTCAATGTTTTGCCAAAGACTAAATTCTCGATATAAAGGCAGTACTCAAATTCATGATGACGAAGAGCATAGACAAAGCATAAGGAAAAGCCAGCATCATGTATGTTTCATTATTCAGCAATAATCTGGAAGCCAACACCTGTGATTTATTCCATTTTTAACTCTATCACCATGCCACTATTCATAGCTTGTTTCCTCAGAATTCTAAATTAGCTTCCACTCTTGAGAATTTTGAAATGTTTGTTTCCAAGAAAGTAATTTGGTCATCTTAGGCCTTGACTCATGCAAATTCTAAAACACTATCTATGGAAAATATTATCTGAGTTAAATGCGACACAGGCTAGTGAAGTATAAGGATCTAGATTCTCAATGGCATCAAACTCTTCCAAAGTCCTAGAGATGTCATAGAAGTATGTTCACATGGTCATATGCTTTTACAAAATTTTTACAAATTAGATTTTAGCCACTTTCAATTAAGACCACTGGCTCTTTTCACTGCTTCTGCTCTGTGATTCTTTCCATATTCTGGGTGTTTTGATATTCAGCTAAGGCACAATTGATTTGGGAACAAATGTGGCAAAATAAATTTGAGTTTTAGTCATGTTTATGTATATTTATGTAATTGTAGCTGTCTGAGCTTAGGAATGACTTTCAAGCATATTCCTAGTGACCACTCAGCCAATGATTCTTTCATGGAAGTACAGGGCCAGAGATGATAGTGTATTTTGAATGTTCCCTGCAGGGCCCAGCACGAGAAGTATGTAGGTATTAGAAGAGAAACATGCTTAAATGTAGCCAGAAGATGGTTGTTGGAAAATTACTCCAGCTTTTATAACCATATATGATGAAAAAAAGAGGTTCTCTCAACTCTGACAATCCTAGAATTTTATGACATCATTAAAAAGTTGTGAGGCTGCAAGCAACTTTTCTATACTATCAATTTAAAATAAAAATTCAAAAAAAAAATAAAACAAAAGAAATAAAATAAAAATTCAGACAATCATACCACAGGAAAGACATTCATACTTTGTTCTTTTTATAGAAAAAGATATGAAATTATTGTTATATGAAGAAGTGGTCAAAGTATGCATTCAAAACATGGGAAAATATATTGTAGAAGTGTTTTAGACAGTTAATTGATAACGACGTTACTTTTCAGGATGTTGCAATGGCCATGTTATCTACCAGCTTCTGAAGACATGTAACTCTGATTTCTTTTCTCAGTCTAAATAATCATTTCATATGTAAATCTGTATTTGTGTGATTATAGATATATTTTTTATAGAGGCCTCCCAAAATCGCTCTAGCTTTAACTTAGGTCACTCAAAATTTGGAGCCACCCCTGAATCGGGACCTCCAGCATCACCATTCATCATCTTTATCATCACCACCTCCACTACAGTCAAGGCGGAATTATGCAAGAATGACAATTGAAAAACTCCAATCCCAAATTTCTTCTATAAATCTATAATATTTGAGCTGTCAAAATTGCTGGAGGTGTGTATGTGTATTTCATAAGAAAGTTTATTTATCCCTCTCTGTTCTGTTCTTCCAAAAATAATGAAGGAGGCTATGATAGCTGGTTTATCATCTCCCTCACTTGACCACCCTCAGTCTGGGAAAATATATCAGTCACATCATTGATGATGACTCAGTTTCAGCTGCCTTATATGGATAAAATAAGAAGGTTGGGCTGGATAAGCTCCAAGTCCTTCTGGCTTTTACTTACTATGATTATATCTCAGATATTAAACCAGTTTAGGATATTCAACAGATAGACAAATGTAAAAGTTATATTATTTTAAAATTATATGAGCCCATCACCAAAGGCCAATGACTTAAACAGTCGTGCCTGTGTAATGAAGCCTCTATAAAAACCCCAAAGGATGGATCTCCAGGAGCTTCCAGGTTGGTGAGCACGTGGGGATGCAGGGAGAGTGGTGCGCTCAGAGAGCATGGAGGCTCTGTGCCCTTCCCACATAATTTGCCCCAAAGCAACACTTCCATCTGGCTGTGTCTGAGTTGTATCATTTTATGATAAACCGGTGATCTGGTGACCTTGTACAAGGGCTCTGACATGGAGGACTTCGGGTTCAGTGTAGCAGATGGCTTGCTGGAGAAAGGAGTATTTGTCAAAAATACTCGCCCAGCTGGGCCAGATCTTGGTGGCTTAAAGCCCTACGATAGGCTCTTACAGGTTAATCATTACCGAATGAGAGACTTTGACTACTCCCTTGTTGTGCCTCTCATAGCAGAATCTGGTAATAAGCTGGACTGGGTTATTAGTAGAAACCCCCTGGCTTCACAGAAGTCCATAGAACAGACTCTACCAGGAGGAGAATGGAGTGAAGAGAACAGTGCTTTTTTCCAACAGTTGAGCCACGGTGGTAATTTGGAGATACGAGAACCCACTAATACATTATAGCGACACTTTTTATAAAGCAGGACAAAAGACGATATCTACATGGTGCTAAAAAAAAACCCTTTAAGATTTCTGTGACATTTGAAGCACAGATAATCACGTGGCATTAACTGCATGTGCAGGGGTCTTTTAAATCCCATGGCTCATGTTCACTTCCCCTTTCAAGTTGAAGAGGTTTCTTTGTTGGTGATCACTGTGGTATACGACAGGCAAACCCCTGCCAAGCCCAAGGGTAGAGAAAAAGAAAAACAAGCAGGCCACCCATTTCTACAGTTAACATCAGAGGAAATTTTTTACAAGTCCATCTTCCTATTCCTTTCTTTTTTTTTTTTTTTTAACATCTTTATTGGAGTATAATTGCTTTACAATGGTGTGTTAGTTTCTGCTTTATAACAAAGTGAATCAGTTATACATATACATGTGTTCCCATATCTCTTCCCTCTTGCGTCTCCCTCCCTATCCCACCTCTCTAGGTGGTCACAAAGCACCAAGCTGATCTCCCTGTGCTATGCGGCTGCTTCCCACTAGCTATCTATTTTACATTTGGTAGTGTATATATGTCCATGCCACTCTCTCACTTTGTCACAGCTAACCCTTCCCCCTCCCCATATCCTCAAGCCCATTCTCTAGTAGGTCTGTGTCTTTATTCCCTTCTCGCCCCTAGGTTCTTCATGACTTTTTTTTTTTTTCCCGCTTCGATTCCATATATATGTGTTAGCATACGGTATTTATTTTTCTCTTTCTGACTTACTTCACTCTGTATGACAGACTCTAGGTCCATCCACCTCACTACAAATAACTCAATTTCGTTTCTTTTTATGGCTGAGTAATATTCCATTGTATATATGTGCCACATCTTCTTTATCCATTCATCTGTTGATGGACACTTAGGTTGCTTCCATGTCCTGGCTATTATAAATAGAGCTGCAATGAACATTTTGGTACATGACTCTTTTTGAATTATGGTTTTCTCAGGGTATATGCCCAGTAGTGGGATTGCTGGGTCATATGGTCTATTTTTCGTATTTTAAGGAACCTCCATACTGTTCTCCATAGTGGCTGTATCAATTTACATTCCCACCAAGAGTGCAAGAGTGTGAAATTAAGAAAACACTCCCATTTACCACTGCAACAAAAAGAATAAAATATCTAGGAATAAACCTACCTAAGGAGACAAAAGACCTGTATGCAGAAAACTATAAGACACTGATGAAAGAAATTAAAGATGATACAAATAGATGGAGAGATATACCATGTTCTTGGGTTGAAAGAATCAACACTGTGAAAATGACTCTACTACCCAAAGCAATCTACAGATTCAATGCAATCCCTATCAAACTACCAGTGGCATTTTTCACAGAACTAGAACAAAAAATTTCACAATTTGTATGGAGACACAAAAGACCCCGAATAGCCAAAGCAATCTTGAGAAAGAAAAATGGAGCTGGAGGAATCAGGCTCCCTCACTTCAGACTATACTACAAAGCTACAGTAATCAAGACAGTATGGTACTGGCACAAAAACAGAAACATAGATCAATGGAACAGGATAGAAAGCCCAGAGATAAACCCAAGCACATATGGTCACCTTATCTTTGATAAAGGAGGCAAGAATATACAGTGGAGAAAAGACAACCTCTTCAATAAGTGGGGGTGGGAAAACTGGACAGGTACATGTAAAAGTATGAAATTAGAACACTCCCTAATACCATACACAAAAATAAACTCAAAATGGATTAAAGACCTAAATGTAAGGCCAGACACTATCAAACTCTTAGAGGAAAACATAGGCAGAACACTCTATGACATAAATCACAGAAAGATCCTTTTTGACCCACCTCCTAGAGAAATGGAAATAAAAACACAAATAAACAAATGGGACCTAATGAAACTTAAAAGCTTTTGCACAGCAAAGGAAACCATAAACAAGACCAAAAGACAACCCTGAGAATGGGAGAAAATATTTGCAAATGAAGCAACTGACAAAGGATTAATCTCCAAAATTTACAAGCAGCTCATGCAGCTCAATATCAAAAAAACAAACAACCCAATCCTATTCCTTTTTAAAATGAGAAATGTCTGTTTGAAAATGTTCTCTATTTCCTTAATTCACTTTGAAATCAGTTTCTTACTACGAAATCATTCTTGTAAGAATTTAACCAACAGGCTTTTCATAAAGCTGGCTCTACTAGGAGAACTAGTTTGGTGAACTGCTGGAACTGCTGCTATGGGAGGGGTACAGGTATAAAATCATCTTGCAACGTTTCAGCAATGATGCATGTAGGCGACCGTAATAGGTGGTGGTAAATGTTTTGCCCAAGTATAGGAATGATTTTAACTAAGATGTATGCTATTCCCTATGCAATAAATTATCAAACAGGGTATGTCTTGTGACCTGTTTTTTTTTTTTAAGGACACATTTTTAATAGCTGAAAAATCTCTGATAATGAATTAGGGTGTTTAGCAACACTGAGAATTAGTTATTTTTAAAATTCAAGACTAAGAGTTTTAGAGAGAATGAAGAGTCTATTAAAATGAGGTTTATCTTAATGATAGGCAAATCAAACTCATACTCTTGACATGTTTTGAAAACTGGTTATATTGAGGGGTGTACAGTACATGCACTTAAAAATGACACTGGACTGTCTTTTGTTCTGAGCCATGCCACTTACTGAAATTGTAAATACATTTTTCACAAAATGCATTGCCAATTATTATCATCCCTCAAAGCAATAAATTGTGACAGTTGCTTTTAATGTTTGTCAGCAACTGTTTTCATTTGTTCAGATATTCTGAATAGTTACACTAATAACTGTTATTTGGTGAATATAAAAAAAATAGATCTGTATATTAATTGTAGAATCTCCATACTGAAACAATTATTTTCCATTTTTATTTTGGTCAATAATTCAAACAACTTCTTAGGTAAAGCATTTGAACACTGTGTCCTTTGTTTAAGGAAGAAAGTTCACCTTTCTTTTTTGTGCAAAGAAATGTATTATTTCAATCATAGTTCAGAACCACCAGGGCAAGAAAGTATAAAGCAGAATCATGTTAAGGGAAAAAAAAAAAGATCATGAGTCACTTAAATATGTATTTTTATTTGTAACAAACAAGTATTAAACTGTAAGGTATTTTTGTACAAATTTAACACTTTAATAGCATGGTATTTATCGTCTACGTATGGTTTTGGGGAATTAAAAATTGTTGCAAATATTTGTATGGAAAAAAAACCCCTCTAACAAATGGAAGAAACAGTGATTTTAAAAAGCAAAGAAAAAAAAATTATATGAACCTTATAAATAATAAATGAGATGAGCATGCAATACATCCTCTGGTTATACTATACATATATCCTCGATTTTGGAGAAAGTGGCCAGATGGGAGGAATTTTGAGGCCAAGGGAACAGAGCAGGCAAAGATTTAAGGTAAAGGAGAACATAATTATTAGGGGAGCTGGAAGTTTTTTATAACTGTAATATTCTATTCTACTATGGTTATTAGTATGTGATCAAAATAAGGCTGATGCAATTAAAAGGAGCCAATTTTAGATGCTGTATGTCATTCATGTGAAGAATCTGGAAATTTGAGAACACATGTCTCCGTGTTCAGAAGAGTGATGTGATCAAATTGGTCCATGTATTAGTTTCCCACTGCCACTATAACAAATTACCACAAATTTAGTGGTTTAAGACACAAATCTATTATCTTACAGCTCTGGAGGCAGAGATCTGAAATGGGTCTCATGAAGCTAAAATCAAGGTGTCCACAGAGATGCATTTCTTCTGAAGGCTGTAAGGGAGAAACCATTTCTTGTATTTTCTAATTTCTAGAGGCCACCTGCATTACCTGGCTTGTAGCTGTTATCACTCCACCCCCTTTGTCACATCTTCTGATTCTCCTTCCTTGCTCTTTCCCTTAGCAGGACTGTTTTTATTACATTTTACCCACCCAGATGATCCAGGATAATCTCCCCATCTGAACATCCTTAATTTAAAGGCACCTGCAAAATTCCTTTTGCCACGTAAAATGCCATATTCACAAGTTCTAGAAGTTGGGACATGGACATCTATGGAGGCCATTTTCTGCCTTCCATATTGACTTAGATAATCTCTCTACAATCATTTAAAAATATTTAATCAATTCTCTGTAGCAAGACGTACATGAGTGGTTGTGGCTAAAAGGATGAACAAAATATGCATAGTCTCTTCTCTCATAGCATATAGAAGCTGGTAGAAGAGGAAGGTATTAGTCAAATTATCATGCAAATATACAATTATTCTGTGTAATTATAGCAAGAAACTGATTATCAAGATTAAGAAACTGAATTTAAAGTACAGAAAGCTATAGCAGTTTATGAGAGGGAGATCAAATATAGCCTATAGTATCAAAGAAGGCTTTCCTAAGCAACTGAGAATAAAAACAAAAGTAAAATGAAAAGTGCCTAGTATTTCATTTGTGAGGTCTATTAGATGGTGGAGAAAGCTTATTAGGTTTTCTTGAGAAGCACATTAACAGTTAAGAACATAGGAATAATCCAGATTTCACTGAATTGAATAAAATGGCAGGTGAAAAACTTCAGGTAAGATATGCTGACAACTCTTCCAAGAAGTTTTGCTAAGAGGAGGGAGAGGGGAAAAAAACTAGAAGAGAACGTGAATTTGAAGGAGAAACAAAAAGAAAATAAACATGTGTGAGAAAGTAAAAATAGCAAGGTTGAGGTTAAAGATATAGTATTAGGAAGGAATAACTGATTAACAAAAGACCCCAAACCAGCTGGGAAGACATGGAACCCAGAGCCCAGATGGAGGAACAAACCTTAGAAGAATCACTCTGTTCATTGTATCAGAAGGGAAAGAGAAAGTATGAAGTGAATTTAAATTTTAGGTGTGCAGGTGAGAATTAGAGAGTTCCTTTATCATAGAGTTCATTTCCTACAAAAGTGGGTGGCATGGTCCTATGTGCTTAGCAGCCAAAGTGGCATCATGGAGAAGACAGGACAGTTGGACTGATGAAAAATTAATGTTTTACCAAGGAGATGAGATGGCAAATGGTGGATAATGGAGTAGAGGGTATTGCCAAGAAAGTGGTTATGTCATATATAAATGAAATTTTAAAAAACTGAAGAGAGGAGAGAGCTAAATAGAAGAGTCATATCACTAACTCCTTCAATTCACTCATTCACTTGACAGATATCTATCAAGACATACTATGTGCCAAGATCTACCTAGGCATTAAAGAGTCAAGGAAACAGCAATTTCAGAAAAGTTAAAGAAGTGAAGTAGTATGACAGAAAGCTGGAAAGATAAAGTTATGGTCTGAAAATGAGATTTGAAATCAAGGTTACAGATATTATCAGTTAGGAATGGCTGATATATGTATCAGAAACAAAAGTGGTTAAAGGAAAAGGTAATGAACTGGCTCAAGTAAATGAAAAGTCCAAGGGATGAGTTAGCTTAATGCCAGAAGACCCAGGGCTCAAATATCAGGACTTGGAATATCTCCATTCTTGGGTATAAAACATGTTTTTTTTGGTTTCATTCCCAGGTACAATAGGTGTCAAAGTGTTTCCTACAGAGCAAATGGCCATAGAAACCTTAGCCTCATATCCTTTCAGTCACATCCAATAAGAAACACCAAGGGTTTTTCCCAATCTTCCACAAATATTCTGTGAAAGAAAAAGATTGGACCAGCTTAGGTTAGGCTAAACTAGTTACTGTTACTAGTTACTAGCAATACTTTGGCTTCCAAGGGGGTTCTCCAGAAAGAGTACCGTCAAGACAAATGGCATTGGATCCCCAAGGGAGGAATGAATAAAATGAAATAGAGGACTGTAGCTAGAAGAATGCAAATGGGATGCTGGAGAAGTAAACTATGAACATCCACTAAAAAGACATAGTTTTTCTATTTCTAATGTTAGTATCTCCTCTTATATGGCCACAAGAGTTGATGGCTAACATGGATGGGAGGTAGAAATCATTAGAACTGAGAAATTCAAAGTAGTGTTGGTTCACCAGGTTAGATAGTAAAGTCACCTGGGACAATGGCACATCTTGGGAGAGAGTAGTAGACTTCTATGTGCAAAAGGCTTTTAAAATAAAAGTGAATGAGAAGGCTGATGGAGGGAAATAAAGAAGGTAGAGATGGCAAAGCTAGATGACTCAAGCCTACTATTATTTTTCTAAATAATGTTATATCCCACATATTGTCAAATACCATTTTAATCGATATTTTAATATTATCCTTGAAAAAATGATTATTTTGAATTTCTTAGTAACTGACTTGTCTAACTTTTTTTAATGTTTTAGGAAATTAAAATATAGTGAAAATACTCAAAGTACTTTCAGATTTAACAATTTACATAATATATATTTAATCCTTGGACTTTTAATACATTTTTGTCTCTTTCCACATTAAAAAAGAGTAATTTCTTACTTTGTCATTCTGATTATATACACTCAACTTTAATAACATTTGTTTTTCATTTCCCAGGAATTTTCATGAAATTTCATTCATACTACTAGAAGCAATGTGACACTATGTTATATACATGCATACACATATATTAGAAGATGGATATTTGTAAAAACATACTTTTAAAAAGATATTTTTTTCAAGAATCTAAATAATGGAGGTGGGGGAGAGGGAACTGGATGAAGGCAGTCAAAGGGACAAGATTCTGGTTATAAGATATATAAGTACTAGAGATGTAATATATAACAAACAATTCACACTGCTGTGTGTTCTATATGAAATTTGTTAAGGGTAAATCCTAACAGTTCTCATAGTAATAAAAAAACTTTTTTCTATTTCTTTAACTTTGTATCTACATGAGATGATGTTCACTAAACTTAATGTGATAGTCACTTCATGATGTAAGTCAACTAATTATGCTGTATATCTTAAAGTTACAGTGCTGTATGTCAATTATTATCTCAATAAAAATGGAAGAAAAAATCTAAATTATTATTATACATTTTAAATAATAATGCAAGAAAATATTTAGAGTTGGCTTTTGTTTGAGAAACAGAAATTATGGGAAATGTAACTCAATTTCAGCTTTCATTAACACTAATATATGTCTAATCTGGAATAATTTATTCTTAGATTCCATGCTTTTAGAAGCAGGTATGTGAAGGGAGCAGAATATGCCACCCCAAAATGCACCACTTTAGCAGATGAATTATTTGAGGCTGAAGGCAGTCAAGACCAGCAGACTCAGAAAGAGCTTTTTTACCTCCCTCTTAACTGCCTAAAAAGAATTTGGATAGGGGGCTGAATCCAGGAGAGAGCTATTACCAGAGATAACTTTATCTGAAAGACTCCTCTACATAGCAGGGCAAATATCTGATTACCAAACATCTGCTCTTCTCATCCTCCTGTGAATCACCCCTCTCCCCTTTGAAGCCCCAGACCCCTATCTCTACCCTTAGCTCAGGATAGCATGTAAGCCTCAACTGGCTGACTGCCTTTAAGTGTCATGTCTTTGTGGGGTTCCCATATGTACATAACTAAATTTGTTTCTTCTGTTAGTCTGTCTTATATCAATTTAATTATTAGACCAGCCAAAGAACCTAGCAGGGAAAAGTTTTCCATTGCTGCACATTATTCATGTTAATTTTCTAAAAAATTATCCTATTGATAGAAAAATATAAATGCCCAACTCAATAGAACATGAAATGAATCAGTGAAAGAAAAATGTCTCCTTGCTTGTTCAAACAACTTAGATCATTCAAGTAGCTTACTACTACAGGTTATGTGTCTTTTTTTGGCATTATGAAGGAAAATAAACTATATAGAAATTCAGACAGATACAAGAACATGAGATATCTTGAAGCCATTGAAACTGAATCCCAGGCATTAGGTTATCACAGTGATTTAATGAAGCTATCATTACCATATCAGAATTCCCATCAGATGCCAATATTATTTAGACCTCAGAAACGCATGTTTAACAAGGGAAAAAATAAGAACAACTAAGTAAACAAATTTGAGATTGGCATAGAGCTGATATATATTCAAAATTTCATAATGCGTTAATAAGGTAAAGAAAAAGGACAAAAAACGTTAAAGGCTTTCAGAGTGTATACTATTCAGGCTCTAAGTAGATGAAACTCCTTTTTTGATGTTATTGCTTGTTACTGAGTAAATTATTACTTATGCCTCTGCAAAGGCAAGGTATTAAGAGCCATAAGCATCCAATACTTTAAAAATTATTTCTACAATGTTCGTTAATTTTTCAAAAGGCATATAAAGACAGAAGAAATTTCAATTATTAAAAAAAAAAAGAAATGCATGTTTACCTTCTTACCTTCTGAATAGTTACAACTGAATGGAGTACTTTTCCCCCTCCCCACCTCCTCCTCCCATTCCCCCTCTCTCATTCTCACTTTCTCCTTCCCTCTTCCCCACTTCATAAGTGTGGCAGAAAAACAAGCTGAGAAAAATGCCTTTTCATTATTCTATAGCCACATGTTTTCATTTTTCAAACTCATTATATTTGACAAGAATTAATTTAAATTACACTAATGAATCTGCACTTGTATGACGAATTATTTTTTGGTTGACAAATAAAATGTTCCTTAGATAAAATAGTAGACAAAACAGCACTGTTCTGAGGGAAGACAATAAAGGCTTTCTTTCTAAGTATAAGGGAAACTTAGTCATGAAAAATAGCTGAATTGATTTCCAAAGAGTGATCAAATTCTTCCACTTCTTCAAATAAACTTCCAATGCAGCACTGCATAAAGAGCCCCCTTGTGAGACACTATTTTACTACTGTGCTGTAAGATTATAATCTGCATTAAAGATAGACAAGTTCTAAATTTTTAATATTTCTTAGATAATATCAAAACTGATAGCCACAATTTGTGATATTAACTTCATCTAAAAATGCATTCCAGATACTCCTGTGAATAGGGAAATCTGTGTGAATTATACTCTAGTCTAGCCTACAGAAAGAAATGACAGCCCAGTCTCTCGGCTTCTTGGCGGTAGCTGTCTCTTCGGCCTTTTACTTAATTTCCAGGACTTGAATTTACCGCCATGTCCTCTGAAGAAGCGAAGCTCTTCGTGGGAGGGCTCAGCTTCAACACTGATGAGCAGGCTCTGGAAGACCAGTTCAGCAGCTTCGGACCTATTTCTGAGGTGGTTGTTGTCAAGGACCGGGAGACTCAGCGATCCCGGGGTTTTGGCTTCATCACCTTCACCAATCCAGAGCATGCCTCAGATGCCATGAGAGCCATGAATGGAGAGTCTCTGGACGGTCGTCAGATCTGTGTAGACCACCGGGCAAGTCGGCCCGGGGAACAAGAGGGGGTGCCTTTGGGGCCTATGGGCGTGGTTGCAGCTACTCTAGAGGTGGTGGGGACCAGGGCTATGGAAGTGGCAGGTATGACAGCCAACCTGGAGGATATGGATATGGATATGGAAGGTCCAGAGACTATGGCAGCAGAAGCCAGGGTGGTTATGACCGCTACTCAGGAGGAAATTACAGGGATAATTATGATAACTGAGATGAGGCATGCACACCTAATGTAGATACACAAGGAATAAAACTTCTTCTGATCCAGGACCATCCTTCCAAATGGCTGTATTTTATAAAGATTTTTGGGGCTGCACTGAAACATCTGTTTTAGTTACATCAACTTCTTTTTTTGAGTAGAGCTCCCAAAGTAGCTTGTTAAAGACCTTTCAGAAAGTTCCATGTGTTTTTTTTTTTAATTTTTCTCCCATTTAAAGACAAATTCCGAGACATTTGTGGAGCCTGGATATTTCTTCCTTTTTTACCAGTTTTTTAGTTCGGGCTCTCAGGAATGTTGGTTCTGGCAAAAAATGTTTGGCCAGACTGATTTTTTTAAATAATGTGCATCTAGGAACATTTTAAACACCTGTACACAATGTTTAATCGTGATTAGGAAGCAATTTCTGACTGTAACTATAAGAAATGAAGAACATGATTACTTAGAGGTGTTTTTTACTCCAGATCTCTGCCTTGATTATATAGAAGTTTCTTAAAAATATTTGTGTGTAATTTTTTTTAATACTGGAAGAAAAAAATATTCTGTTGTGTTTCATGTAGCATTTAGGATGTCTTTCACTGAGTTGATTAAAAATGAAATCTGAAAACAAACAAACAAAAACAAAACAAAAAAAAAGATATGACAGAAGGAAGGTCATTAATGCTGAAAAATATGGAGAGGCATTGAGGTTTTTTGTTTTGGTTTTGGTTTTTAACAGAGCATCTATGAATACATTCATGTTATTTGTCCCAACCTCCAGTTTTGAATTTTTTAGGGGAAGTGTGGAGGAAGATTTTGGCAATAAAGGAGGAAGAGGAAAGGAGGAAATCTAAGTCTCAACCCCATGATCTGCCTCAGTTCCAAGTATAGAGATTTTGTTCTTAGTTAGAAACATTTTTCCTCCACTGGGTAAGAGAAAATGCTTTGGGGCTACAAATGTATTCATTCATTTAACAGCACTTAAGTACCTACTATATGCCGCTCCAGATAAAGCTAGGAAACAATATCTGTTCTCAAGTAGCTCACTATCTAAAAAAGGGGTGGGGAGGGCCAGAATATGTACCACGAGGTATGATATAGTCAAATTTCAATAATATGTATAAGCACTGGTTACTAAGGAAGAACAGGAGTTAGCAACACTGAGGAAGGAAAAAGGTATTCAACTTAGAACAGTACAAATACACAGGACTAAAAAGGGTCTTGAATCAAAAAACTGAACAGCAAATACCTTGATATATCTGGAATACAGGACGGTGAATAAATGTAAAACAATCTGACTGAAAAGTAGGTAGGGCTTTTAACACTGTTAAGAAGTTAAGGGGCTTCCGTGGTGGCGCAGTCGTTGCGAATATGCCTGCCAATGCAGGGGACACGGGTTCGAGCCCTGGTCTGGGAAGATGCCACATGCCGCGGAGCAACTGGGCCCGTGAGGCACAACTACTGAGCTTGCGCGTCTGGAGCCTGTGCTCTGCAACAAGAGAGGCCGTGATAGTGAGAGGCCCGCGCACCGCAATGAAGAGTGGCCCCTGCTTGCTGCAACTAGAGAAAACCCTTGCACAGAAACGAAGACCCAACATAGCCAAAAATTAATTAATTAATTAATTAATTTTTAAAAAGTTAAGAAATATTATAAACATAAAAATGAGATACCATTGAAGGATTTTCATATAGTAATAATGCTTATTTTTAAAAAACACCTAATTCTAGAAAATAATGCACAAAGTAAATAAAAATCACATATCATTCTTAAGAAAATCAACATTAACTTATATTGCATTTCTATCATAAGTACAAAATAAGAACTCCTTTTTTGTAATATGACCACAATACCAATAGCAAACTGAAAAAAAAAAGTAAGAATTCCTTAATGACTCAAATACCCAGTTGGTGCTACAATTCTGAAATAGGATAATGATATGACCACAATCGCATTGGCAGTGGTAGAGAGGGGAAAACTGAGGTGGGTGGGGACAAAACAAGACAGTAATATGACTAACTAGACGCCTAGTGCAAAATTCCAGACAAGCAGGTATGCCCAGAAGATGCTTGGCTTCTAGTTCAGAAAGCTTCCAGGTGGAAGTTTACCTTTATTCGACTCCCTCCATTCACACTAATAGAATAACTAGTTCTACCTATACTGAAGACGGTTAATTTTAGCAAAATTCTAGTCAAAAAAATGATTAGGCTTTCTAGAAGGAGAACCCATAAAATTCAAATATTAGAAAATAAGAATTCTTAACTCTTGGATCCCTTATATTAAAGTTTGCAAAGTTACAATAATTAACCCTTAAATATAATTATGAGTCCTTTTATATAGGAGTATAATAGCTTTTAGGCCATGAAGCAATGACTAAGTCATTAAAGGGCAATTTCTGACCATTTCAGCTTGGAAGGCAGTTTTTCTAAGAATTACAAAGCAGGGACAGAGACAAGGAGAAGTAAGGGATTCAAGTTGAAAAACTACAGATGCGTAATATTCTTGGTACTGCCCTGTCCAAATTTGGCTGTCTACATTCCCAACTAACCCTGGAACATCTGTTTCAACAGTATTGGACCTCCTGAAGAATAAAATGAGATATCCTTTTGTGACGAAGTCTAAGGTAAGCTTGGAAATTTGGGAAAGGATACTTCCCACACTCATACCCCCCAGAATTATATGGGCAGAAGAGGGAGGGACCTCTTTTTTAAAATCAAATGCTCTTATAGAACATTTAGTACTTCCCTAATTTGTAATCTCCATCCAACTCCCCACTCAGTGAATAAACCAGCCACATCATAAGGCAGCTTTTAGTCCCTGATTCCATCACCAAATTTGCTAGTCTTTTTATTTATTTATTTATTTTTGGCTGTGTCGGGTCTTCGTTGCTGCACGCGGGGTTTCTCTAGTTGCGGCGAGCAGGGGCTACTCTTCGTTGCGGTGTGCAGGCTTCTCATTTCAGTGGCTTCTCTTGTTGCGGAACGTGGGCTCTAGGCATGCAGGCTTCAGAAGTTGTGGCACTCGGGCTCAGTAGTTGTGGCTCACAGGCTCTAGAGCACAGGCTCAGTAGTTGTGGTGCACGGGCTTTGGTGCTCCAGGGCATGTGGGATCTTCCCAGACCAGGGATCGAACCCGTGTCCTCTGCACTGGCAGGCGGATTCCCAACCACTGCACCACCAGAGAAGTCCCTCACTAGTCTTATATATACATAAAGGAGTTGATTAAATTCTTAATATCCCCATTTTGTAGGATAAAAATTGAAGGAGGTAAGAATATAATATTTAATGAACCCCTTTAGGCACCACACACTATACAGGACATTTTACCTGTTTTATTTCACTTAATGAGCAGATGGCTGATGGTTTAGCCATTGGAATAATTTGCTAACAGTAAAAATGTGGTAGAGAATTAAGGCTGAAAGTATCACATATCAAGTAGTATAAAAAGCTGTATGTTCTTCACTCACCTCTTAATTCAAATTATGTTGTGGCACCTAATATGCATATAATGACTTTGTTTTGCTCAATGTAAAGACTAATTTGTCTGAAAGATTTAGTACTGATCCATGTAGAACTATGGTCAGTATTGGAATTTGAGCATCAGTTATTTTTTAAATGTGTAACATTATTGACCATATACGTTATAACTTATGAAATATAGAATATTAGAAAAAGATACCTATGAGGAGAAACCATTTGCCATTTTAAAGTTACATTAATATAGGGAAAGTAACTATCAACTTAGTCACTTGAGACATTTTTTAAACAATTTCTGGATCTCACTTTGAATTTTTATCCTCAAAGCTTTCTGTATAGTGTGGGTATTGGCTGGAGGTCTGCAGGGGCTGGTTGCAGAGAACTAGGAAAACATTTCACCTTCTCCCTCACTGCGATGCTCAGTGTGCACCCACACTCCCTGTGGTTTGCACCTCTAGATTTATAAGAAGAACAAACCAGGGAAAAAGTAAACATGTAAAAGGAAAGTAGATAGGATGCTAGAATGGGAATAAGCCTTCAGAATAATTTGTTCCAAAATCAAAGAAGGTAATTTAAGCTAGCAAAAGATCAAGGGCATGAGCTCTTAGTCATAGATTCTGGCACTGCACAGAACCTCGTTAGCGTTAGGGGTTCAAACAGAGGCCCCTCTAGAGAGGCAAGTGAGGGAACCAAACTCCAGAAGCCCATCAGGAAGCTGACACTATTTCTTTTGGGAATAAGTTGTTTTCAGAATGGTATATATGCTTCCTGAGAACTATTGTGTTTTTTTTTCCCTACAGTATAGGATTAAACATCCTGATGAACAAAGGACATTTCTGAACGCTTTTCCACATGGTTTGAACCACGGCCAATGTCTCTTAAAATAAAAGACCGTGTCAATTTAAATTCTGGTGTCCTATGTTTGATTTGATTTTATTATTTTTAGTTTCGTAAGCCAATAGTTTCTCAAGCCAGGTGGGTGCAAACGGTAATCACAGAAGTTCAGTTGATTAACTTTCATTTATTCTTTATGTGGAAAAAAATTGAAAATGCTATGATTCCTGGTACTGCTAGACAAATAGGATTTGTAACTATTTTACAAATACTAACACACATACATTTACTGAGCGCTTTTCATGTCGCAGGCACTGAGAAGCTCTTTACATATATTAACTCATTTAATCTTCATCTTTACCCTACAAGATATGTGCTATTACTCGTTTTTTATACAAAAGAAAACTAAGTCACAGACAGTTTAAGAAACCTACTCAATGTAACTCAGGAGATGACAAAAAAGGATTCATATCCCTCGGCTTGGCTTTATAGTTCTATGCTCTTATCTGCTATGTCACACCATGTTTACCGAGTTTTCCTTCTGTTGGCTGGTGTTAGCTTAAGTTTTTCCAGATTATCAGCTGTTAGAAGGCAAACAATTTAAAACAAAAACAGAGTCCATGGACTGAATTAAGGATTAAGGAAAACAGTGATGTAACTTTAAGAAGAGATTTTTTAAAGTACGTTCTGGCATAAATCAGTGATTCTCCAGAAATAGGATTATCTAGGCCTGGCATAAATCAGTGATTCTCCAGAAATAGGATTATCTAGGCCAGCCTCCCAAAATGCCAACTGAATTTCAGAACCATTTTCTTAATGTCCGCAAGGCAAGTAGCAAATAGAAGATATTATTAGATACTGCCAATTAACGAACAGTTAAAATGTATTCATTTTTATGTAAATAATTCAACAAAAATTGGCAATTCACAAAGTTGTGAACTACATGAATACAAACTATGAATCTTTGATTAAGATTCACAGAACTGTTTTTAATGAGTCAATTTTGGAAGTGCTTTCTGTAGAAGAGTAACTCTAGGAGAAAATAGTTGTATATAAAATAGAGCAAATACCCATTATGAGGCACAAGCTGGAGAAAATTAGGTCATGTTCTCATACTTAGCAATCTAAAGGAAACAGTATAGAAATCTAAAAAATTGTTTATGTATATATAATAATTTATAAACTAATTCCTTATGGTTATTTCATAGAGGAGCACTTTCTTGGAGTCAAAGAACTCTCAGTGCCCTACCTTTTTTATTTAAGAATCCCATGATCCATTCCTCTCATAGGTAAATTGTTAAGTGTATATTATTTGCATTTGATGTATATATGTCACAAACATATGTCTTCTGTTTTAGTATTTGGTGATCTGGTAGTTTTGCTTTATTTACTTGCCACATATTTTAGAACTGTCAATTAGATGGTATCCAGATGAAAACAGGAAATATGACATTGAAGGGTCTGGGAAAGTCACTCCTTAAGTGACATTTTGGCACAAAAAAGAAAAAGTAGAGGCATTCCTGATAAATCTCTGAATATTTGAAGAAAAAATATGTTCTGAGTTGCTCCTGCTCTAAAATGTTAAACTGAGCTTCCAAAGTAAGATTCTAGATAAGGATTTATTATGGGGACCACAAATCAGTGCAATGACTCTTAAACCCCTCAGTCACACTGATGAAGGTTTAAAGTACAGTCATTTTGAAGAATGGAGGGATGGGAAGCCCTATCTCCCAACTCCAAATCAATAAAGAAGAGCTGTAGGAAGGGAAGGAGATCCACTGAATGAGTGCTTATCAGCTTTGCATTTTCCAGGTTAAGGTCAAACACCTGGCTACCTTTTTTTTGATGAAAGGCACCATGGAGAGGTCATTCCCACTAGTCAGCTGGTACTCAGTTTTCAAGAAAATGAATTTATCAGGATTTTCCACAGACCAGATGCAGGCCACATAAATGAAAGAGCACATATGGGATCATTTAAGTTCTTTTCATGAAGACCACTGGAAGAGGTGTAAAGACCTCAGCAAAAGAAAGAGTAAGTGACAGGTCAGAATGGAGATAATACATCAAGAGAACTGCTAAGTAAGCCAACCTGAAAAAGGCTATATATTGTATAATTCCAACAATATGACATTGTAGAACAGAAAAAAGTATGAAGACAGTAAAAAGATTAGTGGTTTCCAGGGATTAGTCGATAGGGAGGGATGAACAGAGCACAGAAGATTTTTAGGGCAATGAAACTACTCTGCACAATACTCTAATTGCCAATATATGATTATACATTTGTCAAACACATAAAAGGTAAAACTGAGTGAATCCTAATATAAGCCATGGGATATAGTTAATATATCAACATTCATTTGTCAATTTTAACAAATGTACTATACCAGTGCAAGATGTTCACAGGGAAAACTGCAGGGGGTGGGGAGGGGGGCTATATGGAAGTCTCTGTACATTCTACTCAATTTTCCTATGAGCATAAACTGCTCAAAAAATAAAGTTTCTTGAAATAAAAATAAAGGTATCTCAAAAACAAAGCAGCCAGAAATTGTTTTAAAAGATAGCACCAACCACAAAAGAGGAGGAGAGGTAAGAGAATGGGGGAAGGAAAAGGAAATGAATAGTATTTGAAGGTGTGAGACTGGGTGAAATTATTTGAAACATGGTTGGTATGCACCCACAGATGAATGCTTTCAGAGACATTATTGTCCACCTTGCCAATTGCAGAGAATTCTGAGACTACTGGTTAGGAAGCTTCCATGAGTGTCACGCTTGATCCTTAGTCAAGTCACAATTTGTCCTTAAGGATACTTTTTATATACCTCTAGCTGCAAATATTTATAAGGGTCTCCCATTACCCTAACGTTCATTTTCCAAATACCTGAATTTATAAGGTAGGATAGAAAAACATCACTACCCAAAAATATTCATAAGTGAATTGATGACCTGTAAAACCCATTATCACTGAAATCTCCCCAATTAATACTAGTTTTCCATATTCGTTGCTCAACCTCTTTAACGTTCAGTCCCTACTGACTGTCGACTGGAATGCTGAAAATACTATGCAAATAATATTAAATCATTTACAAAGTAAAATTTTAAAAGTAGCAAATTATTTATAAAGTGATGTTGGAAAATACAATTGGAAAGCCATAGACAAATGGTGATATAACAGAGTTTAACAAATTAAAAACTGAAGAAAAGAATCCAAGTTTCAGAAAAGATTAATTTGAGTATCAAAGCATTAATAAAAGATCTTTGGGAAAATGGGTAGCGCCTGGTATCAGATGTTTTTAAAAGAGATCCTTGTACTGACTGGCTGTAGGATTCAAACATAAGGTGAAAGGATCAGGTCATACCGTCCTCTCATTTTGTTTGGAAAATCATAATACCCTAAACTATTGTAAATAAGAGGAAAATACCTCCATAAGTTTCTTTCATTTTTTTAAGATACTGTCCTACTATGTCCACCCCCTCCAACTACCTACTATGACATTTTGATCCTTTTAATATATGTGTAGTGGGCTTTTTCTGATACAATTATGTGTTTTTTTGAATTTTTGAATTTTATTTTATTTATTTTTTATACAGCAGGTTCTTATTAGTTATCTATTTTATACATATTAGTATATATATGTCAATCCCAACAATTACGTTTTGATAAGATTCCCATAATTGCCCCCATACTTGGGAACACTTGCCCTATTCATAAATCTATAGGAAATATGACAAAAGAATATACCAAGCATCTTCCACTGGTTTTGCCCCACCTTTAAGCCTAGAGTACCATTATATTTAATTAACAAAACAATTAGTATTTTTGTAACTGCAATATAGTATTTTAACATAATTTTACAGTGATTGGCCCTCATTTCTATTTCCAATGCTGTGTCTGTCACTACTGTTGGCACTGAAAGACATAGGAGAAGTGGAATATAGTATCCATGCCTGAGAGAGCTGCGTTCAGGTTAGAGTTCTTTTATAATTGTAAATCAAAAAAGAGGTATTCATAGTTAATAATCATTTAATTATTTAACTTAATTATTCACAATTTAATTAGTGAAAGGGGTGAGGGCTGCAGCAGAAAATATTTAAAGGACAAAATCAAAGAGGCAGAACTTAATCCTACCCTTTAGAGATGTTTTAAATGGCCAGAAAAATATGGAAACAACCTAAGTGTCCATCAGCAGATGAAGAGATAAGATGTGGTGTATATACAGAATGGAATATTATTCAGCCATGAGAAAGAAGCAACTCCTGCACTTTGCAACAACACGGATGGACCCTGAGGCATTATGTTAAGTGAAACAAGTCAGAAGCAGAAAGGCAAATACTACATGACATCACATATTTAAAATCTAAATAAAAAAATCAAACTCATAGAACAGTAGAAAAGTGGTTGCTAGGGGCTGGGGGAAATAAGGAAATGTTGGTAAAAGGGCACAAACTTTCAGCTATAAGATGAATAAGATCTGAGGATCTAATATATAACATGGTGACTACAGTTGATAACACTATTGTATAACACTACTGTATAACTGAAATTTGCTAAGAAAGGAGAACTTAAATGTTCTCACACACAAAAAGATAAATATGTGAGGCGATGGATGTGGTAATTAACTAGACAGGGAGGAATCCTCTCAATGTATACCATAATGTACACTCTAAATATCTTTACAGTTTTGTCAATTATATCACAATAAAATTGAAAAAAGGAGAAAAAGGAGACTTGTGTGCTCAATCATTTAAAAAGCAAAAAAAGCCATATTTGTAAAACATAGGTAATAGGATACATAAAAAATTAAATACCCAGAAAAGCGTAGAGAATGTCCCCAATAGATTTAACGGTAAAAAGACAAAAATGAACAGTGGCAGTTTTTTAAGAGCAATGGGGCCTAACAGGAATGGTATTTTATTAGGAAGCAAGGGATACAAAGTTACAGAGGACAAATATAGAGTAAATTGAGAGTTTATTACTTCCTTGCTAATCATTAGTTTAAAATGCTATTGCAAAAGTGTTTCAAATTAGCAACATGTAAGGATCTGTTCAAAGAAGTAAAATTAATGTTTGTCTGCCCTTGAAATAGTTAACTTATTTCTGTGTTTTCCATAGTTTTAAGCACAGGATCTTTTTAACTTTTAAATTATATAATTTTATAGAGAAATTTTTTAAGAGATAAATACCTTGTACACCATTCTCATCTCTACTTAATCTCAGAATCTGAGTTTTATATTTTGCTCTGTCCTGAATGACAGAAGGCTTTTCTCTCCTTGTTCTCTAGTCTGTACAACTCCCAGCTGCCAGAAGATTATTCCGTTCTCATTCCTACTCCCTTGTCTTTCTACAGTCCAATACAAATGCAGAAAAGGAGAAGGAAAAAAAGGCAATGTTGGGCATGTCTTTCATGAGTATAAATTTTTATTGATTTTCTCCATTTCCTACAAGCACACACCTTTGAAAAAAGAGGGAAAAAAACCAACACACTCCTCCCTTAAGCTTTTATCCTTCTTGGCAGAATGTGGTTTAAAATGTACATACAATAACTTAACTGTCTTTATACCTCCCTAGATATCTGCAGTTGTTATAACCATCTTTAAATATCACTGCTCTGGCAAGATGCCTTATAACGTGTTTCTAAAAGATTTTGTATTTCTAAAAGAGAATACTGTATAAAGCCTTTAACATTTGTTTTATTTAACTGAAAGGAGTTTCATAATAATCACTGTGTACAGTTATAAGTAGAGCTCACAAATAAATTTTGTTTCCAAATAGTAAAGCCGATTTCAAGTAAATGCTTGATTTTATAATATCCTCTACTTGTTTGAAAAGATCCTTGGGCAATGTAAAATAATTTATGCCTAAAAGGAGACTTGTGATTATCCAATATATTCCATAGATGTTGCTGCACTATTCAGAACTCGGCACACACTGGGTATTCTGTAAGCATTGAGTGACTTAGTGTGAGCCTCTAACCCTGCAGCTGTCCCGTCACGAGGATGAAAGCTTTAATAATTGCTCATTCAGAATTCTTCATTTTTAGCTGACACATTTCCTTTCATTTTACATGGGTCTATTATCTAATGTTCTGAAAAACTAATAAAATGTGGACCTGCATATTTGGAGAATAAAACTTTTCTATTTTGTCAACCTTTTATTAAAAAAACAAAGCTTTCTGGGTTGGGGTTTGATTTGGGGGCTCATTTGCTGACATTAACTTCAAGGGCACATATTTTTGATATAAGCATGTCCTTTTCTTTTTCCCAGATTAACAGATCTTCCAAAGTCTCAACATATTTTCAAACTGCCACTGGGGAAGTCATAAATTGCTTTATCCTATAATAAGAAATGTATTCTTATTATAGGGTCTGTTCATTTTGTTTAGATTGTGGCAAGACAAGATGTGGTTAGGTATATCTAGAATTGATACTTCCAAGGCTGTTTCCACAATCGAAACAAAATTGAAGACCAAGGCAGTTTCTCATTATTGTTGAGCTGATTAAGAAGATTATTCTGTAAAAAAACAACTGAGAAGTAAATGGACACTTATGGAATGGATAGATCATGCGACATTGAGATTTTTGCTTAAGTTATCAAAAAATATTTCAAGTGTGGGATACAACCTAATTTTACACCTTGACATTAATTTTTAATGTTTCCAAATTAAGGTGAACACAAGCTGTTTTGCAAATGCTACTTTCATTGAAAAAAAACTCTTGTTCATATATAAAGATGCTGTATTGGTCCAATACTAGAGATACTCTTAGAGAACTGTTCATCTAGAAGGAAATAATTGTGGGGTTTTTTTTTTCCTTAGTTCCCTTTGTAAAACAAAAGCAAACATTTGAGACAATTGGTAGAGTTAGATGTAAAACCTCAATCTTATATTCCACTGTTTACTCTTTGCCAGCTCCTGTTTTAATCATTTAAACTATAAGCAACATTGTCTGAATTATACTAAAGCATTTATATGAATTATGGGAAATGTAAAATTCAAGCCATTTTAAAGAGGGAGTTCTGGTTAAGTAACTTGTGTAAGGTTACACAGCTATTAAGTAGCAAAAGCAACCTTCAGTCAATCTTAACCACCAAACTGGAAGCTTCCCACATTGAATTCTCGGTACCCTTTGGGGAAAAAATTCCTTGCCTATCATGTTATGGTTCACAGCTTTGTCGTCATTAAAGGAATCTTCCAAGAATTTTCGGAACAAGTGATCTAATATACACAATGATAGGTGTGCATGTCCTGTGTCGGTCCCTGAACAAAGTTTGTAAACACTGTGTTTAAGTACATATGTAGAACAGTCCACACAATTGTCTCTAACAAGAATATGGCTCTTTAGAGTAAAGAGAAACCCTATAAATCCTTCTGATATATTGTCCATCAAAATATTACTTATCTGACTCTCATATACACACACACCTTTACATATATTTACATAACCACATACACACATAATTTAGTCTTACAGAAGTTAGTTCCTTCCATAAACCCAACAGATATGAATCTAGCAGGAGAAAGCAAGAGGTGAGAATTTAGCAAAAAATAATTTGAAAAGCACTACAGCAGGACAAAAAGGGCAGGGGGAAAACTAGCTGGTAGCTAATACTTGTGGGTAATTCAAATGTGCTAGGCAATATTCTAAGTGCTTTATATATATTAAGTCATTCAACCCTCACAGCAAGGCATTGAAGATGTATAAATATGTCACTTTACAAACTCAACCGCAGGGAGGATAGCTAATATATTCAAAAATCACACGGCTAGGAAATGGTGAAGCCAAGATTTGCATGCAGTCAGTCCGGCTCCAGAAACCACATTTGTCACCATTGATGGGCTAGTTTTGTTTAAATCAAGAGTGCAACATCCTCCAAACATGTAAGAATATCAAATCTCTAGTGTGTGTGATTGAAAGTACTATCATGGTGATAATGATTTATGCTAGCAAGAATATTGTTTTGTGATAAATCAACAACATTTATTACAAGTCAATGACAATATAATTTTAAAAGAACCAAATCCAACTCTGGATTCTTGAACTGTTACTAGAAGACAACCCAGTTTCAGTCATGCATTAAATATATTATGATATATTAGCCACAATGTTTAAAATATTTACAGATGCTCCATACTCCTATACTTAATATCTGATTCTGAATCACCTATTTAAGTACTTAAGTCCCACTATTTCAGCCTGGTATTCTCATGCACAATATCAAAGATACCTAGGAACAAAATAGCAAATGGGAGAAATTTATTTCATGATGCATTTTACAGCCAATTCCAGGAACCAACATGGATGAACTACCATCTACCCTTTATTACCCAAATCTTCCTTCAAATACTCCCAATGATTCTAACATCACTGTACATTAAACAGATGAAAATTCCTGTGAAACTATTCAATGTGTTTTATATTTATCGCTAATAGCAGCTTTCATTGTTACTTACCTGGTTTCACATCAAGTCTGTCACATGGCTGGTTAAATTAAGGGCATCATTTTTTACCCAATGCAAAAGGTGTTTTACTTTAAATCATGGTGATTGAAGAGAAATTTAATTAAAGGAGTTTGAAGAGTGGATGAATACTTGTGAAATTTCTAAACCTTATAAAAACTCAGGTCTTCTAAATTAAATGGAGTGGTTATTTTACTCATTACTTTATACTAAAATGTACTGATTTCAGTAACAAGTGTTAGCACAATCATTTGTCTTATAAATCATTCAAGTTAACAAGTTTAATATCCTTTAATTATAGTTTAAATACAGCCTAGAGTTAAAATAATTAATGATTTAATTCAACCACAATCTGATTCCTTTCAAACAGATTGCCAATTTCATTATCATTTATTAAACAATTATTTTCCTATCTATAAAAATTCTCACAGGTGGGATTTTTATTGGCAAATGAATTTCTATACATCTATGGTATCATGTAGATTATAAATGAATAAACAATTATTTCTATAATATAATTCAGTAAACACCTATAAAGCTATTTAAGAAAAATTGTGTGCCAAGTAGTTAATAAATTTGACAAACACCATGTAACTCAGAACTACTTGAGTTTACCAGAATTTGAACATTCAAATATATAAACCAGAACATAAAATATTTAATACATCAAGCACTGAAAGTTGTAAAATCAGCACTATTAAAAATAACTGAATAATCAAAATAAGAAAGCTGGTTCAAATTCCTTAAGAATTGTGTTTTTTTTTTTAATTCAACAAAAGTTAGAATCTAGAAAATGTTGAAAAAAATGAGAGTTTTAAGAAAGACTGCCATAATCTACTAAAGAAGGAAAGGATTATTAATAATAATTCCTATGGCTTTTTCCAGATAAATGTTCTCTCACATTTTTGAACTATGATTTTATACCTCTAAACTAAGACAATTTACACAAATGATTTTAAAATATTATTTCCTATTCCTTCATTAAATAAAACTAATATTTGTATCAAATTAAGCTATTCTCACTTATGTAAAACTGACCCACCCACAAAAAAAAAAAATCAAACCTTTGAAATAAAACAAAAACAAAACACTGCCACAGAATCTTAACTTTCTTGGACTGCTTTTTATCATGGAGATTAAAGATGTACGCGAAGGTTTTAATCTTCCCAGCCCTACCAGTTGATGCAGAACCTTAATCTAAGATTCAGTTATAAAATGGGGGAGTAGAGTTACATGACCTGTGCATACACCGTCAACTCAAAATTACTTTCCAAGCTTGTTTTAACACTTAATTTCAGAAGACAAGATGGGTACAGGAAAGAACTAAGTTTTAAAATATGGAACTCTATATTTATAACAACATTTTCACTAAAATTATAATATTTACTGCTCTCCAAAACTTGGGTTATTTTCTCAAAGCAGTAGTTTATTCTATGAAAAGATAATGATACTGTACACCCCAATATGGACACTTAGTTAAAAATATCAAAATATTCTTTCAACTTCAGATGGATTCGCACTGATCCTTTGCCTCCCACCCTTGGAATTTTCCTTTTTTTTTTTTAATCTCTAATTTAAGAGCTATGAAGCTGTGGAGGGAAAATGAACAAGGAGTTGCACAAAGTTATTTTGTCAGATCCTACTGATTACATATTTATGGAGAAATAAGCATCCTTGAAACCATGTTTAAAAAGGTAAGAGACTAGAGACAAGAAGATCAAAGAGCTAGGTACTTTTTCTTCTTTTAAAGAACAGAAAAATGCACCACGAATATTCATTTTTTTATATATACTATAGCTCAATTTGTGTGGTTGAACAAGTCATAGTGAGTTGGATGCCTTCTGTTTTGGATGTTTTATTAACTGAGGTTAATTTCCCTGGCATGCAGATACTTATTTGTATAATTTTACTAAAAGTTAAGAAAACGGCCAAAGCCAAGCCAAGCCTTTTTGTTTATGAGATTATCAAAACCTATCTGCACATTTTTAGAGCCTTTCTAAACCTGTATCTCTCCTCTGAAATTTAGTATTTGTCTTTAATTTCATAATACATTGGTTTATTTTCCTCAGACCACTGGAAGTTACAAAGTCAAAGAAAGCAAAAGTGATACTACTTCTCGGATAGTCACCATTCAAGTACCATTTAAACACCTTCCCAGTGTTTAAAGCCAAAGCAGTGGTTCTGAGATTTCAAATGTTTACATACTATCCACAGCCACATGTGCCTTTGATGTTGGATTATTTGAAAATAATTAACTGGCATTTGGATTTACACATCTGTGCAATCTGACCTTCAAATATTAGCTCTGCCTTCAACAATTGGACTCCATTTTGAACTTTACCAGAATCTTTCTTCTTTATTTTTCCCCTAAAACTATTTTATATAAATGGCCCATAGAGTCCCTGATTTGTGCCCCTATTTTCATAGCTACATGTTTAGTTGTATCTTTAAGAAGCTATTTTATTGTGTTTACTATTAAAGGAGTCAAAGAAGACTGATTAGGGAAGCTGAAGCTTCCTTCTTCACATCTGGGAACAGCAGCCAGAAACAAGGAATCAAGATAAGTTTATGCTTTTGGTCACCACTTTCTTCTAGCCCAGGCTCAGAAATCTGTTGATTTCTATTGCCTCACCCCAGTCATTCTGGTAATTCAACTAAACAGATGAATGAGCACCTAACTGAGCCCAATACTGAACTAGGAGTTATGACATTTGTGTAAAAATCAAAAGTATTAATAACGTATTATTTGCTTACATTGTGTCAGGCACTGTGTTAATAAGATCTGTTTCTCACTATAAGATTTGAGGTAAGTACTAATATTATGCTCAGGTACTGATATAGAAACCAAAGCTTTGGACAAAGTAAGCACATTGGCCAAGATCCCACAGCTGAGCCAGAGACAAAGCAATTATGGAATAACTGTTTCTTTAAAGAAGTTAGGCTCCTTAGTGAGCATAAAAAACTTTCTCCCACTGTCTTTCAACCTTCTCTGGGCTAGTTCTTTCCCTGCTCCTGGATAAAACCTTAGGAAGTATCCACAGCTTTCCAGTTCCCTTTAATCAAAAGAATAATTTCAGGGCTTCCCTGGTGGTGCAGTGGTTGAGGGTCTGCCTGCCGGTGCGGGGGACACGGGTTCGAGCCCTGGTCTGGGAGGATCCCACGTGCCGCGGAGCGACTGGGCCCGTGAGCCACAACTGCTGAGCCTGCGCGTCTGGAGCCTGTGCTCCGCAACGAGAGGCCGTGATGGTGAGAGGCCCGCGCACCGCGATGAGGAGTGGCCCCCGCTCGCCACAACTAGAGAAAGCCCTCGCACAGAAACGGGGACCCAACACAGCCATAAATAAATAAATTAATTAATTAATTAAAAAAGTACTTGCAAGGCAATTAAAAATAAAAAAACTCTTTAAAAAAAAAAGAATAATTTCATTTCACTAGTTAAAATGTCCACTTAACATAATAATCAAAACCTCAAACTTCATAGGAAGGTGAAACTTCCGCTTTTCCCAGCCTGACCCTATTTCAGACTAAGAAGCCTGTAGTGGTGACCGGGTTAGTGCTTTCTTCTCCTCGTCCTTCCCCCTTCACTAGACTGTGACTCCTTAGGGGTCACATGGGGGAAGGGGAAGGTACCACTGTCATGTACAGGCAGAGTCCTCCGGGTGACAGAGGACAAATCCTGACTGGGGAGAAGGAACACATTTGTCCATTTCTCAAAGGACATCCAGCTGAACACTGAACTTGCCCTGACATGAAATATTCCTCTCTGCTGGTGGCTTCCACTCACTTCGCGAGGTCCACCTTTGATCCTCTTAGTTAGAAAAACTTTCAAAATGGCTTCAGGCCAACTTCTTCCCAAGAATCAACAGTCAAATTTATACATCCTTCCCCCACTACATACGTCATTGCAGTTTACTCCTAATGCAGCTTCCTAACTCTCTGTGCTCAGGCAGGTGCATTTGTCTCATCTTTTCAGGCACATGTGTTAATCTCCAAAACTCCAAGAAACATTACCAAGCCCTATGAATGGATACTTTGAACCTTCTCCAACTTGATTTCAGGTGAGGGGGAAACATTCCCCTTCTTCAAAAAGGCTCTCGTTTCATTCCTCCATAGGAAACGGGTAAAGCACTGATAATTTGACCCAAACAAGCCTCTCCACAGATCTCAACATCCTCATCAAACCTCTAGCTACCCCTAATATATCTTCCTAGTAACTGATAAACTCAATTGAAAACTACATTTTCACTATCTTGTTTCCAAGTCTTATGTGAGTGGGGTAGATCTGCCTTGAAATGTACGCAACACATGGGCACAATTCTTGTATTCCTCAGTTGAAATTCTCCAATGTTTAACACATGTTATGATATCTTAGAGGTTAAAGAGAAAAGGGAGAATTTTCCCAACGGTAACCTTGGAAATACCTGATGAAGAGGTTTACAGAATCTGATCTGCATAGACTATCCATCCAACCTAAGCAATTTCAAATAACACCTCATCTAGGGCTGAGATCTCAACTCGAATTATTAATATACACCAGAAAACGAGGTAGCAAACCCCCAATCCTTCAAAATACCATGGATATATGTATAGTCATGATCTAATCAGACATCAAATTTTATATTACACTCACCTTCAAGTATATTTACATGTATATATTATAGCAACCATATAAAAGATTAACTTATATAATTTATATATTAATTACAATAATTAATTATTTTATTTAATGATAAAATATCTTAAGTACTCGAAATAGAAATTCATCACAGATAATGATTCAAGGTAAATTCTAGTGAAATCAGGGAAAACAGAGTACATCTTAAGGCAAAGAAGGGACTCAGGTGAGTCTAATTTTTAGAGGAACTCATCCAGGCAGTCCGAGATACAAGTGAACCAAATTAGAAATTAAAGGTTTAATTAGTGTATAAGCTATTTTCATGTAACCCAGGAAGACTTTCAAAGTATTCATTCTTAAACATCTAGGTCCACACACAGTGAATTTAACACGTATGTGCCACACTCATGTTTAGACATAATATTTCAACTAAACAACATTTCAAATACAACTCAAAGGTAAATTATTCACCACTCTACCCAGTTTAAACCTACGTTTTACTACTTTTTTGCTTAAGAAAAAAAAATTATGACTAAAGAAAAATCTTTGGCAGAAAAATCAAATACTCAACAGTTTATAAAGTTAGATAACTTACCCAGCCTTTGGTCTAGGAGTATTCAAGGGTCTCCTGATGGAGAGGGAAGAGGAAAAGATCATGATCAGAATCACCTGGAAACACCCTGTCCCACCTCAAGCCGTTAGGGGTGGGGAAGCCGAATATGCATGTACAGTCTGAAAAACAGTTATATAGCGTATTCCCGCTAATCAAACCACTGACACTGTTTTAAGGTTGAGGAAACTGCTCCCAAACTGTTGTTACTTGTCTTAGACCACACCATTAGTAAGCAAAACTCCAACACAAATCTTCAGACTCCTTTTACTCTATCATACATGAAACTGAAGTTGTATCAAGGTAGCTTAGAAAACTAATGCCAAACCTGTAAACTACTTCAGAAAAGTTTCCTTATCCCCGTTTCCCTGCCCCCCCCCCCCAATTCTCCTCTTCCAAATAGGTTACATTCACAGAACTGTTGATAAGTATCTCTCAGTAAAATATGCACAGTGCCAGGGTTTTAACACAATTAGCAAAGTTAACGTAAACTTTATTTTCATATAATGTCAACATTAACCCTAGATGCAGGCAAGAGACGATGGGAACTTATTTTTTAAACTTTCAAACGACTTATCCTACCATTTTGTTAACCAGTTCTAGTTTCAGCTGAACAGGATTATTCCATTAAACTAGGTCTGCTTGTCTAATGAGACCCCTCTATATTTTACCCTCAGTATGGTCTTTGTTTTTTCACTGAGTCTAACTTCAGGTCATATTTGCTCAAGGGAATAAAAGATGACAGCTTTGAATGATGAAACTAGACCATAAATACGCTAATTTAAAGTATTTACTGTTTCCATTGGATCAAATCTCCCCTACTCTCCCCACGGCCTAGTCCGCCCCTCCCCCGCCCCCCTAAAAAACATAATAAATGATATGGAGAACTATTTTGGAACTTTCAGTTCTTGGGATGTTGTCTAAACAGGCAAAATTTAGAAGCAACAGTGTTGACCGTGAGTTCTTGCCCAAAAAAAGCACTGAGCCGAGGCCTTGCGGGGCGCCCTCTCCATGGGCTGTCCGGGGCGGGCACAGGGGGGCTGCTCGCGATGCCCTGGAAGACAGGACAGACAGGAGCGCCAGAGATACTCACTCAGCCTGCGGGCGCAGCGCCGGGGAAGAGGGAGGCCGACACTAACCGGGTCGCAGCGCGGAGCGCGGAGCCCGGAGCCAGGCAGGGAACGCGCTCAAGACCTGCTCCCGGGAGTGACCTAGGGGCTGGGCCTACCTGCCCCGGGCTCTAGACCCCTACACCCCGCCCACCCGCCCATCGCCCGGGCCGCGCCTGCGCCGCCCAAGCCGTGCGTCCCAGACGCACTGCAGCTGCGGCGGGTCCCGGGCCCCTGTCTCCGCCAGGCTGACACATCCCTGCCCGGAGGGCGGACCCGCGGCGCGTCCGACCTCAGCTCGTCCCAGCCCCTGTCCTGTGCACGCTTGTTAGAGCCCCGAGGTCCACGTCTCCTCGCAGGGGTCCCACAGCAACCTGTGGCCAGGCTCGGGACCCAAACCCTGGGTCCCAGGAAAGCCCTTTAGTGTCCTGCTCTATTACAGTAGTCCCTTACTTGGAACTTCTACATTTCAGACAACAAAGGAAAAGGATAGATAGGTGCAGTAAATGAAAAAAAACATATGTTTTACCTTGAAATGACTGCATAGCTGGTTGGTAAGCTTCAGAACTAATCAAGAGCGCTAAATTAAAAAATTAAGGTCTTCTAAGAATTACAGAGCTTCATAGCCAAAGCAGACTTAAAGGCCATCTGTTCTAACCCTGCCCTCCATCAAAATTTGCCATCAGCAGGTGGTGATCATTGCTGACAATGGTGGAATAGCTGGAGCAGGTAATAGCTGAGAGCTCCTAGGAAAGTAAGGCAGCATGAAGCACGATATGCGTCAATACTTAACACCTGATATGAAGATGGCTGACACTGAAGTTTCACTTTACAATAGAGAGGCTTAAGTTTCATGTGTATTTGTGTTGTGTACATGTGTATTTCATAATCACCTAGGCATCTCCAGCACAGCAGATTCTACGTGAGCAGAGGGTGATGACCCACGTGATTCTCACAGCCATTCCTCAACATTTACAACACGCTGCACCATACTCCAGCATCTTTTAGAATAGTGAATAGCAACTCTGGCTTGTATATAGATACCACCTGTAGAGCTTTAAAAATAAGAGTACCTGGATTCCAGCCCCAGAGATTCTGATTTGTATGGGTGAGGACCTGAATTGTTGTAAAAGCTCCCCAGCTGATTCCAATGTACTACCAGGCTTGAAAACAATTATTTTAGGATTATGGCCTTAAAGACTAAGGAAAGTTAGGGTAAAATAAGCAATAACAGAAATTTGGAGGAAGTATTTATATGCTTTAATTTATACACTTTAATCTTAATTTGGAAATTAATATTATATTTTTGCTTTCATTTTAGCAAAAAGCATATATATAATATGCATATTACATATATATATACACACATATATATATATATAGCCTAAACCAAACGCTAGCTAACCAAATCCAAAACTGTGCTCAAAAGAGAATACAGTATGATCAAATATAATTGACATTATTGATGTATGTAAAGTTTAACATCAAAAAATATATATATCTACAATTCTCATTGATGAATCAAGAAGAAAAATTGTAAGATTATGTTTACATATGGATAAAAGGAATTTGATACAGTCTGTTCCTACATGTTGTAAAAATTATCAGCAAACTGGGAAATCTGTCAGTTTCTACTAATTAAACATACTCCTACCTACAACCCAGAAATCCTGCAATCAGCATATACTCAAGTGAAATTAGTCCATATGAAACAACAAAGAAGAAACAACAAGAAAACAAGAAACAACAAAAGAAACAACAAAAAACCCTTGTGCAAGAATATCCAGAGCAGTTTATTCACAATAGCTCCAGGTGTGTGTTGGAGTCAGCTTGCAGAAGCTCACAAGGAACATTGCAAGATTGTTGTTAAGCCATGCAGCTTGAAATTGGCTGTGGTGAAAGTACTTACACCGGGGAATTGGCAAATGCTACAAATCAGTGTGTACAGTGCTACAAATCCCCCTCCCCCCAAAACCTTCAGCCCTTTACCAGCACACCATTGAATAGTTCCAAACTAAATGTCCATCAACAGAAAATTAGATAAACAAAAGGTGATGTATTCATAAAATACTGTATGGTGATAAAAAGAACAAATTACTGATGCAATAATACGAATGAATCTCAGAAACATTATGTTGATTGAAGGAAGTCAGACGAAAGGAATACATAACTAACCTGTAATTATCAAATTCAGAATACTGATTACCTCTGGAGGTAAAGTGTTATTGAGTATAAAGGGGCATGGAGAGATTTGGGGGATGGTTAAAATGTTCTACATTTTCATCTAACAGGTAGTGACATGGTTATATGTATGTATAAACATTCACTGAGATGGATACTATATGTAAATTAAACCTCAATAAATAAAAATTAAGGTTTAAAAATAGGTTTGTACGAAACATCAAGATTTACAAAGATCTGAGGCAATTTTGAAAAAGTTGACCAAAAAAATCCATTTGATTCAATCATGTCCTGTTGAATATTAAGACATGTAACAACTACAACAGTAAAAGCATATGGAATAAGCAAAACAGAGAAATAACCTCATGAAAAGAATACAGAGCTCAGCAAGATATAAACACAATTTTGATATATGGTAAATAAGGCTCCACAAAGCAATGAGTTATAAAGAGATTATTTAATAGATTATGGAGGGAAAACTGGATATGATTACACGAAGGAAAATAAGACTCAATCATTAACTGACACTGTAAGTAATATAATGGAGAATATCTTTGTGACTTCAACATGGGAAAGTACTTATTAAAGAAAATCCAGAGACGAAATCCATAAGTCAAAAATTGATGTGTTTGAAGAGATCAAAAGTAAAGATTTCTGTTGAATGATAAAGACCACAGAGAAAGGTAGCAGACAGCCAGGAAGAAGCCAATTGCAGTATGTAATACTGCCAAGGGACCAATGTCTAGAACTGTACTCTTAAGCACAGTAGCCACTAGCCACATGTGACTATTTAAATGTAAATTAGTTGGAGTTAAGTAAAATGAAAAATTCACTTCCTTAGTGCCACTAGCCATATTCCAAGTGCTCAATAGTTACATGTGGCCAGTGCTATCAAATTAGACAGAAAGAAACAGAACATTTTCATTACTGCAGAAAGTTCTATTGAACAATGCTAGTCTAGAATATAGGAGTTTCTGCAAATAAACTGGAAAAGGATAGGAAACATGATTGAAAAATTGGCCAAAAACAAAAAACTTAGACAAAAAAAGACAAGTCACAGAGGAGAAACCCATGTAGTTTACATGTAAATGAGTTTCTCAAATTTACTAGTAATCCAAGAAATGCAAGTTTAAAAGAGACTGTACTTCACCTATTGAACTGGAAAAATTTGAATGTTGTGTAATACCAAGGGTAGTCAAGGATGTAAAGAACTAGGAATCCTCATGCACAATTTGTTGGAATATAAATTGTTATGATTTTACTAGCAAGCAGTTGATCAATATATAGTCAAATTGAATATGTGTATAAATTATGCCCCAGTGGCTCCACCCACAGAGAAATTCTCTCAGAATTTCACAAAGGTATTTATACAAGGTTATTCATTGTAGTGTTTTATGTAGTTCCAGAAGTTGAAGACATATACATACTAGGTATCCATCCTTCCAGGAATGGATAAGCAAAATGTAGTGGATGCACACTCTCAGATACTATGAAGCAATTAGACACAATTCATTATGTAAATTTACATAGAGCAATGTAAATAAGCATTTAAATATATTTTTGAATATATTATGAATGTTATAAGAAGTATGAAACAGAATAAAGACTACATACAAAAATATTTATGTAAATTAAAACATATATATACAAAATAACTATATTTTATAATGATATATATAGAAAAATATGTGTACATATATGTACATGTCATGCACATACATACACACATACACATAATAACAGTAGGAGTGGAGATAGGACAAAGGGAAAAACAAACAAAAGAACAATTGAGAAAAGAAATGCATACATCAGTGGAATAGAATAGAGTATCCAGAGTCCAGAAATCCACCCACACACATATAGGAAATTGATATTCAACAAAGATGCAAAGTCAACTCAATGGAAAATGACAGTCTTTCAACAAATGGTGCTGGAACAAATGGGCATCCATATGCAAAAAAAAAAAAAGAAAAAGAAAAAGATAAAAAGTAAAGAAATAAAGAACCTCAACCCATACCTTGTCCCACATACAAATATTAATTCAAAATAGATCATAAACCTAAATATAAAACCTAAAACTAGAAAATATTTAGAATAAAATGATAGAAAACCTTTGGGACCTTGAATTAAACAAAGATTTCTTAAATATAACACTAAAAGCGTGATCCATAAAAGAAAAATAAAGATAAATTGGACTTCATTAAATTAGAAAATTTTGCTTTTCTAAGACACTGTGCCATAAATGAAAAGGCCTACTCCAGAGTGGGAGAAGATATTTGCAAAACTTATCTCTAATAAAGGACTTGTATCTAGAATATATAAAGAACTGTTAAAACGCTAAGAAAATCTAATAGAAAATGGGCAAATGGTTTAAACAGACACCTTACCAAAGAAGGTACGCAAATGGCAAATAAACATGTGAAAAGATACTCTTCATCATTAGTCATTAAGGAAATGCAAATTAAAACCACAATGAAATACCACTAAACGTGTATTAGAATGGTGACAGTTAAAGGACTGACAGGGCAAAGTGTTGGTGAGGATGTGGGATTCTTGCACAAAGCTAGTGAAATTGTAAACTGGCACATCCATTTTGTAAAAAAGCTTGACAGTCTCTTTAAAAGTAAACATTCATCTACCATATGACCCAGCTATTCCGCACCTAGGTATTAAAACAACAGAAATGAAACATTTGTCCACACAAAGACATACATTATTGCTCATAACAACTTTATTTGAAATAGACAAAAAGTGGAAAAAACCCAAATGTCAATTAACAGATGAATTGATAAACAAATGCTATACTCTGGAATACTACTTAGCAATAAAAGGAGGGAACTATTGATACAAAATACAACATAGATGATTCTCAAAATAATTATGCTGCATAAAAGAAGCTAGACAAAATTTCATGCATACTGTATGATTTCATTTATAAAAAATTCTAGAAATTGCAAACTAATCTATAGTGATTAGAACAGATTTGTGGTTGGGAGAGTAGCAGAAAGGAGAGATTACAAAGAGACACAAGGAAACTTTTGGGGCTGATGCTCATTATCTTGATTGTAGTGATGGTTTCATAAATGTTTTCATATGTCAAAACTCATCAAATCATACACCTTAAATAGGTTCAGTTTCTCGTATGTAAATTATATGGCAATAAAGTTGTAAAAAATTAAGAGAAAGAAAGAATGAAAACAAGAGAGAAGCTTTGCATGGAACAGTCTTGACTGACAGTGTGCCATGAACTGGAAAAGATGAGTTTAACTACTTCATCCATCTGCACCTAAGGTCCTCTGAAAATATTTTAAATGAAAAATCATGCTTGACTAGAAGATGTGCTCGATGCTCTCAATCATGGCTGCTCAGAACCAGAGGTAACCTATTCCATCTGTCATTCAGTGCTAGCTAACCTTACCATGGCTATAAGAGAAAAAAATCTGCCTTTGATATGCAAGCATTAAAACTGTTAACCTAAACAAATTAGAAGCAATCATTGGTGTCATGAACAGCTAAAGTTTGGAGAAGATTTTCATAGTGTTGTAAGAACGAGACTTGCATTTTGGTAGTTTATCTAAAACGAACAACCTGAACAACACTGTCCATGTTAGTATGGGCACCAATCCTTCTGTCTCCTATTATCTCTTCAAAGGAGTTTCACACCCATAAATAAAATATCAAGCTAGTTTCACTCCTCTTTGGAGTTAAAAAAAAAAATCATCTCTTACTCCAGGCCTTTATTAGGTATTGAATTGTCCAGTACAAACTCATGTCTAAAGGAACCATATTGCTTTAAGGATATTCACAAAAAAATGATATTCAGACACAGACGTCCTTAATGGGTGCACCATATTGGAAGATTCTCCTAATACTCTTAGGATGGGGAAGATTTTGGAAAGTAAAAAGTTCATGAACAAAGATGACCTATTTCCACCACCTTCATCAAAGTCAAAGCTAATATATGACATACTAAGGATAATGAAGCCTAGAAGGAAACAATGTAAAAGACAGTAGCAACTGAATTACCCTGCATATATTGAGCATGTTCAGCATATGCCCCTAAAAAAGGAAAGGGGAAAATACAGCTCAGTTTATGGCGGTCCTCAAAATTACCCAGAAAAGCTCTTCAGAGACCCTTTCTTTGAAAGAGATGATTATTAATTTCAAGGTAACATTGAAGCTGGGTCTAACAGAAAAATGTAACTATTTCATAGCAGAATGTTTTCCTAGAATGTTGTAAGTGGTCATAGAATGCCTAAACTCTTTACAGAGAGGCAAAAAATATCTTGCAGACTGTGGAGCATGCAAGATGGTAGTTTTCTTCCAGAAGTGAAAACACTGATTCATTGCTCTTACTCTGATACGTAACAAATGCTGGAGTTTCAAAGAGAATTACTTTTCACTTTAGCTTTGCTATTAACTTTATATACAACTTTGCTCAAATTTCAGGGCTTCTGTATCTCTTGCTTTTTATAAAACTGCAAAAGCCTATCTTTGAAGATTAATACAAATCGTAAGCTATTTTCCACAAAAATATGTTAAAAGTATTTTAGGCTTATAAGAAAGAAATTATGACACTATCTTTTAAAAAGATATAGCAAAGAGATGTGACTATTCAGATGAGAAACATTAAATGATATATTTTCAATATTTGCTTGATTGGAGGTTGTTTGAAATCTGTAGCTTGATGCAATAAAACTATCTTGAATCACTGCAGTCTTATACTGATTGACATGTCAAAAGCTCCACTGAGAAAAGCCTTGTATGATTGTCATCAAAAGATTGTAAAGTGACATGCTTTTCAAAGATGAGATCAAGCAGTCACACTGGGTATTATGTGTATAATACATTGTGTATTATATTATGTGGCATTGCAGCATCAGTTTATGAAGTGCCATGTGAAAAATACCATGACTTAGGTAAGAGTAATCCAAGTTTTCCTATACATAATCCTACATATAAATGGATTTTACTGAACAGTAATCTTAATTATCTGTTTTTCACTCTGCAAGAAAAAAGAAGCTTGATTCTACAATAGGCCTTTTTAATTTACAGTTAGCTGACTGAAGTGCATGCAAATGGAAATAAAACTGCAGCCCTGGGACATTCTAAAGCATGACACATGAGGTTGCCAAGGTAACCCACCAGGAGGCTGTCTTGGCATCTTCTGGAATAAAATGGGAAGAAAACATTATAGTGAACAGATGGGGGATGGGGATCTTCTGGGCTCAGTTATATAATAAAAGTGTTGCCAAAAACTACAGCTCCATGAAATTGGTTTCAAACAAAAAAGGACCAAAGTATCTCTCACACTTCTAGTGTTTAAATTGAGCAGGATTTATGATCCACAAGAGTGGAATTTAAAACAAATTATTTTAAATATTATTTAAATGGTATAATTTCTTCAAAGCCACTATGCATTACATTTATCAAGTTCTTTACTTACAAAAATTCGACATGGGTGTAGAGTGATATTCAAGGTGCAAAAGTGATGCTAACTTTCTAATATCTTACTATTAGGACAGGTCTGGAGGAGGTAGCAGAACTTGCCTAAGAAAATATTCTCAAGATAAACAACCAGAGAGAACAATAAAAGAATAGATGACAGAATCATTCACTTTAGCTCATTGATAACTTTACATTTATCCCTTGCATTCTTTTAGAATTACAAAGTGTTCCTTTGATTTAGGAGTCTTTTCCTTATATTCACAATGATGCCGTTTCTGTTAAACTCACACACAAAGCTTTAGTTCCCTCTCTTTGAAGAGCTGATTCTCTCTAACATAAGGTTAGTCTATGAATAGCAAGTGAATCTCCTTGGCCTGTCCTTAGACTTTTTTCATTTCTCCTCTGTCCCTGAGGATTGGATAAGAACTCTCTGAGCTGATGAAGGACAAACACAGAGACAGGCCACTTTGGTTGGTGTGTGACAGCACTTGTGGCTGTCACGCCTTAGCTGCATTTAAGAATTCTACACAGAAGCAAAAAGTTCCAATAGGAAAGAGGAGAATTAAGAAATAACACCATTTTATTTCAGATGTTTATAAACGTAATAACTGCTTTTTAAAAATTTTATATAAAAATAAAGAGTTTTTGTCCTTTGGAACATTGCCCATAGCAAGATCACTAGAGTCTTTGATTACTGCGTGCCCTGGATGGCAGTAATCCAATCAATTCAATTTTAAAACTCAAAGCTGATTATTTTACAGTGTACATTCATTCATGAGCACCAATGTTATTTTGCTGTTTTGGTGCAGTGGAGATATTAAGGTACAATCTTCCTTATTTTTTTAAATATATTTATTTATTTACTTTTTGGCTACGTGGAGTCTTCATTGCTACATGCCGGCTTTCTCTAGTTGTGGTGCGCGGGCTTCTCATTGCAGTGGCTTCTCTTGTTGAGGAGCTCAGGCTCTAGGCACGTAGGCTTCAGTAGTTGTGGCTCACAGGCTCTAGAGCGCAGGCTCAGTAGTTGTGGCACATGGGCCCAGTTGCTCCGCAACATGTGGGATCTTCCCGGACCAGGGCTCGAACCCATGTCCCCTGCATTATCAGGTGGATTCTTAACCACTGCACCACCAGCGAAGCCCACAATCTTCCTTTTAAGAGATTCCTTTTAATACATAAGCAGCTGCAGACCTTCATCTGGTCATACCACCATTTTCCTTAATATCTTTCAATATTTCTCTTCACCTGTAGACTAGAAGAGTCTACTTACTATAATTCATAGGGCATTTCTCAAGCCCCTAGATTTCTGCTTATGCATGGTAGGCTCCAGCCACCAGAACTTTTCATTCTCTCTGAACATACAGGAACATTTATTTTTCTCTCTCTAGGGTATCTGTCTACTTCTCTGGAAACTTGCTTCAACTCAGCTCACAGGTCACATCTCCTGTGAAATAATGTACCCTCCTTTTCTGTACTTAGGGAAGTGGCTCTTTTTCTTTGCTACTATTGCACTTTGTATTTATCTAATGCACTATGTCTCACATTGTGATGTGCTTTAGAACTCTCTCAAGCATGATATACTTCTTGAAGACAGATATATGTCATCTTATTTTGGACCACTGGTACATAGCAGAGTCTCCAGCACTTAGAAGACAATCAACAAATGTTTGCTGAGTACCGAATGAACTTCTTCAATTACAGAGTGAAGAAGTACCAGGGTGAGAAATGGATCCACAACTAGCTGATTCCTAAATTTTGCATTGGATCAGTCACCTATTGAAGTAGGTCTAAGTTGGACAAAGACATCTGCTTTTTAAATAAGTATTGGAAATGATTCTGACACCAAGGTTTTGGAATTGAGACATAGGCTGCTGAAGAGTTTTCTAATGTAGAAAAAATGGGCAAGTGGAGGAATACCATAAAACTGGAGATATTTTCCATGAAATAGCTGTTATAATTAATTTTAAGCAAGTACAACATAATGCAGTATAAAAGCTCACCATCAAATCTAAAATGTAATGTCTGCAATTTTTTTGATACCTATAACGTGGGGGAGCAAGTTACAAAGTCATAAACTTATAATCTCAATTAGACAGCATGCTCCATCTTCTTAAGGTCAGAAGAGTACCCATAATATCATCCTTGTAGCATCCAAACATGTCCGGCCAAGGAACCCTAGAGTTCCTGCAGTGAGAACCCTAGAACTCTTTGTATTTGAAAAAACTCAGAGAGAAGTGTTTACAAAATGAGTGTCAGGCATAGAGAACCACTGTAGCACTCATATCATAGACTGAAGTCTCTGCTGCTTGGGAAATAAACACTGGGCACCAATAAGTTAGCACAATTATTGGCTACATTTCAAATTTTGAAATAATTAATTAAACCAAGCTTATTTGAAGAGCTAGGAAAGTTGGTGTTTATGTTTTTTAGCCTACCTGTTCCTAAAACTACTCATTTTGCTACTGTGTTCCAAGAGTTCCTGAAGAGCCCAGGGAAGGTTGGGAATGAGCAGTGTGAAGGAGATACTGAATGAGCTTATCTCCAGTCTCCTCTGCCTACAATTCTACAGGAATGATAACTGATCTCTCAGTCATACACACAGAATATGATGTCAAGCCCTGTACAGCACAGTTTATATCAGCTTCTCAGCAGGAATGAGCTAATGCATTAAATCTGTGATTCTAACTCCATCTCAGATTTGAGTACCAACTCTCAAATAGGGGAGAAACATTTCTCTGAATCACACCTTCTTTGCTTGGTTCTGATGTCCTGTCTTGTCTTAAATCTTGCTGTCACATTAAGATGGGAACAGCACTGTCTGTCACCCCCTTCCCAATACCCATCACTGGCCAGAATTCTTTCATGATGGGCAGCTTACCTGGACCAGAATGCCACTGAATTTTACATTGTGTCAGTTAGACTTCTCATGTTACTGTACCCAAGTGAAGCATAGGGCTCTATCATTTAGCCACAATTGCCATATCCATGACTTTTCTCTCTAAGCCATTCAGATGATATACAGATAATTATTCGTTGCAAGATCTAGCTCTGTAGCTGTATTCATATTCCTGCCCCCATAAAGCTGCATCTTTACTTCCTCCTCTTTTCATCAAACTAAGATGCAAGGGCCTCAGCATATATTACTATTAAGTCTGCATGTGCTAGGATGCAAATAAATCCTGATTAAGTCATGAACTCATTGGGAAGGTAATGCATTTTCTGTTACTGAGAGTCTAAAAGTCCTAACTCTTGCTGGGAAATAAAGTCACATCATTAAAGAACAGAATCATTGTAGACGGAAGAGATACCCCTGTTGATCTCCTGGCACATTTCCTTTTAAAGGTAGTTTTTCCCCGTACCTTAAAAATGTTCATTCTCCTCCCCTGTAGAAATTCATACAATGTTTACCAAAAAAAAAAAAAAAAAAAAAAAAGTAGCATAGAGAAGAGATTCTCCTCATAGGGAAAGAAGCATCCTTTCTAAGAAAAGACACACTTAGGAACTGATGGACAATGACAGGGAAGTTGTCCCTTTTTTGGTGGATTTTGGTTGGTTATTGCTGTTTTGTACTTTTTTAAAATGCTGTATCTTGCTCATATGATTTTTTTAAATTGAACTGGTTGGTTGAAGTAAGTTGTAATATTATCAGACTAAATTGGAAACAAGAAGAATAGAGGTGAGAAGAGAAATGGCAGAAACGGAAGAGAGACAAGAAAAAATGTCATAACTAAACATACATTTCTTCTTCACAACTTTTTCCAAAAGGCTTTAAAATCTGAAAAATAAGAGAACCTCAGGTCAAAGGACCCCAAGATACTAAAAAATGTGATATGTCTCTATTTTATGGATTTCAAAAAGTAATGGCAAAAATGCAGTCCTGAAAAAAAGCAGACAGAGCAACTTGATTTGCTTTCCTTCCTTGCTCTACTTCTATGGTCCTCTGAAGACTAATAATGCAAAATGCGATCATCTCTCCGTTTGTTTTGCTTCTGAGCTGTAACACTAAAGGGTAAGTGTGTATATAAATTAACATTATGGAACATCAATTTCTATTTGCAAATTTCACTAGAATTTGACAATTATTCCAGTAATATGCTGAAGATAGAAGATCTTTAGCAACTTTGCCTGAGTGGAGACAGAATTAAATCCAACGCTATAAACGAAACATAGTTTTGATACGATAACCGAATTACTTCTCTATAATAGCTACTTAAGTATATGTCTAAGTGTTCATTTAATGATGAAAATATAAACAAAAGAAAATTAAGTATCTTCAGTTCTTGATTAGAAGCAATGGAAAAATTGCTTCCAGGTGTGATACTAAGAAAAGATATAAAGGTGTGTATGTGTAGTAGTAGTAAGCTAGTGACTACAGTTATACATATCATACCCTAAATAGAATCTGGTGAGATAACACCTGAAAACCAAACATCAATCTTATATTTTGGACCTTATTAGTAAGGAGAATTGTTAACTGATATTTATCAGGGATGCCTGAGGATTTGACTTAGTCAATTCTCCTAGCAATACATTTCACAAAATTTATAGAAGAATAGGATACCACATAGAAAATAAGTGAAAATCCAACCAAGAACTATGTACTGGACCAAACACTTGCTTTATTGTCCACAGCAAGTAATGAATACTCTAAATTGATAAGAAGCAAATTTTCCAAAGATTGGGCTGATTATGAGCACATAAAGTGACCGTGTGACTAATTAAAGAAAAAAGCTAAAGGGATTGCAGCACTGATTACTCTCTAAGCCTAGGCTATCCAGCATCTTATCTCATGATCACATTGCCCCAAGTATGAAAAGACTGAGACATCAAAAGCAGTACCTGTTAGCCATGCAGAATCCATAGCCTCTGCTATGTTGTTGCTATGTGTGATGTGTTATTTCCTTCCTATGCTTCCTTAAAGCTAAAAAAAATTGGTGCTGGTTAAAAGATATTGTGTCTCATGGGTCTGATGGTCAATCCAAACCATAGACCATTACTGATAGTGTGACAGAGAGAGTTTGCAAGGACTATTTACTATGCCTGTTTTGCAGATAAGAAAATGTAGGCTTAGAGATTGTTATGATGAAGTGGCCAAGCCAGTACTGGAATTGCCTGACATCAAATAATGTGCTTTTAAATAATACCAGATGTTTTGTCCATATTGCTCCCTGCTGTCTTAGCAAGTCCAGCAATGGGGCTCTTAATTGTTGGTTGTAATGACTCCATAATATAACTGCATTTTGATAGTTGATATATAATCTAATTTTATTCTCAAAGGATGAAACTCATCACTGTACAGCAGGAAATCTATCTGATATCGAGTATCTACCCCTTAGCTGTCTCTGATTTATATGCTTTTACTGTATGCACTATAACTGAAGTCCCATATTTTCCCTGAATTTCTCCCCAGGAACATAAGAGAGGATAACAACTTTTTTCTGAGCTTATTCACGTATACATCTATAACTATTTTGCTGATTTCTTCCAAAATGCACCAACCCCTCAGTTTATTACTTTTGGTTCTTATATAATGTTGGTATCATTTTTTTTTTTGCCTGAATATTCTTTTTGTGACTGTTCTCATCCATGTTATCACAGACTACAGCTACCTTAAAAGTAGGGAATATGTCTGCCAACATCTTCCTCTGTGTGCCAAGATATCATACCTGTTTAACAGTGATAAGTATTATAGCAAAAGATCATTAACAGACGTATGTAATATGCACAGCTTCTTTATATAAATAAATAGACATCTACTGAATTCAAATTATATTACCATTTTTATAGAACACCCAAACAAAAAGCTGAAATTTATGAACCTGGATTTATGTTAGAGGGTGCATGAAAGAGAAATTTCCTCTTAGTTGCAATTTTGTATTAGCCTTAGGTATAGAAAACATTATTCCTTTTTGCTATAACTTTTAAAAAAGAGATAAATTTTACTACAAAACCTACACAAACTTAATCATGAGAAGAAAAGGAGTTAGTTTATCTTCTAACCTAAGCTTAAAATAAAAATAATTGAATGACCTGGCTCTGCTCTTTATAAAGTCATACAGGAAAATTTCCACTTTTCATTTTTGTCGGCCCAATTTATCACTGGTCTTTGCATTTTACCATGTTAACCTTTTAGAATTCTTCTACCCTCCAAATTCCAGAAGCACAATTATACCTTTAACATCTCAATGAATCACATTAGGTTTCTGTAGAGTATATAAGCACATAGTCCATGATGATAGGATGCTTCCCGAAGACACGAATACAGAAAATTTTCACAGGATATATATTATGGATGATAAAAATTTTCTCCTGTCAAAAGTTACTATTTTTATTCTAAAAGTATAAGATCACACAGACTCACTAATGTTATATATTGTACCAACTAGCTTACCCAATAATTCCATTAGCTTACTTAAAATTCTATTATTTCCCTAATTTATTGTACCATTGTTCTTTTTATACATCCAACTGAAGATATACAGTATATATTATGCATATTAAAATTATATATACATATACACTATGTATACATAATTTTTTAAAATCTATGGAAATGTCCTAGTTTGTTGGGACTGCTACAACAAAAACACCACAGACCAGGTGACTTAAACAACAAACATTTATTTCTCACAGTTCTGGAGGCTGGGCAGTCCAAACTCAAGATGCTGGAAGATTTGGTGTCTAGTGAGATCCCATTTCCTAATTCATAGACAAACATATTCTTGTTATGTCTTCACATGGCAGAATGGGCAGGGAACACTCTGTGGGCACTAATCCCATTCTTGAGGGGTCCAGACTCATAATTTAATCACCTTCCCAAAAGCCCCACTTCCAATTACTATCACGTTGAGGATTAGGTTTCAACATATGAATTTGGAAGGAACACAAACACTCAGTCTATAGCAGTAATTTATTAAAAGTATAATTATTTTTTAAAGTATTAGAAGTTTTAATATATTGTTAATATGATCTTACAAATCTTACAAGGCATCTATTATAATTCTGCTTTCACAGAGGATATAAGTGTGATTCAGAGAAGTTAAATTAGTACATACCAGAGCATAGATTTGAACCAAGTCTATGTAATTTTAGAGCTTGTTATATATATATATATATATTTTTTTAAAGAAATTCACGTTCTTTTATTTATTTATTTATTTATTTATGACTGTGTTGAGTCTTCGTTTCTGTGCGAGGGCTTTCTCTAGTTGCGGCAAGTGGGGACCACTCTTCATCGCGGTGCGCGGGCCTCTCACCATCGCGGCCTCTCTTGTTGCGGAGCACAGGTTCCAGACGCGCAGGCTCAGCAATTGTGGCTCACGGGCCCAGTTGCTCCGTGGCATGTGGGATCTTCCCAGACCAGGGCTCGAACCCATGTCCCCTGCATTGGCAGGCAGATTCTCAACCACTGCGCCACCAGGGAAGCCCCAGAGCTTGTTATATTTTATTTACAATGCTTAATCTTTAAATTATGATTACACGATACACATTCATTGTTAAAAAATTAACGTCAATAAAACTATCACACAGAGATAACACCTGCTTACACTTATATAACACCTGATTATTTTCAATGACTATAAAGTCTTCCAGTTACATTTACACATATATACATATATTGAACATAATATATAGTTATGATATCTAACATTGAATATTTTTTCTATTTCTATATATTCATAGGCATATGTGTTATAGTCAAATATTTTTAAGGACTTTTCAATAGCCAATCTTATATTCCGCTTTTCAATTCATAAGTTAGTGAGCTTTTTCATGTATTGTTAAATATGCTCTCACATTACATTTAATGCTTACGATAATTTACAATGGAATAATGTTATTAACTTACAACCTGTGTTGTCAAGTATTTAGATCATATAACAACATGAAATTGGCCAAATAAGTTGCTTTTAAGATTGGCTGTATTCATGGATTTCCTTTTACTACCACTAGCCTCACCCTCATTCATTTCTCAATTCTGAGCAATTTGAATTCTGTTCTCTACCATCAACTGAAACTGCTCTTGCCAAAGCAACTTAAAACCTTCCTGTTACTAAATCTAATGACTATGTGTCATTGTTTTAACTGACTCATCTGCAGGGGGTGACACTGTAGTCACCTTCCTTCTTTTCTTCTCTTGGCTCATATAAGGCCATATTCATTGTTTTCACCCAGAGATTTCTCCACCATGTCTTTCAAATCTTAGCTTAAAAGCCACCTCCCCAAACAAGCCCTCTTAAACATCCTCTGTAACCAAGTTTCCCAATGCTTTACAACCAGAACACTATTCAGTCAGAGACTTAGCACAAGTTGTTTTTAAAATCAACAACAACCAAAACCACCAACAACAAAAAACCTATTTATTTGTTTAATCAACAGATGGAAAACACCAAAGTGCCAGAAAACTTTCTATTTTATTTACCTATGTAAACCTATAGTGCATCACAATGCTTGGCCCAGGATACTGTGCTGAACCGTGAATGAAACTTTCTTTCCCCTCATTTTTCATTGGGGAAAAGGACTTTCTTTGAAACCTTATCACCAAATGGCATGCAAGTACTATATGACTCAAGGTAGTGCTGTAAGCTTTGTATAATTCATGAAAAGATTTTTTGAGGTGGTAGCATCAAAAAGAAAAGAACATACCTCTTACAGGAAAAGAAATTATCCCTTCTTCCACTCATGAAATCCTTGTTGATGAAACCTATTAAAATTCTTTGTCACTAACTGTGTGTGATCATAAGCTATTTAGTCAACCTGCCCCAAGACAGAATTTGATCAGTAATTATAGACATCTCACCTAGATTAACAGTTTGAAACACTTCATTAAAAAATAAAAATGATGCTAAGGAAATGTCATAAATTCATACACATTCTTTGTTTTCACCTTTAAAAGTAGATGATTCTATGTTCTTGAAAATTCAATTATATATCTCAAAAAGGACAATTGCTATTATAACACTTTCAGTCTTGAAGATTAATTACCTTCCTCTAGCTTTGCTCCTTCAGTTGAGTTTCCTACAGCAGACATTTACTGGAGAGTCCATTGTCAGCATTTTTAAACTTTGATCTTAATTACATATAAATTTTTGCATATTCCTTTTCAAGCTATTGTGTAACAAGGTATTAAATGAATGCTTCTATGAATCTCTGTGTATTCAAGGGTGCTCTTAAGTTCAAGTTTCAGTCTTGTCTCCTGATAAGAAAACATGCCTCATTTTATTCTTAATCTTAGAGGAATTGATTAAAGCTAATTTTTTGGTTTAAACAATTTTAAGCTACATTTTTTTCAATGTTGAATAGCTCCCACATAAAAAACTAAACAAAACAAGACACAAGCTCTGTACAACCCGTCATTCATCCAGTTTCTCTCCAGATCTGTATTTTCTGTAGTCCATATCACCAGTAGTATAGATTGTACTCCAATCACAAACCAACCTCTTTATCAAGCTCATCATCTGGCAGCACTGCCCAAGCTAGAAGCAGTCCCAGAATATGTTTACTTAACCAAGATTCTTCTTTTTTTTTGTAATGGCACTATCATGGCCCTTTCAAAGATAGTAGTATACTCCTAAAATCACTAAAATTCCTGAGGTATTTGTATTAAACCACATATTGATAGTATTAGTTTTATAGTATTTCCATGAATGGATTTCTTTAAGAAGATAAGTGAACCACAGCTGCAATCAGTTTCTTCATTATTTTTTCTTGGAATAAGAAATCATTTACATTGTTAAAATATATTTACTTAGTAACAGTATGACTTATTAATTAGTATATAGGGCAAATAGTTAATCCACAGTTGCATCTCAATGAAAAGAATGGTTATATCCTGACAAGCAACCAACACATATTCAGCATTAAAAAGGATGTTCTCAGAGCATGAGGTTTTATGGTGATTACTAAAGAATTACAAGTCAAGAATTACAAATCTTGTTAAGATTTTGAAAATTTATATAGAGAGTCAAACCAAAAACACATGAAGTAAAATAAGCATTTTTAAAAGTTTGAATCTGATTTCTCTAGTAATAACACAAGCTGCTTCCAGAGAGATTTATGTGGGACTTTCATTCATTCAACAAATATATGTTGAGCCCCACCAATGAGACAAACTGCTCTGGGTGACGGCAATAATAAGATGAACTACGCACATTAAGACTCTGCTCTTGTAGAACTTGTATTCTTCTGTAAAGGAGATGGAGGCTAACCAGCAAAACCAATATAAACCAGAAGAAAATACCACCAATGACTGGTTCCAAAAGACAATAGAAACCAGGTTATGTGGTACTCAATGATGACTGGTAAAATTCTAGATTAAATAGTCAGAGAAAGCCTTTTGGAGAAGGTTACTTTTACTTTGAGTTGGCGCTGACAAGGAGAAGGTAAACAGGGAGAGGAAATAACTATTTCCAAGGCCTACATTGAGAGCAAATCTAGACTATGGCTGGGGCACAGGGGCAAGGGGGGAAATCATAGAAAATGATTAGCAGGGGCCAACTCATGTTGGTCAATAAACCTTGGTGAGGAGTTTGGCCTTTACTCCATGTGTGTTGGAAAATTACAGAATGTTACTTTTGATCAAAAATTTCATGAATATATGCGTGGAGGTCATAGTCTAAGGTGGCCCCCCTGACTCGTATCCTTGTATAATCCCATTCTCTTGAGTGCAAGCAGAATTTGTGGTTTGCTTCCAACCAATAAAAACCAATAGAATGTGGCAAAGGTGATGGGATGTCACTCCCATGATTACCTTAAGTTATATAAAACTGGATAACATCAGCCCACAGACGGGAGAGATGCTCTCCTGCTGGAATTGAATAAGCAAACTGTCATGTTACGAAGTATCCAGCACAGTGGCAGGGAACTGAAGGTGGCCGCTAGGATCTGAGAGCTACTTTTAGCCAATAGCCAGTAAGAACCTGGTGCCCTCAGTCATACAGCCACAAGGAAATGGATCCTGCCTACAACCTGAAAGAGCTCCTAAGTGGATTCCTCCCTGTGGAGTCTCCAGAGGAGACACTGATTTCACATATACAAATTAATGTTTTAGAAGGATCATGAGGACATAGTTTGCAAGATGAGAGGAAAGAGATTCTTCGGTCTATTGTGATAAGGTATTTGAAAACATCATTTCTCTGTTACATTTGCAGTTTCCGTTTTTCATATGTTCATTAAGTCTCTAAATTTTTCTCTTTCCTCCAGATACACTGCCCAATCCATCTTCCACATTGCCACCAGAAGAGCCTTTCTAAAATCTTTCCATTGCTTTATCTTCTTCAGTGGCCCTTTTCAGGCTGAACAATAAACTTCTAACCCTTTGCCTTAGCATACAAATCCCTCCACAATATTCCCCTGCCCAATGTTCTAACATTATCCCTCATAATTATCTTCCTCTCCTGCCATACTTAATTAATGTTAGTATTAAACATGTGAAACATTCCCTCACACCTCCAGACCTTTGCAGGATCTGATCTCTCCGTCCGGAATATCCTGGCCCCACCTGCAACTCTTGTCTCTATTTACAAAAGCCCACACACCCTCTGCAAATGGACTAAATCCAACTTGCCCACCCAGCTTCCTTTGAAGTATTATCTTTCTTATGTAGCTCCCTCTAATTGCTTAGCCTGAGGAAAGCATTCTCAGCTTCATACACCCTGAACATCATTTTACTTACTGAACACACATTTGCCTTGTCTGTGTATTCTTCTAGGTGATAAGCTCCTTGAGGGTAGGAACTACTTATCTCTTTTCTGAGTAAAGGTGAGGTTCAAAGTGTAGTAATTTCATGAGTCCTATATTTGCATGGGCATCAGTTTCATTCAGACACTCCATCTAAGTTTCAGCACATTTTACTTTGCCACAAATTTCAATCTATTCTTATCGACAAAAACCCATGCACAAATTCTGACACACTTGTCAACAGAAGAAATAAACAGTAGAACAAAGCTCTCCTCACATCTATCAATACTTGTTTAATATTTATCCCTCTGTCTTCTTCATTAAAATGAGAGCACCCACATCATGGGTAGGTAAGGGGAAATAAAGATATCAAAATCAACTAAGTTTAAGTCATTTTTTACAACGCTAAAAATAGATTTGACCAAGGTTTAATTGGAACATATCAGGCATTATAATTCATTATAAATTAATGATATATATGTGGAATCTAGAAAAACGATACAGATGAACTTATTTGCAAAGCAGAAATAGAGGCACAGACCTAGAGAATAGACATATGAATACTGGGGTGTGGGGAGGTAGGATGAATTGGGAGAATGGGATTGACATGTATACACTACTACGTATAAAATAGGTAACTAATGAGAACCTACTGTATAGCACAGGGAACTCTACTCAGTGCTCTGTGGTGAACTAAATGGGAAGGAAATCCAAAAAAGAGGGGATATGTGTATACATATAGTTGATTCACTTTGCTGTACAGCAGAAACTAACACAACATTGTAAAACAACTATACTCCAATAAAATTAATTTGAAAAATAAATTAATTGATTAATGATTTGCATTTCAATGTTTTTATCCTGTCATCCTGAATTTTATAAAAGCAGTTATAATTATATGATATATTAGTCCCTTATTATTACTTTTATAATAAAAGCTCCCCCAAAAGTATTCATTACATAAGACTTGGTATCATAGCTAATTTATTGCAGCACATATTTTTATTCACTTTTATACTACATAGATTTTTACACTACCTGTAAGTAAGTTTTCCATAAAATGATAATAAAGGTAATTTGAATATTTACAACTTAACACCTTAGGTTGCTTAATCTACATGGAATACCAAACTGGCTAATAGTGTGATATTTTTTCTTTTACAGTGGTTTAGTACTTCATATGCTCTAATTCCAACTGGGCTTAATCAGTACATTGCAAAAAAATATGAACACTATAATTACAGTGAATTATTACAAAGACTCTAAAAATGAATACTAAAGTAAAAATAGTATTTCTTAATCATTTAAAAGTCACTTTTGGAGGAAGAGGATGGACTCTAGAGCAGGAACTTGCACCTCTCCGTTATCTGATCCATGAGTAAAGTTTTCCTTTGCTTCTGAATTGAACTCGGTCTCATTCTACTGACGCAAGGGACACCAGACAGAAGGACAAACTCAAGAGGATCCCATTAGACCACTGCATTTGTTTTTCTCAAGTTTGTTTTTCCTTTCTGAGAAGATCTCTTTACAAGCATAGGCACCAAAAGCACTTGTTTTTTGGATTTAGTCTTCACTAGCTCTTAAAAAGTGCCATTATCGGGGAGAGACCTTCAAGATGGTGGAGGAGTAAGAAGTGGACATCACCCTCCTTCCCATAAATACATCAAAAATACATCTACATGTGGAACAACTCCTACAGAACACCTACTGAACGCTGGCAGAAGACCTCACACTTCCAAAAAGGCAAGAAAATCCCCATGTACCTGGGTAGGGCAAAAGAAAAAAGAAAAAACAGAGATAAAAGAGTAGGGACGGGACCCGCACCTCTGGGAAGGAGCTGTGAAGGAGGAAAGGTTTCCACACACTAGGAAGCCCCTTCACTGGAGGGGATGGGGGGATGGGCGGGGGGGGGGAAGCTTTGGAGCCACAGAGGAGAGCTCAACAACAGGGGTGCAGAGGGCAATGTGGAGAGATTCCCACACAAAGGAGCGGTGCTGACCAGCACTCACCAGCCTGAGAGGCTTGTCTGCTCACCCGCTGGGGCGGGTGGGGGCTGGGAGCTGAGGCTCTGGCTTTGGAGGTCAGATCCCAGGGAGAGGACTGGGGTTGGCTGCGTGAAGACAGCCTGAGGGGGCTAGTGTGACACAGCTAGCCGGGACAGAGTCCGGGAAAAAGTCTGGACCTGCCTGAGAGGCAAGAGACCTTTGTTTTGGGGTGCATGAGGACAGGCGACTCCTTCCCAGCATGCCCACAAAGGCAGAGCACCACATAAGCGAGCTCCAGAGACAGGCGCAAGCCGCAGCTAACAGCTCGGACCACAGAGACGGACATGAAATGCTAAGTCTGCTGCTGTTGCCAGCAAGAATCCTGTGTGCAAGCACAGGTCACTATCCACACACCCCCAGGAGCCTGTGCAGAACGCCACTGCCAGGGTCCCAAGATCCAGGGACAACTTCCCTGGGAGAACACACGGTGCACCTCAGACAGCTGCAACGTCACGCCAGCCTCTGCTGCTCGCCCCGCATTCCAATTTGACTACCATACCCCTCCCTCTCCCAGGCCTGAGTGAGCCAGAGCCCTCTGATCAGCCACTGCTTTAACCCCCTCCTTCTGGGTGGGGAACAGATACCTGAGGGCGACCGACATGCAGAGGTGGGGACAAAACCAAAGCTGAACCCCAGGAGCTGTGCAAACAAAGAAGAGAAAGGGAAATTTCTCCATGCAGCCTCAGGAGCAGCAGATTAAATACCCACGATCAACTTAATAAACCCTGCACCTGAAGAATACCTGAATAGACAATGAATGTTCCCAAAATTGAGGTGGTGGACTTTGGGAGCAACTGTTTCTGGTCTTATGTTTATCTTAGTATAGTATTTAGTGCTTATTATCAGTGGTGGATTTGTTTATTGGTTTGGTTGCTCTCTTCCTTTTTTTATATAGATATATTTATTTTTTCCTTTTCCTCTTTTTGTGAGTGTGTATGTGCATGCTTCTTTGTGTGATTTTGTCTTTATAGGTTTGCTTTTACCATTTGTCCTAGGGTTCTGTCTGTTCGTTTTTTTGTTCTGGTTTTTTTGGTATTTTGTTTGTTTGTTTGCTTTTTCTCTCTCTTCCTTTTCTTCTGAGCCGTGTGGCTGGCAAGGTCTTCATGCTCTGGCTGGGTGTCGGGCCTGAGACTTTGAGGTGGGAGGGCCGAGTCCAGGACATTGGACCACCAGAAATCTCCCAGCCCCATGTAATATCAGTCAGCGAGAGCTCTCCCAGAGATCTTTGTCTCAATGCTAAGACCCAGCTGCACCCAACAGCCAGCAATCTCTGGTGCTGGATACTCCATGCCAGACAGCTAGCAAGAGAGGAACACAACCCTGCCCATTAGCAGAGAGGCTGCCTAAATTCATACTAGGTTCACAGACACTCCAAAACACACCACCAGACGTGGCCCTGCCCAGCAAAAAGACAAGATACAGCCCCGCCCACCAGAACACAGACACCAGTCCCCTCCACCAGGAAGCCTACACAACCCACTGAACCAACCTCACCCACTGGGGGCAGACACCAAAAATAATGGGAACTACAAACCTGCAGCCTGTAAAAAGGAGACCCCAAACACAGTAAGGTAAACAAAATGAGAAGACAGAGAAATACACAACAGATGAAGGAGCAAGGTAAAAACCCACCAGACCAAACAAATGAAGAGAAAACAGGCAGTCTACCTGAAAAAGAATTCAGAGTAATGATAGTAAAGATGATCCAAAATCTCAGAAATAGAATGGAGAAAATAAAAGAAATATTGAACAAGGACCTAGAAGAACTGAAGAGCAAACAAACAATGATGAACAACACAGCAAATAAAATTTAAAAATTTCCAGAAGGAATCAATAGCAGAATAACTGAGGCAGAAGAACGCATAAGTGACCTGGAAGATAAAATAGTGGAAATAACTGCCAAAGAGCAGAATAAAGAAAAACAAATGAAAAGAATTGAGGACAGTCTCAGAGACCTCTGGGACAACATTAAATGCACCAACATTCAAATTATAGGGGTCCCAGAAGAAGAGAAAAAGAAAGGGTCTGAGAAAATATTTGAAGAGATTATAGTTGAAAACTTCCCTAACATGGGAAAGAAAATATTCAATCAAGCCCAGGAAGCACAGAGAGTCCCAGATAGGATAAATCCAAGGAGAAACATGTCAAGACACATATTAACCAAACAATCAAAAATAAAATTCAAAGAAAAAATTTAAAAGCAGCAATGGAAAAGCAACAAATAACATACAAGGGAATTCCCAAAAGGTTAACAGCTGATCTTTCAGCAGAAACTCTGGAAGACAGAGGGAGTGCCAGGACATATTAAAAGTGATGAAAGGGAGGGAGGAACCAAGATGGCAGAGTAGAAGGACATGCTCTCACTCCGTCTTGCGAGAACACCAGAATCACAAATAGCTGCTGGACAATCATCAACAGGAAGACACTGGAACTCACCAAAAAAGACACCCCACATCCAAAGACAAAAGAGAAGCCACAATGAGATGGTAGGAGGGGCACAATCACGGTAAAATCAAATCCCATAACTGGTGGGTGGGTGACTCACAGACTGGCAAACACTTACACCACAGAAGTCCACCTACTGGAGCGAAGGTTCTGAGCCCCACATCAGGCTTCCCAACCTGGAGGTCCAGGAATGGGACGAGGAATTCCTAGAGAATCGGGCTTTGAAGGCTAGTGGGATTTGATTGCAGGACTTCGACAGGACTGGGGGAAACAGAGACTCCACTCTTGGAGGGCACACACAGAGAGATGTGTGCATCGGGATGCAGGGGAAGGAGCAGTGACCCCCACAGGAGACTGAACCAGACCTCCCTGCTGGTGTTGGAGGGTCTCCTGTAGAGGCGGGGGGTGACTGTGGCTCACCGTGGGGACACGGACGCTGGCAACAGAAGTTCCGGGAGGTACTCCTTGGCTTGAGCCCTCCGGGAGTCTTCCATTGGCCCCACCAAAGAGCCCAGGTAGACTCCAGTGTTGGGTTGCCTCAGGCCAAACAGCCAACAGGGAGGGAACCCAGCCCCACCCATCAACAGTCAAGTGGATTAAACTTTTACTGAGCTCTGCCCACCAGAGCAACATTCAGCTCTGCCCAGCACCAGTCCCTCCCATCAAGCCTCTTAGATAGCCTCATCTACCAGAGGGCAGACAGCAGAAGCAAGAAGAACTACAATCCTGCAGCCTGTGGAACAAAAACCACATTCACAGAAAGATAGACAAGATGAAATGGCAGAGGGCTATGTACCAGATGAAGGAACAAGATAAAACCCCAGAAAAACAACTAAATGAAGTGGAGATAGGCAACCTTAGAGAAAAAGAATTCAGAATAATGGTAGTGAAGATGATCCAGGACCTCGGAAAAAGAATGGAGGCAAAGATCGAGAAGATGCAAGAAATGTTTAACAAAGGCCTAGAAGAATTAAAGAACAAACAAACAGAGATGAACAATACAATAACTGAAATGAAAACTACACTAGAAGGAATCAATAGTAGAGTAACTGAGGCAGAAGAACGGATAAGTGACCTGGAAGACAGAATGGTGGAATTCACTGCTGTGGAACAGAATAAAGAAAAAAGAATGAAAAGAAATGAAGACAGCCTAAGAGACCTCTGGGGCAACATTAAACACAACAACATTCGCATTATAGGGGTCCCAGAGGAGAAGAGAGAGAGAAAGGACCCGAGAAAATATTTGAAGAGATTATAGTCGAAAACTTCCCTAACATGGGAAAGGAAATAGCCACCCAAGTCCAGGAAGTGCAGCGAGTCCCATACAGGATAAACCCAAGGAGAAACACGCCGAGACACATAGTAATAAAATTGGCAAAAATTAAAGACAAAGAAAAATTATTGAAAGCAGCAAGGGAAAAACGACAAATAACATACAAGGGAACTCCCATAAGGTTAATAGCTGATTCCTCAGCAGACACTCTACAAGCCAGAAGGGAGCGGCATGATATACAGCAAGCCCGTGTCTTTTGGTTGGAGCATTTAATCCATCTACATTTAAGATAGTTATCGATATGTATGTTCCTATTACCATTTTCTTAATTGTTTTGGGTTTGTTATTGTAAGTCCTTTCCTTCTTTTGTTTCCTGCCTAGAGAAGTTCATTTAGCATTTGTTGTAGAGCTGGTTTGGTGATGCTGAATTCTGTTATCTTTGCTTGTCTGTAAAGGTTTTAAATTCTCCATCGAATCTGAATGAGATCCTTGCTGGGTAGAGTAATCTTGGTTGTAGGTTTTTCCCTTTCATCACTTTTAATATGTCCTGCCACTCCCTTCTGGCTTGCAGAGTTTCTGCTGAAAGATCAGCTGTTAACCTTTTGGGGATTCCCTTGTAGGTTATTTGTTGTTTTTCCCTTGCTGCTTTTAATATTTTTTCTTTGTATTTAATTTTTGATAGTTTGATTAATATGTGTCTTGGTATGTTTCTCCTTGGATATATCCTGTATGGGACTCTCTGCGCTTCTGGGACTTGATTGACTATTTCCTTACCCATACTAGGGAAGTTTTCAACTATAACCTCTTCAAATATTTTCCCAGTCCCTTTTTTTTTTCTTCTTCTTGGACATCTATAATTCGAATGTCAGTCTGTTTAATGTTGTCCCAGAGGTCTCTGAGACTGTCCTCAATTCTTTTCATTCGTTTTTCTTTATTCTGCTTTGTGGTAGTTATTTCCACTATTTTATCTTCCAGGTCACTTATGCGTTCTTCTGCCGCAGTTATTCTGCTATTGATTCCTTCTAGAGAATTTTAAATTCATTTATTGTGTTGTTCATCATTGTTTGTTTGCTCTTTAGTTCTTCTAGGTCCTTGCTCAACGTTTCTCGTATTTTCTCCATTCTATTTCCAAGATTTTGGATCATCTTTACTATCATTACTCTGAATTCTTTTTCAGGTAGACGGCCTATTTCCTCTTTATTTGTTTGGTCTCGTGGGTTTTTACCTTGCTCCTTCATCTGCTGTGTATTTCTCTGTCTTCTCATTTTGCTTAATTTACTGTGTTTGGGGTCTCCGTTTTGCAAGCTGCAGGTTTGTAGTTCCCGTTGTTTTTGGTGTCTGCTCCCAGTGGGTAAGGTTGGTTCAGTGGGTTGTGTAGGCTCCCTGGTGGAGGGGACTGGTGCCTGGGTTCTGGTGGATAAGGCTGGATCCTGTCTTTCTGGTGGGCAGGACCATGTCTGGTGGTGTGTTTTGGGGTGTCTGTGAACTTATTATGATTTTAGGCAGCCTCTCTGCTAATGAGTGGGTTTGTGTTCCTGTCTTGCTAGTTGTTTGGCAAATGGTGTCCAGCACTGTAGCTTGCTGGTCAGTGAGTGGAGCTGGGTCTTAGCGTTGAGACGGAGATCTCTGGGAGAGCCTTTGCCATTTGATATTACATGGGGCTGGGAGGTCTCTGGTGGACGAGTGTCCTGAACTCGGCTCTCCCACCTCAGAGGCTCCAGCCTGACACCCGGCCAGAGCACCAAGACCCTGTCAGCCACACAGCTCAGGAGAAAAGGGAGAAAAAGAAAGAAAGAAAGAAAAAATAAATAAATAAGAGAAAATAAAGTTATTAAAATCGAAAAAATTATTAAAAATTAGAAATTAAAAAGTAATAAAAAAAAAGAAAGAAAGAAGAGAGCAACCAAACCAGAAAACAAATCCACCAATGATAACAAGGGTTAAAAACTACACTAAAAAAAATTTTTTTTTAAATGGTCAGGACCCTAGGACAAAAGGCAAAAGCAAAGCTATACAGACAAAATCACACAAAGAAGCATACACATACACAGTCACAAAAAGAGAAAAAGGAAAATATATATATATATAAATAAAAAAAGGAAGAGAGCAACCAAATCAATAAACAAATCTACCAATGATAATAAGCTCTAAATACTAAACTAAGATAAACATAAAACCAGAAACAAATTAGATGCAGAAAGCAAATCCCAAGTCTACAGTTGCTCCCAAAGTCCACCTCCTCAATTTTGGGGTGATTTGTTGTCTATTCAGGTATTCCACAGATGCAGGGTACATTAAGTTGATTGTGGAGATTCAATCCTCTGCTCCTGAGGCGCTGGAGAGATTTCCCTTTCTCTTCTTTGTTCGCACAGCTCCTGGGGTTCAGCTTTGGATTTGGTCCCGCCTCTGTGTGTAGGTCTCCTGAGGGTGTCTTTTGGGAAGTCTGAGGTCTTCTGCCAGCATTCGGTAGGTGTTCTGTAGGAGTTGTTCCATGTAGATGTAGTTTTGATGTATTTGTGGGGAGGAAGGTGATCTCCGCATCTTACTCCTCTGCCATCTTGAAGGCGCTTCTTTGCTCCTTTGATTCAATAATTTCAAATGACCAATTATTGAGTTTGGTGATGTTTTCTTCTGGTTGATCAAATCTGTGGTTAAACCCGTCTAGTGAATTTTTCAATTCAGTTATTGTATTATTCAGTTCCCGAATTTCTATTTGGTTCTTTTTTTATGTTTTTGTCTTTTCATTGATATTCTCTTTGTTCATGTATTTTCCTGATTTTATTTAGTTGTCTATCTGTGTTCTCTTGCAGGTCACTGACCTCTTTTAAGACAATTATCTTAAATTATTTGACAGGTAATTCATAGATCTTTGTTTGTTTCAGTTGATTTTGTTCCTTTGATTGGAACATGTTTCCCTGTCTCTTTGTGTCACTGTGATTCTTTTATTTTTGCTACGTTTTTTCATTTGAAAAAATAGCACTTCCCTCAGTACTTTTAGGCTGGCTTTGTACGGGGGAAGCCTTTCACCAATTAACACAGCTAGAGATTTTGGGGGGCTCGAACCATTTTTCAGGGGGATGCAACTTCTCTGCTCTTGTGGATGTAATTTACCAACTAGAGAGATTTGCTAGTTTCTCTTTCAGTAGCTCATAATCTCTTGCTCCCTCTAGTGTCTCTGTGCAATACTGCAGGTTCTATGGTACTGCAGCAGCAAGTTGTCCAGCTCCTTTTTATTCTCAGTGGCCTGCGGGCATCCAAAGTATCCTTGTTCCCGGTCAGGGCTCCAAGTCAGACCAGTCAGAAACCAGTCCCTCTGGCAACCCTTGGTACACCTGGATGAATGCCCCCACTCTGATCTCTCCCTCTCAAGAAGCCATGAGTTGGGTGCATTCTTCTGATAGTGCCAAACAACAATGGCTTCTGTCTGTAGCATGGCAGGTCCTCTGGTATGAGAGCAAGCTACTCCTATTCTTTCTTACTTTCAGTGGCCCCAGGAATCTAAACTATGCTGGTTCCAACCATGCCAGTGCTCCAAGTCATATGAGAAAGAAACTAAGTCCCTCAGGCAGCCCTCTGAATATCTTGCGTGTTGGACACTTGTTCTACTCTTCTTTTTCCCACCAAGGAGAAGCCACGAGTTGGAGTTCTCTTCAATGGCAATGAGCTCTGCTGACCTAAGGGTGAGGTAACTGGGGATAAAGTGAAATAGTTCTTATCATTCATTTCAATGTGGCTGTTCTCAACTTTTTACCTGCCTGGGATACCACAACTTCGTAACTGGTTTCTGGAGTCCACATAAAGATATTTTGGTCCATATATTGTTGTTAAGTCAGTGTCTTTGTGGAGCAACAAGGGCTGGGTCTTCTTTTCTTGCCACCTTGCTCTTTTTCTCATTGATTTCTGCTCTGATCTTGATTATTTCATTTTCCTACTTAACTTGGTTTTATTTTGCTCTTCTTTCTTTTGTTTCTTATGGTGGACACCAAAATAATTGATTTGAGACTTTTTTTCTTTCCTTACATAGGTATTTGGTGTTACACGTTTCCCCTTTAATACTGCTTTAGTAGCATCACACAAATTCTAATACAATGAATTTTCATTTCTGTTCAATTCCAAGTATCTTCTAATTCTTCCTTTGATCTTTTTATTTGACTTATATGTTGTTTAGAAGTGTTATTTAATTTCTAAATTTTGGAGGACTTTTTCAGAAAGTATTCTGATAGTGATTTCTAACTTAATTCCATTGTAGTCAGTAACATTCACTGAAAGACTTGAATCCCTTTAAATTTAGTGTGATTTGTTTTAGGGTCCAACGCAGTCTATCTTGGTATTGTTTGTATGTACTTGAAAACAATGTTTGGGACTTCCCTGGTGGTCCAGTGGTTGAGACTCTGGGCTTCTACTGCAGGGGGGGTGGGTTTGATCTCTGGCCAGGGAACTAAGATCCCACATGTGGTGTGGCCAAAAAAAAAAAAGAATGTTTGTTTGGGGGTGGAATATCTTAGAAATGTCAATTAGATAAATTCAATTCACAGTGCTGTTAGAATCTTCTACGTTCTTACTCATTTTTCTCTGCTCTTGTTCTATCCATTAATGAGAGAGTATTATTGAAATCTCTGACTATAATTGTGGGTTCGTCTCTTTCTTCTTATAGTTCTAGCAGTTCTTGCCTCATATATTTTCAAGCTCTGTTATTAGTTGCATAAATCTTGTTAAATTGACCCTTTTATTGCTATAAAATAAATTTATCTCTGGGTAATATTCTTTGCTCTAAAAACAAGTTTGTCTGATATCAGTATAATCATTCAGGTTTTGTTTTATAAAGTGTTAGGATACTATAGGTTCTTTCACCCCTTTACTTTTAACTTACTCCTGTCTATGTCTATGTATTCGAAATTTGTTTCTCAAAGGCAGCATATAAGTGGTTATCACTTTTTGTCCAATCTGATGATCTCTGTATTTTAATTGGAGTTTCTACATCATTTAAATTTAATCTATTATTGACATGGTTAGATTCAAATTCTATCATTTTGCCATTAAAAAGAAAATTTTCCCATCTTTTCCTTGTTTCTCTTTTCCTTTTATTTCAGTTTCTTAGATAAATGAAAATTTCTATCATTTTATCTTCTTTGTTGGCTTTTTAGCTATAACTCTTTGCTTTGTCATTTTAATGGTTGCTTCAGGATTTACAGGATACATGCTTAACTTACCACAATCTTCCTTTAAGTGATATACCACTATATATATACAGCATAAGAACCTTAAAACAATATATCTCCATTTTTCCTCTCTCAATATTTGTGCTATTATTTTCCATTTTAATTTTACACATATCATAAACTTCACATTACATTGTTATTATTTCTGTTTAAACAGTTACTTATCTGTTAGAGAGTTAAATAATAAGAAAAAAAATCTTGAGTCTTTACCTATCTAGTTACCATTTCTCATGCACTTCATTCCTTTGGATAGATCCATATTTCCATATGGTATCATTTTCTTTCTGCCTAAAGAAATTGCTTTAACCTATCATATAGTGTAAACCTGCAGTTTACAGATTCTTTCAACTTTTGCATGCCTGACAAAGTCTTTGTTTTGAATGTAATTTTTGATGGGTATAGAATTCTAGGTTGATTTTTTTTCTTTCAGTTCTTTAAAATTTGCTTCACTGAACTGTTTATGATACAAAATATGCTATCATCCTTATTCTTGTATCTCCGTTTGTAACATCTCCTTACTCTTTCTATTTTTGACATTTTCTATTTAACTAGTTTTGAGCAATGTGATAATGATGCACCTCAGTGCAGTTTTCTTTGTTTTTCTTATTTTCTTATTCTGGGGATTTGTTAAGCATCTAGGAATTGTGGGTTTACAGTTGTCATCAAACTTAGAAAATTTATAACCGTAATGGTCATAATGCCCACAATGATTCTTATCCAGGGAAGAGGTACTTTACTCACAATTATATCATGGTTAAATGAAACAACGAAAGGTTTACAAATAAAACAAATCACTCCTATTACCTTGATAAGTAAAGAATAAGATTATATATGCTAGAACATACAAAGCTAATTTAAATACATTTATTATGATGACCAGCCAATACTGGTCTCTCTAAGCTATGTGATAGATCTTTGATGACAATATAGCCTATAGAACTCTGTCTTTTATTGTATGATTTGTCATTAAAATTCTATTAAAAATATTCTCGAGTTTCTTTATTCCAAGTTATAGTGGATAATTTTTTCTCTGTATTTCATTTTTTTCTAATTACTATAAATAATAAAAATAAATATGAGGTAAATATATTTCTGATGCTGTTTTAACACATTCTGAAATGTTTAGTCTTGCACATGGATCCTTAAAAATATTTTATAAAAAGAAATTATATTTTCTGCCACTTCCCTTGATTACAAATATATTTACTTACATGTAAAGAAATCAATGACCAAATATAAAAGCTAGTGGTAGGCTCTCATTTTTTTTTTTAATTTATTTTATTTTATTTTATTTTTGGCCGTGCCACGCGGCATGTGGGATCTCAGTTCCCTGATCAGGGATCAAACCCTTGCCCCCTTCATTGGAAGCTCTGACTCTTAACCACTGGACCACCAGGGAAGTCCCATATGCTTCATTTTTTTTTTAGTTAATATCTCAATTCAATAAACAGCTAACAAATATACAGTTGAAAAACTTCAGATTACCCTTTGGTTTTAAGATTTTAGTATGCACAATATTATTTTTCAGAGCTTTGACTTGCTACTGTGTGCATATTGTATGTGTTTGCATGTGTGTGTGTATGTTTGTTATATAATTTGGTTTATTTAAGTGCATATTAAAATTTTGCAGATGCACATTTGGGTGACATCCTGGATTCACAATAATATCCCCATTCTATGCTATATCCTCTTCTTCAATTATTTGGATGGGCAGGAAATGCAAACAGGGACAATCATAATGCAACCACTTTCTAACATGTCAGGCCATGGACATTAATCCAGGTCATGTTAATGAGAATCCCTCCCCAAGATTTGGAAAAAGAGGGTTCTTGCTCTTCTTTCTTGCAAAACTGTAAGGATGTAAGAAAAGTGCTATCATATGCCACGGCTTTGGTTTTGTGAAGAAAGCATTATGTGAGAAATGAAATGATACTAGAAGGTAAGTTGAAAGAATGTGTTGGTGCTCCTCACAGCTTCCAACTGTCAGTCATCTTCAGATACACCCAGCCCCTTAGCAGTTATATCAACAAATGAATGTCCTCTTATGCTTAAGAGAGTTTCAGTTGGGTGTCTATCACTAGTGGTCAAAACTGTTCTTAAATATTGATATTAAAGTATTGAAATATATTTTTAGAGGAATATCTTACTGGAATTTTAAGAATTCTCTTTAATTTTAATGATAGCTAGTAGAAAAATAAAATATATGACTGTAGATATCAGCTTATTTACTTATAAGACTCTAAGTTGGACTGTCAGTTAATAATAAAATCATCTATAACAAACAATTCTAATATAAAATGTTATCTTTATAATCTTTATTTCTTTCGGTAATTGTTTAGATAAGGAAAATAATTCACACTTTCTTTCATTATTTTCCATGTTCATGTACTGAAAAGAAAAATGTTTACCTGGGGTCAATATTCAATCAAAGTTGCTTGACGCAATACGAATGTAATCAGGCAGTAAAACTTTAGGTACTAATATAAATCTTCATGGTCCACAAATACAAGGATGTTTTTCTTGGATAAAATAGAGAGAGATTATATAAAAGGAAATAGAAAAATGGGACACAATAGCGTAACTGAGGCCTGAAATCAAACATGAATTGTAAAAGAGACCCTGGAAAATCAGGTTAATCCTGGGTTTAATATTATATCAGGAGCTCAAAACACATTTATAAAGAAAAAACTTCTTTTTGCAGTTTTTGTTTTTTCTTCTCTTTGACAACCAGTAGTTAATATGATGGGTGGTACCTATCAATTCCATATATTTATCATTTTCTCTCATAATATAGTCATATTTTTTTCTGTGAGTAAATGGAAAGCAAATCAACCTATAGATATTAATTGATTATAAGGCACTGTGCAAGGTACTGCAGGCAGAATTGCATAGACAGGTGATTTCAACACTCTCTAATGTTTGCTTTTAAAGGGTTTACACTATGAATAACATGCATAAAGATTTTATGTCCTCTAATTGGCAGAATTTTGTTAAAACAAATTTTAACAGGTTAGGAAGGAGGAATTGTGGAGAGTTGAGGAAAAAAAGATGACTCGTACTTTCAATATAGCCCACAATTTCCACCTCCAAATAGTTCCCATATATGAAACCCCTTAAATTATATTGTAACCCTTCCCTCTAGAGTCTTGACCTGCAGTTTGAGAAATACTGGCATTGATATATGAAATACACAGATAATGCAAAAAACTCATTTTACCAGCTAGTTTCACCTTCTGCCCCATCAATCATATTACAAAATCTGTCAACAGGAGGCAAATTGCCTGGCTTAAATTTCACCCCACTCCCTTCACATGGTTGCTTTAGAGGAAGTGCTAATGGCCAATGCAAATGTCAAAAGTGAACAGCAATAACGATATGGAGACACCATTCTAGTTAATTAGCCTCTAAATAGTAATTGTAAACTATATTGCAAAACTCGTATTGAAAGAAAAAAATCGAAAAGGCTTCTGGATCTGTTTTTATGTTTTGAAGAGGATCTGATGTTATTCTCCAATATCAGTGTTTCCCTTTTACCTTCTCTTCGCTCTCCACCCTGCAGCTGTTCAGCCAATGTTTTTATACAACTTTCTCCTCTCTTCACCTCACCTACTAGCCTGACAAAGTTCAACATAGTTAGGGGTGCAAATAAACTTAGAAGAAAATATTTTAGGTATATGAAACTATATAGTAAATTCTAAATTACTGTATTTGTCAGTTGGCTAACAAATATTTATTGTATGCCTACTACCTACCAGACAATATCATGCATTCAGATGATGGAAATGGTTAACCAAATACTTCTCTTTTTCATGAAGCTTACATTCAATAAATAACTGAGAAAAAATAATTGTACAAGTATTTACTATCGAGAAACAGTTATGTGCAAAATTGAGGTTAGGACCTATCTTTTCATAGTGCACTACAAACGTAGATTTTCATAGTGCTAAGGAAATATATAATTTGGAGATCCAGCTTATTCGAGTTAGGAAAGTTTTACCTGCGTAGCAATATTCATGCTGTGATTTTAAAGAGCATCACCATTTAGATAAGGCAAACAGAAGGGGTAGAACATTCCAGGAAGAGGGGACAATATGTACAAAAACTGTGAGGCAGGGGAAAGCATTGCATGCTGAAATAGAAAGCCAGAGTGGCTGGCATGAAATAAACAAATAGTAGAATTGTGCATACATTTGAGCCTGGAGAGGCAACTAAAGGTAGGGTTGTTGGGATTTTAGGGGCATTATTTGAAGGACCTTTGGAAGCTGTTGAAAGATTTTAAGAGAGAAATGATATATTCAAATCTGTGCTTTAAAAAGGACATATCCTGGCTGCTGTTTGGAGAATGGAGGGGAGGAGCAGAGGGAATATGGCTGTGGTGACTGCAGCCTAGTTGAGGATTCTGACAATGAACAAAGAGAGAAGTGAATTAATTCGAGTTACTTAGGTGGTGGAATGTATTAAATTGGTACGGTGAGAGAAGAGTCTAGAATTATGCTATTTTTAATTAAATACATGATAGTAGAGAGTTTTACTCAACCTGGGAAAACTGAAGTTGGGAAAACATTTCAAAGATGGGAGATATATATATATATCTTTGGATGACAAAGATGACCTAAAACTTAACTGCTAACTGAATATTAAATGTTTAATTATCAATAATTGTAATTGCTCTTTTTAGGGACTATAAGAGTTCTGAGTACATGATTTGGATAGTTGTTTCTTACTAACACGTTCCCAATTTTATGTGAACATCTAAGGTATGTAAAATAAATATCACAATTATTTTCAAATATGGATGTGCCCAGTGATTTATTTCTCATGAAGAAAAAAAGCCATGTTAAAGGAGGGGTTGAAAAGTATGTTTTACTTCTTGCTGTATTCAGAATTATAAGAGGAATTTCTAGTGGTGGAAATAATACTATCAGGAAAGAGTAAGAGCTTTAAGCAATTTTTTCTCATCTATCCCTTCTGCCACTGAAATCTTCAGTTTAGGCTTACAATTCTGTGTTCTCTACACAGTAGGCTGAGATTTATGGCTTTCCCAGACACACAAACCCCAAAGCTGCCAGCTGCTATCCAAAGATGCTCTGAATATTCTTTCTGTAAAACAAGTCCCAGTTTTATTATCTCAAAATTTTTTTCCATACTACAACCATAGGTTTTGGTTCAGTAATCCAAAAATTAATCATTCATTCAAGTTTAGTGTAACACCTATTTTGAGCAAAGCAGTCTGTTAAGTACTGAGCTGGAACATACAAATATTAACTTATTATACCTCACAATGATTTAAATGTTGCTAACGTGATAGCAGAACACTTCATACAGTTTTGGTAAGACTAAACAAGTATAAAATTATTAGCACCAAATTTTAAATTAACTAACTAATATGTTATCATTAAACATTTCTGGAGACAGCAGAAGCAAGAAAAACTACAGTCCTGCAGCCTGTGGAACAGAAACCACATTTACAGAAAGATAGACAAGATGAAAAGGCAGAGGGCTATATACCAGATGAAGGAAGAAGAAAAAACCCCAGAAAAACAACTAAATGAAGTGGAGATAGGCAACCTTCCAGAAAAAGAATTCAGAATGATAGTGAAGATGATCCAGGACCTTGGAATAAGAATGGAGGCAAAGATCGAGAAGATGCAAGAAATGATTAACAAAGACCTAGAAGAATTAAAGAACAAACAAACAGAGATGACCAATACAATAACTGAAATGAAAACTACACTAGAAGGAATCAATAGTAGAATAACTGAGGCAGAAGAACGGATAAGTGACCTGGAAGACAGAATGGTGGAATTCACTGCTGTGGAACAGACTAAAGAAAAAAGAATGAAAAGAAATGAAGACAGCCTAAGAGACCTCTGGGACAACATTAAACGCAACAACATTCGCATTATAGGGGTCCCAGAAGGAGAAGAGAGAGAGAAAGGACCAGAGAAAATATTTGAAGAGATTATAGTCGAAAACTTCCCTAACATGGGAAAGGAAATAGCCACCCAAGTCCAGGAAGCGCAGAGAGTCCCACACAGGATAAATCCAAGGAGAAACACGCCGAGACACATAGTAATCAAAGTGGCAAAAATTAAAGACAAAGAAAAATTATTGAAAGCAGCAAGGGAAAAACGACAAATAACATACAAGGGAACTCCCATAAGGTTAACAGCTGATTTCTCAGCAGAAACTCTACAAGCCAGAAGGGAGTGGCATGATATACTTAAAGTGATGAAAGGGAAGAACCTACAACCAAGATTACTCTACCCGGCAAGGATCTCATTTAGATTTGATGGAGAAATCAAAAGCTTTACAGACAAGCAAAAGCTAAGAGAATTCAGCACCACCAAACCAGCTCTACAACAAATGTTAAAGGAACTTCTCTAAGTGGGAAACACAAGAGAAGAAAAGGACCTACAAAAACAAACCCAAAACAATTAAGAAAATGGTCATAGGAACATACATATCGATAATTACCTTAAACGTGAATGGATTAATTGCTCCAGCCAAAAGACACAGGCTTGCTGAATGGATACAAAAACAAAATCCATATATATGTTGTCTACAAGAGACCCACTTTAGACCTAGGGACACATACAGACTGAAAGTGAGGGCATGGAAAAAGATATTCCATGCAAATGGAAATCAAAAGAAAGCTGGAGTAGCTATACTCATATCAGATAAAATAGACTTTAAAATGAAGAATGTTACAAGAGACAAGGAAGGACACTACATAATGATCAAGGGATCAATCCAAGAAGAAGATATAACAATTATAAATATATATGCACCCAACATAGGAGCACCTCAATACATAAGGCAACTGCTAACAGCTATAAAAGAGGAAATCGACAGTAACACAATAATAGTGGGGGACTTTAACACCTCACTTACACCAATAGACAGATCATCCAAAATGAAAATAAATAAGGAAACACAAGCTTTAAGTGACACAATAGGCCAGATAGATTTCATTGATATTTATAGGACATTCCATCCAAAAACAGCAGATTACACTTTCTTCTCAAGTGCGCACGGAACATTCTCCAGGATATACCACATCTTGGGTCACAAATCAAGCCTCAGTAAATTTAAGAAAATTGAAATCATATCAAGCATCTTTTCTGACCACAACGCTATGAGATTAGAAATGAATTACAGGGGAAAAAACGTAAAAAACAATAACACATGGAGGCTAAACACTACGTTCTTAAATAACCAAGAGATCACTGAAGAAATCAAAGAGGAAATAAAAAAATACCTAGAGACAAATGACAATGAAAACACGACGATCCAAAACCTATGGGATGCAGCAAAAGCAGTTCTAAGAGGGAAGTTTATAGCTATACAAGCCTACCTAAAGAAACAAGAAAAATCTCAACTAAACAATCTAACCTTACACCTAAAGAAACTAGAGAAAGAAGAAGAAACAAAACCCAAAGTTAGCAGAAGGAAAGAAATCATAAAGATCAGAGCGGAAATAAATGAAATAGAAACAAAGAAAACAATAGCAAAGATCAATAAAACTAAAACCTGGTTCTTTGAGAAGATAAACAAAATTGATAAGCCATTAGCCAGACTCATCAAGAAAAAGAGGGAGAGGACTCAAATCAATAAAATCAGAAATGAAAAAGGAGAAGTTACAACGGACACCGCAGAAATACAAAGCATCCTAAGAGACTACTACAAGCAACTTTATGCCAATAAAATGGACAACCTGGAAGAAATAGACAAATTCTTAGAAAGGTATAACCTTCCAAGACTGAACCAGGAAGAAGCAGAAAATATGAACAGACCAATCACAAGTAATGAAATTGAAACTGTGATTTAAAATCTTCCAACAAACAAAAGTCCAGGACCAGATGGCTTCACAGGTGAATTCTATCAAACATTTAGAGAAGAGCTAACACCCATCCTTCTCAAACTCTTCCAAAAAATTGCAGAGGAAGGAACACTCCCAAACTCATTCTATGAGGCCACCATCACCCTGATACCAAAACCAGACAAAGACACTACAAAAAAAGAAAATTACAGACCAATATCACTGATGAATATAGATGCAAAAATCCTCAACAAAATACTAGCAAACAGAATCCAACAACACATTAAAAGGATCATACACCACGATCAAGTGGGATTTATCGCAGGGATGCAAGGATTCTTCAATATACACAAATCAATCAATGTGATACACCATATTAACAAATTGAAGAATAAAAACCATACGATCATCTCAATAGATGCAGAAAAAGCTTTTGACAAAATTCAACACCCATTTATGATAAAAACTGTCCAGAAAGTGGGCATAGAGGGAACCTAAAAAAAAAAAAAAACAAAAAAACATTTCTGGCTCACTGCTACTGTTGCTACAGTAGCAAAGCGCCTCCTCACATGCTCTTCTGATCCAACCACTTTCTCTGTAAAGAGACGTCTAGAACTTTCTCCCTCATCTTCCTGGGGCTTCCGGGAGCACCAAGAAACCCACGTGGCATTCGCACAGAGTGCCTGGGACAGTCCCTGCACAGTTCCTGGCTGCACTGCTGAGACGAGCTCTTCAGACCCTTCTGAGCAGGACTCCGGAGTCATCCACAGAGTCAGAGAAAGTCAGGAGACAGGCGGGGGCTTTGCCGGGGGCTGGACTCCGCAGGGGCTCCAGGAATGGGGAGGTGAAGGCCCAGGTCTGAGGCACGTGTCCTCAGGTCACAGAGCACAGGAGGCCCAGGCAGTGCCAGGAGTCAAGGTGAGGTTGGCAGGGGACAGGCCACCCAGGAGGAGCACCCCTGTGAGGCCCGAGGGCACCCCTCAAAAGAAAACCTGTCCGTGGTTCCTATCCGTCACCCCTGTCCACACTCCTGTCAGCGGCCAGACCCCAGTCATCATGCCCCTGGTCGAGATGAGTGAGCTCCGCAAGCCTGAGGTAGACCTTCAGGACCCAGTGGAGGCGCAGCTGTTCGGGGCTGAGGGGGAGGAGGCCGCATCCCCTTCCTCCTCCTCCTCCTCCTCTTCTTACTCTGTCCTGTTCCTGGTCACCCTGGAGGAGGTGGCTGATGCTGGGGAACCCAGTCACCCCCAGAGCCCCTCCCCCACTGCCCTGGCCACCACTCCATGGAGCCAATCTGAAGACGACGGCCTCAGCACCCAAGATGAGGAAGGGCCGAGCACCTGGCATGACCCGGAAGATGCACTACATCTGAAGGTGGCTGACCTGGTAGGATTCCTGCTCCTCAAGTATTGCACAAAGGAGCCTACCACAAAGGCAGAAATGCTGACCATCCTCAAAGATTACCAGGACCACTTCCCCGTGGTCTTCAGCTGAGCCTCCGAGTGCATGCAGCTGGTCTTTGGCCTCGCCGTGAAGGAAGTAGACCCCAGCAATCACTCCTATGTCCTCGTCCCCACCCTGGACCTCACCTCTGATGGGATGCTGAGTGACAGGCAGAGCATGCCCAAGACTGGCCTCCTGGTGTTGCTCCTGGGCCTGATCCTCCTAGAGGACGACTTTGTTGCCCCTGAGGAGGAGGTCTGGGGAGCACTTAGCAAGATGGGGGTGTGTGCCAGGAGGTAGCACTGCATCTATGGGGAGCCCAGGGAGCTCCTCACCAAAGTGTTGGTGCAGGAGGGCTACCTGGAGTACCGGCAGGTGCCCCACAGCAACCCCGTCCACTACGAGTTCCTGTGGGGTCCCCGGGCCCATGCGGAGACCAGCAAGTGACAGGTTCTGGAGTATCTGCTCAGGGTCAATAGCTTGGATCCCAGGTCCTTCCCATCCCTGTCTGCAGAGGCTGTGAGCGATGAGGAAGAGGGGGCCTGAGCCAGAGCAGCAGCCAGGTTCCTTCCAGGCCCACGTCCAGCAGCTTCTCCTGTGGGGCAGGAAGGGAGGCTGATCCTTCACTCTGAGTTTGAAGAGGAAGCGGTCAGCCTTCCAAGTAGTGAGGGCCCAGGCAAGTTGGGGGAACATGGTGTGTAGCATCTTTGGGTTCCTGTTCTCTACGATGACATGGAAATTCATCTGTTTCCTTTAGTGATTTTTCAAATGTTGTTCTTTTCAATAGAAGATTTTTTAAATGCCAATACATTTTATTTTTTATACAATTCTTAAAGGTTACATTCAATTTACAGTTATTACCAAATATTGGCTATATTCCCCATGTTGTACAATACATCCTTGTAGCTTGTCTTACACCCAACAGTTTGTGCCTCCCACTCCTCCATCCCTGTAGTGCCCCTCCCTCATCCCTACTGATAACCATTAGTTTGTTCTCTGTATCTTTGAGTCTGCTTCTTTTTTGTTATATTCACTAGTTTGTTGTATTTTTTAGATTCCACATATGAGTGATATCGTGCAGTATTTGTCATTCTCTGTCTGACTTATTTCACTTAGCATATTGCCCTCCAAGTCCATCCATGTTGCTGCAAAAGGCAAAAGTTTGTTCCTTTTCTATGGCTGAGTAGTAGTCCATTGTACATATATAGTACCTGTTCTTTATCCATTCATCTGTCGATGGACACTTAGGTAGCTTCCATATCTTTGCAATTGTAAATAATGCTGCTATGAGCATTGGGGTGCACGGATCTTTTTGAATTAGTGGGGTTTGGGGGTGATATATACCCAGGAGTGGAATTGGTGGATCATATGGTAGTTCTGTTTTTAGTTTTTTGAGAAACCTCCATACTGTTTTCCACAGTGGCTGCACCAATCTACATTCCCCCAACAGTATACAAGGGTTCCCTTTTCTCCACATCCTTGCCTACATTTGTTATTTGTGTTCCTTTTGATGATAGCCATTCTGACAGGTGTGAGGTGATATCTCTTTGTGGTTCTGATTTGCAGTTGTTTGATGATTAGTGATGTGGAGGATCATTTCATGTGCCTGTTGGCCATCTGCATTTTCTCTTTGGAAAAATGTCTATTCAGTTCTTCTGCCCATGTTTTTAATCGGGTTGTTTGTTTTCTTCCTGTTGAGCTGTATGAGCTGTTTATACATGTTGGATATAAATCCTTTGTCAGTCATTTCAGCTGCAAATATTTTCTCCCATTCAATAGGTTGTCTTTTAGTTTTGTCAATGGTCTCCTTTGTTGTGCAAAAAAGCTTTTAAGTTTAGTTAGGTGCCATTTGTTTATTTTTGCTTTTACTTCTTTTCCTTAGGAGATATATCCAAAAAAATATTGTTGCGATTTATGTCAAAGAGTGTTCTGCCTATGTTTCCCTCTAGGAGTTTTATAGTATCCGGTCTTACATTTAGGCCTTTACTTTATTTTGCATTTATTTTTGTATATGGTGCTAGACAATACTCTAATTTCATTCTTTTACATGTAGCTGTTCAGTTCTCTCAGCACCACTTATTGAAGAGACTGTCTTTTCTCCATTGTATACTGTATTCTTGCCTCCTTTGTTGTAGATTAATTGACCATAGGTGCATGGGTTTATTTCTTGCTTTCTATCCTGTTCCATTGATCTATCTGTCTGTTTTTGTGCCAGTACCATACTGTTTTGGCTACTGTAGCTTTGTACTGTAGTCTGAAGTCAGGGAGCATGATCCCTCCAGCTCTGTTGTTCTTTCTCAAGATTGTTTTGGTTATTCAGGGTCTTTTGTGTTTCCACAGAAAATTTAAAATTATTTGTTCAAGTTCTGTGAAAAATGCCATTAGTATTTTAATAGGAATTGCATTGATTGCAGTTCTGTAGGTTGACTTGAGTAGTATGGTCATTTTAACAATACTTATGCTTCCAATTCAAGAATGCAATGTATCTTTCCATCTGTTTGTGTTGTCTTCAGTTTCTTTCATTACTGTCATAGTTTTCAGTGTACAGGTCTTTTGCCTCCTTAGGTAGGTTTATTCCTAGGTATGCTATCCTTTTGATGCAATGGTAAATGAGATTATTTCCTTAATTTCTCTTTCTGGTACTTTGTTATTAGTGTATACAAATGCAACAGATTTCTGTATAGTAATAATAGTATTTAATAAGCTTCAATTTCTAAGTTTGTGAATGGTATTGATCACATATATTTGTACTTATCCAATTCAAGACTGAATTTTGCTATTTGTAAAATCAATTGGGAAACATTCCATCATAGTTTGTGATCCCAAACTAGATAACACAGCACTGGAATAGGAATTTACTTGGAAATGTGAAAGTAATTAGCAGTACAATTAACAGCCACCCTGTTGTTCCTTGGGACACCACGTTGTCGGCTCAGTGGTGCGTGTCCTGCTGTGGGACTGTCCTGAGCCCGCCATAGGGCAGGGCCAGGCTCCGGGCATGTGGGCCAGAGGGGGAGGGGCTGCCCTGGGGGGAGCAGGCATTGCCGGCACCCATCGTCCTGGCGAGAGGCCACCCGTGGGGCCCTCAGGAAGGGAGACTGTGGGGGGATGGAGGGCCGCCGGGTGGGGTGTAGTGGAGGCACCTTGTTGGGGACCCTGGGAGGGGGTGGTGGGACCCGTTGGCTCCAGTGGCCATTAGAAGTTCCTCTCTGTGTTATCATGCTCTCTGTTCAATGGTTTCAGTCAATGTTTCTCTTTAATAAATTTCCCTGAAAGTTAAAAAAAAAAAAAATTTCTAGTGTAAGCCCACAGGAATCTTACAGGCTAGCACAGTTGTCTTTTCCAGTAATAAAGGAGCAAATGATAAGATAAGAGAGGAGAACTTAGCATCTTAATTTAGTAATAACATTGAAGGCATTAACTAATTTGATACAGAACCTGATCTCAAGATTTTTGTATATTCAAATACTTATAAGCTAATGAATTAATCTCTCAGTTGCATTTAAAATGTCTTCTCACCATCATCACGTTCACTCCTTGCTAGCTTTGAGCGATCATTAGAGTTAAGATTCAGTTAAGAAGCGTTAGAGTTAAGTCAGTAACTGTGAGAAAGAGAAATATTATTAATAATTCTTCTAAATGAGAACACCACTTGCTCAACCTTTGAAAGTTGTTTTTCAGTGATTATTCAATTCTATTCAGATTTTAGGAGAATTGTACTAAATCTACATAAATATTATTTAAAAAACTCTCATCTTTTCAAACATGAATAAAAATGGGGCAGAATCTTTACATGCATTAATGGATCATATAGACCTATTACTTCTATGATTTATTTCCTGTCCTGGTGTTTGCTATTAATTTGAATCATGAGTAATTTATAATGCTATCATGGGCTCTGGTTTAAAATGACAAATTTGGCACAAATATTACCTCTTCTTACTCATAAGTTTAGAACATCTTGCAGATTTTATAAAAGTATAGAATGCCAGAACAAAGCAAACTAGAATCTTGTGGGAAGATTCAAAAAGCTATACAGGAAAGTCACAGTCCAAGTATGAAGTGAGTATTCAAACCAAAATAAGAAGTCAGCAGGCTTGAGGAAGAATAATGGAATGGATACCAAGAAATACAATGAATGAATGAGATGAAAATAATAAAGATATGGTGAGGAAGGGAAACACATTTTCTTCCAAAAAGAGAAATGAAAGACAATAGACATCCCAGAGAAAATAAAGCTGCATAAGAAAAGTATGGGGAAGAATGTAAAAAATTAAAACATGACCTGATTTTGAGAAATCAGTAAATGGTGTATATTATTTCTTTCTACAATTTACTGGCCATAATTCAGTTGTGGCAAGCTGCAGTGGTAACTAGAAACTTAGATTAGCTGTATTAAAAAAAAAAGTTTGATGAGCATCTAGTTCCTATCCTACACAGTTACTGTGGAATAGTAACAGTTTAAAATTTTATTTTTTATTCCGTCATTCACAGATATGATATTTTGACTGCCTACTTTGCAAGATGATGGTATTACAATTTTCCCACCTCTCCTCAGTCTATCTTCCAGTTCTTCCACCTGTACATTGTATTTTTATTGCAAGATTGGTAATATTTACATTCTATTCAATAATAATAATAAATTTTCTGTCTTTTGAATATTGGTTAATTATAAAGGTTTATAGCCCATAACAGCACTTATCTCATTATAACTATATAAATATTGTTCATTACAGAGCCACATATTACTCTATTATTATATTCTTTTTCAGTTCTACTTGCGCTTCATAGAGGAGAATGTTTAATGGATTTTCATATCTAACTCTTCAACCAGTTTGAAGAGCAAAGAGAATGTTACACATCAATCAATATATAGATAGCTAGTTGGGACTTCCCTGGTGGCAGAGTTATTAAGAATCCACCTGTCAATGCAGGGGACATGGGTTCGATCCCTGGTCCGGGAAGATCCCACATGGCATGGGGCAACTAAGCCCGTGCACCGCAACTACTGAGCCCATGAGCTGCAACTACTGAAGCCCACATGCCTAGAGCCCATGCTCCGCAACAAGAGAAGCCACCGCAATGAGAAGCCCATGCATCTCAATGACGAGTAGCCCCTGCTAGCCACAACTAGAGAGAGCCCGTGTGCAGCAACGAAGACCCAACACAGCCAAAATAAATAAATAAATAAATAAATAAAATTTTTAAAAAAATAGATAGCTAGATAGATAGACAGACAGACAAATAGACACTTGGGGATCTGTAGGACTATAACAAAAGTTTTAACATTCTTGTCATCAGAGTCCCAAGAGAAGATAAAAATGATGGGGCTGGGAATATCATAGTATAGACATAGATATAGATATATAGATATAATACAAATGTATAGATATACCACAAACACACATATATGCACAAAAATATATATAATGTAATACAGCAACCACAAAAAAGTTATACAGAATACACTTGAAAACAAAATAGATAAATCTAAATGGTAATCTAAAAATGCAAATCAAACATCAAAATTTGATGGAGACAGCTAAAGCAGTGCTGAGAGGAAAATTTCTAGCACTAAATGTGTATGTGTGTGTGTGTGTGTGTGTGCATATATATGTCATATATATACTTGTTTAGAGAGTTAGCAGATTAAAAATCTTAAGGATTACACTTTTAAATTTTTTTTTAAAATTTATTTATTTTTGGCTGTGTTGGGTCTTCGTTTCTGTGCGAGGGCTTTCTCTAGTTGCGGCGAGTGGGGGCCACTTTTCATCACGGTGCACGGGCCTCTCACTGTCGCAGCCTTTCTTGTTGTGGAGCACAAGCTGCAGACGCGCAGGCTCAGTAGTTGTGGCTCACGGGCCTAGTTGCTCCGCGGCATGTGGGATCTTCCCAGACCAGGGCTCGAACCCGTGTCCCCTGCATTGGCAGGCAGATTCTCAACCACTGCGCCACCAGGGAAGCCCTTAAATATTTTTAAATGTATGTAAGTTATATACATGCATATATGTATAGGTATTATGTATAAATGTACCTATGTATATGTATTATATAGAAATCTATATGTAATACATATAACAGATACATTTTAGAAATATATTAGAGAGATATCATACGATATCACTTATATGTGGAATTTTTTTAAAAAATGATACAAGTGAACTTATTTACAAAACAGAAACAGACTCACAGACTTAGAAAAGAACTTACGGTTACCAGTGGGGAAGTGGGGCGGTGGGGGTGGGGGGAGGGATAGATTGGGAGTTTGGGATTGACATGTACACACTGCTATATTTTAAATGGATAACTAACAAGGACCTACTGTATAGCACAGGGAACTCTGCTCAATATTATGTAACAACTTAAATGGGAAAAGAATCTGAAAAAGAATAGGTACATGTATGTGTATAACTAAATCACTTTGCTGTACACCTGAAACTAACACAATATTGATAATTAACTATACTCCAATATAAAATAAAATGTTAAATATATATATGTAAAAGTATAATTCTTAAGGTTTTTAATCTAATAAGTCTAAACAACAAATTTGTATAAGAATGACCTTATTTTTTGATTGGTTAGGAAAACTAAACTGATACATTCAGTTTCAAAGGCTGATTGTGTGTGATATTAATTGTTGTCCTGATTCTTGTTGCCTTGTGAATGTTTAAAATGTCCTAGGTCTTTTCATGGAACTGCAGTAATGGAGATACATTGTTAAGTTGAGATTTCATGCATGAAAAGGGTCTATCTACCAAAAACAATTTAACCAAACCTCTTTCTCTATATTCTTTATGCCATCATCATCTTTATCCTACCATCATTATAGTCATTGATGGCTATGGATTCCGCCAAGAACAACAATTCAACAAATTGGACACACAAGCCACTAAGCTCAGAGAATTCAAATGAGTGTACTATTAACTAGAGCATCAAGAACATGAAGACATTCTCAGGACCATGAAGCAAGCCCAATTAGAGCATAATGGCGGAAAGCAATGGATAAAACCTCGGTGCTTACAAACTAACATTGACTATCACCACTGTGTATCCTGGAATAAAAATTTGATCCTAGAAAAAATTGAAGAATCTGAATAAAGTCTGTAGTATTTTTAACAGTAAAGTACCAATGCTAATTGCTCATTTTGACAAATGTGCCTTGGTTAGGTACGATGTCAATATAAAGGGAAAATGGATGAAGGACATTCAGGAACTGTCTGTACTTTCTTTGTAACTTTTTTACAAGTCTAAAATACTCCACAATGTAAAGTGTATTAATAAAAAATTAACATTGAAATCTTGTGTACAAAGACTTAATAGTAACGGCTTTGAAGCACGAAGTCATTTTAGTGAAGACTCAGAATACATAGATCAGGAGCAATGTAGATTTAAAGGACATATGCCAGAACAGACTGAACCAACTTCTTTAGTCATACTGGTTAAAGATCATCACCACTTTCTAAGTGGTAAATCCAGAATGAAATCAGAATATATCACATGTTTTAAACAATTTCACATAGATAATATAGTGCATTAATTTAATGTCAGATTAGTAAATACTTTGAAGTCGCCTATGTTTGCCATATGCACTAGAAATGGATACAAAGAATCTTCAAAATTCCCACAAAAAAGGCACATTTGTATGCTAATATGAAGAAGGTTAAGGAAAACTCTGTAGAATACTTTTACTAAATGTAGACTGTCTTTAATCTCTGAAGTGAAGTATAAAGAATAGGAAGCCCGTGTGGCAGGCCAAGTAGTTTAGATTAAGTTTTACCTGAAGTCTAAATTCAATTTTCCTCCAGGCTGAATAAAGTCCCATAAAGGTGAAATCTCTTCAAGTCACTTACCATATTTTTTTTAAAGCACAGATTATAGCTCCTTCCAGGAAAAAAAAAAATCATGAGTCCAGAAAAGCAAGCCTTGGGTTCCTTGCACTGATGTTTTCCTATAAAACACAAAAATGTGAGATGGCTGGTCACTGTCCAGCCACTGTCGATAAACCTGTTACTGCTTCTATGTCCTCAGTACGCTGTTAGAAAGTACCTACAATGTGATTCAAAAGTTAGAAAACATGAAATTGTGGCCAAGTAGTATTTGGCGTTATTCTGCTCCTTCAGGGGATTGGAAGGTAAGCAAAATTAGTATCAGTCTACAACATCGTTGCCCATTACAGTGTGAATTTGTGGAGGATTGTTCCCTGTGTATTTTGAGGGGTCAGCTCTCAAATGCATAGTTCTGAGTTAACATTTTTTTAATTCTAGACAATTACTGGAAGTCGAAATAATGAGGAAAAGATGATTACAATTTAAAAAAAAAAACAAGGCTAGGTATTCAATTTTCTTTTCTTCATAATAAAATGTAAAAGAAACTCCAGAGTAAATGCTGTAAAATATTAGAACTAATTAGCATAGGTAGATATCATACAAATTGAGATAATTTGCATTTAGAGACTGTAATTTTTCTCCCCTAATTACACCAGATTCTACTACATAAAGAATGAGTAAAATAAAGAACTAGTCTTGGCTGGAATGTATTCCATCAACAATACTTATTGGAACTAAGCTTGCTATTTAGAAGCCTTCTCAGGAACAGTCAACCATACACATTATACTTATGTCTTTAGATCAGGTTACTATGATGAACAAGTATAAGAGGGTCAACAATGACTTTATGAACATGCAGTTTTATACAGGCACATGCTCTATACCTCTGATATAAAAGTGATTTGCATATATCTAGAATCATTAAGGTTGTATTCTTCAAAACTTCTATGCAGAAAAATTAGACCAAGGTTTTCCATAGGAAAAGCTAATGTAAATTTCAGAGTTTTTTTTTTTTTAACTGTAATTATTTTTTCTCGGACTGTTTTTCAGTGAGAAAAAGGATCTTCTATGTACTTGTACACGTTGATTTGAATATGCAGTAGAAACGTATCTTAATGCTAATATTGGGTCAAGGAAAACAATGCTTAGAGTGAAAGAGATATACTAAACCACATCCTACATATAATTTGAACCACAGTAAATGAATGCGCTGTCTAATATGTATTAGTTATAACCATTCACCAGGAGCTAAGTACAAAATGACAAAAAGGAATCAACTAAAATTTATACTATAATGCATTCCATTATAATCGAGAAACATTTTGCGTCATCATTTTTTTAATATTTAAGAAAGTAAATTCATTCTTCAAGCCATAATTCCTGGGTTATTCTTACATATAATGCATATAGCCTACTTGCATAGTAATTGTAAGAATGATGAATATGTTTACTTCTTTCTCTCGTGCTCAAAAATACCTTCCTTCTTTTCTTTTGGACTTCCTCTTTCTTTAGGTTCAAACTAATAGATTTTTCTGATTCCTTCCTGTGCACTACTTTAATTCAGTTTTGAATTCCTCAGATATCTTAATCTTTAGAGAAAAGATTGAAGTTTGTAAAAGGTTATGTCAATTATACAATGTTGAACCAATTGCAGTCTGCAAAGTATATGTTGACAGCTCCCAAGGGAGAGAGGAAGTAACTTGATACTATCTGGATGGAGGACAAGACAAAAACAAATCAAGAAGAACGGCAAACCCCTGCAGGCGTAAAGAACACCCATCAGTGATCAGAAGTGGAGACTTGGAATCAGGACCCAGGCAAGTTGGACACAAAGGGAGGCACTATGAAGCATTAGTTTTCTTATCAATTAAAAATAGCAATATTGTCCATCTCATTAGTTTATTACAGGGATAAAGTGAGATGACCTTTTAAAAACTCTTAGCATATTATTTGTGTGGCACATACTAACCCTCTGATAGTAGCCAACAATTAGTTAAGAGTAGTGACCATGTTAAGGCAGACAAGAACTGACCCATTAAGTAGCAAAACTGATCCTAGGATTATTTACTGCACCTTTTAAAAAAATCTAGTTGATTGGAATATTCCCTCTCTATGTCCGTTGACACAAAATGACTATCATTTCCATGTCACTATTGATTATATTTTCCTCCAGACCCAAGGCTTTGAAATATCAATACCTTGATAACTCTAAAGCTTCTCTCTCCAGCTCTGATATTCCTTCTGGAATATATATTCAATTTCCTACTTAGTTTATCCACTTGGGTGTATACAGACTTTCAGGTGGTCCCCAAGATCCTCACATCCTGGCTTCCATGCCCTTGTAGAATCCCCTCCCCTTGAGGGTGGGCAGGACTGTGACTTGAATATGGCACATCACTCTTGCGATTATGTTACATTATGTAAGACTAGCTGATTGCACTAGAGTCTTGCTCTCCTTGCTGATTTTAAAGAAGCAAGATTCAATAACTTCTAAGGCTGCAGGGAAAGGAAGTCTGCCAACAATCTGAGTGAACTTGGAAGCAGATCCTTCCCCAATCAAGCTGCCAGATGAGAACCCAGATGGCTCATAGCTTATTTCCAGGCTTGCAGAGAATCCAGCTAAGCCACAGCAAGACACTCCAATCCCACAGAAACTGTGAAATAATAAATTTGGGTTGTTTTAAGTCACTAAGTTTGTGATGATTTGTCATGCAGCATAGAAAATAAATACAGTGATCTAACAGGCATCTTCTCATACATTTATCCTGTCCAAAATAGAGTGTTGAACACTTTGCTATTCAAAACAGCATCTCTTCTAATGTTCCATAACTAAGGTAATGGCCCCACCATTTACCCAGCTGATCAGGTAAAACCTCTTAGAAACATTCTTGATGCCTTTGTTCCTCTTGGACTCAAAATCCTATCAGCCTTAATTACGTCCTAAGTAGGAATACTACTTCTTATAGTCATTTGGTTCCATTCATCATGAATTCTTGCCTGGGCTACTGTAATAGCTTCTTTTCTTCAATTCTTAACCCTTTAGAGCCTATTTCCACACAACAGCCAGAGAAGTTCTTTAACAGGTAAATAATTTATCAATTCCCTGCTCTTAAGCCTTCTAACCGTACCTACGACACTTGGAACAAAACCCAAAGCATTTATATAACTTGTGGTCCCAAATGATCTAGCCCATGGATAACTCTCATCTCATAGCCTGCCTTTCCTTCCCTCATTCATTTTTCTCCAGACACACTGATTTTCTTGCCAGTTGCTGAACACTCCAAGCAAATTCTCTATGATGGTCCTTTAATTGTCCTTTCTGTCTGAAATGATTTTTACCTTAAATATTCTCACAACTTGTTTTTGTATTCAAACTTCTACTCACACGTTATCTCCTCATACGGGCCTTTTATGAATAACCTATCTAAGGTATAAAACTGCATGACTCCCATTTCACTTATCTTACTAAAACTATCATTATCATTTGTTTATCCATTTATATTCTCTCTTCTCAGTAGAATATAAGTAGCACAGTGCTAGGTAACTTGTTGGGTTTGTCCATTTCTGTATTCAAGAACACTATATGGCACAAAGTAAGCAGTTGATAAATTTGGCATAAAATTGCAGTTGAAACCATTTTGGAATCCTTTCAGAAAAGGTATTATGTCACAGTGTTTTAGAAGTTCAGATTATCTCAGAGAAAAGCACAAGAGTACTTTTCACATTTTTATTGAATATTTAATGTTAGCTAATCACGAGACTATATTCTGTCTTCATCTTTTTGTATTCTGTTTTCAGAAATTATGCATGTGAGCTATCCTCATGAAGCGACGAGTATCCCAAACTGCAGCTCTTGACTTCTCGGCCAGCTATATATCCACAATCATTTTTTACTCTCTATTGTGTATTTAATACAAAGAAATAAAAAATAGTGTGGCAGAAAGCTAAAATAACTTATTCCACAAGTATGTTAACAGTGAGTGTAAAAGTCAGGTCTGTAATATTATCTGACAGAGGCCAGAGACTGTATTCATGGGAGATCTGCTTGGGGTAACTAAATCCATCACACTGCCATTGTTTGACAGTCACAGGCAAGAAATGCCGTGGAACTGCAAATGAATCTTCTCACTAACAATTCATAGCAATTTGCAGAATGTTGGATTTGGCACATTTTCTTCACATATGTTCCATATGTTACAATAAAAAGTAGCTACTTTTAATGCTGTTCATATTTTTACAAGCTGATATTTGCTAACAATGTGTTAATGAGTTGAATCAAATAATTCTTCCCTCCCTTGACTGAGCCACTGCTTTGCTCCTGGAGGAATGGGTAGCTTAGATGATTGATAACAGAATCCACAACCTTTCACCCCCAAGCCACCAATTTGAACCCAGCCTAGTTGAGCAACTGAGAGACATTTGTTTCCATAGGCAGCTCGTCAGAGGTTTGCATGAAATGAATGGGTAGTATATATTTGCTTACTGGACCTGAAATGATAGTTACTCTCAATCAGAAATATATTCATTCTGCTGTGAATAAATGCCTAGATTACCATTATACTAATATCCTTTTTTCAACGCCCTAAAGTTAATATTTAATAGTTGATATTCAGTTTCTGACTAGAATTTTACTCTCTGAGATAAATTTATATTCAGTGTTTTCAATGTTCTCAGCATTAAATAATTTTTATTTTAGATTTTTAATAATTAAAACTTAAATGCATTACGTTAACAAACCAAATATACATGTAATAATTAAGGTTTTGCCTTAGATTCGTTTTCATTTCTCAGAAGTTGGGATGTCACCTTCTGAAAAATTTAAATAGCCTTTATATTACTTTAAGTTAATGTAATAATTAATGAATTTAAAGGTAAACTCACAGAAGAATGTTTTCTGAAGACGTTTTAAGGTAAGGGAGATTACATTTTCCTCTATTAGACTGGTGATCCAATGGATGAGTTAGAAGTGAGTCAGGCTAATTGGGCCCTCCTTTGTCCTAGAAGCTATCAAAATACATGTAATGGGAAAAAAGTTATTTTCACTTTTTTAAAAGTGAAAATGATCTTTTAAAAGGTAATTTTAAAATGTATGCTATAAAACTGATGCATTGGGGCTTCCCTGGTGGCGCAGTGGTTAAGAATCTGCCTGCCAATGCAGGGGACACGGGTTCGAGCCCTGGTCTGGGAAGATGCCACATGCCGCAGAGCTGCTAGGCCCGTGAGCCACGACTACTGAGCCTGCGCGTCTGGAGCCTGTGCTCCGCAACAAGAGAGGCCGCGATAGTGAGAGGCCCGCGCACCGCGATGAAGAGTGGCCCCCGCCCGCCGCAACTAGAGAAAGCCCTCGCACAGAAACGAAGACCCAACACACCCAAAAATAAATAAATAAATAAATTTATAAAAAACAAAAAACTGATGCATAGAGGTAGACCCCAGACACCGAGGTTGTAAAATGTATATGACTAATTATCTACTCCAAAGATGAAACTTATGACACATTACCTACTTCCCAAATGAGTGGTCCTTTACTTGGGTATTTAAGACTCACAATTAATGTTTAACTACATAAGGGAAGTTGTAATGTCCCCTCCTGGCCCCATAATCCAACTAAGATCCCTGACTAAAGAGGGGACTTTAGAGTGATAGGTTCTCATTCCAGATAGAGACTAGTTCAATCTAATGGCTTAGAAAAGGAGTCGCCAATGCCCTAACAGTCATTTCTTGTCTGTACAATAGAAATAGATGTGTTAGCAGATCCCAGAAAAAGCAACATTAGTTCAGGCTGAGTCCAGATTACGGTACTTCAGACTTTTCCTGGGGTGGCCATTAGAGGCCCTCTTCTGCAGTGGTCAGTTCTGTGATTTCACCATTTCTGTGAGTGATCAGGCAACTGAGGACCAGACAGAATTATCTCTATAAAGGTGCCTGGGTGTTGAGCGGATGGGCACCAATCCCTAAAGCACATCAGTGATGATCCGGCAACTATGTTGGATTCAGCAGACAAAGACATTAAGGAAGCTATTTTAAATATGTTTAAAGCAGAAAAGTAAAATGTTTATTTCATTTAAATCAGAAAATAATGAGTAAGGAGAAAGAGAACCCAGCAGGGAAGTGAAAACAATAAAAAATGCCAACGTTGAACTGAAAATTCAATAATTTAAATGAAAAATTGCTGGAGATAGTGGAAGAAATTATTAAAGAATGTAAAGACTGATTAATAGAAATTATTCAAAATGAACAGTGAATAAACTGAAAAATAATGAACAGAGCTGCAATGACCTGTGGGACAGTATCAAACAGTATAACAACGGGACTCTCTACAAGAAAGTAGAAGGAGACCTGGGCAGAAAAATATTTAATGCAAATGGCAAACATTTTGCAAGTTTTTGGGAGAAGAACATAAGCTCAAAGATTCAAGAAGCTCAGCAACTCCCAAGAAATGTAAATATAAAAGAAACCATGAACTTCTGTTGAATTTTGTCAAGAGATTTTTCTATGAATAGTATATATATAGCAATAACAATAACTATATATGTATATATATATATATGTTATTTGTAAGAGTCTCCTTTGTTTGCAGTATAGAGAGTCCCTATACCCACTATAATGGTTAAGGTTGTCATTAGAGCTATTTTAAAATATAAAATATACTGTGTCCTTCTTGGCACACAGTAGGGTATTACAGTTAAGTATGGACATGTGACTTGCTTTTTCTAATAAAGTTAGGTGTGAACATGTGACCTGCTTTTTCTAATAAAGTTGGGCGTAGTCATGTGACTTTTTTTTTTTAACTTTGGGTTTGTTTATTTATTTATTTATTTATTTATTTATGGCTGTATTCGGTCTTCGTTTCTGTGCGAGGGCTTTCTCTAGTTGCGGCAAGCGGGGGCCACTCTTCATCGCGGTGCGTGGGCCTCTCACTATCGCGGCTTCTCTTGTTGCGGAGCACGGGCTCCAGACGCGCAGGCTCAGTAATTGTGGCTCATGGGCCTAGCTGCTCCGCGGCATGTGGGATCTTCCCAGACCAGGGCTCGAACCCGCGTCCCCCGCATTAGCGGGCAGACTCTCAACCACTGCGCCACCAGGGAAGCCCGTGTTTTTTCTAATAAAATATGAGTGAAAATAACATGTGTTACCTTTCCTGCTGTGGCCGTGATCATGGAAGCATAAATCAACCTGATGCAGACCGCCTCCTACCAACTTCCACTGGGCGTGTGTCACGAGCAAGAAATTATTTTTAATATTAAGTACTTGATGTTTAGGGGTTATTGGTTACCAGGGAATAACCTAGCCTATCCTGACTGACACAAAGCTCTTTCACAGACATGCCATTGATGTCATAGTTTGTCTCTGAGGATGAAAAGCCTGAGAAGAACTAAAATACATACCATCAGAAAGGACTGGGGCAAAGCAAAAGGTGAGAGAATTAGAGACAGCTCTATGCACAGGGAATTACATAAATTATTAGGAGGGAGGGAAAACAGAAAGATCTTCACTGTCAGGCAACCTAGAAAAAAGACATGGGAACTGATTTCTCAGGGAGATTTTTAGAGAAGCAAAAATGTTTTGTGGCATATAGTATATGACCCATGCCCGTTTAAAGCCTCCCCTAACGAGTCTTTGGTAAAATCTTTTTTGCTCACTACTTCACTGTGAAGTGTGATTTCTTTGGGTGACTGGAAAAAAAAGTCAGTGTTACCACAGGGAGAAGCCAGAAGCTACCAATAGGAGCGAGTAAACACAGTCTCTTTCCCAGAAAACCAAAGGTATACTTTATGTGGCCAGAAAATGAACAGCCTTTGCTGTGATTAATATTTACTTATGCATAAATATTGCAAATGCTAAATATTGATTTAACCAACAATTATGAATATGTGTATTGGAACTGCAGGAAGAGGGAAACTGTGTGTGATGGGAGGGGAGGAGCCAAAGAGAAGTAGTAAAACCTCATCCAATAGAATTCGATAGGGACTTTCCTGGTGGTGCAGTGGTTAAGACTCCGAGCTCCCAATGCAGGGGGCCCAGGTTCAATCCCTGCTCAGGGAACCAGATCCCACATACATGCTGCAACTAAGAAGCTGGCGAGCTGCAACTAAGGAGCCCGCCTGCTGCAACTAAGGAGCTGGCAAGTTGCAACTAAGGAGCCCGTCTGCCTCAACTATGACTTAGTGCCACCAAATAAATAAATAAATATATTAAATTAATTAATTAATTAAAAAAAGAATTCAGTAGATATCTGTAACTGAAAATCAGGAAGTATCAGTATGTACATGTTATTTAGAAATATGAACTAAAGCACTAGAACAATGAATTAAATAATTGGAAGTGCTCATCTCTAGGTAGTGGGACTTGAGAGTGAGGAGGAGAAGTGTATGGAAGAATCAACTGTTCCTTCAAAGAGGTATATTTATTATGTGACAAAAACTAAATGTATAAGTAAATGTATAAATAAAATTAAAGAAATAAAATATATTCACACTTTCTCATTTTTAATCATCTAAATTTCTGTTTTGATGTCTAATTTTTTAAAAAAGGTTAATATTACTATGATGATCAAAGATCATATGTATTCATTTTACAAAACTTAGAAAAATACAGTAAACTATCATTCTAACTTGGCTACACTTCCCCAGCCGATGTCCAAAGTTGTTCTACCTCACACGGAAAAAGATTTTCTCAAACGGAATAAGGAACTACTTAACTAGACATCAGTTTTTGCTTGAATACTGAGATGATCTTCCATCTGAGTATCCACAGGGCATAACAAAGTGCAAACTTAGTAAGTAATTATGGACTGAAATTTTCCAGTTGACAATCGAATGTGAGAAGAGAGTCAATGTAGATTATCAGAGCATAGAGCAATGTATATTACTCAGAAAAGACTTGAAATGATCAAGAAAATCATTACTTGTGATTTACACAATTATAGTATTGTGAGAAACACAAGAATGCTGAACTAATCTATTTCATTGAAGGTCTTTTGATCAACCAGTCAAGTAAAGAAAATAATAAGGAAGAAAATGGACAATGGTAGGCTTTTTTTCCCTCTTCTTTTCCTCCCTCTCTCCCTCCCTCCCTTCCTCTCTCCCTCCCTCCTTCCCTCCCTTCCTTTTTTGTAAAAAAGCAGGGAAGGAAAGGTAATTCTTAGTAAGTGAAAAGACTTCTCCTCAGGAAACAGTTGTTTCAGGCTCAGAATTCAGCATAGAATCAATCTTAGCTGAGGAGCAGGGGGAGGGAAACAGGATTTAGCAGGCATTTTGTTCAATGGTTGTGACCTCCAGGGATTACCATTCTTGTTGATGTTGTTTTTGACTTGTAGTTTTCTAATGTTTCCCACTAAATCGATTATTGCCTTTAGAAGTAATTTCATGGCTTTTGGAGTACCATAGCTTTATCTTTCTAACCTTCATGGTGCTGTGAAGGATTGGTCTCATTTCTTGTTAATTCTGATTCTTCTTTGAGGTTATTCTTTCATTCTTCAAGGGAATCATCAGGTATCGTTTTATTAGTCTTACATATCATTCCACCTCTGGGGAATTCGTACTAATTCATCTTTCCTGACAATTGTTGAAACAAATAGTAGCCAGAGCTCATGTTTTGTTTCTGTACACTTCTTTATTGCTTGCCACCTTTCCCAGCAGTGAGCAGTCATAATCACCAAATAGACAAGGATTTTCTTTTTCCAATATTATATGTAATGGTCGCTCAAATCATTATAGTTGTAAAGCTTTTTAAAAGACTAGCTTAACTTTACATTTTTTATCTCACATAGTCATTTCTTCTTGTATGTGGCAGCAAAGGATAATGGAAGAAACAGCTCACTAGTATTAGAGTCTAGATTCTGGTCCCAGCCCTATATATGACCTCACAAAATTTACTTAAGTCCTCCAAGCATCAGTTTTATCATCTATAAAATATAGGAACCCACATCTGAAGTTGGCTGAGGTTTTAAGAGATTGTGTTTCCACTAAGAAAAAATATCTTCCAATTGTCAACTCTTCAAACAGCACCAAGTTCTCTCAAGAGCATATTTTACCTTCCATTAATTAAAATGTATCCAGAAGACAATGTTCAAATGTCTCAGTTTTTAAAAAGATATGTCTTATTATGAAATGCTCTTTTACACACACACAATTAAGAGTAGACCACAGATGCCAGAATCACAAAAGGTTGCAAAGTTTGGAACAATGTCTTAGAGCAAGTTATTAGATTAGGTACTTTTGATTTTTCCTTCAAAATCTAGTCTTCAGAGTCTAAAATATTTACTATCTGAACCTTATCAGAAAAAGTTTTCCAAACTTTTAAATAAACAAATTAAACAAATAAATGGGAGAGAAAGAACAAACCTTCCTTACAGAAGAATTCCAAAGATTAAATATAGAAGTATGAGAAATAGAAAATCACCATTAAGAACACAACAGTAACAATTGCTGCAAACAAGTTACACTGATGAGTGTTAAAACTAGAGGACAAAACTTTAAGGAGAAACAGGATAGTTGCATAGTGTCAAAGTATCCCCTCCAAAAATTATGTATTAATTATTATGGTCATTTTCACACCTACACAAAAATTTTTATACTCCTCCCTCCAGAAAATTGAGCTCAATTCTTCTACTCTTTAGTCTGGGCTGGATTTAATGACTCACTTGTAAAGAATAGACTATGGAAAGGGAAAAATAGTGACTTTACAGGGGAGAAACCTTGCACACTGTCAAACAAGTGGTCAAGGTTAAGCTCACCAGTGATAATATACGTTGGTATCATGTGCATCTGATAGGATGCAGTGAGAAAGACATTTCCTCTATGTGGTATTGTTCCTCAAGACCCAGAAGCTCAATTTAATCATGAGAAAACATCAGCTATACCCAAATTGAGTGATATTCTACAAAACATTTAACCAGTAATCTTTAAAACTCTCAAGAAACTACTGAGAAAATTCCATAAACTGGAGGAAACTAGGAGACATGATGCCTAAACACATTGTAGTATTTTGGATTGGACCTGGAAACAGAAAAAGGACATTAGTAGAGAAACATGTAGTTGATAATGAATGTTTTACACATATATATAGAATACTTAAAATTCTATAATAAGAAATCAAACAATCCCATTAAAAATGAACAAAATAATGGAACATACATTTCACCAAAAGAAAAAATATGAATAATAAGCAAATAAGGACAAGAGAATTGCTAAACATCATTAGTCATTAGAGAAATGCAAATTAAAACAATGATATACCATGCTAACACCAACTAAAATAGCTAATTAACAAATAATGATGAAGATGTGTAACAAATGGAACTTCTGAACACGCTCAGTGGAAATATAAAATAATATGACAATGAAAAGATGCTCAACAGAGCAATCATCAGAGAAATGCAAATCGAAACCACAGTGAAATATCACCTCGCACCTGTCAGAATAGCTATTATCAAAAAGACCACAAATAACAAATGTTGGTGAGTATGTGGAGAAAAGGGAACCCTAGTACACTGTTGGTGGGAATGTAAATCGGTGCAGCCACTATGGAAAACAGTATGGAGGTTCCTCAAAAAACTAAAAATAGAACTACCATATGAACCAGCAAGTCCACTTCTGGGTATTTATCCAAAGAAAATTAACACAGTATTATAAAAAGATACATGCACCCCTATGTTCATTGTAGTATTATTTACAAAAACCAAGATATGGAAGCAACCTAAGTGTCCATCAACAGTTGAATGGATAAAGAAGATGTGGCATATATAATATGTACAATGCCTTCTTTGTCTACTGAATTACACATTTGTTAATGAGTAACCCTGAGATTCAGCTAGAACTTGGCCCCAGACTAAATTGATCCTCATGATCATTCATGACTTCAGTCAAACACTGGTGATTGCTGCTCCCTCCATACTCTGACCTCCTTGAGAACAGGATAGGTCAGTATAGGAGTCCTCTATTCCAGGTGCCTAGCAATATTACTAATTCATTTTATTCCCTTCTTTTCTTTTCTTTCATGCTTTCTTTTTCTTATGAGAACATTTAAGTTCTACTCTCTTGGCAAATTTCAATTATATAGTACAGTATTATCAACTGTGGTCACCATGTTTTACATTATGTCCTCAGACCTTACTCCCTTATTCATCTTACAGCTGAAAGTTTGTACCCTTCTATCGACCTCTCCCTATTTCCCCCACTCCCCAGCCCCTGGCAACCACTCTTCTACTCTCTGTTTATATGTGTTTTTTGTGTTGTTTTTAGATTCCATATATAAATGATAACATGCAGTATGTCTCTTTCTGTCTAATTTCTCTTAGCATTCATTATGCCCTCAAAAACCATCCATGTAGTCAAAAATGGCAAGATTTCCTTCTTTCTCATGGCTGAATCATACTCCATCTTTTTTATACATTCATCCATTGATGGGCACTTAGGTTGTTTCAATGTCTTAGCTATTGTAGACAATGCTGCAATGAACATGGGAGTGCAGACATCCCTTTAATACCCTGTTTTCATTTCCCTTGGATACATACCCAGAAGTGGGATTGCTGGATCATATGGTAGTTGTATTTTTAATTTTTTAAGGAACCTCCATTCTGTTTTCCATAGTGGCTATACCAATTTACATTCCCACCAACAATGCACAAGAGTTCCCTTTCCTCCACATCCCCACCAACCCTTGTTATCTCTTGTCTGTTTGATGATAGCCATTGTAACAGGTGTGAGGTGATATCTCGTGATTTTGATTTGCATTCCCCTGATGATTAGTGATATTGAGCACCTTTTTATATACCTGTTGGCCATTGGTATGTCTTCATTGGAAAAATATCCATTCATATACTCTGCCCATTTTAAAAAATCAGATTTTTTTTGCAATTGAGTTGTATGAATTCTTTATATATTTTGGATATTAACCCCCTTATCAGACATATGATTAGTGAATATTTTCTCCCACTAGTAGGTTGCCTTTTCAATTTGTTGATGGTTTCCTTTGCTGTGCAGAAGCTTTTTAGTTTGATGTAGTCCCACTTGTTTATTTTTGCTTTTGCTGCCTTTGCTTTTGTTGTCAGATCCAAAAAATCATTGCCAAGATTGATGTCCAGGAGCTTAACCACTATGGTTTCTTCTAGGAATTTAATGGTTTCAGATCTTATGTTCAAGTCTTTAATCTATTTTGAGCTTATTTTTGTGTATGGTGTGAGATAGGAGTCCAGTTTCATTCTTTTGCATGTATCTGTCCAGTTTTTCCAACACCATTTATTGACAAGACTCTCCTTTCCCCATTGTATATCCTTGGCTCTTTTGTCATAAGTTAATTGACCATGCAGTTATTTCTGGACTTTCTATTCTGTTTCATTGCCTATGTGTCTGTTTTTATGCCAGTCTCATACTGCTTTTATTACTATAGCTTTGTAATATAATTTGAACTCATTTTCAATACTTAGTAATAGGTTGCTAACTATATTTGTACACCATGCTTTTTTGTTTGTTCTCATCCTGTATGATTATCTCTAAGTGCACCCCTTTCACTGTCCTCTCCACCTCTCAAAATCCTATCCACTTTTCAAGTCCAAGATTACATGCTATACCATAAGAAATGCCATTTTTAAAAGTTTAAATAAAAGTTTTTAAAAGTTTAAATAAAGTTTATTATTTAAATAAATAATTCCAATGTCTGTCTATTCTTTTATCAGAAATCACTGCCCCCCTCAAAAAATGCTAGGAAAGAACAGATATATGAACCTCATTGCCAACAATAACAGAACAGATTAAAGGACTGCCAAAAGTAGCATAGGTCAAGCAGAATGCAGGAAAATGTGGAGAATGGTTACACCCCGCTGTATATCCCTGACCCTGCTGGTAGAATACACTTCTCCAAATATAAGCATCTCATTCTGAGATACAAAACCAAATATTATTTGTTTATAATAAGGGAGAAAGAGTAAGTGGGCAAGCAGTGACAGCCTACCTGTACCTCATGTGGTAGAAGGCAAGGATGAATGCAAGAAAAAAAAACAAAACATAGATAAGTCATTTTTGAGCATTGCTTCTTTTCCTGGATGTTGGTCTCTCGAGTATTCATTTGTGGTCATTCACTGACCTGTATATTTACATTTGGTTCATTTTTCCAATGTTATACCTCCATAAAAATAATTGGGGATCCAATTCAAAATAAGGGGATCCAACTTCTATTCACTGAATCATATAAATTGAAGAGAGAGAATGCACTTCTGTTCCAATTTTCATGGCTGTGTAACAAATTACTCCATACAACTATTTATTATCTTCATAGATTCTGTGGGTCAGGAATTCAGACAGAGCACATCAGGGATGGCTCTTCTCCGCTCCACAATGATCAGGTTCCTGCAGGCAGGAACAGTATGAACACTTGTTCTCTCACATGTCTGGCAGTTGATGCTGGTTCACAACTAGTTAGAAGATATTATAAAGGATACAACTTCATTTACAAGAACAACAAAAAAGACCAAAAAGGAACAAGGAATGAGAAAGATGTCCATGAAGGAAACTTTAAAGTTTTACTGTGGACGTAAATCAATAGAAAATACATTTTACATTTCTGCGTTTAAAAAAAATACAAGGAAATACAAGGAAGAATACAAGGATAGTAATCCTGCCTATGTCAATTTATAATTTTAATGTGTGTCTACTAAAATAAATATAGGATTTTTTTTTCTAGTAAGGCAAGTTGATTCTATGGCAAATTACACCAGCTGTTCCACAAGTTTTTATTGGATTCAGAGCACCTTTGCCACCACCATGGCTGGCCCAAGCCACCATCATCTTTCATTTGGGCTACTGAAATACCCTAACTGGACTGCCTGCTTCCACTCTTGCCCTCCTCTCACTCACCCCCCTCCCACCCATTACTCTAGTCCCTAAAAAAGTAAGTGTTCCTCTGATAGCATCAATCAGATCCCATCCCATCACTGACCTGCTGCAATGGCTTTTCTACACCCTTATAATTCAAAGTTCTTCACATGGTCTACAAGGCATTCTAGGACCTGAATATTTCTCTGAACATATTTTCTACCACTGCCCTACTTTTTCACTTTTCTCCAGTAATATTCCTCAAATATGCATTTTAAGCACCTATCAGCTTTGCACACATTGTCACATCTGCCAGCAATGCTTTTACTCTATAAAATCACATCCATCCCAGTTTCACATCAAATGTCACCTCCTCAGAGAAACTATCATTGAAAATCCTATATAAAATATAGGATTTACACTGATTTATTTTCTTCATATCATAGATTGATTTGTTTTAGGGTTGATTGTTTTCTCCATTAGGAAGTGTATTTTCACAAAGATAGAAACTCCTTTTCCTGAACACTTAAAACATCTGGCATACAGCAAGTGCTCAATAAATACTGAAGTGAATGAGTAAATAGAGTGAGGATCATTCTGAAAACTAGTATATCATGAAAACAATGTAGCCCTACAGTAACATAATGTAGGTAGAGAGCTCAACCAGCAGAATATACTAGATATATTTAAGACCAGAAATTCATCCAAATACAAATGCAATTTAGTATAAAAGAGAGAAAACATTTCAAATTAGGAAAAAGGTTGGTTCATAATTATTGGTGTTTCAACAACTTGAATGACTATTTGGAACAAGAAAATAAATTAAGCAGAATACTTACCTTACACCTTAAAAGAAAATAAACTCCAAATGAATTAAGTATTTAAATATAAAAAAGGATACCAAGAAGTACTAGAAAATCCATGGTAGGATTTTGAAAGTCACTTCAGAAATGGGATGAGTTTTAAAAATGTGGCATGGGGACTTCCCTGGTGGTCCAGTGGTAAGGAATCTGCCTTCCAATGCAGGGGATGCAGGTTCGATCCCTGGTCAGGGAACTAAGATCCTACCGCAACTAAGCCCGCAACTAAGCCCGCATGCCGCAACTACTGAGCCCACGTGCTCTGGAGCCCACGCACCACAACTAGAGAGAGAAAACTGCATGCCACAACTAGAGAGAAGCCCACACGCCACAACAAAGAGCCTGTGCACTGCAACAAAAAGATCCCGCATGCCGCAATGAAGATCCTGCATGCCACAACAAAGACCCAACGCAGCCAATAAATAAATAAATAAATAAATAAATAAATAAATAAATAAATAAATAAATAAATAAAAACGTGGCACAAAGTCCAGAAATCATTTTTTAAGTGCTGAAAATTTTTACTACAAAAAATTTTAAATGTCTTTATTTGAAAAATCATTTTTTAAAAACCCAAAGGAGAAAAAAAATCTGCAACTTGTATCACATAAAAATTGCAAATTTTCTCAATATATGAAAAGTTCCTAAAACTAAATAAGAAAACAACCAACAACCTAGTAGAAAAATGAGCAAAGTATGTGAATAGATACCATATTGAATTAAATAATTCTTAAATAATCCTTGAAAATATGTTCAATCACACTAAAAAAGTGCAATTCAACTGATAATGACATGTTATCATTTACCTATTTCATTGTAAAGCATTAAAAAAAAATGATACCACACTGTGTTAGAAAGGGTAGATAGAGGACATCAGGTGCTGTCATACACTGTTACTGGAAGTATAAATTGGAAGTATAAATTGGAAACTTCCATGAAGAATGTATTAGTTACCTACTGCTACATAACAAATTACCCCAAAACTTAGAAGTTTAAAAATGACAATAAACATTTATCTTCTCTGATAGTTTCTCTAGATTAGAAATTTGGGAGCAGCTTACGTTGGGCAGTCCTGGCTCAGGGTCCCTTACAAGGATGCAACCAGGATGTTAGTCAGGGCTGCAGTCATTTTAAGGCTTGATGATGGCTGAATGATCCACTCTTAAAAGTGACTCACATACCTGGCTAGCAATTTGGTGCTGGTTGTTGGTGGGAATCCTCAGTTTGTCTAAATATAAGCCTCTCCCAGGGCTGCTTGAGTGTCCTCATGACATGGCATCTGGATTCCTCTACAGCCAGAGATCCAAAAGAAAGCAAGGTGGAAGTTGTGATGTCTTTTATGACTAGGCTCTGTAGTCACTTATCATTTTCTCCATATCTTATTGGTCACATAGGTCAGCACTGTTCAATGTGGGAGGGGGCTACACAGAAGCATGTATTTCAGGACAAAAGGATAACTGGGGATCATCTTGGAGACTGGCTACCACAGGGGGCAATTTGGAAAAAAAAAATCAAAATAAAAATTTCATGTAAATTCTACTTCTAGCCAATCTTCCAGATACACACTCAGTTGTGTACAAGAATATATTCATCTCAGCTTTGTTAGCAATCACAGAAAATTGAAATAATCTAAATGTTTTTCAATAGGGATCTGATTAAATAAATTATAATGCATCCATGCAATGTGATATATATTTATTTTAAAGGAATAGAATACTGTGGATAGAATCTATTAAAAAAAATAGAAATAGTATTGCCTTTGGGAAAAGGAAGTTGTGGTCAGGGTGATAAGGGAAGAGAGGGAAATTTATTTTTCAGTGAGTACTCTTCTGTACATTTAATATTTTGTAACCTTGTACAAAAATTATCTACTTTGAGAAAACAAACAAAAAGAATACATAACTGATGTAATCTTTGTAAAACTAAGTTCCCAAGAAAGTGTTAGTTGGGCTCTACTGAGCCTTTATGGCTTTATTTTGTCTTTTTGTGATATATTATTCAATTTGCTATCATCATTATTTGGACTTTCAACTCAATTCTTCTCTGAGATTTCAAGCTTCTTGAATGTATTGATTACCTGGCATATTTCGTATCCCCAAATATTCCTAAGCACAATATCAAGCACACAGGAAGTGCTTAATGCATATTTGTTTAAATCAGGATTCCAAAACCTCAGCATCACTGATATTTTGGGCCAGATAATTTTTTGTTAAAAGGGGCTATTCTGTGCATTGTAGAATGTTTAGCTGCAACCTTAGCCTCCTAGTAGATGCCAGTAGTACACTCTAAGTTATGACAAACAAAAATATCTCTAAACACTGTCAAATGTCCCCTGAAGGGAAGGAATCATCCCCATTGAGAGCCACTGGTTTAAAGTAATGACATATCCAATCTTGGAGTAGCTACAGAATTTTTAAAGATTCTTAAGCAAGGTTTAGTATATATTTTCTACTACATATAATAATTTGGTATATACTTTTGGTATAAGTGAATTAAGAGTTGGAATATAATATGTTATAGATTGTAAACTAAACAAAGACTAATCTTTAATACTTTTGTCATTATTCATTTATTATTCTTAATTGTTCCTTGTTATTTTATATCCAGAATTGACCTTGCATAGGAAGGTGAAGAATTCAGAATTCCTCATTTAGTGAAACAGTATGATTTGCAACATGATGAATGATGGCCTATATGTGAGATACATCATTTTCTCACCCCTTTCTTCTAGATGACTATAATGACAGTAAAAATTGATTATCAGTACACCAAGGGCCAAGGGTATGATTTGGAATAAACACTCCATTCTTTGATGCAGATCACCTCATCAAATAGGGATTAAACTATATAAAGATTAATTACACTAGCCAAAGTGTTAGTTCTGGATGCTTTCTTTTAACTGATAACCAATGGTTTACAAACTAGAAATTATCATCTGTGAAATTGGATAAAGAGCCTTACAGTGAGAATGATAGACAGGGTAACACTAAGGATATCTAAGATAGATCATTATCATCTCACAAACAGCATTACTGGGGAGAAAAGACCTCCATAACACATGGGTGAAGGAATTAACAAATCTTTTCCTGTCTCTAAGATTGTCATTTTGTTATTGAAAGTCTCTGTGGTATTAAGAGCACTTCCCATCTCTCCTACTCAACTCATTTTCCCACTTTGTCTGAATTCCACCAAAAGGAGAAGGAAGAAAAGAAGAAATGAAGGAGGGAGGGAGGCTGGAAGAAAGGGAAGGAAGAAAGGAAAAAGGTAGCAAAGGAGGAATGGAAGGTGATTTTCCTGTGATAGAATAAAATTGCCATAGACCTCTACTCTACAAGATAAAGATTAAACTAGTGGCCTAATTTTGTATCTTCTTTTCCTTTAATTCCACCAAAACATCATTTAGCCAATATCTATAAGGCCCATTTTTGAAAAATGCTTAAGAAACTTAGTTGGCCAATGTGACTATGTTCACTCCATTTCCATAATGTAATTTTTAAAAACATATTATGAAGGATCACTATAGACATACTTCCTGCTATTGTTCAGCCTAACTTAAAACAATATTCTTAAAAACTAAAAATTCCTGTTACCTTTAATTCTATATTTACATTGCGTTCTCTTATCTGTCTTGATACCTGAGTATCTGCCACCTAATCCCAAATGGTTTTGTACATCTACCAACAGTTCCAGTACTTAAAAAAAGAACTAAAGCTATTTTCAGTTAAAAAAAATTTCTGTCAATCCTAATTTGACTAGAGTACAAGATACTGACATTAGATACTGTTTTTAATACTGACCCCATTTTGTTTGCATCACTGCTGCGTAACAGTCCATCATGTTAGAACAAAATATTAACAAAGAGTGAGGTACCTAGTTATTCACTATTTCATATTGACACAGAATATAATTGTAGCATATTATTATTATTTATTTATTTACAAGCTTACAGGTTTTACAGCTTGACTTTATAAAGCAAGAAGAAGACATTAGAGAATCATCCTATCAAGGTAGGTCACATGTATAATAACTAGAAATTTTTACACAGAATTCACAATTCAGTAGTTTGAATGACTGGTCATACATCAAGCTTTAAGGACAAAATAATTAATCAAGAAGGAATATGCTTTCTGTGCTTTCAGAGAGAAATATTACATTTTCTTTGTAAGATAAATGTTATTTAATGGATAATAATAATGTCTACAACATGATTAACCTCAGATGAATAGATCTTAGAATCATGGTGAAGCTATGTATAATGTTTATATTGATGATGCTGAATGTAATGTTTGTCTGGAAGTTCCAAGTTATCTTTTTTCCCAAGAAAAAATTTGACATGTGGTATTATTCATTGAATCTTCAAAGACAAATACTCTTGGTATCATAAACATTTATTCATTTTCTATTGTAACTTCTCTTATATTAATTTAAGCCAAATGAAAGAAATGACAGAAACTGCAATTTCACATGGTTCAACCTAAATGTATGAGCAAGAAAACTAAGGAACTGAAATAAGAGAGGAAAAGAAAGAAAATATAGAGGAGAATACTGGCTTGGTAAAGGCAGACAGTTCTCTTTAATTGTGTTATAATCAACAAAACAACTTAGGAATATCACACAAATAGTTCTTTCATTTTGCAAAACTTACATAAAGCATTATGAGGTTTAAAGAATCAATGCACATGTGACGTGAATTTTACACTTTAACTTGGTGTCATAATCAGTGATCTAATGGATGAGAGATTAATAAATTAAAATATTCATATCCAGAGAAAAATAAAATTTGAAAAGATACATGCAAGCCAATGTTCACTGCAGCACTATTTACAATAGCCGAGACACGGAAACAACCTATAATAAGTGTCCATCGACAGATGAATGGAAAAAGAAGATGTGGTACATATGTACAATGATATACTACTCAGCCATAAAAAAGAATGAAATAATACCATTTGCAGCAACATGGATGGACCTAGAAATTATCATACTAAGTGAAGTAAGAAAGAGAAAGACAAATACCATATGATATCACTTACATGTGGAATCTAAAATATGACACAAAAGAACTTATCTACGAAACAGAAACAGACTCACAGACATAATGAACAGAGTTGTGGTTGCCAAGGTGGAAAGGGAGGGGAAGGAATGGATTGGGAGTTTGGGATTTGCCGATGCAAACTATTATATATAGAACAGATAAACAACAAGGTCCTACTGTATAGCACAGGGAACTATATTCAATATCCTGTGATAAACCATTATGGAAAAGAATATGAAAAAGAATGTGTATATATATATATATATGTATAACTGAATCACTTTGCTGTACAGTAGAAACTAACACAACATTGTAAATCAACTATACTTCAATAAAATAAATTTCAAAGATAATAATAAGTGAAAACATTCTACTCAACACTGAATAGTTAAGCATAGTGAATGCCTAATTCTGATTATAATTTACAGAAATTAGCAATGCATTTGCAAGAGAAGAAATCCTTTATTTTTCTTTAAAAGTTGACAATGACAGGGTTGTATCACACTTTCATGACTTTGATTTTAAAATTATATTGTAGGGACTAAGGGATGGTCTTTGATATCTTACACCTGAAACTGCTCTAGCTAAAAACCTAGGGAGCAATCTGGCATAGGTTTATCAAGAAAGTGAACGCCTATAATGAATTCTAAGTTATGAATCAACTACATAATAGATATATTTTGAAAGATATAAAGGTCAATTATCTATGATGATTTAGGATATTTATACTAACCTGAGAAGGACAAAAATGATGAAAATACCATTGATCTCAGCTTCAGTTTGATAACATAAAATTGGCATAATATCCAAACCAAGTGAACGTAATCAGGCACTTTGGATAATATAAGTTAAGACACTTACAGTACATAGCTTAAAAGAATTCAAACCCCTCAGTGTAGGGTATAAGACATTATTCAGGGCTTCCCTGGTGGCGCAGTGGTTAAGAATCCGCCTGCCAACGCACGGGACACGGGTTCGAGCCCCGGTCGGGAAGATCCCACATGCCGCAGAGCAAATAAGCCCGTGCACCACAACTACTGAGCCTGTGCTCTAGAGCCCACGAGCCACAACTACTGAAGCCCACGTGCCACAACTACTGAAGGCTGCATGCCTAGTGCCTGTGCTCTGCAACAAGAGAAGCCACCATAATGAGAAGCCCGCGCACCGCAACGAAGAGTAGCCCCTGCTTGCTCCAGCTAGAGAAAGCCCGCGCACAGCAACGAAGACCCAACACAGCCAAAAATAAATCAATAAATTAATTTTTTTTAAAAAAGACATTATTCAATACAAACATCATTGACCACACTTTCCATGTGAGTATTGAATTTTGGGTATTCCTCTAAGGGGCAGAATCACCTGGTAATTTAGGCTGAGAGAATGATTCAGTGGTTTCTTGCTCTGTCCAGTACTATCACATTTCAGTTGTCACATAATACATAATATACCCTGGTAATTATAGCCACCATGCTGTACTTTAGAGCCCCAGAATTTATTCATCTTATAGCTGAAAGTATACACTCTGACCAACATCTCACATCCCCTCTCACCCCCTTCAGCCTTTGACAAATACCATTCTACTCTCCATTTCTTTAAGTTCAGCTTTTTTAGATTCTACGTGTTAAGTGACAACATATGGTTTTTGTCTTTCTCTCTCTGACTTATTTCACTTAGCATAATGCCCTCAAGGTCCATCCACATTATCACAAAACTTAAGATTTCCTTTTTTTAAAATGGTTGAATAATATTCCACATGTGGTATATATACCACATTTTCTTTACCCATTCATCATAGATATGAAGTCATCTATGAACACACACTTAGGTTGTTTCTATGTCTTGGCTATTGTGAATAAAAGCAGCAGTGAATGTGGGAGTGCACATATTTCTTTGATATCCTGGAGAAAGCAGGTGCTGGCATGAGCCAGGGGCCTGAAATCACTCACCTGGTATCCTTAGCACTTATGAAGTTACTTCGATGTGTGGATGGTTACTCAAATTGATGTTGCTAGGTAAAAACAGGCCCTGGAAATTCCTATACAGCCATTTTGCTGATGTCCCTCCCTTGTTCAGGAGTATTTCAAACTAATTATATTTCTGGTTATGACTTCATTATTTATTTCAAAAATTTCTAAACTATGACAAAGTAAGATGAAGAATTCTAAAGACACTGAAAATCTCACTATTTAGAAAGAAAAGCTAAAAATTCAACTTTAGGATTAATTACCACATACTCCTTTAGCATTTTTAAATGGACATTTAAATTAATTGATGAGAATTTCACACAAAAAAGAAAACTATTCATGAAAATGAATTAATGTTCTGCTTTCACTGAAATAATTTCCAGGTGGACAAAACTTGAGACAATCCTCCTTTATTGTAAAGAAACTAAAAGAATTTTTGACCTATTAGTTAAGGTATATGACAGTTTAATTTTTTAGATGTTTCTGTTTCATAAGATGAAGAATGATTAGATGACCAACCCATACATCCTCTGGGGCTAACTCTCTTTGGTCAAGAGCTGTTCCCTTTCTCTGAAACAAAAGTTATTTTGATCTATGCTTTGCCTCCGCCACCTCCATGTCACCAGTACCTCAGCCTTCTCCACAAACCAGTATCCTCTCCTTCATCATAGAGTTCTGTGAGGCCATCCTGAGAGAATAACCTCAGCACCAATTCCTTATAATGTCCCTCTTGGGCACCCACAGTTAACTAAATCAACTGTTACTGCGTATTCCAAGTCCAAAACCTTCCACCACTCACTGGCCCAAGAGAAAATCGGAATGATCCAGCTTGAGTCACAAATATACTTCAGGACCGTATCACTGAGGCCAGGAGGCAAGGACTTCTTGGTCATGTATACCTGCCCCTTCCTGGATTGTGGCCAAAGAGAAAATTCTCACAGAAGATTTGAGCAGAGAGCCAATGTCATTGCTAATAAACCTTATATAGAGTGATAGTAATAGTCAAAGAGATGGGGCTGTGTTATCAGCCAGTCCTCCTGCTAAATAGATTATCCTTTCTTTGACCTCTGTGGAAATTGACAGTGTTGTTGCATTTTATGAATGTCTGCACTTTGGAAGATCAAGTACATTTTACTAAGGCAGCCTGATCTTTTTTGTTGTAGGTCAAGGAGGAAGAAACATGGCCAGCTCCCCATCTGGTATGTGCACTTCATTCTTACAATTAAGCAAAATAAAAGTACTACATGTCAGAGAATGTCAGGTCTCTCATACAGCTTTTAAAAACATCAATGCAAAGGTCTCCCTAGATACGTAGTACTATGACAAAGGTAGCTTTTAAAAATGAATTTAACTTCCTCAAAAAATATGTCATGTAACAGAAAAACTGTTATCCAGAATTCTGATTGGTACAGACCCTAAGTGAATTAGCCAAGAAATAAAAAATGAAAAGTGGACAGATGAAAAGATTTGGGGACAAATGTGAAGGTGTTTGCCAAGCTCATGGCTTTCTTCTCTGATAACTGCACTTCCCTTCCCCCTACTCACAGAGATGGTGGCCTTGCCAATATGTTTATTCTAGGCACCCTGATTTCTTCCTGGCTACATTTATTTAGTTCATGGATTAGACATTTCATCTAAGCTTGCCAAATAAGATTTTCTTTCCTGAGACTTTGGCTTTAGGTTTAGAGACAGCAGTAAAATGCTTTAAAAGATTGCCTAAAAAGTGACCTATAACCAGTATTGGATTGATAGTTGTTGGACATTATATTCTAAGTGATTTCATCCAGTTCTACATACCAAATACCATCTATGGTTCATGACAACTGTATTCGATATCTACTGCTGCATAACAAGTTACCACAAACTTAGTAGCTTAGCAGTTTCTGTGTGAGAGCAGTTCAGGCATAGCTTAGCTGGGTCTCCTCCTTAGACTCTCACAAGGCTGCACTCAACATGTCTGCCAGGCTGCTGTGTTCACAGCTGAGCTCTTGAGCTGGAACTCAGAACCTGTTCTGTTTACTTTTGTACCCTTATTATCTAGAAAAGTATCTAGCACATTGAAGGAACTCAGTAACTATCTGTTGAATGAATGCATGAAAAAAAGTAATCTGGACTTATTCCTAAACTCCCATCCACTTGTTAGCATCAGAAAATATAAGCTAAATGCCCCTAATATGCAATTTTACTTAAACTTAGTCAAATTTACTACTTTTAAAAGTCTCTTTAAGTTAATTCTAGAATAAACTGGTCTTTTTTCTCTTCATATATGATGCTGTTGTCCAAGTAAGGCTGAACTTAAGACAAGTCATATTACGTAAATTGGTCTCCCTTTGCATGAATGCTCTAAATTTTCTGATGCCTATAAAAATTAAGAATAAAGGGTCAGTAATTCGTAAATATTTTAATTTGTTAATGACCCTAAATATATAATTTTCTACCAAATTTATCCATCATTAACTTATTAGCAAGCTAGCGCTCTAACAATTTTTAGAATTTTAATTTTTAAAAAATGTTGGTTTTTCAGCGGATTTAACACCTTCAACTACACAATTTAGCTGAGAATTTATTAAGCCAGTTCCCAAAAATATCAGTTACATGTATGTTTTCACATGTCAGACACAAACATACCTCAGATTCTCAGTTCTATACCAGATAAGTGATCTGTCCCTTAAACACACCACAAACACCTAGGAATTGAGCTCTTGTATAGAGTTTTTCTACAATGATCTGAACAGATAATTCCAGATAAATAAGTACTTTAAAAGCAGGGGAAACATTCAGAAGTATAAAAAAGTATACTCTTTAATATGTATTTCACTTGTAATATATGAGTTTAAGAACTGGCATTTTTCCTAATGATGATAATTTGCCTCCTGATATGAGAGAAGATATTTAATAATATAAATGCATGCACTGCATTTTCAAAAATTTAAAGTAATATTTTTAGATAAAATTTTATCTATATCAGTGTCCTTTTCTTTCCACTTAGAAAGAATTCTTTGGAGTATAGTTTATCTTCAGATCAAAAATACGGCATTATCAGTTGCACATCTAATTATTCTTCAACTTCAGCCTTATATTTTAAATTTTGAGTAGCTACTAATCTAGGGGGGAAATGAATTAACTAAATTTTAAACAGATAGGTACATTATTATTTAACATAATTAATATTTTTAAGTTGGGAAACCAAATTCTATTCCATAGTCAAATAATAAGGAAAAAAGATGTTATGTAATATATTTGTATGTAATAGTAAATAGTAAATAAATATGTACTATTTTATGATTAACAATTATCATGTGAAAACTATCATTAAGCTAACTTGATCCACGAAGACAGTAAGATTCTTTCTGGATGATTGTTAAAGCTTAGTCCCTTTAAGAGCAGCCCCTCTAAAAGTCTCAGGTTACTGATACCGAGGTCCTTGGAGAGGACTTTTTGTCTGCCTTTCTGAAGCTTAGTTGATCAATTCATATTTTAATCCACGAATTAACTTAATACCCTTCTAATATATCCTCCTCTTAATTTAAGTTACTCAAAGTTGACTTCTGGTGCTTGCAACCCAATGAACCACAATAATACAATTTATCAGAGTAAGGGTCAAAATGTAATTATTAAAAACATCCCCTCTACTGAACACCACAAAAAAGATTAAGTGCTGCTGTGCTGTCCAACAAAATAGCCACTAGGCACATGTGACTATTTATATTTAAATAAATTAAAATTAAAGGAAATTTAAAATTCATCTCCACTATATCCACCATTTAAGTGTCTGTACCCATATGTGGCTAGTGGCTGTCGTATTAGATGGTACAGATAAAGGACATTTCCATCACTGCAGAAAGTTCTATGGGAAAGCACTGTCTAGAGACTGGGCATCAGATAAATTAATTGTGGTCTGTGGGTATAGAAAAGTCTGGGAAAAGACTACTGGTAAAAAATTCTTCCACTGGCCATTGTACTAAGAACAAATTTATAAATTATGCCTCTATATTCTAATTTCTCTTTTCAGAAAGAAACTATTCATAAACTGCCCATACCTCTAGGAATGCTATGACATTCTTGAAATGATTTCTGTGACTCTTTGTTCAGTGTGCTGATCCAATCTTTATAGTCATTAGTAAACCATGTAAAGTTATTATTTAATAAAACAAATTTTCATTAAAATGACAAAAAATTAAATTTAAAATGGGAATTATAAATGAATAAAAGAAAAAAGCATTAAAGGATTGGATAACAAATATTAATTAATTCAGCATGCATATTCATATCAAGTAAAATAGGCTAAAATATGCATACTAAGTAAAATATGCTAAAATGAGGTCATTCTCAAAGACATTAAAGCAAATCAGCCTCATAGAGTCATTGCAGACTGATGAGGAGGGGCTTAAAGGCCATTCACCATCCATTGGTTGGACAATGATATCTTTCACTGACAGTACAAGAGGTCATGTTGGTATTTTAAGTCTAAAGTCGTGTGTCATAACATATTTCTACTTTACCCACATAAAAAAGTAAAATATTACAATGTTTATGTTAGAGACTAAATATTTACCACAACATCCCCCAAGAGGCAGGCACTTATTAAAGTGCAGCATCAACCTCATAAAGTGTAAGGGGACTACTGCATACATACATTAATACATTCATGTACACATACATACATATATCCACAAATCTGGATTCAGACTCTTATTTGTCTGAATCTTCAGCCCTGTGTTTTCCAGTCACTCTGTTTTCTCCTGATACGGGATTACATACGCATGAAAATAGCCACTCTTTTGTTTTTTCTTGCTTTCAAACGACCATATACTGCATCTAAGAAGCAATAATTAATTATTTTAAAATCCCCTTATTAATGGAAGTAATGACCAAGTTATAGTCTGTACCTATGTGTAAACATGTCATGGTAAGAAAACCCACAATATTCTGAAGTAAACTTAAAGTGACAACACTTATAGGCTGATGTGTTCTCTAACAATTGACAAAGAAACTCTTTTTCTGCATGACACTTTAAATGCAACATGGTACTTTTAATCTGAATGTTATGATGAAAATATATTGACCATTTATTTTTAAATAAATAGACCACTTAATATCCATACCAAAATATGGGTCATACTTAGAACATGAAACATTCTGACTGAAATTTGATTATTTAGGCTTTTAAATAATTGTAGGAAAGATTTTAGAGTATAAATGACGAATTAACTAGTTGGTAAGAGCAGTATGCTAATGAGACTTTGGTTCCTTTATACATCAGCTAATTTCAGTCTTTTTCATACCTCTTTTTCATACCTCTTAAATCTTAAGACAGTGTGCGAGTGCGTGTGTTTGTGTGTGAGAGAGAGACAGAGAGAGAGAGAGAGAGAGAGAGAGAGAGAGTGAATTAATGTAAATGATCCCTGTATCAGGAAGAACAGCTATGAGTACATATGCTACTGACATTGGATCAGTAGTATTATTTATTTGAAAATGACCTTTAACCAGATTGCTTGTTCATTAAATTACAACATCTTCTAAATCTGGAGTCTATTATGGTCTCCATTATATCATATGCAATTCTATAATTGATAAAATAATTTTGGTGGGTCTTCCCAGCAGATCTACTAGTACTGATTCCATGAATTAAACCAACCTATTCAATTCAGTGTGGTTCAATTACATGTAATGGGCCTGTGCTCTCCTAACTCAGAAAACAACATTCATTAAACTGTAATACACCTTATTACTTTATATTACAAAAGCATCATACACCTAAGCAATAGAACAGCTGTAGTAAAACAAAATACTCTCTTCCCTTCTGGAGACCATTAGAAAACCAAGTCTGACAGGTGAATTAAATCTACAGGGGAAGCTCAGATAGAACAGTAAAACAATATAGATAGGGCTCCTCAGCAGAATTATGATCCTGTTAAAGGAGATTCCTCTCTAGAACTGTCATCAATGACTCCTACACTTCTTCACACTAGAATACCTATATTGTGTGGCAGATGGAAGGTATATCTGTTTCAAGCATGCAATGTCATGTTAAAAGACTTTGATGCTTTGCCATTTCTCTTCTCAAAAGTTCAAACACACATGGCATGATGTTACCATTGGTATTTCATGTTTATACTACTTTGCATTTTCCTAAAAAAATTATTTATCACTGACTATACTTTTTGTTTACCACTGATATACATTTTATTTCATATTGAGGTTAATACGAGTAAGGAAATATTATTTTGCTATACTATCATTACTACTGATTTTGGTGTTTGCAAATTTCCAAGGTAAGTGCAAGGAGAGCACTTTCAAGGCATTTCTACTGCACCAAAATGTTGTGAGTTTTTTTAGTGTAAGTTTAAAATTTTTTTGATATAAATGAACTTGTGAATGTAAATTTAAATGTTTTGAGAGAGCATTCCAGCTCAATCTATATAAATATGTTGATTTATAGTCAGAGAGCCATACAACAAGAAGATGAAGCTTTAGAGAGAAGAGGCTTGTGGGGTGGCAGTACACGGAAGAGGAGAGCAGTAGAATATTGAGAAATTTAAATTACAATTACATGAATTTTTAATCTTAAGATCAGTGTCCATGAAATAAATAGCCCCTTTTCCGCTGGGAGGTGGAGGAAACGGAGGAGGAAAAATGTTTGCCAGATGCTGGGTGTTCCAGATAAGGAGGGGAAGATAGCGCCTCTATAGTACAGGTGCTATCTATCAACAAAGCGCTATAGACAGACCATGTGGTTCACTTTAATGAGTCCTCCTGAATGGCTATTAATTAGCATGTTATTATATAATGTCTTATTATCATTCTATAGTTTATAATTGGTTCCTTAGTTCCTTCATTTTTTTAGAGTATCCTTCGCATCTTAGGAAGAAGTTCAAATGCTTACAAGACCTCAGGGCAGTAAAATGTTTTGTGGGGGGCAAGACTTGATACCGGTGGGGAGGGAGTAGACAATAAATGAGCCAACACAAATGGGGATAATTAGTAATAATGAAAGACTAAATAATAATGATGAGTGGAGCTAGTTAGTTTTCTGTATCTCAGGCTTCAGAACCATTTAACTGGATAAAATATATATGGTTCAAAGGAGAGTAAATATTTTCCCTTCCTTGATACTCATTTATTCATTCAACAGCTATGTATTGTTTACCTGTGCTATTTCTGGCAATGTGGTCTGAGATAAAATTACTTTTTAAACTTCCTGATAAAAATTAATTTTAGGTCCCTTGCCTTTTGCACTTATACAAGATAAGTACCTTCTGACTTCAACCTGTGAAAAACTTTTAAAGGGTGAACGAAACACTGTAATAAAAGAAGAACATCCATATTCCTTAAAATATGTGAATAAAATTTTAATTCAAACATTAATTTGGAAAACAGGCAGAGAATTATTCTTACAAGGCTAGTTTTCACTTTGGAAGAACACACAGTCTATCTGCCCATTTGCTGCACCTGAGAGATGTCTAGGCTAGTATATATGTTGTTAGCCATTTCATAGGTCTACAACCACCATGGTGATCAAAAATTCTTTCCTGAGGTAATTTGTGAAAATGAAATTAATTTTTACTATTATGTGAAAAAATATCAATTGGGGGAATTGTGAATGTATTGTAATTTCTCATCTAGGTTCTATGTGAGATTCCAGTGTGGAAAACAGGTCAGTGGAACTTTACAATGATTTGTGTCAAGAGGAAAATAAGTCATTTTCACTGTAAAAATTATATAATCAAGTATGCCAACAATTATTATAAACCATATCATCTGTTGGCACCTGGGTCTTAATATTCAAGAAGAAATCCTTCAGTATTTTTTGGTTTGTTTCTTAAGACCATTTTTAAGCCACCTGTTTTCAGATATTGTGGACAAAATGTTGAGGTTCAACAATCTATGTAACTATGCTTAAAATTATTTGTAGAAAATCTACATGATATCAGTATAGTTTACAATTAATACTTAAGAAGCTATTCTTTGTCATTACACAAAACGTATGTATAGTTCTGCTCTTTTCAACTTGGATTCTTTCCTTCAAAATCAGGAGAATTCTGTACCCCCCTCTTTTGAGGAAACTACTGAGGCAGCTACCCAGAAAACACAGATATCTACAAAAGAAAAACAGAGAGGTACAACACATTCTCTCTAAAAAGAAAAATACACTGTATCTTGAAATATAAAACTGGCATTATGTATTTTATAAAAAATATAAGAAGTCAACCTTAAAAAATATAACTAATAAAGACAATACTTACACTCTGAAGACTTGGAGTAAGAATTAGAAAAATTTACAAAACAAACAGGAAACATAAGCATAAGGACACAACAGAATGTCTACCATAATTGGAGATCAAAAGAAATGGACCCAAACTTGATTAAAAAGAAGGTGATGTCCTTTCATACATCAGGGTAAATTTTATGGCAATTTCTTAGTGAAAAAGGAATATGGAAACCCACTGTCTGTTGCACATAATTGTGTTCCCAGTTGATTGCATAGTAAAGTTTATATAGTTCTCATTCTATAGTGAGTTCAGTGATTCTAGCCAAAAACATAATAATTTACAGTCCTAATTAAAGAATTCTCCCAGGCATATTTGTAACAATGACCTCTATGTAATTACTCTAGCCAGGTTCTAGTGCCAGGAGTAGGAAAAACAAAATGAGTAGAATGTCTCACAGATGATTGTCTTTAATAGGGCTTATTTTTGTTTGGGTGTTCTACTTATTACATATCATGCCATCTCTTGTTAAACTAATGCCCTATAGGAATGTCAAGTTAGAAGTGAGGCTCTGTAATTTTCCATTAGTCATCAGGTACTAGATTCAAGCAGCAGATTGTGTCTTCCAACTGGTTTATTTAGCTGGTGCCAAAGCCTGTTCAAATGTTCCCTGTGTGTTGTTTACTTTTGTATTTGTGACTCAAAGCATTGCTGCCAAGTATTGTATGAGCTCTCCAAAATAATTCAATGAAAATAGGTTGGCAAATGTCATAGGAATGATTATATTAAGGAAAAAGTTCAAATAAATCTACAAGGGAGTTGGGGCAGGGGGAAGTACTTCCATGTAGATCATTAATTCTTAATAATGAGGATAATAAAAGTAAGGGACTGATGATACACTAAGTGTTTAACAATCGCTGGGAAATAATGATTAAGCAGTAAGAACATATAAAACTGCGATTGGAAGGTGATGAGTATATTCCAAGCAGAAAGCACAGCAGAAATGAAACCAGAGTGGCAGGAAGAACACAGCAAGGGACAAGAGCAAGGACTGCAGTCCTGGCAGAGTGTTTGCACTTGGATTCCCTTGCAGGAGGCATCAGTATCCTGTTAAATAGCCATCCTAGCAAACACTCAAGCCCACATACCCGGGGTCAGACATTGACGGGCTAAAAGCTGCAACAAATGTGACCAGACAAACAAAAGGGCACACTTGAGTGGAATTAATAAGCCAGTTCTTCAGGACACGATTCTCATTTCTTTTTTCCAGTATCTGACAACATTCTCTAACTCCTTCTCTAGATTATAGTGCAAATGGCATATTGCTATTATCATCTGATAACAGCTCTTCAAAGCTACTGTCAACTTTGCCTCTTCAGTTTACAGGATTCAATCTGTATCTATTGTCTGTTTCGAAATTCTGGACATTACATATGCCTATTTTCTCTCTCTTCCTAGTCTCTGTCCAGCAAAATCTTAAAAATAAATCAGAAAACAATTATTTAACAGTAAATATTAAAAAAGAATTTAAGATATATAATATACAATGATTTTCATGACACATATGTATTGAATTTTAGAATTTCATCCAAATTATTTATGATCAGATCAGGATAGATATATAGGAGATAATGCATCTATTCAAAAACAGTCAAAGCATCAACTCATTTATTACTCACCTTCATTATTTTAATTTACCTTTCTTGAAAGTAATTTCTTTCAAATGTATAGTATGCAATGTTAACATTTATTTCAAAACCAGCATATCATTCCTCTATTTCATGGAGCAGTATTGTAGAGACAGTGCAATGAATGATAAAGATACATAGACACAAGAAGGGACTTTGAAGTTCATGCAGGTACTGAAGGTCAGAAACGGCAATAAGCTCAAAATCTATGAGAACATTTTGGGCAACAGAGATAAGGAAATAAAGCAGCAAAGAGACTGGGCAACACAGGTCAGACAAAGGCAAACCTTCTATACAACAGGAATTAAGAGCCTAACTCTAAATATTAATGGGAATCATAAGATATCCACATCAAATAGGGCCCCAAACTAATGAATTGAATATGACCTTGTTGTTTCATGGAAAAAAGTATGGCGTATTAAGCCTCCACCATGAAAAGCCAAGATAAATAGAAACCTCCAGGCTGGAAGATGAAGTAAGGTAAAGAGAAAGAAAAGTTCATCTAATACTTTAACTTTTCTGAAGTATGAATTTTAAATTTTTTATTGAAGTATAATTTACACATAATAAAATGAAGATCTAAAGTGTTTAGTTCAAAGAGTTTGGGCAATTACACACAACACTTTTTCGCCAAAAACATCTGTATAATCCCAGAAAGTTCCTTTACACCCCTTTTCCTGTCCATTTCTACCTCTACCTGAGACAACCACTTTCTGATTCCTATAACCATATATTAGTTTTGTCTTTTCTTGAAATTCATGTAAATGGAATCACATTGTATGCATTTTCTAAAATCTAGATTCTTTTGCACAACAAAATGTTCTTGAGATTCTTACATGTTGTTTGTATCAGTAATTTGTTCTTTTTAAAAATCGCTGAGTAGTATTCTATGAATGTACAAATGTACATCTTTTGGTTTACTCGATTGGTGGATATTTGCTGGGTTTTTTTCTTCAAGTTTTGGCCAAGTAAGAATAAGGCTGCCATGAATATTCCTGTATAAGTCTTTTTATGGACATGTTTGATGTTCCTGTAGGTAGCTGGGTCATAGGTAGAGTTTGTTTAACTTTATGAAAAGCTGCCAGATAGCTCTCCAAAGAATTTATTTTTGCATTTGCATTAGCAATTTATGAACATTTTAGCTGCTCCATATGAGAGTCCTATGTACAACAGTTTCCACAATGTTAGCAGCTTACATTAGTAAGGTAAATTTGTTACAGTGAATGAACTAATATTGATACATTTGGTATTCACAGGTTTTTTTGTTTTTGTTTTACATTTTAGCCCTTCAAGTGGATGGAAAACTGTGTATCATTGTAGGTTTGATCTGTGATTCCAAATGACTAATGATTTTCATTGCCTTTTCATTTTTTAACTGTCTATTCCTATGTATTCTTTTGCAAGGTGTCTGCCACATCTTTCGCCCATTTTTAAGTTGGATTATTTGTCTTTTTACTATTGATTTGTTAAAGTTTCTGTATATTCTGAACATGAGTCTTTTGTCAGATAATTGTGTTATATTTTCCCAGTCTGTAACCTGCCTATTTGATGGTGTAATTGATAAGCAGAAATTCTTAATTTTGATAAAGATCAACGAATGCATCAATATTTGCCTGTTGTCATTAGTAATTTTTGTGTCCTCCTAATAAATCTTTTCCTACCCTGTTAGGTAGAAGACAGTACAGAGAATTTCCATGTACCCTACACCTAGTTTCCCCAATTATTAACAGCTAACATAAACATGGTATATTTGTTACAATTAATGAACAAATATTGATACATTGCCCATACTTTATTCTGATTCCCTCAGTCTCTACCTAACATACATTTTCTGTTTCATCATCCCATCCAGGATGCAACATTACATTTAATTGTCCTCTTGTCTGTGAGTTCCTGACTTCCATTGTTTTCAATGATTTTCACAGTTTTGAGGAGTAACAATAAGGTATTTTGTAAGATGCCCCTCACTTGGGATTTGTCTACTGTTTTTCTCATGACTAGACTAGGTGTGATGGTTTATTTTATGAGTAAGCTTGGCTGGGCCACAGTGCCAATATTTGGTCAAACATTATGTTGGCTGTTTCTGTGAGGCCATTTGTAGGTTAAATTTATATTTAAATCCGTGGACTTTGAGTAAAGCAGATTGTCCTCCATAATATAGGTGGGCCTCTTGCAATCAACTGAAGAACTTAATAGAATAAAAGACTGACCAACAAGGACCTACTGTATAGCACAGGGAACTCTTCTCGATATTATCTAACTACCTAAATGGAAAAAGAATTTGAAAAAGAATAGATACAGTATAACAGAATCACTTTGCTGTACGCCTCAAACTAACACATTGTTAATCAACTATACTCCAATATAAAATAAAAGTTAAAAAAAAAAAAAGACTGATCTCCCCAGAGCAAGAGGGAATTTGGCCAGCAGATGGACTTCAGACTTGAACTGCAACACTGGCTCTTCCTGGGTTTCCAACTCTGTTTTTCTATATCGATACTGATGTGGATATAGATATCACTGTTGAAATAGATATAGATAAAGAGCAATACACCTTGTTGGTTTTGCTTCTCTGGAGAACCCTGGCCAATACACTGGAGTTATAGGTTTTCAGGAGAAAGACTCCAAAATTGAAGTGCCATTCTTAGCCCACTATATCAAGGGTACATGCTATCCTCATGACTTATCACCATTGATGTTAACCTGATCACCTGGCTGAGATAGTATGGGTCAGATTTCTCAACTGCAGACTTAGTATTTTTCCCCCTTTCCATACTGTTCTCTTTGGGAGGAAGTCACCATATGCAGCCCACAGTTAAGGAGTAGGAAATTATGTTCCACCTCCTTGAGGGAAGAATTTCTATGTAAGTTATTTCAAATTCTTCTACAAAGGTTGTCTATTTCCCACATTTATTTATTTATTCAGTCATTAATTTATATCTGTAGGAACTCAGAGATGTGTCCTTTATAATTTAGGTTATCCTCATATACCACTTTATTTATATTGTTGCTCAAAGTGTACAAGCTTTGGTTATTGGGAACTTTTTCACTGGCTCTTGTGTCCCCTTGATATATCTCCATTATTGTGGGTTGCTATGACTTCGTGTGTTTTTGTTGGTTTGCTTAAGCAATTCCTTACTTTCCAGTACTACAAGATTCTCCAGGCTCATCTTATATATTTCTTGGTCTAGAATAATCCCTTTCTCTAAGGATCCCTGGTTTCTTTTATTAAGAAATGGTATTAGAAATCAAGGTCTGGGTACTAGGTATGCCCATTGCTACTCCCCAGTAGCATGTCATTGCTTCCATGCCCTCACAACTGACAGAGAAAGGAAATCTATGTGTGTATACTAACCTGTGTATATACAAAAATCTATAGATATTTTTGTAAGTTACTATCTGTATCTCTATTAAGCTAAACATGAGTTCAGTTGGACTCAGTTCCAACTGTAATTCATTACTGCATTGATTACTATAGCCTCTTACCTTGCATATCTGTAACCTCCCACTCCAACAATGAAAAACTTGGATCTACCTGTCTGCCATCCATTCACTTAATTGTTCAGTTCCCATATATATGTATATGGTGGTATCAGAATTGGTCATCTGTAGCTCCACATGAAACAACTTTATGAACTCTATTATGGCGCTTATGTACATTTTCTTTTGCCTTTAGACTTAAAGACTTCATTCATTTCCAAAATTACTTAGGTCAGTATCTTTTTCCCCCAGTACCTTCAGCAAGGTTGTTTCATATGTTTATAATAAAGTTAGATTATTTTGTCTTATTTTGTCTGTATCAATGCTGGGATCCCACAACCTGATAAATTATTTTTTAATTTACATACATTTAGGCTCAGACTTTATATTGTAAAGTTCTGTGGGTTTTCACAATGCATAGTGTCATGTGTTCACTATTATACAGAATAGTTTTAACATCCTAAAAATATCCCCTGTGCTTTACCTCTTCAACCCTCTTTCTCTCCCCCTGAAACCCTGACAACCACTGATCTTTATACTTCATATAAAACCTACCTCACTACTATCCATTTAATTTTGCCTTTTTCCAGAATGTCATGAAATTGGAATCATACAGTACGTAGCCTTTTCAGACTGGCTTATTATTATTTTTCCTATATAAACATCCAGCTGTTCCAGAACCATGTATTTAAAATGGTATTTATTTAAAAGACTGTTTCTTTCACTACTGAGTTGACTTCATGGTAAATTAATTGGCCATATATGCATGGGTCTACCTACAAACACACAGAAATCTGTAACACACAGATTTCTCTATTCCTTTATGTGTCAATTTGGTTAGCTGAATTTTTCAAGAAATTAATTCCTTTGTTTAAGCTATTAAATTTATTAACACTAAGCAGAGCTTCTCAATTTTAACATTATAGGTATTTTGGGGTGGACAGGTCTTTGTAATGGGAGGATGTTCTGTGTCTTGTAGGATATTTAGTAGTATCCTTAGCCTATATCCGTAAGATGCCAATAATACTTCTCGCCCCAGGCTGTGATAACCAAACTATTTCCAGATATTGCCAAATTTCTCCTCTGGGGAAAAAAAATGTCCCCAGTTGAGAACCACTGGCACAAAGTTATTCATAATATCCCTTTATTATGTCTTTAATGTTTGTAAGATCTGTAATGATGTCACTTGTTTTTTAATGATACCGGTAATTTATATTTTCTCCATATTGTCTTTGTTATGGGTTTATCAAATTTATTAACCATTTCCAAGAACTGACTTTCGACCTTATTTTCTCTTGTTTATCTTTTTTATTTGGCCTCACTGCACGGCTTATGGGATTTTAGTTCCCTGACCAGGGATCGAACCTGGGACCTCAGCAGTGAGAGTGCAAAGTCCTAACTACTGGACCACAAGGGAATTCCCTTGTTTATCTTCTATTTCATTAATTTCTGCTTATCTACGTATTATTTCCTTTCTTCTTCCTAAATTTTGTCTTTTATTTCTTCATGTGGAAGCTTAGCTAATTCACTGTATATCTTTCTTTTCTAATATAGGCAATTAATGTTATAAATTTCCGTTTTATTCGTGTTTTGGATGCATCCCACAAATTTTGATATATTGTGTTCTCACTATAAAGTTCAAAATATTTCTCATTTTTCCTTGTGATTTCTCCTGTGATTCATGGGTTATTCAGAAGTGAGTCACTTAATTTCTAAATATTTTGGCATTTTCAAGATATTTTTCAGTTACTGATTTCTAATCTGTGATCATAGAACATATACTCTATGTTTCTGATCTTGTGAAATTTATTGAGACTTTTTAAGATGCTAGCATATGATTGGTCAGTGATTGGTCTTACTGAATGTTCTTTGTGAAATTGAAAGGAATTTGTACTTTTAGTTGATGGGTATCACATTCTATTAACTCCATTAGGTCAAGTTAGTACATAGTGTTATTCAAATCTTCTATATTTTTCCTGATTTTCTGTGTATATTCTATTCATTATTTATTGTACATTTATCTATTTCTCCATCTAATTCTGTCAAATATTGCTTTGTGGCTTCAAGGCTCTATTAGTAGCTGCATGCATATTTAGAACCATTATATCTTCTTAAACAATGAAGACTTTTACCACTATGAATATGCTTCTGTATCTCTGGAAATACTCTTTGCCTTGAAGTCTTATTTTTCTGATATTATTATGGTGATACTATCATTCTTATGCTTATTGTTTTCATGGTATATTTTCCATTTTACTTTATATATCTTCAATTTGTAAAGTTTACCTTCAAATGATAAATTACTACTTAAAGAAAAATACAAGAACACTGCAACACTATAATCCTATTTATATTCCCTCCTGTACTTTGTGCCCTTGTTGACATATATTTTACTTCTACATACATTATAACCCAAAATATATTGCTACCATATTCATTTTAGTCAATAATCTTTTAAAGCTATGTATAGCTATAGATAAATGATATATGGGATACATATAAAATAAGTATAATAGAAAATATTTCTATATGTTTATTCATGTATCAGGACTCTCATCTTATATCATTTCACATTAGCCTGAAGAACTTCTAGAATTTCTGCTAGAGATGTTCTGGAGCTGAATTTGCTCAGCTTTTGTCTGTCTGAAAATAGCTTTATTTTGGCTGAAATATTTGGGGTTTTTTTGCTAGATATAGAATTTAAATCGATATATGTTGTTTATATTCTTAGAACACTTCAAAAATTCCATTCCATTTTCTATGGCTTCTGTTGTTTTTGATATAAAAAAATCACTAGTGATTAATTTTTTTTAATCATTATTCCCCTACATGTAATGTGTATCTTTTCTCTGTGACTGGTTTTAAGATTTTTTTTTGCTATATTCTCTAGGTTTCTTTTTCTTTCAATTTTATGCTCTTTAGGATTCACTGAGCTTGCTGAATACGTGGATTGACATCGTCAGTTGTTTTGGAGATTTCTCAGTTTAATCTCTCTTCAAATACTTCTTCTGTCCCCTTCTTTTTTCTTCTCCTTGGATTCCAAGTACATGTATGCTAGACCATTTGATACTGTCCTGCAGATATCAGATACTCTTTTCCATCTGTCCCTCCCCCTCCCCCATTTTTTTGCTTTTTATATTTGGTTTGTATAATTTCTATTGACCTGTCTCAAGTTTATGAATTCCTTCTTCTGCTATGTCCTGTTTGCTAATAATCCTACCAGGTGGACTTTTTATGTCTGATATTTTATTTTATTTCTATCATTTTCATTTGTGTTTTTTTTAAACAGTTCCCATCTCTTTGCCAAAATACCCTGTCTATTCATGCATGTTGTACACTTTTCCTACAGATTCTATAACATTTACTATAGTAATTTTAAAGTCCCTTTCAGATAATTCCAATATGTGGGCCATTTCTGTGTTTGCCTCTATTAACTATTTTCTCTTTTGACCATGGCTCACATTTTCTTGTGCCTTCACATATCTGATAATTCTTATTGTATGCTAGATATTGTACAAAAGAAAACAGTAAATAATATTTACCCTAAAAAATATCTTTCCACTTTTTCTATTAGGCTTCTTGTTTGGAAGGCTGAGTCAATTGAATCTTTAGATTTGCTGAGTCTGGGCTTTGTTGAAGTTAATTAGAATCAGTTCACCATGTCCTTCAAATGTGCTTGGGTTTTTAGCACTGGCAAAACTCTGGAGATGACTTTGTACCTGACAGCCCATCCACCAAACTGTTACTCTCTTAGCTCAGAAGCTTAGCTTCCAGCATGTCCATGGGTTGTGCTTTTTACTCCCCCAGTCTTGTCTGTCTTTCTGTGCTTCACTAGAACTCTTTCCATCCTGCTGCCCTGCCCCCAGCCTTCAGAGCATTGTTGGGATGCAACTGAAGAAGGCCTGGCATCCTTAAAGGGATTTTTTTCCAGTAATCCTGCCTTACTCCCTGCCTTTCACATACTACTTTTGAGTACTTAGTTCAGGCCTTGGGAAAGAGTTAGAGGGTGGGTGCAGACTCCCTCTAGGATTGGAGTGCCATGAGATTATAATCTATCATTCCAGCCTACACACAGCCATTAAACATTTGGCTGGTCTCCCTTTACCCCTGTTTGTGGTGCATTCATGTAATAAAAAAGCTACTTGAGGTACCATAAATACCATAAACTGTTCTGTAAGAAATGAAAGCAGCTGTCACTCTCTTCTCTCCTAGGAAGTTCTTATTACCTTTTGGATTTAAGTTTGTTAAAGTTTACTTGTGTCTTAAGCTAAGTATTTTTTAACTTTTTTTTCCCCCTAGGGGAGGAAAACATGGAAGTTTATTTTACATAACCGAATTTTTGTGAAGTGCAGTAAGTCTCTTACTGCTTTGTAAATCTTGATTGGATTCTGTATTTTTATTTTACAACCGTTTCAAAACACCTCCTCAAGAGTTCTCTTTTCAGCAGTAGTGATGATCACTACTAAAGGAGTGAAATACTTCCTTCTTTCTCACCTAACCAGTTAACTATGCTTGTTCTCCCTTGCATTCATGTAGTAAAAAGTACTTCATGCCCTTGTGACTGTTATTATCTGGCCTTGTTTCTCATTCCTCGAGTCTCTGACTCTGGTCATATTTTCCTTCTTCTTTACCTGTGCATAGTTGGGCCTCCCGATACTTTGAGAACAGTTCTGACCTTGGTTTATTATTAAGCTCCATTCTTGGAGTGGTACCCACCACAGATGCGTCATTGCTCCGACATTTTGCCTGGATCCTTAACTGGCATTATGTTGGCTCTTTGTTCAGGGTTTCTCACACTGTTTTAAGGATAGCCTCTTTCAGAAACCTTTTGTTTCTTTAATACTAACCATCTCGTCTTAGCCTGAAACTGGAAAGTACTACTTCCAAGCTGGGCTGACCTTCTGGATTTGACCAATTGCCCAGCTAAACACATAAAACTTGCCTTTCATTCTCTGACTTCACTGATCTCTATAGTTATGACCTCTGAAGAAAAAGAAATCTGTCAGTTCCCCTTCCCTCCAATCACTAGAACTCCAACTTGAATAGTCTCATTGTCTCCCAAGTCACTTAGATTTGTTGTCTCACCTGAGATTGCTCCTCTGATTATTTAATAATTAAACTTATGTTATGAACACAGGAGATAGTAATTGTGATACTAATACCAGGAGAATATATTATTCTCCTAGAAAGATTTGAATATTATTCTTCTAGAAGGATTTGAATCCCAAATAATCTTCAATTTGCGAAACATATGGGGATATATTTTGAGTATAGTGGGCTTCACCTATTCCTTGACTACCAGTGTCTATTACTAATCTAATGACTATGTTGATCTACCAGCCATCTCATCAATCATCACAGAACGAAACATATAATACAAATAATGAAATTTCAAATTATGCATCCCTACTCCTTGACTACACCATTTATGTTGTTTAAGCTTAAAAATGCTTTTTTCCAAATTCCACATTTAACTCCTTCCACAGTGTCTTGGGAAACAGTCAGTGATAACCAAATCTTTCTGATTCTATTTTCCAATTATTTATAGCTATTCAACTTCTCTGTCCCCCAGGCATCAATACTTTTGTCCTGGGTCCTTCTTACACTTCTTATCTGGTCTCTCAGCCTCTAATACCTCTCCCATCTATTCCCCATGCATTTTCAGCAACAATTCCAAAATGATCTTTTAAAAATGCATATATAACCATAATTATTAGCAGTAAGGCATTACCCCTTAATGCACAGGATCCTTCATGACTAATTTTTCTCAGTTTTCATCCTAATTTTATTTTCTATTTTGTCTTCATATGCACACTATGCTCCAGTCATACAGATATTCAGAGTTAAATATACCATACTCTTTCATAGCCTGTGCACATGTTCTTTTCTTGCCTGCAACTCCATTTCCAGCTTTACTCAGTTAGCTCCTCCTCAAGTATCTCCTCCTTCAGAAAGTCTTTGTTACTCCCTAAGTCTGAGTAAATCCAGTGCAAATCCTTATCATAGGACTTATCATATTATATTGTAATTGTACTTAACTCTCTCATCCACTTAGCTTCCGGTAATGTTCATGAATTTGATTCTAACAAAATTAAGAACTTCTGCTCTTTGAAAGACACGGTTAAGAGAATGAGAGAGAGGACAGCCACAGACTGGGGAGAAAAATTCTGCACAACACATATCAGATAAATGCTTGTATCCAGAATGTATTTTTTAAAACCCTCATAACTCAGTAAAAAGGAAACAAAATAATAACAAAAACTGGGCAAGACTTTGAACAGACACTTCACCAAATACGCTATGAGAGTGGCAAAGAAGGACTTGAAAAGATGTTCAACATCAGTAACCATTAGGGAAATGCAAATTAAAACCACAATTAGAGGTGGTGCAGTGGTTAAGAATCCCCCTACAAATGCAGGGGACATGGGTTCGAGCCCTGGTCCGGGAAGATCCCACATGCTTCGGAGCAACTAAGCCCGTGCACCACAACTACTGAGCCTGCGCTGTAGAGCCTGTGAGCCACAACTACTGAGCCCACGCACCACAACTACTGAAGCTTGCATGCCTAGAGCCCATGCTCCGCAACAAGAGAAGCCGCCGCAATGAGAAGCCCTCGCGCTGCAAGGAAGGGTAGCTCCCACTCGCCGCAACTAGAGAAAGCCTGCGCGCAGCAATGAAGACCCAATGCAGCCAAAAATTAAATAAATAAATAAATATATTAACAAACAAACAAACAAAAAAACCACCACTCATCTATTAAATGGCTAAAATTAAAAAGAATGACCATACCAAGTGTTGGCAAAGGTGTGGCTCAATGGACACTCTCTCTTTTTTTTTTTGCAGTGTGGTTCCATTTATATGAAATGTTCAGAATAGGTAGAACCATAGAGACAAAGTAGATTGGGCTACAGGGCCATGACACACACCCACTGACCAGGTACTCCAGAAGCAATTCCAGGCATCCCGCCATCCAGCCAGAACGCAAGCACTGGTCTGAGTGAAGGGTTTGGGGCTGCGAGTCCCAAGACCTGAGGATAGTTCCTTTCTTCACTAGCATTGTGACTCCAGGCAACTCAGCTAGTGGGAATATAAAATGATACAGCCACTTTGGAAAATAGTTGGCAGCTTCTTAAAACTTTAAACTTAACACCTACCATAGTCATTCTACTTCTAGGTATATACTCCAAAGAAATGCAAGCAACATGTCTTGGAAAAACCTGCACATAAATTTTCACAGCAGCTTTGCTCGTAACAGCCAGAAAATTTAAACTTAAGCCCAAATATCCATCAACAGGTGAACAGACAAATAAATTGTGACATATCCTTATAAGGGAAAACTGCTCAGCAATAAAAAGGGATGGACTATGAGTACTTAACGACAAGACGGATGAATCTCAAAATAAGTAGACTGAATGAAAAAAGCCAGATGAAGAAGAGTACATAATGTTTGATTTCATTAATGTAAAATTCTACAAGATGCAAGCTAATCTACGATGACAGAAAGTATATCAGCAGAAGAGTAGCAAGAATGAGGTTACAAAGGGACACAAAGAAATTTTTGTGGGTGTGAATATGTTCATTATTTTGATCATGGTTTAGGTTTTACAAGTATATTCATATGTCCAAACTTCTAAAATTGTATACTTTAAACATGTACAGTAAATGGTATGCCAGTTATACCCAATAAAACTTTAACAAAAAATTTTTAAAAACCTCCTACATATTCCTTACTTCCCCAAGGAAACTTCATCAGTCTTTTAGTTCCAGATAGATAGCATTGTTTTATACGTACCATCATTCATACACCTTATCATATTTCGTTGTTTTTGTTGATTTACCTATCTATCTCACTAGATTTTAAGCAATATAAAGGGTGATATTATTTTTGATACTGATTTCTTAGAGATAAGACACACCCTCTCCGAAAACACACATTGGTTCTATTCAAGGTAGAGCAGTGACCTGAATGGACATTGTCCTGTACTGATGCCTGTTGACTGAAGAAAAATGCACAACCTAAAAGCTGCAAGTTATGTTTTATTCGGGGACTTTACTGAGGCCTATAGCCTGGGAGATAGCCATAGCTCTGAGCTATTCAGATAGCTCTGAGGAACTGCTCCAAAGAGGTAAAGGGAGAGCCAGGATATATAGGAGTTTTTGCTGAAAACAAACAAACAAACAAAAACACCCATGTAGTCACACATCAAACGATTAATGCTAATCACAAAAACCGGACATCTCAAGTTAATGATTTTACTGCTTTTCTATGTATGGGAAGATGCGCAAGAGTCTGGGCTCATTGAAATTATTTCTTAGAGATGCATCTGAACTATGTAGGGCCAATATCCTGTTTTTCTCCATCCTGAATTCCCCTCAGGCTGCACCCTCAGGGGCAGCTGCAGTGGCTGATAGCTTGATGGTGGGGCAACATGCTGTGTTTACCGAAATGGCAGGCAACATTTTTTGTCCACATGCTTATGTCTATATACTATTTGTTGTTAAGGCTATCATTATTAATTACTAATGACTGAAATTTGAAGACTAATCTAAAAAGAATTTAACATCTTCACAGTGATACTTAAGAATTTTGAAAAGTTGAAATCAGAAGGTTAAACACATATACTTTGACACATATCTTGTAGATATGCCAGCTCCTATTTGACTCCTCTGACTTCAGTCTAAAACTAACCTGTTCCTCCTATGCATATCTGTCACTCATGGAAACTCTCAAGAAACTTTGTTAGGAGTTTCATTCTGGGAAACATAAAAGATAATAATGCTAACAGGCCAGGCTGTATCCAGCTGTCGTAATTTAGGAGTCATAGTGGGGAAGAGCTTTAGAAAGCACTGTTTAGGATTGAGAAAAGGAATATTTCCTGCCATATCAGTAAACAGAGGATGTCACAGTCATCAGCAATTGCAGCCACAGCCTACAGTGAGCTCTCAGGGAACTCAGAAGGAAAGAATACCTGCCATCTAGCAGCCATCAAATTGCAGCCACTCCCCACGGTGAGCCCTGAGGAAACTCAGGATATGAAAACACAGGATACTGGCCTCAGATAGCTGAGGTACATATCAAAGGAATGATTTCAGTGAGCCCAGATTCTTACATCTTCCCAAACATACAAAAGTGCTAAATTCCTTAACTTGACATATCTGGTTTTCTTTAACTAACAATAATCTTTTGAAGTTCAGACTACCTGCCCTTTGTTGCAAAACTCCTATATCTACTGGCTGCCCACGCCTGCCCCTCCCCCGCCCTTCCAACCTCCTTGGAGCAGTTCTCTCAGGGTTACTGAGGCGCTGCCTCCCTGGCTTGAAGTCCTAAAAATTCCTGCCGAATAAAACATAACTCTCAACTTTTAGGTTGTGAATGTATTTTTTAGTCGACAGGGAGAGAAAACAAGTATAATGAAAATTAAAGGAAAGTTTGGGGTTAGCACAAAAGTCTCAATAGACATTAAGATGAGAGGTAAATGGTATTCTTTTCTCCCTTAGACTAAAATTTTCTAGTTATATGTAATCAAGAAATCCTAAGAACTCTATTGGTGTTTTATGTTATTGTATGGAACTCTGTTATCTAAAAGAATACATCCTAACCACATATGGCTATTGAGCACCTGAAATGTGGCTACTCAGAATTGAATTGTACAAATTTTTAACTTCATATGAAAAACAGAATTTAAAATAGCTCATTAATTTTTTATCTTTATATTTTTATATTTATGTTGAGATAACAATGTCTAAGATATACTGGATTATTAAAATTAATTTCACCCATTTCTTCTTACTTTATCTAATATGGCTACTAGAACATTTTAAATTACATATATGGCTTGCATTTGTTGCTCAATTATATTTTTGCTGAACAGCACTGTTTATAGAGAATAAACACTTTCATCCAATGCCTGAACTGATAACTGGCATTTCAGAGGAAGAATTTTCATACCTACAGGTTAGTCCTTTTACATTGTAGTCATTCTATTTGAATAAAGGAACAAAAGAAGATTTTAATAGCAAATGTCACTGCATTCTAAAAAAGTTGGGAGGATACTGCTGTGTTTGGGAACACACATAAGTGGGCATTTTGGTTATAAAAAAAGAAGTCTCGGGCTTCCCTGGTGGAGCAGTGGTTGAGAATCTGCCTGCCAATGCAGGGGACACAGGTTCGAGCCCTGGTCTGGGAAGATCCCACATGCCGCGGAGCAACTGGGCCCGTGAGCCACAATTGCTGAGCCTGCGCCTCTGGAGTCTGTGCTCCGCAACAAGAGAGGCCGCGGTACTGAGAGGCCCACGCACCGCGATGAAGAGTGGCCCCCGCCTGCCGCAACTAGAGAAAGCCCTCGCACAGAAACTAAGACCCAACACAGCCATAAATAAATAAATAAATAAATAAATAAATAAATAAATAAATAAATAAAAAGAAGTCTCAAGTTTAGTCTTGTAACAGAGACGCTGAGATAAAGGTAGAGCCACATGGGCCTGTATAAGTGGAATTTTCCATTTTCATTGCAGCAGCTTGAGAAAAGGGGAGTCTGGGCCCCTGGACTTACAGGAAAGCATTTGGGAAAAATCTCATTGTAGAATCAGAGTGGGCTCCTGGGGAACTGATGGCTGACTGGGCTCAGGAAGAAGGGGGATCACTATAATATGACTCTTGGCAGAAAATGAACTTTGAACTCTAATAAAAATCAATGTTGTTGCTGTACACCTGAAACTAACACAACATTGTAAATCAACTATACTCCAATAAAAAAAATTTTTTTTAATGCAAAAAACTAAAATCAATGTTGGATATTTAGTTTTAAGTTGTTTGCTTTTTTTTTGTACTTAAACCATTTTATCTGTTATACATACAGTTTTCTGTTTATGCTGACTTATGGTGTGATAGAAAGGAACCATGTTTAAATGTGTGGCAAAGGGATGCCGAGAGAGCAACAAAGAATCTATAAGTAGTGATAAGACAGCACAAAGTGATCAAGACTTGAGCCAAGAGCAGAGCACAGAAAATAATGACAGTCAACTACCAGCAAAAAGTTGTAAGCCTTCCTTCTCAAAAATCTTTAGAAAAATTGGGGAGTACATGCCCCTGGAAAAGAGGGTTCATATTGTTTTATTTGCCTACTAATGAAAAGGGTGACTTTGGAAGACGGGAGAACTATGGAGACACATTGGGTAATTTATGCATATGGAATCTCTACTCAGATATTTTCAGGTTCCTCATCTACTTTCAATTCCTATTTCAGATTTAATACTTAATGAGAAAGAACAAATTCACTTAATTACAAACTCTAACTAGATTTTTAAAACATCATTTTGAGCTTGGGGGATACTAGGTGTCAAATTGATAAGATCTCAGTATTTAGGAGCTCCCGTAAGACTTTAAATTTTTAATTAATTTGATTTTTATTAATTCGCTCTTACTTTAAATTTACTGTATTATATTTTGAATATCACTCATATGATTAGGGCATTGATATTTTTTAAATGACAATCCATAAAACAATGAATCTACTTAGACATCTTCCCACCACTCTGCACCTTGTTGATCACTAAGGCAAATTTGAAGAACACTTAAAGCCAGAATCCAGGGTACCAAAGCTATGCCCCACTTCACAAATAAAAATTAAAAACTCATCCCTTTAAATGTTAAACTGCAATTTAAACAATGATAATACTTTTTAAAGAGAGGAAATAGAAAAACTGTAAAAAAAAAAAAAAGATGACTTTTCAGGGTTTTCTGAAATGTGGAGTCACCTAGCATTGATATGCCACAATTGAATACTGCCTCTATATCTAATTCATAATTACTATTTCCCAAAGCCACTTTTGAATATGAGAAGAAATTATGGCTAGCAAATATAACACCATTGCTGTAATGACCGAGGTCTAAATACAGCCATCTTGGTCTAATTGGGTTTTTTTTTTTGTTTTAAACTTTTTTATTTTTAATACATTTATTTATTTATTTATTTTTGGCTGCATAGGGTCTTCGTTGCTGCACACGGGCTTTCTCTAGTTGCGGTGAGCGGGGGCTACTGTTCGTTGCGGTGCGTGGGCTTCTCACTGCGGTGGCTTCACTTGTTGTGGACCACGGGCTCTAGGTGCGCGGGCTTCAGTAGTTGTTGCATGCGAGCTCAGTAGTTGCGGCGCACTGGCTTAGTTGTTCCATGGCATGTGGAGTCTTTAAACAGTTTTTAATCTGGTCCTCATGGACAGACTTCTAGGAAATCCTGTGACCCCTTTGAAAATGTATACAAAATGTTTTTGTGTCTCTTTTTCTTTCCCCTTGGGAGAGGAAGGTTCATATCATATTTCAGATTATTAAAGAGACCTGTGACCTAAAAATAATTTAACAATCACTGCTTTGGAATGTATTTTAAATGAACGCTAATTTGATGAATCCTGTTATCTCTTAAAGAAAACCTATCGTGGGGATTCCCTGGCAGTCCAGTGGTTAGAACTCAGCGCTTTCATTGCCAGGGGACCAGGTTTGATCCTTGGTCAGGGAACTAAGATCCTGCAAGCCCTGCAAGCAATGTGGTATGGCAAAAAACAAAACAAGACAGAACACCTATCATCTCATATGTGAAGTATTAGACTAAGATTTGAAAACACAAAGAGTAGTAAAATTCTTGATCTATTAGGGAAGAATATCTAGAAAAAAAATTAGAAATACCTATGAGCATATTTAAGATCCTACCTCTCTAAGAAACCTAAAAAAAAAAAAAATTATTCTTGCTGCTTTTAGCATTCTCTTCCATGAAAGCCCATAGCAGTTTTATTCCCGTCACAGTCTCTGATATGAAGTTTAAGAATTATTTTTTATATTAGCATATATCTTTCAGTGTTCATGTATATTAACCTTTTTTAAAAATTAATTAATTATAAATTAATTAATTAATTAATTAATTTATGGCTGCGTTGGGTCTTCGTTGCTGCGCGCAGGCTTTCCCCAGTTGCGTTGAGTGGGGGCTACTCTTCATTGCAGTGCACGGGCTTCTCATTGCGGTGGCTTCTCTTGTTGCAGAGCACAGGCTCTAGGCGTGCGGGCTTCAGTAGTTGTGGCACACAGGCTCAGTAGTTGTGGCGCATGGGTTTAGCTGCTCCGTGGCATGCGGGACCCTCCCAGACCAGGGATCGAACCCGTGTCCCCTGCATTGGCAGGCGGATTCTTAAGCACTGCGCCACCAGGGAAGTCCCTATTTTAACCTTTTTTTCAGACAAAAATACATTTTTCTAGTTAAACACATACACTTCTGCTATGGTGGTTAATAGTTTAGGCTTTGAAATCAGAATATCTGAGTTCCAGTTCTGCTATTTACTAGCTCTGTGGCCATAAATAAGTCATAGCACCTTGAATCCTCTATTTCCTCTATTAAAAAAAAAAGATGTGGGATAATAGTAGAACCTAATACAAAGTGTTTCTATAAAAGTTAAATGAGGTGGGAATTCCCTGGTGGTCCAATGGTTAGGACTCGGCACTTTCACTGCTGAGGGCACGGATTCAATCCCTGGTCGGGGAACTAAGATACCACAAGCCGAGTGGCACAGCCAAAAAAAAAAAAGTTAAATGAGGTGATGTAAAGAATGCCTGGTACAATAAATTCATTCATTCAGCATAGTTTTCTCAAACTCCTAAAATTATTCTCATTAGAAATTATGATTAAGACAAAGATCCTACAAAAGATTCAGATGAATTAAAGTCACTAACTAGTTTTAATTATTTTTACTTTTTTCCAGGTTTATTGAGATATAATTGACGTATAACATTGTGTAAGTTTAAGGTGCACAACACGTTGATTTGATACTCATATATTGCAAAACGATACCAACCACAGCATTCATTAGCTAACACCTGCATCATGTCACATAATTACCATTTCTTTTTTGTGGTGAGAACATTTAAGATCTACTCTTTCAAGTATATGATACTGTATTATTAATTATAGTCACTATGCTGTACATTAGATCCCCAGAACTTATTCATCTTGTAACTGGAAGTTTGTACAACATCTCGGTTTTCTCCCACTCCCCAACCCCTGGTAACCACAATCCTAGTCTCTGTTTCCATGAGTCAGCTTTGTAAAATTCCATGTATAATGTGATATAATACAGTATTTTTCTTTCTCTGTCTGACTTACTTCACTTAGCATAACGCCCTCAAATTCTATCCATGTTGCCACAAACAGCAGGATGTCCTTCTTTCTCTTTGGCAAATAATATTCCTGTGTGTTTGTGTGTGTGTGTGTGTATACACATATATATATACACATATATATGTATACATACATATGTATACATATATATGTGTATATACATATGTGTATATATATGCCATATATATATATATGCACCACATCTTATTTATTGATTCATCCATTGACACTTAGGTTGTTTAAATATTTTGGCTATTGTGAGCAATGCTACAGCGAACATGGGAGTGCAGATATCTCAAGACCCTGTTTTCCTTTCCTTCATATATATACTGAAGAAGTGGGATTGCTGGATCATATGGTAGTTCTAGTTTTAAGGAACCTCCATAATGTTTTCCAGAGTGGCTGAACGAATTTACACTCCCACCACCAGCACAAAAGGATACCCTTTTCTCCACATCCTTGCCAACACTTCCCTGTTGAAGAGGTAGGAAGATGAAGAGAGCCCTCTCAGGCCTTCTGACCTGGTATGGAGTGCCAAGCACCAGATTCCCTTCTGGTGTTTGCATAGGTGGGAGCTTCCCTAGCTGACCCTGGTGAAAAGAGTAGCCTTGAATGATCTTAATTCCAATGGCAAATCTGCTTATATCTTCTAGCTTCCCCTGCTCCCTCTCTAAGCTCATTCTTTGGCTTATCTCTCTCACTTTTTTCCCCCATTCTTTCCCAACCCAAACATTCTATACCCTCTAGATTGACCTGCTGATCATCTCATCAACAAAGAATGTGGATTCTGAGGTTGAAACAATTTGACTCAAATTCTAGCTGTGTTGCTCATTATCTGCGTGATGTGGGACACAAGTTGCTTCACCTCACTAAGCCTCAGTTTTATCATCTGTAAAAAGGGGGGAGATTGTACATTTCTCAAAGGGTTGTGGAGCTTCAGTGGGCTCATGTTATGGTTATTTATTGCTGAATAAAAAACCATCCTGCATCTTAGTGGGTTAAAACTGTGAGTTACATCAACAGGGGCATCCTCTATGTTCCACTTGGTGACAGCTCTAGTAGTCACCCAGCTGGAAAGCTGGGTGCTGTCATCATCTGAAGGCCTGCCCACTCATGTGTCTGGAGATCAGTGAGGCCTGAGTTGGGTCAGATAGCCAGAACACCTACATGAGGCATCTCCCTGTGGCTACTTGGCTGCCTTACAAGATGGTGGCTAGGTTCCAAGGATGAGCATCCCAAGAGAGAGAAAGCCAGGTGGAAACACTGCCTTTTATGACCTCACAGGAGGTCAAAGAGGGTGACTTCTGCTGTTTTCTGCTCATCAGGAAGGTCACAAAAATCCACTCAGTTTCAAGGGGAGTAAAAACAGATTCCACTGTTTGAGAGGTCTCAAACTCAAAGCAAACTACTTCTTCTTTTTTTAAGCAAACTTCTTTTGAAGCAAATTTTGCAATATGGTTGAGAGCTATTAGGATTTGGGTGATTTACCATTACAGTAGATTAAAGAGAAAACTGGAACATGAGGCAAGGCTAAGTTTTCAAAAGTTAATTAAACATAGAAAAATCATTTAGCTTCAGCATCAATGGTGAATATAACCAGAAATCATTACAGAAGAATTATCATCTATTCAAAGTTATCCTGGGGGCTTCCCTGGTGGCGCAGTGGTTAAGAATCCGCCTGCCAATGCAGGGGACACGGGTTTGAGCACTGGCCGGGGAAGATCCCACATGCCGCGGAGCAACGAAGCCCGTGCGCCACCACTACTGAGCCCGCGTGCCTAGAGCCCGTGCTCCGCAACAAGAGAAGCCACCGCAATGAGAAGCCCGCGCACCACACTGAAGAGTAGACCCTGCTCGCTGCAACTAGATTAAGCCGTGCACAGCAACGAAGAACGAAAGCAGCCAAAAATAAATAAATAAAATAAATAAATTTACTTTAAAAAAAACCAAAGTTATCCTGGACTCTTCAATAAAGCATATGGCCTTCATATCTGATAGCACAGAGACTGAAACAGAACTCAGGAAATTATTGTTAACCAAACAACTGCAAGCTTTTCAGAAAATTTTCCTTCCAAAATGTGCTTTAGTGGTGAAAATCAGAGTACAGGGGCAAATGCATCAAGCATTTAATATCTATTTTTAAAAATACTTCATTTTTACATGGGCAATAAGTTTGTCATTAATATTTACTAGGTAACTTAAGGTGTCAACTCCTGGCTACAACCCATTGAGACTGGCATTATTACCATCTCTGTTTTACAGATAATAAAAGTTAGGAATAAAGAAGGTTAAGTATCTTGTCCAGTGTTACACACACTCTATATATCCCAGTCAGGCTGGGCTCATCCTCAGGTAATCTGGCTCTAAAGGCTATATTCCTCACCATGCCACTAAATTGCTTCTTACAGGGATCTTTTTGTAGAAAGACTCACCCCTATGTGAATTCCAGTGATTTGGATAAGGACATGCTGCACAGCCAGAAATTTTGAAGTTAAGTGATAAAGTTAGTTGAGAGAATAATGACTAAGTATTCCCTTGAGAAATAAAAAAATATAATAATACCCTTTTTAAACTGAAAAATAGTACATGTTAAATTATAGAAACATTTGCTAATTTCAAAATGTATAAAGTAGAGAAAATAAAAATAGCCTCAAACTACAAATGACTGTTTATATTTTGTATAGTTCCTTCCATTTATATCTATATGTTCTAAATGTGAATATACTTTACAGCCTTAATAATACTTCATATACTATCTATTGTATACTGCTTTTATTTAGTGGTATATTATTATCATCACTTCTCATGTAACAAAACATCTTTACAACATAACTTTTAAGGGCTTTATAAGATCTCATTGCATGGCTATTCCATATTTAAGTAACCCTGTAATTCTATGAAGGGTAGGGTCATACACGTAGACCGTCAGAATAGATTTGGAAGCTGCTTTTCCTCTTTTTCCCCACGATTCTGATTTGTTTTAGCCATACTATTTATTTTGAAATTTCAAACAATGTTAGTGAAAGATGCCCACCCCTCTCCTCAACTTTGGAAGGCCTGGGCTAATTATGAGGCGTTAAATGAGTTAATTAACGTCCCAACAGAAGACATGGGCTAAAAGGAGAGGTCAGGGAATGATTTAACCAATGTCGCACTGTTGGACATTTAAGTTATTTAAATGAATGCACTTTGTACTGAAATCTTATTAGCGTTCTCATTTGGTTTAGGATAAATTCCAAAAGGTGGGATTGCGGGGCTAAAGGATGTAAAAATTTGAAGTTTTAATACTCTTGCTACATATTGCCTAACTGCTTGCGAGGAAATGTATGAGTTTATATCTTCACCAACATAGTGTGAGAAGGCTCATTGTCTTACACATGTATGTAATAATTTTAGATATTAAATTGTATGTTTTTGACTTGCATTTCTTACTTTTACATATTTCATATTCTATTGGCCAAACACACCTATCTTGTCAGAACACAGAAATAAATTACTATCACTTTCTTCCTTGGTTACTATGTACCTTGTGGCCGTGATTGTAACAATAGCTTTCATTCATTAAACGTTAAGTTCTCTGCAGGCAATGAGTCTCGTCCATGTTTGACAATTATTCCCAATATCTCATTTAACCCTCAAAACAACTCTGTACTGTTATTTTCATTTTCTCCATGAGATTACCCACCCTTTGAAATGTTAGGGAGAGTAGCCCCAAGTCCCAGCGATGAGCTGAAACACTGGGATTTGAGCGAGGATCTCCCTAAGCACTGGGGGGGAGGAGGGTGACACCACGTGCAAAAACAAAAACAATCAAAACAAAACCACGGCTGTTTCCTTCTAGTAATAAAGAGGTTCCAAGTTAAAATAGATATGACTTTTCGGCTACCAGACATGTGTCTACCAACCAGTTTATCTCACTTCCCAGCGTCGCGAGTGTCAGGGACCACTTGAAGGGCGTGGACGAAGAGGCTGCTCAGCTCAGGGCTGAGGCAGGCAGTACACGTCTTTCCCCTCTGCAAAGGGAAATAGCCGGACAGGGAAAAACGGAGGGGGGACTAGTATTTTCAAATCTTCCAGTGATAGAGCAGCCAAATTTTACCTCTAAGTCTTGGGAGACCAAGGTAACGAAACAGAGCGCACAAGCACAGTTCCGGTTTAGGAAGCTCCCTTCAGAGCTTTAGAAGACGGAGGAAGAACGCATGCGTGGTGCACGCTTCCGGGCCACACCTCCTCCTCTCCGGGAGCGCTCTGCGCAGGCTCGGGCGCAGGTTGCAGCAGCGAGGGGCCTCAGCTGTTGAGGTTATTGTGCTGCCCCTCCCCCACCCGTGCCCCGCGGCGACCCAGCGCTGCAGGCCCGTTGCTCTAGCCCCAGCACCCGGGACTGCGGACTCCGTGACCCTGTCTTCGGGCCTGTCCGCGCCGGAGCAACTCGGGACTGCGTAGCACCCCGCATGCCGGTGAGCGACCCAGGACGCGCAGCCTCCAGGTCCCCTTATGGAGCGGGGCCGAGCGGGCGCTCTGGGAAGAGCCGAGCCGGATGAGGAGGTGGAGGAGGGGAGGCTACGGGGCCGCTGGGCACGCGCGGAGCCCGGGGAGGCGCTCTGAGCTGGGTTATGGAGGTGTGTCATCACCTCTTATCCGGGCCCAGCTTCCGGCCTAGGGGCTCCGGGCTTCGGCCCTAGCCGGGCGCACGGGAGAGATTCCAGGTCCCCACACCTTGAGTGGCCAGGTGGCTCCTGGTTTTCCTCTTTTTGAGTTTTCTTGCCCGACTGCATGTATTTTATCTTTAACCTTTCCAAAGTAGGCAGGCTGTAACCTGGGTTTTGTTGATGTAGCTTATGAAAGGCGCCGACTTCCTTCGTTCAGAAGATCACGACCCATTTAAATTGGATGGAGTCATGTACTTTTTTTCCCTTTTTCCGTAAGGAGTCTAAAGTTCGGGTTGGTTTTCAGTAAATTACAGGAGTTTGATAAAAATATTGAGCACAGCGGTCTAGCACCTCTTTATAATAAACTAAGGAGTCTCTAGGAATAAAAGTTGTTAAAGTTAGCAGTGCTCTGGGGAAAATCCAGTAGGGAGGGCAGGGATGCCCAGTACCTGACGAAGTCTGGCACTTGTCCATTAGCCTTGATGAAACAAACACCAGTCCAAGGTCGAAAGTATCAAGGCAACTGTTACGTAAGTATAGAAAGCAGGCCCAGACTGAGAGCCACCTGTTTTTGCCTTGTGTCTATTCCCTTCTTAAGACATTCCAGTGGGAGGCACCCCATACCTCTGTTAACTGAGATCGTAAAAGGGTGCCGCTGAGGCCCATTGATCCCAGCTCATCTAATATTCCACATAGGCCCCAAGGTCAAAGTGTGTGGGGACAGTGACGTTAATTCACCCCTGAACCACCTGTGACTGGCAGGTATTGGTTTGGCTTGCATGTAATGTCTTCGAGCAAAATCAAGAGAAAATAATGCATTTTTAGGAGTCATAAATCATTTACGTTTTTGAACTTAATGGGCAATGTGTATATAAATTTTTTCAAAATAGTAAAAATCAGCATCTTTATTCATCCTGAAGTTTTCAGTTTGTCTACTAGTCGTATAATTTTTTATCCTGCTGTTTACAGTGTGTTTGGGTGACCCTAACACATGGATGGCATGCCAGTTTTAAAAAGCAAACTTTTCTTCATAGCATAAGATAAATTGAGTTATTTTGAGTGTCAGTTTTCCTCATTCACATCAGTTAGAATTTTTTAAAGAAATATGTCTCTTTATATGAATGTCTTTAATAACCTATTTTTCGGAACTGATAAAAAAATATATGGTCAAATTTAGAAAGAGAAGGAATGTATTATTTTTAAAAAATAAAAAAGCTTTCCCCCTTTGTTAATTTGTCCTCAGAATATCAACCGATTAGAATATATGACTTTTTAAGTTTTTTTAATCCTTAAAATTGTGACTTTAACTGCACTGTTACTGCATTACCTACCTACGGAGGTTATTTTGATATAGGTACTAGCACTAATTATTTTTATTTGTCTTTAAATTTATATTTAATTTCCCTCCTGTATTTTTGATACTGTCATCCTAAAATATTGAAATTAATGTTCTAAATTTTGCTGCTTTGTATTGGTGAATTATAGTCAATATTTTAGAATATTAATTTCATAATTTTAACTCCACCAACTGTTGAATGAAAGAAAAATCTGGAGGTTTGTTTTTTGAGCTGTTTTTTGTTGCAAATATTTAAATGTTTAAAGCAAGAAATGTGAGGATGAGAAAGATTGGGGATTTTATTTATCACATAGGGGCATGAATTTTAAAAGGCTGAAAAATACTACTTTGATATTTCCTGGTGATACCTAGTTGTAATCTGCCTAAAGCAACTTTTGCCTTCAGTGCTAATTGATTTAAAGGTAGAATGTGTTTTTGTTTTACTCTAAGAAGAGTGAAGTCCATGTGTTTCTTTTCAGAGAACTCTGAGAAAGTGGAGACTTTTGTCAAATTTTAATGTTGTTTGAAAGCCCATTCTTATCATACTCTGATATGATATCATTTCATAATATTTTGTTAGAAAAACACTTTTGGACTCTAGTAAATGGCTCCCTTGTTTCAGACATTATTTTGATTGAGTATAATTCTAATCCAGATAGTGATTTGAACGCTCCCTTGAAGGTTGTTCTAAATTAATTTGATCAGTATAAATATCCTGTAATGTTCTTGTTTACTGTAAGATTTTTTTTTTTCTTAGACATGGGAAAGTCTTTTTCTCATTTGCCCTTACATTCAAATAAAGAAGATGCTTATGATGGAGTCACATCAACTGAAAATATGAGGAATGGATTGGTTAATAGTGAAGTCCATAATGAAGATGGAAGAAGTGGAGATGTCTCTCAGTTTCCATATGTGGAATTTACAGGAAGAGATAGTGTCACTTGCCCCACTTGTCAAGGAACAGGAAGAATTCCTAGGGGTATGTGTTATTGCACTGTTTTTTCTTTAAAGAATGATTCCAGGTGTTTGCACAAATACTATAAAATCCGTGGGTCTGAGCACAACCCTTTATGTTTTAAAGACTTAGAATTACAGTTAAAACTTCATGTCAGTTATCTTCAGTCAAAAGGACACGAAGAAACAAAGATTTTAATTAGGGTCCTAAAGCAATAATGAAAACCACTCTTCTACCTCCACTATCTTTTCTTTCCCACCTGCAATTATAGCAGATATGCACCATCTCTTGACTGTAAACTTTTAGTCCTATTTGGCATCAGTAGAAGTCATATCACAGTCATCTTGCCATATTGAGTGTTAGGAGCAATTTAAGTAATGTGGTGACCTAATATTTTTGATTTGTTATTTAAAGAATAATAATAAGATGGTCATGCACTAATTAGTTATTTTTTAAAGGATCTACGTGAAGAGGGATGGTATATGAAGATGAGCCATATAGGGAAAAAAAATCAGTTTGTGGCATGTCATAGGGGAAGTCAGTAGGGAGTAATCTCCACCTGCTGTTTGTAGGTTACTTTAGTAGCAATGGCAATAAGTAGCAATAGTAAAAGTACCTTGTACTATTCTCATTTTCTGCTTGGTTGAAGTTGTTATTTGACCCTGGAGAGACCCCGAGGGGAGGACAAAATGACAATATAAGGCTTTATCTTTGCAGAGGTAGTAGGTATTTGAGAATAAAAGGATTATTGTAGTTAAAGGTATTAATGCACCAGGCTGGGGGCAGGGGGAGGGCTGGAGTCTCATTTTTGCAATCTGGATACGATATTTTTGAGGTATAGCTAGTAGGCATTTTTAGCAGCCTGGATGTGCATTGTGGATAGTAAGATTGAGGAGGAATTCAGAGGTATTTTTTGTCTGAGCAACTGGAAGAACGGAGTAGCCATTTATTAAAATGGAGAAAAGAAGGTGTGAGTGTATGTGTCAGGTGAGAGATCGGGAGCTCAGTTTTAGATATGTACGCTTGGAGATGCATATTTGACACCTAAGTGGATATGTTCAATAGGAAGTTAGTTATAAGAAGGGCCTGGAATTCAGATGCAAGGCCTAGGCTGGAGTCATCAGTGTATAGATGATACTTTAGGTGAGTTGGATGAGAGCACCAAGGTTGTCAGTGTGAATAGAAAACGGAAGAGACTTTAGCACTGAACCTTGGGGCATTGCAACATTGTGGGTCAGTGACATGAGAAAGAATTAGCAAAGGACACTAAAAAGAGCAGCTAGAGTAGAAGTAGGAAATCCCTTTGTCTGTGGTGTCCTAGAAGATAAATGAAGAAGATGTACTCCTTGGTAGAGGAGAGATTGATCAACTATGTTAGACCTGATCAAGTAATGTGAGGACAGAACTGGCCATGGGATTTGGTGATTTAGAGGCTACCTTTAAAAGAGCAGTTTTGGTAGCCTGCAAAAGAATGTATAGCATGTGTAGAGTAGGATCAAGAGTGCATAGAAGGGGCAAAATTATAGTCAGAAAATAGCTTTTTTGAGGAGTTTTGCTGTTTTAGAGGAAAAGGAGAGAAGAGGTGGTAGCTAGAGGGGGCTATACATCAGGAGAAGAATTTTTTAAAGATGGAATGAATAATATGTTTGTATGCTGATGAGATTTTTCCATAGAGAAAACATTGATAATGCAGGCAACAGAGGACAATTATTAGATCTGGTGCACAAGTGCAGAGGGCTGCTCCTCCAGAGGAGCATGGGCAATTTGCTCCTCGCTGTAGAAGGGAAGGTAGAGTATATGGATGCAGAGGCAGGTGGGTGGGTGGGTAGATGTGGTGGTAGCTTGTGGAAGTTCTCTTTGCCACATCATGAGCTGAGAGTAAGGATAGGGGAGAAGATATTGGAGGTTTGAAGAGAAAGCGGAAGTTATGAAATTGTAGTTTGGGAGAGTCAGATTAAGAGTATGCAGTTTTTTTTTGGGCCATGCCACACGGCTTGCGGGATCCCTGACCAGGGATCGCATCCGGCCCTACGGCAGTGAAAGTACAGAGTCCTAACCACTGGAATACCAGGGAATTCCCCAGATTGAGAGTATGAACTAGAGAAATATAGGTGGCATTATTAAGGGCCACTTGAGATAGTAATCTAAATGAGACTAGTGAGCATAGTTGTTTGTTTTTCTTTATCTACTTTTAGCTGTGTGGATATAGGCATAGTAGCCAAAGCGTTGGTTTTAACCAGTTGCAGTTTAGACAGATGAATACCACCAAACAAGATAGGATATGTACACACACACACACACACACACACAGATACATATTGTATATATTATTTATATGTGGGTATGATAGGGGGAGTGTAGATGAGGGGAGACTTGTGGAGGGAGCAGGGAGGAATAATGAAAGTATTATGGAAAGCTTTAAAAGAGAACTTGACTGCGGTGCTTTGATAGTTAATACAAAGAGCCAAGTTGTGATAAGATTGGAAAATGGGCATTTAAAAGTCCATTTATCCATTAAAGCATATGGATAATGCTCAACCCAAGAAAGAAATGCTGAATTTTGAAGTGACTTAATGTGGAGAGGGGTGTGACCTGAAAGAGTCCTGGAAGACTGTGTATAAATAGGGGTTCTTGGAGCATGAGACTTAATATGTGTCAGTTTTGGTTTTCAGGGGAGATAGTGTAGGAACCTCTGCAGTTATAGGGGTTTCAGGACAGCGGTAACAATATGTTTCTTCTGCTCTCATTCAGATAATCAAATTGAAGTCTTAATGGAAAACTGTGGGGAATAGAAAACTGATTGGGTGAAGGAAGGCCTGGTAAATCCAGATCTTCTGAAAGCTGGGACTTTTTAGATTTTTTTTCTCTGGAAGAAAGAGTTACTCTTTCTCATTCTTTATAATATTTTTATTAGCTAGAAATCTAGGTATGAAAAAACACAATATCTGCTTTGGAACTCAGCTGCTACTGGATAATTTTTGAAGATGTTGAGAGCAGTTTACTAAAGGAATGAGATGAGAACCAGATAGTATTCTGGTCTTTCCAAACCAGACTTTGATGAGGAACCACTATATTTTTAATTAATCATGTTAATAAATTTCTAAATCTAATTCTTTTACTTTCAGGACAAGAAAACCAACTGGTGGCATTAATTCCATACAGTGATCAGAGATTAAGGCCAAGAAGAACGTAAGTGATTATAAGAAAATGGCAGGGTTTTTTTTTGTATTTTTTGCTTTTTACATTATGTATAAGTAAATATTTTAATTAAAACTATTCAAAGGAAAAATGCTATCAGGTTCTTAAGTTATACCATCATATACTTTATGTCATTAAATAAAAAAAGGATTCCTGATTGTGGTAAGTTCTTGAAAAGTACTTGAGAGAAATGGTGTAGAACACAAGCCAAGGAAATTGAGCATAAATGTAATTGGAGTCCCTGAAGAAAATCAAAGGAGGCAAACTGAACAAATAGCAAACATTTAATTCAAGATCACTTCCCTGAAGTAAAGCAATACGTGAATCTACATATTGAAAAGACAAGGACTTCCCTGGTGGCCCAGTGGCTAAGTCTGCGTGCCCCCCATGCAGGGGGCCCGGGTTTGATCCCCGGTCAGGGAGCTAGATCCTGCATGAGGCAAGAAGATCCTGTGTGCCACAACTAAGACCCGGCACAGCCAAATAAATAAGTAAATATTTTTTAAAAAAATTAAAAAAAAGAAAAGACAGACCATAATTTTGGAAATAATCAACCCTTCTTAGTGAAATTACTGGACTTCAAAGGTAAGAACAAAAGACTGAAAAGCCCCTTTGAGCATCCAAGCAAAGGATCAATTAATTTATAAGGCATAGAAAATCAGATTGGCATGTTACTTCTTGACCACAGTGCTTTAAACACATAAGCAGTAGAACAGCGTGTCTAAGTCTTCATGGAAAGAAAATGAACCCAGGAGTTTATAAACAGTCAGTCTGACCCTTTATTATGTAATATATAGACAGTTACGAATGTGCAAGAAATTAGGGTTAATTTCCTAACCTTAACAAGCAGAGGGAATAGCACCTGAAAGGGCCAGAGGAGTGGTCCAGCCTTCAGATGTATGGCTAAAGTAAACAGTGCTGTGGGAAAGTGGTAGAGATGAGGCTAGAGAAAATAACAAGGACCAGATCCTGGCACCTGTAGTAAGCTAAGAAATCGGAGAACTTATAGGAAGCTCCTCAGGAATTTTTAGGAGTTTCAGATTTTTAATAAAAAACAGTAACTCTCAATATGTAGTAAAATTATAATATTTTGGGAAAACTGTGGTTCTTTGTAAGTTGGAGTTGTGATGAGGTAGCCAAGAAATTCTTAACTGCTTTTGTCTCCATACTTTAGCTATGTCATTTAATCCTTGAAACAAACCTACAGGTTTTAAAATGGAGGAAAAGAGTAAATTACCTAAAATACTGCAAATATGAAATGGCAGATATAGAATTGTAACTTGAGTCCAAATAAACCACACAACCTTCATAACTTCATCAGTACTGTATACTTTGCAGGATTCTGTTACTGTCCCTAGAGCCATAAGAAAAATTATTACTGATGAGTTTTGTAATGGAGATCTATGTACTTCATCAGTGAACTAGCCAATTTTTCAATTTGGTATGAAATACTGAGAGGAATGTTATTTTATTGTCCCACCAGGTTCAGTAATATTTGTTATGGCTATAAGCTTTGGGTACAAAGTAATTTAGAATCCTGATTCATATATTCACACCTAGAGCTGACTTACAGGCCCTAGGTACCAGAGCGTGGTGGGCTCACCTGCCCGTGAGAAATAAAAACACTAAAGTGTAAAAAAATCCAACAAAGTTCACATTTTTATCATGATTTTTAAACTCTTTTTATACCTTCTTAAGGTGTTTTGGTGTATAATGGGTACTATAAGTGTGTGTTTAAACTACCTATTAGGTAATCCAGCAGTGATCACCACCCTACTCAGGTTGGAAGTCCAGAGTGAGTGAGTGGGAACTTCTCCCTTTGCTCCAGACAGCAGTATAGGTCAAGTAGTAGTGATTTAGTGAATTCTTGTTTGTTTTATTTTGGGTTTTTTTTTGTTTTTTGTTTTTTTTAATTAATTTTTTTTGGCTGTGTTGGGTCTTCGTTTCTGTGCGAGGGCTTTCTCTAGTTGTGGCAAGCAGGGGCCACTCTTCATCGCGGTGCGCGGGCCTCTCACTATCGCGGCCTCTCTTGTTGCGGAGCACAGGCTCCAGACGCGCAGGCTCAGTAGTTGTGGCTCACGGGCCCAGTCGCTCCGTGACATGTGGACTCTTCCGAGACCAGGGCTTGAACCCGTGTCCCCTGCATTGGCAGGCAGATTCTCAACCACTGCGCCACCAGGGAAGCCCTTTATTTTGTTTTTTGATAAACCATTTTGCTCTCTTTTCTTAACTTCGGCAACTTAAAATACTCAGAAACATTTATAAAACATCTGCAAGAGGTACTTGAAATAACTGTTGTGAGGGATAAGATGAGATCCATCAGGGCGTTTAGGTACAAATCTCTCTTTAGGGAAGAGAGGATGGAGGAAAGGATAAAGCAAGAATTTTTTGGATGGCTAGAATATAAGGAAAAGATAAAGTAAGTGACATGCAAGACAGAAAAAGAAACCAAAAGAAGGGTGCTATGGGCTTTGACAGAGTGCTGTTTATTGGAGAAACCAGGGAAATTCTTTCGTCCCTGAGTGTCCATGGGGAGATTGCTTCCAGGAGCCCTCGCATATACCAAAATCTGCTGATGCTCAAGTCCCTCATATAAAATGGCATAGTACAGTCGACCCTCCACATCTGAGGTTTCAAATCTGTGGATTCAACCAACCATAGAGGGAAATTTTGATCCATGGTTGGTTGAATTCAGGGATTCGAAACCCACAAATACTGGAGGGCCGACTGCAGTGTCTTGAAACTCTAGTTTTGATGGTAAACTTAAAGATAAGAGGCAGTTTTCATCTATGGAAATAAAGAGTGAGAGATGGAAGAGAAACACTTCCATCTGGGAGGCAGATGAATAGCAAAGTCACGGGAGTTTTTTTTTTTTTTCCTTGTCCTATCTCTGCATAATAATATCCCCTTTCTTGATTTTAAAGAAACAGTTTAACAGCATCTTCAAAGCAGACATGATTAATGTAAACAATATTTTTAAAAAGGAGTACAGGGACTTACCTGGTGGCGCAGTGGTTAAGAATCTTCCTGCCAATGCAGGAGACACGGGTTCGAGCCCTGGTCCGGGAAGATCCCACATGCTGCGGAGCAACTAAGCCCGTGCGCCACAACTACTGAACCTGTGCTCTAGAGCCTGTGAGCCACAACTACTGAGCACGCATGCTGCAACTACTGAAGCCTGCGCGCCTAAAGCCCGTGCTCCGCAACAAGAGAAGCCACTGCAATGAGAAGCCCGCGCACCACAAAGAAGAGTAGCCCCCCCTCACCGCAGCTAGAGAAAGCCCATGCGCAGCAACGAAGACCCAATGCAGCCAAAAATAAATAAATAAATAAATTTTAAAAATAAATAAATTAAAAAATAAATAAAAAGGAGTACATAAATATTTTCAGATGAGGAGACTCAAAACGGACTTAGTGAGACTGATGAAGCATATGGTTATGTCATTACATTTTTAAGGGCTTCATAGGTGGTTCTGACGAGCAGTCACCTTAGGGAATCATATAATGGTAAAACTCAATGTGAAAATTCTGTTTCAGTGAATTCATCAGGGAATCTTGAAATCTATACTTTTATAAAGCTCCCCAGCTTGATTCTAATGAGCAGCCTGGTTTGGGAATCACCACAGTAAATGTTCTATCTATAATAAGCCTGAAATCCTAGTCTCCAAAAAGGTAAATTTGTCTTTTAAGGAGACCATTTTAACACTTAATATATTCATAACTAACCCTGTTCAATACTTTTATAATGTAAAAAGTTGATAAAATCATACATCTTTTTCTGCTGGTATAAAAGGGGAAAAATTCAAAATGAAAATGTCTTCTCTAAATGTTTCATTATGTAATTTTTGATGCATGTATATTTAAATATTCCATTTTCCTTTTCAGAAAACTGTATGTGATGGCTTCTGTGTCTGTCTGTCTGCTTCTTTCTGGACTGGCTGTGTTTTTCCTTTTCCCTCGCTCTATCGACGTGAAATACATTGGTGTAAAATCGGCATACGTCAGTTATGATGTTCAAAAGCATACAATATATTTAAATATCACGGTAAGTACATATTTATATTAAAAACATTTGACTTCATTCTTTTATCATGTTAAGCAGCACCTTTGTCCTTATTGAGAGAACATTAAAGGTAACACTCAGTTTTCTTTCTGTATGTCTGCTGTATTGACCTTTTCTGTCATTTCTGATTGTGCTGAAAATGGCAAATTCTGTGTATATAGAATCATTTAGCATTTGAAGATGCCTTTGGGAGGGTAAAATAAACAAAACAGTTAATTACTGGGAAAAAAGTAATTACAGTCTATTTACTTTTCAACATTTGACTGAATAGCTTCTAGCCAGACATTAACATAGTTAGTTCAATAGATGTTATACATGTAACATTTTCATTTCCTTGTGTTTTGTGAAACACAATTTTTGCCATCTTTAAGAGACCATTCCTTTGTTTTAAAAGGTAGAGAACAAGTGACTGTTTGATTTCTCTTGCAAATTAGTATATGTGAAAATTTGTGTTTTTCAGGACAGTGGTTTTTAGGACTCTACAGCCTTCCCACACTTGAAAACAAACAAACAAACACCTCAGAGAAGGTCTTGTACCTGTTTTACATGTTAACATTTATTTGAAAAAAGCATGGTTTGCAAACCACCGCATTATTAAAAAGGAATATATATATTGCGTCAGGCTTTAAGGTACATCTGTGTGGCAGTGATTTGTTTGGAAGAGTGATATTGGACTTCAGTTGGTTTTCCTCAAAGAGGTGGTTGGTATGCTTGAGGTTGAGGTAGAGATGCCTGTGGTGCTGGTTGGGAGGAGGGGGATTTAGAGGGACAGGAAGTGAAAGGGAATGTGTGTTAAAGTGGAATTACTACTTAATTATAGGAAAAAAAGAACTCCCATGAATTCATTTATCCTCATGGCGTACTGTCAAACGTTGTCAACCTTTAAAAAACACACACACAAATTTTAAAAACCCTGCGAATTCCCTGGCAGTCCAGTGGTTAGGACTCTGCACTTTCACTACTGAGGGCCCAGGTTCCATCCCTGGTCGGGGAACTAAGATCCCTGAGATCCCACAAGCTGGGACTTCCCTGGTGGTCCAGTGGGTAAGACTCTGCACTCCCAATGCAGAAGGGGCCCGGGTTTGATCCCTGGTCAGGGAACTAGATCCCGCATGCATGCCACAGCTAAGAAGTCCACATGCTGCCACTAAGAAGCCTGCATGCCGCAACTAAAGATCCCGCGTGCCGCAACGAAGACCTGGTGCAGCCTAAGTAAATAAATATTTTTAAAAAAAAGATCCCACAAGCTGCACTGCGTGGCTGAAAAAAAAAACTATATACATGGAAAAAATATATATGCATAAAACATAACACAGTACTAATTGTAAATCATTTCCTATCATTGGGGAATTATTGTTGGGTATTTTTCCACTTTAACAGCCATTTGGAAAAAGGAACAAATTTTCCCTTTTTGTGTGGTGTTTAAAACAATGGCCTGATATTTTTGGGCAACCTCCGGAGCCTGTTTTAGTATCAGATAACTGTAAATTTATAATGAAAAATAATAAAATCCATGTGCTGGTCCCTTTTAGATACCAGAAAGTATATTTAAATGTAAATATCTTACTTTATTTTAAATAATTATTCAGGAATTCCCACATTTTGGGGTACTAGTACTTGACTAAATTGAGAAAGTGTGAACATTAAATAGGAAATAGGTTTATTATATAGATAAACATTAGGTTTAACTGGATGACAGATAAAAAGCTGAGATTTCTGTAGGTTTTCTATCAGTATTTTGAAAAATGTAATTATATAGTATTACTTTTGTTTCTTAAAATGAGTAGTATATATTACTACTCTTACTCTTTTTTAGTAATATTTATTGTCTTTCTACTTACGAACATGTTTAATTATCATTAAAAGACATTTGAAAAATACCGTAATGTATATCTTTACTTCTGTCTAGGCCTGACTATTAACATGTAGTCTGCCCTCCATATCCACCAGTTCTGCATCCATGGATTCAATCAACCTGATGGAAAATTTTTCTTAATTCAGAAAAAATTTTTTTTATAAATTTATTTGTGGGTTTTGTTTTGTTTTTGTTTTTTTTGGCTCTGTTGGGTCTTCATTGCTATGCACAGGCTTTCTCTAGTTGCGGCGAGCAAGGGCTACTCTTCATTGCGGTGTATGGGCTTCTCATTGTGTTGGCTTCTCTTGTTGCAGAGCAGGGACTCTAGGCACACGGGCTTCAGTAGTTGTGGCATGCGGGTTCTAGAGCGCAGGCTCAGTAGTTGTGGCGCATGGGCTTAGTTGCTCCGTGGCATGTGGGATCTTCCCGGGCCAGGGGTTGAACCCATGTCCTCTGCCTTGGCAGGTGGATTCTTGACCACTGCGCCACCAGGGAAGCCCTATCTGTTATTTCTTGATTTAACATTTTTCTTTTTTATTTCGTTGACTATTTTCTAAAGTAATTTGAAACAGTTGTTTTAAGTTAGAATTGCAAAAGTTGGCCCCAGCTGTTAGTTAAGTATAGAAATGATACAACTGCATTTCTTTCCAACCAGTTTTGAATCTATCCCATTTTTTCTCAAAAGTGACCTGCTAGAAGTCTCTACTCATGAAGTTAAAATACCAATTTTTTTTAAATAGAAAGTTTATTTAAAGTTGTGTTTAACATTTTAAAAGGTTGTCTTTGTATTTAATAGAATCGGAAGTAGCTTAGTCTGTGAAGACGTACGTGTTAACATTTAGAAAAATTTAGATGAAATTTTAGAATGTTTTTTATTGAATTTTTGCTAAGGCCACAAATACATTTTCTAACATTCATTTTTCTGTATTCTTGTACTATACATTTTCTGGGCCTACTTTTTAAAAGTATGTGTTCATTGTAGGCCTTTTATATACATAGTACTCATGCATAAAACCAAATAATTGGTTCATTGAATGTTCTTTGACATTTTTGGTGATACTTTCCTTCCTCCTAATAAACTAAGCATAGCCACAGCTGGAGAGTCATCTTCTGTATTAATTTTGATTCATGTTATGCTTATTCTAAGATAACTTGTACATTTTGTGCCTCCTTTCTTTTTCAGAACACACTAAATATAACGAACAATAACTATTATTCTGTTGAAGTTGAAAACATCACTGCACAAGTTCAGTTTTCAAAAACAGTTATTGGAAAGGCACGCTTAAACAACATTACCAATATTGGTCCACTGGATATGAAACAGGTAAGCTTCATTCATGAAATACTTTGGAGGAGTTAAATGAGTCTCAACTTTGTGTATCATATTAACTTGAGGGAGATGGGGGATTTCCTAAAGACCTAGACTTTGAAAAGTATCCCATACATGTGTAAGAGAAAGTCCTAGAATCAAACCCATAAAGGGAGAAATTTCCAAACTCTTTGAAGTTATAAAATGTATCTGAAATACTTGATGTTTTGATCCTGTTCTCTATTGATTTATTTTTATTTTTTGCCCTTCAGATTGATTATACAGTACCTACTATCATAGCAGAGGAAATGAGTTATATGTAGTAAGTTCTGATTTTTAATTATTTTCTCTCATTAAATTATAAAGAATAAGTGTGTGTAGGTGTGAATATACATATATGTTTAATTTCCCATCATCTTAGAAGTGACAAGACCACATTTTGGAATATTCCTTCCAGCCTCTGATCATCTCTGTTCTTCTCTTCTCCCTTTTCAACACGTATAACATTAATGTATATATACGTATACACATAATTTTTTTTTCAGAATTAGGATCATATACACCATGGCACTTTTTATTTACTATGTTATGAGAATGATAATCTCACATATTCTAGTATTTGTTTCTGTTTTAGTATAGGAGGACTAAAATTGCTAATGATGTTTAGAACTCTATTGCTGGTTTGAAGTTGTAAAGGTTTTAAATTAGGTCTAAATGATTATTAGCTCTTGTTAAGTAAAAAATAGTGATAAATTTTTATCATCTTTTCATATCAGCCTGATTCTGCATAACTAATAAACTGGTTACCAAAATTTCAAAAGGTAAACAAAAAGAAATAATAAGTAGACAACTCTGTAACTGCTGTAGTATGAAGGAAAATGCTCAACCATTAAATGCTTATTTATTATATCTTATAGTATTTCTATTAGCTTTAACATAGGAAGAGGAACTGTAATTAAACTATTTTAAATTTATAATGTCATAGTTTGTATTTATTCACATTGTTTTTCTTTAACAGTGATTTCTGTACACTGATATCCATCAAAGTGCATAACATAGTACTCATGATGCAGTAAGTATGGATTTTTGTTTTGAAAGATTCTTTGTTTAAATACTTCAGATGTATAACATTGGCTTAGAGTATACACATCTTTATAAATGCGGTGAAGTAAATAGTGCAATGAGGTGAAGTAAATAGTATCCTACTTTACACATGAGGAAATGGGAGCTCAGAGAAGTAGTGAGGGATCACACAGCTGCTAAATAGTGAATCTGGACCTTGCAAGAACTTGGGAAAATGGTAGAAATTGGGATAGAAGGATGAGCTCAATACCCAATTCCTTGCTGCCTGTGGTAAAGGCAGTAACAGTAGTGAAGACCAGTAATGTTACTGGTTTGCAAATTGGGTGTTATCCTAAGCCATGAAAACATTGTAGGTTATAGGTTGGGTATTTGGGCCATTAGCTAACATTTGATTAACCTTTTCCTCTGATGAGAGAACTGTGTGATTATTTTTAAGAGTGCAGTGAACTAAATATATTTTTAATTAAAGATAGGTGTTTTGAAAAAATACATTTTTGTATATAATTATTTTTGGATAGGGCTTTCTCAGCCAGCATTCCTGTTGTCTGTTGGGGAAATATTCCCTAAGAGGCCCATGTCCACAATATTAAGTTATCATTAATCAAATAATTTCTCCCTGGAGAGAATTTTGATATATAAAGTGTTCTCACTTTAGAAAGCTTTTTTATATATAACTATTCAGTGTTTCTCCCCATTTATTTTATTTTCAGAGTTACTGTAACAACAACTTACTTTGGACACTCAGAACAGATATCCCAGGAGAGGTACCAGTATGTTGATTGTGGAAGGAACACAACTTATCAGTTGGGGCAGTCTGAATATCTAAATGTACTTCAGCCACAACAGTGAAAACTGAGAGATGCACCTGGAGAAGAAATACCTATTGATATTTTCCAAACTCTGAAGGATGAGGTACTTACTTCCTGATAGGAGATCTTAAATTGAACAACCTAAAGTTTACACTTCTGTTTTAAAAGTAGAGCTAAGAGTATGTGGACTTGTAGGTTATTACAACTCTCTACTCTGTGTTCATGGTATTTGTACCAGGATCTTTTACTTGAATCTAAATTTACTGATTGGTTTTCTTTGCTCCTGGTCCCCAAAGGGGAAAACTAAGACTTCTCCTACAGGATAATAAATAATTATTTAAAATTCATAGCTCTAATCACTACTGAAAACATAATTGATGATTTGTGATGAACATAATTATGTGATGAACATAATTTGAGAAACTTTATTTCTGAATGTTTTTATAGAAAATTACTGTGGGCCTATTCATGAAGACATTTAAAGAGTAACCTTTTTTTTTCCTGTTTTATAAATTCCCATTGCTACTTGGTAGTATTTCAGCTATATGCTATTTTAGCTTTTAGCTAAATGTTTTTACTTTTTCATTTTGAAATCCTACTCATTTGCATGTTTTTGTCAGTCTTACTTCAAGCTATTGCTTGCATAACACTTAATAAACCAAAATAATCTTTGCAAAATTCTGTACCTAAAATTTTTAAAAACCCCTAAATAATGGGTTTCACATGTCTTTCCATGTTAGTTATAGTTGTATGAAATTTTTATGTAATCTTCAAACATAATCATTTAATGTACAGTATTGTAAATAAATTCTGCATGGCTTTATGTAGCTTTAACAAACGTCAAATAAAGTGGTACAGATTTAAAATATAGTAAGTTGCTCATAAAAATTTTTTAAAAAAGGAAAATGATATTCAGAAACCTCTAGAATGTATGTTTCCAATTACATATTAGATCAGGCATAACATAGATTTGAAATAAAATATTTTGATGCTCCACTTCTTTTAATGTTGCTTTTCATACTAAAGAATTATGAATACACTTACTTTTCACAACTGTTAGGTACCCAAATCATCAATTTTTTGAATGTTTCAGAGGAGGAAGTTATTTCTTTGGTAAAATTATCCAAGAAATCCTGTTATTAAATTACGGTGGCTATAGCAAAATAAAACCTATATTATGCTTTTAAAAATTTAATAACTTTGCACATCATGGATATCATGCCCCTAGCAGTTACATTTTTAAAGTTTTCTACTTTTAGTTTGGATTTTATTTAAAATTGTTTTCAAGTGTAAATTATTGACTTATTCATTTTGCTATTTTATATTTTTAATACCATTTTGCATTTGGGCTTTTTGCCTTTTTGCTTACCACGTTCTGAGTACCTTTTAAATACCTACCACTGAGCATAGGGGCTGACTGTGATACCAAAAACAGTAAGTGGCTTGAGAGTAGTTTCCTATGTTCCTTAGTGACAGAGATCAGGTTACCCCTCTCCCTACTCCCAAAGTGCCTAACATGGGTCTGAAACATTCTTATTTATAAGTCTGACTCTCTCAACTATAGAACATGAGCTTTATTTAATTAGTTAGAGCTAATGAAGCCCTCCTTTCTGACTTTAAACCTACTCAGGTTTCCCCTTACTTAGCTTTCATATTACTTTCTCTAAGTTTTCCTCAGTGAACATTTAAATGGGTGAAGTGCACTAACTTCTTTTTTTTTTTTAAACTACTTAGTCTTCCCTTAATCCATTGCTAACTCATCCATCCTTACTATTAAACTAAAATCACCCCTTTAAATTTATTATGGATTTTGTAGTCCAACCCAATCTTTAATATTTTTTCTATGTTTTTTGACTACTCCCCTTCTCCTTGAAATTGCACTTTTCTAATGTGTGTGTTCTATTTGTATTTTTCATATCATTCTCATTTCATTTTTTCTCATTCTCCTATCTTTTGATATCTTTTAATGAGTAGTATCCAGACCCTCTTCTGCCTCAAAATTTCTACTCCTGTATCTTCAACAATCACCTATATTAGGGCTTCCAGTTCTGTTTCTACATACCTGACCAGTAACCTATCTAGTTTCTCATTTAGCTAATGACTTAGAGATAACAGTATTTCAGTGACTGTGTAAAAGTCAAACAATGTTAAAAATTTTTTTATCATGTTTTGTTCTCACCTGCCCTTATGTCCCATTTCTTCAAAATCATCCTTCAGATATGCCTCCTTCAAAAATCAATCCTGATTTATTTTCCTGCTTTGTATCTTTTAACCTCGGAAAACTATATAGTGTAAATTAAATGGACTTTTCTGTTGATGTGTAGCTTTAATATCCTTTTAGAGTGCATGCAGAGTATCTGCTGAAGAGTCAGAAAAGTGAGAGAACATTTGCTTTTACTGACTTAGTTTTGAATTTTTTTATTCATTCTTTAAATTAAAAACTCTTTATTACACCTACTTTCTGTGGAGTTCAAGTGAGAAAAAAACTGGAATTTAAAATAAGTTAAAAAAAACCCAGTAGTAGAAAAATAAAGATCACCTGTGACTACTTTCAAAGAGGGTTAAGTAACTGCCAGAAGAACCCTAGAGCAAAGCAGGCTGTAAATTAACAAAACTACAAAAGCACATTAAGGTGAAGCAGACTTATAGCCATTAAAAAAAAAATCTGGAAAGGATGGATGAGGCTTTAACTTTTCTTAGGTCATTGTCCAGTGCAGTTTCTTACGTGGTAATAGGATTTTTTAAAAACGGCTCTCAGACCTTATTCAGAAGACGTGGTTAAAGATGTTACAATTTTTTTTTTCTGATAATTCCAAGAATAAATTTCTCGTAAATTGCACCTTAAGTAGACTGGTCATTCTAACCAAATCTGATACGTAACCAGCCTACATGTTTTCATATTACATTTATATAGCACCGTGCCCTTTCAGAATTCTTTCATATGTTTTTCTCATATCATTTGCCATAGTCCTGTGAGTCAGAAAAGGAGGGTAGTAGGATCCTCCTCTTTTAGAAAAGGAAAAAGAGGCATGGAGAAGTTGAGGGACTTGCTGAAGATCTCATATTTAGTAAATAGTTTAACTGAGGCCAGACCTAGTTTTCCTGTCACCCATATCTGTGCTCTGTCACTTAAAATGCCCATTGGAAAGCCCTGTTGACTCAGGTTAGTATAAATAAAAATGAGAGAAAACGTTCACGTAGGTAATGGTGACAATCAGAATAATACTGATGGACTAAGATTTTGGGTATCTTGAAACTGGTACCTTAAATGTTTTAAATGGGAAATGTAAAATATTTTGGAGCATGATCTGTAGATTAATTTTCTGTTAAAATTTAGTACTCTGTGATCATTCCAGTAAAGATAATAGATATGTTTCAGAGTAGACTAATTATAAATAATAGAGATTAGTGGATTGAGATTTGAAACAGTTAACAGTTTGAAAATAAGAGATAACAGATAAACTGCTTGAAATTTGTAAATAACCATCTTTACTGTACTACATAACATGTAAATGGCTGTGGTTTTATTTGTGTTCATTTTTTCCATGCTTTTTTTGTTTGTTTAAGCCAATGAGGTAATTATTTTCTCTAAGAATTCATGACAAGAAAATAAAATTCACTTCAGATCTTCTGAATTGTAGTCTGGGAATAACACAGTGTGGTGTTCAAATAGATAGGAAGTGACTGCCAAAACACGATAAAAGTAACTTAGGAGACTTCAAACGTCAGCCTAATGAATCATTTGTGGTTCTTAGCCTTATCATTATTGCAGTATAATTCTGGATGTTTAATTGGAGGACATGTCCCCAACTTTCTCTCATGCCATTTTGTTTGTTTTTTAAAAGTTTTAAAATAAACAATTCTTTGTATAATGACTATATCTTATTTAAGAAAATGGTTTGTTAGGTACTTGACCCCAAAGTCACTGCTCAGTATAGCTAATATTTATTGGTTACTTACTGTGTCACATACTGTACTGTACTAACCTTTCATGTGCATTATCTTATTATCCCTCAGAAGAGTTCTTTAAGGTAGTTACTGTCATTGGCCTCCCATTTTATCTCTGAGGAAATTGAGTTTTAGAGAAGTTAAGAAGTATGTATAAGTTGGAAAGTGGCAGATTAGAGATTCAAAACAGGTCTGTTTGACTCAAGCATCATTGTTCTTAAAATAAGCATATTTTCTTTCTAGCCTTTGAAAATGTTTTAGTCATAAAAATGTATTGGATATTGCACTTAATATAGAAGACTAAGGTTTTTGATAGTATTTTGAAGAATACTATTAAGATGCTTTATTATTTTGTAGATCTTTAATATAAAAATGTTTATCTTTTTTTTAGCTATTAATACTTATCTGTTAGATGGATTTTTTCTTTATAAAAGATATAAAAATTTAAATTTACAAATATATATCAGGCTTCCTCGATAAGCAGTATGAATTGAATTTCAAGTTATTAGGTTGTAAGCCAAAGGTTACTCACCAGAATGTCATGATTTTTAGCTCATAACATCTGGAAACAGTAACTACTTGGCTCAAATACATCTAAGAAGAATTAATTTTATTTCTCTCTCTTTTTTGTAATATCAAATTTTAAATGAGATGTTAAAATATTTTAAGGAAAAAATGTTTGAGAGGGTGGGATAAAAAGACTGAAACTTTATTTCTTTAAAAAATGTATTTTTACATGAAAACAAGATATATTTGCAATGTGTTCAATCAAAATATTCACTTCTGTATCCCAGATCTACATATTTCAAAGTAAAAATGTTCACTTGTCAGCTGAAATTCCTGATTAGAACTAATATTTGTTTATTTTTGTGCTTAGAATGTAAATTTCACAGTGGATTTTTTTTTAAATTTACCTTTAATTTGGATAAAAGCAAGTGATATATTTATATACTACAGGGATAAAAATGGTCATTTTCATTTTTTAAAAAACTACCAATGTGATTATATTTTTAGTTCTTTTTACTCATGTTTAGCACAGGCTTTAAATTTAAAAATACACTATAGGCTGTATTGACCCAAAAAGTATTCCATAAATTAATTTAACAAATATATGGCAAGTTTTTCATAGCTATAGCTAATTCTTCTAGAAGGAAGTTGTTGCCTTCTGTTTAATTACATTAATTGAAATGTGTTTAAGAGAAATGTTTTCAGCATATTTTGTATACTGAAAAAAAAAATAGGGTTAGTATTGGGCCAATGGCCAAGAGGTAACGTTACTACCTTGTAGACTGTTACAGTTCAAATTGTCCCACTTCCCCCAGAATTTTAGAAACTAGAAGTCTGGGAGATGCTGTATCAGCTGTACTCTGGTGATTCTAAATGCTGTAAGTACTGTTCATCTTTTGTTATTGTGTGAGATGGGAAAAAAATGCCAGATTGCAAAAGATGCGTAATTTCATTGTATAATGGTTTGTTTTAGGCATAAAATATCAGCAAGTCTTGTCTTGTGTGTTTTGTCTTATATTTCCTCATAGAACTAAATTAAGTAAGATTTTGGGAAATGATTTTAAATGCTTTCCGAGTTGACGTGCTTGGTCAGATATTTGAGTGATGGCATTGCTGAGCAGACTCTAACCCATGATTCTAGTTGTGGAATAAAGAATAACGTAGAGTGTGAGACTATGTTTGGGCACTTACTCTTTGTTTATATTAGGTATTACCCTCCATCATAACATACTTATTAAATTTCCAAGTTGGGCAGTTCTGTAATTATAACTATTGTTGCTGTACCTGTAACAAAACATGCTTATGATAGTAAAATGAATAGAAGTGCCCCCAAATACTATTTTTTTAATTCACTTGTAACTGTTCCTCTTATAATTGTGTATGACAGAATCAAATTTGTAAAACTTTTAGCATGAAAAATAAAATTTGTATCAGTCAAGTGTCTTGGTTATGCTTTTGAAATTCTCTTGACATAAACAAATCAGTGTAAATATTAAAAGTTCTTCAGCTTAAAGCTTTTAAGTTCTTACAGCTGTTAGCCAAACTGCACTTTAACATCATATTTGATTTCTTTTTCTTTCATCTACTTAGCTTCCAATTTGTCGCCTAATTCTATCTATTCTACCTCTCTAGTATCTCTGGAATCTGTCTCATAGTTGAAATGTCTGTTGCTACTACTCCCTAATTTTTTATTGAAAAAAGCCCAAGTCCTTACTGTGGTATTAGGAATCTTTTGTTATCTCCCCACAACCTAAATTCACAATCTTATTTCCTATCTTTGCCCCTCAGTTATGTCCCAGGCAAATTGAGATGTTTGCCATTCCTGGGAAATAGTTCTTTCTTTTATCCACACTTTGCTCATTCTGTTCCTTTTTTCCCAGAAAATTATGTAACCATTTCTTTAGTCTCCCACTCTTACTTATTTTCCAATACCCAGCTCAAGTGTCCTTCCCCACTCTCCTTCTCTTCCTCCAAACTTACTGAAACATTTGGGGACATATTTCCACATGTGTACTTTGAAAAGAATTGCCTAATCACAAAGAAGATTTTTGATTTTGTTTTTGAACTTTAACTTTTTGTTTTGAACTGAACTTAAAACTTGTTTTAAACTTTTGTTTTAATCATTAGTTATTCAAATACATTTTGCTCGCTTAGAGTTAGTATTTTCATTAAGGTTTTAAAAATCTTTTATCAAGTAGAATGATCTGAAGTTAGATGATATGTGATAAAAAATATCTTGGTAGAATGATAGGGGTGAAAAAAAGATTTATTATATGCATGTGCTTTACCTTGCCAGTTTCTCAAGAAAGAAAGAAGAATCATTAGCAAATTCATGAGGGTTTTTTCCTGATAGATTTCTGTTCCTTTGATCAGTGGCTTTCAGAATTTCTTTTTAAGTTGTAAAACCTATTTTTTATACACTGTCTTACATAGAACCCCAATATGTGACAAAATGTAGCCACTTAGATTTCATTGGGAGAAGACTGGAAGTCCCTCACTACTCATCTTCCCTAATAGCCCCTGAAGCCGTTGGTCTAGAGTGTGATGTAGTCACTTCTTTAATGATAACTTAGTGCAGTTTAACAAAACTGCTTTGGTTTATGACTGAAACATATTTCATAACTGGGCAAATATAAGCTTAAATTTATATTTTATGTTTATATTTTATAAATAGCTTTGAAAATGACCATAAAGGGAAAAACAAATTAATTCCTATTTTCTAATGAGTTATTTTCCATTCTTACATATATTTCAGATTGTTAGTCTTCAAAGGGAACTTAAAAAAAAGTTTGAGACTTTGGGCAATGTGTATCATCTTAAAGTGATTTTGTAATGAACAGTCAAACATTTTCATTTCATGAATTCCAGATTCTAATAGAATATACTGATAATAACATTTTTGAAAAAAATGCCCTCAAGGAGACTAGAACTATGAAGAATTCTAATCCCATATCTGCTTCATATTTAGTTCTTAAAGTTTAAAGGGTACACTTTCCAAATAAAACTGACTTTTTTGTCTTATTGATAATTTATAAATAACTATTTCTACTGTTTAGAATAAAAACAAATGGTATCTGTAAAAACCTATGTAAAGTTAAGAATGAGGTTAAAGTCAGATTTTTTTTATAGGGAGTGTTTACTCAAATGTAAACTTTCATATAATATTTGGGATAAAGTCTTTTATCCCAGAAGTTATTTGTTCGCATATAAATTGTAATTTTTTTAAGGTTACACCCTTACTTGTTTATATATTAATTTTAATTTTGTCCTTATGGATAAATTTTGTGCTTTTTGAGTTAAGCAATATGGAATTTCCTAAAATTACGTTTTGAATATTCATGTTGTTTATCACACGTAACTTTAAAAGCATTACCTTCCTTCTTCAACCAATATCTTTTCCTTCCTAAAATACTAGCTGACTATTTTATAAGCCTGTGCCTGGTTTAAAAAAGATAAGAGTGCTTTCAACACGCCTGAACCATGGAATTCCCATTCTTTTTTTCCATGCCTTTTATTTTTCCCATAGCACCTGTCACTTTGTGAAATACTATACATATTTACTGATTTATTTGTTTATTGTCTGTATCCCTATAATGAGAACAGGGATTCTTGTCTATTTTATTAACTGCTGCAGCACTCATTCACCTACCACTCAAATTACTGAGAACTCAGATATTTGCCAATGAAAGAAAATCTGGAAATAATGTAGATTTTTATAGAATCTAAAAAAAGTTTTAATATTTCCAGGGTCTTTCATTGGTAACAGTCAGTATGAAAACGTTGTTTAGATATATAGTGTGTGTTTCATCATTGCTATACCATTAGTAATTTCAAGAGTGGCATCTGTGACTTGATTCAAAGAGAGGAGGCCGAAACATTTCTGTTGTATTAAAAAGTCAGCTCATTCTCTATGCATTCTTCTACTGTATGTCAAACTGACATCTTAATGTATGAAAACGATTGTATGAAAGATCACAGTGATTCATTTAAATAGTCTGTATTTTGATACTGTTTGAATTTTAAACAGAAAGCTTATGGTTCTTATGGAAGGAAAAATAATGGGAAAAGTATATTGTGCTATTTATTTACATTAGGGGAAAATTGTGCAGCTCACACACAAAGCCATGCATTTATAGACTTTTTCTTTAATTAGTGGTACTCTATAATGTTTGTTTTTATTGAATATTTGTTAAGAAATATGTGTCATATAACAGACTGAAAAGTTATCTCAGGAGCCAACGTGTTTAATGGAGTAAAGTCAATCATCAAAGTAGTTGCTAAAAGGTTAAGAGCTATTTCTTTCAAGCACTTAATGAGCATTCTTTATGCATTATTTTATGAAATCTTTACAGCCTTATGATGTCATACTATCATTGCTCTTTTTCATTTTACAATTAAGAAAACTGAAGCTTAGATCAACTGGTGTTTTAATTTTGACTTGAACTTTCAACCAAAAAATAACTTATTAATGTCAGGAAAGCAGTGCATTGCTTTTGATGCCTGTTACTCTGGATTTTAACTTAGGTCTGCTTTTATCATGTTGAGATTTATCAAAGGCACATGTATTGTGTTAACAGTATGACAGTGTCCTTTTTATGGAAAATATTTTTATCATATATTTAAAAGTATATATAAAGACATAAGTATGATACTTAGAATTGCAAGACTAAATATGATGTAGTGGTGGGTACTGAAAGTTTCAATCCAGTAAACTTTGAGCAACAACTATATATAAGGCACTGCATTTGGTACTAAAGGGGATAAAAAAGATGAAAGTAATACAGTTCCAACTTCAAAAACAGACAGTTTAGTGGCTATGAATAAAGTGGTTCCCACCTTTATCTCTTGGACACTTCATCCTCCTCTGTTCTTCAGTGTTCAATTCAGTACTGTGGTGGAGAATAGAGTTGGAGTACAACTATAGCATTTGGGGGACTGGGAGAATGGGATACCTAAGGAAGACCATGGGAGTCTGAGCATAGCTTTCCAATTAGTGTACTGCAGATTGGTTACAGGTGTGCCAGCCTTCTAGCAGCCGGGTGACCTGGGGCTGCTTGCCCTCTCAAGCTGTGAGCATTCTTGTTAGTTTGTCCTAATGGACTGAACAAACATTTTCTATGAATGCTATGGAGGGAAAATGTTGGGAAGCCCTGTAGTTGAAGGAAATGATGAAAAAAATAATTTTTTTTGTTAATCCTATTAGCTCTGACAGGAAGCATGTGGCATATTTCCCAAACTTTCATTAGAATAGACTATAGTATTATTAATATTTTCCCTTAAGTCAACTCTGGGTTTCAACTTAGGTCTGATTTTATCATTTTATGATTTATTAAAGGCAGAGATATAGTTATTATATAAATAATACATATATAATCTTAGTGCTAAGTAATGTGAAGGTAAAAATGATTTCTGAGGACCACCATCTTATATATCAATTCTGGGTGTAGACACATACTGATTTACAAGGAGTTCAAACTGAATATATAGAATGAGTCACTTAAAACATTCTTTTTGAAACAACATGACTTTAAATGCTGGTAGCTTTGTTCAAATCCTCTTTTCACTTTCCAGTTGTAGAAATACAGTATTCACGGACGCTTGCTCTGAGTGGCAAGCATTTTTATTTAGTTCATCTAGAACTGTAGACCAAATCCCAACAGCAGGGTGCCACTTTGACTTGATTTACAAACTACCTATTTAAGTTTTTGGACAGTTCACTCTCATAGGATTCCAGTTGAGCTGCAGATGTTTAGCCAGGGCTGTTGGCTGTATCCAGAATTAATTGGAACTCTAACTAGGACAAATAACAAATATATTCATCTGTGTTATCCTAATCAAAATCCTGACAAAAATTTTCATGGAACTTGACAAGCTAACTCTAAAACTCAGATGGAATAATAAATGGGCAAGACTAGCCAAGAAAATTTTGAAAAATAAGCAAAAAGTGTGTTTGCCATACAAGCTATTAGATCATGTATTAGATCATACTTTAAAACTATAGAAATCAAAACAGCCTATTAGTGACCAAGAAATAGAAAAACAGGTTTTAGGAACTGAATACAGATTCATAAAAGTCCTTTACCTCAAAGTGCTTTACCTTTAAAACTGGTAGGTAAAGACATACTATTTAATAAATGGTGTCAGAGTGATTTATTATTCATTTGGGGAAAAAAGGTTAAATTCGTGCCTCACATTGTTCACTAAAATAAACAATGTGAGAGAGATGAATGATCTAGACCAGGGGTCAGAAGACTCTGATCCATGGCCTGGCTGCCTGTTTTTTGTAAATAAAGCTTTATAAGAACACAGCCTTGCCCATTTCTTTATGAATTGTCTTTCACACAACAGCAGAGTTGAGTTGTGATGCAACAAGGACCATTTGGACTACAAATCCTAAAATATTTACTCTTTGGCCTTTTAAGAAAAACTTGTCTGACCCCTGATTTAGACATTAAAGAATCACCATAAAGCATTTTTTAGGGGGTAGAAAAAATAGGATTATGTTTATGGCTTTTGGGTTTAGCCAAATTAGTTATAGTAGGCTAACTGCTATATCAAATAATCCCAGTATATCAGTAGTTTTTCACAATGAAAGTTTACTTCTCACTTTATGTTCAGGTCCTAAGCAGTTGGTTGTTCTGCTGCAAGCAGTCTCTTAGAAATGTAGAATCCTGCCATCCCTTAACGCAGTGAAGACCTGCTCTAGATCCTGTAGGGGAGCAGAATTTTACCACCCTAAAATGTCTCTTTGGCATATTAATTGTTTCAAGCTGGTCATCTTCTGAGAACCAGCAGACATGGGAGGGGCTCTGAAAACCGAGTAGGAATTGCCCTATTTAAAGAAACATTTGTTTACATTTGTAAGGGAAATCTCCATTTGTAAGGGTGTCTCCCTCTCTGTGCCTGGAAGAGGAAGATCACCAAAATTCTAGAAACTCTTGTCCCAGGAGAAGGCAATGACTTAAATCTGCAAAAAAGCCTTACCCTGTTTACTGTGCTTTTCCTGGTAACCTCCCATAGCTGACTCTCCCTACCCTCAACTTCCTTTCTTATCTTTAGTTGAGGATGGTATTTAAGGTGAAGGCTTTGGCCATTTTGGGGAGTTACTCAGTTTTTTAGGTCTCTCCTATGTATACATGTTATTAAACTTTGATTTTCTCTTGTTAATCTATCTCATGTCAATTTAATTCTTAGACCAGCCAGAAGAACCTACATAGGTAGAGGAAAATTTCTTCCTCCTCAACACTATTTATAGTTCTTATTTTTTTTGTAATTAAATAGCATCAATTATATAATTAAAACAAGAAATATACTCACACAATAGGAGTCAGAATTGTTCCAGAGAAAGATATCTGAAGTGCTTAAAAAAAAAAAAAAATTAAAAAGATGTCATTTCAACCATACATATTTTTTAGTCCCAGTGGAACAACATTATTACTAAAACTTAACTTTATAATTGCTAGTGATTATTTTGAGAGCAAATTCAAATGTACTATACAGACAGTCTATGTTAATTTTGCATAGAGATATTTAATATGTCACTTAGGTTCTACAATCAGTTTTATTTTATTCAGTGCAATACAGTACATAAAACATACCTATTATAAAATCTATTTTCTAAATGAAGACAGTTTAATGTTTTGTTTCCCATATTAGTGAATTTCATGGAGCAAGTATCTTTCTAGACAATTTAAGATTATGGAAATTAAGTTGATATTGCTTAGCCAGTCTTTACATCAAGTATGCTTGTTGAAACAAATATGTCATTTATGAATTATATACAAACAATGTAATGTAGGTGAACTGTGCTGACACGATAGAGGTGATTATAGTGTCTGGGTTTACGTGTGCTCAAAGAACAAAGCAGCTAAAGGACTAATAAGTCAGTTGCCCTTTGTATGAGTGGCTTCTTTATGCATTAGTCATCTATCTACTGGGACTCATGATTCTAATGGCAAAGTTCCTCACAAAGATAATGTTACTCCTTCCTCTGCTGGCGAAATCTTGTTGCCTCAGAATATCCATTCTCTTCTTTTTAGAGCTCTGAGTTTCAGGTGGGTCCCTTGCCAACAAGTAAAAGACTACCTTTACCAGCCTGCCTTGTGGCTAGATGTGGCATATGACTAAATCTAGGCCAATAATATGTAAGTGGAAGCACTGTATATGGGACTCATGGGTAGTTTTTGAAGGTAAAGGGCATGCTCTTCTCTCGCATCCTCTTTTCTGTTGCCTTGAACCCAGACTAAATGACAGGAGCTCTAGCAGCTCTTTCAGACTATGAAGTAACCATGAATTAGAAACCAACACTGAAGGTGATGAACAAGAAATAAAGACTTTCTCAACAAACATTGAGGGAATTTGTTGCTGATAGGAACTGCCTTGCAAGTAATGTTAAAATAATTTCTTCAAAGAGAAGATATAGGTCAAAAACTTGTATCTACATAAAGAAAGAAAGAACTTTAGAGATGGAATAAGAGAAACAAAGGTCCTTCAACACGGTGCTGGGTTAGGAATGTCCCTTGGGAGTTCATTTGTGAATCCCCAAACCCAGGCCCATCATGCTGCAGACTTTCTGTAAGGGTTTCCCAAGAAGTGAACACCAAAACCTGGAATAAGAAATACTGGGGCTCAGGCTTCCCTGGTGGTACAGTGGTTAAGAATCCAATGCAGGAGACATGGGTTCAAGCTCTGGTCCGGGAAGATCCCACATGCCACAGAGCAACTAAGCCTGTGTGTCACAACTACTAAAGCCTGTGCTCTAGAGCCCATGAGCCACAACTACTGAGCCCGTGCGCCTAGAGCCTGTGCTCCACAACAAGAGAAGCCACCCCAATGAGAAGCCTGTGCACCACAACAAAGATTAGCCCCCCCCGCCCCGCCCCGCCCCCCCAACTCACCACAACTAGAGAAAGCCCATGGGCAGCAACGAAGACCAAACGCAGCCAAAAATAAATAAACAAGTCAATTAAAAAAGAAATATTGGGGTTCACAGTTAAAGAACCTGCCAGAGGGAGATCATCTTCAAAGCAATGCCACTTTTTCATCATTTCCCATTCCACTTTTGGCATTAATATAATTTCACTGGAAAAGGTAAATGGTAAGTTATACAAATAAATATTTTTAAAACAGGAAATAAGCAAAGAAAAAAAAAAAAAACTAGAGTTACCACCGTCCTCTTCATCCTTTTATTCTAACTGTACCCCCCTTTACACTATAGGTCCCACTTTAAACCAAGCCTATGAAATGGTACACAGTAGGTCTCTTGAACTTTAGGCATTGATCTACCACTTTCACGATTGTCATCATTCCCACTGTGGAAGGAAAATTCATATTTTATAGCAAGACAAGAAAACTTTAAACAAAAAATTTTCTCTGCCCTTTGGCCTCCTCTCTCCTACTCTGCACTGTGTATCTGCATTATGCATCAACCAAACCTCCCATCAGCAGAAATGCCTGCTCAACCATAAAGAGCAACATTCTCCTAGCACCAGCAAGACAACTCCTTAAAAGATAACATTCCTTCTTAATCTTATAAGGGGCCACAATGACGCTTAGATCAAATCAGGATTGTGTAAACAGTCAATAATACATCATTTAAGGTACAGCCCTCTGTCTCAAAAAACCTATATAACTGTGCCTTGACTTCTAACAGGTAGAAGCTTCTCGGAGCTTTCTGAGATGCTATCCCTGAGTTATAATCCTCACTTTGGCTCGGATAAAATTTTCCACTTCTTTCTTAGATTGAGTGATTAATTTTCGTTGACACCACTGACCCCCAGCCACAGAGTCTACCTACTCTAGCCTTCTCCTAAGCAATAATTTCCATAATATCACAGTTTGATTGGGAAATCATATTGTTTTAAAATTATGTAATCACTAAATTTAAATATATTTATGTATAGAGAAAAACTAAGTCCTGTGCCACTGTTAACAAACGTATCACACTTTGGGAAATTCAGGGATGGAAGTTAGAGTACTGCGCTAGCTGTCAGAAGACCAGAGGTCTAGAACTGGCTCTGCCCCTTAAGGAGCTGTGCTTTTGCAAAGTATATAACCTTTCAAAGCCTCAGTTTCCTTGTCTCTAGAATGAATATAGCATAATTGAGGCCCATGGTATATTTCTCAATAAATGTTAGCAAATGTACCAATAATTTCCTTGTCACCCATTGTGATATTGTGATTTATAATAAGAAAGATATATTTGGTCTTCATTGCAAATTGACACAGAGGTCATAAAACCCTTGACATTTCCTAAGTGATGAGTAATAAAACTGCCTTTTGTTATTCATAACAAGCCTCTTTCACTCACACCAGAATTTATGTTAATGACGTGATTTTTGAAAAGCCCCTAAGGATGGGGGCCAGTTGCCTCTAATCAACTATGCGATTAGAGGGTTGGAATTTTCAACCCCACCCTTGAGACCTTTAGGGAGGGGAGTGGGGCTAGAGATTGAGTTCAATCACCAGTGGCCAATCATCTAATAAATAATGTCTATGTAATAAAGCCTCCATAAAACCCCCAAAAGACAGGTTTGGAAGAGCTTCCAGGTTGGTGAATGCATCCACGTGCTGGGAGGGTGGCGAACCTCAATTCAACAGGCCAGAGCTCCTGCACTCAGGACCCTCTGGACCTTAGCCAGTGAATGAATTTATCAGGCTGTTCGTCTGTATCCTTTACAACATCCTCTATAATAAGCTGGTAAACATAAGTAAATGTTTCCCTGAGCTCTGTGAGCCATTTTAGCAAATTACTGAATTCAAGGAAGAGGTCATGGGAATCCCAGTTTTTAGCCAGTGAGTCAGAAGTACAGATGACAACCTGGACTTCAGTTGGTGTCTAAAGTAGGGGCAGCCTCATAGGACTGAGCCCTTAACCTGTGGGATCTGATTCTATTGTTACTGAATTAGCCAGTCCCTCTCTTGGAGTCCTAGCTGAACCGAAGCCTTCCTGGCTCAGTGAGGGAGTTCTATTCTGCTTAGGTTCACACTTCTAATAACAAAACTGAGTTTGGTGCAAGCAAAACAGGCTTTTATTCAATGGCCAGAGAATGGAGAAGGGAAGCTCATGCTCTAAAATCACCTTCTCCCTGAAAGGATGAAAGCGGGGGACTTTTAAGGGGTAAGAGGCAGACAGGTCATCAGGGCTCTAGGAAAAGGGTGGAGATTTCCAGGTGAAATAGGAGGGAAGGGAGCAGGGCACAAATTTTAAAAGAAACATACAGCCATAGTACATGACAAAGACTGGTTAGAACCATCTGGGTCCAAGATGGTGGAAGACTCGACCTCCAGTAGACCTTGAGCCTCATTATACACTCATTGTAAAACATTAGTATATGCTAAATAACACACCCACGAGCGCCATGACAATTCTGAGGCCAACCATAAAAGGTCAAAAAGTGGGCCGTGGCCCAGTTCCTGGAAATCCCCGCCCCTTCCCCAAAATAATTGGAATAATCCTCTCACTCATTAGCCTGTGAAATTACCCAGCTCATATAAACTAACCACGCCATATTTTGAAGCCTCTTGCCTTCCGAGATGGCCCACGCTCTGTCTGTGGAGTGTGTTTCTCTCTAAATAAATCCACTTCTTACCTATCACTTCATCTCCGAATTCTTTTGTGATGAAGCAAGAACCTTAAATTCACCAGGAACACAGGGGCAGCTGGGGGCATCTGGGGCATTTGCAGTCTTCCAGACTCCAGGTTTCCTCTGCACAGGGTATTCCTGTGGTCAAATCAGAGCCGGTTCAGGGCGGTTTACCACTATATATCTCTGAAAGCATGTATCTCTCAAAGTATAGCTGCAAAACATCTCTGCCAAACACAGGTACAGCTGAAACAAACACAGAGATGAATCAGGGCGTGCCCTTCAGCTCTCAGGGGTTGGTATGGAGACACAGAGATAAATCAAGGCAAGGAAAGTGGTGACCTTTAGCCTACTTGGCCCACTCTCTTGGATCTAGCCAGTTCAGTTTGGTTTTTTCATGGGCCTTTGTGGCATCCTGTTGATAAAACACAATTAGGCTACAAGGTTAAAAACAGGTCTGCGGCCTGGGCTGCACAGCATGGGTGACACTATCTCCAGGTAGAGTCAGAATTCAGTTAAATCTGTAGGATACTCAGTACGTGTTCACGGAGAATTGGAGCATTGTTTGGTGGTGTTGGAAAGCAAACCACCCACTGATAACTTTCCATCCCTCAACTATTTTGCCTCTTTTCCCTATCTCTGGAAGGAAGCAAAATGGCCTTCACCTAGAAGGCTTTCTAAAAGCTGGGTGAGGGACTTTCCTCGTGGTCCAGTGGGTAAGACTCCGTGCTCCCAATGCAGGGGGCCTGGGTTCAATCTCTGGTCGGGGAACTAGATCTTGCATGCATGCCTCAACTAAAGATCCCACGTGTGGCAACAAAGATCTGGCACAGCCTAAATAAGTAAATATTTTTTAAAAAAATTAAATAAATAAAAGCTGGTTGAGCCCTATTTCTGCTATGCTGCCTAAAGTGGATAATGGCCAGTAACTCACAAGAGACAATCCTAGGAAAAATGAGCTAATTTTATAAACCTGTAATGTGAACTCTCAGACACAGAACACTAAAAAGTCAACGTTTTCTGCAGGAGCCATTCAGCACTCCAGGGGAAACTTGATTTGCCTGAATAATAATAAACTATAATGATAATAGCCAAGTGCACCTCACAGGAGTACTAAGCTTTAATGACTCAATATTTGTGGAACCCTTGAGCACCTCCAAAGTTATGTAAGCATAAATGAATAAGTAGGGACACCATATACCACTGTTATTTCTACATTAAATCTCTCTTGGTAATTTCTTATCTTATAATAGCCTGTAAGGTAGGTATTGTATGAGACTATTACATGAACAAAATTATGGAAGAAATAAGTATAAAATAATATATAGTAGTGATTTCCAATGAAATAATTATAATCTCATATTAGTGAAAAAGAATGGAGTCCTTAATAGCACCTCTAAAAAGCCATTCCTAGGTTGTAAAGTAGAAAAATGAAAATCTGGAAGAGACCCTTAATATTTAAATTGTCTAAAAAGAGTTTGAAAAAACACTTGCTATTTTTTTTTCTTAGGAAGGAAACAGCTAAGATTTTAGTTGTTTTTTGCACTATGAAGAAATTATAATGATGTTTACTCTGTTTATTTCTTAATAGAAATTGTATACATTATTTTCATACATCTTCCATTCTGCTTTTCCATCTTCCCCTCCATCACCAGCATTATTTATGCAATGTGATAATACTTTTAATGTTCCTAGGTTAAAAAAATATCTTCAGAACCCTGTATATTTTCATCATATTTTCCAAAATGCACCATTGTGACTGTGATATTGTCCCTAATTTCAACTGAGGTAGCTAAAGATAGAATGCGTCGGACCAAACAATGTCTTCAACAAACTTTCTTGTAATACCACAATCTCCACCAATGAAAGATTCATTTTTCCAGTGAGTTTCATCTATAAAAAATCCTCTGAGAGGATTCTGCTGAAAAGTGCTCTTATTGTCCTTGCTTTTCCGCTTTCACCTAGCTGACATCATTTTCCTCAAGACCAAGGGAGTTTCCCGGGGTGAGAAGGAAAGTAAAAATAATGTTACCTCTTTGATGAGAGTAATTCTGAGTGGGACAACACTGTACCAGGTTTTGAACAGGTTCTTCATCCTGAGAGAGGGCAGAAGGGACATGGAGAGGTAGGAGGACATTAATACAAAACCCACATGCTTTATGTTCTGCCTAGGACCAGGTGTGATTGCCTATAAGCATCAGTCGTAGGATTATTTTCCATTCACTGAGTATTCTTGCCAATGTTCTGCTTTTTGCTTACAGCATTGACATTTTGTACACAGTTAATATTTTTACATCCTTACACCCTGTTGAACATACTAAATTTTGTCACTCCAGTAGTATTGGGAGCGGACTTGGACAATAGAGGCCTCTGCCCCAGCAGGTGCTGAAGCTGCCATTTTCCACGTCACTCCAACGGGACCAAGGGCATGTGGCCACCCAGAGACTGTGTTCCACCTTCTAGACCATACCATGGTACCTTGGACTCCGGATTGTCTGTTGCACAAGCGCTGAGCCCACTCTTCGTCCCCGTGGGAGCTCTTTCCTGGAGTCTCTCTTCCTGTTGGCCTGCTTGCAGTGGGTGTCTTCCTCCCTAGACCCTAAGGGTAAAGCAATGCTGTTAGCAGAGACGTCTACGGATCCTGGTTGTGAGGGTGCCTGTGGGCACTGGAGACCCCTCAAGTGTGGAGTGATATTGGGGTGGGAAGAGACAGGGAGGAGGAATGGATGGTGGAGTGGGGACAGCTGGAGACAGCTGGACCTGCCATCATCACATTCAGTTGTAGAGCAAAGAAAATTCTGAAAAGTCTCAATTAAAACCTTGTCTCAGGGGCTTCCCTGGTGGCGCAGTGGTTGAGAATCTGCCTGCCAATGCCGGGGACGCGGGTTCGAGCCCTGGTCTGGGAGGATCCCACGTGTGGCGGAGCGGCTGGGCCCGTGAGCCACAACTACTGAGCCTGCGCGTTTGGAGCCTGTGCTCCGCAACGGGAGAGGCCGCAATAGTGAGAGGCCCGCGCACCGCAGTGAAGAGTTGCCCCCGCTTGCCGCAACTGGAGGAAGCCCTCGCGCAGAAATGAGGACCCAGCACAGCCAAAAATAAATAAGTAAATTAATTAATTAAAAATGCAACTGCAGAAAAAAAAAAAAAGAAAAACCTGGTCTCAGGACTTCCCTGGCGGTCCAGTGGTTAAGACTCCGTGCTTCCACTGCAGAGGGTGCAGGTTCGATCCGTGGGGTGCAGCCAAAAAAAAAAAAAAAAAAAAACCTTGCCTCAGCCTCAGGTTTCTTCCAAGACTTTTAAAGAAGAGCCCTGGAGGTAGGGCTTGGGGCCATCAAGTGGGCAGAGAATTCCAGGCATGGACCAGGTGGCATAAAGAGAAATCTTATTTCTTTTCTCTTTTTTCTTTTTTCTTTTTCTTCCTTCCTTCCTTCCTTTTTTTTTTTTTTTGGTTCAGAATCAAAGGAAATCTTTATTCTTTGATCAAAGAAGGCACAGGTACGAACTCCTGCTTTCCCGGTACATGCTCTCCCCGACAGGCCGTGGCAGGGCTCCTTTCTAAGGGTCTTGTCAGCGCGGGAGAGGGCGGAGTTCTTGCGGGTTGGCGCAGGCGTGCTGCTCACGGCTCCAGCCGGCGGGGCGGGTGCAGCGTCTCTGCGCACAGCCCACCACCGCCATCTTGAACTGAGGGGTCAGGTGCAGCCCTTCTGCACACGGCCCGCAAAGCTGAGGTGTCAGGTGCAGACATTCGACACTGGGAACTCCGGTCTGAAGGGCTGGGTGTGTGGACTTTGCGTGCGGCCCCCTGTGAGCAAATGAAACCGGACTAAGCCCAAAGGAGAAGAAAAAGGTTAGACTTGACTTTATTGCCCACATTCTGTTTTTATTTCCTGGGAATTGTTAATGGGCTTTGCCGGTGACAAATCCCTCCTCTGCCTTTTGTCCTGCTCCTCATTCTTGAGGGGCGCTGATGGGCGCAGGTTGTTTACTGTAACTGCTTACTGCTAAGTGTGGGTGTTGTCATAACCCGGGGCGGAGAAGCAGGACTTCTCCCCAGCTACTTTTAGATCTGTTTGATGGTCCCAAGGCCTCAGCTCTAACTTTTTGTATCTCTGAGTGACCACCTTTGGCCTTACTTTTCGGAGACAAAGGGCACCAGACAATTTAATATACCTGGCCCAAATATTAGCGAGAGAATAATGGTCACATGTCAAATTTTCCTAAAAATAAAGGTATCTAGGTGTTTTGCCTGTAGGCAAATGTGACCTGATGTCGAGGCTCTTTGCTCTGGCCCGAATATCCCTGATTACGCTTTGGTTGTGTTTTTGGAAGAGAAGCTTCAGGTCAGAGAGAGGGTCACACTAGTAGTCAAGGGGGTCTCTTGTCCTAGGTTGTTTCTCTGGAGGTTAAGGCTCGGGGAGCTCTTCCCTTGAATGCAACGTCCCCCCGGTGTCGCAACCCCCCTTGCGTCACGGTGTTTTTGGCAAGAAAGTAAATTAATTTTGAAACTGTGCTATTCATTTGACTGTTGCTTTACCATATTAAAAAAAATGTTGTAAAGGTATATTTGTTTTTACAAAGGTAGAAAATAGTTTATTTAACAGTTTGTTGTCTTGCTTATTGTATCTTTTATATTTGGATGGGCTGGACCTGATTATATAACGGGCCCTCCCAACTTTCCTGGGTACAGTTTTTCATATAGGATTGAGAGGACATTACAGATGAGTAAGATGAGTATTTTCAGATATTTTCAGATGATTCAGATGAGTATTTTTGTAATCAGGTACAGTATGCAGCGATGAGCATAGTGTAGTCAATCTCTACGCTAATCAAGATATAGAATATTTTCATGCTACGTAATGAAAAGGGGAGAGAGAATGGAGATCTAATGCATACCATGACGTTTTCTTAAAGTAATACTGCCACATATATCAAAATGGCTCTCTTTTCCTCATAGTTAGTAAAGCACTGATCTATATATAAAGTGAAAAAAATGATTAAATTTCTAATAAGTTCACATATGTAAGTGACTAGTATGGAGAAAGTCATAATATAATATATTAAAAAGTTATTGTGGGACTTTCTCTTAGGCAATAGAGTGGAAGAACTTTAGAAATAACCGTTTATTTTATATGTAGAAGTAAGTTGAGACCCAGAGCTTCGGCCAGTGCTCCATGATTAAATAGTGTTGATGCCAGATTCCTAATACAAGGAGCTTTCTGCTATAATCACTCCCAAATGGCTGATCTATCATTAATACAAAAGATACTTGATATTACGTACAGATTATATTTCTGTTAAACTAGTGTAAACTTTCCCCAGTTCCATATCTCTAGATTCCTGGTTTGTTACATTATTGCTAAATGGTTTAACTGGAATTGACTGACTAGTACTAAGCAAATATTCTGCAAACCTAAGGAAAACTATATATAAAGCATTAACTGGTAGGTATAGTCTTTTGTTCTTAATTCAAGGATCGTCACTAGACAATGAAGGGACCCCCAAATTAGACATTTTAATTGGGAGACAATATGCAGCAGAAACGTCCATTCAACCCTAAAAATATGTTTGCTTTAGATCTTTGATTAGTGTCACATTCCCACTACTCAATATTTCACAAAAACATTAGACTAGATGGTTCTGTATACACTTGGCAGCAGGCTGATTCAGTTTTTTACAACATGAACAATCAAAAGGAAGCTTAACATTATTATTATGAAAAATATTTTAACGATTAAATTTTAAAGGAAAATATGTTTATATTTTGAAAGTAACATTTCTATTTGGTCCGTGCAGCAGGACAAAAAGTTGATTGTGTGAGGAGCAAAGATTTCAACTTTATATTGAGTTCATTTGGATGGGAGGGGATAATACGTCTTTTTAAAAAATAGAGATATAACTTACACAAACTAAAGTGCTCAGATCTTAAATATACAGCTTGATAAAATTGTATGTGTTGATTCACTCGTGTAACCACTACCCTAATCAAGATATAAAACATTCTAGACCTCTCTGAAGATTCCCTCGTGTCCCTACCCAGACAGTAATCCCCACCACACACATACCAGTATCCTGATTTTATCACCATATTAGTTTCTTTTTGAACTTCCTGTAAATAGGCTCATACATCTTGTACTGTTTTGTGTGTGGCTTATTTCACTCAACATTAAATTTGTCAGATTCATACATGTTGTTCTGTGTATCAGTAATAAGTTGTTTTTTATTACTGTGCAGGAATTGTTAGGTCAAGGATTATAATTATGTATGGCATTTGTAGGAGAAGGCAAATATTTTCCCAAATTGGTGATAACAGTAACAGTTCTATTTGCTCCACACCCTCACACATCCTTCTTTGGGCTTTTTCGTTTTAGCTATTCTGGTGGATATGGAGTGGTTTTATCTTGCAGTCCTCTGAAAACTAATATTTTGAGGATCTTATTATATATTTATTGTCATTTTGATATTCTCTTTTAGGAAGTATTGTTTAAATCTTAGCCATTAACAATTGAATGTCCTTTTTCTCATTTAGTAGGAATTCTTTGTATGTTCTGGATATGAGCCTGTTGATACATATGTATTGAGGTTATTTTCTCTCAGTTTTAGCTTACCTTTCATTCTCTTGATAATTTATTTTACTGAACAGTTCTTAATTTTAACAAATGTCAATATTTTTATGGCTACTGCATGGATGTATTTATTTTTATTTATGTAGAGTCTTTGTTGTTTAGCTGTCACATAAGTCTATGACCAATATCTGAGTAATTTTGTATGTGGTATAAAATACAGGTCCAGGTTCTTTTAAAGTTAAATATGTGTAGTCCAGTTGATCCAGTGCCATTATTGAGAAGATTGTCATCTATGAAACTGCAGTTGAGACACATGCAAGGACCAATTACAGACATAGCATTTCCTTTGGAGGAGACTGAACCTGTCAAAAAAAAAAAAAGGAAAGAGAGAAAGAAAGAAAAAGAAAGAAAGAGAAACAGGGACATTCTGAAAAATGTCTCATTATTTGGTATTAGGGACATTTTGGCTTTGGATTAAGAGATAAATTCTGAAAAATGTATATTAATATTCTAAAATTAAAGTTTACTTAAAGATGTATGCAGATTTCCAGTTTCAACTCTGACATGCAAGGAAATTAAAAGTCATCACTCATAAGAAAAATTATGAAAAATAATCTGAAAATCAATGACTTATCTTGGGCTTATCGGAGAACTGAGGTTACAGGGCAAACCACCATGCAAAATCTGGAGAGCTAGGCAAATATAAAGAATCATAGATAAAATAAGTTTTCTGCTTACAGGAGCAGGAGCTGCTGTAGCTACAGACTGGTAGGGACACTTAAATGTCACTTTGATGAAGTGTGGGAGGCAGGCCTAAACTACTGTGAGAAGGAGAGACTTCTGAGGTCCCCAGTCTTAGAGAGGGTCCCCACACTTTTCCTGGGTTTTACTTAGGTTTTATCTCCACATTCACTGAACTTGTCTTCTCCTCTGGTCAGTGTGCTGTTAAAATTATTCAATAAATTATTAATTCAGATACTATATTTTGCTGTTCCATTGTCCTAAAATGTCCATTAGGATATTTTTTATAGGTTTTAAACTTCTGCAAAAATCATTCATTTTTCATTCATTTCCTCATTATTTCCCACTACCTTTTTTTTTTTTTTAACATCTTTATTGAAGTATAATTGCCTTACAATGGTGTGTTAGCTTCTGCTTTATAACAAAGTGAATCAGTTATACATATACAATATGTTCCCATTTCTCTTCCCTCTTGCATCTCCCTCCCTCCCACCCTCCCCATCCCATCCCTCTAGGTGGTCACAAAGCACCGAGCTGATCTCCCTGTGCTATGCGGCTGCTTCCCACTAGTTATCTATTTTACATTTGGTAGTGTATATATGTCCATGACACTCTCTTACCCTGTCACATCTCACCCCACCCCCTCCCCATATCCTCAAGTCCATTCTCTAGTAGGTCTGTGTCTTTATTCCCGTCTTGCCACTAGATTCTTCATGGCCTTTTTTTTTTTTTTTTTTTTCCCTTAGATTCCGTATATATGTGTTAGCATACTGTATTTGTTTTTCTCTTTCTGACTTACTTCACTCTGTATGACAGACTCTAACTCCATCCACCTCATTACAAATACCTCCATTTCATTTCTTTTTATGGCTGAGTAATATTCCATTGTATATATGTGCCACATCTTCTTTATCCATTCATCTGTCGATGGACATTTAGATTGCTTCCATGTCCTGGCTATTGTAAATAGAGCTGCAATGAACATTTTGGTACATGACTCTTTTTGAACTATGGTTTTCTCAGGGTATATGCCCAGTATTGGGATTGCTGGGTCGTATGGTAGTTCTATTTGTAGTTTTTTAAGGAACCTCCATAATGTTCTCCATAGTGGCTGTATCAATTTACATTCCCACCAACAGTGCAAGAGTGTTCCCTTTCCTCCACACCCTCTCCAGCATTTATTGTTTCTAGATTTTTTGATGATGGCCATTCTGACCGGTGTGAGATGATATCTCATTGTAGTTTTGATTTGCATTTCTCTAATGATTAATGATGTTGAGCATTCTTTCATGTGTCTGTAGGCCATCTGTATATCTTCTTTGGAGAAATGTCTGTTTAGGTCTTCGGCCCATTTTTGGATTGGGTTGTTCGTTTTTTTGTTATTGAGCTGCATGAGCTGCTTGTAAATCTTGGAGATTAATCCTTTGTCAGTTGCTTCATTTGCAAATATTTTCTCCCATTCTGATGGTTGTCTTTTGGTCTTGTTTATGGTTTCCTTTGCTGTGCAAAAGCTTTTAAGTTTCATTAGGTCCCATTTGTTTATTTGTGTTCTTATTTCCATTTCTCTGGGAGCTGGGTCAAAAAGAATCTTGCTGTGATGTATGTCATAGAGTGTTCTGCCTATGTTTTCCTCTAAGAGTTTGATAGTGTCTGGCCTTACACTTAGGTCTTTAATCCATTTTGAGTTTATTTTTGTGCATGGTGTCAGGGAGTGTTCTAATTTCATACTTTTACATGTACCTGTCCAATTTTCCCAGCACCACTTATTGAAGAGGCTGTCTTTTCTCCACTGTATATGCTTGCCTCCTTTATCAAAAATAAGGTGCCCATATGTGTGTGGGTTTATCTCTGGGCTTTCTATCCTGTTCCATTGATCTATATTTCTGTTTTTGTGCCAGTACCAGACTGTCTTGATTACTGAAGCTTTGTAATATAGACTGAAGTCAGGGAGCCTGATTCCCCCAGCTCCATTTTTCGTTCTCAAGATTGCTTTGGCTATTCGGGGTCTTTTGTGTTTCCATACAAATTGTGAAATTTTTTGTTCTAGTTCTGTGAAAAATGCCAGTGGTAGTTTGATAGGGATTGCATTGAATCTGTAGATTGCTTTGGGTAGTAGAGTCATTTTCACAATGTTGATTCTTCCAATCCAGGAACATGGTATATCTCTCCATCTATTTGTATCATCTTTCATTTCTTTCATCAGTGTCTTATAATTTTCTGCATACAGGTCTTTTGTCTCCTTAGGTAGGTTTATTCCTAGATATTTTATTCTTTTTGTTGCAATGGTAAATGGGAGTGTTTTCTTAATTTCACTTTCAGATTTTTCATCATTAGTGTATAGAAATGCAAGAGATTTCTGTGCATTAATTTTGTATCCTGCTACTTTACCAAATTCATTGATTAGCTCTAGGAGTTTTCTGGTAGCATCTTTAGGATTCTCTGTGTATAGTATCATGTCATCTGCAAACAGTGACAGCTTTACTTCTTCTTTTCCGATTTGGATTCCTTTTATTTCTTTGTCTTCTCTGATTGCTGTGGCTAACACTTCCAAAACTATGTTGAATAATAGTGGTGAGAGTGGGCAACCTTGTCTTGTTCCTGATCTTAGTGGAAATGGTTTCAATTTTTCACCATTGAGGACAATGTTGGCTGTGGGTTTGTCATATATGGCCTTTATTATGTTGAGGAAAGTTCCCTCTATGCCTACTTTCTGCAGGGCTTTTATCATAAATGGGTGTTGAATTTTGTCGAAAGCTTTCTCTGCATCTATTGAGATGATCATATGGTTTTTCTCCTTCAATTTGTTAATATGGTGTATCACATTGATCGATTTGCGTATATTGAAGAATCCTTGCATTCCTGGGATAAACCCCACTTGCTCATGGTGTATGATCCTTTTAATGTGCTGTTGGATTCTGTTTGCTAGTATTTTGTTGAGGATTTTTGCATCTATGTTCATCAGTGATATTGGCCTGTAGTTTTCTTTCTTTGTGACATCTTTGTCTGGTTTTGGTATCAGGGTGATGGTGCCCTTGTAGAATGAGTTTGGGAGTGTTCCTCCCTCTGCTATATTTTGGAAGAATCTGAGAAGGATAGGTGTTAGCTCTTCTCTAAATGTTTGATAGAATTCGCCTGTGAAGCCATCTGGTCCTGGGCTTTTGTTTGTTGGAAGATTTTTAATCACAGTTTAAATTTCAGTGCTTGTGATTGGTCTGTTTATATTTTCTACTTCTTCCTGGTTCATCCTGGGAAGGTTGTGCTTTTCTAAGAATTTGTCCATTTCTTCCAGGTTGTCCATTTTATTGGCATAGAGTTTCTTGTAGTAATCTCTCATGATCGTTTGTATTTCTGCAGTATCAGTTGTTACTTCTCCTTTTTCATTTCTAGTTCTATTGATTTGAGTCTTCTCTCTTTTTTTCTTCATGAGTCTGGCTAATGGTTTATCAATTTTGTTTATCTTCTCAAAGAACCAGCTTTTAGTTTTATTGATCTTTGCTATTGTTACCTTCATTTCTTTTTCATTTATTCCTGATCTGATCTTTATGATTTCTTTCCTTCTGCTAACTTTGGGGTTTTTTGTACTTCCTCTAATTGCTTTAGGTGTAAGGTTAGGTTGTTTATTTTAGATGTTTCTTGTTTCTTAAGGTAGGATTGTATTGCTATAAACTTCCCTCTTAGAACTGCTTTTGCTGCATCCCATAGGTTTTGAGTCATTGTGTTTTCATTGTCATTTGTTTCTAGGTATATTTTGATTTCTTCTTTGATTTCTTCAGTGATCTCTTGGTTATTAAGTAGTGTATTGTTTAGCCTCCACGTGTTTGTATTTTTTACTGATGTTTTCCTGTAATTGATATCTAGTCCCATAACGTTCTGGTCGTAAAAGATACTTGATATGATTTCAATTTTCTTAAATTTACTAATGCTTGATTTGTGACCCAAGATATGATCTATCTTGGAGAATGTTCCATGAGCACTTGAGAAGGAAGTGTATTCTGTTGTTTTTGGATGGAATGTCCTATAAATATCAATTAAGTCCATCTTGCTTAATGTATCATTTAAAGCGTGTGTTTCCTTATTTATTTTCATCTTGGATGATCTGTCTATTGGTGAAAGTGGGGTGTTAAAGTCCCCTACTATGATTGTGTTACTGTCGATTTCCCCTTTTATGGCTGTTAGCATTTGCCTTATGTATTGAGGTGCTCCTGTTAGGTGCATAAATATTTACAATTGTTATATCTTCTTCTTGGATCGATCCCTTGATCATTATGTAGTATCCTTCTTTGTCTCTTGTAATAGTCTTTATTTGAAAGTCATTTTGTCTGATACGAGAACTGCCACTCCAGCTTTCTTTTGATTTCCATTTGCAGGGAATATCTTTTTCCATCCCCTCACTTTCAGCCTGTATGTGTCCCTAGGTCTGAAGTGGGTCTCTTTTAGACAGCATATATACGGGTCTTGTTTTTGTATAAATTCAGCCAGTCTATGTCTTTTGGTTGGAGCATATAATCCATTTACATTTAAGGTAATTATCGATACATATGTTCCTATTACCATTTTATTAATTGTTTTGGGTTTGTTATTGTAGGTCTTTTTCTTCTCTTGTGTTTCCTGCCTAGAGAAGTTCCTCTAGCATTTGTTGTAGAACTGGTTTGGTGGTGCTGAATTCTCTTAACTTTTGCTTGTATGTAAAGGTTTAATTTCTCCTTCGAATCTGAATGAGATCCTTCCTGGGTAGAGTAATCTTGGTTGTAGGTTTTTCCCTTTCATCACTTTAAATATGTCCTGCCACTCCCTTCTGTCTTGCAGAGTTTCTGCTGAAAGATCAGCTGTTAACCTTATGGGGATTCCCTTGTATGTTATTTGTTGTTTTTCCCTTGCTGCTTTTAATATTTTGTCTTTGTATTTAATTTTTGATAGTTTGATTAATATGTGTCTTGGCGTGTTTCTCCTTGGGTTTATGCTGTATTGGACTCTCTGTGCTTCCGGGACTTGATTAACTGTTTCCTTTCCCATATTAGGGACGTTTTCAACTATAATCTCTTCAAATATTTTCTCAGTCCCTTTCTTTTTCTCTTCTTCTTCTGGGACCCCTATAATTCGAATGTTGGTGCATTTAATGTTGTCCCAGAGGTCTCTGAGAGTATCTTCAATTCTTTTCATTCTTTTTTCTTTATTCTGCTCTGTCGTAGTTATTTCCACTATTTTATCTTCCAGGTCACTTGTCCGTTCTTCTGCCTCAGTTATTCTGCTGTTGATTCCTTCTAGAGAATTTTTCATTTCATTTATTGTGTTGTTCATCATTGTTTGTTTGCTCTTTAATTCTTCTAGGTCCTTGTTAAACGTTTCTTGTATTTTCTCCATTCTATTTCCAAGATTTTGGATCATCTTTACTATCATTATTCTGAATTCCTTTTTAGGTAGACTGCCTATTTCCCCTTCATCTGTTTGGTCTGGTGGGTTTTTACCTTGCTTCTTCATATGCTGTGTGTATCTCTGTCTTCTTATTTTGCTTAACTTACCGTGTTTGGGGTCTCCTTTTCGCAGGCTGCAGGTTCGTGGTTCCTGTTGTTTTTGGTGTCTGCCCCAATGGGTAAGGTTTGTTCAGTGGGTTGTGTAGGCTTCCTGGTGTAGGGGACTGGTGCCTGTGTTTTGGTGGATGAGTCTGGATCTTGTGTTTCTGGTGGGCGGGTCCGCATCCAGTGGTGTGTTTTGGGGTGTCTGTGACCTAATTATGATTTTAGGCAGCCTTTCTGCTAGTGGGTGGGGTTGTGTTCCTGTCTTGCTAGTTGTTTGGCATGGGGTGTCCAGCACTGTAGCTTGCTGGTCATTGAGTGGACCTGGGTCTTGGCATAGAGGTGGAGCTCTCTGGGAGGTTTTTGCCATTTGATATTACATGGAGCTGGGAGGTCTCTGGTGGTCCAATGTCCTTAACTCGGCTCTCCCACCTCAGAGGCATAGGCCTGATGCCTGGCCAGAGCACCAGGACCCTGTCATCCACACGGCTCAGAATAAAAGGGAGAAAAAAAGAAAGAAAGAAAGAAAGAATAAACAAATAGAATAAAATAAAGGTATTAAATTAAAAAATAAAAAATAATTATTAAAAATTAAAAAAATTTTAAAAAGTAATAAAAAAAAAGAAAAAAAGAAGAGAGGAACCAAACCAAAAAACAAATCCACCAATGATCCCAAGCACTAAAAACTGTACTAAAAAATAACCCAAAAAAACAGACAGACAGAACCCTAGGACAAATGGTAAAAGCAGAGTTATACAGCCAAAATCAGATGCAGAAGCATACACATACACACTCAGAAAAAGAGAAAAAGGAAAAAAATATATATATTATTACTCCCAAAGTCCACTGTCTCAATTTGGGATGATTTGTTGTCTATTCAGGTATTCCACAGATGCAGGGTACATCAAGTTGATTGTGGAGATTTAATCCGCTGCTCCTGAGGCTGCTGGGAGAGACTTCCCTTTCTCTTCTTTGTTCGCACATCTCCTGGGGTTCAACTTTGGATTTGTCCCCGCCTCTGCTTGTAGGTTGCCTGAGGACGTCTGTTTGCTCAGACAGGTTGGGGTTAAAGGAGCAGCTGACTTGGGGGCTCTGGCTCACTCAGGCCGGGGGGAGGGAGGGGTACTGATGCGGGGCGAGCCTGCGGCAGCAGAGGCCAGTGTGACGTTGCACCAGCCTGAGGTGCGCCATGTATTCTCCCGGGGAAGTTGTCCCTGGATCATGGGACCCTGGCAGTGGCGGACTGCACAGGCTCCCGGGAGGGGAGGTGTGGAGAGTGACCTGTGCTTGCACACAGGCTTCTTGGTGGCGGCAGCAGCAGCCTTAGGGTCTCATGCCCGTCTCTGGGGTCCTCGCTGATAGCCGTGGCTTGTGCCCATCTGTGGGGCTCCTTTAAGCGGCGCTCTTATTCCCCTCTCCTCACGCACCGCGAAACAAAGAGGCAAGAAAAAGTCTCTTGCCTCTTCGGCAGCTGCAGACTTTTCCCCGGACTCCCTCCCGGCTAGCTGTGGTGCGCTAACCCCTTCAGGCTGTGTTCACGCCGCCAACCCCAGTCCTCTCCCTGGGATCCGACTGAAGCCCGAGCCTCAGCTCCCAGCCCCCACCCTTCTCGGCGGGTGAGCAGACAAGCTTCTCAGGCTGGTGAGTGCTGGTTGGCACCGATCCTCTGTGCGGGAATCTCTCCGCTTTGCCCTCCGCACCCCTGTGGCTGCGCTCTCCTCCATGGCTCCGAAGCTTCCTCCCTCCGCCACCCGCAGTCTCCGCCCGAGACAGGGCTTCTTAGTGTGTGGAGACCTTTCCTCCTTCACAGCTCCCTCCCACTGGTGCAGGTCCTGTCCCTATTCTTTTGTCTCTTTTTTCTTTTTTCTTTTGACCTACCCAGGTACATGGGGAGTTTCTTGCCTTTTGGGAGGTCTGAGTTCTTCTGCCAGCATTCAGCGGGTGTTCTGTAGGAGTTGTTCCACATGTAGATGTATTTCTGAAGTATTTGTGGCGAGGCAGGTGATCTCCACGGCTTACTCTTCCACCATGTTGAAGGTCTCTCTTCCCCTTTATTAATCACAGTAATTCTGAAGTCTTTTTCTGCAACTCCATTTCCTTAATTATATCTGGGTCTGGACCTATTGACTATTTTACATCTCAAATATAAGTGACTACCTGTTGTTTCTGTTGTTCTTTTGCTTGTTTAGTAATTTTTTATTTTATGTTAAACAGTGTGAATTCTTGTGTATGAGATTTCTTGATTATATTATACTCTTCTAGATTTTGTCATATTTTGCTCTGGCAAGCAGTAAATTACCAGCACCTACTTTGAATGACTTAATTTAAGGACATGTAGACTTGATCTATGCTGGTTATACTCTTACTCCTAGTTTTTTGTCCTCACTTGTAAGGCTGACCTTCCTAGACTAAAAGCCCTGTTTGTGACGGACTTTGTGTTCTAGTGGGCCCAAAATCCAGTCTGTGCAGCTTCTAAAATCTCTACTCAACCTTTCAGTATCCCAACAGCTATTCTCTGGTATATCTCCCAGTGTTTCATAATAAACATGCAAACCTTATATATTGGCCAACGACCAGAGATAAATTTTTTTAAAATAAATTTATTTATTTATTTTTGGCTGCATTGGGTCTTCGTTGCTGTGCACGGGCTTTATCTACTTGCGGCGAGCGGGGCTACTGTTCCTTGCGGTGCGTGGGCTTCTCACTGCAGTGGCTTCTCTTGCTGCGGAGCACAGGCTCTAGGCACGCAGGCTTCAGTAGTTGTAGCACACTGGCTGTGTAGTGCGGCTTGCGGGCTCTAGAGCGCAGGCTCAGCAGTTGTGGTGCACGGGCTTAGTTGCTCCGTAGCATGTGGTATCTTCCTGGGCCAGGGCTCAAACCCGTGTCGCTTGCATTGGCAGGTGGATTCTTAACCACTGCGCCACCAGGGAAGTCCTGGAGGGAAATTTTAATGCATATTTTTGGCCTCCTTGTGTTGGCCTCTTTCTCTTTAGTATTCTGATCCTCAAATCCCAACTGACTATGTAACCCTGAACTCTGATCTTTGTTTTCTTCACCCAGTGAGACTGTACTCTCTGATTGGGCTCTATTTTTCTGGCTAACAACAGTTTGGAAAATGCCTCAGTGAGAAAGCCAGCGAGTGCAGGGCTCACCTCATCTTCCTCACTTCTCTCAAGGATTATAGATAGCCCTGGGTGGTAGCTTTTCAGTGTCTAAAAATTGTTGTTTTTTAAATTTAGAATTTTTTCCAGTTTTTATTGTATTCACAATGGGAGTTCAAATATGTTCCTAGCTACTCCACGGTAGCCAAAACCAGTCATTAAAATTTAAAAACGAATCTCTTACAAAAGAAAACATATTTTTATTTTAATACATATTTTCAATCAGATAATATAACATTTTAGCTATTTTTGAAATTTTGTATTTCAGTCTACAACCTTTTTCTTCCTAAAGACTGTAAGATGTAATGGAATAGAGAACAAGAACTCAAATGTTAAATGATAATGCAGAATGTCTGTTTCCTCTGAAATATAAAATAATTACAAGAAAATGTCATTTTAAAACTAGGTCTTCTTGGGACTTCCCTGGTAGTCCAGTGGTTAAGACTTCACGCTTCCAATGCAGGGGGCGCGGGTTTGATCCCTGCTTGGGGAACTAAGATCCCACATGCCGGATGGCATGGCCCAAAAAAAAAAAAACCAAACCAAAAAAACAAAAAAACTAGGTCTTCTTATTAAAGATTAATTCTATGTGGTGAATACTTGGCCCCACACCACCAGAGTTCTTGAGAAGATAAATGACTGTTTGAGGTAGTCAGGGGCCTAGGAGGAAAAAAAAGTGCTACATTCAAATTGTGTATTTTGAGGAGTGTTTAATAAAATGACTGTTTTTTAAAACTATGTGGACAAAGAATAGGGAAACCACAAGAAGTAGTGCTGTACCTTGAGAGTAGTGAATCATGGCACTAATACCACCCTTAGAACAGAAGGAGCAAAAAGACAGAAAGGTCTGTTTTGAGAGGAATTCCTTGACAGGAGCGGAGATCTTTAGTCAAGGGGCTTGCCAACCCATTTCACCCCACGGGAAGGAAGTCGAAGAAAAACACATTCAGACCTCATTTTCCTCCTTTCCTCTAACCTCCTGCTGGGGCTTACCCTATTGAATAGAGTGTCAGAGGACAAGGGAACTTGTTAATGTAATCCACACAAGTTCAGTCTTCCAGAATACAGAGTAGGGTGGAGATAATAAATAAGGAGTAATCTCTAGTTGGGCAAACAAAGACTGTCCAGCACACCAATGACAGTTTCCCCTTAATAATAATTTCAGCTTGGACTTATTTTTTTCTCAAATGAGATAATAAACTTACAACACACAGGTGTAATATTTGTTACACCTCAGTTAAGTAATTAAAGTGAAGTTTAATTTGGAAATATATTAATTATTTAAGAATTTATTAATTACTCACTGAACTAAACCATTTTATAAATTGAAAATGAGAATTACTATTTGCCCTATCTTGACTTTCTAGCTGATTCAAAGGCAAAGTTGTGAAGAAAGTTAAATCTGCCTTCTCCTTACTTTTGAGCTCTTTCCACTTTTCCCTTTTATTAGAATCTCAGAGGTTTGAGACCTGAGCACAGTGGGTCTCTTCCATTATAATCTACTCAGAGTCTTAATACCTCAGGAGAAGACTTCCTATCCTATGAGGTCACTTAAAATACAGAGTTACTTTCACAATACAAGTAATCTATACAGAATATTTTGTATTTAAGAAAAAGATTTCACAGGAGGACAAATCCTTAGAGCCAAGGAACCCACTTTAGTGGAGATTGAATTGTTCTTCAAAGTCATGATAATTTGAGTGTTGAGACATCGTATTAAAAAATAAATCACTCCGTGATTCTTCTGATTATGTGAAAAGTTCCAGTTTTTTTTGTAACCTTTAAGACTTCTCAGTTTTTGATTTCCCCCTTTAAATAAGGAGAGAGCATTCCACAAGTTCAGAATCATCAGGGTCATAGCCATTACCAAATGGAATCTATTAATTAATAAAGTTGTTTTGTTTTCCTTGTATTAATTTCTTTACAATTACAGTCTATTAAGAGCAAATGCTACCTGTTTAAAATGTATTGAACTGATATCTTTTCTTTCTTGTATAGATTTAAGTAAAATAAATCACTTTAAAGAAAATTATTAAGTTAATAATAGTATAGGCAGAATGAATATATATGGCAAACCTTATCAAGGTGATAACGAATGACTAAGGTTTCAGGAAAATGGACAAGGTCTTCATTTTTGTTCTCTGTTGAATTCTCAAGTCTTTGAACAAAGTGTGGTACATAGTAGATAATCAAAAAATATTTGGGTGACTGAATCTTTAATTGGAATTTAAGACAGAGTAGCAAGTAGGAGTGTCCTTGGAGAGACATTCTCAAGCTGTATCATATAGGCCAATCCATATTTTGTCTACCCAAGAGACTGATCCTACTGTTAAGAATGTATTGCTTATCTTCAAAATCAGTCTCATTATATAATTAAAAATTTTTTGAAATATAGCAAATTTGAAATTTGAGCTACTGCTGAGGACTTTTGAATACTCCTTAAAGCTTAACAAGTAATGTCTTAACTGACCAGGTATATATCAGAGTAACAAAATATGAATTTCTTTATGTTAGAAAATAATGTCCTTAAATTATTTTATGTCCTTATAAATTATTTTGATCATTTGATTATTTATAAGGTAAATCACTAGATATTTCCATTACAGCTAAAATTTTATTACTAAACCACAAAAATTAGCAGGCTGTTGACTACAAAATTTAACTTTATTTCTTGTGGTCATAAAATGATATGAAAATTAACTGCATGAGAGATGCTTGTTTAATCTTTAATTAGGCATCAAAACATCTTTAAACGAGGAAGACAAAAGCCATTATAGGTCATTAAAGAGCAATAAATTTTCAGGGCTTTATGTAAATTTATCTGTTAAAGAATTTTTTTAAAAAGAAAAAAACAAATGGCAAAAATATAGCCTATATTGTAAATATATATTTTACTGAGGATGCTGTCAGTGGAAGGATGGTTAAAACAGTTCTGTCTCTCTCTTTCCTTTTACTCCCTGTTTGATACAGCTAACATTTCACCAGTGGTTTGATGAGTTGAACTCTCTCTAGTAAGTGATATTAAATATGAGATATTTCTTGCAAAATTCATGAGAAATTAACTTTTGATTGTGTTAGGCTACTTAGATTTTACTGTGGTTCCTTCCTACAGCATTGCTAAGTCTATTTTGACTAATATAGTATATGTAATATAATCTAATATATTATAATAGTTATAGTAAAAGCCTTGGCCCAAAAGAAACCTCATATCCATTAACATTCACTTCTAATTCTTCCCTACCCTTGGCCCCTGGCAACCACTAATCTACTTTCTGGCTGTATGGATTTGCTTATTCTGGACATTTCATATAAATAGAATTATACAATATGTGTCTGTTTGCGAATGACTTATTTCACTGAGAATAGTGTTTTCAAGGTTCATTCGTGTTGTACTTCATTCCTCTTAAAGCTGAATAATATTCCATTTTATGCATATATTACATTTTGTCTATCCATTTATTAATTGGATAGACAACCCGATGGACATTCGGGTTGTTTCTAGCTTTCGACTGTTACGAATAATGCTGCTGTGAACATCTTTGTACAGTTTTTTGTGGATATATATTTTCAATTCTTTTGGGTCTTTACTGAAAAGCGGGGTAGCTGGGTAATATAACTCTAGGTTTAATTTTTTGAAAAAATGAAACTGTTTCCAAAGTATCTGCACCATTTTTCATCCCCACCAGCAATGTATGAAAATTCCTTTATTTCCACATTATCGCTGACACTTGTTATTGTCCATCCTCTTGATTACAGACATCTCAGTGGGTGTAAAGTGGTGTCTCCTTGTAGTTTTGATTTGCATTTTCAGAATAACTAATGTTATTGATCATCATTTCATGTGCTTCTTGGCTGTTTTTATATCATCTTTGGAAAAGTATCTTTTCCAATCTTATGTCCATGTTTTAATTAGGTCATTTATCTTTTAATTGTTGAGTTTGTAAGAGTTCTTTATATATTTTGGATACTAGTCCCTTATCAGATATATGCTATACAAATATTCTCTCCCTACAATTGAATTTTGATTATAGAAAAACCGTTAAAAAAAATAGTGTGGGTGATGAGTCGGGAGAGATGAGGAAGGAAGAAGGAAGAACAATTATGACCTTACTGGGGTAATTCAAGAGAGAAATCATGAGGCAGTAGTGCTATAGAAATGGAGAGGAAATAGGGGAAATTTAAAGAGTTATTTTCTATATGATTTGATAATAACATAAAATAGGTAAAAGAGCTGGGCTTTGCTTTGAGACAGTCTAAGTTGTAATCCTTGCTCCTCCTCTTCCTAGCTGTAAAATCATGGTGCTTATGGTATCTGGGGAACATAAGTTGTACACACAATTTTTATTTAAAAAATAGCCCTTAAATATTATTTTTTCATTCAGATTTGTTCAAATAGTGATGTTTGTGGGACATTTTAGAAGAAAAAATTTCTGGAGGACCTACAAGCAAATTTTAATGAAAGTTATGTTTCCGGGAATTTTGGAAGAAAAATTGTGTGTTGCACCTATGTTCCCCTCTGACTAGTTGTGTAATCTCGGGCAAGTTAATTAAGCATCTTTGGAAATCAGTTCTCTCATCTGTGAAATTGGATAATATTTCTCCCATACGGAGTTAGAAAAAAGAAAATGTGGTGGTTAATAGCATGATTTTTGAATTCAAACTACCTGCATTCAAGTTATGCCAGCTATGATCTGTGTTAACTTTAGGAAATTATATAACTCACTGTGCTTCAGTATCACCTTGGAAAAATGGAGATAATATTTAACATCAAAATGATGTTATGAAGATTGATCTAATACAAATTAAACTCTTAGTGTGGTATCTGATAAATATAATTTCCTAATAAATATTAGCTGTTATTGTAAATGTTACATAAAATAATTTAAGTGGCATACTGATTTTAGAGCCTGGATATAAAGGGTAATCAATACATGCTTGGTGCTATCATTATAATAACCATTATTACTAAATGTCAGAGAAAGAAAAAATTGAGAAGTTGGGGATGAACACAGTTTCTAGTTTGATAAGGATCATGCTACCATTCATCATTCAAGAAAAGTAGCAAGCCAGGCAGAAAATAGACATTACTTGAGCATATTAAGTCAGATAACTTGGTAAAATGTCCAGTAGATAACTGATCGTGTTCATTTGAGCACTGGTTAAAAGTAGGACTTGAAGACTGCTTAAGAGTTTTCCAGACTGAAAGAGTTTGTCATTCTAGGCTTTAGCTGGAGAGAGGGCTGATGTAATGAGAAAATACAGTATGTTTAGATCCTTAGTTCACTTGGAGGAAGTAGAGGATGGGAGGAGAGAAGCACAAAAAAGGAGCTCAAGGTAAATTGACCATAAAAGTGATGTGAGAAAGTAGGAAAAAAGGTATTTTGTTTGTAAAGGAAAAACTTCAGTCATCCATCTTGGATTTATAAGTGAAGGAGTGTGTGTCTAAGGGAGTTAAGTGCAGTAATTATAAGTTATGAATTAAAAAGCAGTTATTGGTTTTATAACTCTTCTAGATTTTTGTTGTAGGGAAGAGAAATATACTTACAGTAATTACATCAGTCAGGGTCGTGGTAAGACACACATGTGGGTTCAACTTGGCCATGAAGGAGAGTTTAGTAAAATGACTCTTTACAATGGGGAGAGCATGGTTTAGAAAAATCAAGGGGTGATATTCTATGTCCGTGCAACTAACAATCAGAGTGACGTTACTAGACCTAGGTTGAAAGAGGCCAGGGTAGGTAGCAATGATCAGATCCTGGAGAAGAAAATTTATAGAGAAGGTGGTGTGTCAGCAGACCACAAACAACCAGAGGTGATATCCCATGAAATATGAAAGAATGAATATCTTCACGTGACTCTCCCTACTCTCTCTCATCTCCTGGCTTTGTCTCATTGGCTGAAGCCTAAACCTGTGGGCAAGGGAATCATTGATGCCTCCTGGGTTCAGCACCCTGGGGCACAGAACAGGTTGGAAAAAGATGAAGAAGGTATCTGCAGAGACACGCAAAAGGTAGTCAGCGTAACAGTGGAAGCAAAACATAAGTGAATATCTAAAAAAAATTACTGCATCACACAGGAGAAAATTAGTTAAATGTGTTAAAATAAAATATAAAATAGTGGTTTAAATGAGGTTTCATCTTAGGCTTAGTTTACTTTATCATACATCTCTGACCTGTCCCACAAAAATAAATTCATGGGAAGGTTTAATCAGAAATATGAAAATTACTTTAGAAAAAAATTAATCTTCTTAATGGCTACATAATAAGCCAACAGACTTTAAAATATTGCTGCATAATAATCAACTTGCTGTGATTGTCCAAGCCCTGTGGGGTTCAATATGAGTACTATGAAGTGGAATGAAAGGATATAGTGAAACAGAGTTCCTCAGTTGATTTTAATAACCTTTGACATTAGAAATAGATGTTCTCTAACAAATAGCTTAAACTTCTCACTTTTCAATTAAAGACTTCTTACGCTGTAGCTTTTCAAACAAGTTCTGGTATTAAAGAAAAGTGGATTTGTATATACAACTTTATCTCATTTTAGTTGTACATTATCCATAACCCATTTTCTAATTTAAAAAATCATATTCCATAATAATAATGATACTGAAAAGTAATAAGGATAACAATTAAATTTCTTTAAATTTCAATTGAATTTAGAAACTTATTTTTTTCTCAGTATCTTAAAATTCTTTATATCAATCTAGCATTACAGTTGTGAGTTTTTTCCTTACCAGTGTGTTAACTGTTTGTGCATGGCTTATTGTCCATTCATAGTTACCACTGGAGATGATGAAGCAGGAAGAGACATCCAACAGAACCATCTAAGTTTCAGACATTGTTCCCTGCCTCTATTACTAGCAGCAACCTTATCTCTTTATGATAATCAGGTCTCATTACTCTTCCCAGTATAGTAACTTTCTCTTTGCCTGCTTGTCATTTGGTACCAAAATGTCCAGGTGGCAACCACAACTGTAGGTTTAGTAGCAAACACTTGCTGTGTCCCTTGATAGAAGCATTCCATGCCATACCCCTTCCCAAGCCAGTGCCTCTAATCCAGTGGAGCCTAAAGCTGTGGGAGAGTTGAGCAAACATTCCCCAAGTGGTTTAGTAGGAGTGATGATGAGAGAGTCTACCCCTATTACCATACCTTGGATCCAACCCTATATATTCTAGCTTTTGAGAAAATATCACCATATAATGGCTCTTGTTTTAAAGTATATACTGAATCTTGAAGAACAGCATCCCAATCCCCAACCTCTCAGAATATCATCCTTGGACTGAAGACTCAGCTGGGCATTTAAGAGGCCATTAAAAATTTTATTAGCTTGGGAGCTTTTGGGTGATAAAGTATATAGTAGGACGAGAGGGGTCCATGGTCATATGCTCTCTGCTGTACCTCCTATGCCATAAAAAGGGTCCTCAGCATCAATTACAGCTCAACCCTGTATCTAACAGTCCTTGAAGAACCTGTTTTCCACTTCCTTCCATGTGCAGCTATATGGATACATATCATGGATCCCTCTGGGGCAGACTGGGGGAATGCCTGCTCTACCTGCTGTGTGTTACAGGGTCCTTCCTTAATGGTACCCACCGTCCCTTTCAATTGGGAATCAGAAATGGCTTAGGTCTAGAAACTGAGTAATAGATCAATAATTTTTCCACCATTGCAGCTGACATCAGCCTTCTTGACACATGCTATTGATATTTTGGGGTTATATAAGTCAAGAAGTGCTATTACTTGCTGATCCTCAATCTTGCTTCTAGAACTACCATGATACATAAGCCCTTCTTCTAATCATCAGCGTGTGCATCTATTTGCCAGAGAATTTTTCTGGCTTCTCCACTTTGCCCATGCAGATTGGAATGCAAGGGAACTAGTGCCCGCCTCTCATCCCCCCATAACATTCTTCAAACAATGACTAGTGGGAATTTGTAGATAAATACCACTGCCCCCTCAGGTTTTCATTGAATAAGTTTGAACTGTGAGACTACTCTGTGTTAGATCAGTCTCCAGGTGACCACAGTAGTAAATTTTCTTAGTCGACTTTCCTTCTCTGTCTCATTTTCCCACTACCCTACGTGTGCTACCTGGGCTCACCTTCCAATACACTACCTGCACTCAAATCCTTGTTTTAGGGTCTAATTGGGGTTGGGGGGGAGTGAAATTAAATGCCAACAGTGTCCCATTTCTGGTGACAAATAGAATGTGATAGTGCCTAGGATGCTGTAGTATCACTAAGACCTTCACCTGTGGTGAATTGGGATGACATTCAGGTGGAAAGTGATGCATGGGCTTATATAATATTACTAGCACTTGTGAGATATGGGGTATGATATAAAGATTGTGGAGTTTGTTGGTTGGTGTAAATTGCCATCGAGGTATGGAAAGAAGAAAATAACAGCTTTAGGTAATCCAATTCTTAAATCAGTGCATAGTGGAACAGCTCAAAAGTATTTAAAGAGACCTTCACCTCCTGTAAATCTACTGTATGACATTTCTTTCCATCTTGGCACTGAAAAAGTTCTAAAAAATACCAGTGGATAACCACACTAAAATATAAAAGTTGTGATGATGATAAGCATAAGCCAAAATAATGTGAAAGAAAAGATCACATGTCAATAAATATGGCTAGGATAACACTCTTAACTCTATATCACCCATTATGAAAATATAAAATAATCATTTTCTCTCCAAATATAGACTCAACTTTACACACATGAAAATTTTTGTAGCTTCCCTTTGCAATTGTCCACTCTTGGGTAACTCAGAACCTAGAAACAGTATTTAGTTTTTCTGATTGATAGATGACATTTTGTATCTAAAAATTGTTGGAATTTAAACTATGTTCCCTCTAAGAAATATTTCCAAGTTATGGTGAGAGCACAATTCTTATAAAGTGACCTGTAATTTGGCCTCAGAGCCTTTGCGACAAAAATCCTACACGCTTGTTAAATTTCAGTATGATGAAAACTAATAAGCCAACAATTTGCACAGGGTAACTGAGAATCCTGCATCTTTTTAAAATCTGTAACAACATTTGAATGAGTAAAAGTTAACATTGGAATCACTTATACTTTTTCTTGTAAAAATTACAGCTAGTTTTTATGTTTCATAATATGTTTTCTAAAAAAGAATGTGATACTCTAAAGATAAGCATCGATTTATCATAATAACCAAGTGTTTATTAAAAAGTGTTAATTTCTCCATCTGTTTATGTCATCATTGATTTCTTTCATCAGTGTTTTACAGTTTTCTGAGTACAAGTTTTTCGCCTCCTTAGGCAGGTTTATTCCTAGGTATTTTATTCTTTTTGTTGCAATGGTAAATGGGAGTGTTTCCTTAATTTCTCTTTCTGATTTTTTTGTTGTTGGTGTATAGGAATGCCACAGATTTCTGTGTATTAATTTTGGATCCTGCAACTTTACCAAATTCATTGATTAGTTCTAGTAGTTTTCTGGTGGCATCTTTAGGATTTTCTATGTATAGTATCATGTCATCAGCAAACAGTGACTGTTTTACTTCTTCTTTTCTAATTTGTATTTCTTCTATTTCTTCTTCTTCTCTGATTACTGTGGCTAGAACTTCCAAAACTATGTTGAATAAGAGTCGTGAGAGTGGACATCCTTGTCTTGTTCCTGATCTTAGTGGAAATGCTTTCAGTTTTTCACCATTGAGTATGATGCTTGCTGTGGGTTTGTCGTATATGGCCTTTATTATATTGAGGTAGGTTCCCTCTCTGCCCATTTTCTGGAGAGTTTTTATCATAAATGGGTGTTGAATTTTGTCAAAAGCTGGACTTGAGGACATGGGGTGGGAGGGCGAAGCTGGGGTGAAGTGAGCGTAGCATCGACATATATACACTACCGAATGTAAAATAGTTTGCTGGTGGGAAGCAGCAGCGTAGCACAGGGAGATCTGCTGCTGCTTTGCAATGACCTAGAGGGGTAGGATAGGGAGAGTGGGAGGGAGGCTTCAGAGGAAGGGGATATGGGGACATGTGTACGCATATGGCTGATTTGTTTTGTTGTGCAACAGAAACTAACACAGTATTGTGAAGGAATTATACTCCAATAAAGATCTATTCTTTAAAAAGTGTTAATTTTCAAAATCTTGTGTCACTCTATAGTTTAAGTAGAACTAAAATGCTCTGTTGATTCCTTCATGAATCCACCTGACATTTTTTGATCACCTCCTATACACCAGGCATGATGATTGGTGCTAGGAGCTTATAATAGAGTATGACATCACAGACAGTTAAAATATGCACAGGGCTCTAGGAATGCAGATACTCAAGCTGCCTGAAGGAGCTAGGAAATTACTATTAAGGAAATAAAGCTTGAGCCCAACTAAAAGTGTTAAAAGTTGGTCAGTGGTTTTTCAGTAATTCAACTGCAAGTAGTTCAGCCTGGGAGGATGGGGGAAAGAGAGACAAACCTGGAGAGGAAAGAGGACACCCTGGCTGTTTGGACAAGATCTGGAGGATGGCATACTGTGTCAGGGTGCCTGGGCTATTGGAGAGTCTTCATTATTCTCTTTTTCTTGTTGACATACCCTGTACAGTCCTTCCTGCTGTGTCAGGAGTTTGGGCATTAGCCTTCCATCAGTTTCTAGGGCTTACCTGAAGATGTTTCCTTTATCCTACATTTGGATATTGAGACGTAGGTGAAATGGCTTCTGCAAATTCTTGACTTTGATAACAATGACGTTCCTATAATAACTGGCCTGAGAAATTCTTTCCTAACACTCTGTTTTTCAAGCTATGTGTTAATAAAACCTAACTTCTCTTCTACCCATGCCATGATTTTGCCAACATTTTTTTCCCTCAAATGAAAATAGGTGAGAAATATATCATGCGTGATAGACAAATTGTTCCTTTTGGTTTTATTCTCTTTTGAGTGTTTTAATAAATATATGCATTAACTCCATTGTTTTGATTTACCTTAGAATTATTATGTAATACATATGTATTATGTAAATTTTAATCAAAGTTGCTTTTAAAAATGATATTGAAAGATTAGGTTTTATCTTTTCCTCTTCCCTTCCATGCATAATTATAAATGTGTACTCATCATTTCCTCAGCTCACTGTGATATGTAACTTATATTTATATATGGTTTTCTATATTTATGAATTAAATGTAATTCCAAAGAAACTTATCCATCTGTAATAATAATCAGTGGTAACAAAAAGTGAAAATAAAGCTATTGATTTATTTCAAAACTGAGTGATAGATTACGACTTTTACACGAAGATGCTGCTTTGAAATGTACAACTTAGCTGATTGGCAAAATGTGAGAAAACTTTCAAAACAAATAAAAAAAATAAAACAAAAAAGTCAGTAAAAGCTCTTTTCAAATTAGAAAGCGAAGTGCAAATTAAAACAAAAAAAAGTCTTAAATTTCTGAAAAATTTACTAGGACTTTGAAACCTAACTCATCAGATGGGACTTTAAAATACAGAACTTTGTATTAGAAGTAGAATTTTTTTTTCCTGTAAATGGAAGGAACATCTGGGCAGACTCAGACGAAAACAGAATGCCACAATCAGCTTATAATACAAGCCAATTCAAATGGAAAGAGACGATTCTCAAAAAAGAAAACCCATTTTGAGAATAAAGGAACATACTCAAAACCTACAATTTATTCTTAATGATGCTTCATTTTTCATTTGCTTTATAGCAGCCTTCCACCCAAGGGGCAAAGATTGACAGACTACTTCTTAGTCCCTTAATTTTAGCTGTCCCCTTAACTATGACTCTGGGGCTGGAATGCACAAACAGGACAATAAATCAAAGGAACAAAGAACCTTTAAAACTATAAGGCAGAGGGGAGAAGGAAAGTGTGCTGAAAAATTCCCTTCACATGCATCCTTAATAATTGATAAAAAGTATCTAGTTTGCTGAGTCCAGTTATACATTTTTCAAGACACATACATTTGTTCATTGTTTTCCCTGTCTAACTTTCAGCAACACAGAGAGTGCTGTTTCACATTTTCTCTTTGATGTTTTACTCTATCAAGTTATATAAAATTAGAATAAATAGGGTTTGGTTTTAGAAATATTCATACTTGCCATGTCTTCAGCACTTTCAAGACATACAATGTACAAGTTTGTTGGTTTGAAGCAAACCTTCATTTAAATGTCATCTTTTAAAAAGAAATACACTGATGCTTTCCTGGAATTTAGGGTTTCTCTTTAGATAAATCTAACACTTCTGAGACAAGCTTAATTTGCCAACTCCAAAACATGAACACCAGTGCATTTTAGCCTCTTGAATTGTGAGAGATCAGATCTCATTAGATTTTTTTTTTCTGATTTACATGTTTTATACTTTAGTAGTTGAACTATGTTTTATATGTGCTGAAATATGATAGTTAATTTCCTTTACACAGGTAATAAAATATCCTTGACCTAATAACTAGATGCATGCATATTAAGGCAAACAGTTGTCATCCTAGTGTTCATTACTATTTTATTTCTGTCATTATAGCATGGTTAAAAGCATAGTTAGGTCAGGTGGAAAGCTCAAGAATGAGCTTTGGATGGTTTTTGGTCTTGGGAAGCTCGAGAATGGTTAGCAGTGCTTTGGAGTGGCCAAACTGTGACCTAGTTATTTATCATCTGAAGAACCTTGGCAAGACTATGACAGGTTAGGATTAGTAAAATGATCTTTGGACAGAACTGAGGAGTTGGTTAAGATTTCCTGCTACTAACTCAAAATAGGGGTGTTGAGAATGAGGAAGGATGCTCTGGAAATGATATACACATGCTTCAATTCCATTGAACTTTGCAGGGAAACTAAAAATGAGCCTAGACTATGGCCCTGCCCATTCCCAGGCTTATTAAATTTAGGTGGTCAGGGAATATTTGTAAAATATAGATGGGGTGAAGAAGTTTTGTACTAATGCAGTAGTTTTTGTGTACAGTATGTAATTAGTTTCTTTAATTTTAAAACTTCTGTTCTTCTTAAATTTAGAAGTTAACTCTACCTTATGTATGTCATTAATATTGTAGTAATTGCATGTAAATAAGTAATGAGATATGTAGAAAAGTAGCAAAGCATTTTTATGATTATCATCCATCTTTTATGTCAGAAGAAAAAAAAACATGTTAGCTCATAAATTCACTTTTCAGCAGTCTTTATTTTTTCCTTTTCTGAAAGCTTTAGATCACATTATGCCAAATCTCTAAACTTTTTTTTTCTTTCTTGTAATCAGATTCCCCATCTTCTTTCAACAATTCCCATTCTGTTAGCAGATGTGCTACATCTAAAGAGAATTGCTCTGCCTCTCTTATTTACAGTGGAAAAGGATTTGCTTATTTATGTTTAACATTCTTGAAGCAATTTCACATAAAACACTCAGTGATGATGGGCATGGCAATATTCAGGTGATGCAAAAATGATTTGTTTTTCCTGGTTCATTTGGGAATGGTCATGATTCTGAAGAATGCGATTCAGGCTTTCAGAAAAAAACACCCTTTGTGTTTTTGTGTCTTTCATGTATCAAGAATAAATGCCACCTTCACAACGAAGTAAAATGTTAACTCTCTTAAAATGCAAGTGTTATGATAACACAGGGAGACAAGGGGGGACTAAGTACCCTGACATCTCCCTCCTCTTGAACTTAGATCTGCTGCTGATGACTCCCCTTGTCCTGGCTCCTTCAGAAACTATAGGGCAGGGAGCCTAGGTGGGACACTGTAAAGATCAAATGCAGGGCACAGAGTCAGGCAGAGATGGATTAAACAGCAGATTAGACAAAACTTAAAAGATAATTAGTGATTTAGAGGTAGGTCTGAGGAAATTACTGAGTAGCATAGAGAAACAAGGATTTGGAAAATAGGAAAGATTAATTAACTGACATGAAGATTGGGATGGAAGAGTGTTTTATATTCCTAATGGGTGTCCTAGAGGAAAGAATACAAATAATGGGGGGTGGGGTGGTGGAAATATTAAAGGAGAAGATAATAAAAGTAATCATTATTCAATAACAATAAAGAACACATACATAGTATCTACCATGTGCAGGGTATTGTTCACAGCACTTGACTTTCATTAAATTAATCCCTGTAGCAACCTTATGAGTAGGTATAGGATGAATCCATAGCTACAAGAAACACAATAATTATTGAGCAGTATAAATTAAAAATAAACTGACATTCAGATACCTTGTAGTCAAACTACAGAACAAATAAAAAGAGAATTGCTCTCTGGAAAAGAACCAGGATAGAAGAGTAATAACAATTAGGTTGATAACAAAAATTTTAAGAACAGTGAAATAATAGCTTCAGTGTATAGAAAGAAAATAACTATAAAGCTAGAATTAAGTATCCAGCAAAACTATTTTCATGTATGAGGGAATCATAATAATACTTTAAGATAAAAACAGAATATTTACCATCAATAGAAATTCACTAAAGGAACTTCAGAATGAATGTACTTTAGGAGGAAAAAATTGATTCCAAAAAGAAGGTTAAGCAGCAAGAAAGAATGGAAAGCAAATTGGTAAACATTTAACTAAATTTAATCAAATGTTGTCTTTATAAAGTAATAGTAATAATTTCTAAATTCGAGTATAAAAGAAGATAAAATTAAACAATAGCATGTAACTTGGAAGGGGGTTGACAGGAATCAAACTGTTGAAAAAGTTATTATTTTTTGAAATAAGAGTGAAGAGTGACATATTCTGTTCATCAGTTGAGAATCTCGAAGACAATAATCATAAAGATTAAAATATAATATATATTATTCCCAAGCCAGTTAAAGAGAAAAGACGTACCAAGAACCAAACAAATACAGCATTTCAATCAATCCAAGAGAAAGCATGAATGGAGAAAAAATAGCAAAAGTGGAACTAGCAAAACCCAAAATGCTAGAAATAAGTCAAAATATTTATAATTCACGATACGCTTAATTCTTTCCAGTTGAAAGGCAGAATGACTTGTTGTATTTAAAAAAAAAAAAAATCAGCCTTACATTGAATTCCAGAAGCACACATAAAACCTAAGGAGACAGAAACATTGAAGGTACAGTAGAAAAAGATTAGTCAGGAAAAAATATTTTTTTTTCAGGAAAATTTTTAAAAAAGATGGGGTAGCTTTCAAAATAATTTTTAAGTAACCTTCAATAACTGTTAAGCAAAAAGCATAATTAGGGATAAAGAAGTCAGAACATACCGTGATTTACCAATAGCTGTATATTAACTACTGTTGTATGCATGTAAGTATTAACTTGTTTAAACCTCATTTAAATCCAACAGGTAGGCAGTATTTATATTTCCATTTTTTAGGTGAGGAAATGGAGGGATGGAGGTTAAATAATTTGCTTAAGATCACACAGATTGTAAGGAATAAGATTAGGATTGAAATCCAGAAGCCAATTTGTCCCCAGAGTCTATCCACCTAATAAAAGGCTTAGTATACTAGAAACTTTTAATGGCCTCAAGTATATGAAGGGAAATTTGATAAAACTACAGGGAGAGGGCTTCCCTGGTGGCGCAGTGGTTGAGAATCTGCCTGCCAATGCAGGGGACACGGGTTCGAGCCCTGGTCTGGGAAGATCCCACATGCTGCGGAGCAACTGGGCCCGTGAGCCACAATTACTGAGCCTGCGCATCTGGAGCCTGTGCTCCGCAACAAGAGAGGCCGCGATAGTGAGAGGCCCGCGCACCGCGATGAAGAGCGGCCCCCGCTTGCCACAACTAGAGAAAGCCCTCGCACAGAAACGAAGACCCAACACAGCCATAAAATAAAAAATAAATTAATTAATTAATTAAAAAAAAATTTAAAAAAAATCAGAAGAAACATTAAAAAAAAAAAACTACAGGCAGAACTAGACAAATAAAAAAAATGATAAAAAGAGATTTCAATAGCTTTCTAAATTATTAGAAGATTAAACAGGTGAAAAATTCGCAAGATGAAGAATTGAACAACACAATTTAAAAGTTTGATTTAACAGAAATTAATACACTCTGTGCTCTTTATCAAAACTTTTTAAAGGCAAGGATAATACATTTGTTATCTGCTGCTGACTGACAAATTATTCTAAAACATAGTGGCTCAAAAAAACATGATTTTATATCACATTTCCTGTGGGTCAGGAATTCAGGTATGGTTTAACTGAGCGCTCTGGCTCATGGTGTCTTGAGGTTTCAGTCAGGATGATGGTCTCATCTCAAGGCTTGACTTGGGGATGATCCACTCCAAAATCACTCTTAGTTTTTAATCAAGATTCAGTTCCTCCTGGGTTGTTGGACTGAGGGCCTCAGTTCTTCCTGGCTGTTGGCTGGCGGCCTCCGTCAGTTCTTTGCTATATAAGACTTCCCATGGGCAAACTGATAGCAAGGTAACTGGCCTTCCTCAAAGACTAAGAGAGGCAGAATGAGAAGGAGAGTGGGAGGAAAGAGAGAAGGGGGAGTGGGGAGAGAAGCTAGTTACTTTATAACCTAATTTTAGAAGAGACAGCCATTCCTTCTGTCATATTCTATTTGTTAGAAGTGAATCATTAAGTTCAGCCAACCCTCAAAAGAAGGGGATTTCATAAGGGTGTGAATATCAGGATGTGGTGGTTATTGGGGACCATCTTAGAGGTTGTCCAGAGCAGATTATAAACACAAAATACAGGACAGTAGTTTGGAGTGGGGAGAAGCAGGATTATAAGAGGAGCATAGAAACTGGTGCAACTGTGTTGGCATTGGCATATTTCTGAATTGAATGATTGAATTGTATGTGTCCATTTTGGTACGCTTTACAACTTTAGAGATATAGTGCCATTTTCTTTTGTATGTATCAAATATCACATATTTTTTTCAAAAAGAAAGATAGTTGTCATTTTCTGAAACAAAACAAATCTGTACCTAGTCAAGACTGACCCTTGATAAGTTTAGATTCTACTGAAAATTAACCATTGCATTTTATCTGATTTATGAGTCTTTGGGGAAGTTTGCTTCATTCCTCCATACCTCAGATTATATATATACATTGGATAGTGCATTTTAATTCTATCTTTAAAGTAAAATGTTCATTAATTCTTTTTAAACTATAGTTAATTCACATAAGCCTCCAAAATTTTCACATAAAAGGCACTCTACAAACTTATAAATAGAAAAAATATTTTGTTGTTTTTTGCTCTCATGAATTTAGGCAAATGTGAGCTTTTTGCTTGAATTATTCAGGTAGTAAACTCAAGTCTTTACTGTAAATGTGACCTCTAAATGTTAGAACTAATGCAAACAGAAGAACTTGGTTCCATCATTTTTATATGTAGCATATTTCTTTCCTGCCCACCCCCTTGCCTGGTATTATCAGAAATAGAGTTTGATAACATGAATCAAGCTAATAACATTAGCTTATGACTGATTACCTGTCCAGTTTGGCCTCAGATGAAAATTCTGAGCAATTAATTTTAATCTTATGATAACTCTCATGGGACTGTAAACCATTCTCCTTAATTTAAATACAGCAGTTTCCAACTTAAATACATATGCAATAATCAGTTAGGAAAATCTTTTACTGTGAAAAGAGTATAAGTACCGCAACTAAAATTTTCTACAAATAACATATTAAATTTTTAATTAATTTTTATTGCTCCTTTTCAGTTAAGATAAACTATGCAGTGGTTCTTTGATTTTCAATTCATATTATTCTGAATGTCTCTTACTTGGTATTTCAAGAGAGCTGCATTGTTTGAGGCTAATCGAAGATTCTGCAAAAGTATACATTACAAAAATAATTTCAGATCACTATAAAAATTTTAAGCAACACAAATATATATAAGAAGTAATAATTAAAATCTACATAAACCACCCCTCAGCTCCTAATCATACTTCCCTAAGGTAACCAATTTTAAAAATTTGATATGTCTTTATAGAAATTTTCTATTATTAAAAACATGTGCATGCAAACACATACACATTTTAAAATGAGAGTGTAGTATAATTATTGTCTAAAAATTTGCCTTTTCATATTTTTCATTTAATATAACATAGCCATCTTTAAAAGATATAAGGTAAAGTTCTGCATGACTTACTCTTTTATATGGTCTATAGAAATTTCATAGCTGGATGTATAATAACTTAACTCTTTTCCTATTGATGCTCACTTAAAATATTTTATTATTTATTTTTTAGTATTAGAAACTGCCACAATAAACATTTTTGGCAGTGGAATTATTATTCTACTAATTAAAATAACTTATTAAAAGTAATATATCAGAGCTTATTATTTAAAATTTTTATGTGTTCTCTTAATTGTATCTTTAAAGATTTCCGCTGACAGGTCCCATTTCACACCACTGCTCTTTTTTTTTTTTTTAATTATTTATTTATTTATGACTGTGTTGGGTCTTTGTTGCAGTGTGCGGGCTTTCTCTAGTTGCGGCGAGCGGGGGCTACTCCGTGCGTGGGCTTCTCGTTGCGGTGGCTTCTCTTGTTGTGGAACACGGGCTCTAGGTGCACAGGCTTCGGTAGTTGTGGCATACAGGCTCAGTAGTTGTGGCTCGCGGGCTCTAAAGCGCAGGCTCAGTAGTTGTGGTGCACAGGCTTAGTTGCTCCGTGGCATGTGGGATCTTCCCGGACCAGGGCTTGAACCCGTGTCCCCTGCATTGGCAGGTGGATTCTTAAACACTGTACCACCAGGGAAGTCCCTCATAGCACTGCTTTTAATAGTGGATGTGATAATTCTTTAAATTTGGGTCTCAATGAAAGGTTACAAATCTTGATTTTAATTTTCAGTTGTTAATTCAATTATAATTACATGTTAGCTAAAGCGTTCATAATAGTATGCCAATTTCAACTGAAATGAACAGCTTAAAAATAACAAAGTTCATCTTAAATATTTTATCTCTTTTAGCATAAAAACTATAATATGGTAGTGTGAATATGTTTTCTCTGACAGTTTTGTAAATTATGATAAAGAATTTGCGTTTTGAAAAATAATGAGTAGCATCTTAATTAATTGCAATGTGTCTTTTGCAAAGAGCTTGAGGCCTAATTAGTTAAAATCTCACATATGTATTTTCAGCATGAGAATTCTATCAGAAGCTACAAACTGCTTATCCATCTTGGTTTCAACCATGCTTGTCAGTTTAGTTTTCCCTGAGGGATGGGGAATGAAACAACTCTCTTTCTAGCAAGTTGTCTCACTAGGTTAGTTAGTGCTTAGTAATACGGATTGGCAGAGCCTGTAATCAGCCTGCCTATATGGGTTAATAAAGGAATTTTGTGTTTTAGTGGAAACTCAGTAGGTGTTCATTTGGAAGACTATCATGATGTTCAAAACAATTAGAAATAGGATTCTCTCTTAATTCTTCGGTTTACCAGTGATTGGAAGGTAAGGTCACCTAAGCAGAGCTGACAGGTAGTGCTGTTGGGATTTGTTCTCATTTCAGGAGAAAAACACATTAGTGTATTTCTTGGCAGCCTCCTCCTTTTTAATGTAAATCTAAGATTGGAAGCATTTTAGAATATAGTATGCTTCAGGATTTTGTCATTACCTGTAAACTGCCTTCCGTCTGCTCTAACCCTTTGCCCTTCTTGATTCAACCATATGGCTCTAGAAGAATCCCTCTTCTGCTCTTCAGAGCCCAGCACACAGCTGTATGCCAACACTCAAAATGAGCAGTTCAGATTTTATGTTCTGGTAAGGTCAATTTCCATTTCCTACAGCTGTTTCTTCTTTTATGGGGAGAAAAAGAAAACTAAAATATTTTTCAAAATATTTTTCTGTCACTCATGTGAGACATGATGCATTTTCTCTGAGAAGGTGCCCACATTTTCCACCAAGCTCTGCTGCTGCCTTGTGATTTTTTCTTGGGTTGAACCATTCTACTCTTCTTTGTAGGCTGCTGTGTAGGAAATGAAGTGGTCACACTCTACACAGCATCTCTGATGCTTTATTTATTTCACTTTGTAACACTGCAGGCAGGGTATGTTGGTGGCATTACACTGAAAATGTCTTGAATCTTTGCTGTGGGGAGATAGGTTTCAGGTCAACTCCAAAGAAAGAATTGACTATTGTCACAAGAAAGGATTTGAAAGAAAAAAAAAAAAAGTCCCATTTATTTCCTGAGTCCTCAGAAATTGCAAATCCTCAGTGAGAATGCACCAGCAGAGGACACTGTTGTGGCCATGAAGAGGTCAGAGTAGGGGGATGAGGCATCCTGCAGCTGCCTGCTCTAAACTAACATAAGAGGCATCATCAAGATCTTTCCTAGAAATGAATGACAGGTCTTGGTGGCTAAAAACACAACTTGGAGCCATGGAAAAGCAAATCCTAAGAATTTCCTTTGATTCATAATCAGAGCCCTCAACCAAGAGAGGAGCATCCCAGCTCAGGCAGCACTGAACCAAAGCAGTAAAGGAAATGCAAATGAAGATCCTGAGATCTTAGAAAGCGAATCTAAATTAGACCATAACAGTATCTCTTGGCCACAATAGCAAGGACCACAATTCCTTGGTGAGCAAGATTTAAGTTTGATATCAGAATCTACTCTATGTATGTTTGATCTATTTATATTTCTGTCTATCTGAGGGAATTGGGAAATAAAGTGGAATTATTCTCACTATAATGATTGTGTTCAGTAAGTCTTAATACTTTTCTCAAGTTCCTAGTGTCTCAAGTCAGTGACTTTCCAGGTATTGTCATATGTAAGACATATAACTGGGGGGACCCTACTTACGTCAGATAAAATTATGGTGCCAAGAAGGAGAATATCCATTATCCTTTACAAAGCCTTTTTTTCTTTCAGGGTGTGCTACATATACACTTAACGATTATTTGTCAGTAACAGGAAAAAAAAGAGGTATAATTTTGAAACATCTGAAAGTACTGGCTATTTTAATTGCTAGAATTTTCCAAGTTTAATGTTTGTATGAAAAACAGAAGGTTTTCTGCTTACCTTAATACTTCTCACAGCAACTTAAATCTCATATAGATTGTCACCAAATCTTCAAATGCAACTCATCCCTTACTAGCACAATGGGAATTGTTAACTGCAGTCAGCCAAGTGGCTGTAATTATTGATTAATCACCAGGTGTAACGAAGACTTCTAGGCTAACAAGAAAGACTGTTGTGTTAGTGAAGAAGTTTGTTTTTGAAAAATGTCGTTTGCATTAAATATTTAATGTGCTCTCTTACTAAATGGTCGTTTTGCCCTTCTTGCATGTTACCTGGGAACTGAGGATCTAGCACCATCTGCAGGCAAAACTCTGCTAATTTCATCTGGCGGTAGAAACAATTTTTAAAAACTTTACAGCTGAGTTTGAAATTGTTTTCACAGTGATGGACAAGACTGTCCTTACAAAAAAAATGTAAATTGAAATGTCATTTAGTTTGTCTCCCCTTTCTTTTGTTCTCACGGAGCATCCATAGTTGCTATTTAAGAAGTAAATAGGAGGTGTTATCAGCTTAACCCTGGCAAACCGCTTAGAATCAGCTTGGCACACATGGAGCTCACAAATTTTAGTCATTATATGTCTGCCACTTTTAGCCTTTTTAGGCTGGTTCTGAATAACTGTTTGCCAGAGTTGATTTAAAATTTGCATTCACTTATTTTATCTTGCTTTTAACGTACATATTGTTTAATCAATGCTTTTTAAAAGTAAATTCTTTAATCAGGGAACAAGAAACGCCAATATACAGTAATCATTGGAAAACCTAAAATAGGGGAAGTCTACCTGTCATCTTTTCCTCAGCTGGTTCCACAAATTCATTATTAGCAACAAAAAACATATAATAAAACCCATGTACTGGGCATTTATTAGATGACAGTCATTGTGAAAAATTATTTATAATTATCTCATTTTAAATTTAAAATTACCTAGTAATCCTCCGAAGTAAGTATTATTTATTCCTATCTTACAAATGAAGGAATTAAATACAGAGGGAGGTAAATCTCTCTATGCAAGTCCCTATAACTGGGAAGAGGTGGAATGAAGATTTGGGGTTGAATTAAAACCTAGATCTTCCCAACACTAGAGGGCCAAAGAAAGAATAAGAATATTTGATAACTCAAACATTTCATTTAAATGTTAACATGAATAAACACAAAATAGCCAATCATATTAAACAAGGATTAAGACCTGAATTCTTTTTTGGAAAATGACTTATAAGGTAAACATTGAAAGTTACACATTTTAAAGTACTTTTGCTTAAAATCTTGAACACTCATTATCTTCAAAATATTTTCCAAATAGATTTTGGTTAAAAAAATTTTCAAGTTAATAGATGTGAAAATATAACCAAGAAGTAAGAAAAAAAATAAATTTCTTCATAAATTTATCAAATTACTTGCTTTTCAAAACTCACATTATATTTCTAAAACACTACTTCCACTTGCACGAGTCATTAGCTTTCATAAGGAGTGCTTTTATATAAAATCTGTAAACTGTAAACTATAACATTTCTTCATTATTAGCATATTCAGGTCCATTAAATCTATTATAAATGCAAAGTCTACTGATTAATATTTTAATTGTAGCTTGGGATTCTTGGTGTGGATCTAGGAAATATTTATGAAGATTTTAAAGTATTGGTTTAGACATGTCAGAATAAATCCTTGAGCTATTATAACTTTTTAACCATAAAAAGTGTACACTGAAGATCAGCTTAGTAAAGCTACTGATAAAATTGCAGTGTTGTATACTGAGCAAAGGAAGCAGAAACAGTTTAAAAATTATAGCTATTTCATTTAACTATTTTTGTAGGAATTTCAATTCTAATTATTAACTTTAAAAAAGTATTCACTTTTATCTAGAGTACTTTTTTCTTTCTAGTATTCATATTTTCACAGCAGCTTAAAAATTTAAGCACACACTAATTGTCAAAGGTTTATTTTGCATTTATATTTCTGTATTTTTGGTAATAAAATAAAACATAGTAAAACATGTTATATTCTCTTAAATGATTCTTTAAAACTACCTTTCAGCAAATATGAAATGATAAAATCTCTTTAATTGTGACATTGAATGCTATTACTTAAAAAGAGTTTTATCAAAGTTAGCAATAATTTCTAATAATGTCTTACTTTATCTTATAATTTTAGACATGGCTTAGAAATGCTTAGTCTTTCCACTTAAAAGAACAAAATGAGTTTTGTAAACTTACATGATTTGAAATAGGCATGTTCAAATTAAAATGTTTTTTGAAAAAGATAATGAAAAGTTTGAGGTCAAATATAAGATAGTAGAGAAAAGGAAGTTTTATAACTCTAGTTAACGTATAATTATTTTCATCTTTGAGACAGATCTTTCAATTATTTGTATATTCCCTGTTGACATTCCCACTTCCTCAACAGTCATGTCATTTAAATTTTCTTTTATTAAGCATCCAATTCTCTTGATATTTATAGAAGGATTTGATTTTGTGATAGTTTCGCTCTTGCTTCTGCACCAAAACAGATCACGGTACTGAAAGAACGGATAAATAAAAGACATTTTCACGTAAACACAATGACTAAGCAAGTCCTTTAAAACACCCAATTACATTATTTCTTCCCCTCTGTCCAGAAATGGTACAGGTCAGAGCAGCAGAAAGAGTAGAGGTGAAAAATAAACAGATGATACTAAGTATGGTGTTTTTATCAGTGAAAAGTAATAGCTTTATCTCTGGAATACAGTCCAAAGCAATAAGATGCAGAACTTTTAGTATGTCTTGTGTTAGCTCACTTTCATCCCTTTGGCACCACTGTCACTTCCTTCTAAGGCTAGGGTCTACATTTTCCAGAATCCCCTTCTCTGTGTGGTTCTGGGTTAGAGTTCACCAATGAAAAAAACTTTCTAGAGAGTTAGAAGATGGAAATGAATAGGAAACCATTATTTTTTTCAGAGGTGTTTGCAGCTAGATGCTTGGAAACAGGCTGACATCTTCATTCTCAATCTCTGACCTTCAGCAGCTGCTTTCCTGACCTCTACCCTATCCTCCCCCATCTACCCCAGCTCTTCCAACAGTCCTGAGAGTCCCTAATTCTGCATTAACACTTTATATCTGGATACATCAAATGGCTTCTGTTATGCTGACTGGTCCCTGATGATAAAGACACCATCGCAATATAAGGACTGGGAAAATATTCAGTTTATTAAATATTGTGAATGTCAGGGATATCAGAAACATCGTTTCAATATGTAAATATCAAATCACATTTCAAAGTAAATTTTTGATTATCTGGATTTCTTCTTTGCTTTTCTCTAACAACTAAGACCAGTCTATATTTATTAGTTTCTTCGGCCTTTAAAATAGCTTTAAAAATGATGTTCAAATAAACTTCAAGTAGTTAACTTCAGTTTTTTCTGCATAAAAATTTCCATTCTTACACTTGATATTACTCAATGGTGTTTTATCTGTAGTAGGAAGAGGGAAATCAAGTTTCAAAAAATATTAAAAAGCCAGTTAACTCTGACTCATTATTTGCTACCTCCTTCCCCCTGACATGATACATAAAGCTCTTTCAGGTTCTGTGTTTGCCACTAGAGACTAAATACTGCTTTCATAAAACTGAGATCTAATCAAGATCATATTTAAATGTCAAAACAGTTGTGACTGAATGGAGCTTGGATACTACATGACTCCATCTTGGCAGAGTTACATTCAAGAAACATCCATGCTCAATAAAACCAAATAAAAATTTTTATATCCTTCAGGAAACGACTTTTGATATTCATAACACATTGCAACATTTCTCTCAAGTCTCTTTGCCCATCCTTGCCCTTCTCCACCTCTCTCTATTCCTCTATTCAATGCAACTACCAACAAACTTACATAGTATTTTCTACATACCAGGCACTGTTCTAGGTACTTCACATATATTAACATATTTAATCCTTACAACAACCCCATGATTAGGTGTTACTATTAGCTCCATATTACAGATGAAAAAAATTAAGGCTCAGCGTGGCGTACCTTGCCCAACGTCACAGAGCAAACAAGTGGCAGGGATATGGTAAGTACACTTAGCAGCTAGGCAGCAAGTTATGAAACCTCTCAAAGCTGTTCACCAACCCACCCTCTTTAGCACCATCCTTCCCCATTTCCTCTTTCTTTGTGTCTTTTGTTTCTAGCCAGTAATTCTTGGTCTCTTTTATTGAAATTCTAGCAATCCACAAGAACTTGGGAGAGCAGGTTATAGTAAAGCAGGACATGTGGTCCTTGGGCTAGTCTTTCTGTTTTGTTTTCCTTCTCCTTCCCCATGACCTTCTGTTCTCTCTTTCCTTAATATGGTTCCAGATGCAGTCTCAGAAGCAACATTAATGGGGATGAGGATGATCTGCTATTAATCACATGAGGAAGGATTCAAGCAGTAAAGAAATGCATAAAAAATAGAATATAGAGAAGTAACCTAGTTTAGTCTGTCAAAGTGGAGTTAAAAGCTTTTGAGGTCATAGGGTTTTCTGTGCCATAAAAATCTCAAATAAAATAAAATAAGTTATATTTAGGCTGCCTTCAAACTCAGGTAACTCAAACTTTTATATTTATTTTTCTCAACAATAGCTGATCAAATAGTTACTCAATAACTTTTGTTTCCTAGTTTTCAAACCATAGTACTATTATAATCCTGTTTTTTTCAAAATGGGGGACATATCCTTCCAGGATGAACACGAGTGCTAGAAGAAAAACATATGTATACATCCACTTTGCCTCTAAGCCAGACTGATTCAGTATCTTACTTCAGGAAGAAAATTCCTTATCATTTTTCAAAATATAATACTCCAGCATACTTTGATATTCATGACCCTTGGGTTTTTTGAAGTGCTAAATAGCATATAATTGTGTGTTTTTTTAAGATTTTTGTTTTTGATGTGGACCATTTTTAAAGTCTTTATTGAATTTGTTACAATATTGTTTCTGTTTTCTGTTTTGGTTTTTTGGCCACAAGTCATGTGGGATCTTATTTCCCTGACCACGGATGGAACCTGCATCCCCTTCACTGGAAGGCGAAGTCTTAACCACTGGACAACCAGGGAAGTCCCTGTAATTGCTTTTTTTTTTTTTTTAACATCTTTATTGGAGTATAATTGCTTTACAATGTTGTGTTAGTTTCTGCCTTATAACAAAGTGAATCAGTTATACATATACATATGTTCCCATATCTCTTACCTCTTGCATCTCCCTCCCTCCCACCCTCCCTATCCCACCCCTCTAGGTGGTCACAAAGCACCGAGCTGATCTCCCTGTGCTATGCGGCTGCTTCCCACTAGTTAGCTATTTTACGTTTGGTAGTGTATATATGTCCGTGCCACTCTCACTTTGTCACCGCTTACCCTTCCCCCTCCCCATATCCTCAAGTCCGTTCTCTAGTAGGTCTGTGTCTTTATTCCCGTCTTACCACTAGGTTCTTCATGACCTTTTTTTTTTTAAATTAAATCTAATACAGATTAACTTTAAGAAATTTTTGGAGAGTTCTGCTGCAACGGTTTTTTTTTTTTTTTTTTGTGATCATTAGAGTCACGCTGGTATATGTAGGAATTAGGACTGAAAAAGTATCTTGGCTATTGATATTTAGAAATTTAAGATTGGAAACCTAAAAAATTCAGTTTCATTTTATAAGTACTGATATGATCACAGAAACTTTTAAAATAGATGTTTACATAGCACTGGCCTTGTAAGTTAAGTGTGGGGCAACTTCAGAAACTGCAAGAAAGCCTTTCTTCTTCCTTTGCATTCTTGATTTTCCAAATACAAATAAATCCTAATTGTAATGGTATGAAGAGTTTTTTTTTTTTTTTTTTAATGTATTTATTTATTTTTGGCTGTGTTGGGTCTTCGTTTCTGTGAGAGGGCTTTCTCTAGTTGCGGCGAGCGGGGGCCACTCTTCATTGCGGTGCGCGGGCCTCTCACTGTCGCGGCCTCTCTTGTTGAAGAGCACAGGCTCCAGACGCGCAGGCTCAGTAGTTGTGGCTCATGGCCTTAGTTTCTCCGCGGCATGTGGGATCTTCCCAGACCAGGGCTCGAACCCGTGTCCCCTGCATTGGCAGGCAGATTCTCAACCACTGCGCCACCAGGGAAGCCCTGAAGAGTTTTTTATTGCTTTCCCTGAAATGGATTTTAATAGGGAGTTAATGAAGAGAGAGAACTACTATCAGGGAAAAGGATGAGGATATTCATTCAAGGCTTCAGTGGCATATGATCCACTGAAAATGTTCAGAAACACGTCCCCACCAAAATCAATGAAGTCGTGATTCATTGATATAAAAGTGGGGAATTTTTTTAAAAGGGTGAAGGTGGCCTTTTTACCTCGTATTTGACCAAATATTAATTACTGGTGTCTTAAATCCATATTGTGAGATATTTGCTTTCTTTCAGCTCTGGTGCCATGATATATTACATTATGTTTGATGGTTGTTATCTACACACTGAAATTCCTTAAGTGCACATCAAAATTTTGAATCATAAGATAACTCTATAATGACACAAGAATGATATTACTTTTAGTTTTGGAGGCAAATAGTAAAATCTTGTATGTTTTCTATTTTGGAAGTAAAAGAAAATAAAACATTAACAGATAGGTAAAAATCACTAAGTAGAATATCTGAGTAGATGGCATATGTCGATATCTAATATATACTTTGTTTAAAATGTAAAATACCTGTATTTTCTTTTCACATTTGACTCCAGTATATCCAGTGCGGCAAAAACATATGTTGGGGAGTACGCATCTGCCTCCATAAAGACACTTTTGATAGCAAATTGCTGGAATACACAAGTTTTTACAGTTACCACCTTTTGACACAAATGCTTGTGACATATTCTATTCCAATGGTCTGAAGCTATTCAGCAACTTGACTATAGAAATAGTCATAAGAATCTATGAATGACCAATTGCACTCCTATATTTCTGCAACCAGCGTGCAGACACACACATACATACACATATCAAAAGACAAAACACCCCCAAACTCAACACAACAGTTTCAATATTTTATAAAGATATTATTAAAGCAAACAGAATTTTCATTGGCTACATTTTAAAGTATTTAAAATATATCTTTTTGTTTTCTATAGAGAGAAGATTCGAATCATTAATATAAGATAGCATTCATAATTTGCTTTATAATAAAAATTTTTTAGCAAAAATTTAAAAGGGACAATTCAGTACTGACCAATGTATGGAAAAACAGACAATTTTATATACTATCAATGGAAGTTTAATGTGAAACAACTCTATTGGAAGCTTCCTAAAGATCTTCACACTGTCTGTACTAGAAATTTCTTCTTTAAAATCTCTCTCTATGCAATTTTTAAATACCTATGTCTATTTATCTTTTGTCTTTCTTTCTTTCTTTCTTTCTTTCTCTCTCTTTCTTTCTTTCTTTTTTTCTTTCTTTTCTTTTTTTCTCTTTCTTTCTTTCTCTTTCTTTCTTTCTTTCTTTCTTTCTTTCTACCTACCCACCTACAGAGAAAAATGCTTATAATAGTAACAATTTGTAAATAACAGAAATGTTCAATATGAGAGGAAATGTCAAGTGAATTATAGTATTTATATTATGGAATTTAATATATCATTTAAAATTACATCTTTAAGGACATGGAAATGCTTTTAAGTAATATTGACTAAAAAAATAGGAATATAAAATTATATACAATACAGTTATTTTTCATGGGAGAGGTATCTCTTTCAAGAGCTCATATTGGAAGCTTGCATAATTCAAGAATAATATTCCCTTTAATATAAATGCAACATTGAAAGGTGTGTTTTCATCAGAGATACTGTGTATGGCTGAGCAGGTTATGTAATGCAGAAGGCTCCACAGCTAAGGAAGCACTGTTCATATCACAGACATCATAGATTCAAATATTTATTACAACAATTTTCCAGAAGATGGCAGTAAGACATCTTGTATAAATAACATCATCAATATTTAGACTGTTTCCAGACAGATGGAAGTAAAGCATTTTGAGGAGGGGGACTTTAAAAAATTCATATAAAGGTGCAAGGTGCAAACACAAGGTGCAAACACAAGGTGCAAAAACAGGGTGCACATCTTCAGGCTGTGCTCAGAGTACCTTAATCCACAATTACTGGAGCATATTTCCGCATTAATGTGCTTTTAGCATCTTATCATTCTCTGTCATGTTCCATACAAACTCTCTCCAGAATGAGTAGCCCAAACTGAAGTTGCTAGTTCTTTTTTCTAGCATTTTATCACATCTAACTTTCAATGAGAATTATTTATTTTTGAGCACATAATTCTTATGTAAGTACTAGTACTTAATGAATTCTTCGAAAATATTTTCCTAGGATGAGAAATGTGTAAATTATAATAGCAATTACTAATAAAGTCTAAGAGTCATAAAAATTATATGCAGAATCTCTGATACATGAAAAGCAGAGCAGGTATTTCTAGTAAAAAGGCACAGTCATTTTACAATTGTGCTATTTCAGTTTACAATACACTTGGATCACCAGTTTTGATATTATGTAATTACTGAGCATTTGAAAATATTTTGAGGAGATTTTCTGTTTTTCCCATTGGGTTATTAATCTTTGTTAATTTTTTTTTATTGTGTTTTTTTTTTTAAACATCTTTATTGAAGTATAATTGCTTTACAATGGTGTGTTAGTTTCTGCTTTATAACAAAGTGAATCAGTTATACATATACATATGTTCCCATATCTCTTCCCTCTTGCATCTCCCTCCCTCCCACCCTCCCCATCCCACCCCTCTAGGTGGTCACAAAGCACCGAGCTGATCTCCCTGTGCTATGCGGCTGCTTCCCACTAGCTATCTATTTTACATTTGGTAGTGTATATATGTCCATGACACTCTCTCACCCTGTCACATCTCACCCCTCCCCCTCCCCATATCCTCAAGTCCATTCTCTAGTAGGTCTGTGTCTTTATTCCTGTCTTGCCACCAGGTTCTTCATGGCCTTTTTTTTTTTTTCCCTTAGATTCCATATATATGTGTTAGCATACTGTATTTGTTTTTCTCTTTCTGACTTACTTCACTCTGTATGACAGACTCTAACTCCATCCACCTCATTACAAATACCTCCATTTCATTTCTTTTTATGGCTGAGTAATATTCCATTGTATATATGTGCCACATCTTCTTTATCCATTCATCTGATTATGGACACTTAGGTTGCTTCCATGTCCTGGCTATTGTAAATAGAGCTGCAATGAACATTTTGGTACTGTTTGAACTATGGTTTTCTCAGGGTATATGCCCAGTAGTGGGATTGCTGGGTCGTATGGTAGTTCTATTTGTAGTTTTTTAAGGAACCTCCATACTGTTATCCATAATGGCTGTATCAATTTACATTCCCACCAACAGTGTAAGAGTGTTCCCTTTCCTCCACACCCTCTCCAGCATTTATTGTTTCTAGATTTTTTGATGATGGCCATTCTGACCGGTGTGAGATGATATCTCATTGTAGTTTTGATTTGCATTTCTCTAATGATTAATGATGTTGAGCATTCTTTCATGTGTCTGTAGGCCATCTGTATATCTTCTTTGGAGAAATGTCTATTTAGGTGTTCTGCCCATTTTTGGATTGGGTTGTTCGTTTTTTTGTTATTGAGCTGCATGAGCTGCTTGTAAATCTTGGAGATTAATCCTTTGTCAGTTGCTTCATTTGCAAATATTTTCTCCCATTCTGAGGGTTGTCTTTTGGTCTTGTTTATGGTTTCCTTTGCTGTGCAAAAGCTTTTAAGTTTCATTAGGTCCCATTTGTTTATTTGTGTTTTTATTTCCATTTCTCTAGGAGGTGGGTCAAAAAGAATCTTGCTGTGATTTATGTCATAGAGTGTTCTGCCTATGTTTTCCTCTAAGAGTTTGATAGTGTCTGGCCTTACACTTAGGCCTTTAATCCATTTTGAGTTTATTTTTGTGTATGGTGTCAGGGAGTGTTCTAATTTCATACTTTTACATGTATCTGTCCAATTTTCCCAGCACCACTTATTGAAGAGGCTGTCTTTTCTCCACTGTATATGCTTGCCTCCTTTATCAAAGATAAGGTGACCATATTTGCATGGGTTTATCTCTGGGCTTTCTATCCTGTTCCATTGATCTATATTTCTGTTTTTGTGCCAGTACCAAACTGTCTTGATTACTGTAGCTTTGTAATATAGTCTGAAGTCAGGGAGCCTGATTCCTCCAGCTCCATTTTTCGTTCTCAAGATTGCTTTGGCTCTTCGGGGTCTTCTGTGTTTCCATACAAATTGTGAATTTTTTTGTTCTAGTTCTGTGAAAAATGCCAGTGGTAGTTTGATAGGGATTGCATTGAATCTGTAGATTGCTTTGGGTAGTAGAGTCATTTTCACAATGTTGATTCTTCCAATCCAAGAACATGGTATATCTCTCCATCTATTCGTATCATCTTTCATTTCTTTCATCAGTGTCTAATAATTTTCTGCATACAGATCTTTTGTCTCCTTAGGTAGGTTTATTCCTAGATATTTTATTCTTTTTGTTGCAATGGTAAATGGGAGTGTTTTCTTAATTTCACTTTCAGATTTTTCATCATTAGTGTATAGGAATGCTAGGGATTTCTGTGCATTAATTTTGTATCCTGCTGCTTTACCAAATTCATTGATGAGCTCTAGTAGTTTTCTGGTACCATCTTTAGGATTCTCTATGTATAGTATCATGTCATCTGCAAACAGTGACAGCTTTACTTCTTCTTTTCCGATTTGGATTCCTTTTATTTCTTTTTCTTCTCTGATTGCTGTGGCTAACACTTCCAAAACTATGTTGAATAATAGTGGTGAGAGTGGGCAACCTTGTCTTGTTCCTGATCTTAGTGGAAATGGTTTCAGTTTTTTACCTTTGAGGACAATGTTGGCTGTGGGTTTGTCATATATGGCCTTTATTATGTTGAGGAAAGTTCCCTCTGTGCCTACTTTCTGCAGGGCTCTTATCATAAATGGGTGTTGAATTTTGTCGAAAGCTTTCTCTGCATCTATTGAGATGATCATATGGTTTTTCTCCTTCAATTTGTTAATATGGTGTATCACGTTGATTGATTTGCGTATATTGAAGAATCCTTGTATTCCTGGGATAACCCCACTTGATCATGGTGTATGATCCTTTTAATGTGCTGTTGGATTCTGTTTGCTAGTATTTTGTTGAGGGTTTTTGCATCTATGTTCATCAGTGATATTGGCCTGTAGTTTTCTTTGTGACATCTTTGTCTGGTTTTGGTATCAGGGTGATGGTGGCCTCGTAGAATGAGTTTGGGAGTGTTCCTCCCTCTGCTATATTTTGGAAGAATCTGAGAAGGATAGGTGTTAGCTCTTCTCTAAATGTTTGATAGAATTCGCCTGTGAAGCCATCTGGTCCTGGGCTTTTGTTTGTTGGAAGATTTTTAATCACAGTTTCAATTTCAGTGCTTGTGATTGGTCTGTTCATATTTTCTGTTTCTTCCTGGTTCAGTCTCGGCAGGTTGTGCATTTCTAAGAATCTGTCCATTTCTTCCAGGTTGTCCATTTTATTGGCATAGAGTTGCTTGTAGTAATCTCTCATGATCGTTTGTATTTCTGCAGTGTCAGTGGTTACTTCTCCTTTTTCATTTCTAATTCTATTGATTTGAGTCTTCTCCGTTTTTCTCTTGATGAGTCTGGCTAATGGTTTATCAATTTTGTTTATCTTCTCAAAGAACCAGCTTTTAGTTTTATTGATCTTCGCTATTGTCTCCTTCATTTCTTTTTCATTTATTTCTGATCTGATCTTTATGATTTCTTTCCTTCTGCTAGCTTTGGGGTTTTTTTGTTATTCTTTCTCTAATTGCTTCAGGTGCAAGGTTAGGTTGTTTATTCGAGATGTTTCCTGTTTCTTCATGTAGGCTTGTATTGCTATAAACTTCCCTCTTAGCACTGCTCTTGCTGCGTCCCATAGGTTTTGGGTCGTCGTTTCTCCATTGTCGTTTGTTTCTAGGTATTTTTTGATTTCCCCTTTGATTTCTTCAGTGATCACTTCGTTATTAAGTAGTGTATTGTGTAGCCTCCATGTGTTTGTATGTTTTACAGATCTTTTCCTGTAATTGATATCTAGTCTCATAGCGTTGTGGTCAGAAAAGATACTTGATACGATTTCAATTTTCTTAAATTTACCAAGGCTTGATTTGTGACCCAAGATATGATCTATCCTGGAGAATGTTCCATGAGCACTTGAGAAAAATGTGTATTCTGTTGTTTTTGGGTGGAATGTCCTATAAATATCAATTAAGTCCATCTTGTTTAATGTATCATTTAAAGCTTGTGTTTCCTTATTTATTTTCATTTTGGATGATCTGTCCATTGGTGAAAGTGGGGTGTTAAAGTCCCCTACTATGATTGTGTTGCTGTCGATTTCCCCTTTTATGGCTGTTAGTATTTGCCTTATGTATTGAGGTGCTCCTATGTTGGGTGCATAAATATTTGCAATTGTTATACCTTCCTCTTGGATCGATCCCTTGATCATTATATAGTGTCCTTCTTTGTCTCTTGTAATAGTCTTTATTTTAAAGTCTACTTTGTCTGATATGAGAATTGCTACTCCAGCTTTCTTTTGATTTCCATTTGCATGGAATATCTTTTTCCATCCCCTCACTTCACTTTCAGTCTGTATGTGTCTCTAGGTCTGAAGTGGGTCTCTTGTAAACAGCATATATATGGGTCTTGTTTTTGTATCCATTCAGCCAGTCTGTGTCTTTTGGTGGGAGCATTTAATCCATTTACATTTAAGGTAATTATCGATATGTATGTTCCTATTCCCATTTTCTTAAATGTTTTGGGTTATTGTAGGTGTTTTCCTTCTCTTGTGTTTCTTGCCTAGAGAAGTTCCTTTAGCATTTGTTGTAAAGCTGGTTTGGTGGTGCTGAATTCTCTTAGCTTTTGCTTGTCTGTAAAGGTTTTAATTTCTCCATCAAATCTGAATGAGATCCTTGCTGGGTAGAGTAATCTTGGTTCTAGGTTTTTCTCCTTCATCACTTTAAGTATATCCTGCCTCTCCCTTCTGGCTTGCAGAGTTTTTGCTGAAAGATCAGCCGTTAACCTTATGGGGATTCCCTTCTGTGTTATTTGTTGTTTTTCCCTTGCTGCTTTTAATATGTTTTCTTTATATTTAATTTTTGATAGTTTGATTAATATGTGTCTTGGCATGTTTCTCCTTGGATTTATCCTGTATGGGACTCTCTGTGCTTCCAGGACTTGATTAACTATTTCCTTTCCCATATTAGGGAAGTTTTCAACTATAATCTCTTCAAATATTTTCTCAGTCCCTTTCTTTTTCTCTTCTTCTTCTGGGACCCCTATAATTCGAATGTTGGTGCGTTTAATGTTGTCCCAGAGGTCTGTGAGACTTTCCTCAGTTCTTTTCATTATTTTTCTTTATTCTGCTCTGCAGTAGTTATTTCCACCATTTTATCTTCCAGGTCACTTATCCGTTCTTCTGCCTCAGTTATTCTGCTATTGATCCCATCTAGAGTATTTTTAATTTCATTTATTGTGTTTTTCATCGTTGCTTGGTTCCTCTTTAGTTCTTCTACATCCTTGTTAAATGTTTCTCGCATTTTGTCTATTCTATTTCCAAGATTTTGGATCATCCTTACTATCATTATTCTGAATTCTTTTTCAGGTAGACTACCTATTTCCTCTTCATTTGTTAGGTCTGGTGTGTTTTGACCCTGCTCATTCTTCTGCTGTGTGGTTTTCTGTCATCTAATTTTGCTTATCTTACTGTGTTTGGGGTCTCCTTTTCACAGGCTGCAGGTTCGTAATTCCCGTTGTTTTTGGTATCTGTCCCCAGTGGCTAAGGTTGGTTCAGTGGGTTGTATAGGCTTCCTGGTGGAGGGAACTAGTGCCTGTGTTCTGGTGGATGAAGCTGGATCTTGTCTTTCTGGTGGGCAGGTCCACGTCTGGTGGTGTGTTTTGGGGTGTCTGTGGGCTTATTATGATTTTAGGCAGCCTCTCTGCTAATGGATGGGGCTGTGTTCCTGTCTTGCTAGTTGTTTGGCATAGGGTGTCCAGCACTGTAGCTTGCTGGTCGTTGAGTGAAGCTGGGTCTTGATGTTGAGATGGAGATCTCTGAGAGATTTTCGCCATTTGGTATTACGTGGAGCTGGGAGGTCTCTTGTGGACCAGTGTCCTGAAGTTGGCTCTCCCACCTCAGAGGCACAGCCCTGATGCCTGGCTGGAGCACCAGGAGCCTTTCATCCACACGGTTTTTCTTTCTTCCTTTCTTTTTTCTTTTCTCCCTTTTCTTCTGAGCCGTGTGGCTGACCAGGTCTTGCTGCTCCGGCCAGCTGTCAATCTTGAGCCTCTGCGCGGCGGCGAGCACAGTCGCGGCGGCGAGCACAGTCCGAGCCTGAGGGAGCCCGGCCGCCTCTGTGTCCAGTCGTCCGGCTGTGTCTTTGTTAATATTTTAACATGTTATTTCAAGTTTTCATAAATTTCAAAATTGCATTAAATTTGATTTTCCTTTATACCCTGCGATCCCATCTATGTAAAAATTTATGACTAAAACTGAAATAACTAAAATGCTAAAATCAAGGCAGAAACTAGTTCTGGGTGGTGGAATTTGGAGTGATTAATTTTTAAAAACTTTTTCATATTTTCTATAATTTCCGTGATAGATATATACCTACCTTATAATATGGAAAAACATTTAAACTTACATTAAAACCTTCTTTATCCAATTCCCGCTTGGATGAAAATAGTCAAAAGATACAAACTTCTAGTTATAAGTTAAATAATTACTAGGGATGTAACATACAACACAATAAATATAATTAACACTGCTATACATTATATATGAAAGTTTTAAGACAGTAAAAGTTCTCATCACAAGGAAAAAACATTTTTTTGTATTTCTTTAATGTTGTAGCTATATGAGGTGATGGATATTCACTAAACTTATTGTGGTAATTATTTCATGATTTATGTAAGTCAAATCGTTATGCTGTATACCTTAAACTTACACAGTGCAGAATGTCAATTATATTGCAATAAAACTGGAGGAAAAAAAAAAGATCTTTTAAAATAAAAAAAAATACCTTCTTCAGTCCACCTAAGAGAACTTCACTGGCAACCCACAGACCGTAATTTGGAGTTATCTATGTCACACAAAATATTAATATAATATACCATACTTTAGTTTTTAAAATGGGTATAGAAATGGGTGATATCCTTTTATTTCTAAAACTTTCTTTTTAACAGATTAGCATGCTGGGATTTATTTTACCCTATATATTTCTCCTAAAGCTATACTTTGTTTGATAATTATAATAGATTCAAATTCAGAACATAGATTAGAAAGCAAATTCTGTAGCCTTATGTATTTGACACTGTGCTCCTTCCCATGTCGTAGGACAATGGCATATGCTAGGAGCAGTACACTCACCACCATTTTTACATTTCTGAAAGCAGATAGCTGCAAATAGAGAAATAAACAAGTTAATAATTTAATTTACTAGTCAAATCCTATCATAAACCATAAAAATTTTCATTAAAAAAAGAGAAACAGTTAAAAATCAATGATTAAAGGATCTTTTCCCTTAAAGCTTTTCCCCAATTGTTAGACATTTATGTTGCTTCTCATTTTACACTTTGGCCAATACATTATAATAGCTGCTAATTTTAAATAATAATTTATAAAAGGAAAAAAAATGAAACATTTGAATGAGGAGAGCTGCCATCATCTCAAAAACTAGCAAGACTTGAAAGCAGTGGTACCCCATCTCAGGAGGTTCTGAATTGGTCTGAGATGGGACCAAGGAATCAGTAATTTTTTAAAAACCTTCCCCTGACTCCTACTTAATACTGAGAGACCAGGACTTAAAGACTTGTCATTTATCCTGGCAATCGTAGTGAACAGACTGGAAAATACAGGATATCCTCTACCTCCACTAACCTGAAAGAATGAGTTCAGATGACTTGGCATTTTACTCTTTCTATTTCGAAAAGATATATTCTAAAGTAGGAACAAATAAAAAAAATAAAAACAAGGAAACAGAAAACAGGGAAAGTGCTCTTTGTCTGAAATTCTGCTTTATGTTCCCATGTGGACTTTAGCATTTTAGGAGTATTTCTCTTACGTGTGTTGCATTGTTTCCCTGTCCAGCCAGAAGGACAAGAGCAAAGGTTTGGTCCCATGCACTTTCCTCCATTAATGCATATGGGATCACAGATACCTTAAGGTAAAGGGATGAAATATCAGTTCTTAAATATCAGTAGTTTTGCTGTTTAATATGTTTGCTTTACATGTAGTTGGCAAACACATTTAGTAGTGTCTTACTTTTCTGGCATTTCCTACCAGTGTATCCTTGAGGACAGGCACACACATTATTTCTCATGCAGTGACCACCATTCTTACAGGGAGGGTGACAGATAGCTAAAGGAACACATGGCAGCAATCTGTGAATATCACATATTCAATTATTATATATTACATATTGCATCATGTGCTTATTATCTATGGGGACATAAGGCAGAGAAATGTGTTATTAAAATAAAAGATCACCACTGCAAGTCATTAAAACCGTCCTTTCTAAGTCATAAAATACAATGCTTATAGCTGTAAGTTGCTAGTGGGTTAGCACAATTTGAAATGTATTGGTGAATTATGAAATGTGTTGTTCATAACCAGTGGAGCCTTCAGTATTAGAGTGCACATAGAGTGAAATGACCTGGGCAAAACCAAGAAAATAAGTCAAAACTGAGCTCAAAATAAGAATATCTGTTCCTGTGGAAATTAGAAAAACTCAACATTGGTCACATGATGTTTAGAAAAAACTTTAAAGTTAACTTTTGGATACCTACTGAGGTCACGAAGGCAGAGCTTTATATGTGACTTATTCCTGTGAATGCCTGGAGAAAAATCTTTTTAACAATAAATCTTTGGCTTTGTCAGGAATATTCCAGGAATATTTATTGGATAATCCTGAGTACGCTGTACTAGTATCTTCTGTGTATGTGATTCTGTTCCATGGAGTTCAGAAGTTAATGTTTATAATCTTTTATGAGAGGATTTTTGTTGCTTCATATTTCTTACAGATATGACAATTAAATGCAGTTATTTAAAAAACAATAATACATAGGCAAACCTGCCTATAAATTTTTAAATTTAATTTTCCTTAAATGATAATTAAGTGGATTTTAGTTTGTGTTTTAAAAGTGAATGTCAAACTAACTGGTTTTGGTAATAGGGCCTTGATAGACAGACTCCCAATTTGAATTAGATCCGTCTTTAATAGCTGCTTTTTCAATTTCCAAACACTAAGAAAACTTCAACTGATTTCAAATAGATTAATAAGTGAAAATAATGAAGCACTTTATGTATATAAACAATATTAACTGAATGTTTCAGCAAATGGATAATTTCCACTATTTTAGACTGAGCCTTTTCTGGTTAATGATTGAGTTTACTTTCTCTGGCATTTTTATTGGTACTTTTTATTATGGAGAAATGCTCTTACATTTTCTGCTTCATAATCTTTATACAGTTTAAGATTATTTCTATTTATTAAGAAAAGTGTATTGTTTCCATTGCAAAAGCACCATGGGAAATACCTGTGGTTAGAAATTTAAAACTTAAAAATGAAAAGAATAAAAGACCGTTTTATAATGGATAGCCTTGTTATAATCAGTACTCATCTACTCTACAAAACTTGAGTATAGAGATAAATACTACATGTATACAGAAAAGTATATATAATTAAAGTAATACAGAGAAATTACATAAAACTTGGTCTCGGTCATGCCCACCCCAATCACATTTTAAGAAAAGGAGGTTTAGGGGAAAACCCACTTTCATGTATGTATTCATGAGATTCTCCAGGCCTCAGATGGATCTTCCACCAAACTCCAAAATGAGCCAAGTAATCTGGCCTCACTTTCTGTATGGAATGGGCTCATGGCACTTAAGGGATGAAGGAAATTGGAAGATATATTTAATCATCTTTCCAGCCACACATTTTAAGTCTTGCTTATTATTTTTTTTAAAGGTAACATGGTGATATTTTATTTATTTATTTATATAAATTTCTTTATTTTATTTATTTATTTTTGGCTGCGTTGGGTCTTCGTTGCTGTGTGTGGGCTTTCTCTAGTTGCGGCGAGCAGGGCTACTCTTCGTTGCGGTGCACAGGCTTCTCATTGCGGTGGCTTCTCTTGTTGCGGAGCATGGGCTCTAGGCGCGTGGGCTTCAGTAGTTGTGGCACACGGGCTCAGTAGTTGTGGCTCGCGGGCTCTAGAGCGCAGGCTCCGTAGTTGTGGCTCACGGGCTTAGTTGCTTCGTGGCATGTGGGATTTTCCCAGAGCAGGGCTCGAACCCATGTCCCCCACATTGGTGGGCGGATTCTTAACCACTGAGCCACCAGGGAAGTCCGTAAGTCTTGCTTATTAATAGAGTAGTTTAACCTTTCATGATGTTTCCAGCTCAGTGTCTGTCTCCTCTTTTGTAATCCTATAGAATACACAGAATATACTCCTCATATTACTTTTAACCATATTCTGCCTAATTTATTCAATGGCTTTCCATGTGTATACCATCTTCCCTTCCCTTCATTTGGGCTCACAAGGGGATGTGATCTAATAAAAATAAAGATCATGTTTTCATTTCTTCTGCACTTTCTGTAACATGTCTTATGACAATAATACCATTACTTAATGGTAGCTAGCCATGTGCTGACTGTACTTGCAGGTGGTCCACTGTATGTGTCATTTGCACTTGACAGCAACTGTCTAGTTCAAACTTGAAAGTAAAGAAGTCTGAGGCCTGGAGACTATAAGTAAATTTCTGATACCCATGTCACTAGGAAATTGTAGAGACTGCTAATTCCAAAAACTATAACATGACATATGTTCATTAGATAATTTTTAGTTCAATTTAGTAATTTAGAGCCCCTGCTTTACCCAGTTATATAGTTGGCATATACATTTTACAGAACTTTTCTTACTATAACTTACATCTACTGCAAATAGCATGATAGACATAGCTTTTTATTTACCTCCTTATATTCTCCACTCAAAACCCTACCTAAAACTCTTAAATGTACATTTAGTAATAGTCTCCTAGTTTTCAAGATTTGCCTTAATTTAGTCTTAACTTTCCATTTTCATAACCTAGTTTCTTAACAGAAATCTGAACTAGAAAAACTCATTTGTGTGCTCAAATTTCTAGTATTAGAATGATGGTTTCTTCTCCACATCAATTTCAATCTCAGAATCCTAGCTAACCTCCAAGTTAAAAAAATAGGATTGCAAATCAAACTGTAACAAGGCAAAGAAAGTATATATTTTAGGAGTTAAATTATGACATATTCTGACATGTTTTATACTAAAAATCTACTCTATATTTGCATACACTTAAAAATATGAAGATACAGAAGATACATTTAAAATTTCATTTATTGACATTATTTCATGCCTATGTGCTCAACTTCAGGTCATGCCCATTATTCTGAAAAAACTTATAGCATTAACTCTATGAAGGAAAGTGTTACAATAACAGGCCGTGAGGGGGGAAAATGGTACATCTTTATGTCCCCATATCACCTTGCACAGTGCTGTGCATAGCTGGCTCTTCATAAGTGTTTAATGAAACTAAAGCATGAGAGATCATGAGATAACAGTGGACATTAGATTGACAGTAAATCAAAAATGTTTGCTGAGAAGGCAACAAAAATTACATCATTTCACATGAAAGACTGCAAGAGAACTTTGCTTTTTTGTTTCACATCTTGGTCCTACAAATGTGCCAAGGCTGTGAGCCTAACATATGTTGAATAAATAAACATTTTACATAATAACTCATGTATTTCTATGAACTGGTCATTTGGTGACCAAAACTGCAACAGCACAAGAATTAGAGTAAATAAATAAATAGCATCTTCCCTTTGAAACTTGTCTTGTGCTTACTCAGAGCTCTGTTTGTGTCTAACTTTCCCTTTGCCTTTTTATTTATAAAGAAAGAGTAATTACCATTCTGACACTGTGCACCAAAGAATCCATTTGGACAGAGGCAAGTGTTTGGCTTATTACAGGAACCACCATTGAGGCAAACAGGGTCACACAAAGCTAATGAACAGCAGGAGGAAGAAAGACCATAAAAGTTTTGTTATTTAAAAAAATGAAAGCTGTACTGAAGTACAAAATGGTGCATAATGAAATATTTTATTTTCACTGCCAGTAAAACCCATAACCTATACTTAGACTTTGCCAAACATAAGAGAAGAGAAATAACTGGATAATAGCTTTGAAAGTTTGTTTATTAAGTTTACAGATATTACCAAGCTAAGAATGTGGAGGCTTTGATTAGAATTCAGAATGCCCTCAGTAAGCTGGAAAAATGATTGGAAGTTAGGAGAAGGCAATTCAACAGCACAAACAGGATAGTCTGTAATCTGCTCAAATACATGCAGCCATGTGTAGCTCTTTAAGTCACCTTCCCAATTCAAATAGGAACACTGCATTTAAGTCCTAGCACACTTCGAAAACATGCTTTGTTTTTGCTTCTTTACATTTGTTTCACTTTGAAAGTCACCCCAATTCCATTTCTCAATGAAGATTTTGCCAATTCTCCAAAGTCTACACAATTTTCTTCCTAACTGCACTTGCCAGGATTAATTTCTCTTTTCTCTGCTTCCAAGGCGCTGTGCATTTATTACATCACTTGTAACACAACTTGCATTATAGTCTTTTTTATAATTGTATCCCATGTCTCCTTCACTACTGATATGCTACTTGAAATTAGGGCAAACATGAAATTGATCTTTGTTCCTCCTTGCATCATGCTTCACACACAATTGTCAAGCTATGAACATTTAATTAAATTTATGTTGAGAAAAGTCATTAGGTCATAATGGATTAAATTAAACATAGATAATTGCAAACACCGCTGCCAAAGAATTAAGCCTGATACTGTGAGAAATAAATAGAATAATGTTATGGTGTCCACTTAACAGAATTGCTTGAATGTTTAATGAAATAGAATGTCTATGTTGTGATAAAAAACTTGGAAGAGTCTCTTCAATAAGTGGTGCTGGGAAAACTGGACAGCTACATGTAAAAGAATGAAATTAGAATACTCCCTAACACCATACACAAAAATAAACTCAAAATGGATTCGAGACCTAAATGTAAGACTGGACACTATAAAACTCTTAGAGGAAAACATAGGAAGAACACTCTTTGACATAAATCACAGCAAGATCTTTTTTGATCCACCTCCTAGAGTAATGAAAATAAAAACAAAAATAAACAAATGGGACCTAATGAAACTTCAAAGCTTTTGCACAGCAAAGGAAACCATAAAGAAGACGAAAAGACAACCCTCAGAATGGGAGAAAATATTTGCAAAGGAATCAACGGACAAAGGATTAATCTCCAAAATATATAAACAGCTCATTCAGTTCAATATTAAAGAAACAAACACCCCAATCCAAAAATGGGCAGAAGACCTAAATAGACATTTCTCCAAAGAAGACATACAGACGGCCACGAAGCACATGAAAAGATGCTCAACATCACTAATTATTAGAGAAATGCAAATCAAAACTACAATGAGGTATCACCTCACACCAGTTAGAATGGGCATCATCAGAAAATCTACAAACAACAAATGCTGGAGAGGGTGTGGAGAAAAGGGAACCCTCTTTCACTGTTGGTGGGAATGTAAATTGATACAGCCACTATGGAGAACAATATGGAGGTTCCTTAAAAAACTAAAAATAGAATTACCATATGACCCAGCAATCCCACTACTGGGCATATACCCAGAGAAAACCGTAATTCAAAAAGACACATGCACCTGAATGTTCATTGCAGCACTGTTTACAATAGCCAGGTCATGGAAGCAACCTAAATGCCCATCAACAGAGGAATGGATAAAGAAGGTGTGGTACATATATACAATGGAATATTACTCAGCCATAAAAAGGAACGAAATTGAGTCATTTGTTGAGACGTGGATGGATCTAGAGACTGTCATACAGAGTGAAGTAAGTCAGAAAGAGGGGAACAAATATCGTATATTAACGCATGTATGTGGAACCTAGAAAAATGGTACAGATGAGCCAGTTTGCAGGGCAGAGGTTGAGACACAGATGTAGAGAACGGACATATGGACACCAAGGGGGGAAAACTGCGGTGGGGTGGGGATGGTGTTGTGCTGAATTGGGCGATTGGGATTGACATGTATACACTGATGTGTATAAAATTGATGCCTAATAAGAACCTGCAGTATAAAAAAACAAACAAACAAAACAACTAATACTAAACTTTCATTCGGTTATTTGTATGGAAATATGTTAATATAAATGTTTCAGACATTACATGAAATTTCTAAAAATCTTATATGTTCTGGTATAATGTTATAAGTCATAATCCTAGTTATTACCTTAAAATGTATATCTCAGAAATAACTAATTTTCTTGTCAACTGCATTATTATGAACTTTCATCAAATTTTTAACTGTGGTCACTTTTATGTCTTTTGTCATTTACAGACAGTTCTGTGTGTACTCTGATGCTTTTGCAAATATGTTCCTATAAAAGGGTTTCATCTTTAAGAAATTCATGGAAAAGACTCTGACAAGTACAGGTTTCTGGTAACTGACTGTACTGCTGAACTGAATGAATAAGCAGAACTGAATTTTCAGAACTCTAATGAAAAACTGATGAACTCATAAAAGTGCTAACAAAAGATCAAGATGAAAAAAAAAATTAATTACATGGGACTGAGTGAACTGATGAGGATGAGTATAATTTTTGTGACTTTCTGTCTGAATTAAAAAAAAAAATCCAACAAGGACTCAGAGGCAAAGAAAATACAAATCAATTTTCACTGCAAAGTAAAGGAGCTGTTACAGTGGAGGATTACTGGACTGAATGTCAATATTATGACATAGTATGAGTGTGTTTCATGTTTGGTAATTGCAATCATTGTTGCTTTTGTTGTGGTCATCCATGTACAATGCTTGGTGTCAGTCTACTTATCTCTTGTAAAAATAAAATACAGTGTGTGTGTGTGAAAAAAAAAAAAAAACAACAACTTGGAAGAGACCTGAATATGCAACACATATATGTTTCTCTCCACCATAAGGCAAGCGGATGAGGGAAAAATAAAGGCCAAAAAACAAAGTATTGGTTGGGTTGGATAACAGTAAAGCTGGAATACACTCTGTGGTCTAATACAAGAAGAAAAAGAATGAAGATGAGACATCGAGTTTTAAAAATCTGTCTGAAATAAAAACTTTGTTTGTCAGACTAGTTTTATGTTTTTGGGTGTAAGTCCTTAGGACACTGATGAATTTTAAATTTCTTTTAAATGACATGTTTATTGAAAATATTTCTGATTTTACCTGTGCTACAGGTGGGTCTATACCAGCCAGGCTTGCACTGGCAAACATCTGGTGTAAGACATTTGCCTCCATTTTCACAGTGCCTGTTACAAACTACTAATATCACAGGATAAAAATAAAAGAAAGGTAAATTAGGCTTGGAATTGGTCATATTATTGGCTATGACCTAGTTGCTCATAATTGCCAATCACATCACCTAATGAATAAGATCAGAAAGAGATTTCTTAATTTGTGCCTTGCCTTGTCACGAAAACATTTAACATCACTCTCAGTTTATTAATAATTATACATGTACAATCTACTAAAATATATTCTTTTAAAATATTATTTAAAAAATAACAAATTTGTTTCCTTAAAATATTACCCATTTTAGGAATGCCATTTCCTAAACTCTCCACTTAAGATTTCAACCAAGGCAATAAAATTATATGGCTATAGACATGTGTTTAAAAATCATTTTTTAGGTTTCTTCTTACTACCTGATATCTTCTAATTATTTGGTATTTAAGAGTTTCTTGGAACCATGCTTGACAAGTTATTCAATAAGCAGGTGTCCTTTGTTTGAAGCTAAAATATTTGTAGGGATATGGTACCATATAACTAAATCTCAAAAAATTATTTCTGAAGATACTTTTACCAAGGATGAATGAGCTACTGCTCTTTGGCTCTCTTATTTTGTAAATTTAAGTTTTTAAAATCTTCAATGAATTATTTTTAATAAATATTAACAAACTTGGATTCCCTCACCAGCATTAATAAGTATATGTTAATATGTACACAGTAAATGTGAATTATCTTTAAAAAAAAGTTTTTATATATATAAAGTTTTATATTTATATAGAATAAAGCTCATGGTTTAGAAATATCAATTATCAATTAAATTTGTTGTGCAAACTAATGAGTGCTACACCTACCGGTTTGGCAGTTAGAACCAGTGTAACTAGGTTTACATTCACATATGTTTGGGACAACACACTCCCTGTTTTTTCCACATGGATGTCTACAAATGGCTGCAGAAATCAAGGGAAAAGGCTGAATTGTAGATACAGTATGTACACATTTCCCATAAGCTTAATTATATAATAAAAGTAAAATTCTCTGAAGTTGAAAATTTTGGACATTGCTATTAGACAGTAACGACTGCATACATCCATAAAATTATTTTTTCCCCTTATATTTGTTTTACTACTAGAATGACTGAGGTAAATGATTAACAGGGTAAGAAAAACATACCATATGAGGAAATTACTCCCATAGCAAAACCTGATGTTGGAGATGGCTGCTAACCATAAATGGAATTACAGTCTTTCAGAGAGCAATGAAGTTTCAGATACCAATTAGGTAAATGTTGGTGAATGGCAGGGATAATCAGAATGTCAAAGAGCAAGATGCCAGGAACACATCATAAGCTTATAGGTTCGTATTTCTTAAGCTTCTCTAACAACCTGATATATTCTAACTATTAGTCATTTAACACTTCCTGAGGTAACTGAAATGCATGAGGTTTTTTTCTGTTTTATTTGCTAATAATAAGGAGTTTTATACTCTAAACATGTAAGAATTGAAGGTTATTATCATTATTCCTACAGAAAAAAGAAAAAACGAAGTTCCTCTAGGTAACTGAGAACAAAGGAATACTCCAACAGCTTTGTTGCTTAAGTTGGTCTCAAACAAAGCAAAACACAAACAAAACAAAACAATAACAACAGAACAATATCAACAACAAAAAGTAGCTAGATCTAAGCCAGAAAGTTGATTTGTATCAAAGAAAACAATGCTGATGATTGTGAAAAGAAGTAAACACTCCTTTCAAAATTAAAGTGATGCCTAACTTGTTTTATTCTCAAGAGCTGGAGGAATTACAGAGAAACCTAGTTTATACAAATAAGCAAATATGCCAGAATTAGTAATTTAAAGTGCTAAATACCCTCTGTGAGCTGAAAAGAACCCAAACCACAGTGTTATGCACACCATTATTTTATATCTAGCTGCTTATTGCCAGGAAAGTCAGTTAGCCCTCTAAGGCTCTGCTTTCTCTTCTGTATAATGGGAAAAATAATACCCAGTATGTGGGGTCCTTGTGCATTATATGACATAATTGATACAAATTTTTTTCCAAAGGCCCTAGAACACAGTAGGTACTTAATACATATATTTATAATGTATTATATAGTTATAATGCTATTTAGTATTAACTTTATGAAAAAATTAAGAAACATCAATATTAATTTGTTTGAAATGTGAAGAGAATATGCATAAATAATAAAATGAATAGAAATTAGTGAACTAAATAGAATAAACAAAAATTAATCAATAGAAGAGCATATCTTCTTAAGTACTTAAACGTGAACTGGATAGTTTTCTTTGTAAGTTTTGAAGAGTTTTCATACTACCTCTGCATTTGATACCATCTCTGTAATATCCAGAGGGGCAGCGTCCACATTAGAAGTGACCATCTGTGGTTGGCACACAGGAAACACCAAGAAAGCAAGGGGATTCAGCACAACTTAATATTTTGGTCAATCCAGGCTTTTCTGGCAAAATAGTGATGGCTCTAGTAAGTGATGATGCAAACCCATCCTTATACTGTGTGTAACCCTGGGGAGACCTGTTAGTTTGAGAATTATATCCTCCTGCCTCTGTTTGGATGGGGCCCTGGATAACATCCTTTACTTCACCATGGGAACTATTCGGGTTAATGCTTAAAGAACTACGGTTGTTTGTAGGAACTTCCAACTCCTCCAGACTGAGGTTTGTACTGGGGGTATGATCCACGTGTTCAAAATCTGATATCTGATGGGAAATAGCCTTCTTTGAATGATTCATTCGAGTTGTGACTGATTTTAATGAGAAGTGTGAGATGTCGATTGTATCCAAGAACTTTTTCATAGTTGCAGAACTGTGGATAGAGCTTGCACCAATTAGTGAATGTTCTGTTGATAGTTGTTGCAAATTTATGTCTAAACAACCAAAAAAGAAAAAGAAATGTTAGTCAATAACATCTGTTAATGCTCTGCTCTACCCACAGTATTTAACATTAGGTAATTCATTCCTTCATTTAATGTCTATTACTTGTATAAACACTATACTAAGATTCGTGCAGCAATAAGAAGTTATCACATGGTCCCTGCCTTCTAGGAACTTATATAATCTATTTGGATACACAAGATAACACAGAATATTAAGCAGTATAGAAGTACTTGACTACGTAAAATTTTAATATTTCTGCATAAAAAGACAACATAGATAAGCCAAGCCATAGAGATAAAAAAGATAATTTCAAGTACACATTATGTAAAGGATCAGTGGCCAGAATATGTAAAGTACTCTTACATATCAACAAAAAGTCAAAGAAAAGTTACAAACAGATAATTAACAGAAAAGCAAATTTCAATGATTATTTGAAAAAAGCAATTAAATAGATAACCTTTGGCAAGTTCTATTTAGAAAAAAAAACAATGGAAAGCTATAACTAAACTTTGAAGATGAGAAAACAGAAAAAGCTATATATATGAAAAGAATTTTAAATTATATATACATATAATTTGAAACTAAGAATTTGAAATCTCAATGAGATAAATGATTTTTTTGCAAAATATAAATGATTAAATTGACTGAAGAAGACATAGAGTAGATGATAGAAAAATTACTTTGAAAGAAATAGAAAAATAATCTAAAATAACCTCCTAAAATGATGCCAGGACAGCTGATCTAATGGAAAAAAATTAACCAAATTTCAAGGAAAGAATATTTTACAAAACTGTTGCAACACACGCAAAGAGATGAAACATAAACATTTTGTCAGAGTGGCATAATCTTATAGCCAATATTATTTATGAAAATACATAAAAATTTAAAATGAAATACTAGTATTTCATTTAAATCAGATCAAGTGCAGCAGTGTAGTTATATATTATCACATCAGGATGAAATAGACTTGTATCTCAACTAACATAATTATATCAAGATATTAGTGAAGAAAATAATATAAAATAATGTTAAAAAGTAATCTGATACATCAATTTTTTTTTGTTAAAAACATTCTGAGAAAGTTAATGCATGGAAACATTAACAGAAATTGTAGCAAGTAATAATTGTTCTGAAAAAGCATTTTATAAAACGTAAAACCCACTCATGACTTAAAACTAAAGAGAATTCTGAGGAAGCAATCAAAGGAAAATTCTAGCAGAAACCTACAGTGATATCATATTCACTGGTGAAACATGAGAAGAATTCCCATTGAAACCATTAAGAAACAAAGCTATTCCAATCCCTACACACTTGGAACTGGAGGTCCCAGCCACTACAATCACAGCCTAAGTTTGAGAGCTGGGACAGGGCCATTAGATAGCTCAGGTTCAAGTCTTGCCTCTGTAATTTACGAACTCTGTAAATCTGAACAGATTACTTAACCCATAGATGCCTCTGTTTACTCATCTGTAAAATGGAAATAAAAGAGTTACTATATAGAGCTATTATGAGGATCGAATGAAATAATATATTAAAAATATTTTCCTAATGCTGGCACATCATAAATACAGACTAAATCTTAGTTACTATAAGAAAGTAAATGAGAGACAAACTCAGTATTTGCAAAAAATATTATGTTTTACCTACAAAATCAAGAAGAGAATCAACTATAAAAAACAGTGTAAATAAGAGTATTTAGTAAGGCAACCAGATACATGAATAACATTAAAATCAAGATAGCTTTCCTGTATTGCAATAATCAACAACACCTTGCAAAATGAACAAATGCAATGATATCTTGCAAGATAAACAGCTGATATTACAGTATGCAAAGGCATAAAGGTAATGAGAAACATGGAAGATCGTTATGAAGACAGTAATAGAGTGTTATTGAATAAAACAAAGACTTATAAAGAAAGCACTATGAAGAAGAAAAGGCCTTATGAAAGAATGAGCTTCTCATACATTTAGAGTTTGAGTAGATGATGAATGATCAGGGATTTATAGAATGTAAGTTTGAAATGGTCACTTCCAACCGTAAGCTTCTCTGAAATCACCTTAAATAATGATATAATTTGTTCATTACACAACATGAATCACTCTTCTAGAATATAAGCCAGAGGATTCAAAAGATTAGCAAGAAAAAGAATAATTTGTAAACTGCATTATATAATCGTAGGTGAACTTTTTGAAAATAAAAATTCCTGACGAGTAAATATGGTGATCTTCTGGAAAACAAATGAGAGGTATTACTTGTCATTAGAGTTTAACTAAGACCATTACTTATTAGAGGCATTTCCATTTGTTGGCTTAACATTCCTCTCCCTCTGATTGGCATTTTTACCATCCTCTTCCTTAGTTACACTGTTGTCAGACCTTGTGAGAACCACAGTATGTGTAGTAAATTCATTTAAAAACTGTGTTTCAACTAAATGTATACATGAAAAACAGATCAGAATTAAACTGTTATAAAACTAAAGCACTGTGAATAAGAACATAAAATAAAAATGTCACTTGGATTGAACTCCTTGCAAATTAGATCAGAGAACTAGCTTAAATGTCACATCTTCAGCAGATGCTTCTGTTAGGGACTGAATTGTGTTCCCCAAAATTTCTATGTTGAAGCCCTAACCCTAAATGTGACTGTATTTGGAGATACTTTAAAGGAGGTAATTATGGTTAAATGAGGTCATGAGAGTGGGGCACTAATCCTATAGGAATGACGTCCATCCTTATAAGAGGAGGAAGCACATGAAGAGTGTACATATGAGGGTACAGTGAGAGAGCAGCCATCTGCAAACCAAGGAGAGAGGCCAGAAACCAGTGCTGCTGGCAACTTAATCTCAAGCTTCCAGTTTCCAGAACTGTGACACAACGAATTTCTGCTGTTTAAGTGACCCAGTCTGTGGTGTTCTGTTACGGCAGCCTGAGCTAACTAATGGATGTTCCTAGAGTCACGCTCACCCACTCAATCAATGTCACCTATCTGTGTTCATTCACAGAACTTTGTCCTTCACACTTATGTGTCTCTTTACTCCACTAGTTAGGAACTTCAAGAAAAGAACTGCACTTTATTTGCTTTTATAGTCATTGACTCTGGTGCCTGCCATAAAACAAAGTAAACAACAACCAACAATAAAAAATTACTTTGTCTTAAGAAGCATTTTCCTAAAATACACAAATGCCTCTGATAGGGTTAAGAAACTTACTAGTCACTCACGTGTAATGGAATTTGGTTCAGTGTGCTTTTGTCTTAAATTCCACTTGATAAAGCCCTTATTGAGAAAATGGGCCACTGTTTGGAAAAGACGGATGTTAGATCACTTTAGTGCACAGAGTGGAAGGTTCAGTATTTGGGACTGGATATTGATGTGAGTAGCTGAACTAGTAGGGAATTTCTGTCACCATCCTGCAGTGTGCTCTTCAAATCTGTTATCTCCCGTGCTAGACAGGTCCACCCCAATTTGAAGCACAAGGTGATATCATGTAATTAATATATATTTTTCATCAAAATATGCCTTGTTTGCTTAATAATACCAAAGATACTGACTTTTTATTTATTTATTTATTTGGCTGTGCCGGGTCTTAGTTGCGGCACGCGGGATCTTCATTGCGGCATGCGGGATCTTTTTAGTTGTAGCATGTGGGATATTTATTGTGGCATGCATGCAGGATCCCTGACCAGGGATCGAATCCAGGCCCCCTGCATTGGGAGCGCTTAGTCTTAGCCACTGGACTGCCAGGGAGGTCCCCAAAGATATTGACTTTTTATAATTTACTTTTGACATTAACTTTTTATAATTTACTTTTGTCTTTTTAAGTTTTTAAAAGGTTGATATCCACCAATGTTTTTCCTCTTTTCTCTAATTCTAAGTGCTCTCCCTGGGAAGTTTCACCCCTGACTGGTGACCTTAAGAATTATATCTTTAACGTTATCCCCCTTCCTGAGCTCCACTTGGCTATTCCATAGTCACCTCAGTGTCTGTGTTTCCAAACTGAATTCATTATCTTTTCTCTCCGAAACTATTTCTTCTTCCTCATATTTCATGTGTGTCTTAGTCAGCCCGAGCTGCCATGACAAAATATCAGAGTAGGTGGTTTAAACAACAGGAATTTATTTTCTAACCATTTTGGAGGGTGGGAAGTCCAAGATCAGGGTGCAGGCCCATTTGGTCCCTGGTGAGAGAGCTTTCTTCCTGCGTCCCAGACAGCTGCATTTTCCTGGTGTCCTCACCTGGCAGAGAGAGAAAGAGATTAAGTTCTGTGGTGTCTCCTCTTAGAAGGACACCAACCCTATTGGATCAGAGCTTCTCCCTTATGACCTCATTTATCATTAACTACTTCCTTACTCCAAATACAGCCATATTGGGGGTTTAAGATTCAATGTATGAATTTTGGGAGGACATGATTCAGTCCTTAGCAATATGAATGTCAATTCTACCCACTCAATTTGCCTAAACCAAGCACTGTTAACTCTCTCCCTCACCATGCTAATCCCAATCGCTGACCAAGTACTATCAACTTGCTTTTTTTTTTTGAAGTATAGTTAATTTACAGTATTGTGTTAGTTTCAAGTGTATAGCATAGTGATTCAGTATTTTTGCAGATTATACTCCATTATAGATTATTACAAGAAAATCGGTATGATTCCCTGTGTCATACAGTATACCTTGTTGCTTGTCTGTTTTACATATAGTAGTTTGTATCTATAATCCTATACCCCACATTTGTCCCTCCCAACTTCCCTCTCCCCTATGGTAACCACAAGTTTGTTTTTTACGGTCTGTGAGTCTGTGGAAACAGACTCAACTTTCTTCTTTAGTGTCTTTTTCATCCTCGTCTTAGGTCGGAATATCTTCATGCCTTTCCTATGTTTGTAATATTGTCCTAACTCTTCTTCCCACCTTCACACTTGTACTGTTCCTTACCTGCAAGTGGTCCATCCTCTACACTGCTCTTAAGTAGACTTTCTCAGATGTAAACCTTATCATGTTTCTCATAGTTTGTCAGTGATCTGTCCACTGGATACCCTTGCTACTCTTGTAGCAGTCCCCTTACCTTCTCTATTCCAAGCACACTGAATCCTTCTCAGTGCCCAAGGTGATGTTACATGCCTCTGTACCTTTGCTCACGCTGTTTCTTCTGCCTAGAATGTCTCTCTCTTTCTTGATCAGATACATCAGATTCAGCTGTAGTGATACTTCCTTTTAAAAACTTTTCCTTGTCCCTCAAGGTAGACATGATTCCCTGTGTACTATTCCTACTATTCTCTCTAGACACTTCTATCGAAAGACACAGAACATCATATTGAATTATGTCATATTTCCTGCTACTATACTCAAACTTATTAGGTCAGAGGACATATCTTATATATTTCTGCATCTTCTGCATCTAGCTTAGTGCATGACCCTGAATGAATGCATGAGTACAAGAGAGAATGGAACTAAGTGACCTGAATTAATTAAATGCAGCAAAAACAGAAAGAAAAACAATTCATGCCAGAAAATAGGGACTTTTCCCATGACATATTTTTCCATCACCGTAAAATGCTTTTGGACATGAACCACAATGATAAGAACCAAAGGTATTGAGGCACTCTGCTCCTGAAAAGCAAGGCCTGGATTCACACTCATCAACATCTTTCTGGCAGTTTTTGCCTAAATAAAACATAGATTGAGAATTCAAATTATTTAGTTTGAAAAACATTACATGTCAAATCAAAGATTGATTTCTTGTACTCTTTATGTATGTCCTGGTAACTCCCCCAAAGCTGTCATATATAAAGAGGAGAGAAGTGTACTGTTTTAAAAATTTACTATATAATTAAACATAAGGTTATTAATTAGATTCTATTTAACATTAAGTAAGACCCTTCAAGTTTAAAAGCTTTTCCCTATAAATAAGACTTAAGAAGGCCATTAATATTTTAAGGCAAAAATTACCATATTATAGCAGTAATTTGTACTTTGTTAAAAAACTCAATGATTCTTTAAGAAGTTGTTAGAATGGTTGCCTGCTTAGCTTAAGGACAACAATTCAGTCCAGTTATTGCATTGGCTGTAAAAATCCATAAAAATTTTACAGTGTGCTAGGAAAGTCAGTCTTTCTTCAATAAAAATTTTTGAGATGAGGTGTTGCTCTTTGAAATGTTTAACAGCTTATTTGAATGAATATATTGACAGTCATTAATGATGGTAACCCCTACTATAGTAAAATCCATGAAGAAATCAACATCTGAATTCTTTCAAAGGTAGTCTGTAGCAAAATAGCCCCAAATAATGAAAATTTTTATTTTAGATATGCTGAAGAAAATCAGAAGATCCCTAAATGTCCTGCCTAGTTCTGTTATTATGTTAAAATAGATGTCTTCAAGGAAAATATCAGCTCAGTAACTGCACATTTACTTATTTAATATTTATATCTATTTTAATTAAAGAAAATATTGGTATGAGTTTTTTAAAAGCCTTGGGAAGTTAAAATTGTCAGTCATATACTTATTTGGGGTTTCTGGAATCAGACATTTTGGAATAATTAATGAGTTAAATATTCTAACATTTCATTTGATTTCAACTCTTATATCATGATATTTTTAAGTTAATGAATTATCAATAAAATTCTTTTTTTTTTTTTAAACATCTTTATTGAAGTATAATTGCTTCACAGTGGTGTGTTAGTTTCTGCTTTATAACAAAGTGAATCAGCTACACATATACACATGTTCCCATATCTCCTCCCTCCCGCATCTCCCTCCCTCCCACCCTCCCCGTCCCACCCCCCCAGGCGGTCACAAAGCACCGAGCTGATCTCCCTGTGCTATGCGGCTGCTTCCCACTAGCTATCTATTTTACATTTGGTAGTGTATATATGTCCATGACACTCTCTCACCCTGTCACATCTCACGCCACCCCCTCCCCATATCCTCAAGTCCATTCTTTAGTAGGTCTGTGTCTTTATTCCCATCTTGCCACTATGTTCTTCATGACCTTTTTTTTTTTTTTCTTAGATTCCATATATATGTGTTAGCATACTGCATTTGTTTTCCTCTTTCTGACTTACTTCACTCTGTATGACAGACTCTAACTCCATCCACCTCATTACAAATACCTCCATTTCATTTCTTTTTATGGCTGAGTAATATTCCATTGTATATATGTGCCACATCTTCTTTATCCATTCATCCGATGATGGACACTTAGGTTGCTTCCATGTCCTGGCAATAAAATTCTTAAATGATAATTTTTATATTACCCATGGCAAATTTCTTTATTAATTTCAATAGTAATACATTTAAATATATTTCTACCTACCAAATATAGATAGAAATGTTTAGGAACCTGCAAAATACAATATAGACACAGAATATTGCCAAACTATAAAAATGAGCAAAAATTTAAGAGTATATGTAAGCAGGGCTTTCCTGGTGGCACAGTGGTTAAGAATCCGCCTGCCAATGCAGGGGACAGGTTCGAGCCCTGGTCCGGGAAGATCCCACATGCTGCAGAGCAGCTAAGCCTGTGCGCCACAACTACTGAGCCTGCGCTCTAGAGCCCACGAGCCACAACTACTGAAGCCCATGCACCTACAGCCCATGCTCCGCAACAAGAGAAGCCACCGTGATGAGAAGCACGTGCACCACAACGAAGAGTAGCCCCTGCTCGCGGCAACTAGAGAAAGCCCGTGCACGGCAACAAAGACCCAACATAGCCAAAAATAAAAATAAATAAATTTATTTTTAAAAAAGTTATGGAGCTGTTTATGGCCACGTTTTTCACTATGTGGAGAAAGCTAATATCTAGTGAAAGGGAAAAATGAAGCCCACAAACAGAGAAAAGCAGAACCGTGACAGACACACACACACACACACACACACACACACACACAAATGCAGACAAACTGAGTCTTCATGGTGTTCAAGTCCCAAGTTTAAGCTTTTTTTCCTGAGAATTCAGCAGTCATATTCTATCCTGATTCTGTGAAAAATGCATTATCCTCATAATAAATATCATTTTTGCTCAAGCTAGTTCAATTGAATCTATGTAACTTAAACTAAATAAATTCTAACCAGTTCACCCTATTTAATAACGCAATGGCATATCATATTTAAACTTTGAGTACTACTTTTCAGTATTGAAATGCATTGTTGTCTAAAGAAGAAGAGCAAGGATAATGTTCTGGGTACTGATAACTACACAGAAAACTAAAAAGATGTATCTTATTACCAAAATTTAGATTCAGATTTTTAAAAAATTTATGACTGTGTAATGCTTTCAATGGCTCGGAAATAGTAAGTGTGCTGATGCTTCAATATTGTAGGTCAGCAGGAAAAACAATAGAAGGCAAGAACACACTAGTCTGTGGCTAGTAGAAACTATGTTGCTGAAAGAGTGAGCCCTAGAACAAATCTCCATATTTAAGGGAGTGTATACAGTCTGGTCTAGCAGATATATCAGTGGTTTCCTTCTAGCAAAGGGGAATGATAGCAATGCCTCAGGGTAGTCATGATGTTGACACTTAGATGGATACAGGGTCTCTTGGTTTTGTGTGTTGAAACAAGACTCCAGGCAATGACTGGGAATTTAGGGGTTATTTCCACCCCTCTGTTTGGAGAGCTTACCCCAAATGAGGAATAAACAGGGTTCTATTTCTTTTCCATTCATCAATATTTGGGAATATCTATATGTACTGAGGATATTCTGATGAAAAGAGATCACAGAGGAAAAGACAAACAAACACTTTCTTATTGCTATAACCAAGATTCAAATAAGGTGTAATGAGAGAGAAAGAAGCCACTAAGTCTAACCAGCACAGTCAAGAAGGCTTCTAAAAGGACACAGCACTTCTCTTGAAAGTAAAAAAGGAGACTGCCATTTGGACACTGGGAGCAGAAACAGAGTGCGATTTAGCAAGGTTGGAGTGAATACCATATGAAAAGACAGCGATGCATGAAACAGCATGGGATTTTCCTAGAGCACATGCAGGAAGTTCAAGCCTGCAAAAACAGACAAGAGCTGGATTATGAAGGGCCATTTGTTTCTAGGATAACAACTTCTAGGATAACTTACTATAAGTAAGTTATTTAAAAATTGGATTCTGTAAAGTCCTAGCAGCTTTTGGGGAGAGTGAAGGAAATGATTGGGTGTTTGGTGCTCTGGCTAAAAACTTGTTTAAAATTACTACTGCAAAATTAGAAAAGAACATATGTAATGTGCTAGTATTCATATAAAAAAAGAAGGAATTTACTTTCTCCTTTGTGCAAAAGAAACACAGTAAGGATAAACTAGAAAATAATGAGAGTGGATACCTTCAGGGGATGGATGGGAACAGGATAGAAAGAAGGGGTAATGGGAAGAGGGAGGTAGGGTTGAGAAGACAGTGACATTTCTCTGTGTTGTATACCTGTTGTATGGCATCAACTGTTAGAACCATGATAATATTTCACATACCTTCCAAAAAAGTATATAACTAAAATCAACCAGAGTGTGAAGGAAACTCAAAATGGCATATAAATATTAAAAAATAAACCTAATTGTATTACAAATAAAATACATAAACATTCTAAACGGGGTGAGAAAAAATAGTTAATCTATGTAAGATTGTTTTGGCTAGTGAATATATTTTCTTTCTTTCTGTAGTTCTGTACAGTGGTAATGAATTCCAGAGTGTACTCTTTATTTATAAGCTATTTGGAGGAGGGAAGTAGTATGAGAAAAAATGTCACAGGAAAATATATATCTGAAAGTAAGAATAAAATGTACTTTCCAAGAAAATATAAACCTATAAAATTCTCTCGTCACATCACTTAATTATAGTGTGATGTCATATGGTTTATTCTGCCAAGAACAATGTAATGACAACTCTCTTGAGCAACATTGATGTGAATGAAATAATACATATATATTACATTTTCTATTATGTGTCTTATTTCATTGGGGTTAGAATATTTCGTGGCTCATTTAGAAAGGCTCTGCTCATAAAATCAGGAAATAAACATAATTCTTGTGTATAACTATTTGATAAAGAGACAAACAAAAGTTATTTCCTAAATTCTCAATCTCAGAATCAATTTAGAGAAAAGATAAAAAGAATGCTAAAATATGATTTGCTGTTGTAAGTTTTTATCTTATCCATGTAGTAAGTACTTTCTAAATTCAAAGTGCTTTCCTTAAAATAAAATTCTGCTTAAATAAAGAAAAGGAAGACCATATAAATAACCATCAAAAATAAGGTGTACACAATGTTCATTGCAGCTCTATTTACAATAGCCAGGACATGGAAGCAACCTAAGTGTCTATCGACAGATGAATGGATAAAGAAGATGTGGCACATATATACAATGGAACATTACTCAGCAATAAAAAGAAACGAAATTGAGTTATTTGTAGTGAGGTGGATGGACCTAGAGTCTGTCATACAGAGTGAAGTAAGTCAGAAAGAGAAAAATACCGTATGCTAACACATATATATGGAATCTAAAAATTTTTTAAAATGGTCATGAAGAACCTAGGGGCAGGACAGGAATAAAGACGCAGACCTACTAGAGAATGGACTTGAGGACACGGGGAGGGGGAAGGGTAAGCTGGGACAAAGTGAGAGAGTGGCATGGACATATATACACTACCAAATGTAAAATAGATAGCTAGTGGGAAGCAGCCGCATAGCACCGAGATCAGCTCAGTGCTTTGTGACCACCTAGAGGGGTGGGATAGGGAGGGTGGGAGGGAGGGAGACGTAAGAGGGAAGAGATATGGGGATATATGTATATGTATAGCTGATTCACTTTGTTATGAAGCAGAAACTAACACACCATTGTAAAGCAATTATACTCCAATAAAGATGTTAAAAAAAAATAAGGTGTAATTTGATACACCAGTGTTCAAACTGAGTGATCATGTCTGTGTTTGGTGGTCTCAAGAAAGAAAAACACTATATATTTTTTTTTTTTTTGGTAACTCTCCCATATGAAATCCATAGTAAAGGAAATATAAAGGATGAGCACAATTTGTCCTAACTTTTTGGTTTGTAAAAGGGAATTGTTCCTATCTCTAAATCCTATAATTCATGCACAGAGTCTTAGATAAAAATGACCTCTGTTCTTTGTGTTTTTACATTTCAGTAAATACAGAAGCTTATATATCAAGTTTGATATTATTTTAATTTCTTATTATGGCTTAAATAGTGAGTCAATACCTCAATAAAAATTATATAAAACAGTTTAATAGAGTTGGCAAATAGGGAAGCTTAAGGTTAAGCAACTTAATAATTTTCCTGTTCAGTTCTCTGAGGATATGACATCCTTTGGGATTATGTTGCTAATTGATACTCCAAATTAATCTAAGAAAATTAATCTGAATAACTCATAAACTTAATAGTTTTCAACATTATAATTAACATACCTTCAGTTTAGTAACTTCACATTTAATTGAAGGTAATTCTTTGAAGCCTTGACCAAAAACTCTCACCATCATACAGTTATATTTTTGAATATTACACAACCCAGCATTCTCAAGTTCTATAATTTCAGGAACCTTGTCTTTGGAAAAAATGATTTTAAAATAGGACATATTTGCTTTAATTCCAGAAAACTAATTATTTTCAAGGCCAAGATTAAACGCGTATATAAACTAATATTTTAAAGTCTACCCCCAATAATATTTAGTACATTAATTAAACTATTACATGTTAAGAGTGATCTGGTATTAAAAGAAGTGTTACCTACTATTCAACTCAATAGAAATAGCATTACAGATACTACCAGTGCCTAACTATACAGGTTTAATTAATTTTTTAATAATATTTGATACCAAATAAGTACGAGTACTAACAAATTACTCCTACCATGGCCTATGTTTTGGTTTTACCATTTTGCTTTATGTCATAGAGATAGGTTATAGAAAAAGTGCTTTTGTAATAATACAGTATACTTAGCAATGTGATGTATTAAAATTTTTTAAAAAAATTCTTAATTTGTTTTAGAAAAGAATTATCAAAATTTGTGCATGCTATTGTCCCAGTATTGTTGATATTTTTGTGTATTATTGCTATCCTACATGCTACCATAATCTTAGGTGTACTTCTCAGTCATAGGAGAAAAAATTTCTTTTATCAGTCAGAGTTAACTGACCTTCATATGGTTATTTCTGTGGTTCTGGTCTTGGTAAGATCATTCATTATCTCTATGAGCAAGATCTGGTGGTCAGAATAGATAAATGCAGTATAAAAACAATTGAGTCCTTTGTCTAAGTAGTGGCAAAATCCAAGTGAATATAACCTTAATAGCAATAGGATATAAAAATCCTGTTACATGTATTCAGAACCCTAAAATATTCATGAAAAATGTAAAAAACACTTATTATTCTTTCATATATTCAACAAATGTTTACTGAGCCACTTCTATTTTTCTGGTGTTATTCCAAATACTGGAGATATAGTAATGAACAAAATAGTCCCTGCTTTCATGTAACTTACATTCTAATATGGGAGGACAAAAAAATAAACCAATGAAAAAATAAATATAAAGTATATCACGTAAGTGTTTTTGAGGTAATGGAGAAAAAGTATATTAACTATATTAAGGGAGATAAAGACCATGGGGTTGTGTGAGAAAAACTACTTTATTTAGAATGACGATGGAAGGATTCTATGATAATATGATATTTGAATAGAGAAGAGAAGGAGGTCAGTCATGAAGATATGTGGTAGAATGTGCCAGTGAGAGGGAGCAGTAAGTGCAAATGTCCTGAGGTAGAAGCAGGCTTGGCCTCTTTTGAGGAACAGCAAAGCAACCACTAGAGAAATCTGGAAAGTAATGACCTGTGGAGACAATGGTAGATGAATTCAGTGAGAGAGGAGTCTCAGACTACATAGAGTCTTCTAGGCCATAGTAGGGCCTGCCAGTTTTATGCTGAAGGAGATGAAGAGCTAACAGAGGGATTTAAGCAGGGGAGTAATACGATCTGACTGACATTTCAAAAGAATCACTTTATCTGCTGCATGGAGAATAAACTTTGAGAGAATCTATAATAATCCAGGGAGAGAGAATAGTGGCTTGGACTAAGTTGATAGCAGGGAAAGATATGAAATTCTTTGAAGCTAGAGCTGGATTTGCTGCTAATGGATCAAACATGAGGCTTGATATAAAAAGAAAAGTCAAAGTGACTACACATTTTTAATGTGAACAATTAGAGGAATGAAGTTTGCATTTACTGAGATGGAAAAGGGCAGATTGGTGGTGGTAGGAGCAAAATCAGGAGTTACTGGTTTAATAGTTAAGAGAATCAAATTGACTTTTTGAAATGTCTTTCTCTAATATATTGGGACAAAATAATTTGTACCATTTAGATAGGTTGGAGAAAAAAATTAAGCATATTAGTAAAATTAGCAAAATATAAACAGTGCTTTAAAAATACTAAATTTGAGTTCTAGAAGAATGATTATCCTCTGCAAGTAGAGGGACCAGCTATGTGCAAAGGCCCTGAGGTCAAGAGAACTGGCATTGTAAGGAACAGCACAGAAACCAAAGTGGGTGGAGTGGAATGAGTGAAGGTGATAGTAGTAGGGGATGAGTCTCAAGAGATATTGTGTGCCTGATCACGCTATGTCTTATAGGCCATTATAAGTACTTCAGCTTTTATTCTGAGTAAGATGAGACTGTTTTGGAAAATTATTAACATATTGATTAATATAATTTGGGTTCTTTTCCATATATAATCTGAATAAAGCCTGTTAGGATACTGAAGGTAAAAAAGAACAAAGAAGTTTTCATAATTAAATAACATACACAAGATCACAGTTGGAGTGCATTTACTTACCGTGTGAATCACTGCAATCATAGGAACTAAAGCCTGGGGAGCATGCACACTCCCATTCCATACACTGCCCATGGCCACTGCATAAATTGGGGCATTTTAATGACAAGAGAATGTCTTTAATTGACTTGCTGTATTCTTCTCTGTTATATTTCCCCTCTTCCAAAACCCTCTTTTCACATTCATTTTCTAAAAGGGCCACACCTGCTTCTGCCCAGCTAAGATCATCTTTTAGGAGAACATCCTTAACACACATCTCTATCACACTGTCTAGTCTCTTGCCAAGAAAGGCAAGACAGTGCATTCCCATGCTGGAGTTGGCAAGAGTGTGCTGACATAGTGCCGATGCGCTGTATTCGGTGTGGCCAGATGGTGTGGGCCACGTGGGGACAAACTCTTGGTGGACATCCTCAGTATGGTCCTCAGGGAAAAAGTAAGTAAACTCTTCTAGGTCACTTTGGCTGAGACTTTGAAAAACAAACACAGGAAGAAACTCACTGAAGTTTTGCTGTTTCCATCTGTTTTGTCGATCCCACCTTGTTTCTTGGCTGTGATTACCCTGGTCCTGTGTATGTCTCCCCTTGTCCAAAGTTTTTGATGCATCTTGTTTTTCATTCCCAGGATGTTTTTGTAAATTTAAGTCCAGATTGGTTAGATTCACATGCTTTTTTTCTTGAGGAAAGAAATACAAATTATTGTTTTCTCGAGATGTATGCTTGTTTATTCCTCTGACAGGAGCTTCTGAATTAATATATTCAGAGGTGACATCTAGCTCTGGTATCAAGAAAGCGAATTTGACATGTTTGGGGTCTTTGCAAGCTGAAACAATCTCTGATTGAGAAACACTTTCCAGATGATTAGAAGATGGATACAATGAAGTAGTGTCCAATGAGCAGCTACAATAGGTTTTTTTCTAGGTGATGGCAGAGAAACTGGCATTGTGTCAAACGTGCTTTTTTCCTGGTAAAATCCTTCCAGATGGAAAACAGAAAAGAATAGTAATTTGGACAAGAACAATTTTTTTCTCAGTAACGTGTTGTAAAAAAAGCAGAGAGTTGAGTCACCCACCACTCACGTTAAGTCAAATATTAATACAATAACAAACGAAAATAAGTTACTTTCTTACCTCCATTCATTAATAAAAGCAACACAATTATTAAAAGTTTGATCAATTTTGATCCCATTTTTGTGATGGAAATCATTTTCTGGGTTTTCATCAAAGGTGCCACAAAGTCCCATAGTGTTTCTGTAATCTAAACTAGGGGCTCTGATTGTTAAACTCATGCCCCACTCCCTAAGGTCAGCACAGATAAATGCTCCAGAAGAAAACCAGATCTGAAGTACAGAAATAAAAGATGTTTAAACAATATTCAATATGGATTAAGAAAAAACTAGATTTTTTAAGAAATAAATTCATTTATTCCTTTAATATAAAAAGAGAACAAAATACTGTGTTTCTTTAGATCACAACTTTCCTTTTAATACTACATGTCAAAGTAATGGATTTTTGCTTTTTGCTGACTTGAAATTTGAACTCCATATTGATCCTTTCATTGAGATAGTTTGTTTATACTCCTTTCTTTAAATGATTTAAACTAAACTAAATATTTTATACGATTAAAACAGCTAGAAATGTTGAGGATAATGTTTACCAAGTAATATCTCTGAAAATAATTATTTAATATAGAACTAGACTGCCGGGTAATTAATTTACACAGATAAATATAATTCCAGAGGAGTACATATTCCTGTGGCTAATCAGTATTCTCTTGCAGCCAGTAGGTAAATAGAATCAGAAGCCAAATTATACCAGAAAGTTGCTTGGGGAGTTGGGAATGGGAGCAAGGGGTTTATTGAATGATCCTAAGAGCCTGTGTCATCCATGATCCTCCTGACAGGAGGATCACTTCTCCCAGGTCAGGGACTTGGATGTCTGTGTTGAAAATATACCACCTGTGTTTGTTCCTCTGACTCTCCTTCCCCTTTTAATTTTTTAAATTTTAAAATAGTGTCCTTTTCCTTTTTATGAAAACAGTAAGTATTCATTACAGAAAAATATTTGAAAAGCAAACAAACCTTACATTACTACTCAGTCTGAGGTAGCTAATGTATCTTAATCCAAGTTCTTTGAAAACCTCACATATATTTCATTAATATCTTCCCCTGTCAATAAATACACATTTACTCCAAAACTTTCATGACTACAAAGTGTTCTGTTATGTGATGTCATTATATTTAGGGTTTTGATTAAACTATTTTATTCATCACTGATTAATTGTAATTTTTCCCTCTTGGAGAAATACAATGAACATCACTAGGGTTGTGCATATCCTTAATTATTTTATTGTGATACATTTTCAGAAGTAAAATTTCTTGAAAAGTGACAGGCATAGGTTCAATTTATTATATATGAATAATATGTATGTCTCTGGAAAGACTGCAACTACTTTGTCTACTCTTGCTCTTGTATGACAGCTATTTGATCTGCATTTCTTTGATAAACTAATGAAGTTGACATTTTCATATTTTTGTTGGTTATTTGTACTTTTGGACATACTTATCAGTTTCATTTCTTTTGTGAATTGCCTGTTTATATTATTTGCTCATTTTAATTGGAGTGCTGACTATATATTAGTGATGTATGAGTGCTTACTGTATTAACTATATGTTTTATATGTAGCAAATATTTTCCCAATTTTTGATTTGTATTTTGGTTTTTAATGATGGAATTCAAATATATAACACTATGTTAAAAAATTCTTATTCATCTCAATGCTATAAAAACATTCACTTACATTTTCTCCTACTTTCATTTAAATTTAAATTTCATTCACCTGGAATTTACTTTTTTGGAAGATGAAAGGAATATGACCTTAAAATACAAATAATTAGCTCACAGGTATTAAGTATTATTTTAAAATGTCAATGAGTATATAATCTTGGATCTATTTCTTGATTTTCTAGTCTCTTCCATGTATCTACCAGCTTATTCCTGAGGCAGAACCATCTGTATTCATTTTAAAAATGGGCTAGCTATTCCTGAATATTTATTCTTTTTTTAAATTAATTTTTGCTGGAGTATAGTTGCTTTACAATGTTGTGTTAGTTTCTGCTGTACAGCAAAGTGAATCAGTTACACGTATACATAGACCCCCTCTCTTTTAGATTTCCTTCCCATTTAGGTCACCACAGAGCACTGAGTAGAGTCAGGAACAAGACAAAGATGTCCACTCTCGTCACTATTATTCAACATAGTTCTGAATATTTATTCTTTTTTTTTTTTAACATCTTTATTGAAGTATAATTGCCCCACAATGGTGTGTTAGCTTCTGCTCTATAACAAAGTGTATCAGTTATACATATACAATACATTCCCATTTCTCTTCCCTCTTGCATCTCCCTCCCTCCCACCCTCCCCATCCCACCCCTCTAGGTGGTCACAAAGCACCGAGCTGATCTCCCTGTGCTATGTGGCTGCTTCCCACTAGTTATCTATTTTACATTTGGTAGTGTATATATGTCCATGACACTCTCTTACCCTGTCACATCTCACCCCACCCCCTTCCCATATCCTCAAGTCCATTCTCTAGTAGGTCTGTGTCTTTATTCCCGTCTTGCCACTAGGTTCTTCATGGCCTTTTTTTTTTCCCTTAGATTCCGTATATATGTGTTAGCATACTGTATTTGTTTTTCTCTTTCTGACTTACTTCACTCTGTATGACAGACTCTAACTCCATCCACCTCATTACAAATACCTCCATTTCATTTCTTTTTATGGCTGAGTAATATTCCATTGTATATATGTGCCACATCTTCTTTATCCATTCATCTGTCGATGGACATTTAGGTTGCTTCCATGTCCTGGCTATTGTAAATAGAGCTGCAATGAACATTTTGGTACATGACTCTTTTTGACCTATGGTTTTCTCAGGGTATATGCCCAGTATTGGGATTGCTGGGTCGTATGGTAGTTCTATTTGTAGTTTTTTAAGGAACCTCCATACTGTTCTCCATAGTGGCTGTATCAATTTACATTCCCACCAACAGTGCAAGAGTGTTCCCTTTCCTCCACACCCTCACCAGCATTTATTGTTTCTAGATTTTTTGATGATGGCCATTCTGACCGGTGTGAGATGATATCTCATTGTAGTTTTGATTTGCATTTCTCTAATGATTAATGATGTTGAGCATTCTTTCATGTGTCTGTAGGCCATCTGTATATCTTCTTTGGAGAAATGTCTATTTAGGTGTTCTGCCCATTTTTGGATTGGGTTGTTCGTTTTTTTGTTATTGAGCTGCATGAGCTGCTTGTAAATCTTGGAGATTAATCCTTTGTCAGTTGCTTCATTTGCAAATATTTTCTCCCATTCTGATGGTTGTCTTTTGGTCATGTTTATGGTTTCCTTTGCTGTGCAAAAGCTTTTAAGTTTCATTAGGTCCCATTTGTTTATTTGTGTTCTTATTTCCATTTCTCTGGGAGCTGGGTCAAAAAGAATCTTGCTGTGATGTATGTCATAGAGTGTTCTGCCTATGTTTTCCTCTAAGAGTTTTATAGTGTCTGCCCTTACACTTAGGTCTTTAATCCATTTTGAGTTTATTTTTGTGCATGGTGTCAGGGAGTGTTCTAATTTCATACTTTTACATGTACCTGTCCAATTTTCCCAGCACCACTTATTGAAGAGGCTGTCTTTTCTCCACTGTATATGCTTGCCTCCTTTATCAAAGATAAGGTGACCATATGTGTGTGGGTTTATCTCTGGGCTTTCTATCCTTGAATATTTATTCTTAATTATATATTTCATCTCTGCCTAATATACCATTTATTGGGCATTGTCAAAAATATGAATAACCCAAATTATCAAACTGAAATCTTAAGGCACTTTAGATTTGACAAAGTTTTAACTATGTTGTGTCTATTTGTGTGTGGTAAGTGAAAAAAATTTTATTCCATCTAAGATTGGTGTTAATCAAAAAGCTACTTTCTTGAAAAAACTAATGTTGAAAAATAATAGTTCCTAATTTAATAGAGATGAAAAGAAGTTCATATTTGAATACAAAATCTGTGGAAAGAAAAGAAAAAAATACTTTTTTAACAGTGAAGAATCGTGAGTTTTCTTCCTAAGTAAGATTCACTTATCTTGATATTGCTAGTTACATCTTGGCTCTTTACAAATAAATATGGCTGTGATTCATGTAGCTGACCACCGCACATATCTAAAGTAACTACATCACCTTCTTCTTTGGTAACTACATCACCTTCTTCTTTGGCAAGCCGCAGTTACATGACACAGGATAGTGGAGGCTTCCATAGTCCCACTGACATACATGGACTTCAAAATCACGCGACATACTCTTACAAAGCACAAATGTTCCAGTCTTGAAGTTATCATACATCCTATCATTAACAGAAGTCAATTGCGTTAAGAATTGGTATAAAATATCACAATAATATGTTACAAACCAAATACACATATTAAATTTATTTATATGCACTCAATATATTTTGATGCAAGAATGGAAAATCTATATTCTAATAGCTTTATATATAAAAAGCAATTATTTGTAGAGTACTGAATGAAACAAAATAGTGATAAACACCTAAATCTCTCTCACTACTTTTTTCTTCTATTTCATCATTTCAGTCAATCCCTACTTTCAGCCTTCTTTCTGACACTGCTTTTGTTTTCTTTGTAGCACCTATTTCCTCAGATACACTGTATATTTTATTTATTAGTTGTGTATGTCTCTCTCCACCCAGACAAATGTAAGCTCCATGAGAGCAGGGGATACTTGTCTGTTTTGTGCACTGCCATACTCTAGCACGTAGTACGTGGTTGTCACTTAGTTGTTGCACAGTTAATCTTGTTGAATTATAACACATTAAATTAATCACCACTATGCTTTCTTGATGTTTTTTCCACTAAAACTTCTAAGCCTTTAGTTATAACCACAAAGGATTCTTGTATGTGAGATCATTTCATACAACTTTTCAATAACTTTTCAAACTTTTGCAGTTTCATTTGTTGTTGGGGGGGGGGTTTATATCTCTTTACTGATACTGAATAATTTTACTGACAATGATCACATTATAGATTTTTTAAAGAAGAAATTACCTTGTATTATGAAGAAAATTATTACTGAACAATGAGGTGTTCTTATTATTTCTTTAGCAACATCTTAAAATCATGTATTCCCCAGAACAGTATAACTGAGTTTAAATCCTTCTATTCAGATATTAATAGCAAGATAGTTTAGGTTACTGTTTGATCGTTTTGCTCAGTTTAAGTTCCAAAGGCAGATATCCAGGCATTCATGATGGCTATGATAGTTTTCCCCCTGAGTATCCTTGCAATGAATTAGAAGTTACTAGTTTTTAAAATAATTATCATGTGTTAGTTTAATCATCTTGCCTAAACCTTAAATATTGTTTCAGTATCATGTAGAACTGCAAAACAGTAAATATCTCTAGAGTAGATAATTTAATTATTATAAATAAATAAATGGTCAAGCTAAAAGGATTGTATTTTTAAGACTCTTCATTTTTACAAATTCAGCTTCACAATTAATCTGTATATTTACTAAGAAGTAGATTTTAGGGCAAAAACATTCCACACAAATCAATATTTTGAAACAAAATGTCCATACATGCCTTCCTTTCTAATCTTTCAGTGAATAGGACTAAGAAATAAAATAGTATAATGTTTAAAACAAAACAACAACAATATCCAATAGAAACACAAACTACCAAAGGAAAAAACTTACAGGAAATTATCTGCCATCAAAGGTAATTATATGTGGGTCAGTAAATGAATAGCAGTAAGCAGTCAGGACATCCTTTACTCTGATCTTAAGAGCAAAGAAATTTTCAGTAAATATTACCGTTAATTGTTATTTAGTGATATACAATAAATTTCCTAGCAAGCTCAATGAATTTTTACTTAACTACTGTTTTATCATAGTTATTGAAACTGGAATAATTTACAAACTGAAAGAGCTTATTAAATGATTTTGAAATGAAAAGTTCACAAGGTATAGTGATAAAATACACATATCTTTTTTTTAAAGCTTAACTTATAAAGATATTTTTGTAATTTGTTAACCTGGATGCTGTCTGGAATGTAGCTGTTCCATAGGAAATCCTCATTAACTATAGGTTCTACTACAATATTCGTGACTCTATTTCCATCTTGAGAAAAATCTGTTACAGCAGTGTAGTACACAAAAGCATTGCTGCAGGTTCCGTTAGCACAGGATGATGTCTGGTGAAGGTCCACGTGACAGGAAGATAGTGACAAATTTAAGCCTAGCTGTTCTTTACCTATTTTAGTGAAAAAATACACAGAAAATTTTCCTAAGAGAATCTACCAACCAAAGCACATGATAACTTGATTAACACAAAACACTGAATCAAGAGATTATTCTTAAATTATTTTCTCTTACTTAAAAATATAGTTGTAACTTTTGTCTAAGTAAACCAAAGCTATTGAACTCTACCTGCTCTTTACAAATAGTTAATAACATGCGTGTGTGTATATATATATATATATATATATATATATATATATTACTATTTTTAATAGGTTATAAATTCATATGCACCTGCATAAAATTCAGAAGCAATATAAAATTTATTTTTGTTTCTATAAAAAAATGTAATTCTAACAGTAAGAAACATAATTTAATTTTTTTGCCTAATGCTTTTAGGCCTTGGGTCCAGATATATCTTAGGGCTTGAACTCATGTTCTATCCATTTGTTGAGTGATAGCAATGATTACTGATCATTAATGATTACTGATACAGAGTTAATCAAACAGGTTTAACTACTGATACAGTTCATCATTTTAAAAAACAGAAAAATAAAAACAAATAAAGTAATTCCACACCAGTAATAAATCCTCAATCTCTTTCACCTCCCAAATGTCCCAATATATTCAGAACCTTGAGATGCTTTCTTGCCTGTGGAACAAAGAACACACACAAAAAATAATTTGGAAAGAAAATGGTAACAGAAGAGAAGGAAGGAACTCTAGGGATTTGTATAACTAAACGAAAAGGATAGATTCCTCCAAAAGCTGGCTACAAAAGAAGTTTGCTCTCACATCCAATTAATAAATACAAAGTCCATCTGAGACAGGCACACTGCACAGATTCTAAATTCCTGAAAAAATTTTCTCTCCATGCATTTTTTTCTAGAAATATATACTTTTCCCATGTACATAACAAATAACAGAAACATCAGAATTCTTAGCCAGCTCCCCAGGTGAATATGAAACACATCTGGCTTAGATAGAACCCCTGACATCATTTCCCCTGGTCTGTGGTATGAGGGCCAAGTACTGTTCTCTTTAAGCCTGTGAAAAAGCAGTGGGGCCTTTGTAGAAATACACAAGGAGACACCAACTTGGAGACACCAACTTGTTCTCTATGAAAGTAGAGATATAATGAAAATATACTTAAAGAAGATGAGATGAAGAATATCAGAATGAAATCCAGAAATTTTTCTCCAGAAAAAAAGGAAATTGTTTTTAATTGACAAATAATAACAACATAAGCTTCTAAAATGTAGGAATATATTTAGGCTGTTTTTATATTATTATAGCAACATTTGTCTTGTTGAAGGAATTGAGAGCTTGAAAATGTAGTGTAAAGTATACTTGGAGGGAAATCTTTGCGTAACACAATTTTGGAAAATGTCAATAACTTCCTCTTCCTATTCCCATAAACTGTAGTAAAATTTGCATAATATGCAAGTATGCATAATATGCACATAGTTTGAAGTAGAATTGTGTTAAACAGCCTGAGAGACAGTGTTTAATTTCATATTCTGGGTTGTATTTCAAAATTAAGTGTTGCTTATGGTGCTTCTGAAAGCTGAGTAGCTCGGTGTTACCTTAGCCTGTTGACTGTCAAGTATGTTGGGATAGCCTCTCTTGATTCCTCTTTCTCTCTCCTTAGTCATCTCTTTTTTCTGGGTGAGTCATTCCCATGAGACTCTCTCTCCCTCTCCTAGCATTTTTATCCTTTTGTTTCTCTGATTTAATTAGGTATAATATAGACATGAAGATCTAGATACATTTCACTTGGTATATTTACTACATAAAATTTTATGCCCTATGGTGAAAAGGTATGTGAACAGAGCTGGAATCTCTCTTAAAAGTTATTTTGGACTTTTTTTTTTTTAATTAATTAATTTATTTGCTGTGTTGGGTCTTCGTTTCTGTGCGAGGGCTTTCTCCAGTTGCGGCGAGCGGGGGCCACTCTTCATCGCGGTGCGCGGGCCTCTCACTGTCGTGGCCTCTCCCATTGCAGAGCACAGGCTCCAGACGCGCAGGCTCAGTAGTTGTGGCTCACGGGCCTAGCCGCTCTGCGGCATGTGGAATCTTCCCAGACCAGGGCTTGAACCCATGTCCCCTGCATTGGCAGGCAGATTTTTAACCACTGCGCCACCAAGGAAGCCCCCTTAAAAATTATTTTAATTTATGTATCTTTTACTTGCTTGGTTCCTACATCAGAGGCTTAGGGGATAAAAAAGGAACCCAACCAACCCAATCACTGCTATACATGGTTTGTCCTCTCATAGTCTATCCTGTTCTGTGGGAGAATTTCAGCTCTCTATGGCTGTGACAGTGATGTATATGTGGCCATGTATCATACAGTCTATATAACGTAGTTTAAACGGAAGAATTCTAAAGCAAAAGATCTCAAACATGAGCTTACATTAGGGAGTGAAGTGTGACGAGTGCATTATGAGATCCGTGTTGCATAAGCTTCAACTTTTAGCATAACTTACCACCTTTCCTTATTAGGGATAATTTGAAAAATCTTAAAGAGCAGTTTGTCCCTCAATCTCTGAAAACAAAACAAAGAGAAGAATTAGCAGAAGGATGAGGAGAAGGAGGAGGAGGAGGAGAAAGATAATAAAGAGGAGGAAATTGTTCATTATTGTCTTTTTTTTTCTAATTTGTGCTTTGAGCCCAGGAAGGATAAATGTGAATTGCAAAATAGATTGCTTTTGCAATCATAAATTTGGCCCAGTATTATTAATATGATTGAACTGTAATTTGATGTAAACATGGAACATAATTAATTATATGAGTACACTGTGGTGACTTCCTGAAGAAAAAAGCATTAGTTATGATCTGAAATCTAATAATAAAATGAAGTGGATTTAGTATATTACCTTGATCAACAGTTGTCAGTTTTAATGAGATTTTGCACTCCTGATCAAGCTCACTGAATTCAGGACAAACGATAGGAATTGTGCTCTCTGTCCTCAACTGGTATTCTTTCCCATCTTCTGATACAGTGTTCAGTTCAGGTTGTAACTGGTGTAAGAAAATATGTAGAGCAGTCATGTTTAGTAGAATTTATTTCTAAGATATAATAATTTTGAAAGGGCATTTTTCCTCAATAGCTCATATTTTGCTAAGTGAGCTGGCAGTAAAAACTTAAGCACTAGAATTTTTGAATTAAACAAGATCAATTAAAACCAAACCCTTAAAAACATCAGCAATGCACAGAAGGGTACATGGAGTTGCTGTAATCTTCTGACTTGAGGCACAGTTTGGTTCCCCAGCACATTTTAGGCAGTCTGGTTGGAGCCTGCCTTCATGAAGATTCCTATTTTCTCCCATTTGTTTGCTAAGGTTTACTGACACACCAATGGCAGATTCTATTTATTCTTAGGGATTAATATCGTCCCTAATATCAATTAGAAATCTAAATATTTTAATGCATAAATCAAAATATTATTGTCACATGAAATATCTCAACCTTCAGCTTATTTCTCAGCTTCTGCTTTCCACAGTTGGATTTACTGAGTACTGAAATCTAGGACTGGTCTTAACCCAGTTCACAGGTCACTCCTTTTTGAAGCCAGATGTTTTTATGCAGTCTCAGTTCTTGGCTGGCCCTCAAAGCAGATGGTTGTTAATATTCTCCCTGTTAGCCTAATCAGAAGTAGTACCTGGGGCCTGATCACTGGCCCTAATGTTGTCTTCTGAGTTCTTTCCAGTGTAGATGCAAAGGTTCTGTGTTCCCAGGGTCTGAGCTCTGTTTCCCCTCCCACTGTGTTTTATGTTATTCTGACAACATTGTTCAATCTCTGCATTCCTTTCCCTCTCCCTATTGTGTATAAGTGGACTTTATCCAGAAACAGGCTTTGTCCTCGTTCAATCCTATTCTCTCAGTCTATCAATTATCCCATCTTGTCCTTGAACTAGAGATGAGTACAGGTCAAACTCCAGTCCTGTGGCTGAGACCTCAGAGGGTGCACAGTGGTTGCCTGCCTAGACCTCCTGATACTGTCCCAGCTCCTTCCCCCAATTCTGGATTCCCTGTCACCACTGATCATCTGCTAGAATAGCTCATCAGCTCTTGGACCACAGTGCTGCCAGCACTGACCATAGATATTGCCTTGTTTAGTTAGTTCAATCTTTGCTGTCCACAAAGCCTAAATTTCTGGGCCAATTCTACTCTAGCCAGAAACTCTAGGGCTTGATCTGGTACCTGTCTTGAAAAATGACAAACTTTGATACTCTAACTTTTAGTTACATGATGGAATTATTTATGGGGATAGAATTTTTGCTTTATTCTAATTTGAGCTATTTCTGAAAAAAAAAAGCAAGTGTATTCCAATTTTAGTTCATTAGCAGGCCCTCAAAGCTCAATGGCATTAGAATTATTTGGGTTATTTCTCAAAAATACAGACTCTTGGGTCTCAGCATTCAGTCTGTGAAGAGGTCCTGGAACCAGCATCCACAGATCACAGTATGGAAAACACGGTTCCAGAGGAATAATCTTTCAAATCCATCCCCACTGCTACATACCTTAATGCCTGCAAAAAATTCTCAGCTTTTGATGGCTAAACTTTGTACATGTGGTTTCTCCAAGAAAAAGATGGAAGCACTACAAAATATCTATGAATACAAATAATCATTTAGCAACACAATTATGGAAGAAATATGTGTAAATTATTATATTTAAGTACTTAATTTTAATTTTTGGTAGATAGTGCATAAGATATCATAGAAAACAAAATAATTAAAAACTTGCTTGAAAATTGAGAAAAAGTCCATCATTATAAAATATTAATTATTTAAATCTCAACATAAATCAAAGTTTTGTAGACTTTGTATTTAAGATGTATTTAAAAGTAGATAATAAGTGATATTATCATTGAAAAAATAAAAACATTTTTTTCCAGAATAAAAGTATATCATTTTAAAACAAGAAAGGAGGGACATAAATTCATAAGGGTTCATTGATAATAATCAGTGAATTACTAAAAGCAGATACACATATAAAGTCAGTAAGATTACTGACTCATCCAGTTACCACTGGAGTTGGCACAATTGTCAAGAAAAAAGTAAAAAGAAAAACATCGTGCTTTATATCCTGGGGACAAAGGCTAATTTTAGAATATATTTTAATATCCAGTTTTGAAAATTAACACATTTATGAAAATAAAAGAAAACCCAATGGTTTTTGAACATACCCTGTCTCCAAGTCTGAGATTTATGCCATCCAGTTCTAAAAGAGAGAATGGTTGAACTGTGATCTCTTGTTTCAGCTCCTCTTTGATTTCTAGAGAAGAAAACCTAGACCAAGCTATGAGAAATCCCACTGAGTTGTTTGTAGGGGAAACATCAAAAGCACACCTACAGAAAAGCCTGGACTCAATCAGCTGCACCACAACCTCTGGCCTTCCTGGAGGTGGTGGTGGCAATGAGGCAGACAGCTGACCTGGTGGGAGAAAATGTGTAATTTGTAGTTGGGCATCTTAAAGAGTTGTTATGGGAAAGCTCATGAAAACTGTAACTCAGGGATTTATATTAAGAAAAAATAAAATATGTTTAGAAAAATAATTATTTTCTGGCAATCAGCAGAGTAGCATATTCTTTTTTTTTAAATTTATTTATAATTTATTTATTTTTGGCTGCGTTGGGTCTTTGTTGTTGTGTGCAGGCTTTCTCTAGTTGCGGCGAGCGGGGGCTACTCTTCGTTGCGGTGCGCGGGCTTCTCATTGCGGTGGCTTTTCTTGTTGCGGAGCATGGGCCCTAGGCGTGTGGGTTCAGGAATTGTGGCTCGCAGGCTCTAGAGCACAGGCTCAGTAATTGTGGCGCACGGGTTTAGTTGTTCCACAGTATGTGGGATCTTCCCGGACCAGGGATTGAACCTGTGTCCCCTGCATTGGCAGGCGGATTCTTAACCACTGCGCCACCAGGGAAGTCCCAGCATATTCTTACTTTGACCCATAATCACATAAATATTGATAGCGGAGAAGTTTGTCAGCTCATCAAGCTTATATCAATGCATGTTGAATATGACTACTCTTGGAAAGTCTAGCTCTTGAACAGAAAAGTAATTTACTTTCTTTTAAGCAATTACCTTTTCTAAAAAAATGGAACAAACAAATAAAATTAAGATTTTCTACTTTATAATTTCCTGTTATAAAGAAAAATGTCATTATAATGCAAAATCAAATGCCTTACTATTTTACTCTTATAAATTACTCTTATAACTCAATCCATCATTACTTTGGGTTGAAAGAGCTGTTCATTACAGAAGTGATTATACTGTTAGTGAAATATATTAAGTGTTAAACAATAGTCTTATTCTTTTCATTTTTTCGAGGTTAAAAAAGTTTAAAGTTTTCTCTAGGAACTCAGGAAGATATTACGATTTTTTTTCTCTGGGCATTTGCAAGATTAAATCTAGGGATCTAAAATGTTTCAAAATAGTTTTTTATTTGTTTTGTTCTGTTTTAGAAAAGAGAAAAATATCTGAGTGATAAATTTTAAAAGTAAGATTTTTTAAATGTCCTAAAATATACAAATATTTTTCTATGATATACACTGCAATTTTATGATAATCATAAAATTATTTTCTCAATTCTGTAATGTAGATTTTGGAAAATTCTGAGACCTTAGTCTAAATATGAGGGGAACAAACTTATGTACTTTCAGATATTTTAAAGTGTGATTTTGTTAGATATTTAATTACAAAATTACAATAACAAATGAAATGTTTCCAAACTAATCCAAGTAATAAATATTTTGCCAAACATTTTAAACATTAGGCCAAATCATTATCTAGATTTGAAGAAAATGATAGACTACTTTTGAGTGTATATGATTTTTTAAAAATTACATATCTGAGTAAAAATTTTCTCTTAAATAAATTAAGAAAAAGATGCTGAACTCATTTCCAAACAGGGAGGAACTATCTATGGAAGTGATTATTAGGAACAGGAGATAACAAATGACTGAAAAGAAAATAATTCATGAAATTAAGATTTTTGAATTAATTGGCCTCAACTATCTGGGTGAGCTGATCATTGCTCGCAACAATGTAGATCAAAAAACATTTGTTAACATGTATTTAAAGAAGAAGGTTTCAAAAATAACAACAGATAAATTATTTCTGGGACTTCCCTGGTAGCACAGTGGTTAAGACTCCACGCTCCCAATGCAGGGGGCCCGGGTTCAGTCCCTGCTCAGGGGACTAGATCCCACATGCATGCAACAACTAAGAATTCGCATGCCAAACACAAACACACCAACTTACAGAGTTCCATCACTAGCAGTTCATGTGTATTACACATGTTTTCTTACCTTCTGCACAATATCCCATACATCCCTGAGTGGGTTGTAGTAAGTACACAAAAAACTTTCCACAGTTTCTTACGGACACTGGGATTTGAAAAAGACAGCAGTCTTTTGTAGTGCTACACAAAAACTGCCATGTGGCACAAGCTGTCAATTGCTTGATCTCCCCAGGTGGAGGTAGTGGTTCTGAATCGTTCAGAGACAGGCAGATGGGGGCCTGTGTTGCACAGTGGTTCATCTTTTGGATCAAAGAAAACAAAAGTTGAAAAGCCAATTTTTTTCCTACATGGTAGATAAATCAACTTTGCATTTTCTTTTACACAACCTCTAAAATATTAAAGTATCAATCATTTAAAAAACTCTAATAACTTGTACCCGTACCATAAAAGAAGTAGTAACTTCATGGAATAGTAAATTTAAGGGTACATCCCTCATAATTAATATAATCTTTTTCAATTAAAATACATTTATTACATTTGTATTGTGAACAAGAGAAATTCAGTATCAGTTAACTCATGAAACAGCTGATACATCTAAGACAAGTCAATCTGAAGTCATCTTAATATACAGCACAAAGATAAACTGATCTTGGAGATTTCTTGAAAAATTTCTGGAAATAGTATACGTAAGAAGTTAGTGCACAGTAGAGGAGCCATCAAAAATCAGGGGAGGAAGACAGGATTGCTCAAAATTTGGTCATGGACCAACAAGCTGGCAATTTGGGAAAAAAATGAGGTTAAAGCCTCACTTGAAGCCAAATTTGGATATCTTTCCTGAGTTCTTTTTACATTACATACCTAAAAAGGAAAATAATTCCCACTTCTGCATAATTTTTAAAATGTGGGTATCGATAAGGAAAATGAGCCTTCTATTAAGACATAATCCTTCTGTTAAGCAGACAAGAACTGAAGCACTTAAAATATGCAGTATTTTACTGTTTGAAAGTTACTGAGGTTAAGTACCTGAGCCCTGGAGAATGACAGCCTGTGATCAAAACTTGGCTTTCTTACCTGCTATCCAGGTGACTCTACGTGTGTTACACCTAAAAATATGTTTTCTGTATTATATGGTGGAAATCACAATGATAGACTGTCTTTATAAGATACTGTAAGTTAAAGCACTTGGTGGACTGTTGAACATTACATTAACTATTACTATTATTGTCAGAATAGAGAACCTTGGAATACTCCCTTTGATTAACTTAATCTTGATGCAAAATTAAAATAATATTGCAGTGTGAGAAATAAATTGGTTGTAGCAAGATTCAATCCTTATATGAAAAAATACTTAAGAAAAAGCACGTGTAGTTCACATTAGTGAGTTGATAACCTCAGCACATTTGGTTGGCATCTTAGCAGGTCTGGCAAAGAGGAGAAATCGATACCATCCGGGAGAAAGGGAGTGGTCACATATCAGGTCTTGAATGGCTAACTGCTGGAGGCGCAGGGAGTCAAAATGGACACTTCTGTAAGGGCTCTGAAGAAACTGGTGTCCCCCAGGAGAGCACTCCTGAGCTAGAATGGAAAGACAGATGATGTTATGTATTTTCTTCATTGACATAGTTCAGCCCTCGATTGAAACTGACTCCTGAAACAAAAACAGAGCAAATAAACCTACAAGTGCACATAAAGGCCATCTGAAATGTCATGATCTCTTAGTAAAACAAAGATGACAATATGCACTTTCCATAAATACAATAAACCAATCAACAAACTCTTTAGAATGTATTTTTGAGGTATTTGAGCTTCAAGGACTTTATTTTCATTTAATTTGGACAGGCAAAATTGCTGATTGCTGTTGAGTCAGGATTTGTTTATTCCTACCATCAGAAGGCATAGGCCTTACAAGGACTCCTCTTGAGAGTGATCCTCCAGATTTGAATGCAATTACTGACCCTCCATGACCTGCTTTCTGCCACAGTAGCCATGTGCCCCCCCAGATCCCATCTCTGCCAGGTCCTGGAATGCAACAAACTAAACCAAACTTTCAATGCTAATATAATTTTTGTAAAATGCCCTCCTAGTGAAGTTTCCTGCATTTTTTTACTGCAGGAAAAAATATAAAGTTTTCACATTTTTTCTTATTTTTAAATATAAAAGTAATGAAGTTCATTTTCATTTCTAAGCACAGGAAAATGAATGGGGTAGAGGGGAACAGTTTTGAAGGAAAAACAAGAAAAAAAACATGGAGAAAGAGCTAGTTCTGTAGATTTTTTAGGAAAGCCATTTTCTGAGCAGTAGTTGGCCTGGAAGATACTTTTTTCTGTCAAATCTACAGAGGGAGAACATAAAGCGCCTCTTCCCAGCAAGAAGAGAGAAGAGAAGAGGAGGCAATAAAAACAGTTATCCTGGAAATACAGCTCTTGTTTGAGGCTACTGTCTCCCTAATAATAAGAAACACATGGAACTGTCCTTATTTGGAGTATCTTATTGACACAATAGGCAGAAAATCTCCCAGTATTAGATATTGTATTTGTTCAAGGAAAACACTATAGTAAAGATAATATCTTTGAAATAGAAATGGGAAAGAAAAATTTAATCATTACGAAAGTACCTCACTATAGAAAAAAATCGATCTAACTGAACAAAACTCTCAAATGTTTATTACATAATTTTAAGTTACACAGTGTTTACGAACAAAAATCAGTTTCCAAACAAATTAATAAGGAGCACAGTAAACTAGAGATAGTAATTTGCATGTCAGTCTCACAAATGTAGCTTATAAAATTGTCTTTATTATACAGGTTTTTGCTTTTTATTTTGTTTGTAGTTACAGCAATTAAACTGTAAAAAAGGTATTGTTTTGCAAGATAAAAGATCTCCCTAAAGAATTTTTTTAGTAAAAGATTTCAGGAACGACCACAAAAGGTTCTTCTTCCTTTTGTCTCTAGTTTCACCAGTTATAAATGTCCCAAAAGGCTCTAGTGACTTTGACAATCTCAATTTGTCAACACTAGATAAATATTTTATAAAATGTATGTGGGTAGAAGTCAGAGGATGTGCTATCATTTCATTTAATTTTGAAATAATTCTAACCCCCTGTCAATATCAGAAGATTGCACGTGGTTAGAAACTAAGGAAAATATTTTAAAAGAGATTACTAGTGAGGTTTGTATAAATTATTGAAATGTTTTCTCTGATCTTATCCTACAACAGAATTTTGTATTGGGAAAAAAGTCAATAACTCCATCTTTATTCTGTGCAGTATTTCTCCTTGCTAAGCACTTCTGAAGTTCTCACATTTCCTCTGATTTTGCTGCTTTAAATAACTGTTTTCTAATCCAAAGCTAAAGATGTCATAAATGTAGAAGCAATCACAGTGTGACATCAACAATACTAAGAATTGTGTAATATTTAAACAGAAATTTTAAATTTTTTATTTTTTTGTTTAATATTTATTTTAGAGGAAAATTCTTAATTTGTATAATTAATAATAGCTCATATTTTGTATCGTTCATTTCACAATTTTTCCCTCCAAATCGACTTGTCACTCATTAAATGTTCAAGGTCTCTGTAGAAAAATTTAAATCTTACTAACAATGAATAAGCCACACTCTTAAAAACCTCATTACAACCTTAACTCTAGAAGGGAGGATATAGTTAACTATGGCTGGTTTGGGCTCCCGTTTGAGAATCTGGGGGCCTAGCTCCTGAAGGACTAAAAGAGTAACTCTACAAGCCCATTTCACACATCAGTCAATTTCATGACACGAATGATGTGCAAAGCTTTCTAGCAAATGTCCAATAAAAATTTTTTCCCTCAAAACAAAAGTACGTATAAAATATACATTAAAATTTACATTTCTATTTATTCTGTCTTCTTCTCAATAGGATTTAAAGAAGCTAGGTAGTATATAATAGAATCTGCAATATTTGCATTTCAAATACTTTGGGAAAACGTGTCAAGTTATAAATAATAGATACATAATGATACAATATGCAAATAGTTTTCTAGTTTTGTTTGTAGGTATAAGTAACCTGTATTAGATTAATACATTGGTTAACACAATGGCTAAGATTAGTATGCTTTAAGATTCATAATTGGGTGACAGACAAATATGTTAAGAAACTAAATAAATTATTGTATTTTTAAGAGATGATACGCTTAATGCCTAAAGACAGGCACTTCATAATATCTGAGTTTATAATTATAAAACCTTTGGTATATTGCTCTATGGGAATTTCAAATATCTGTGAATTTTTAAAAATTGTATAACTTCCCCAAAGATGTGGAAAAGAGAAAAACCACCTTTTAGCTCCAAATTCAGTGAGAAATAAAAAGTTAATCATTAAGCTTCTAATATTCAAAACTGTATTATGGATTCGGCAACAACACAAAAGGCTGAAAAGCAAGGTCAAATAGAGAGTGATGGACTTGCTAAGTCTCTTTACTTTGTCGTCCTTTATATATTAAAGGATGAATGCTCTTGAAAAGAATACAAATAGACTGAAAGTAAAAGGATGGACAATAACATTACGCAAACAGTAACCACAAGAAAACTGGATTGGCTGTACTAATATCGGACAAAAATATCTTAAAACAAAAAAAATGTTACTAGAGACAAAGAGGGATATTTTATAGCAATAAAAGTTTCAATCCATGAGGAAGATATACACCTAATAACAGAGCACAAACATACATGAAGCAAAATCTAAGAGAAACAAAGGGGAAAAAAATACCTACTTCAACAGTAATAGTTGGGGACTTCCAATACTCCACTTTCAACATGAATAGAAAAACGGGCAGAAAATCGTCAAGGAAACAGCCAGAACAACACACTATAAACCAACTTGACCTAACAGACATCTATAGAACACTCTACCCAACAACAGCAGAATATAAATTCTTCTGAAGTGCACATGGAACATTTTCCAGGATGGACAATACATTAGACCATAAGACAAACCTCAATAAATTTGAAAAGATAAAAATTATACAAAGTATGTTCTCTGACTGCAATAGAATGAATATATAAATCAACAGCAGAAAGAAATTTACAAATATGTGGAAATTAAACAACCTAGAAAAGCAAGGGGTCAAAGAAATGAAAATAGAAACGAGAAAATACATTGAAAAGGATTAAAATAAAGATACAACACACCAAAATTTATGGGATGCTGCTAAAGTAGTGGTTAGAGGAAAATTATAGATATATATGCCTATATTAAAAAAGAAAAGGATCCCAATATAATGAACTAATCTTATGCCTGAAGATTGGAAAAAGAAGAACATACTAAATCTAAAGGAAGAAGGAAAGAAATTTTAAAGACTAAAGAAGACATTAATGAAATTGAGAATAGAAAAACAGTAGAGAAAAATCAATGAAACCAAAAGCTGGTTCTTTGAAAAAAATCAACAAAGGTGACATACTTCTAGGTTTGCTGAGAAAAAGAGAGAGAAGACTCACTTACTAGGATCAAAATGAAACAGGGCACACCACTACAAATCTTATTAAGGAATACTATTACAGTTGCATGCCAATACATTAGATAACATATAAAATTGAGAAATTCCTAAAAAGACACAAAGTACAAAACTGATTCAAGAAAAAGTAAGCAATCCAAATAGATTTATATCATGTGAAAAGACTGAATCGGTAAAAAAAAAAAAAAAAAAGACACAAACATCCAAAAAGAAAAGGCCAGGTCTAGATGGCATCAATGCTCAGTTCTACCTAACATTTAAATAATACCAATTCTTCACAAACATTTCCAAAAATTAGAAAAAGATGGAATACTTCCAAACTCATTCTATGAGCCCAATATTACCCTGATACCAAAGCCAGAAAATGATATCACAGGAAAAAAAAGCCTATGAACCAATGTATCTTTTTAATACAGATACAAAAGTCCTCAGCAAAATACTAGCAAATCAAATCCAGAAATACAGACAAAGAATTATAAACCATGACCAAGTAGGATTTATCCTAGGCATGCAAGGTTGATTCAACATCCAAAAATGAATTAAGGTAATATACTGTATTAACAGAATAAAAAATAAAATCCGCATGTGCTTCTCAATAGACACAGAAAAATCACTTGAAAAAAATCTAACACATTATGATAAAAAACTAGGAATAGAAGAAGGGCACTTGCTCAACCCAATAAAGGAAATCTACAAAAAACCCCGTAGCCACAACATACCTTATGGAGAAAGACTAGATGCTTTCTCATAAGATCAGGAACAAGACAAGGATATCCACTCTGACCATTTCTATTCAACACTGTACTTGAGGTTCTAACCAGGACAACTAGGCAAGATAAATAAATAAAGATATCCAGATTGGAAAGAAAGAAGTAAAACTATCTTTATTCACAGATGACCTAATTTTTTATGTAAAAATTCTAAGAAATCCACTAAAAAACACAACAAAATATTAACACTAGTGAACAAGTTCAACAAGGTTTCAGGATATAAAATCAAGATGCAAAATGTGATTTTATTCTTTTTTAAAAATTCACATACCATAAAATTTACCATTTCTAAATGTAGAATTCAGTATGGGGTGCTTTTTTTTTCTTTTTGCATATTCACGAAGTTGTATACCACAATTTTAGAACATTTTCATCACCCCAAAAAGACACCTGTATCATTAGCAGTCACTCCCGCCCATTCCCCTCTACCTCCAGCCACTGGCAACGACTAACTTTTTTGTCTCTATGGATTTACCTACTCTAGACATTTTATATAAAAACAATCATATAATATGTGGCATTTTGTCTCTGGCTTTACCATGTTTTCAAGTTTCATCCATGTTGCAGTACTTCATTCCTACTTATGGCCAAATAGTATTCCACTGGATATACCACCTTTTGTTTACCCATTCATCATTTGATGGGCATTTGGGTTGTTTCCACTTTTTGCCTATTATGAATAATGCTGAAGTGGACCTTAATGAACAAATTTTTGTGTGAACATATGCTATTTCATTCACCAGGGGCAGTAGAGATAGCCCAATAGTTAAGGATGTTAGAATCTGAAGCCACCTTGCATGTGTTCAGAGTCTGGCTCTGCTACTTAATAGTATGTGACTTTGGGTAAATGGCCTAGCATATATGTGACTCAGTTTTCTTACTTGTAAAATAAGGTAATAATAATACTTATCCTGTGGCTATTGTGAGAAGTAAATGATTTAATGTGGGTAATGTATTTTAAAGTGCTTAGAATAATGCCCACACATAGTAGATGCTTTCTACATTTGCTGTGTTAAAATAAGCTGGCAAGGTTATTAACTTTTCTGTTTCACAAATGAAGAAACTGGGAGTTGCCCAAAGTTTTATGGGCCTTAGGGTGGTTAATTATATTCTTAAACATGTGCAATAAATAGACTAAGAAGGAAATTAAGAAAACAATTCCATTTATAATAGTTTCAAAAGAACAAATACTTAGGGATAAATTTAACAAAAACACAAAACTTATATTTTGAATATAACAAACATTGTTGAAAGAAATTAAAGACCTAAGTACTTAAATGGAAATTCATCCATGTTCGTGGATCTGAAAATTTAATGTTGTTAAGTTGGCAATACTCCCCAAATTTACATGCAGATTCATCACAGCTCCTAACAGAATACCAGCTGACTCTTTTGTAAAGAATGACAAACTAATTGTAAAATTCATATGAAATTTCAGGGGACCAGAATAGCTAAACTAATCTTGAAAAAGAAGAACAAAACAGGAGGACTCACATTTTCTCATTTCAAAATTTACTATAGAGCTACAGTAATCAAGAAAGTTTAGTGGTGGCATGAGGAGAGACATAGATTGATGAATAAAATTGAGAGTCCAGAAATAAACCCATGTACCTATGGTTTTTAACTGATTTTTGAGACGGGTGCCCAGATCAGTCAATGGGGAAATGACAATCTTTTCAACAAAACTGGATATCCACCTGCAAAATAATGAAATTGGACCCTTTGGTTTTACCATATACAAAGTTAATTCAAAATGGATCAAAGACCAAAATACAAGAACTAAAACTAAAAGACTTAGGAAAAATATTGGGGTAAATCTTCATGACTGTAGATTTGGCAATGGATTTCAAGATATGACAACAACGCACAAGCAACAAAAGATAGACAAACTGGACTTCAGCAAAATTAGCAACTTCCATGCTTCAAAGGACATTATCAAGAAAGTGAAAAGACAACCCACAGAATGGAAGAAAATAACTGCAAATCCACATGTCTGCTAAGATAATTGTATTTAGACTATACAAATAATACATACAACTCAATAACAAAAAGGCCAATGACCCAATTAAAAAATTGGCAAAGTATTTGAGTAGGTATTTCTCCAAAGAAGATATGTAAATGTTCAATAAACACATGAAAAAATGCTTGACGTCGTTAGCCGCCAGAGAAATGCAAATCAAACCACAATGAGACGTCACTTCACACCCACTAGAATGGCTAGAATCAAAATTTCAGATAAAAAAACTTTTTTTTCAGATAATAACAAGCGCTGACGAGGCTGTGGATAAATTAAAACCCTCATACACTGCTGCAGGAATGTAAAACAGTGCAGCTGCTTTGGAAAACAGTCTGGCTATTCCTGAAATGGTTAAACACAGAGTTACCCTATGATCCAATAACTCCACTCCTAGGTATATTTCTAAAAGAAATGAAAATGTGTCCATACAAAAACTTATACCCAGATGTTTACAGCAACATTATTTATAATAGCCATAAGGTAAAAACAATCCAAATGTTCACCAACTGATCGATTTATATACAAAACCTGGTATGTACTTACAATGGAATATTATTCCATCACAAAAAGAGGAAGTACTGATACATGTTAGAACATGATGAACCTTGAAAACATGATGCTAAATGAAAGAAGTCAGTCACAAAAGACAATCTGTTATATGATTCTATTTAGATAAAATATCCTGAATAGGTAAATCTATAGAGCAGAAAGTAGATTAGTGATTGCTTATAGTTGGGAGGGTGGAGAGGGTGAAGGAGGGTATAAGGGGAGGATAGCTAGAGTATGGTATTTCTTTTCAAGGTGATAAAAATGTTCTAAAATTGACTATAGTAATGGTTGCACATATTTTTGAATATACGTAAACCCATAGATCACTGTGTCCTGTAAGAAACCATTGTACACTGTAAATGAATGATTTGTATGGTATCTGAACTATATCTTAATAAAGCTATTTGAAAAAGTCTTGTATGTTCCATTTGTCTCCACTTTTATTTCTACTATATTAACATAAAGAAGTTTAGCATAAACTTTATTATCAACTTTACCACAATAGGAGCTTAGAACATGGCAATGGTTAATATTCGCCTTTAGTAGAGAGATTACAAGGCTATTATATAGGGCAAGAAGTCGTTATGTGATCTATAGTAAACACTGAAGCAAACTCCTTTATAAATATTGGTCACTTTTCTGGAAACATATCGTCTAACTGTAGTAAGTACATATTATATATTATTACATGTATTTTTTGAAAAGTTCTTCATGAAGATCTAGTTAATATGTAAGCAACCAAAGATGGCACAGATCAATGATAGCTTGTTGAGGTCTATCATTTTAGGAAATAACTTAATTGTGTTCTGATATTCTTTTTATTTTTATGGGTAAGTGCTGCTCTCCCTTCCTCTTGTACAGAGCAAACTTACCTTAGCAAACTAGATTAAGATCAACAAGGTGATAAAATAAAATTATATCCTGAACACTTATAAATGTTGCACACAATCTTTTTTTTAAAGCTGCGGGTAGTTTTACACAGGTCAGATTTATTTCTGAAAAACATAAGGAAACTTATAAGAACAAGTCACCTTTCATTTAATGTTCCTATCTGTGTGAACACAAAACAATCAGGAAGGGCTAAGGAATATTGTTTTAACTTCACGGTGTTTTCAACCATGTGTTCTTCGTCGTGGATTGAAGTGGGAGGGGAGCTACTCGCTCCTCAGAGATCTCTTTTACAGTAGCAGAACTGATTCTAAGAGGTATACACAAAACTTAAGGTATCATACACAAAACTTATTGAATTATTGTAGGGGTAAAATGCTAATCAGTTTATTATTTCCGGCGGTAGGGAGGGAGTGGTGCAGAAATCGTGCAGTTTGGAACTGAACTCCTTTCGGATATTTCAGATCCAGTTGTCGCTAGGATGCCTGGAAGATCCAGGAAAAGTTTCTTATGGTAATAAAGGGACCTTAAGGAGCGGATATCAGCAGGAAACAAAGGAACAAAAAAGTGACTGAGGGTCTTAAGAGCAGAAAAATAGGAGGCAACAGTCGCCTGTGCACAAAGGAAAACTGAAGAGTGTCAAGGCTGTAAAGTGACCATTTCAAAGAAGGCGGTAGGACAGGGAGGAGGTTGGTATTGGACAAGTATTAGATGCGGCCATAAAGATGCACAGGCACGCTCCACGTGTCATCCGGGAAGTTAGCCCCCCTCCTCCAAAGGCCCAGGTGGCGCCCCTGCGCTGCCTTAACGCCAGCGCCCTACCTGGCCGACCTTTCCCGGCGGCCAGGAGCATCAATGCAAGCGTCAGCACCCGGACTCCGTCAAGCATCGCTACTGCCGGAGGTGGGACGAAGGCGTCGCTGATCCCTGGCCGAGGGTGCGGGCAGGAGGGTGCCACAGCAGCCTCTCCGTCCTCCTATCACAGAACTCAGTCCGTTCCTGCTCGCCCATCAGGGTTGCCGCGCATCCTCGCTCTGGGGCGCGCTGGTCTTTTCCAGGGATAACCCAGCGAGCCTGGTGGCTCCTCCTTCCCAAATCCCGCCCAGCCGCCGGAAAGCCATGCCCAACTGTCCCCGAGACCGCCGTGCGCCCTACGTGTCCTGGCTGTGGCTCCACCACCCTCGCTGTCAACAGCAGTCGCACATTCTTGGGGAAGACTCCCAGGATATAACGGCATCCCGCGTCTCGCTGTTCTAACAAATGCTTTAGGAAAACTTGGTATTCCTAGAAACTGTTCCGATGGACCTCCAATAAAAGAAGGCTTGCAAGGTTTCTGCTGGCAGGGAGAGGGTCCCTGATCATACCTGCAGATGGACTCTTCACCTGGTAATCGGGGTTGCTGGTTTGCCCCCACAGGTGCTTCTCAGAAGTTGCACCTGCCACTTTCGGCCTCAGTGTGAACGATGGAAGGAGGAAGTAGAGATTACTGCTGCGACAGTAGTAGCTCTCTTCCTCTGTCTATGTGGCAGGTTTTTCAGAAGTGAACTGGAGGGCGTTTAGACATTTTCCAAATACGTGGGCACGGTCATCATGTATTTGCTGATGATTCCCAGAGCTCTCTCAGTTGTCCAGTGGTGACTCAGTGACTCAGGAGTTTTCAACACATGGTTACATGACTCCCAGGGTTGCCCAGGGGATGGTTTCCAATCTACAGTTGTCTTCAGATGTATGGTTGCCTCTGCAGAGGGAAGGGACCTTTTTTTTTTCCTTCTTAACCGGTTCTTCATCTTTTTACGTCTTTAAACGAAACCTCACTCTCCTAGTTTTTCGCTGGTATTCTCAGTTCTTGAGTCCTTTTATCCATCACCTGAGACTTCACCCTTAGAGCCTGTACCTGAGGGGAAAGAAGACATTGGTCAACAGATGGTAGTCCAGGAGTCCTGGTGAGCATCAGGGTTCAGGCCACAGTTCCATTTATAGATTTGGACGATTAAAAGCATGGACTATGCATGGTGATAAAGACAGCAGGTGCCCAAATGTATAAAAAAGTTCTTTTAAAAATTGTTTATAGTTTGTTTGAAAGAAATTACCATTTAAAAGTTTAAAAACTGTTTCCAAACGTATGAGTATTAGTCCATCTTGGAAAAAATTTCTTTGTGCTGTGCAAAACTTGTGTTTAGCCCCCTTTTAGATGCAGAAAAGGCGTCCAATCTTCCAGGAAAAAATTGAAACATAAGTTTTTGGTGGGTGTGGAAGATGAGTTTCATCTTAAAGCCTAATCATGGAAGAACAATTCAATGTGAGCAGGTTGAAAACCTAGAGATTTTTTAGTCTCCGTCTTTTGTTTCAGCTTATCAAAGCCCTAATAAAACTGGGACAGAAAAATAAACATCGATTTTTCTCAGTCTATTTGTGAAATCACCAGAAATAAAGTAATGGCTATAATCAGGATTAAATAATATCAGGCTTTTTTGTAAATTTATTGTCCAGCAGTATCTGTAGAAATGCAATCAACTTTTATGCTTTCCTGGAGGACAACATCACTTGCCTAACTTCCAGCAAACCCTGAGCATACAATGTAAAGTATAATGTGTCTCATTTTCCCCTTCAGTTTTGGTTGATGAATACCAGTTTATGAGTTTACAATAGACTTGTAACAGAGAACAGATTTTCCTCCATATAAGTGAGTTAAGACGGGAAAAAACCTGAAAACAACTTAATTGTTTTTCAGATCTCAATAGTAAATTCATCTAAACTGGCTTGAGTCTGCAAGAATATACTGAATAAAACTTAGTTACAGGGCTGTGGGAAAAACAAAAAGTAATAAAAATAATGTTTTAACATACATTATGTAGTGAGATTCATCACAATTTGGTATAATATTCAAATTTTTAAAACTTTTTTTTAATTTTTGAAAAGTAGGATAAAGAATGGAAGCATGGTACTCTAATTATAAATACCAGTGGTACGTGTAAAATGCAGTAAATACCACTGAGAGGGAAATAATACAGAATGTCTGTGTGGAAGATAAAATGAAGCCAAGTACAGTATAACTTGAGTGAAAGGAAACACTAATCAGGAGAAAATTTCAAAGGATAATTTCCTTGAAAAAGGAAATAACTCAGCTCTTCTCAGGTTCATTTGCAAAATTATGCTGAACTTATATGAGTAAACCCCCCAAATTCAGGGGATAGAAAGACACAGTGATTAAGTGCACAAATCCTGAGGTCAGGACACCTGGGTTCTAATCCTAGATTTGCTACCTATTTACTGACTGTGTCACCTTGGATGGCACTCTGAACTTCATTTTTTTGTGCCATGGGAATGATGGTAATAATACCTACCCCGTAGAGTTTAAGAAACAATAGTGTATGGGATTTCCCTGGGGGTCCAGTGGTAAAGAATCCGCCTTACAATGCAGGGGACGCGGTTCGATCCCTGGTTCAGGGAACTAAGATCCCACATGCTGCGGGGCAACTAAGCCTGCTCGCCACAACTACTGAGCTTGAGTGCCTCAACTAGAGAGCCCGTGTGCCGCAAATTACAGAGCCCATGTGCCCTGGAGCCCAGGCGCCACAACTAGAGAGAAGCCCACCTGCTGCAACCAAAGATCCTGCACGCCTCAACGAAGATCCCGCGTGCCACAGCAGGACCCGATGCAGCCAAAAATAAATAAATAATAAGTAAAATTAAAAAAAAAAGAAATGGATTCATAAGACTGGTTGTTTTAAAAAAAAAGAAACAATAGTGTATGTATGTGTGGGGGTGGGGGTGGTGTGGAGGAGGAGGGGTCTGGAGAGAGAGCGTTTAGGTAGTGTCTGGCATAGGGTAGGTAACATGAGTATACATAATAGTTTACAGATAATAAAACCAAGGTGCAATACCACATAACTATACTTGTCGTTTTGCTATTATAGAAGAGTTCATCATTCCTCAGTGTTATCCTCTTACAGTGCTCAGGATAATTTGGATTAACCTTACTGAGAAACACACGTTTATATAATATATGAATTCTTTGGCCCGTGTATATTTTACTAAATGAGAGAGTCTGGGTCTCACCTGGATATATCTTTTTTTTTTTTTTCCCCCGGCAGGGGGAGAGGAGGTTTGATAGAAATGGCATTGGGGAAGAGAACAGTGTCATCAAATCAATTCTTGAGCTTCACAAATTAATGTTTTGGCTTTGGCACTGAGTTTATATTCAGGAGGCCATTGCTCCCAGACAGAGACACTAAATGGGACAGACATTTTGCCCCCAACAATAGTAAATTCCTTTTTCTTAATGAGTCAGCTAGACACTTGATATATTAAAGAAAATTCACTGAAAGCATCCATTAACTGTGACTTTTATAATGTTTATTTTGGCATGCCTCTAGGAAATAATGTAAATAAGCTGAGAGAGGGGAGCTGCATGCTTGGCATGAATGCTTGTTTTAAGAATCAATCTTTTGGGGGCTTCCCTGGTGGGAAGAGAATCTGCCTGCCAATGCAGGGGACACGGGCTCGAGCCCTGGTCTGGGAGGATCCCACATGCCGCGGAGCAACAGAGCCCGTGAGCCACAACTACTGAGCCTGCGCATCTGGAGCCTATGCTCTGCAACAAGAGGCCGCGATAGTGAGAGGCCCGTGCACCGCGATGAAGAGTGGCCCCCGCTCGCCGCAACTGGAGAGAGCCCTCGCACAGAAACGAAGACCCAACACAGCCAAAAATAAATAAATAAATTAATTAATTAATTAATTTAAAAAAATCATGTTTGGTAATTGCAATCATTGTTGCTTTTGTTGTGGTCATCCATGTACAATGCTTGGTGTCAGTCTATTTACCTCTTGTAAAAATAAAATACAGTGTGTGTGTGAAAAAAAAAAAAGAGTAGCGATTAAAATACAAATTTTCCATCAAAATTAAAAAAAAAAAAAAAAAAAGAATCAATCTTTTGGGACTTCCCTGGTGGCACAGTGGATGGGAATCTGCCTGCCAATGAAGGGGACACGGGTTCGATCCCTGGTCCAGGAAGATCCCACATGCTGCAGAGCAACTAAGCCTGTGCACCACAACTACTGAGCCCGTGCTCTAGAGCCCATGAGCCACAACTACTGAAGCCCGCACGCCTAGACCCCATGCTTCGCGACAAGAGAAGCCACTGCAAGGAGAGGCCCACACACTGCAACAAAGAATAGCCCTTGCTTGCCCCAACTAGAGAAAGCCCATGTGCAGCAAAGAAGACCCAAAGCAGCCAAAAATAAATAAAATTAAATCTTAAAAAAAAAAAGAATGAATCTTACTACATCCATGTTCATAGAAGCATTATTCACAGCAGCTAAAACTTGGATGAAACACAGCTGTCCACTATGGGTGAATGGTAAGCAAAGTGTGGTATATAGATACAATGCAATATTATTCAGCTTTAAAAAGGAAATTCTGATACAAGCTACAAACATGGGTGAAGCTTGAAGATATTATGCTAAGTGAAAGAAACCAATCAGAAAAGGACAGATGCTATATGATTCCACTTATATGAGGTACCTGTAGTAGTCAAGTTCACAGAGACAGAAAGTAGAACGGTGGTTGCCAGGGACTGGGGGAAGAGGACAATGGGGAGTTATTTTTGAATGAGAACAGAGTTTCAGTTTGGGAAGATGAAAAAGTTCTGGAGGTGGATTGTGGTGATGGTGCAGAACAATGTGAATATACTTATTGCTACTGAACTGTACACTTAAAATGGTTAAAATGGTAAATTTATGTTATGTATACTGTGTCAAAATAGAAAAACATAAATAAAAAGAATGAGCCAAAGCAGTCTTGAGATAAAAGAACAAAGCTGGAGGTATCGTGCTCTTTGACCTTAGACTATACTACAAAGCTACAGTCATCAAAACACCATGGTACTGGCACAAAAACAGACACAAAGATCAATCAAACAGAATAGAGGGTACATGTAAAAGAATGAAATTAGTACATTTTCTCACACCATATACAAAAATAAATTCAAAGTGGATTAGAGACCTAAATGTAAGACCTGAAACCATAAAACTCCTAGAAGAGAACATAGGCAGAACACTCTTTAACATAAATCATAGTAATATTTTTTTTTGGATGTGTCTCCTAAGGCAAACAAAGGCAAAATAAACAAATGGGACCTACTTAAACTTAAAAGCTTTTGCACAGCAAAGGAAACCATTGGCAAAACGAAAAGACAACCTACTGAATGGGAGAAAATATTTGCAAATGATATGATGGATAAGGGGTTAATATCCAAAATATATAAACAGCTCATGTAACTCAATATCAAAAAACCAAATAATCCGATTAAAATTTTTCCAGTGACAATATACAGGTGGCCAAAAGACACGTGAAAAGATGCTCAACTCACTAATCATCAGAGAAATGCAAATCAAACCCATAATGAGATATCACCTCACACCTGTCAGAATGCCTATCACCAAAAAGTCTGCAGATAACAAGTGTTGCTAAGGATGTGAAGAAAAGGGAATCCTGTTGGTGGGAATGTAAATTGGTGCAGTCACTATGGAAAACAGTATGGAGGTTCCTCAAAAAACTAAAAATAGAGCAACAGTATGAGCCAGCAATTCCACTCCTGGGTATATATCTGAAGAAAAGAAAAACACTACTTTGAAAAGATACATGCACCGCAGTGTTCACAGCATCATTATTTACAATTGCCAAGACATGGAAGCAACTTAAGTGTCCATCAACAGATAAATGGATAAAGAAGATGTGGTGCATGTATATATATAATTATATATATAATTGAATATTACTCAGCCAAAAAATAGAATGAAATTCTGCCATTTGCAACAACATGGGTGACCTAGAGGATAATCTGCTTAGTGAAATAAGTCATAAGTGAAATAAGTCTCATGAAATAAGTCATGAGAAAGACAAATACTGTATGTTATCACATTTAAATGTATGTGGAATTTAAAAAATAAAAAATACTGTATGTTATCACTGTTAAATATATGTGGAATTAAAAAAAATAAAATAAATAAATGAATATAGCAGAACAGAAACAGACTCACAGATAAAGAGAACAAACTAGTGGTTACTAGTGGGGAGAAAGAAGGGGAGAGGGACAAAACAGGAACAGGGGATTAAGAGGTACAAACTACTATTTATAAAATAAATAAGCAACAAAGATATATTGTTCAGCACAGGGAAATATAGCCATTATTTTATAATAACTTTAAATGGAGTATAATCTATAAAAATACTGAATCACTTGGTGCATACCTGAAACTAATATTGTAAATCAACTATGCTTAAATTTAAAAAGTAAAATAAAATAAGATAAAATAAAAAGAATGTATCTTTCACTCATTGGCCAGAAAGAAGGCCCTTTATTTCAACATATCTCAATGTCATTGGCCCTAAGGAGGTTTCTTGAAAGTGTTCAGCAGAGTAGAAATGGTTCAACCCCTGACTGAGCTTACTTTTGACATAAATTCATATAGAGGTGACAACCTGATTACATATCAATCAACCATGCAATATCACATAGATTGCAACACGGTGACCATGTTTTACCACCTAAGCAGTTTTTCTATCTTGTAGATCAGTATATTTTACAGAAGACTGAGAAATTACTACTTTTCAAAGATTTTGTTTTTGTTATTTTTGTACAATAAAAGCAACTTTATTATTTTTCTTCCAGTTTTATTGAAATATAGTTGACATACAGCACTGTATAAGTTTAAGGTATATAGCATAGTGATGTGATTTACATACATCATGAAATGATTATCATAGTAAGTTTAGTGAACGTGTGTCATCTCACGTAGATACAAAATAAAAGAAAAAAAATTTTTTTTCCTTGTTTTGAGAACTCTTAGGATTTACTCTCTTAGTAACTTCCATACATAACATATAGCAGTGTTAATTATATTTATCATGTTGTACATTACATCCCTAGTACTTATTTATTCTATAACTGGAAATTTGGGGGCTTTTTGGTTTTATTTTATTATTTTTGGCTATGCGGCATGTGGGATCTTCATTCTCTGACCAGGGATCGAACCCGTGCCCCCTGTATTGGGAGCATGGAGTTTTAACCACTGGACTGCCAGGGAAGTTCCTGGAAGTTTGTATTTTTGACTACCTTCATCCACTTCCTAATTCCCCCACCCCCACCTCCAGTAACCACAAATCTAATCTCTTTTTCTAAGAGTCTGTGTGTTTGTTTGTTTGAAGTATAATTGACCTACAACACTATGCTAGTTTCTGGTGCACGAAGATAAAAGCAACTTTAAAAAATCATATTTTTCATACAAAAATTAACTTGTTTCAACTTACTATCTTCCACAATGTGGTTTAAAGATTGGAATACTAAAATTCCTTTGAATGGAGTTGGAAAAGGTGTATATTTTCCCTTTCAACAGCCATCCATATATGTAAGCAATAATGTTTGCATCTGAAGTATATATTATACAATACCTTTATAATTGAAATGTCTGGCTAGTGTCATGATTATACTTAAATGTTACTTAGGTTCTTCTAGAAGCCTTAAATAAAACGTTGTAGCAGGTGGTAAAGCTATGTGACATTTCTGTTTTTGTTTATATGATTTATTTTGTCATCCCTTTCTAAATCTCAAAGCATTTTGATCCTCAAAATTCTAACTTGTAATATATAATTAGTTAAATTCTTTAACTCTGGAAGGAATGCTTGGTAATAGTGGAGCAGTAATTTCATTATTTATGAAATGGTTAGATTTACAAAACAATCTAATAGATGTCAGGATATTTCATTTTTGTCCAACTGTCCCAAACACCCACCCTAGTCCAATTTGAAATAAGCCAGATTTTTACAAGAGGTAAAGTCATTTTTAAAAATAGCTTTATTGAGATGTAATTTACATAACAAAGAACTGACCGGTTTTTAGTGTATAATTCAGTGAATACTAGCATATTTACAGGGCTGTACAAACATTACAACAATCTAATTTTAGAACATTTCTATCACTCTAAAGATAAACCTCATGCCAACTTATAGTCTTTTTCCATCTCCAATCTCAAGCAACAACTAATCTCGTTTCTGTCTCTACATATTTGTCTTTTTTTGATATTCCACATAAATGGATCATATATGTTCTTTTGTGACTGGTTTCTTTCACTTTTTGAGATTATCTGTATTGTAGCTTTATCAGTACCTTATTCCTTTTTCTTTTTTTTTTGGTTTTCACCCTGTATTTTTTTTTTTGAAGTATTGTAAAATGTATTTATTATTTAAATCACATGTAATTATAATGAAGATTATTTTAAAAGATTTATAAAAGCACTCATAATCTTACCAACTGGACACAATGGTGTTCGTTTTTCTTTCCAATCTTAATTCCTCCTTATGCATATTTTACTTTGCTGTTGGGTTCTATACTTTTCATCCAAACTCGTTGTATAAATGCTTCTCCATATTAGCTGCTGTCTTTGCCTGCATTGTTGTTGTTGTTTTTAATTTTTATTGGAGTATAGTTAATTTACAATGTTGTGTTAGTTTCAGGTGTACAGCAAAGTGAATCAGTTATACATATACATATATCCACTCTTTCTTAGGTTCTTTTCCCATACAGGCCATCACAGAGTAGTGAGTGGAGTTCCCTGTACTATTGTTTTAGAGGCTGCATCCCATTCCGGCTGAGGGAGATTTGTTATGGGCCAATGAACTGAACATGATTAGCAAGGGTGACTCAGGTCTGTTGTGATCCTGTCACCCATTGGTGAATAGGTAAGGCTCTGGGGGAAGCTGAACCTGGCCCCTCCCGGCTTTGGGGGACTGTATCTGCCCTTGCCGCCCTACTGGGGATGAAGCCCTCAGGGTGCTTCATAAATGTTTGTAGCTGCCAGCAGGAAATACTCTTCCTTTAAGTGGGGAGGCAAGCCAAGTATTTTCCTCTTCTCTTCAACCTTGCAAGGAGCTGTTGGTTTCTTAAATCAGTTAAGCTAGGGCACAAAGGTTTAGATTTCTCATCTCTTACAAAGGTTTCCATTTCTTCCGGAAAGGGGATTTAATTTTACTGCTGTAGCAATTTTTCACCACAAGAATCTGCTTACTTCTTTTCCTGATACTGAAATGCCAAGCTTGGCACATTCTGGGCAGGTAGAGGGCATCCCCCTTGAGCTACATTGCCCTCTGCTCTCCACCCATTTAAATCCCATTTCACATCATTCCATGCCCTCCTTGAAACTGTCCTTGGCCTTTCACCCACACCCAGGTTTCTGACATCTTAAAACATTTACTATTTGCTTATAGTCACATTCTCCTAGAGGGCAGCATGATGTCATAAACAAACCCTTGACTGGAAAGCAAGATACTTCAAATCTTGTCCCATTGCTAACCCTCTGTGTGACCTTGGCTAAATCCTTGCACCCCCTGGGCTTTAGCTGCTCCAATCCTTATTCCTTTTTATTGGCAATATTCCATTGTATGGATATACTATATTTTGTTTATACATTGTTCAGTTGATGGACATTTTGGGTTGTTTCCACTTTTTGGTCATTGTGAATAATGCTGCCATTAACATTTGAGTGTAAGTCTTTGGATGTACACGTATGCCCATTATTTTGGATAGAGTTCTAGGAATGGAATTGCTGGGTCATATTATAAGCCTGTGTTTCATTTTTAAAGAAATTTCCATATTGTTTTCTAAACAAACTTGCTTTAGGAGGGAAAGTAAATTTGTATATCATATGTGTGCTCTTGGCTTGTGTTTATTTTTCTCTGAAATAAAAATCTCTCATTTTTTTTTAAATAAATTTATTTATTTATTTTTGGCTGCACTGGGTCTTCATTGGTGCTCGCAGGCTTTCTCTAGTTGCAGCAAGCAGGGGCTACTCTTCGTTGCGGTGCGCGGGCTTCTCATTGTGGTGGCTTCTCTTGTTGCGGAGCACAGGCTCTAGGCACGCAGGCTTCCGTAGTTGTGGCACGTGGGCTTAGTAGTTGTGGCTCGCAGGCTCCAGAGCGCAGGCTCAGCAGCTGTGGTGCATGGGCCCAGCTGCTCCGCGGCATGTGGGATCTTCCTGGACCAGGGCTCGAACCCACGTCCCCTGCATTGGCAGGCGGGCTCCCAATCACTGCTCCACCAGGGAAGCCTTCTCAGAAATTTTCTGATCAAAAATTAGGTCTCTTGTTTTTTCCATGACTCAATTTTGAAACTTTATTGGCAAAATTGTTATAATACTTTAAGCCATGATTTTTAAAAAATGAATTGCCTCAAAAATGTCAATGCATTTCATTTGATATTAGGTGAAGTAAAGTAAAACCTCTTGAAGATTTGTTTGTATAAAATTGGGATGACAAATTTTGAAGTCAATCTGTAGAAGATTCTCAAACTTGTATGAATACTGCACATGAAAATTACCGTCAACATTTTTGAAATTTTCAGCAGCTTTTCTTCATGAATGATTCATCTATTAGCAACCCTTTCAGACCTCAAATAATGCTTAGAACGTTAAAAGAAAAACCAAAGCCTTTAGTGTACTTAATTAAACTCCTGGATTTCCTGATACTTTAGGTATCAGGAAATTAAATTTTGTGCACACATGTGAATTTTGTGATATGAAAAAAAGAATAAACATTACTGGATTAGACCAACTTTGATTCAAAATTGGAATCTGATACTTTAAAAGCTGTATGTCTTTGGGCAAGTTATTTAATACTTCAGATAATTAATTTCTTGATTTGTAAAGTGAGGCTCAATAACTCAGTGACTATCTAAATAGAGAGGGGTCCAAGAATCTCTAACTGATGGCCACATTCATCCCTGTGACTTCCTAATGTTTTGAATCTGTCGACTCTTTTACTTTTGATATTCCTGACTATATGGATAATGAGCAATAACTAGGAACGACTAATCAACACTGTCCTTGTTTTAATTGCACTGTGTATTAGCTTTGTTTTCTTTGCCTAGATTAAAGGAGTTGGGGGCCTCTTCCCTCAAAAGAGATCTAATTTACAGTAGCAAAAGGAATTGGAACAGAATCAGTGTCTGATTATCCTTTTTGCTAATTAGAATTTCCTTGCTGCTAGAATGCCTGGCAGGCTCTAGAAGTTACATACAGATTAGTGAGGGAATTTTAAGGAGCAGGACATCAGCAGCAAAAATACAAGACCTCCCTCTCCTCGGGGAGAAGACAACTGCCAGTACGCAAAGGAAAACTAAAACAACCACTGGAAGAAAAGTGACCACTGCAAAGGCCAGAGCGAGGCAGGGTGGCCGTCGGTCAGGGTCAGTCACAAGCTCCAGCTGTACATTAAGATGCTTAGCTACACTCCGCTTGTCTTCTGACAGATAGAGCCTCCCACCTCCGCACCCAGCGGCATCCCCCTACCTCTCCGACCTTCCTCGTGGCCAGGAGCACCAGCCGGTGCCCAGGCTCCAAAGACCTCAGGGAGCCCAAGCCGCGGGGACGGGAAGGATGGGGCCATCCCGGGCTTCCCTGTCTGTTCCTGCTACAAGTTCAGTTTGGCCACGGGTCTTCGCTCATGTCTCAGCCAGCCCTCCTCTTGGACAGCGATGTCAGCCTGTGCGCTGCCCCTCCTGTCTGCGACCCCGACCCGCGGGTCCGAAAGCTGCGCCGTCGCGCCCGCTCCCTCTCGCATCCCGCCGGCCGCGCGCACCTAGCGCCAGCGCTCACCGGAAGTAGCGTGGCTCCCCGCGCCCCTCTAAGTGCAGTTGTTTTGGGGGAAGACTTGGTAGTTTTAGAAACTTCAGAGATGGACTTTCAGTAGAGGAAGCCAGGTATGGTTCAGTTGGAAGGAGCACCGTCCCTGATTACCCCTGCAGACAGATTCTTCAGCCTCTGTTGGTTCCTGTTGGATTGCCCACGAAGAGCATGCTTCTCAGAAGATGCTCCTGCCGCCTTACGTCTCAGTGAGGAAAGGTAGGAGGAGGGAGTAGACGGTTAATGTAGCAGCAACATTCCTCTTTCCCTGCAGCTTTCACAACATTTCGGAAATGAAAAGAGCAACCTGAGACACTTTTCAAACACGTGGCACCAGTAACCACTGTATGATGACGTTTCCAGAGTTCCCTCAACACAGTCTCTCTCCTGACTCCATGCCCGTAAAACCAAATGCCGATTGAATAGCTAGCCCGTGGTCTCCACATCCCAGGATGCCAACTCTGCGCGTCTGCACCACCCACACCCTTACTTTTCAAAATTCTTCTCCATGATTTTCCGTCTCAGGAATAATTCCCTCATTTCCTCTCAGCTGAAAGCCTGCAGGTCATCCTCACTTCCCTCCGCTGCACCTCCCACAGCTAGGCAGTCCCCCAGACCTTTCTGCTCCTTTAACATCCCTCAATTCCATTCGTTTTCTTCCTTCCCTCCTGACGCTACATGGGCAGATAGCCATCACTTCTCACCTAGTTTATGGACAATAACTTCTTTTTTTTGTTTTCATTTTTGCCCACATGTCTATTTAAATCTATCAATTCATCCCCATCATCCTTTGCATTAGGCCCCATGTTCAAAAGATAAGCTACAAGAGTCTTCAGAGTGGCCCCCCTCCACCCTCACTTATCCTCTTCTTCCTCAAGAATGCATGCCTCCACTCTCACACAGCAGCTCACAATTCTCTGATGTGACCAGGCTCTTATTCATTTCTTTCGTATGATAGCTCCCTGGCCTGAAGCCTTTCTGTTCCTTATCTTTTACCTGACTATCACCTACTCAGGCTTGGCTTTCAGCTGAGACATCACTTTTTCCAGTGTTTCCTTGACATACCGAGGATTCCCATAGCTCCATGTACTTAACATTCTCACAGCTCTTTTTTTTTTTTGTAACCATTTTCTAAAATTGGTGTATAGTTAATTTATAATGTGTTAGTTTCAGGTGTACAGCAAAGTGATTCATATATATATATACACACACACATATATATGTATGTATTCTTTTTCAGATTCTTTTACATTCTAGGTTATTAGAAGACATTGAATATACTTCCCTGTGCTATACAGTAGGTCCTTTATCTACTTTACATGTAGTAGTGTGTACATGTTAATCCCAAACTCAACTAATTTATCTCCCCACTCCCCGCTATCCCCTTTGGTAACCGTAAATTTGTTTTCTATGTTTGTGAGTCTATTTCTGTTTTGTAAATAAGTTCATTTGTATCACTTTTTTAGATTCCACATATAAGTGATATCATATGGTATTAGTCTTTCTCTGTCTGACTTAATATGGTAATCTCTAGACCCATCCATGTTGCTGCAAATGACATTATTTCATTCTTTTTTATGTCTGAGTAATATTCCATTGTGTATATATATACCACATCTTCTTTATCCTTCCAACTGTCGATGGACATTTACCCATCATATGAAAGTTCCCCACTTCCCTAACTGCCTACCTCACCAAATTGTGAGGTCCTCGAAGGTAAAGATTGTCTGCATCAACATGTTCGCAGAAGATGGCTCAGTAACAGACACTGATGACACTCAAAAAGTACTTGCTTGATGAAATTGAATCCTGTAAAAGTATGAATTATGCTGATGAGGAAAGATAGGTCAAGGGTCTGAATGGACATAGTTATTCACTAGGTTCATGAGGGAGTTAGGCTCATTATTGGTCTCAGAAGACAGAGGAGCTTCTGCACCCCCAGCCGACAGACCTGGCTTTGATACATGAAGGTGCCAAAATAACCTACTTCTAAAAACTGCTTTGTCCGTTCATTTTTCCCCTCAAATATTTAAAACACAAAAGATACAACCTAAGTTGATATACAATTGTTGCCATTTGGCTCTAATTGTCTATCTGGTCAATGAAATGCTCACTAATTAATCATATTCTCAAAAATTTGTCTAGCATTATTTTTGAAGGCACAGTATAATCTATTCCAGTTACACTTGCTTAGCATGACATAACTCAGTGTTATTATATCTAGACTGCAGAATATCAGATGATAGGGGGGTCTTGTATTTGAATTAGGAAATTGAGATTGATGCACATCCTTTTCTGTAATTACACTGTATTGCACTCTGACATCAAAATGTACCACATGTTTCCACGTGACCATACCCTTGTTCTCACTGTTTCTTTTACCTAAACTGTCTTTCCCCTTATTTCTTACTGCAAAGAGCATCTTCCTGATTCAGCTGAAATATATCCAGTGATATAGGAGTTATAAATTCCATGCCAAGAAAAGTAAGTCATCTCCAGGGTGTCACATGCATCGCTCTCTATGCCCCCTCATTGTTGCAACCATTAATCTTCATTTATACTCACATAGTGATTGTCAAGCTGTATTTTAATAAACTTTATATGTCTCTTCCCAACATTAAAAATGATTTATTTCTTGTAAGTAAGCGGCACTGGCAGGCTGTGTTTGGAAAAAAATGTTGCTGAACAGGCAGCACTAGAGCTGTAAAGCAAATATGGCATTTTTCTAAGGATTAGTCTCAGTTGCATTATAATACATGAAAGTAGACGGACTTAAATGACTACATACTCTTTGATTCCATTTATATGAATTATTGCAAGGCAATACTATCCGCTCAGAGAACAAATAAGTAGCTTCCAGGGGTTGGCAGTGTTATATTTGTTGATTTCAAATGGGTAAATAAGTACATTTTGGGGTGAGACATCTGCTCTATATTTTCCTTATAGAGGTAGGTGCACACTGATTATGTTTATGAAAACTCTCAGAACTGTGCACAGAGAGGGTACGTTTAGTGTGTGGAAATAATAAGAAAAAAGAATTGGAAACAGCCATATTGTTGTTTTTATACCCATAAACCCAAACCTTACTTGTGGTTAAGCTTTCCAGCTGTGCGAGGAGTGAGGAGGTTGAGGAGAACTTGCTGTTAATATGCCTTCTCTTGACTAAGGCACTGTAACAGGAGGATCACTTTGTACTCATATCACAGATCACTGTGTAACTCTGGTTTATTCGTGTTTATGTATGTGTGTTATATGTGACATTAAAAAGTTCACAAAAATTTAAAAAATCTAAGCCACAAATAACCTTGTTCCTAAATATCAACCTTTGAAAAATACATGCCAAATTTAGTAAAATATGGAACAAATAAATGGCAAATTCTGAGATAATATGCATAGCTCTGTACATTTTGAGTAGCTCACAGAATTCAATAGAAATAAAGAGCAGCAACTGAAGTGTCAATGTATTATTTCTCACCTGAAATGACAAAGTGAGGGATGTGGTATGCCCTAATTTTTAGTAAGTCCACAAAATGATGTGGGGCATATTTGGGCTAAATGAGGAAACGTATCATCAATATAACAAAATGGTTATTAATGTGTGTGTGTGTGTGTGTGTGTGTGTGTGTGTGTGTATTTGACACAAGGGTTTTTTTTGGAAGACAGGAGAGTGCTTGCTTCTTGTGTTATAACCCTGGTACTGTCAAGGTACTGGGGGCCCTGCCCTTCTTTTTTTTTTTAATTTTTAAAAAATTTTTATTTATTTATTTATGGCTGTGTTGGGTCTTCGTTTCTGTGCGAGGGCTTCCTCCAATTGTGGCAAGCGGGGGCCACTCTTCATCGCAGTGCGCGGGCCTCTCACTATCGCGGCCTCTCTTGTTGCAGAGCACAGGCTCCAGACGCGCCGGCTCAGTAATTGTGGCTCACGGGCCCAGTTGCTCCGCGGCATGTGGGATCTTCCCAGACCAGGGCTGGAACCCGTGTCCCCTGCATTGGCAGGCAGATTCTCAACCACTGCGCCACCAGGGAAGCCCCTGCCCTTCTGCTTATCCTCTGCAACAGACATTGCCTTGCTTGTCATGCATCCTCAAGCCCTCTCAGCTTGCTGCTGCTTCACAGCCATATTTGGAGCCCTGAAAACTTTCTTCAAGTCTGATCCTGGTCTTTCTGCCTAGATCTGCCCTATAGCCACTCCTTTAAAGACTCTGTCCCTACCTCTCTCTTCTCCCTTTTCCAAATCTAGAGTAGTCTGGTTGGGGCGTGGCCATGTGTCTTTGTGTTTGACGTGGCGACAGGGGAAGGGGAACATACTGTTCTTGTCATCTTTCTCCCAAAAATATTTTATTCAGTCTGCAAATACTCTCTCTCCTCCAAGGTTTAAGCTTTTCAAAATAAAAAGCTAGAACATACGGAACAAATTTCTGTTATCTTCCTGTTTTATCCATTCTCTCAGAGGTTATACAAAGAGGCTAACTGAATGAAAGAAAGGAGGGAAAAAATGAAGGAAACAAAGATTAACACCTTAATATATTATATTTGTGTAATTATTGGCAGGTTGAATTGCCTAAAAACCGAATAAATGTGCAGCATGTGAAAGAAGAAAACTCTACTGAATATATAAAAGAGAGTTTAATTAAATATTTGTGTATTTTTCTGTGGATATGAGGCATCATTAAAAAAATTTCAACTTTCCTTATGATAATCTATAAAATTATTATTAAACCAATAAAAATCTTAATAGTAGGTTTAACTGGGGCTATGGAAGAAACTCAACTAAATTGTATTGGACTCATCTACAGAAGATTAAGTATATCCAAAAAATGAGAAAAATTCCTAAAGAGAATGAAGAATAAAAACAGTAATAAGTTTTGCCAGGGGTTTGTTGTTGTTTTGGTATTTTCATGTATTTTTTCTGTTATTTTCAAAACCAATCATCAATTATTAAAGTAAATATTAGGTTATTTGTACAGATTTCTTAGTATACTTGATAGTATATAGAAATAGACTTTAATGTTTCAAATATCTCCAACTGGTCATGTCAAGCTTCAATTATGGCTGAAGTAGTCATGGACTAATTTATTCATTTAAAATACAGTACTTACACAATTGAATGCTGGGAGGTCCAATGAAATGAAAATAATGTATTAGTAAGAATTATATTTCAGCCATCTGTATTCTGGAACTACTCTCTTAGGAGTTATAAAACTTTAATAAGAGAAAATGCATCATCAGTTAAAGGGCAGCAGTTACACTAGAAAAATATCAATCAAAATTTCTTTAAAGAGAGGAAAACACATCAGATCTTCTGCTGTGCATATGGACACGCGGGAGTTGGCTGCTCTACAACTGAATCAAACCTGCACATCACCCTGGATCCCTGTGCCCTCACATCCCCCTCCTCCCCTGGGGACCTGAGGATGCAGGGAATGCCCTGACCCTCTCTGGCAGCTGCCCTGGGCTGCAAGTGGAATAGCAGGTGCAAAAGGGTCTTTTGGCAAAGGCTGGATTCTAAACTCTGATTCTGCCCACTTTTCCCTGTTTTGATCATTTTCTTTCCTTAGCTCATTGAACTTTCAGTCAACAGAGCTGCCAAGCAACTTCAGGTTTTTTGTCATAGGAGAAAATCCTATGTGATAGAAAGAAGTGGTGCTTTCCAATTCTTTCTCCACATTTTGGCTATCTTACTGTAGGTGTCAATGTGTAATGCTGATGTTTTCATAAACTTTGGGAAGTTTGTACTCTCTTCATCTCCTTTTTTTTTTAACCAACGAATTTATTCCATCACAGTTCTGGAAGTCAGAAGTCAGAAATCAATTTTCTGGGCTAAAATCAAAGAGTTGCCAGGGACTCACACCCTCTGGAGGCCCCAGGGGAGGATTCCTTCCTTGTGTCTTCCAGCTTCTGAAGGCCGCCAGCATTCCTTGGCTTGTGGCCACATCATTCCTATCTCTGCCTTCCTCTTCACATTGCCTTCCCCTCTGTGTATTCTACTCCATTTTAAGTTATAAATTCCCTCGTCAATTGATGCTGTGCTTCATATTCATGATGTAGTTTAGACAGTTTTTGAAGTCGCAGCTGAGGCTTTTGAATCTCATGTTCAAAATATGCATTTTCACACTGTAAAGATACTTTCTCAGTTTGAGACTTTTAATTTGAATTGTTTCACTCATTTGATTGGCTTCACATAACTTTTAAAATATCACTTGTTTTCTCTTTTAAGTCTGTTTAAAGAAGTATTTAAGTTTCTTCAAATCCATTTCTGACTGATTATCTTGGCCTCATTCTTCTGAATCACTTTTTTTCCCTCTGATTCCAAGTTGCCATCATCATTGTAATCTTCTCTAATGAGATGCGGAACACTTATATTCAGGAAAGTTTCAGTCACAGATTTTAACTGTTTCTCTTTATCATTTACAATGAGTTCCCATTGTGTGTCGAAGTTGTCAAGCATTTTGTTGTTGTTCCTTTAGTTTCCACATTCTTTCTGCCGTTCAGCATCTTCTTTAAGCTTTCTGACGTTGAGCATTTGCATCAAAACCATTATTCCCCTGTGACATAGTTCTTTATGCTTCTGAGACGACTTTAAGTTATTTTTGGACTCAGTCACTTTGAATTGTAGGGATTTTGATGCCTCTTTAAGTGATTGTCACTGCCTTTAGAGATAGATGATCCTCATGCCATTAAATGAAATTTTTTGTAACTCTCTTTTCTGTTCTCTGCCAAGACTTATGGTATCCCTCAGGGACCTGTTCACATCTCTACTAAGTGCTGCCAGACACAGAGTTTGTAACTTCAGAGGGCTGGCCTCCACTGCAGGTGATTCGAGGACTTTAGAGTCTTTTGCAATCAGTCTAATCTTCTCACTGACGCCCTGATATTCTTCAACTCAAACAGAAAATCTTTTCCTAGTCCTTTTTCCCTCCTTAAAGTAAATTGGCTTTTTATGTTAAACACAATCAAAGCAGTTTATACTAGAATTTCATAGGGAAATCCAAACAGACTTGAGCCTTGTGCCCATAATTCAGACAATACCATCAGAGCACTGCACAGCTGCTGCGGGACTGGCTGGAAGTTCATTTATTTGGCCGCCAGGAGGCCCTCTCTGATTCCAAAGGGCATTACAGCTCTACTGTGGAAGTTAGCTTGCGGGTTGCAAGTGCTTGCCTGGAACCCTGCAAGTGTTTTACTTCAATCCAAACAAGTGCCTGGCAACCAGGACAGACCATGAGTGGGGCTGGTGCAGGGATGGGGGACAGATTTTACAAATTAGTGCTCTCTAACTGTGTCCTGGTACTGCAACTGTCTTGCAGGTCATAAGGGTGGGGCCCTAATCTGATTGGACTGTGGCCTTCTAACAAGAGGAGGAGAGATCTCTCTCATTCCACCATATGAGGACAGTGGTCATCTGCAAGTCTCCTTCTGACCTCTTTTAACCTTAATTACTTCCTAAAGACCCTGTCTCCAGAGATAGTCACAATGGGGCTTAGGGCTTCAGCATATGAATTGGGGGCAGGGGCCCTGAGGGTGGGTGGGGAGCGGTCAAATCAGTCCATAGCAGGAGGCTCCAAGATAGAGCTCATTCTCTAAACCCATCATGTCCTCACCTTTGGAGAGTTTGAATTCCAGACATGGAAAGTCAGCTGGGTAGGGGGTGAGTTGCTGCCAGGTTGCCATTGCTCTGAGGGCTACTGCATTGTAGTAAAGGAGGAACAATGTAAGGCAGTTCAGCGCAGTGGTTAAGAGACCTGGAATCAGAATGACTTGTTTTGCAAACTAGTCCTGTCACTAACCAGCTAGGTAACTCTGGGCAATTTATTTAACTTGTCTTACCTGTTTTGACGTCTGTAAAATGGGGATAATGATATTTGCCTCATTAAGTTTTTGTGTGGATGAAACAATGCATGTGAAGCTTTAGCATAACTGGTATGTAGAATGTGCTCAACAAGTGGGGAAGCTTTTGTTATTTTTAGTGTTATTATTTCTTGTACGGCCTATCGATGAAATCTCATTAACTGAGCAAATCTACCCAGTGCAGCCAGAAAAAGACTAAATTACACATTACCTGCAAAATTGTCAGGGAGTTTATAGATTACCTATGGCCTTCATATACCCATCCTCTCTTCTGTTTTTCTGGTTAACTCTTCCTCTTCCCTATGAGTTAGCTAATACATCACCTCTAGCAAACTTACCTCAGCCTCCACTCTCACACTTCCTGCTTCGCACTTATACATTATTAAAGCTGAACTCTGCTCTTGCCCTGTAGCACATCTTCTTTTACTTCATAGTCTTGAAATTATATCTGTTTCTAGGTTTACCTCACCTACTAGACTATAAGCTCCTTGAGGATCAAAGCCTTGTTTATATATCTCTGAATGTCCAGTGCCTAATTAAGTGTTTAATATTGATGATAAATATTGTTTGAACTGAATTAAAATGTATGAAACTCAAGCTACATCTGACATTCACTACTGTGTTACCGGTGGATATTGGGCTGCCATGATACAAACTGTAATACTCTATTCTTATCCATAGGTGGCAGCAAGCCCCTAAAATAAGGAGGAAAATGGTCTGTGCAGAGATAGAATTGATCAGAGAAGTTAAAACGACTTATTCTAATGTGTATTTTGGCCTTTACATGAATAACAACTGTGTAAGTTCTCATTTTACAGAAATACTAAGGTGAACAGAATACAATCTATTAAACTAGGAGCTCCTTGAAGTATTTTTTCTGTCTTAATTACTCAGTATCTCCAGAGTCACCTACAAAGCTTTGTCTAACTCTTTCCAGCTTATTCTTTGTAGAGGCTGTCGTGCTGTTTGGTGGTCGCTGAGCAAAACTGTGAAGTTGTTTCCATTTGGTTTTGGCAACATCTTTTTTCCTTGACACAAGTTTTTATCACTTATTCCGTATCAGTCTTCCTGAAATACTCACTAATTAATTTCTAATAAAATATTAGTTACATCTTCTGTCTATATGGCCATGGACAGAAGTTAGGAGTATTCTTTTTTTTTAAAAAAAAAAACTTACTTATTTGTTTTATTTTTGGCTGTGTTGGGTCTTCGTTGCTGTGCACGGGCTTTCCCTAGTTGTGGCGAGCGGGGGCTACTCTTCGTTGCAGTACGCGGGCTTCTCATTGCAGTGGCCTCTCTTGTTGTGGAGCACAGGCTCTAGGCGTGCGGGCTCAGTAGGTGTTGTGCATGGGTTCTAGAGCGCAGGCTCAGTAGTTGTGGCCCACGGGCTTAGTGCTCCGCCACATGTGGGATCTTCCCGGACCAGGAGTTGAACCCGTGTTCCCTGCATTGGCAGACGGATTCTTAACCACTGCGCCACTAGGGAAGTCCCAAGGAGTATTCTTAATATTAGGCTCACAAAAAGAAAAAAAGATAGGTAGACAGATGATAGATATTTGATACCGATATAGCTGTTATGTATATGGGTATAGATCCAGGTATAGGTACAGGTGTAGGTATATTTTGGGTGCAGTTAAGAAAGAAGGAGCTTGTGGTATCAGCAGCCCATTTCCCTAATTTTACACTTCTTTCACTGAAGTCAATGCACTTGTGTGGTCCAGGCTTTCTTTTTGAACTTGACTGGTGAAAAAGCAGTTATTGATCCCTCCTTGACCATTTTTATAACTACTTCAGTGCACCCTGCTTTAGTATATAGTTCAAGTGGAAGGTCCAAATTTTGAGTTGGGTCTTTATGCATAATCCAAATAAATGTCACGTTCAGTGCAGCTGTGCCACTCAGTCCCTGAGGATCAGTTTTCTTTTCATGCTCCCAAGGTCTGTCCCACCATAAAAGCAGGAAGCTACTCTTCATCAAGGCTTACTCCACAGAATTGTTACACCAAAAGTCAGGAGCTGTTTCTGTTTAATTCAATAACAATATTACTGGCGGGCTTCCCTGGTGGCACAGTGGTTAAGAATCCGCCTGCCAATGCAGGGGACACCGGTTTGAGCCCTGGTCCGGGAAGATCCCACGTGCTGTGGAGCAACTAAGCCCGTGAGCCACAACTACTGAGCCTGCGCTCTAGAGCCCGCGAGCCACAACTACTGAAGCCCGTGCACCTAGAGCCCATGCTCTGCAACAAGAGAAGCCACTGCAATGAGAAGCCCGCGCACCGCAAGGAAGAGTAGCCCCCGCTCACCGCAAGGAAGAGTAGCCCCCGCTCACCGCAACTAGAGAAACCCCACACGCAGCAACGAAGACCCAACACAGCCAAAAATAAATAAATAAAATAAATAAATTAAAAAAAAAACAACATTATTGGCAAAACTGCTTGTTAGTAATTTATGGAATTAAATTTTTGTATATCTAGGTCCCAAGTGGCCCTATTGTTACTACTACTGATTTATTTCAATTATAGATGCAGTCTATAATGAAACTTGATGCTTATCCTTTTTTCCTAATCCCCCAAAGAAATTACAAACATAAAAATCTTCCCATAATAAATAATCCACACAAACTAGAGAGTGAAGCAGCCAGTTAGAAGAAAGAATAGCTTACTAAAGGTGAAGATCAAGGATAATGATGACGTATAAGGAAACCAGTAATACATGGTGATGAACATTCTTTTCTTCTAAAGGAAGAGAGAGGGACAAAGCATTTTATGCTATTAAAATTTCATATCTAGTATTTGGTTCAAATAGAAACTGTTTATGTCTGCTATAGTATCTGTGCTAATAGTGGGCACATACTGGATGTTTATATTGGTCAAATTATCCATTTTAATCATTTATTCAGTCAATATTCACTTACTGAGATTATGGGATCCTAGGATTCTACTCCCCCTCCATCATCAACATACTAAAGGACTTTGGGAAATTTGATTATCTATTAAAATTATTTCCTAAATTTCTTCCAACTCCTTTCACACTAGAAGCAGTGATGAGACTCTGTAATAACACAGTCCAACATTATAAGCAACAGCAGTAACAACAAAATAATTCCACCGAGGTCTTTCCCCTTTCTTAACACTGTTTGGAAGAACAAACTGTTAACATTATTTTATTTGATTAAATCAACATTAGACTCTTGTTTCTGATACATGACTTGACACTGCCAATTATTTTACTAAGAAATACTGAATGCAATACTATCCTCTCTCACTGGTTTGCATATAAAATTTGAACAGCTGTAATTTAATTTCATCATTTAATGAAATTATTGTATGAGTATTGCTTATATCATAAAATGAAAATGAATTATTCCTGAAGAAAAAGCATACAATGAAGTCTGAGAAAATTTCAATTAGGTGGAACAGAGTAAGAAGAAAATAGGTTTATGTTTGTGTATTTGTATGTGTGCAGGTGTCAATTCACACCTGTAAATATATTTTTTTTAAAAGATGGAGCATGTTTACTTATAGACCTTGTATCTGCTCCTTATATAATCTACTATGATTTATTTTATGCCATATGGCTTATTTCATCATACTTTTAATTCTGACATGCTCTGAAACACCTTTGATTATTATATTACTTATATATCATCAATCTCTCATTCATTTAAAAATATTTCATTTAGCCAGTAGGCCCCATAGAGAGGCTGTTTTCAATAAATAATTTTAATCTCTGTCTATTTTTTAGATAGAAATAATAAATGTAATTAGTTCATCTATCCCCAGTTTTTAAAATTTTGCTTTATTTTTAGTCAATATCTATATATTTTGAGAACAATGAATGAAAGCATTTTTAAGTAACAAATGATATTAAGGTTTAAGTTTACCTAGAACAATATGATTCATTTTCCCCTTCCTTTATTGGCTTATTTTGTTTTGATAATAATGGAAATACATACTTTTAATAAATATTTTGCAAAGTCCAATATAATATTAAAAGCTAGAAAATATGGCTTATAATCCCAACAGCCAGAGGCAACCACTATTAACATATTCTGCTTTTATTCACTTCCTTTTTCATATCCCCCTTTTTACATTATACTTGATCCCTCAGCATATAACAATTTCCTGTAATGTTCTTTTGTTTCAACGTGGTAGACTAGAGTAGGCAACCTTCTTACATATTGGCTGGCTTTTCCCAGAGAAAGCATCCCAAGAGAACCAGGTAGAACTCGAATGGACTTTTCTGACCTAGTTCAGAAGTCACATAGCCTTAATTTTACTGTATTTTATTGGTGGAATCAACCAAAAACCTACCCAGATTCAAGAGAGGGGGCACTAACCCCCTGCACTGTCATGGGAAGAGAGTCGAAGAATTTTGGTTTATGTTTTAAAATCACCACAATACAAAGACATAAATATAAATCAAAGTCATAATTGGCATTATTTTAATAAAAGAAACAATCAAAATTTCTACAATGGACAAGTCCAAGTTGTTTCTCATCCCATTCCACTAAAAGAGGTCATATGTTCTTTCTCACATTTAGTATGTGAAGATCTTTATAAATTTCCCCAATAAAATTTATGGTCACAGTAGGAATGCTGAAAAGAAAGCAGATTTTAGAAACACCTTACGGTGAAAATTTGGGATATCTACATTAACAGGAGTTTGGAAGAAGTTGATTCCAACCTTCATGGATGACTTTGAGGGGTTCAAGATTTCAATGGAGGAAGTGACTGCAGATGTGGTAGAAATAGCAATAGAGACTTAGAATTCCTATGAATCATGAATGTTATTAATGGCATTTAGAATGGTGAATCCTTCCTAGAAGGTTTTCCACTTACTTTGCCCAGATCCATCAGAGGAATCACAATCTACAGCAGCTATAGCCTTACAAAATGTATTTCTTAAATAGTAGGACTTAAAAGTCCGAATGACTCCTTGATCCATGAACTACAGAGATCCATGAACTGCACGTCTTAGCAGGCGTGAAAACAACATTCATCTCATCGTACATCTCCGTCAGAGCTCTTGGGTGATCGGGTGCCTTGTCAATGAGCAGTAATATTTTGAAGGAATCTTTTTTCCTGAGCAATAGTTCTCAACAGTAGGCTTAAAATATTCAGTAAGCCATGTTGTAATTAGATGTCCTGTCACCTGTTGTTGTTCCATTTAGAGAGCACAGACAGAGTATATTCAGCATAATTCTTAAGATCCCAAGGATTTTCAGAATGGTAAATGAGCACTGGCTTCAACTCAAAGTCACCAGCTGTATTAGTCCCTAATAAGAGAGTTAACCTGTCCTTTGAAGCTTTGAAGCCATGCATTGACTTCTCCTCTCTAGCTATGAAAGTCCTAGATGGCATCTTCTTCCAACAGAAGGCTGTTTTGTCTACACTGAAAATCTGTTGATGAGTGTAGCCCCCTTCATTAATTATCTTAGCTAGATCTTCTGGATAACTTGCTTTAGAGATGGCTTCTTTTCTTAAACTTCATGAACCAAGCTCTGTGAGCCTCTAACTTTTCTTCTGTGGCTTCCTCACCTCTCTCAGTGTTCATAAAATTGGGGAGTTAGGGCCTTACTCTGGATTAGGCTTTTGCTTAAGGGAATGTTGTGGGTGGTTCAATCTTCTATTCAGACCACTAAAACTTTCTCCATATCAGCAACAAGGCTATCTCACTTTCTTATTTGTGTGCTCACTGAAGTAGTACTTTTAATTTCCTTTAAAAACTTTTCCTTGCACTCACAACTTGGCTGTTTGGCACAAGAGGCCTCGCTTTTGGCTTTTGACATGCCTTCCTCACTAAGCTTAATCATTTCTAGCTTTTGACTTAAAGTGAGAGACATGCGACTATTCCTTTCACTTGAACACTTAGAGGCCACTGTTGGGTTAATAATTGGCCTAATTTCAATATTGTTATGTCTCTGGGAATAGGGAGGCCAGAGGAGAGGGAGAGAGATGGTGGAACAGCTGGTCAGTGAGCCATCAGAACATACACAGCATTTATCTATGAAGTTTGCCATCTTATATAGGCACTGTTCATGGGGCCCTAAAACAATTACAATAATAACATCAAAGATCACTGATCACAGGGACTTCCCTGGTGGCGCAGTGGTTAAGGATCCACCTGCCAACGCAGGGGACACGGGTTCAAGCCCTAGTCCGGGAAGATCCCACATGCCATAGAGCAACTAAGCCCATGCGCCACAACTACTGAGCCTGTGCTCTAGAGCCCGTGAGCCACAACTACTGAGCCCACGTGCCACAACTACTGAAGCCCGCGCACCTAGAGCCCATGCTCCGCAACAAGAGAAAGCACCACAATGAGAAGCCCGTGCACCGCAACGAAGGGTAGCCCCCGCTCACCGCAACTAGAGAAAACCTGTGCACAGCAATGAAGAACCAATGCAGCCAAAAAATAAAAAATAATAAAATAAATAAATTTATTAAAAAAAAACTGATCACAGATCACCATAACAAATATAGCAATAATGAAAGAGTTTGAAATATTGTGAGAATTACCAAAATGTGACACCGAGACACGAATTCAGCACAGTCTGTTAGAAAAATGGTTGCTGGGTACAGAGTTGCCACAAGCCTTCAATTTGTAAAAAATGCAATAAAATGAGGTATGCCTGTATACATAGGTATATGTATATGTAGATATATGCGTTATATACATTTGCAGTATATATATGCAAATATTGTAAATAAAAATGTGTCTGTATTTTGAAATGTTGGTATTAGCTTGGTAAAATGTCTGTAAGGATACTTATCAAATTGTTATACTTGGAATCTTAAGGGGTTGGGATTGGAGTAGGGAAGGCACTTCAATTTTTTGTATAGACCTCAAACTGTTAAAATACATGTATATTGCCCCTTTAGTAGTAAACAAATTCATGTCATAATTTTTTTTGAGGGAAAGCATTGGGACAAAGGAAAACTGAAAGTAAGAAGTGTAAAATGAAGCCGGGAGTCTAAACTGGGAGACGTGCAAGACATTCAAACCAGAGAAAAAAGTGCTGTGGGAACCTAAGGGAAGGATGTTATAGCTGCTTGTGAGGCTGGGAAAGGTTACTCTGCACTCTAAGAAGGGGTTCCCTGGACAGAGCGTGGTGAAGAAGCCCACACACAGGGGAGACTACTCATGCAAAGATATGAAGGAGAGGGGCTTCCCTGATGGCGCAGTGGTTGAGAATCTGCCTGCCAATGCAGGGGACACGGGTTCCAGCCCTGGTCTGGGAGGATCCCACATGCCGCGGAGCAACTGGGCCCGTGAGCCACAATTACTGAGCCTGCGCGTCTGGAGCCTGTGCTCCGCAACAAGAGAGGCCGCGATAGTGAGAGGCCCGCGCACCGCGATGAAGAGTGGTCCCCTCTTGCCGCAACTGGAGAAAGCCCTCGCGCAGAAACGAAGACCCAACGCAGCCATAAATAAATAAATAAATAAAATTAAAAAAAAAAAAAGATATGAAGGAGGAAAATAGGCTGGAATGGCCCTAGTTGTGAGACGCTTGGTGGAATAATATTTTGAAATATTATTCCATCTTCTTTCTCTTTCTTCCAATATTTTGTCTTTTATCTGCTTAGATTTTTAGTACATAGTCTGCTCTGTGTTCATTGCCTCAAGGAGAATTCTGAGACAGAAAGCTGGAATATATTGAGAAACTTCCAGCTTTTGCTTTAACTGCACAAGTTCATAGGAGAATTTAGTGGATAAAAATCACTTGTGGATACAGTGATACCCTTGAACTTCTGTATTCCATGCAAAAAATACTCCTCGTGAGCAGGGAGTAGAAAAAGGAGGGTGATGCTGTGTGCACAGAGAGCATGAGTTAGAGAGCAGAGGGCCGTGCTCTCTGTCATTGCCCCAAAGGCGAGGCTGGACCAGAGGAGCAAATATTTCTTGACCCGTTATTATTTTTGTATTAACAATTTTCTTTCTCTTGCCAAATCACAAAGTTATTACAATTAGAGAGACATCCTATTTTGCAGGAGATGGCTGTCTTGTTTGATTTTATTATTATAGACTTTCGCTCTCAAAAAATGCCATGGTTTGGGTGATAAATTATAGAGTCACTAATTATCATCAACGCATATCGAATGTATTCTCTTCTTTGTGTTCTTCCACTCTTCCTTCTCCACCTTTCTCATTTTCAAAAGAATTTGAAGCATCCTTGTAAATAAATATGATAAGACAACATGAAAAGATAAATATATTGAGTTCAAAAGACCATAAAGATAGAAAATAAACTAAAACCAAGAATAATGTGAACACACACAGTGACTAAATAAGGTTTCATGTATCTAAGCTATGAACATGTATTTACCTTTAAAATTAGCAACAGGATTCATAGTAACAGTGAGATGAAAACATCAGTAGCTCAGTGCAGAACACCAACAGGAAATATTTGAGGGCCCAAAGCAAGCTAACCTGAATGAAAAATTTTTGAGTCAGAGTTTATCAGTTTTCTCATTGATGCCTGCTGTAAACCATGCATGAAACTGAAGTGTTGGGGTGAACAAGGCCAGGTTCTAGACCTCATGAAACTTACATTCTATTAGAGGAAACAGATAATTAACGAGTAAAATCAATAATTTTATTCTATTTAACTATAAAGGAAGTAAAACTGCTGCTAGTTTTAGATAGAGGTATCAGAAGGCAAATTTTTTTGGATCCAAGAATAAAATATAAAATATGATGAAGATAATGTGGCCTCAATATCCTTTAAACAAAGTAACACTCTCTGAGAATTAAAGACTCAATCAATAATTAAGCAATCTGTAATTTAAAACCACATTCATTAGACTTACATGTTTAAAATGAACACCTAAAAAAGTTTTTCTGATTCTCCAGTTTGATTTTACATTTTATTCATTTTTGCTTTTTTATTCATTTTTCCTTTAAGAAAATATAGCTTTTCTAGAAAGCTATATTTTAAGGTTGAAGTAACAGATATTTAAACTAGAAAATTGAATGTATGAAGAAAAACTTTATTATATATCCTTACAAATTTTTTTCTGTGTGACTAATTACTTACATTTAGCTCAGCGAAGCTACTATTCCTGTGCTTTGTAGCAACTTTTTTATTTTTATGATATATTATTATTTTAGTTTTAACAGAAAAAAACTGTATATCATCATTTTAATGGTTACATACCCCTGTATCACTGTATGAGTTGTATGGATATAGTGTTTGATTTAAAAATGCTCTATCATTATTTCAGTTAAGAACTACTTCAAGTTTTTATAATTTAATGGTTGTGCTTAGTTCTTAGCGTGAAGAAAGTTAAAAGGATTATACTGTACTGTATTTGAAATGACATAAGATGTTATTGCAAGCAGAAAACCCTACTAAGTCATTGGCCAGTATATTTGGAAATGAAATTTCTAACTATTTGCAAATAAGGATATTAAGCATTAAAATTATTTTGGGCTAAAATTTTTTTACTCAGATTTTAATCTAGACATGTTCAAGAATAATGCACACTAATTAATATAATAGTAAAAAGAGTTATTTTACATTGCTTACTAAATATGCACACAAAATGCCAACATGTTTGACATTTTGGTGTTTGTTGATAGTGTAAACAACTTATTTATTCTATTGTTTATTCTAGAAGTTATAAAAAGGCATGATTATTCAAATTCTAAGATACACTTTACGTTGAATCATATATTTGTTATATGTATTAAATGCATTTTCTGTCATTTTATCTCTTTATCTTTTTAAATTATAGTAGCCAATGGTTATACAATATGTAACAAGGTGAGCAGAGAATGGCGCCTAAATATTTTTCTGTAGCTGGAAAAACTTCCTTTGGGGAAAATTTTACAGACAGATCCTGCCTCCTTGGATAGAGACAGTGCTTTGTCTTTCAGGCAAATGCTCTTTTATTCTGCAGTGGATTCCCTTGGTAGGGCCTTTAATTAGGAGTTATTACTTCCTCATTGTTCCTAGTGAATCATAATGCAGTGAAATAGCCCAAAGCAGATGTTTCAGACCAAGAAACACAAGTTAAATCAGTGCAAGGACAGGCCATATCCTGAAAACAATCATTTTTCTCCTGGGAGATAATCTTAGCTGTGTATTTTGCTCACAGCCGATCAGGGATCTTTTTCCCTCCAGCCCAGCAGACTAGAGGAAAGACTGTAAGCAGGAAAGGACTGAACTTTGAATAGAACAGCACACAATGTGGGCTGGACTGTTTGTACTGCATTAATTTTATGTGTGTGTGTTCGTGTGTGTGTGTGTGTGTGTGTGTGTGTACACAATAAGCCAAACTTAGATAAATGTATCATCAAATACTTTGACAGTCTTCACCGGTGCACAGGACTGGACTCTTCCTTGTGGTGAAAGCACCCACCTAAAGGGAAAGGATATGTTTTCACTGTCAAGAAACCCAGGAAGTATTTAAGAGTAGGATAGGAAATGAGAAAGGCCTTAGCATTGGGAGGTGAGAACCTGCTGTCTCCTTAGAGCATAGGTAGTTGGGCCCAGACTGTAAGGTGAGAAAATGCCTGAAGCATTCAGTAATGGATGAACTGGCTTCTCTCTTGTAGAGAATGGCCAAGAGCTAGGCCTGCTTCCGAACGACTTGTTAAAAGACTTACTGAGGGGCTTCCCTGGTGGTGCAGTGGTTGAGAATCTGCCTGCCAATGCAGGGGACACGGGTTCGAGCCCTGGTCTGGGAAGATCCCACATGCTGCGGAGCAACTAAGCCCGTGAGCCACAACTACTGAGCCTGCGCGTCTGGAGCCTGTGCTCTGCAACAAGAGAGGCCACGACAGTGAGAGGCCCGCGCACCGTGATAAAGAGTGGCCCCCGCTCGCCACTAGAGAAAGCCCTCGCACAGAAACGAAGACCCAACACAGCCATAAATAAATAAATAAGTAAATTAATTAAAAAAAAAAAAGACTTACTGAGGTATATTAAAAATTTTACGAGTTTGAGCAAAAATTGATTGGATTCAGGCAGTGCCAAACCGGAAGTGGTTAGGAGTGCTCCATGGATAGGAGCTCTGGGAGAAACTCTTATGGAGAAAAGGGGGAAGCAAAGCAAGAAAATTATTGATTGGCAATCGCTTAAAGCCTAAGCTGTGTGTGATTGGTTGTCCTTGGGTTTTGATTTTGTAATCTTGAGGCATTTACAGGCTTAGATTTTTGGTTTGCTTACATCGGCTGCCATGGCATTAGAGCCGCCTCAGTCTAATAACCTCTTTGTTTAATGAGTTTAACAGACTCTAATGCAAACTGGAAGTTGCCCTAGAAGTTATGCCTTTATTTTAACTTGACACTTCAACAAATTCTAGATGTTAAAAGTCACAGCCTATTCTCAGTTGTATTGTGTGAAATAAGAGCACACAGTGTCTTCCCTGTACCAAGGCTTGAGAAAGCATCAGCAGTGTCCCCATAGAAGGATAGCTGTGAATCTTGGATACACATGAGGCAATAGCCTGGAAAACTTAAAAAGCTAGGAAGAAGCTTAGAGCTAACTTTACTAGTTGGACTAGTGGGGTTTAGTGCTACAGTATAATATAAATAAATATCACCATATTTTGTAATCGTAGACTAGAGTGGCCTTGTACATAAGGGTTCCAAGTATTCTAATAATGCACTTTCACACCATTTATTAAAAATTCTTACCAAAAAACTATTCAGAGAAGTTGTTCAAATTGGGTGCCCCCATTTTACAGATAAGAAAACAGAGACTTGGTAAATTGAAGTTACTTGTCAAGGATATACCACAAGCAAACAACATAAAGAGCTCTCAAATCCATGAATTTTGGGCCATAAATTCCATATCCATTCTACAATAAATCAGTCATCTTCATATTCTACCTACATCTCTGTATACTTCCTTGCAGTTTCATTGAAATACTCCATATATTTCTTGATTTTTATCATTCATTTATTCACTGGAATTTATTGTGACCTACTTGTCAGCTCTCCTGCTGTCCTCTAGCTCCTTTATCCATGGAACCTGGGTCTCAGCTCCTGTTCAAACCTCCTTTCCTAAAGAATGCAGAGGCTTCAAGCCTGTAAATCAAGCCAAAGATTTTTTCGTAATAGTCTCACCCAGGAGTCAAAAGAGGGGGCCTGTATTGCACATTTCATAATAAATAACTCAGAAGTTCTTATTCATCCTTTTGGATCCTCCAGCCCTTTTCAGTTTCCTATCAAAGACTCAGCCTGGCACACTCTTCCTCCTTCTAGTTTCCTTTTGGAAGGCAAGTTCCTCTCTAGGTAGCAAAAATCCTCTTTCCTAAAAGCTTGAAAGCCAGGCAGGGCAGGCTTATAAAGGCTCAGTTTGAACCCTGTAGTAGCTTTACCAGCTCATGTCCTTCACAAAGAACAAAGAGAAGCTCTCTCTTCAAGGGGTCTTCTCATCAACAGAGAGTGAAGTGCTTCCTACATGTGAATGGGAATTATCTCCCCGTGGGAAGATAACCATTGTTCAAGATGAAGGGAGAATATAAGAGAAAGAGGTGGTGTGAGGAGATGGTTCTTTTGTGTCTGGAAACTTGTGGAAACTTGGAGGAATATGAGCTCTGCAGCACTCCCCTGGAGATGGGGCTTTGTGTCTTCGTTTGCTCAAGATGCTCTAACAAAATACCATAGACTTGTTGGCTTCAACAACAAACATGTGTTTCTGACAGTTCTGGAGCCTGAGAAGTCCATGATCAAGGTACCAGCAGATTCAGTGTCTGGTGAGGGCTTTCATCCTGGTTTGTAGAGGGACTTCTTCTTGATGTGTCCTAACAGGGCAAAGAAAGAGAAAGCAAACTCTGCTGTCTCTTCCTTTAAAGGCATTAATCTCCTCATGAGGACCCCAGCTTCATGGCCTAATCTAGACCTAACTACCTCCCAAAGGCCCCACCTTCTAAACCACCACATTGGGGGTTAGGATTTCAACATAAGAAATGGAGGCACAAACGTTTAGTACACAATAGCCTTTAACCCCAGTTACCCCTCACCTCTCTCCACAGGAGGTCTGTGTGGACAAGAAGAGACCAAAGAAGGAAGAGGGGAAGGAGGAATCCTGAGGCAGTCACTCAAATGTCTGTCCACAGATCGTGCAAACAGGATAAGACATGCAAGACAATAGACAAGGAATAAGCTGTTTCCCTCAGAAAACAGTGCTCTGTAAGATTAAATATTTAGCGCATATCACATGATTTTTGTTCAGCTTCTTTTTATTTTTTCATGCATTTAAAATTAACATTGTAATGAATTAGTTAATTCTAGGGCCTGGCATGTAGTAAATATTCCATCGTGTAAATTTAGTATCAGTCGAACCGTGCTTATGAGAACAAAGATAGTTTTCATTTTGCCTGTGCTTGAGCCAAGTTCTTGAAAATTGCAACTTTAGTTTCTTAAATAAAAGCAGTACTTTTCAATGTAGAAAATGAATCTAAGCAATGCCAAAAGAATGTATATTTTAAAAACCACCCATAATCCTGCCATACAAAGATGACTAACTAACATTTTTGATGCAAACTTTCTTTTTGAGGGTTGGGAAGGGACATTTAAAGGGATTTAAACAAAGAGAAAGAAACCTATCTCCCCAGAGGCTGATTGTGGTGATAGCATCAGGAATCAAGTTAGAAAGCCATAAAAAAAAGGTTGTTGGACCACTTTTTCCTAAAGATTGTCCTTTTGGAGTCCTTCCTTGTAAAATTCTCAAGGGGCAGAAACAGGTTTTATGAGGCCTACAGCTTATATAATCTGGGCCCTTTTTATTTAAAAAAATACAAAATTAGGCACACAAAATCAGATACAAAAGTAAGAATTATTTAGAAAGAGAAATTACAACATATTACATATTTTAAAAAGCTGGCAAATACCATAAGCATCACAAAATGCAAACAAAATGCATACTTTTATTAATAACTGCCTCACTTCTAAAATTCATTTTCCTACATTTTTTGGCTGCATAGTCTGAGTGCCTCCTCACATAAAGCAATACTATAACACTTTAAAAAGAGACTAGGAAGATAATTCAGTCTTTTAGCACAGTTGCTTGAAATATTTTATTATTAATAATAATTTAGAAAAATTTCAGAGTCACTGTTTACAACTAGTGCTATCATGTAAAGTTTTAGGGTTGTTGTTTCCTTTGTTTATAGGCTATAAGGCTAGGACACATTTTTACAGACTAGCTTTTGAATATGTTTATTTTTAGACCAATTTTTTCTCCATTTCTATACTTATACTGTTAGATGTTGTTGGACATGTTTATAAAGTAATATGCTTCTGACTCAGGTGCTAACATCTTTGTGACATGATGTAACAGAGAAGAACAAGCCAGACTCCGTATCGGATCTGTTCTTTTAGGTCTAACCCTTGTGATCTGTTGCCTGTGCTTAGTCATGCTGGCTCTGCACCTCTGTAAAACAATGTTGCCTATAACCTGAAATATGCATGATAGCCTATTCTCAAGGCTCCAACCTTTAAAGGTATAATGCTTTTCCATTCATAGAGATAAAAAGTTGCAGAAGAGAAAATACCAATTGTCTTATTGGTGTTTTACAGGAACATTGTGACCAAACCTACATGGACAGCTGCAGGAGCAAAGGATTCTGGCATCAAGAACTTTGCAACAACCAGCCATACCTCCTACCCTTTTAGTATAAAAGAAGCCTGAATTCTAACTGGGTAAGATGGCTCTTTGGGACACCAGTCTACCATCTTCTTGGTCTGCAAGCTTTCCAAATAAAGTTACTATTCCTTGCCCCAGCAACTCTATTTACTGGCCTGTCATGTAGGAAGCAGTAGGAGCTTGGACTCGTAACAATGACACCCAGCCGAATTGGTATGATGGATGGTCGAAAGCCATTCCTGCACAGAGACAGCTATGTCTCTAGCTATTATGTAATAATAATATGTAACTATCCACGTAAGAGACTGTGAACCACATTAAGTGTATCATATTAAACTTAATCTCAATGTATCACCAACTCAACTTCCTTTTAGACAAATCTCACAAATTGCTTCAATCATTCCAATCCCACTTAACATGAGGAAAGTACAAAGAGAACAAAGTGAAGAGAGAGCAGTCTTAGCAAATTTCAGATAAAATATTTTACTTTTGCAAATATTACAAAAAAAATTTGGCTATGGTCCCTTACAAGGCCTTGGCCAGTGGTAATAAGAGGCCCTGAAGCTTCTGCTTCATTAGCTTCTTGATAAATCCACCTCTGCCTGGAAAGTTGTGTTTTATTTTACCAAAAGCTGGTGTCCTGAAATTCCTCCCTCACCCAAAGTTGTTAACTCTTCATAGACATAGAGGTGTGTGGCACAAAGCATCCATATATCTTCACGAGTATTTGCTCAGCTAAGGAGATCTCTTTCCATACCAAAGATTATTTCAGTATTTTGGCTTATTGGACTAGTAAATTTAATAATGGATTTAAATTATGATTACATGTTTATATTATGAGGGCAAACAACAATAATAATAGTTAACTCATCTATAATAATGCTTCCCTATGTTTATATGGTGTTTTTAACTTTTCAAAGTACATTTCCATAAAGCACCATGGCTATTAACAAGTTTTACTGTCACCAGTGAAAATCTGGATAATACATGTAAATATGTATTAGTAAAAAGACCCAGCATCTCACTTATTTACATAAAACAAAACCTGCATTCACCTACACTGTGGTGATTTAATGTCTAAGCAGACTCAGCAGGAACTACAACCCCTCCCCCATGTAAATATGTGTCATTCTGTATATACAAACTACCTTGATAACAAAATGAAGACTAGATAAATAGGATTAAAAACCATAGTACATGATTTTATCTTTAGAAATATGCCATTTAAGCAATTACAAGTATTACTTAATTAGTAATCTCTTTTATTACTTCACAGATTTAGTTATTTTATGACCTAGTTACTAATGATAAAAGTTAAAATAGTGTTATTGTATTAGTTATGAAAGAAGAACAATACAATAATTAATTATAAAAATATCTGTATTTTGACAATGGATTATGACCCCAAAAATCTAAATGGTAAGAAAATATGTGTTTTTGCCTTTCTATCTGTATCCTAAAAATTATTATAACTAGAAAGTTTTCTTTCAAAAATGTAGAAGAAATATGAAAATGAGATTTCTTATAAACAAAGACATACAATAAGTATTCTGATTTTTAAGTGAAGTTCACAATAGATCAATAATATGTTAGTTAACCAGAAAAAAACAATCAAGATACCACATTAACTGGGGGAACAGTAAATCCACTGTGTCACACTGCTTGTTGAACATGATAAATATTCTGAATCTACATTATATGACACCAAAAAGCTGTTTGTTTTTTTAATAATCAAATAGTGGACATCATTGTGTCTAGATGATTTCCTATTCAAAAAACTGATTTGAAAAGGTATTCCCTAGAAGCCAGTCTTGTAGTCTAACAAGAATATAACGCCTTTTTAAGTAAAGACTTTTTTTACCAATACACCAAAGAAAATGCTATAAACATATCTCATTCAAGTAAATTAATTAGAGTCTCACAAACTTTTTTGAAATTAAAATTAAACTTGAAAATAAGTAAATGCACTCTGACCAAAGGAGTTTTGGATTGACCCACCAATGCTTTGGGCTCAAATTTTCATTGAACTTTATTTATTGTAATTTTTAAAAAGATAAATCTCGTAGATAAATGACCAAATCTTTATTACCATCCTCTATGTGTTAAAATCCAGTTGTTTTCAATGTTAGCTATTATAACCTCCCAATACATGTATCTTTTTTGCCTCAGGATAAGGATCTTAATCTGGGTCTATAACTCACGAATCAGCCTCAGATTCTGTGAAACTTCTAAGAAAGTGGTTTATAGAGTTCATCAGATTCTTCAAATAGTCTGTGATCCACAAGGTCTCAATACCTAATGGGCATCACTGGCATCTGCAATGTAAGAAAGTGAAAAACTAGAATCTAACTGTCTGTATCTAACTGAATTTTCATATTAAGTTAATTTTATGTATAGCTATTACTTGCTTCACTCAAGATAGATTTCCCTCTTCCTTCGCTGCAAACCAATCACGAATCACAGAAAACACTTAAATGAAGTATTCAGAAATTTTCACTTAGTACTTCTGAAAACTACTAAACTCTAAGGATACATATTTTTCTTTCAGTTCCAAATAACTGTGTAACAAGAGCTGTAATTTCCATTCAAAGTAAATAAAAAAAGAGTCCCAAACTGGTTTATTCATTTTTTTATACTTAACAGGCTACTTAAAAAATAAGAAACAAACACTGCTTTCTGTTTCTGTGTCATGTGTGTCATTTGCTAAAGAAGAGCCTACCTAAATATATAGTCTACCTTCATTTTTTCAACTTAACATTTCATCACTCTGTTACCTATTTCCTAAAAAGTCATTATAATTTTGTCTACATCCTCTTCTCAGCACATTAACTGTTGGTGTTCATTGATATTTAACTTTTTAAAACTGACAATTTGGAAACCACCAATGAAGTCCTTCAGGCAGGACTTCATCTTTTATGATATTATTTTTAGAGATTCACTTTAAAAGCAAAAACTTCCTATGTTACATTTTAATCTTCCTATTTGAAGATGGTACTGCCCTTCACTATTTTTTTTTGTTTTGTCTTGCTTATTCCTAAATGAATAAGGCATCTTTTGTATTTTCTTTATCACATTGAACAATATATGATTTTAGTATTGTGAAATTATCTGAACTCTGCTATATGAGAAGACTGATTAAAACCAGTTGAAATAGCTTAGAGCAGTTTATAATTTCTCTGTAACTTATTCATAAGTCCACTGTCTGGAATGACTAGAGAATATTCAGATGGCTTAATTCAGTAAGTTCCTAACGTGAGATATTTCAAAAGACCAGCCTGAAAGGAGTTCTTTTTAATAAAGTCCATAGAGAAATGAGAATTTATTTGCAAATTTTAAAAAACCAGATTTTTTTTAAAAAATTATTTATTTATTTATTTATTTATTTATTTATGGTTGTGTTGGGTCTTCCTTTCTGTGCGAGAGCTTTCTCTAGTTGTGGCAAGTGGAGGCCACTCTTCATCGCGGTGCGCAGGCCTCTCATTATCGCGGCCTCTCTTGTTGCGGAGCACAGGCTCCAGACGCGCAGGCTCAGTAATTGTGGCTCACGGGCCTAGTTGCTCCGCGGCATGTGGGATCTTCCCAGACCAGGGCTCGAACCCGTGTCCCCTGCATTGGCAGGCAGATTCTCAACCACTGCGCCACTTGGGAAGACCAAAAAACCAGATTTTTGACATGCATTTTATTGTATATACAAGGTGTTCAGTTCACTCAGTTTCTAGTGATATGTATGTAGATTACTTCACTGCCCCTCCTAAGATTTTCATTTGATCTTCATTCTGACTGACCTGCAGCATGGTTTTCTGAAAAGGAAATTAGTCCTTGGGGAAAAAAATCCCCTCCACTACCACCACCAGAAGAGCGTCTTCCCTTGGGATCCAGGGTCTCAGCTCTGCACTTCAAAGGTGAAATATCTCTCACCCACCACAAAACACACTAAATATCAACAGGCACTTTGGGCAAAGTTGTATCTTTTTTTTTTTTAATTCAAGAGAAATACAGAAACTGATAAATTAAAAAAATGTGGCTTAATTAGACACTCTTTTCACCTAGCAATGATAAACTATTGATTTAATATAAGAGGAATTTAATGAAATCTATAGATAATTCAAGAAACAATTTTAGATACTGATTTGAAGATTTTTTTCCTCACCCAAGGGACCAGCAGTACAGGGAAATAAAATGAATTACACCTTTTAAAAAAAAAACTCTATTCTCTATTAACAAACAGTGAAATGCACATGAGGGAACTGGATGAAACACTGCTTACGTCATCAGTCTATAACATTCTAGGTAAATGTGACCCAAATAAGCAAAAGGAGCTTAAACTCTTGGCAGAATATGTTACCAATCTTAAGTGTCTCTCTCATACTCACCAGATTTCCAAAGTACTCGGGGCTCCATCTGTAGATGATGTATTAAAAGGTATCAAGACAGATTAAAAAGTAAATTGCATAATAGCTAAAGAGTTCCTATTAGAAGTACTTTTACAAATGATGCAAGAAGTTATAAATATATAATGACTTTTAGTTACATATAAAGAATTGTTTGCCTTTCTGATTAGGTAATTGTTTAAAGCATAAAGATGAAAGGAAGTTCCCCTTTCCCTCAATTTAAAATAAAAAAGGCAGTGGATATAAACAGGTGAGTCACGGAAGAGAAAAGTGGAGAATCCATATATCTAAAAAAGTTCAATCACAATTCTACTACAAATGCAAATTAAAATTAAATGCCATTTTCTCCATCAAATTAGAAAATACATTTTTGCATAAAATGCTGGGAGATGTATAGTAAAGAGAAACTCTCATATTCTGCTGATGGGATGTAAACTGGTACAATTTCTCTGGAAACAATATGGCAATATATATTATGAACTTAAAAATAGTCACATACTTTGATCCATTATTACATCCCCATCTAAGGAGATAATGAGAAATGAAATCAAAAGCAAAGATGTCCTAGTTAATGTTATTTATGTTATCAAAAATTAGGAAAGGGACACATAGTTTTTGACGGCAGGATCCTGCTGTGTCCCCCTTTGCCTGCAAAGCATGAAGCTATTCTTTTCTACTTCACCCAAAACTATGTCTCCAAGATTTGATTTGGCAGCGGTGCATAGAAGCTGAGCTTTTGGCATCACCACTCAAATATTTTTGTCTTTAGTTGATGATGGTGTTTAAGTTGGTGGTGGCTTGGGCCGTCTCTGAAAGTTACTCAGTTTCATTGGTTATCTCCTATGTATACGTGAAATATGCATGTTAATGTACTTCTGTTTGTTTTTCTCTTGTTAATCTGTCTTCTGTTTGAGGGATGGAAGTCACGAACTCAGAAGGGTAGAAAGAAAATTATCTTTTCTCTCCCTCTTGCGAGAACACTGGAATCACAACTAACTGCTGAACAGTCATCGAAAGGAAGACACTGGAACTCAACAAAAAAATACCCCACATCCAAAGACAAAGGAGAAGCCACAATGAGACGGTAGGAGGAGCACAATCAAAATAAAATCAAATCCCATAACAGCTGGGTGGGTGACTCACAAACTGGAGAACACTTATACCACAGAAGTCCACCCACTGGAGTGAAGGTTCTGAGCCCCACGTCAGGCTTCTGAACCTGGGGGTCCGGCAACAGGAGGAGGAATTGCTAGAGAATCACACTTTGAAGGCTAGCGGGATTTGATTGCAGGACTTCAACTCTTGGAGTCTCCACTCTTGGAGGGCACACACAAAGTACTGTGTACATCAGGACCCAGGGGAAGAAGCAGTGACCCCATAGGAGACTGAACCAGACCTACCTGCTAGTGTTGGAGACCTGCTAGGGTCTCCTGCAGAGGTGGATGGTGGCTGTGTGTCACCGTGAGGACAAGGACACTGGCAGCAGAAGTTCTGGGAAGTACTCCTTGGTGTGAGCCCCCCCAGAGACCTCCGTTAGCCCCACCAAAGAGCCCTGGTAGGCTCCAGTGTTGGGTCACCTCAGGCCAAACAACCAACAAGGAGGGAACCCAGCCCCACCCATCAGCAGACAAGTGGATTAAAGTTTTACTGAGCTCTGCCCACCAGAGCAACAGTCAGCTCTACCCACCACCAGTCCCTCCCATCAGGAAACTTGCAGAAGCCTCTTAGGTAGCCTCATCCACCAGAGGACAGACAGCAGAAGCAAGAAGAATTACAATCCTGCAGCCTGTGGAACAAAAACCACATTCACAGAAAGATAGACAAGATGAAAAGGCAGAGGGCTATGTACCAGATGAAGGAACAAGATAAAACCCCAGAAAAACAAGTAAATGAAGTGGAGATAGGCAACCTTCCAGAAAAAGAATTCAGAATAATGATAGTGAAGATGATCCAGGATCCTCGGAAAAAGAATGGAGGCAAAGATCGAGAAGATGCAAGAAATGTTTAACAAAGACCTAGAAGAATTAAAGAACAAACAAACAGAGATGAACAATACAATAACAAATGAAAACTACACTAGAAGGAATCAAGAGCAGAATAACTGAGGCAGAAGAACGGATAAGTGACCTGGAAGACATAATGGTGGAATTCACTGTGGCGGAACAGAATAAAGAAAAAAGAATGAAAAGAAATGAAGACAGCCTAAGAGACCTCTGGGACAACATTAAACGCAACAACATTCGCATTATAGGGGTCCCAGAAAGAGAAGAGAGAGAGAAAGGACCCAAGAAAATATGTGAGGAGATTACAGTCAAAAACTTCCCTAACATGGGAAAGGAAATAGCCACCCAAGTCCAGGAAGCACAGAGAGTCCCATACAGGATAAACTCAGGAGAAACACACCGAGACACATAGTAATCAAATTGGCAAAAATTAAAGACAAAGAAAAATTACTGAAAGCGGCAAGGGAAAAATGACAAATAACATACAAGGGAACTCCCATAAGGTTAACAGCTGATTTCTCAGCAGAAACTCTACAAGCCAGAAGGGAGTGGCATGATAAACTTAAAGCAATGAAAGGGAAGAACGTACAACCAAGATTACTCTACCCGGCAAGGATCTCATTCAGATTCGATGGAGAAATCAAAAGCTTTACAGAGAAGCCAAAGCTAAGAGAATTCAGCACCACCAAACCAGCTCTACAACAAATGCTAAAGGAACTTCTCTAAATGGGAAACACAAGAGAAGAAAAGGACCTACAAAAACAAACCCAAACCAATTAAGAAAATGGTAATAGGAACATACATATCGATAGTTACCTTAAACGTGAATGAATTAAATGCTCCAACCAAAAGACACAGGCTCGCTGAATGGATACAAAAACAAGACCCATCTATATGCTGTCTACAAGAGACCCACTTCAGACCTAGGGACACATACAGACTGAAAGTGAGGGGATGGAAAAAGATATTCCATGCAAATGGAAATCAAAAGAAAGCTAGAGTAGCAATTCTCATATCAGATAAAATCGACTTTAAAATAAAGAATGTTATAAGAGACAAGAAAGGATGGTACATAATGATCAAGGGATCAATCCAAGAAGAAGATATAACAATTATAAATATATATGCACCCAACATAGGAGCACCTCAGTACATAAGGCAACTTCTAACAGCTATAAAAGAGGAAATTGACAGTAACACAGTAATAGTGGGGGACTTTAAAAACTATATGGTCATCTCATTAGATGCAGAGAGAGCTTTTGACAGAATTCAACACCCATTTATGATAAAAACTCTCCAGAAAGTGGCCATAGAGGGAACCTACCTCAACATAATAAAGGCCATATATGACAAACCCACAGCAAACATCATTCTCAATGGTGAAAAACTGAAAACATTTCCTATAAGATCAGGAACAAGACAAGGATGTCCACTTTCACCACTATTATTCAACATAGTTTTGGAAGTCCTAGCCATGGCAATCAGCGAAGAAAAAGAAATGAAAAGAATACAAATCGGAAAAGAAGTAAAACTGTCACTGTTAGCAGTTAACATGATATTATACATAGAGAATCCTAAAGATGCCACCAGAAAACTACTAGGGCTAATCAATGAATTTGGTAAAGTTGCAGGATACAAAATTAATGCACAGAAATCTCTTGCATTCCTATACACTAATGATGAAAATCTGAAAGAGAAATTAGGGAATCACTCCCATTTACCATTGCAACAAAAAGAATAAAACACCTAGGAATAAACCTACTAGGGAGACAAAAGACCTGTATGCAGAAAACTATAAGACACTGATGAAAGAAATTAAAGATGATACCAACAGATGGAAAGATATACCATGTTCCTGAACTGGAAGAATCAATATTGTTAAAATGACTATAATGCCCAAAGCAATCTACAGATTCAATGCAATCCCTATCAAATTACCAATGGCATTTTTTACAGAACTAGAACAAAAAATCTTAAAATTTGTATGGAGACACAAAAGACCCCGAATAGCCAAAGCAGTCTTGAAGGAAAAAAACGGAGCTGGAGGAATCAGACTCCCTGACTTCAGACTATACTGCAAAGCTACAGTAATCAAGACAATATGGTACTGGCACAAAAACAAAAATATATATCAATAGAACAAGATAGAAAGCCCAGAGATAAACCCACGCACCTATGGTCAACTAATATATGACAAAGGAGGCAACAATATACAATGGAGAAAAGACAATCTCTTCAATAAGTGGTGCTGGGAAAACTGGACAGCTACATGGAAAAGAATGAAATTAGAGCACTCCCTAACACCATACAGAAAAATAAACTCAAAATGGATTAGAGACCTAAACGTAAGACTGGACACTATCAAACTCTTAGAGGAAAACATAGGCAGAACACTCTTTGACATAAATCACAGCAAGATCTTTTTTGACCCACCTCCTAGAGTAATGGAAATAAAAACAAAAATAAACAAATGGGACCTAATGAAACCTAAAAGCTTTTACACAGCAAAGGAAACTATAAACAAGACAAAAAGACAACCCTCAGAATGGGAGAAAATATTTGCTAGCGAATCAATGGACAAAGGATTAATCTCCAAAATATATAAACAGCTCATGCAGCTCAATATTAAAGAAACAAACACCCCAATCCAAAAATGGGCAGAAGACCTAAATAGACATTTCTCCAAAGAAGATATACCGCTGGCCACGAAGCACATGAAAAGCTGCTCAGCATCACTAATTATTAGAGAAATGCAAATCAAAACTACAATGAGGTATCACCTCACACCAGTTAGAATGGGCATCATCACAAAATCTACAAACAGCAAATGCTGGAAAAGGTGTGGAGAAAAGGGACCCCTCTTGCACTGTTGGTGGGAATGTAAATTCATACAGCCACTATGGAGAAACGTATGGAGGTTCCTTAAAAAACTAAAAATAGAATTACCTTAAGACCTAGCAATCCCACTACTGGGCATATACCCAGAGAAAACCAAAATTCAAAAAGACACATGCACCCCAATGTTCATTGCAACACTATTTACAATAACCAGGTCATGGAAGCAACCTAAATGCCCATCGACAGATGAATGGATAAAGAAGATGTGGTACATATATACAATGGAATGTTACTCCACCATAAAAAGGAACGAAATTGGGTCATTTGTAGAGATGTGGATGGATCTAGAGACTGTCATACAGAGTGAAGTAAGTGAGAAAGGGAAAAACAAATACCGTTTATTAACACATATATGTGGAACCTAGAAAAATGGTACAGATGAACCGGTTTCCAGGGCAGAAATAGAGACACAGATGTAGAGAACAAATGTATGGACACCAAGGGAGGAAAGCAGTGGGGAGTGGGGGTGGTGGTGTGATGAATTGGGCGATTGGGATTGACATGTATACACTGATGAGTATAAAATGGATGACTAATAAGAACCTGCTGTATAAAAAAACAAAACAACTAATACTAAACTTTCATTGGGTTATTTGTATGGAAATATGTTAATATAAATGTTTCAGACATTACATGAAATTTCTAAAAATCTTATATTTGTATTTGTATGGAAATATGTATGGAAATATGTTAATATAAATGTTTCAGACATTAAAAAAATATATATATATATATAATAAAATTCAAAAAAACCCATAAAAATTAGGAAAAACTTAAACATCTAACAAATTAAGAATAATTAATTACTGTATGAATGTACTATAAAATTTTATTTACCTATTGGAGGTAATGTTTTGGAAGATTATTTACCAATATGAGAAGGTACTCACAATATAATGGGATGAAAAATAAGCTGCTGCATCAATGAGTTGTCAATTAATGCTACGTATACACATGGAACCCCTGTGTGTATTCAATGATTATAACAACTTCATTCTTTTCAAAAGAAAAACAATGTAAAATTATTGAAAGTTATGCAACTGTGATTCTAGACCTAGATTAATCATTCATCTATATATGACAAAAAATATTTAACGACAATAGGGCTTACATTTTTAGAACTATGCCCAGCCGTCACTGAAGATTTTAGTATTCATTTGGGATACTGCCAGCTAGAAAATTTTTTAAGTGTTCTCTTGACCTATGCCAAAATACTGAGAAGATTTATTCATAAGTAATTTGTCGATGTCAGGGATCACTCACGAGACAGAGCAGGGTAGAAGGGAATCTGATTTGAACTCTAGGAAGCACTAGGACAGGCTGATACCAGTTCACATGCTGATACCTGCTGAACTGCATAAAGGATATCATAGGTTTAGATTCTTATTTCTCAAGCTAAATGTGATGTTAACCTTAATCCAAAATGTGATGATTAGATGCAGACCTTTGCAAAGCTACAAATGTGACAACAGGGATAATATTTAAGATGCCAACGGCCATATAATTAATACAAAGGATAGAGAACGAGACACTCACCATAGACTCCGCTTTCACTTTTATGGAAGAATTGTGTGATAGAATCCATGGTTATATTGAGTTAGCTTTTTAACAGATATTCTTAAACTTCGTAGGAAAAATAGGCTCACTTTATAATTTGTCATATTTATTTTATTGGCTACTGCTAACTGTTAACTAATTTGATACAAAATGGTCGTTGTATGTTAACTTGCAAGATTTACAGTGAATGGACATATACTCCTCTTCACTTAGAGACAGAACTGCTCTAGCATTAATACATAAAGTCTCTCAAGAATTTCCCCCCCATTTTCCTCTACCTGTTACCAATGATAGCCAAATGTTAGAGAATCAGAATATATGCACTTAAAAGAAGCAACACATATCTAGCCCAAATGAAAAATTCAATTCCAAAAATCCGGTATTCAAACTTTAGAATCAGCTGGTTAACCTGTTTCCTAGAATCTATGTTACATTTCCAAGGGGCAGAATCAGCAGAATGTAAGTACACATATTACTGTACACACACACACACAAATGTACTATGCATGTAATCTTAGAAGAGGAAACACTTCTATTATATTCACTAGTTTTTGGATGTCACAGTCATAAATATACTAGGTTGATATTTTGGGTTCAGAAGAAATAATGTCTCCTAGAAGTGTTGACATTTTTATATGTGGATACCTTTTAGGGTAAAGCTGAATTTATACATACTGCTTTGAACATAATCTGTTTTTCTGTTTTTTCTCTGAGTTAGCACAGACGGCCCACATGATCACATCCATATGTAAATCAAGGAAAGTTTGTGCTACATTTTTGTTCACTGTGGATGGATTGCTTCATATGATCTTCTGAAAGGTTCGTATATCGCCACTTCAGTTCATTAGGAGTTCTTCTGAAATGTCAGTATCACCAAAATTGAGCACAGAGCTTTTTATTTTCTACAAATGTTGTCTCAAGGTAGCATCAGCTGGATCTCAGACAAGGAAAAATATTGTTTGATTAAGCTTTGATATATCTCATAAACAAAGGACATGAAAAAAAAAAAAACCCAAAGGACAGAAATTGATCTTGTATCATGGACAGCCTGAACTGTCATAGTAAAGCTAAAGAAGATAAATGATGGTGTTGGAGTTTTAACTCATTGCTGATTGGTTTCTAGCTGCTATAAATCTTTCCTTTTAAGAATTTATCCTCGGAAAGATCAGGAAAATAGTAACAAATATATCATTCTCCAACAAATTGCTACCTATTTTCATTTTGAGTCCACAGTGCCTCCAGAAATATAAAGGTATAGAGGGGTCTTGTGTTGGAATAGGATCACTTTGTATGTGAAATAGATATTGAAAAAAATGGATATTGGAAAAAAAAAACACTGAAGAAGGCACAGATCACTGTCAAAATATCTAAACACTGTAAATGTTTACTTAAATGTATTGAAACAATTTGGTCTTCAAAATTGGCTAAATAATATCAGGTTTTCATGATTTTTTTATTGTTATTATGTGTGTTCTGAACTATGATTTGGAGTTGTATTCTTTTTATATTTCAGAATAAGAAATTGCTCAACTATGTAGAAAGTGTGACTAAGTGTGTCTGAAGTGTATCAGTTTGTGTATATGGAGATCAAAACATATTTCTACCTTTGTCATGCATTGTCTGGTTAAATTTAGGTAAGTTATCTTAACATCTCAAGACATATTTTCCTATCTCTACAATAGAGAGAGTTCTATCTTCTTAAAAATATTAGAAAATTTTAAGACATTAAATGAGCTTTTTGAACTCGGTATTTTGGTAAAAGTGTATTATTTAGTTACACCTCACTTATAAATTATTTTATAATATCTCAATTTGGGGGAATACATTTATTTTTATTTCCACATTTTCTGCTGTCAGCTACTTTTCCTGATTATATGCATGTTACAAGGAATGTTATACATCTGAAGGTGGGCTACATCCATTTCAGGATGGGGATAGAATGCATGTGTCTTACTTTTATTAGTACACCATTCTAATTACTTCTCTCTGACTCTTGGACTATAAGCCTTTCTTCTTTGGTCTGCTTCTGTTACTTAATTTAACATTTACTCAATTGCAATGAAAAAATTAAAATGTCCCTTTCCCAAATTTGCCTCTATTCTATTTTCTTAGATACATATATGTCATATTCAACCAGTTCAGAGCAGTTATTTACATTTTGCAGCTTTATGCAATTTTCAAAAGTATTGCATCCTTAATTTCCTGTTGGTTTAAACTGCTCCATGGTACAATGAAAGCTGAATTTTAGTGATGTGGTAAGGAGATAGTGAAGTCCTCAATTATACAGTCTCTTTGAGAAACTGAGCTCTCCTCTTCCTCCTCATTCACTGATTGTCTGAGACACAAATTATAATTTGCACATGGAAAGACCTTCAAAGTAGAATTATAATAAACATTATGACTCAGCTGGGATGGGAGAAGTTGAGAACAGTTGTCTCAAAAACAGGATATTAATCTAATATATTAATCAGTGGATCATGAAATCTTATCCTCTGTCTGTCCTACATGGGACATAGCTCATGCAAAGGCAGCTCAACTAATTCAAGGTTTTGGAAGAAACTTTCAAGATTTTGGCAGAAGATGAGTCTGAAAATGTTGACAAAATCAAAATTGTAGATAATTCATTTTTTCCTATTCACTTGTTTTGCTTATGAGGAAATGTAAGATCAGAAAATTGAAATGATCTACACAAGTTCTGCCAGTTTTTACTCACTTAAACCTTGAATAAGTCACTTAGTCTTTAGGATTCTAAAATACCTTTCTCTATAAAATGGGGATTTTTGTGATGGAATCTGATTCACTTCTTCTACCAATAAGGTTTTTGTGAATCCTAAGAAATTCTATACCTTTCCAGAAGTGAGTTGTGTCTCATTTTCCACATAAAAATTCGGTAACAATATTTCCTGAATGCTTACTACTAAGTTTTATTTGCTGCTTGCTGCCTTAGTCCCATGACATCCAGATGCAGTCAGATATGATAACAGTCCAGTTATCATATCCTTTTAAATGCCCTCACTCAAAAAATATAACCCAGTCTCAGAGAGGTAATTTAGGACACTAAGCTGTGTACTGTACAAATCCCATTTCTTCTCCTTCACCCCAGGATCATGACACTGCTTTAGAGTCTGGAATTGAGACGAAGCTTCTTCACCTGTACCTAGAATTGGGAATAGACCCTAGAGGTGATGGGGCAAGGCAAATACCATTCACCGGACAAAGTCATGGTTTGTAGACAAGGAAGATGGCAAGTCCAGGCACCAAAGGCAAACTGATGTACAGGTCACAAAACAAGCATTTTAGAAGAGATAGAGATGGGATAAATCTTAATACATTTTGGATATCTGTGATGTATAGAAAATGGGTGGGGAGGTCACCTGATGGTGGCAGGGGAATGCTACACAGGTGGCACTGACATGTCCTTTCATGGGCTAGTAGGCTTTAAAAACCATGAATGGTGTGGACAGTGGGTGGCAAGTCCAGTTCTTTGCTTTTCTATTTTCTATACTCTTACAATCTTATTTCTTATTGAAAACATTTCACCTGTCTTATCGAAAATGTTAACAGAATCAATATTTTCTTGCTGAGGTAAATAAAAGAAGACATTTAATAGTATTAATAAGTAGTTACCATGTGTTGAGTGCTTAGTATGACCTAGCCACTGACCTAAACAGTTTGAGCACCATATATTAGTTATGAAGTAGTAATGATTTATTTACACTTTACATGTGATGTAACTAATTTTTGGCAAGGTTATATGAACATCTCTTTGTAATAAAGGGAGGAAAATCATTTTAATGCCTATGTAATTACACCCTCTGTTTGTGGTTTGAAGTTTCTGTACCGTCTACCTTTTGAAGGGATATTCTTCAGCATGAGCAGGCATGATGTAAGCATGTGGATTGAATATGCACTACCTTTATCACTGGGGTTTGCTGACCCTTAGGTCAAAATTTTACCAAGAAGACTGAAAATATGAGAGATCATTTAGGGTAATGAAGGATTCTTATACCAAGTTAGGTCACAGGGGCTTCCCTGGTGGCGCAGTGGTTGAGAATCCGCCTGCCAATGCAGGGGACACGGGTTCGAGCCCTGGTCCAGGAAGATCCCACATGCCACGGAGCAACTAAGCCTGTGCACCACAACTACTGAGCCTGTTCTCTAGAGCCCACGAGCCACACTACTGAAGCCCGCGTGCCACAACTCCTGAAGCCCGTGCGCCTAGAGCCTGTGCTCTGCAACAAGAGAAGCCACCACAGTGAGAAGCCCGCGCACCGCAACAAAGAGTAGCCCACGCTTGCAGCAACTAGAGGAAAGCCCTCGCACAGCAATGAAGACCCAACGCAGCCAAAAATAAATAAATTAAATAAATAAATTAAAAAAAAAAAAAGTTAGGTCCCAGGAAATGATTTTCAAGTCTGGAGAAAAAAATTGTCTTTTGTGGGGCTGGGGTGGGAGTGGAGGAGCAGGAAGGATTCATTTAAAGTGTCTTGGAATGATTATTAGGGAAAAAAAGAAACAGTCACATCTGAGACTGGATACTTGTGCCAATAATAAGAAATAGTTGTCTGTCCCAAGAATATGGCATTTGTCATTAGGAAAAAACAAAAGACAAAAAGGAAATGGTACTAACCTAAATAAAAAATACTTATAATCAAATGTTTGGCATAATTGAGTAAGCGTGAGAACTGAATAAAATTGCCAATATGGCAATTTTTACTGGGATGTAATTGGAAGACTTAACCATCATTCAAATCTTTGGATTTTCATTCCCACAGTTTCAAATTCAGGGCACCAGATTAAAAAAGTACTCCCTCTGTTTTTCTTCCTTAAGGAAAAAGTCTAGTGTTAACTCTACTTACGATCCAGAAGTTGGCAGAAGGTCAGATTTCTCAGTGCTGTATGTTTCTATCTGCAGCATCATCTGGAGGAGGTATTTGACACCATCCACAAGGAAAAGCTAAGATTTGTGGTAGGCAACATGGCCTCCTCTTTGTCAGCTTGTCTTCATGTTATCCTCATGTCAGCAGAATTTATCACAGGGATTACAGTAAATGGATTTCTTATAATCATCAACTGTAATGAATTGGTCAAAAGCAGAAAGCTAACACCAATGCAACTCCTTTTCATATGCATAGGGATGTCTAGATTTGGTTTGCAGATGGTGTTAATGGTAAAGTTTTTTCTCATGTTCTTTCCACTCTTTTTTTTTTTTTTAAAGATTGATTGATTGATTGATTGCTATGTTGGGTCTTCGTTTCTGTGCTAGGGCTTTCTTTAGTTGTGGCAAGCGGGGGCCACTCTTCATCGCGGTGCGCGGGCCTCTCACTATCGTGGCCTCTCTTGTTGCGGAGTACAGGCTCCAGACGCGCAGGCTCAGTAGTTGTGGCTCACGGGCCCAGTTGCTCCGCGGCATGTGGGATCTTCCCAGACCAGGGCGCGAACCCGTGTCCCCTGCATTAGCAGGCAGACTCCCAACCACTGCGCCACCAGGGAAGCCCCTTTCCACTCTTTTATAGAGTAAAAATTTATGGTACAGCGATGATTTTTTTTGGATGTTTTTCAGCTCTGTCAGTCTCTGGTTTGCCACCTGTCTCTCTGTATTTTACTGCCTCAAGATAACACACTTCACCCAGTACCGTTTTCTTTGGCTGAAATTCAGGATCTCAAAGTTAATGCCTTGGCTGCTTCTGGGAAGCCTGTTGACCTCCGTGAGCATTGCAGCTCTGTGTGTCAAGGTGGATTACCCTAAAAATGTGGATATTGATGTCCTCAGGGATGCCATACTAAAGCGGACTAAACTCAAGACAAAGCAGATTAATGAAGTGCTTCTTGTCAACTTGGCATTAATATTTCCTCTGGCCATATATGTGATGTGAACTGTTATGTTATTCATTTCTCTCTATAAGCACGCTCATCGGATGCAAAATGGACCTCTTGGTTTTAGAAACGCCAGCACTGAAGCCCATATTAATACATTAAGATCAGTGATAACATTCTTTTGCTTCTTTATTTCTTATTTTGCTGGCTTCATGGCAAATATGACATTCAGTATTCCTTATGGGAGTCAGTGCTTCTTTGTGGTTAAGGACATAATGGCAGCATATATCCCTCTGGCCATTCGGTTATAATGATCTTGAGTAATTCTAAGTTCCAACAACCAATCAGGAGACTTCTGTGCCTCAGAAAGAATCAATGAAGAGGAGGATCAATGTAAAATATTTTGTACTTCCTTGTCATGGTTTCAATGGACTTGTGTTTTCTTTTTGTTTATTTATGTGTTTTGTGTGCTCTCTCTCTCTCCCCTGGAAGCACTAATTTTGATGTTGGATGGATAAGATATCTCTTTTTCCAGGACTTGTGTACTTAAAAATATTATGACAGTAACACATATAGATAACTAGTACTTGCATTGGAGTGCCAGTTGTGTTAGAAATCGGAAAAAAATACTAAGACTTCACTTGGCTGACCAAAGTAATTCTGTTATCTGTCTTCCCAGGTCATTGAGAATCTTCTGGTTTAGATGAGCAACATCACGTTGATTTAGTCTACGACTTGAAACAATATAATAATTTGGCTATTTGATTGCACATAACTATTTTCCAAAGAGAGTCATTAGTGTAATTATTTTAAAATGCAAATTGTACGTTGAAAGTGTATGTATGTCAGGGCAATGTACTCAGGTATACAGATTAAAGTCTTATTTTGTTTTTGATTTTAGTTACTAGTTCAGGTTGGTAAATGATAAGGTGCAAATAGAGCTGGCATATAAATACACAATGTAGGGTCTCCATTTTTTTACGAGTTGAGGAAACATTTTTCAACCCCCTGAAGTGTGAAAGTCATGCCCAAATAGGATGTGAGGGAGGTTGCTGACAATGAAGTCCCAGCAGGAAATCATTCAACTGGTGTTTTAACTTCCCTCCTACTAGGAATATTGTCTGAGGTATGGCTGCAGCAAATGACTTGAGGATCTAAAGTAAAAGCTTTGAAATCTGTTGCTAGATTTGAATTGATTCTGCTCTTTTAAAATCTTCCATTCTGTTGCTTTGGGGAAGAAAATATTTTTTGTAATATCTTACATCTCAGGATATCTGTTTGAATCTGTGAAATCCTCACTGGCTCTTAAACAAACAAATAAAAAGCTAGGTAGTCATTTTAATTGTAAATACATTGTAATTTAAATGGATTAAAAGTTGCCAGGGTGGGGAAAAAAGAAACTAGATATGTGTGTGAATGTGTGCACATGTATGTGTGAAGTTTTTTACTTTACAAAATATTTCCACACACAATTATTTCATTCTCAGAACACTTTGTAAAGTAGGCAGTAGAATTATCTCAGTTTTACAGTTGAGAAATTAAGGTTTGGAGAGGTCATTATACATGCCTAGGTCCACTCAACTACAGTCAAGTGGTATAATTGGAATTCAAACCTGGTTCTTATGTCACTAAAGTCAGTACCCTCTCTCTTTGGTTTTCTTTCCATTATTCTTTTTTTTTTAATACATTTATTTATTTTAGTTATTTATTTTTGGCTGCGTTGGGTCTTCGTTGCTGCGTGCGGGCTTTCTCTAGTTGCAGTGAGCAGGGTCTACTCTTCATTTCGGTGCGTGGGCTTGTCACTGCGGTGGCTTCTCTTGCTGCGGAGCATGGGCTCTAGGCGTGCAGGCTTCAGTAGTTGTGGCATGTAGGCTCAGTAGTTGTGGCTCGCAGGCTCTAGAGCACAGGCTCAGTAGTTTTGGCGCATCGGCTTAGTTGCTCTGGGGCATGTGGGATTTTCCCGGACCAGTGCTCGAACCCGTGTCCCCTGCATCGGCAGGCAGATTCTTAACCACTGCACCACCAGAGAAGTCCCTTTCTGGTATTCGTTACAGGCAACTTTAGATTCTGAAAGTCATGACAAGAAATGACATTCAACCTATTACCTATGACATCCTATGACATTTCTCTGTTATGTCCCTACAAAGTCAATTAAAAAATATTTCACAAATGTCTGAATTATTCTATTATTGGGTGAAATTATTTATTATCTATTTCATCTCATATTTGGTTTACTAACAGTCTGAAATGATATACACATAGGTGCTCAATTTACATTTTAGCATCCCTTGACTCTTATATGGTCGGGAAATTGCTGTACCAGTCTCACTTGTTATAGGTCAGGTGGGAATAACCTCTCTGCTGGGAAAACGGGTATTTACTATGTTTACATCTTGAGTTTTGGCTAATTGTGTAACTGGAAACTACTCCTCAGATTATAGAACCGACTTACAAGCTTTTGCATCGTCCTGGGGGAGCCCACACCCCCTGGTCTCCTAGGCCAAGCTGAAACTCTTATTTATGCTAGTGCCTGAATTACGCAGGGAATCGTGGCAGATATTTACATGGCGAGATCTGATATCATTTGGCCATTTGTATCCTCTACTATGCTCATCTATTTTTTTTTAATTCAAGAAATAATTTTAGTAATTTTTTAAAAATTGTAAAATAATACACAGTCAATGTAAAAAATTGGGAAAATACAGGGGAATTCCCTGGCGGTCCAGTGGTTAGGACTCCTTTCTTTCACTGCTGAGGGCCCGGGTTCCACAAACCACGCAGCGCAGCAAAAAAAAAAAAAAAAAAAAAAAAATTGGGAAATTACAGACATATTAGAAGTGAACCTGATACAATCACAGGTAAAATGTTCATATACATTCTTTCAGGATTTGAAATATACATCATATGGACATATATAAGTATATATATGTATGGGATGGGTATAATTTATTACATTATGAGGATCCTGCTGTATATATACTTCATACTACCTTTGCATTTAAATTACGTGTGAGAAATTTGCATATTTTAACAGCTTAATAATGTTTTATTTTATGGTTGTAACTTTGTTTTTAACCACTTTTCTATAATTAACCAGTATCTCCATTAACAAAGAGAACTATAGAGTTGAAAATAATGTTTACATTATTGAAGAAAACAAGGAAGGAGCTCACCCAAACAAAACAAAACACATAAAAGGTGAAATAAAAGTTTACAATTAGGGCTTCCCTGGTGGCGCAGTGGTTGAGAATCTGCCTACCAATGCAGGGCACACGGGTTCGAGCCCTGGTCTGGGAAGATCCCACATGCCGCGGAGCAACTAGGCCCGTGAGCCACAATTACTGAGCCTGCGCGTCTGGAGCCTGTGCTCCACAACAAGAGAGGCCGCGATAGTGAGAGGCCCGCGCACCGCGATGAAGAGTGGCCCCCGCTTGCCGCAACTAGAGAAAGCCCTCGCACAGAAACGAAGACCCAACACAGCCAAAAATAAATAAATAAATAAATTTAAAAAAAGGTTTACAATTAAAAAAAGGAGAATCTTTTATTATTAATAGTATTTATACATAAGCAAATTGGTATTAATGCCTTGAAAACTTCTGGCATGGGAATCTCTTGGCATGAGGGCTGTTGGCATGGGAACCTTTTGTAATGATGCTATGGGCTGGGAATTCCCTGGAATGGGTTTCAGGCTAGGAATTCCTTGGAATAGGGCTGTGGCATAGCAAGCATTCTAAGATTTCATAAACTCTGTATAAAAAGGCATCAATGCCTTTAAAATGAATTTCAGTAGTTAGGTAATTAATTTTCTATTTCAGAATTGCCTTTTTTGTGTATATTATTTCAGGGATCCTAACAACCCTGACAGAGGATATTATCATCTGTGTTAAAGATGAAGAAATCTACACTTGAAGAGACAATAGAATTGGTCTAGAATTATCTAGACCTGAGTCTCACCTTCTAAATCTAAATTCCATATTTTTTTTCCTAAACTTAATTGTGCATCAAAATCACCTGGGAAACATTTTATAATTGTAGATTCCCAGGCTTATCCTAGACATGCTGAATATAGTCTCTGGAGATGGAGCCCAAGATTCTGGATAATAAACCACCCCAGGAAATTCTGATACAACTCTTTATGGACCAAGGTTTGTGACTCACTGCATCACAGTATAATAATGCTACTAATTGGAGCCTAAGAAATATATTCATTTAGAAATAAAGTCTTTCTTAGGAGAAATTTTAATGGCATTTAAATAATATTATTTTCCATTACAAAACATTCAAGTTATAACTCACCCTGGCTTGGATTAGCTCACCTAAGAATTTGCAAAGACTGATAGGTTATCTTTTCTAGTGTAATGTAACTGTCGACCAGTTATTTATCTTTTATGGCGAAATAGCCCTAAGACCAATTAATCGTGCGGCGAAACTGCTTGAGGTAAAGAGGTTTACGGCAGAAATACAGGACTCGACTTTTTCAGGACTCAGGTAAGACAAGGAATTCCCATAGATGCCATAAAGACTTTTCATGTCACTGGGAGTTTGAAATCTGCAAATAGGAGTTTGGCTTATTTTCCCAATATGTTCTTGATAATTTTGTATCCAGGAAGATTTTGTTATGGGTGGATGAGATCTTTTACTGTAGAGGACCGCATATACACTTATTCAGTAAATAAGTAAATACTGAGAGGTAAGAATGTTCATGTTTCCAGTTCTTGGGCACGTCACAGCTGATTCAAACCTAAAAATGAATTTGAGGACGTCTGTATTTATTCTGTCTCTTCTGGCTTCTCCCTCAATAGACACCGCTTCCTCTTCCTCTTATCAACACTACAGAATTTATATTCAATTCATTAGTAAAAAGTTTTAGTTTTAGCCATTGGAGTTAAGTTACTACAGAGAAAACTTTTACTAGTTAAGCCCCAAAGTCTTGTGCCTCTTCTGTGTGACACTGCTTAAATAGTAAATCTTCTGAAAATTAAAAGCTTCCTTCTCACCTACACACATATCTATCCAAACTTCTAAAAGAATAAGAATTACAAAATTTTATTAAGAACTCCTTCCCTTTTATAAGGCAAGCTTCCTGGATTTTACTGAGGGGATAGATAGGGAAATTACCAATAAGTTTCACATAAGTAATCTCAGGATGAAGAGACATAGGCAGTTTTTCTATGATTGGGGTTATGAATGTGCCACTCACACTACTAGTGACACCAAATGTTGATTTGTTATCAAAAGGAGGTACTCTGATTGTAGCAGGGATTAACTGTGGATTAGTTACTTGACCCCTGATCCATGGAGTAAAGAGAGGAGGTCATTTTCAATAAGGGGGTGCCTTCTGAAAAATAAACTCTGCATGTTTGACTTGGGTGGGATGAATCTCAGTATGAGAGCCAGTAAGGGGTGGAATGAGAAAAAGGCCAATGGGAAGTAAAGGTGTATCATATCAACGTTGCAGTTTTTTTCTAGGGCTCTTCTCTGTGTCACAGATTCCTCTGAACAGAGGATCCCTGACACATGAAAAATGATACCCAAATTATATACTTCAAGTTGAGGGGAATGAGTCATTAATGGAATCCTTCTTGTGACACTGTCTAGGAGCCCATTCTATATATTAAAGACGAATGAAAGAAAATATTTAAATGTTATAACTCTGGGAAATTTTAACAAGAGTTGCCATACAACATCCACTGAGCACAAAATATTTCATGCTTAAAGTACCTAACTCGGGTTATGTCAATAACTGCTCTTTCACTATTACGCCAAATATTGTTCTCCAGTTTCTCTAGGGGTATATATTTTCACAGAAACGATAAAGACAATGGAAATGGTACTCTATGGAAAATTATGAGAATTAGAGAGGATGGAGCTTTATGGACCCAGTTTTCTATGCTATGATTCTTTCACATTTAAGTTTGCATTTTCAGAGACCCTTAGTTTTTGCAATATGTTTTAGTACATAATTTTAAAAGTTGCTAAGTCTATGCTTATGTCCCTTTTTAAAAAAATCTTACTTCCCCATTATGGTCCACTATAGTTTTTTCAATACCTAGTTTCACAGAAGTAAAATTTTTTTTCTTTAAATCATCTTAAAATCATTAATAGATTCTGGTTTTGCTTTTTATTTATTTTTACTATTATTATTATTATTATTTTGGCCACGCTGTGTGACTTGCGGGATCTTAGTTCCCCAACCAGGGATTGAACCCGCATCCTCGGCAGTGAAAGCATGGTGTCCTAACCACTGGACCGTCAGGGAATTCCTGGTTTTGCTTTTTAAATGTACACCAAGTTTTCTAAAAAATTTCTATAGCTCTATCAGTGTTCACAAGTGTTCTAACGTATGCACTGCAGTGTGTTAAAGCTTCTCTGATTTCAGTCATAAAATCACATAAAGAAAAAGCAGATAAAAAAAGTTTTAGAATCTGTACTAGCAATTCCCTCAGTAACCTCTAAAGCAGAGGTTCTCAAATTTGAATGGACATCAGAATCGCCTGGAGGGTGTGTTAAAACACAGATTGCCGTACCCCATCTCCAGAGTTTCTGACTCAATAGGTTTTTGGGTAGGGCCTGAGAATTAGTATTTCTAACACATTCTCAAATGATACTCATGCTAGTGGTCTCGGGACCCCACTTTGTGAACCACTGATTTAGAGTTATTGTACTGCAGAGGCTGAAAACCAGGCCTCTGAGGCCATATTGGACGGATTTTCATTCTGGCCCCATTGCTTATTAGCTCTATAACCTTGAGCAAGTCACTAGACTCTTTCCTTCTGTTTCCTCATCTGTCAAATGAGATAATAAAAGTACTTACTTCCAAAGGTTGCTGTGAGATTGAGTGTATTAACAAGTGTAAAGCACCTAGAACAGTGTCTGGCACACAGCAAAGATCAGTTAGTATATTATTAAGTCAAGAAAAATTTTCAGTTGCCACTCTGTGGAAGACATGTAGATTATTTATTATTCTTAAATACATTTCTCTACTGTTTTGAAGTTGGACAAATAGAACTAAAATTTTTTATCAGTACTTTGAGAAAAGAGGTAAAGTATACTAAGTTTAGAAATGATGAACAGGGTTAGTATTTTTATTAGGCATAAAAGAGAGTAAACATGTATTTTAGAATGCTATAAAAGGCAACAGACTAAATGAGGTGGTGAAACAAGAATTCTCAACCACCAGAGGATGACAAAAGGACAGCAGTATGTGACATGGGAGTGAAGGAAGGCACCAAGAGGCTGAAGGATGTGGTAGAAAGAGGTGAGAAGGCAATGTTTGCCATTTTGCCTAGGTCCTTAGGAGAGGTCACTGATACACTGGTTTCAGATGTGGGACAGTGTTGTGCACTGTAGTGCTTGACCTGGTGAGTGAATGTGGAATGGATAAGTCCTTCTTTGAAACATCACTCACACTCTGTCAAGGGGGCATGTTTTAATTGGTGTGACTTGAACATGGATAACTGAAGGGGCAGTTCTCTAACCATGGTAAATTTGAGCAATCCCCTGGGAGGAAGGAAAGAAAACAGCACAAATCAACAGACAAGCTATGAACATCAATAACAATGGCCCAGGCAGTCTCAGACTCAGTGCAGAGCAGCCAAATTTATGTACAGTGTGAAAGCATCACATATGATTAGGCCTATTTTATTCATACACAGCCCTGCTTTGTAGATAAATCTATGGTGAATTGATCTCCATTTCTAATAGTGAAAAGAAAGCCCCACTTCCCTAGAGTACTCACCAATTGCCTGTTAGAAAACCTATTGTAGAATTTATTGAGGTTCTGTAGTGCAATAAGCACGACTGTCCTAAGATGCTCCAGGCAGCTCACCTTGATCTGCCTGGACAATGAGACAACTAGAATCGGGAGGTCTTCCCTCTTCTGATGAGAGGGGTTGCTTCTAATCTCAGCTTCCCCCTGCATTGTTAGCTTTTTTCCTCGAAATATAGGAATGCAACTTTGCACAGGTCCCCAAAGTCATCAAACACTGAGCAGCTGGCTTTCCCAGACACTCCTGTGAACAGCTGGCATCCAAACTCAGTAAGGCTGGTGCCCAGATAACTTGTTAGTCAGTGTACTCTGCTCCCCACATCCCCACTGATAAAGGTGCTCTCAGACTTGCTCTGTAAACAGGAGAGCAACAGGAGGAGGAGTTCCTGTCACCCAAAATGTTCATCCACCGTGTGTTCAACTGTGTGCCCCAGTCCTCATTCCCCACCTAGAGGGTATTAGGAGATCTGAGAACTCAAGTCCTCTTTTTTCTGATCTTTGGTTGTAAAACTGTTACCCCAATAAAATCCATTCCTTAACCCACACTGTGCGGCATGTTAGGTGGTGCTCACAAAGAGGCCCACCTTGTGTCAAGGGTAAACTCAGGTGTGTCTAATCTCCAATATCCACTCATATAACTCTGTCTTCTCAACAAGATTTCACAGGGTACCACCTCATTTCCCACTGCCAGTTCTCTCATTGTTCTGAAGTGTAACTCCTATGGTTTTATGGACCTGAATTCATGTAAGTAAGTATAGTATCTTGTCTCCTCATCTAACTCAAGCTTCAATTTGTTCCTCTTCATGTTTGCTATTTTCAGTGTGGAAATTGTTCTCTTTCGTAAGGGAGGAGATAAAACAGAAGCAAAACTGTTTAGCTACATAATGGCATTCATTAATATTATTCCTTCTGCCCAAGAAACTCCCTCATTCTTATTTTTTATTCTGAGCATAATTGAAAACCTATTTTACTTCCTTGTTAAGTCATAGAGTATTTCAAACTACAGTTATGTGATAAGATGATTACTACAGTACACTATAAGTTAATTCATTTGTATAAACATGTTATTCAAGTGGCTTTTTCAAAAATTTGCGCATTCAATGCCTTCCAACTAGAAGCTATTAAATTCTTAGTGGTGGGTAATAAAAAATAAAAACTCTTCTAATTTCCAGAATTTTACTTTAAATTAAGTGTGGCTCATAGTTCAGGTGAACAAACATGTGAGAGGTGGTGTGGGATAGCTTATGTGACTGACCCTTAAGAGACAATAATAAAAAGTTTCCCCAAACTGGAGCCAAGGAATTCAGCTTAAGAGATTAGCTGGAAAGGAAGAGAAAACACTATAGGACATTTTCTTTTTCACTTTTAAATGGTGATCACTCTCATGCTTTAATTTTCTTCCCCTCATCTCTGCACAGAAAAATAAGAGATACTAATTTGCAGAGGTAAGATGATGCTTTGTTACTTTTTATGATACCCAAAATTCCAAAGACCAGAGGGCAAATATCTAACTTGTTATTTTTAAAAGAAAAAAACCCTAGATATTGGAGATGATAATAAAATTATATTAAAGTAAAAAAAAAAATGTGTGTATTCCTTAATACAGGAGGCACAAAAGTCAGAGTGTGGAGGTTTTTATTTTCCACAACAGGGTGCCTTCCTAAATTTGTGGAAGCTGAGCAACAGATCCTTGCACATCTCACACATATTCATGTGCAGTAAAAATTTATTATACACTCAAAGTATCTACTTAAGAGGAGATTTTTGGATGCTTCTATATATAACTTGAGTCACTTAACCATGAAATAGTATTTCCCTAACAGAAACTTCTTGAAAAGCATTCATGAAAACATTAAAGAGAATTAAAGTAGCTTTTATGCTGTCCACCCATCTAAATCATCTTCCCTTCCTCTCCTTTTTATTAAGAACTTTGCTGTTGTCAAGAATTAGAATAGATCTTAGTTGCTCTAAGAAATTTTCAGAGACGTTCTTAAACTTCAAGGACCTACCCCTCATTAACTTCCCAGGAGAGTAACTGTCAGGACGGATCATTTGACATTTAGTACCTGTCTTGAGATGTATTCCTATAGCTTTGTATCTTTTCTAGCCAATTATTTATAATTTTCTTGAAATCTGTGGCCACATCATATGTATTTTGGCATCACAAACAATAGTAGTGAACTAAATATAAAAGGCACTTTGAACATATGCTTTTGAGAAAGAATCATATGCATCTCTATGCAAAGAGAGAGAAAGAAATACAGTCAGCATAAAGATAGGTTAATTTTATATCAAAACTGTAAGAAATTGAGTAAACCCAACTCTACTGTCATTTCCCCAAGGAAAAAACACAGTGAAATGGAATACTGGGGAAAACAGTACAGGCAAATTTATCTTTGAGTCTCAGTTTACAAACTGGGATAAAATTATAAGTAATGCACTGCCACCCAGTGGCGAACTTTCACTTCAGACGAAACAATGGTTAAGCTAGTCAAAAGACTCCAGACATTAGAGATCTTCGTTCAGGAAATTTTACACCTCATTAGAAAAATATGAGGAAAAGAGAAGTTAATGCTCAGGTCACGGGAATTTTTTGGACCAAATGAGAGTGAATAGCTAGTTCAAATCACAAACAAACTGTAAAGAAAAAAGCAAAACCAAAAATATTTGACTTTTGTGAGATAATTAGAAACTTGAATTTTGCCTGGCTATTCAATATCAATGAATTGATGTTCCTTTTTTTACATGTCATAGTGGTCATAGTGGTGCTATGCATATGCTTTTAAAATAAAAGTGTTTTTTAGTGGAAACATTCTAAAATAATTACTGATAAGTATAATATAAGTAATAATTACTGATATGATGCATCAAAATAATATGAGGAATGGAGGGAGATAAGTTGGAGGTATATTTAAAGCAATTTGAGCTATAAGGTGATAAATTTTTTAGCCGGGTGATGGTTACATGAAGGTTCATTATACAATTCTGTCTACTTTGGCACATATTTGAAATTTTCTATGACAAGTTTTTTTTTTTAAATCTCACCGAGATATATATTATCATTGAGTGTAGAATTTGATCAATAAAAATAGAAAGCTTTCTCCATAAATTATTTTGCAGAAATCAGTAGGTTAAGCCATAAATTAGGAAGATGAACTTGTAATCTTCATTTACCTTATAAAGTGAACATTAAGGAAATTAACTCAAACCTTCTTCAACCCAAGGTAATAAAAGAGTTGAAACTGCTTTTCAAATTGTGTTTATATTAAATGTCAACTCACGTTGACTTACAAAAGAGATTACTAAACAAATACAAAAAGTAAATTGTCAAGACATTTAGGAAAACTGCACTGGAGTGGAATTATTTTCTCTCTTTTTTTCTCTTGACATTTACTGAGTATTGAGTTTTGTAGTATGTTGATTTTCTAACCTTTCAAAAAAGAGCTCGGAGTTATTGCTTTGTTGCTAGGTTTTAGGCAACATTAGAGGTCCTGCTTTCACTCTTTTTTCCTACTCTGACTTCACTCCTTTAGAAAATTAATCCTGTTTCTTAGCAACCCGGGTGGGTAACACTTAAATATACTTCAAGTTCTTTTGTAAAGCAAAGGCTAAATGTTTCCCTTATAAACTATCTGTTTGCTTAGTCTCATTTGGCTTTGCAGAAAAGATCTGCTGAGACATACTGCCGTAAACATTTTTATTAAAACTCTCAGTTTTAAATGGTGAGTGAAGTTACTGATTTTCTAATGAATACTTCTGTTTTTTGTGTTTATTTGGAATTATTCCAGTTTGTCTATTTGTCTAAGTCTTTGGAATCTGTGTGTTTTATGTTAAGATATATGAGATGAATTCATTTAAGAGAGAAACAATCTCTTTATATATAATATAATAAATAGGAGATCATGAAATATGTTAAGAAGGAGAAAGCCCAGCTGGAAGAAAGTGTTGAGTTTCTTTATAAACCTACAAACGTGCATGAATTCGTGGTCTAAGGAGTTCACTGTGATCTTAATAGCAGAATATTTTACAATGCTCTTTTCTTATGTTGGCATCATTCAGGTATCAGGTATATATCTATATCAATCTATCTCTCTATCTCCCCAAATACTTAAGGTTACAAAATTAAACTCAGATACCTAAGCAAAAGAAGCTTAAATTTGCGTATATTTGCTAACCTAAGAAATGCATTTCTCTTAATTAGCTGATTGTAAAAGCAGATAACAAAAATATTTTGTGACGTTCCAGTAGAAAATATTTGAGGAAGAAATTAAAATGAAAGTCTATTTTTTATATTGCCACTATTAGAAGCTTTCATTATTTAGAAAAATATATAATTAGATATTTGAGCTTTTAGATACAGTTTCAAAAAAGGAGCATCTGTAATTTCCAGAATTTGGCAACCAATTGCTTGCCAAATGGTTCAAACCGTTGAACCATTTAAAGTTTGCATTTTTGTAAGGTAGAAAAATCTTTGAATAAAAGGAATTTCACATGGCTCAACCTAAAATATGCAGAACCCTACATAGTGTTTGTAAAGATAGAAATCTTCGTTCCAATTTTATATTCTAATTTGGGGGCAGATGTTGTAAACAACTAACTTTAATACAAGGTACAAGCCAAAATGTAGCTTCAAGTTCCATTGCTGTATTCAGAAGGAAGTATGAATCCTGATAGATCTGGGAATGCTTTTATTGGAGGTGGCATTTAAACTGATCCTTGAGACCAGTGTAATTTCATAGATGGAGAATAACTGTGCTTACTTAATGCAGATTAAGCCATTCTTTTATTTCCAATGAGACATCTTGGCCCAAATATAGCTTCTGTAATATCAACATTTACCACTAAATCTTTGACTGAATGAGAATATTGCTGGTTTACTTTTTCTGACTTTCTCAGCTACACATCTTATGACTTTGTATTTCTCTGTGCCTTAGCTTTTTCCATGTAAAGTGAGGTTTATAATGTGATATTGCCATCACAGGCTTCAATCTTTCAACTAGATCTCCAGTTGATTTCTTTCTGCTGGGGTGTCTTGGGACTACAATGACATATGCTAATGCATGATTCATGTATTATACTATAGAAGCTTAATTTTACATACATATTATTCAAAGGAATAATATGTAACAATAAATTCATAATATAAGGACAAAATAAAGTATCATGCAAAATTAAAGCTAATTTCTCACTAGTTTAAATATCACATAGTAGCAATTTTTGGTAGCCAGGAAGACCCAGGAATATACAGAGAGAGACAGATGGGAGCTTTAGTGGCAACAAGGTGACAAATGAGCATGTTCATTCCCAGCTACCTAGTCAAAAAGAGGGCCAGACCAGCACTGCATTCTCTAATCACAGCTTCTTAGCCTGATGGCTGTCTAGCTCTCTTACTGCCATGATACTTGTTTTTTATATCAATTAGACTTCTGAGGTCTTGATCTATTCTTATTCTTCCAGTTTATAACCCTCCTCATCAGTTTCTTCATAGCTGTATGTCCTGGTGGGACACTTCATTGTCTCACCAACACCATCAATCTTCATGTCTTTTCATGGCAGGAGATTACAAAACCCTGACCATGAATCAGTCTACTCATGTACTTTCTTTGCTCATGTAACCAGATTTCAGAGCCCTGCAGGAGATAGGTATATTTACAATTTTAGTCAAGGCTGAGCCTTCAGTGCTTCTCAGAAGTTTAAAAATATGTTTCTACAGAAATGTGAAGGGTCATAAATGAGGCAAGAGAGTTATAAAATAAGGCATATACTGGGAGCAAATTAACAACTGACTGTCAAGGGCTTGATTTTCATCAGCTCCAGGTCAGTACGTAGGTCAGGGCTGATGTCACATTAACCAGGTTCAGAAGAGTCCAACACGAAAAACAGAACATGCAGATTTATTAGTTTATGAGAAAAATAAACCAAACTAACTCATATTTTTTTTCTAGCTCATTGTCTTCCAGTAGACTACTGTACATGCAAAGCCAAATGATCATCTGAGGGTGATTTGGTGAAAGTTAGATGAGAATAAGAATTAATTAATGCTTTATATGTTAAATGGCCCAGGTTATGAAAAGTTATGCATCAGTCTTCTAAGTTTAGATAGATATGATAACGGAAATAAAAATATCAAATATGGGCCAGCATGCTCTCCCCTCTGGATGAATCTCGGAAGGGTACAGCCAACCTTCAAACTCTCACCCTTTCTTTTTTAAAATCTTTTATTTATAAACCCTTTTAATTTCTATGCAGACATTCCTATTGTTTACTGTATAATGTAGAAACATGAAATTAACATATTTTTATTATTTAATTTATATTTTTTGCATTGCTTAGGAAATAGTAATCCACATATTTTGTTAACTGGTGTGTTATTTTAGTGATTAACTTTATTTTATAGTAACTTTGTAGAGATTGTAAGTGGCTCCCTATTCATCAACTCTCCTTTATTTATTTATTTTTAAAAATTTATTTATTTAATTTATTTATTTTTGGCTGTGTTGGGTTTTCGTTGCTGCGCGCAGGCTTTCTTTAGTTGCGGTGAGCGGGGGCTACTCTTCGTTGTGGTGCGCGGGCTTCTCATTGCGGGGGCTTCTCTTGTTGCAGAGCATCGGCTCTAGGCACGCAGGCTTCAGTAGTTGTGGCACACGGGCTTCAGTAGTTGTGGCTCGCAGGCTCTAGAGCGCAGGCTCAGTAGTAGTGGTGCACGGGCTTAGTTGCTCCACGGCATCTGGGATCTTCCCGGACCAGGGCTCGAACCCCTGTCCCCTTCATTGGCAGGCAGATTCTTAACCACTGCACCACCAGGGAAGCCCTCTCCTTTATTTTTAATGTATTAATGAGCAACAGAGGATAACATATTTTTGAACACTTGGGAATTTCTAATCTTCTCACTCAGATATTAAGCACCACTCTTTTTTTGTCTCTATTCGGCTTTTTAAAAAAGTGTATAAGAATACTTAACATGAGATTTAGCCTCCTAACAGAATTTCAAGTGCACAACACAGTATTGTTAATATAGGTACACCATTGTACAGCAGACCTCTAGAATTTATTCATCTTGTATAACTGAAACTTTATACCTGTTGAATAGCAGTTCCTCATCCCTCCTCCCCCTCAGGCCCTGGCAACCACCATTCTACTCTCTGTTTCTATGAGTTTGACTATTTTAGATTTCCTCATATAAGTGGAATCATGCAGTATTTGTCCTCCTGTGACTGGCTTATTTCACTTGGCATAATGTCCTCCAACTTCATTCATATTGGTGCATATGGCAGAATTGCCTTCATTTTTAAGGCTGAATACTATTCCATTTTGTGTATATACAACATTTTCTTTATCCATTTGTTAGTTTGCAACCGCCTCAGGAGCTGCACAGGTGTAATCTGAAACTGGCCCCTGTACGTGGAGGGCAGGGAGAGATGGAAGACAGAGGCAGACCATTCCAGATTGGGAGGTAGGCAGGTTTAAGAAGCAAAGGAACTTACACACGTGGCTTGTCTTGGGCGGCTGCCAAGATGAGTAGATCTCCGAGCTCCCCGCCCCCCCCAATTTAAAAAGTTTATAGAGAGGACTTCACTGGGTAAAGTCACGTATACAGTCCAGATAGTCTTGGCACCATATTACTATCTCAAGGCTGTGTGCTTGGGCAGCTTCTAGAGCAGGAAAGGCAAGTGATGCACACATTCTAAGGACAGGGTGGGGGTAAGGGATGTCTGATTGCCTAGGTCCAGCTCACGGGTCAATTGGTGGTCACTTCCTCATGATGACCTCATCCAACACCATTCATCCAGCAATGAGTATTTAGATAGCTTCTGTATCTTAACTGTTGTGAATAATGCTGCAATTAACATGAGAGTGCAGATATCTCTTTGAGATTCTGATTTCAATTTTTTGGATAAATACCCAGAAGTGTGATTATTGGATCATATGGCAGTTCTATTTTTAAACTTTTGAGGAGCCACCACACTGTCTTCCTTAGTGGCTGCATCATTTTACATTCTCACCAGTAGTGTACAAGTGTTCCAGTTTTTCTACATCCTCACCAACACTTAATGTCTTTAATTTTTTTGATTATAGTTATTCTGACAGGTGTGAAATGATGTCTCATTGTGGTTTTGATTTGCATTTTCCTGATGGTTAGTGATGTTGAGCATCTTTCCATACACCTGTTGGCCATTTGTATATCTTCTTTGGAGAAATGTCTATTCAAGTCTTTAGCTCATTTTTCAGTCAGGTTATTTGTTTTTGTTGCTATTGAGTTGAAGGAGTTCTTAAATATTTTGGATATTAACCCCTTATCAGATAAACAGTTTGCAAATATTTTCTTCCATTCCATAGGTTGCCTTTTCACTCTGTTGATTGCTTCTTTTGCTCTGCAGAAGCTTTCATGTTCCCTTTGACTATTTTTTGCAAAATTTAAATGGACTCAATTAGATAACACCTATAGTCTTGTTCTTTCTATTTCCCAGAAAAAAGTTTGTCTTTTATGTTTACTGAAATTTATCCAACATGATTTAATGATTAATTTGTTTTTTCTAATTGAGATACAATTTATATAACATAATTTCACTACTTGCCATTTTAGAATGTACAACTTAGTGGTTTTTAGTATATTCACAATGTTGTGAAACTATCATCACTATCTAATTCCAGAACATGTCTATCACCCCCAAAAGAAATCTTGTACTTGTTACCAGTCAATCCTAATTCCCTCTTCCCCACACCCTGTGGCAAAAATTTTTTCTTAATTTATTTTGTCACTGAGTTTGTGGGCAGTTTGTTAGATAGCATTATTGCAGCAAAAGCTGACTTAGCCACAGGCCTATACTTCCAGTTATATAGTGGACACATATTTTGTTTAAATCTACTTATTATTATGCTCTTTTTCCATAAACTGATCCTCCTCTTGTGTTTCTTATCTTGGTTAAGAAATTTTGTATTATCTTTGATTCATTAAAATTCCTTGGTGTGTCATTAAAGACCTTTGCTAATATAACCCCAACTGATTTTTCTATCTTTATATTCCACTGCTTCCTCATATACATATGCTAAGCTCCTGCCACACATGCTTCTTGCTTTTCTCTCAATGGGCCGTAGTCATTAAAAAAAAATATTCATAATAGAAGTTGAAAAACAATTCATCATTTTATATTACGAAGTATTTATTATTAATTTTTTCAAGTTGACATTTTCAGTGTTTCTCCAAAGTAGTTTCTCTTTATACACAACTTTGAATTACTGCATAATAACATTTAGAATCTTGAAAAGCCTCTATTTTGATTTTATTGTCAAACAACCAAGATTCTAGCATAAGAGAAGGAAATTCATCCCCACCTCAGATCCTTATTTCCCAGGAACCAGCATTGTTTTATTTCCACTTAGCCAAATATATTTTAATTGATTATTATTCCTCTTTCCATGGAGATTTTAAATTCATTGGCATTGTCTAGTAACATACTAACACATTCATTAAATCCTAGAAGTGTGCCAACCATATCCTTGTCACAGATCAACAAAGAGCAAATCCATGATTCTTATCCATAGATCCCAATCGTAGAAGCTACAATGCACTTATTATGGTTTAGGTGGCCATAGAAGTCCTAGAAATAGCTTATGACAAATTTTACATACTTTCTGTGCCTCGGTGAAATGTTTCCTTCCTTTACCCCCTGGTATATTTCTACTTATTCTTCAAGATCAGTTCAAATGATAATTTTTCTTTTGATGTCACTTCTATTTTCCTGATAGAATTAGCTGAGCACTCTCCTTGCTTCTCATAACACTATTGTAGTATCTGTCACGTTACACAGGTTTGGTTTTTGTTTTCATGCCTTTCTCCCAATAGCCTCTCAGTTACTTAAGGACATGGATTTCAAGTTAATCATTTTGAATCCGTAGCCTCTAGTGTGGTGACTACTGTGACAAAGATGCTGAATAAAATACTCGCAGCAGCCGTGATACTTTCATCCCCTCTACACACACTCCTTGTCATTTCTGAGCTTTTTTTCCTGCTTCATAAATCTTTTAGAGATTACCCTGGCCCAGAGAGAAAATATTCAATACACAGTTCTACAGTAGCATACTTCACCAATTTCCATATCTGTTGCAGATTCCAACATGTGAACATGCCCTTGAGTCCCGGAAAGGCAGGAGAGGCAGGAATATTGCAAAGGGGCTGCAGCAGGGCCCCACACTAGATCTCAACTCCAAATAGAACAAAAATGTCCTGCAAGCACCACAATCTGAAATAAAAGTCAACATATGGGAAATAAAGCCTCCTGATTTTAGTTATAAACTGTATACATCTTTGAGACTTCCAGAAAAGCCATCAAGGACCATTAAGGAAGAAGAAAGGAGAAAAAAAAGCATTTTTCCAGGAACAATGCTTCACTTTCCCAGCATAAGGAATCATCCCAACAAGGCCATGTCTCCTAAATTTATAACTACATTTCCTCATCTGGATTCACATAAAGTGAAGTTAATATTTGTGGAAAGTGGAAAATATCCAAATGGTGTATACCTCAATCCAAAACCACATAACTTTCAACAGGTACAAAAAGAACATCTGATTCTAAATAACTTAAAAGAGATAAGGGGGAAATATATTGTTTTTATTCATTTCTTAATTATAACAACTATTACATGAGCAAAAAAAGTATATGTGAATATAATGTGTATAAAGTTGCATCTTTATTTCTCACGGAACAATACAACTCAAATTCAGCAATAAATGAATGAGAAAGGAGAGGTAAGACTCTGGTTAATGTTTCTGATGGGGTTTTATCTGCCAGTTGGAATGACCAACTAGGGATGGCTTTTCTAGGGCTCAAGAAGAGTTTGGACTGAGGTGTAATTGGAGAACAGACCTCAGTTTCCAGGAGTTTACAGTCTAGTAATAATGAAATCAAATCATGGAACGAATGGATGAGTGAATGAAAATTGACGAAGAGGGGATATTGTATTACTTAAATGAGTCTAACAATTAATAATTTAAATAATATATGAGTAAGAATTTCTAATTTAAAGTGGTGGTGGGGAATATATATTTATGGAGATGCAAATGAAGTCAATATATAATTCCACTAGAATATGAATATATCCTATACTTAGGTCTATAATTTAACTTATAAATATGATTCTTGTTAGGTAAAGAGTGAAGCAATAGGAATGATAATACCAAAAAAAAATTCTAGAAAAAGGAAAAAATTTATTCCATTGGGAAAATATAGGGAAGCAGTTAAGAGCATGGCCTCTGGGATCAGTGTATCCCAGTTCTCTTGTTTTCTAATAATTTTGTACAAGTTATTAAGCCTCTTTCCTTATTTATACTTTAGGATAACAATACTATATGTTTTATATGGTTATTTTAAGTAATGAAGGAGACAATTATATACAAATTTCTTACAATAGGGTTTGGAATATTGAGATATTCAATAAAAGTGAACTCTTAGGAGCTATTAGGATAAAAGTTGGGAAATTCAAGATGCCTTGATCCATAACCTTCTCTACTTGTCCAGGGCATCTAAACACTTTTATATGTAGTGAATGAAATATGTTACCATTTGGAGATGAGGGGAGGTCAGTTAAATATCAAATGCCATTGGTTTATTTAAATATTTCACTAGTTACAGTTAGAATTACATGACTTGGGTAAGTAAAAGTTCAAGGAATAGGGGACTTTGAAAAAATTTTTATTGGAGTGTAGTTGATTTACAATGTTGTATTAGTTTCAGGTGTACAACAAAGTGAATCAGTTATACGTATACATATATCCACTCTTTTTAAGATTCTTTTCTTATATAGGTCATTAGAGAGTATTCAGTAGAGTTCCCTATGCTACACAGTAGGTTCTTATTAGCTGTCTATTTTATATATAGTAGTGTGTATATGTCAATGCCAAGCTGGGACTTTTCAGTTCATATTAGTTCTTTTTAACCATGTTAAAAAAAAACTTTGTTTTATAGTTTACTAAAAACAGTCAACATTTATTCTATTCCAGCCTCAGCAAATTATTTTAGCTTGTTCAATATTTTTCCTATTGCCTGAAATAAATTCAGCTCTAGAAATAAAACATGTAACTCTATTTGCATTTAAGATTACTTTACCAAGTTCTGAATAGATTCCTTTAATTTCATTAGTCACAGAAGGATGATCGAAGTCCTCGCTCCACCATAAATTAATTGCTTATACACTGTCTTGAATTTTAGATTATTCTATCAAATGTTAATAGGCAAGTTTTTTTTTTTTTTTTAAGATTTGGGCTTTTACTCTGAGGTAGGGACTGGATGGTTTTGTGCAGAAGAGTGAGTGATCTGCTTTATGTTTTTTTGTTTTTATTTATTTATTTATTTATTTTTGGCTGTGTTGGGTCTTCGTTTCTGTGCGAGGGCTTTCTCTAGTTGCGGCAAGCGGGGGCCACTCTTCATCGCGGTGCGCGGGCCTTTCACTATCGCGGCCTCTCTTGTTGCGGAGCACAGGCTCCAGACGCACAGGCTCAGTAGTTGTGGCACACGGGCCTAGTTGCTCCGCGGCATGTGGGATCTTCCCAGGCCAGGGCTCGAACCCGTGTACCCTGCATTGGCAGGCAGATTCTCAACCACTGCGCCACCAGGGAAGCCCTATAGGCAAGTTTTAAATGCTATAACAAAATCCTCAAAATTGCATTTTACTGGTGAAATATTTAATATTTGGAAAAACCAAATTCCAAATTGAATGTTAGCAATATGAAACAATATTTATTAGTAATAACACAATCTTCTCTTTACATATCTAGTACCAATATAATTTACCAAATTTTGTGACAACTTAGAAAAGGGACCAAAATGATTAAAGTTTAAGTCACAACACTTAAGTACAGGTAAGTTATTATAATAAAGTTATGAATATGGCCAAAGAATAAATTTTCTGCATTATATCTTGATAGTAATACATAAAAAGGCAAATAATTTAAAAAGTATTTTTTTACTTATCACCTTTAATGATACAGTAGATTTTTTAAATGCCCAGTTAATTAATGGCAACAATCCATATGCTTTCTTAGCCACAACTTGTAATATATTATTAAAGATTGAGTTTGTAACTCAATGTGTTCTGTGTAGAGAAACAATGAGTTAAAATATAGATTTCAGAAGCAAGCTGCATAGCTTTGAATCTTGGCTTCATTGCCCTAAATTACCTAAACTGTCTATATCTTGGTTTCCTCATCTGTAAATGGGAATGATAATAGTTGAATCTTCATCATAGAATTACTGTGACCATTAAATCTGTTATACATATGTAAAGCACTTAGTTAATAATGTATGTGAAGCATGTGTTGTCTAACACATGGTAAATATACATACCATTATTATTATTATGGTGCCATTTGTATAGTGTTTATGCAGACTTAATTTGTATAATCCAGCATTTTTTATTTGGATAGGGGTGAATAATACATACTGTATTTACATATTATAATTACATATCAATTATAAACAAAACAATAAGGTGTTAACAGTGGCTGATTTTGGATAGTGGGATAATGGTTGAATTTTGTTTTCTTCTTTTCAAAATGAGTAGCAGGGCTTCCCTGGTGGCGCAGTGGTTGCGAGTCTGCCTGCCAGTGCAGGAGACACGGGTTCGAGCCCTGGTCTGGGAGGATCCCACGTGCCGCGGAGCGGCTGCGCCCGTGAGCCACAATTGCTGAGCCTGCGCGTCTGGAGCCTGTGCTCCGCAGGGAGAGGCCGCGATAGTGAGAGGCCCGCGCACCGCGATGAAGAGTGGTCCCCGCTTGCCACGACTGGAGAAAGCCCTCGCACAGAAACGAAGACCCAACACAGCCATAAGTAAAAAAAAAAAAAAAAACAAATACTTAAAAAAAAAGTAAAAAAAAAAAAAAATGAGTAGCAAATAATTTTATAATTGGAAAATTAAGATAATGTATTTGCAAACAATGTATACATTTTGGCATGGATTAAATTTAAAAGGTCTTCTCTAGGTGTGTAATTAAATTGGTACACCTCAAGTTTCCTGATATATAAGTCACTATGGAGAAAATACCAAGAATATTTTGTAGACCAATAAGACCAAGCCTTTGATGTTAAGAAGCATCTAAGTCAAATATAAGATAGAATACACAATATGCCACTCGAGTCACAAAGCACTAATGTGAAAAAGTTTTAAAAAGAGGTTTCCAAGGAAATAAACTAAGGTAGGATTTGAATTGAAGTTGGAAGGACAAAATTAATTCCAGCAGAAAGGGTGGAAAGGATAAGTAAATTTTTATTTAGATTAGCATTTATAAATTGCCCAGCAATTTACTACTCCTGGGTCCTTATCTCCAAAAATGAGACCATATTCTGAGAGACATCATGAACAAAGACTAATGTAATTGCTAAGTTTCTCATTTGTCTTCCTATCTCTAGTAAGTGGATGCCCTTTGCTGAAGGAAGGTCAGCAGAACACTACAGAAAGATTTATCACCTACAAGCCTCATGAATGCACCTGGGATTCAATGCTAATTTTACCAAAAGCCCTGTGGCCTATTAAATCTGTGTCACACACAGTGAGTTTGCCTCTTTCTCTATGGCTGTTGCGGTTTGTCTCCTGCACTGTCGTTAATGATTGCTTTAATGAAGGAGTTTTTCATTTATTGGAGTGAAAGCTACTTCTATCTTTAAAAGTAAAGCATGCAGATTTCTGATTTTTCTTAAAATGCAAATAGTGGATTATCTAGAATTTTGGATTTTTTTTTTCTTATTACAAAGATAGTTGGCATGGTGGATTGAGGTCTGAAGATTGTGAGGAATCTTACCCAGGTTTACTCCCACTTTATTTGGAGCAGCCCATTTTGAGTGAATTGCACTCAAGGAAGAAGGACCGACAAGAAGACTCTGTCATACACTCAGAAAAAAGATGCTGAAACACATACTTCATGGCTCAAATTCTCCCCTGGACAAATAAGGCTGCTTTGAACAGCCCTGTATGTCCAAGCAGAACAAGATGTGCATTTGGCATGCAAAGCAAGCTTTTAAAGCAAAGATTATTAAATAGCAATTTAAAAAAGATAAATGAAAAAGTCGATACACGTTTGCTTTTGCTAACTTCCTCTGTACCATCTTCCTTAAGAGACACAGAAGGTGGCCAGATGCATACAGGGCATTTATGGATCGTTGTGGAAGAAAAGTTTACTAAGACATGCAAGAACAGTGGGCAAAAATTTTAAGATTTGTTGTTGAACACTTAGATTAACTCTTGAGAATGACTACTCAAATGACTTTTTTTTACTACTGTGTACTTTATCCTATGGAAGCTCTACTATCCTAGGAATTATAAGTGAAGTATTTGCATGGTGCTTAAACCATTTTAAGTGGAGTCTGAAAGAATCCAGTCCCTTGATCAGATAATTATTATTTTTCTTAGATTTCAGCTGAATTCTGGAAAACTACCAGTGACCATGTCACCATTCCACATTCTTTTGCCTCCTTTCAAGAAAACAGGAAACATCCTATTTCCACGCACTGTTAACACTTGTATTCCTTGCCTCAGTAACGCTATCTCCTGTCATCTGAGAAGTTTGGTGTACCAACTCACTAACTCCTCACGTGCCTTTGGCCATTTCCTGGGAGTCATCCTCCCAACAGCCTTCTTCTGGCCTTCCCTACTCACCGATCTTGTTTGAATACCCTTGTCCATCCAGGCACGAACACCACCCAGAGCATACCTAGCATAGCTTTTTTTTTTTTTCTTTTTTTTAAATTAAGTTATAGTTGATGTACACTATTATATGTTTCAGGTGTACAACATAGTGACACAATTTTTAAAGGTTATAGTTCATTTATAGTTATTATAAAATATTGGCTATATTCCCTGTGTTGTACAATATAACCTTGTACAATAGCTTATTTATTTTATACATAGTAGTTAGTACCTCTTAATCTCCTACCCCTATGATGTCCCTCCCCCATCCCTCACCCACTGGTAACCACTAGTTTGTTCTCTTTATCTGTGAGTCTGTTTCTTTTTTGTTATATTCACTAGTTTGTTTTATTTTTTAGATTCCACATATAAGTGATATCATACAGTAATTGTCTTCCTCTGACATATTTCTTTTTTTTTTTTAATTTATTTACTTTTGGCTGCATTGGGTCTTCGTTGCTGCGCGCAGGCTTTCTCTAGTCGTGGTGAGTGCAGGCTACTCTTCATTGTGGTGCGTGGGCTTCTCATTGCGGTGGCTTCTATGTTGCGGAGCATGGGCTCTAGGTGCGCAGGCTTCAGTAGTTGTCAGTCGCGGGCTCTAGAGCGCAGGCTCAGTAGTTGCGGCGCACAGGCTTAGTTGCCCTGCAGCATGTGGGATCTTTGTTCCCCGACCAGGGATGGAACCCACGTCCCCTGCATTGGCAGGCGATTCTTAACCACTGTGCCACCAAGGAAGCCCCTGTCTGACATATTTCACTTAGCATAATATCCACCAAGGCCATCCATGTTGTTGTAAATGGGAAAATTTTCTTCTTTTTTATGGCTGAGTAGTATTTCATTACATTCACCATTCAGTATATTCGTATTTACTGTTGCACTGGGGCATGAGGGGAATATTGTAGGCATTTGGTTTATTTTTAAATTAATGTTCATTTCATACTGGAGCATAGTTGACTTACAATGGTGTGTTGGTTTTAGGTGTACAGCAACTTGATTCTGGTATACATAGATGTATATCTACTCTTTTTCCCATTCCTTGCCCCTGTAGGCGCTGTTGAGTAGAGTTCCCTGTACTATATACAGTAGGTCCTTGTGTTCATTTCAGCGCATTCCACTCTCATTTCCAACCCAGGAACAGGACCGGCACTAAGGCTCTGGGGCCCCAGTAACCAGAGTGGTGTGTGTTATATAAATTAGGGTGTATATGTGAATCCCAAACTGCTGATTATCCCTGCCCCGGGGTGTTTCCCCTTTGGCAACCCTAAATTGGTTTTCTAATTCTGTGAGTCTGTTTCTGGTTGGTAAATGAGTTCATTTGTATTAGTTTTAAGAGTCCACTTATAAGTGATACCCTATGATATTTGTCTTTCTCTCTCTGACTTACTTGCCTTAGTATGATCATCCCTAGGTCCATCTATGTTGCTGCACGTGGTGTCATTTCTTCTTTTTCGATGGCTGAGTAATATGCCCTTGTGTATAGGTACCACAGCGTCTTTATCCATTTTTCTGTCGATGGACTTTATGTCTGATTCCAAGTCATGACATTGTCAGTAGTGCTGCAATGAACATTGGGGTGCATGTGTCTTTTCCAAGTACAGTTTTCTCCGATATACTCCCAGGAGTGGGATTGCCGGATTATAGGCTACCTCTGTTTTTAGGTTTTTCAGGAACCCCCATCCTGTGCTCCCAGTGGCTGTACTAATTTACATTCCCACCAAGAGTGTAGGAGGGTTGCCATTTCTCCACACCCTCGCTAGCATGTACCTTTTGTAGACTTTTTGATGACGGCCATTCTGACTGTTGCGAGGTGATACCTCCTTGTAATTTCGATTTGTACTTCTCTAATAGTGTGTGATGTTGAGAAATTTTCATGTGCTTTTTTTTTTAAATGGTGTGAGCAAAATTGACCTCTTGAAAGTGCTTCTCTGAAAGCCTGCGCTGTTTTGAAATCGTAGTCGGTTGCCTACCGCAGGCCATTTCTGAGGGAGGTGTCTTCTACAACCTCACAGGCCTTGTGAGTATTAAATGCCAATAAGTACTGGTTTTAAAGTTGTTGTTATTAGAAACGACCACAAGGCGGGAGGATTTCTTCCTGCCCCGCTCTGGTTACTGGGGCCCCAGAGCCTTAGTGTCGGTCCTGTTCCTGGGTTGGAAATGAGAGTGGAATGTGCCGAAATGAACACTTTTTCCCTATTTCCCTTCACCCTCTCCCTGCCCCAAATCCCGGCCCCTGCAAGCCTGCTATGCTGGGGATGCTGTTGTCAGTAGGTGGGGTGAATCTACGGAAGGAGATTGGAGGTGGGAACCACAGCACCAGGAGGCTTGGAGACCAGGCGACTTTTCAAAGCTCTTCCAGACCAAAGGGTCCACCATCCTTGGGTGCGCTCGGCTTGGATTAGCTGTGGAGGGCCGGCCTGGGTCTGGAGATTGTGCTTTTGTGCAGAGGCGATAGTTACTACAGGTCCAGTGAGGGCTCATTTCCTGGCACATCCTTCCCAACTCCCTCAGCCCCAGGACAGTCCAGCCTTGGGAGCCAAGGCTGCCCGGGTTCCAGGGATGTTAGAGCAGCCGGGTCACCAGGACCTGAGGGGAATATTGTAGGCATTTCGTTTTATTTTTTAAAATAATGTTCATTTCATTTTGGAGCATAGTTGACTTACAATGGTGTGTTGGTTTCAGTGTGCAGCAACTTGATTCTGGTATACATAGATGTATGTCTACTCTTTTTCACATTCCTTGCCCCTATAGGTTATTACAGGCTGTTGAGTAGACTTCTTTGTGCTATACAGTATGTCCTTTTGGATGGTATGTGTTATATATATTAGTGTGTATATGTGAATCCGGAACTGCTGATTAACCCTGCTCCCCAATGTTTCCCCTTTGGCAACCCTAAATTGGTTTTCTAATTCTGTGAGTCTGTTTCTGGTTGGTAAATGAGTTCATTTGTATCACTTTTAAGATTCCACCTGTAAATAATACCCTATGATATTTGTCTTTCTCTCTCTGACTTACGTAGTATGTCATCCGTAGGTCCATCTTAGTATGGTCATCCGTAGGTCCATCTATGTTGCTGCACATGGTATTATTTCCTTCTTTTTTGATGGCTAATATGCCCTTGTTTATAGGTACCACATCGTCTTTATCCGTCTTTCTTTTGATGGGCTTTTGTTTGAATCCCATTCTTGGCTATTGTCAGTAGTGCTGCAACGAACATTGGGGTGCATGTGAGTTTTCCAAGTATAGTTTTCTCCGGATATACTCCCAGCAGTGGCATTGCATAACATAACAATGTTGTGTTAGTTTCAGGTGTACAACAAAGTGAATCAGTTATACATATACATATATCCACTCTTTTTTAGATTTGTTTCTCATATAGGTCATTACAGAGTATTGAGTAGAGTTCCTTGTGCTATACAGTAGGTCCTTATTAGTTATCTATTTTGTATATAGTAGTGTGTATATCTCAATCCTAGTCCCCCAATCTATTCCTCTCTGGCCCCCCCAAAAGCTCTTTTCTTAATGATTTTTAAAAGACGTCTTCTTGAGAAAAGGTGGCCAAGGAAAACTAATGTGGACTCATAACAATAGCTTGGTGTTTTTCCCCTTTTCCTATTTTTTGGTTCACTTTGTAGAAATAGGGATTAGCACTGTTCCCTGAATATGTGGTAGGAATTACCTATAAACTTTTCCTTGTCTAGGGCTTTCTAAGAGAAAACTTACCATTAGTAATACGATATATTTAGTGGCTATTAGTCTATTTAAGTTGTTTTTTCATCTTTTACTAATTTTGTCACTACATTTTTACATTTTCCATTTAATGTGGTTTTCTGATGTACTGTTAAAATATTATTCACAACATAATTTGATAGGTTTCAATATGTCTTATATCTTTAGTTATTTCCCTTCATTCTGTATGTTGTTTGCATTCACACTCTTACTGATGATCAATTTTTTCAAATGTATGTCTGACTTACTGATCTTTAAAAAAACAGCTTTCAGTTTTGTAAATCATATTTCTGTCTTCCATTTCATTTAATGACATTATCTTTATTATTCCCTCGTTTAATTTTTTGCTGTTGTCTGTTTATTCTGTTAATCCTTTTCTATCTTCTTTATTTGAAGGCTTAGATACTTAATATTCTTTTTTACTCTCTAAATAATGTTTTCAAAACCGTACGTTTACCTCTATTCACTGCTGTATTAGCTTTGAATTGTCTCCTAGAATGAGAAGTACACATTCTACAACAGTTCATTATGTTTTCTTAGCTCCACATGCTGCATTGGTCTGGTATCCTTTATTTTTTTCAAATACTTGTCCCCTCACAGGGAAAATTTGCTCAGTAACCTTAATTTGATACAGAGCTTATTCACTTCATCCCAGATTCCTGTTGAAGCAAAATACTATGGTCCCTTTTTAAAATATTTATTTATTTATTTACTTGGCTGCGTCGGGTCTTAGTTGTGGCAGGTAGGATCTTCATCGCGGCACGTGGGCTTCTCTAGTTGCCGCGCGCGGGCTTCTCTCTAGTTGTGGTGCGCAGGCTCCAGAGTGCGCGGGCTCAGTATTTGCGACCTTCTTAGACAATTTGGCTATTATATTTACTTAGTTTTCTCAAAGAGTGAGGAACAAAATATTAAGGCTAAGAATTGAGAAAAGCTTTAAAAATTAACATCATGTAAAAGGGATACCTTCTCCCCAAGGACAACAGCAGATTATAAATTGAGCTGCCACAAATCTTCCCAGATTTTAATATTAAATCTCATAATTTTCAACTGCTATTTTAAATAATGAATGTAAATTTCAAAAAGAAAAATCATGTTCAATATGATATTAATTTTGCTCAAAATGTCACATTTATATACATAAAAGATTAGAAAGTATATATGAAACTAAAGTGATTACACAGAGTAGAATTTTTTAATATTTTATACATTTTCTAAATTTTCTTCAGTTTATGCATTACTTTAGCAAGTAGAAAAGAAACAATAAGAGCTAATAAGTAATGCTAATAAAAATTAAAACCAAGCTAAAATCATCCCTCTCAAAAACAAACAAATTTGTACCACAAATTGTCCCTTTAGAATTTTTGTCCCTTTAAAATTTTGTTTCCATAGTTAAAGAATCAAGTTATATGTTTCCTACCTGGGTCTGGCCTAGAACAGTGAATATTTTCATGTCTGGTAGATATTTATAGGTGGAATATTAAACTTTATTATCTTCAGAAGGGTTGAGCCAAATCAAAAGTTGGCTCTCTCAGTAAGACCTTTGAAAAAAAAAATTATGTTGAAAGAAAAACGGTTCAAAAATAATTTCTATCTCCCTGAAATAATGCTATAAAGGACTATGATTTCAGAGACGGGGAAGCTAAACATGAGAATACTACCAGCTAAATTGCTTAATACAGACCCGTGTGGCAGGAAATGTCATGGGAAGAGATGCTCTGGTCATATGAAGCAATTTCAGATCAAGCCTTTAACATTCAAATCACATTACCCTTAGTGCTGCAGTAAATGACTTCTTCTCATACTGGGCTTTAATCATCTGACTAGCAAGATGGGACTATGGGCTGAATAATCTTTAAAGTCCCATCCATCTCTCAGTTTCTATCTCTGATTTCACATTTATTTAATTATGAGGAAATTCGCTACCAACATATTTAAGCTATTTATTTACCACCAAAATAATGCAAAACTATTTTATATGCAGATAAAATATCTAAAGAGCAAAAACAAAGCTATAAGATTATTAGAAGACAGTAGGAGTGAATATTTTAAGGTCAGTGTGGAAAGGCCCACTTAAAAAGGAGAAATGTCTAGATAACCACCAACAGGCTTGGAGAAAATATTTGTAACACATATATGAGACAAGGAGTTAATATTCCTGATATACATAATGATGAAAGAAATAGAAGAAAAGAAACCATACATATAAAAATATATAAATAATATGAACCTAAAAGTCATAGAATACCTATAGACAGCCAATAAATATAAGGAAATATGCTATCTTCACTATTAGCAGGGAAATGTAAATGAAAACCAAATGCAATACAATATCATATGCATTGGATTTGCAATAATTAAATTAATAGCATTAAATGCTGGTTAGGGTCTGTGGAAATGGATAGTATTCTACAGTTTTTGGAAGTATAAAATAGGCATAATATACTTGGAGAATAGAGTATCAATCAGTTTTTAAAAAATAGATATATAATTTGATCCATCACTTTTACTTCTTGGAATCTATTCTTCAGAAAGAGTGCTATTTATATGCAAAGTTATGTATAGAACATTGCAGCTTTAAGTATTATTTGTAAAGCAAAAATCCTGGAAGGAAAAACTAAAGGTACACCAATGTAAGAATAGTACATCAATATAATGTGCTACAACACAGCAATTTTTTAATGAAATAAATCTACATGTACTCACCTGAAAAAGTAGTCCATGGTAAGTGAATATCGCAAGACAAATCCAAAAGACATACTATTTTGGCTCATACTGCATATTTATATGTATGTATGTGCATGTGTGCATATATGTAGTTATGTATTTCTGTCTATATGGGATTTAGTCTGGGTATTTATAATGACGGTGATGATGATGATAGCTAATATTTACTAGGCCCTTACCTTGGGCTAGGCACTATCCTAAGCACTTTACATGGATTGATTTAACTAATCCTCAGAACTACCCTATGAACTAAAGATTAGTATTCTCCTTTTCTAAAGAGACCACAAACAGTTAGCCCAAATCACACAGTAAGTGACAGAGCTAGAATTGATTTCAACAGTTGTTCTCCAGAACCTGCATCTCTTAAACCTTTAATTAAAATTCCCTGAACAGGTCCGGCCTGAAACAGGACAGTAGACCAAACGGCCTGGCCTGGTTAATGTCATCAAGCTCCCAGGATCCCAAGGGTCCTAGCCTCTCTTCTCTGAGTCATCCTTGAGCAGTTTGAGAGCTCTTGTGCATTTTTTAAAGGCTTGGGCACCTTTTCTTTTCCAACAATAGGTAGCTGAATTCTGTCTGATCTCTCAATTTATATCTCTATGGAATAAAATGGAGGATTAGTGAATTTAAAATATTAAGGTCCTATTAGGTAAGAAATAGATTTTGGGGAAAATACTGTCACTTGTATGATGAGAAGCTTTTTATTGGTGCCACAATAATATTGATTTAATTCTGAGGTTGGTGAGAATATTGATAATTAAGAGTTGAAAGCAGTGAGAAGAAATGTTCAATATTTGCATACAGTTGTACAACAGTGGTGAGCTAGCGATGGACCTAGTCACACGCTTACTGTCAAAGGTCAAACAATTGCATTAACAATCGGTAAAGACCCAGGTATAAACTGCTGCGTATATTTCTCTTTGCGAAAGTTTTGAAAAATGAAGTGACTATCCAAAAAAAAAAATAAAGTGACGCCATCATCAGGATTATGTGGAGATTATCCAGCACTTACTTTAGAAAAACAGAGCAGTGATTTCCAAAGCTAATTCAAACCAGATGCAGTTTAAAACTCAAGTAAAGTAGTTTTCCAATGAGAAAAATTTTGTCTCTTTCAGGGAATTTTAGGACAACTTTTAGAATCATTCAACCGTGCTGCATTTTTATCTCATTCTGTACAACAAATATGTTTCTAAAACATCTTTTCAAAACAATTATTTTGCCAGTTATACATATTAATTGCTATATATAGTTTATTTATTTATTTTTATTTTTTTCTTCCAGTTTTATTGAGATATAATTGACGTACAGCACTGTATAAGTTTAAGGTGTACAACATAATGATTTGACTTACATACATCATGAAATGATTACACAATAAGTTCAGTGAACATCTATCATCTCATATAGATACAAAATAAATAAATAGAAAAAAATTTTTTCCTTGTGATGAGAACTCTTAGGGTTTACTCTCTTAACTTTCATATGTAACATACAGCAGGGTTAATTATATTTATCATGCTGTATATTACATCCCAAGTACTTATTTATCTTATAGCTGGAAGTTTGTACCTTTTGACTACCTGCATCCAGTTCCCCCTCCTCCCACCCCCGCTGGCAACCACCTGTTTATTCTCTGTGTCTATGAGTCTGTTTCTGTTTGGTTATGTTTGTTCATTTGTTTTGTTTTTTAGGTTCCATGTATAAGTGAAATCATATAGTATTTGTCTTTTTCTGTCTGACTTATTTCACTTAGTTAGCATAATGCCCTCTACATTGCTATATATTTTCAATTAACTGTAAATGCTATCTATCCTAGTGCAAATAATAACTGAATGTTTATTGAGCATATGCTATACATGTTCTAGTTACTTGTTATGTGTATTTTATGCACAATCTAATTTAACCTTTACAACAATGTGCCTGTTTTCATATATCTGTGTGTGTGTGGGGTGTGTGTGTGTGTGTGTGTGTGTGTGTGTGTGTGTGTTCAGTATATATTCATCATCACCATTTTATAGTTGGAGAGGTTGAGGAGGTTACTAATTTGCCAAAGGCCGTATGGCTTATAAATGGAGCATCTGGAAATCAAAGCCAGGTAGTTGGGTTTTTTTTTTTTTTAAATGCAAAGTACAGATTCCTAACTACTATACTCAGGGCCCATAAGAGCTACAGGCATGCAAAGGGCAGGAAACAGGTTTCAAGCATTTTTTCCTCTCTAATTTTATCACTGGAAAACCAACTCTAAAAACCACACTAAACTGTATCTCCTAAACTACCAAGTATTTGATATATTCATTTGTCTACAAAATTAGATGCACAAAACGGTTTTTCATTCTTCTCTTTAACTTGAAGAAAGCCTTTTCTATGTTTTCTAGGACAGAAGAAAAAACAAATATAACTGCCATATTTTTTAATGACTGTAGGAGAACATTCAGTTATTTCACTGGTTGAAACAGTTAAAATATTCAAATTTGAAACTATTTTTCTTTTACTGAGGTAGAACTTTAAACTTTTTTTTTCTATTTCTATTTCATCATGAAACTTTAAAACTTTCTTAGCAGATGGGCAGAGCACTTTCTGCAGAAATGATTCACTTTTAGTCTCATAATCCCACGTGGGAAAGTTGAAGGTTGTGTAAATTGAAAATCTGTCCTGGTCATCCAAATGACAAAAGAAAGTTAACCTCCTGGTGACCTTTTGAAAGATGTCACCCTTCTCTAAAAAATTAGCTTAATTTACTTGATATGACAAGGGAAAGAAGCCAGCTAGTTATATTGTCATATCAAAAAGACTGCTTGTCAGAAACCTCCAGAGTTCTCATCAGCCTCTTAACATTCTCTTTCAGATTTTAGTACTCATAATTTAAAATGTTTAAAGTATGAACTTTAAAATAAATGTCACTAATTTTCAACAGGTATTTTAATGTAGAAAATTCTCCCTGAAACAAAATACTCATCAGTCTAAACCGTGTCAATAACATTAACCAATTTCACTCACCAATCTTTTTGGGCAACTGTTCTCTGTACTGTCTTTTGGAAATTGCAAACAAACAAAAAAATGAAACTTCCTTTGCAGAGTTATTTGATTATAATAAATACTCATTACTTGACAGTTTAATTTTGAAATTGCTCAATGAAAGGGAAAGCAACGTTTGTAGACAGGAGCTGCCCCACATAAACTCGGAGAGGAAGAAATCTTGCTAATGCTTACTGCACACGTGGAAAAGCAGCCCACACCTGCCAGTTGTTTTGGAAATGGGAGACGTGTGTCAGGCCGTGCTTCATCCTGAATGTGGCTGGACTTTTGGACTGGCATCATAAGCTTTCCCAAATGTGTCCAGCCATGCAGCTCTAGGAACTTTATTCGCTTCGTAAATATTTCAGAATGCAATTATAGCAAAATGATTTTTTAAATCACACAGAGCCAGAACTTATAATTATTATAAGGAAAATTTTTATGATGAAGAATTTAAATCTTATACAAAAGTTGGCTTAAGAGAGTAGTGGACCCCTATACTCCCGTCACTCAACAACAACAATTGTTACCACTTTGCCAATTTCATTTCATCTATCCCTCCCCAACTTTCTTCCTGGTGTACTTAAAGGTAAATCCCAGACTCTGTGTTGTTTTACTCATAAGTATCTTACTATATCTCTAAATGAGAATGAGATGCTTTTATCTTTTAACCTCTTATTGTTAAGGAATATATACATTGCATTTTTGCCATTATTTAAATAATTAGATATTGCAATACTTAATAAAGGCCATAAATGCAAGAGGATAGTAATTAAGACCATTGGAAAGAATGTAGTTGAAAGGGCGGGAATTTTTTCCCCATTTTTCTGCCTTTAAGTACTCACCATGCTGTTTCCTTCTTGCAGTTTCCTTGATTCATTAAGTAAATATGTTTTCTGGGTCATTATAAGCTTTGAAACTAGAAAAAAAGAAAGGCCAACATAAGTGCAATATAAAACATATTATCCTTAATTATTTGAACGTTTTTGTAATGATAGGTTATTATAAGGGTGCAAGATTTCATGTCATAGAAACAAGTATTTTTCTACACATTCTTAAACCAGACAGTAATAAAATAGTAAATTAGTAACCCAGGTTTTAAAATTCATGTGAAACACTTCCTGGGTTAAAGATGTTTCTTTCTGTCACACAAACTAAAAGAACATACAGGAAAAAAATGGAATTAGAATCATTACATTCAACTTCAGTAATGCTCTCTGTGCTATTCTTTAGGCCTCCGAAATTCTTTAAATCCCTACATAAGTTTTATTATAATAGGTCTAAATTTTATATATTGACATGCCGACGTTTTAAAAAACTCTGTCACATAGATGGATGAATGGAGGGATGGGTGGATGGATAGATAGATAGACAGGTAGATTTGTAAAATTTTGTTGCTCTTTTTAATTTTGTTTGCTTTGGGATTTTGGATCTCAGGTGCACAGAATTGAATTGATTATACTCCTTGGTTCCTGGCACGTTTTTGTTGTCAACCAGTGCACCTTCTCTCTTTTATGTTTTATTTCATGATTTTTCTCATTCTTTCCTGCATCATCAGTCCCCTTCCTACCCCCACCAGGCTCCCACTCACACGCAGTTAATGTATGCTTTTCCAGTCCACATTCCACAGGGTTCATGGTCATTTGCAATGTGTGCATTCATGAAATTCATTTTTATTAATGTAGATATGCTTTTAATGGCACAAATGGCATCACGTTCTGTTCCTTACTATTCTATTCAACTTTATAGTTTTGAAATCTGCTTACACTGCTATCTTTTCCATGCTGATCATTGTATTCCTCTCTTGCATATTCATATACCACACGTTACTTATGCCTAAAAAATATTTGCCTGTTTTTGAACTTCTAGGTTGCCTTCAACTTCTTTCTAGCACAATATGCTTTGGTGGGCATCACTGTACATACCTCTTTGTGCATCTGTGAAGAATATCACTGGAGTACACATCCAAGAGTGGAATTTGGGGGCACAAAGGATATGCCTACAGTTTTCACTAAATACTGCCAGATTGCTGTCGAGATGGCTATATCATGTTAGAGCTGCCCCTCTCAATATTATATGAGATTTCTTATATCCCCACATCCTTGCCAGCCTTTCATGTTATCTTTCTAATTTTTAACAACCTGCTGGCTATGAAATGGTGTAACAGAGCAGTAAAATTGTAGTGGTTGTAGAGGTGAGGGGTGTCGCCTCAAATTCCAGCTCTCCCGCTTAATACTTGTGGAACTTTCTGTTCCTGGTTTCCTAATTTGTAAAATGAGACAATAATGATGCCTAGTTCATAGAGTTGCTGTAAGGATCAGAACAGAACAGTTACACTTTAAAAGCACATAGAATAACGGCTGACCTTTGTAAGCACTCAAATATTGGCTGTTTATGTAGTTCCTTCAATTAATAGCGAGGCCCAAATCAATGGACACTCTTTGTATATTTAGTGGCCACATGACTCTATATCTTTACATTACTTTTTCATAAAGTTCCTTGACTTTATTCTTTCTGCTTTCCTTTTTTTGTATATATTCTTGATATCCTTAGTTATTTATAGAAGTTGAAAAGACTTTTCACTCAGTCTACCCCCATCATTTAATTTTGTCTTTGTTGTCCAATTTTAAAGCCATATCTTTAGTTCCATGTAGTCAAAGCTATCAGTTTTTCCCTTTATATTTCATGCTATTTTTGTTATTGTTTAAGAAATCTTTTTCTTCTCTGAAATCATAGACACATCCAATTTTATATATTTTAAATTTTTTGAGTTTGTATCTTATTTTATATCACATTATTCTAATCATTTGATAATCTTGTTGAACTTTCTTGTTCTATCAGTTTGTCGGTAGGATTCTTAGACTTTTAATTTTCAGATTATCATCTGCAGATAATGAGTTTTGTTTCTTTCTAGCAATTCCTAATATCTTCTATTTCTTTTTCTGGTCTTGCATTGTCCACACCTTCCTGTACCCTCTTGAAAATTACTGAGATACTGGGGTTCCTGTTGTCTTTTCTTACTAGTTTTTTCCAATCTTAAATGAAATCATTCTAAAATGTTCCCATTTGATATGTTATTGCTGTAATTTATTATTATGTCATTAGGTTAAGAAAGTTCCCTTCTTCCTAGCTATCTAGTTTTCTAAAAATGTTGACATAAAGGGATTTTATTTATTTTTAATATATTGAGATTATCTTATTTTTTCCTTTAAACAAAACTCACGTTTTACTTGGTTGGATAAAATTTTAGATCTGATATTGGTGTTAATGTTCATAAATGAAACTAAACTGTAATTTTATTTTCTTGAACTGCCCTCATTGGGGTTTATGTGCTGTAATTGCTTCATGAAAATAATTTTAGCAGCTTTTCTTTTTTCCTGTTTTCCAGATAGTATACAATAGAGCATATACATGGTAAAACTCACATATAAAACTTCTTGGACCTGGTACTTTATAGAAGAAAAGTTTATGCTTTTTAAGCGGCATTGTTTATTTAGCATATATTGGTCAGTTAAGATTTTCTATTTCTTCTTTTGTTAATTTTGGCATTTTACATTTTCTAGAAATATACACATTTTGCTTTGAATTTCAAATTTCTTGACTTTAGTTTAGAATATTTTTTGATTTTTAAAATATTCATGTTATTCTGTAGTTAGATTACTTTTACAAATTATGTCATTTCCTGGAACCAAGAACTATATATTCCCCAAGGTCCTATCAACTCTCAATCTCTATCTCTGATTCTAAGATTAAAAAAACCATAGTCTTACTGAGGTAAATCTAAATACATGTCAATTCAATTTACTATTCTTCATGAATTAGGCTATCTCACCTGGTTAGGGCCTAGATATGTTAGTATTGACACTTGTAGATGTTGAGAAGATCCCTGTGGTTTAAATGGTGAGTTCAACACTCTGATTGCCTGGGTTCAGGTGCCAACTCAGCACTGAGTACAAATATGACTTTGGACAAATTTCTTATCCCATCTCTATCTCAGTTTTTCCTTTATGAAAAGAGAGATGATAATAGTAGCACCCATCTGATATGATTGTTGTATGATTAGGTTGGCAATGCTTGTAAAAACACTTAAACAGTACATGGCACACACAAAATACTCAAAGTAATATATGTTTATTTACAATTTAAAGCCAAATCTGAACATACCAATGTGTATCTTGTTTTACTTTTCTTTCATTCACTTTTTATGAAAAACTTTCCAGTTGCTCCATATTATTCTAAATATAACTTTTCGTAACTTTTAAACATTATCAAATCCTTTCATATCATCTATGGATGCACTTATATAATTTTTACTCCTTTAATTTTGAAGATAAGCCTATTATTGGAATAGCAACAAACATAAATAAAAGCTAAATATATATATTTAGTTTCATATGTATATATGTATATGTGTATATATATGACACAAATGTATCATATATTCAATTATACAAAATCTAGGAATAAGAATTTTTTTAAATTCTGAAATAATATTGACTTTTATAAACCAAGACATGACCAAACGCCAAGATTATGCTGTGCCCCCAAAATAGTAGATTAAATTAATGTTAAAATTAATAGACATGTTTCCAGAGAAGACATATAGATGGCCAACAGACACATGAAAAGATGCTCAACATCACTAATCATCAAGAAAATGCAAATCAAAGCCACAATGAGACATCATCTCATACCTGTCAGAATGGATATTATCAGGAGGACAACAAATAACAAGCAGTGGTAAAGATGGAGAAAGGAGAACCCTCGTGTACTGTTAGTGGAAATGGAAATGTGTACAGCCACTGTGGGAAAACAGTATGGAGGTTCCTCAAAAAATTAAAAATAGAACTACCATAAAATCCAGCAATTCCACTTCTGGGTATTTTTCCAAAGAAAAGAAAAAATACTGATTCAAAACGATATATGTACACTTATGTTCACTGAAGCATCATAGCCAAGCTATGGAAGCAACCTAAGTGTCTGTCGATAGATGAATGGATAAAGAAATGTGGTGTGGGGCTTCCCTGGTGGCGCAGTGGTTGAGAATCTGCCTGCCAATGCAGGGGACACGGGTTCGAGCCCTGGTCTGGGAAGATCCCACATGCCGCGGAGCAACTGGGCCCGTGAGCCACAACTGCTGAGCCTGCGCGTCTGGAGCCTGTGCTCCACAACAAGAGAGGCCGTGATAGTGAGAGGCCCGCGCACCACGATGAAGAGTGGCCCCTGCTTGCCGCAACTAGAGAAAGCCCTCGCACAGAAACGAAGACCCAACACAGCCAAAAATAAATAAATAAAAATAATGATAATAAATTAAAAATAGAAAAGAAATGTGTGGGTGTGTGTGTGTATATATATATATATATATATATATATATATATATATATATATATATACACACACAATATTGCTCAGCCATAAAAAAGAATGAAATCTTGTCACTTGCAACAGTATGTATGGACCTAGAGGGTATTATGTTAAGTGAAATAAGGCAAACAGAGAAAGACAAATACTGTATGATTTCACTTATATGTAGAATCTTAAAAAAAAATGAACAGAACAAATTCATAAATACAGAGAACAAACAGGTGGTTGCCAGAGGGGATAGGGTTTGGGTGGACTAGTGAAAAAGGTGAGGGAGATTAAGAGTACAGAAAAATGAGTTATGGGGATGAAATGTACAGCATGGGGAATATAGTCAATTCTATTGTAATATCTTTGTATGGTGACAGATAGTAACTAGACATATCATGGTGATCATTTGTAGAAATATTGAATCACTATGTTGTACATCTGGAACTAACATAATGATATAGCTCAATTATACATCATTTAAAAAATATGTAGACACTGGGAGGAAATGCAGCAAAATGCTAATGATGGTTATCTCTATGGGGTGGGGATTATGGGTGATTCTTAAACTTTATGCATTTATGTATTTCTTGTAACATCAGAAAGAAAACAATAAATGTCATTCAAGAAGTTTAATGTTTAAGTGATTCTTAATTTTACATGGAAAATATATAAGAATTGATAAGAAAGTTTGAAGAAAATAGTGAGGACCTGCCACAGCAGAAATTAAAGGAAAATATAATCATTGTGATAAAAGAAGCCATAGATTGAATAGAAAGCTAAGAAATAAGAATTTTATGTATGATAAATATGATATTTCAAATCAATAATAGACATAGGTAGACGTCATTTGACCCAAAAATTGTACTTTTGAAATCTATTCTACAGAAACAGTGACACATATATATAAAGGATAAAACATATGGAAGGTTGTTTATTGACATATTATTTGAATTGGTGCTTCTGGAAGTAACTAAAAGTGCATAATTAGGAAAATGGTATATTAATACAGTGGAATACAAAGCTGTTATTATATTTATTTTTTTAAATTTATTTATTTATTTTTGGCTGCATTGGGTCTTTGTTGCTGCGCGCAGGCTTTCTCTAGTTGCGGCGAGCAGGGGCTACTCTTTGTTGCGGCACAGAGGCTTCTCATTACAGTGGCTTCTCTTGCTGCGGAGCACGGGCTCTAGGTGCGCGGGCTGCAGTAGTTGTGGCACGTGGGCTCAGTAGTTGTGGCTCGTGGGCTCTAGAGCACAGGCTCAGTAGTTGTGGCGCACGGACTTAGTTGTTCCGCAGCATGTGGGATCTTCCCGGACCAGGGCTCGAACCCGTGTCCCCTGCATTGGCAGGCGGATTCTCAACCACTGCGCCACCAGGGAAGTCCCAAAAGCTTTTATTATTTTTAATGAGGTTCTATATATCCTTACCTGAAAGGACATTCATAATCTATTAATAATTTTTTAAAGCAAGCTACATATGAATATACACTCCGTTTTGGTTGAAATATGTGAGGATGTGTATATATGTGTTTATGTGTGAATAATAATATGCATTTATTGAGAGCTTACTATCTGCCAAGAATTTTTTCAAGTTCATCTATATTAATTCATTAACCCACACAACAATCCTAACATGTGGTACTCCTTTTTAGAGGTGAGAAAACTGAGGTGCAGAGTACCTGCCACAGGTTACACAGCTGGAATTGGCAGAGCAGGGAACTGAACCCAGGACAGTTGGCTCCAAAGCCTATGCTTTTAACCACTAACATGGATAGATATGGGTGGATGGATGGATGAACAGAGATGGACAGATAGAGTGTCAGAAGGATGATGCATGGATATGTCTGTAACAATGCAAAAACTTGAAAAGGATATGCATCAAATTGTTAAAATGTGTCCTCTAAGAGGTGGACTTCAGTGGGCCAAAGATGGGCATTCACTTCTTAAATAATATAATGTTTGTTAAAATAGAGAGAGTAAGAATGATGTGATTATGGGTTAGTGTGATTCCTTTATAATTTTTCAAATAAAAATAAAAGTTAAAATTATGCTTTCAAAGATTCTAAAATGACACAGGATTTGTTCATGCCTAACAGATCAGGGTTTCTCAAAGGTGAGGATGGGACTTTTGAAAATTCTACATTGTTTTCAGCTCCACCCACCCAGTGAAAAGATCTATGTATTATAGATGATAAAACAAACTACATATCAAAGTGTAGAGTTTCATATCATGACCTTACTTTTGTTTAAAATATTATCAGAACCTATCTGTAGGTTGTGTGATCAGGGATACTTTTAATCTCATTCGTAATTGGAACTTGCAAAATTGTCTTCAGAAAAAGCACAATAAATATTAAAATAAAAATTGTAGAAAAAAATAAAAGAACTCTCACCCATCTTTTTAAAAGTCTCCCAAGTATCCCAGTGCCCCACGATTTCTTTGGTGAGGCAAATCGCCTTCCATTTTTCCTCTGTGGGCCTCGGCTGGAAGCATGAGTACCAAGTATCCAGGGGGTAGTTATTGAATGGCTTATTTTTAATCTTGGTCATTTCAGGAGAGGGACTAGGTAGACATCGAGGACGTGAGGCTCCCTTTGCCAGGCTCGGAATATAGTGTTCTCTGAAATATATAAAATAAAAAATAAGATGTCTAGCAAAAATCCTTCCAATCAATTTGAATAATTCACAGAATCCTGTGATTTTAGGGAAGCCTCAAAATATTGAAATAAGGGGAAAGCTAAGAGTAAAAGGAATACCGGTCAGATTGCTTAATTTAAACTCACATAAAGCGATACTGAGTCAAGAAGAGAATTAGCTAAAGGAAGTGGTTTCTGGTCAGTGAGAAGGGTATAGTCAAGCCTTAACTCTTTTTGACAAACTGCTATTTGGTTTAGGTGAGTTAATTAACCTTATTTTTGTAAGTACCTGTATAAGAAAATGATGATCTGATCATGCCTGATTTCCATTATTCTCTGTGATCACAGTTCTGATATTTAAACATTCTAAGTACTTGTTGATATATTCCTTGAAAATCTGAGGTTATTTCTCACAAGATGGTAAAGTCAGGGCTACAAGCAAGCAAAACTAAGTAAAATGTTCATTGTGATTATTAGTTAATAGATACATTTAGAAAAACTAGGCAAAAAAACTCCTGCTATAGTCTCAAGCATCTTTAGCCTCAATTTTATCATAGTTTTAAAACCATGATTACCTTCAGATCTCTATTTGCATAAACATAAGCTTAAAGCAAAACTATCATTTTAGATCATGAATCTCTTTGAGACCTTGTATCCTCAAACCTTCTCTTGGTTATATGCATTCTCTAATTTGTAAACGCCTAAAGTAATGATGATGTCTTCTCTCAGTAATCTCACAGGGGTTAGCTATTTCCTATGTAATAATAATAATAGGTGATTTTATATATAATAAAAATATTATGAAGAAAGTGCTGAATCAACCTGCTGTGGTAAATAGGTTTACAGGAAATAAATGATCACAACAGCAGATGTTCAAGACCAATAAAACCTTCACCGTAGTACTGAGCCATGACCATGAGTTTATAGTTATAGTATTATATGCAATTTTAAACTAACTAATTGGTGAAAGAAAAAGTCCTAGATCCTGGCTGACCTAAAATTAAAAAGGTGAATTTTTTAAAAGTTCTTCTTTGTCTGGTATGGAGAGGAGGGATGGAAATACACTTCCTTAGAGTGCATTTTCACTTTTAATAATCACCTGCCTTTGATAAGTACTGGGGTCAAGGGCCCTTGCTGATTAGTAACCGTGTTTATTGACTGTGTTCACAGGGCTTCTACATACATTACCTTTTTAATCCTCACAACACTCAAGTCTTCTGACTCCAGGTTCCATGCTTAAACCCTCAAATCATTTGGTAAATCAAACATGTTAATACAATTTAGCAGGATGACCAGTAAAAGAAATGTATTTTTAATTACATTCTTTCATTATTTATAATCAAAGGAAAGCAAATAAATAAAATACTTGAAGCATTTCCCTCTCTTGGAAAAAAAGGTGTACTTCCTGTCTTTCACATATGTTTAATTTCAGCAATTCTGTGGTCATGATACAATAATGGAAATAAAATGAGATGCCTCTCAACTCTAAGATTTTATGATTTAGATAATGAAGACCACTTGAAGCCAACTTTTTGTTTTGTTTTGTTTTTTTTACTAACTCATTCCAATGAATTGCACAATGAATTAATTACAGTATTAACATTGTTATTTATTTCAAGGATTAAACTAACATTTCCCCTTGGGCATTAACATTCTAGAAAAACACCTACCTTGAATTCAACCATGAGGCTCCACACCTCAAACCTCCAGATTCCTGTTAAAAACAAAAACAAAAGCAAAAAACCTTATTCACCTTGGCTGTTTCTACCTGGGCTGAGAGAGGATTGGTAAATTATAAAAAAAAAAAGAAAAAGTAATTTAATCCAAAATCATCTATTCAACCACACCTTTTCAGCATGTGTTACCATAAGGTCAGAGAATAAAATAATGAGATGTAAGTCTCTCAGTGAGCCTACAGTGTTGTGAGAGAAAACACACTTCAGAGTGTGGTAATTGCTATAATGTAAGAGCATATCAAGAGAATTGGAAGCAGAGAGGATGCAGAAATTTAATGGATCCAAGAGAATAATGATGATGAAGATGAATATCTTTAGTTAAACCTTAAAGAAATGGTAAAACTTCAATAGACAGATAATGGGAGAACAGCAATAACATGAAGAGGAGAAAATAATCTACTTTTAAGAATCTAGGTTATGAGAGACAGAAAGAAAAAATAAAGGCATGGAAAGGAAATGGCATCTGGTTTTAGAGACCTTTTTTGTATAGGAAATTGGCAGTCCCTATCTGAGTTAGACTTAGAAACATTATTCTTACAAGATTGGATTGGGAGAAGTGATTTGACCATTCATCAATCTCAGTTGAGTTTATACCAGGCACTATTCCAGGTTTATATTTATTTATCCATTTAATGCTCATGACAATTTTACAAGGATTTGTGTCAGTAGTCCCATTTCACAGATAAGAAAAATGAGACACATTAATGCAAAAAAAATGATAAACCAAAATATCAAAATTTTAAGTAAAAGAAGATCAGTATTTTTCCTTTGTCTCAGCTTCCAATATGGTCCCATCTGGCACTGTTAACAATTCTGTCTTTATTTTAAACTTTGCTATTTTTATTATGATTTTTTTTGCATTAATTTTGATTTTTAAAAATACTGCCTTAAAATAGTATTGATCTTGATTATTGAACTTTTTAGTGCACTTGTAAATTTTCCATCCCAGGCAGGTGCCTCACTTGCCTCACCCTATTGCCGGCCTAAGTAAGAGGGAATTTCACTTATATATCAAAGTCCCGTTTTATTTCTTTAATAAAAAGAAATTATTTCCTTTTATTTTTATTTAATCATTAAAAGGAATTCCTTCACCAGAAGGAATGGAATTATGACTAAAACTGAAACTGAACTTAAGTGATAACTCTGACTTTTAAATTATCTTAAGTCCAGATCACCAGTTTTCATATTTTTTCCCTAGAAGAAAGAAGAGAACAAATGATTATCACTTTATAGATAAGAAAACCAAGACATGTAACGGCTCAGTCACAAAGTTAAAGCTAAGCTTCCTGGTGCTGAATGGGACACACCATATTAGAAGCTTCTCTAGGGACAAGTTTGAAGAAAATGAAAATATAAAGTATACTTATATGAACAAATCTAGGCCAAATAATTTGGATCGAAAGAGTAAGGTTTTGTAAAGAATATGTGCTTCTGAATTAGACACAGTGAGCTTGAATTCTCCTTCGGCCACTCACTAGCTGGGTGACCTTTGACAAGTTCCGAAGCCTCAGTTTCCTCATTTATAAAATAAGCCTTCTCAAACCTACCTATCATTGTTTGTGTTAGAAAGAAAAAAAGAGAACGTAGCTAATAGCATTTATCAATTAGGATCTCAACCTATGACAGATGGTACATACAAAACAGAAAAATTCAGGAGATTTTTTTTTTTAGAGGTTTTATATATATATAAGTAGAAGGACAGAGAAACCTAAAGGGATAATGCATCTGAGGCGACAGTTGCCTGAATCCAAAGGAGAGAAAAGTCAGAGTTATTTGTCTTTAAAAGTAGTGACCTTTGGTGGAGGAAGCCAAGGAAATAAATACTCTGACCTTACTCTCCTCTCTCCCTCTGATTTCCAACCAAACCCTAAGCTAGAGGGCATTGAAGCCCAGTTGCTTTAGCCCATGCAGGCTGGTCTTAAGGGAAGACTGCCAGGAGCTGAAGGATGAAGATGGGGTTCAGAGGAGCAAAAGGAAGCTCACCACTGCATAACAGAGCTCATAATTACTGAGCATTTTCTATGTAACAGACAAAAACACTTGTGCATTTAATCCAAATAACAATCTTTTCAGGTGAAAACTATTATTTTCCCATTTTACAGATGAGGAACCTGAGGCTTGCTGTAGTTAGGTGACTACAGAACCAAGAATGGACAGGGGAATTGAATGAAAGCTATCTCTGCCATGCCCCATCATTGCAGAAGAACAGTAAATGGTAGTGACTAGTTTCATAATTATCATCACTGTCATCAACACCATTGAATTCCAACCCCTCTAGCAATTGTATTTCCAGGAATTTATCTCATAGTTATAATTCATGAGTATAACAAAGTATGTTCAGAAATGTTGTTTGCAACATTGTGTTAGCAAAATATAGGCAAAATTTAAATGCCTATGAACTTGAACAGATTAAATAAGTTATAGTACATTTAAAAGATGGAATACCTTGATACCTTGTGGTCAGTAAAAAGAAGCAGCTCTATGAGTACTGGCTATTGATATTTTGATATATTGGCTCAGAACAGTGTGTATGTTACCATTTCTGTTAGAAAATAAAAATTACTCTGTTATCTGTATTCTTGTAGTTGAAAGAATATCAAATATGTCTGGAAAAATACTTAAGAAACTGGTAACTCAGTTGCCTTTGGGGAAAGCAACCGGATGGCAGGTGAAATAGAGATACATTTTTATTGCACACCTGTACTTTTGAGTTTTTTTACCATGGTCATGTAATAACTATTTTAAAACATAAATTAATTAAGGAAAAAATCAAATTGTATGTTATTAGTTACCTTCTGGGGACTTCTGTAATTTGGAAAACAGTGACAGAAAATGTACATGCATAAAAACCAGCTTTCTTACTCTATGTCATGAGCGATTTGCTTTCTCAATAACAGTAAAATCCTTTGCCATATCAGCTTCAGTTAAATGAATGCAAAATAAGGAGTAAACTTCCGTCTGTATTTTACAGTGCTTTGCCCATGCTGCAAAAGCAAAAGCTGTAGGGAAAACAATGAGAAAATTAGCACCTTGAAGCCAGGTAACAGTTAACTCAGAAGGCAGGCTAAGCATAATATCACACTCACAAACAGCCCATCCTGAGAACACCCCAGGAGGACTGCTGTTGTTGTTGTTGTTTTAAAAACAAAACTCTCTTGCCCAAAGGAGGCAGGTGACAAAGAGATTAACCACAGCTCCCTAAACCCCTGGGGACTTAGAGAGCGCTGTCCCCCGGGTAAGACCACTATCCTTCCAGGTTTTCACTCTTTCCAAGAAACCTGACATGCTGTTTCTCATGGCATTTTCAAATTGGGAAGATCAGGACGGAAAAACTTTGCCCATCGGGAATGGCGAGACCGGCTGATAAAATGATGGAGTTGATGATTAACTGTTACCTGGATAGCCAGTTTTTTTTTTAAACGATGCGCCAACCTGAGTTTTAATTGTTGATCTCCTCCAGCTATTGCCTGGGAAAATGTCCTTCCTTGGAGGAGGCATTTCCAGGAGTTTCAGCAAGTTTCCTTAGGATCTTATGATTTCTGAGATTCGATTTCCTTCGGGCTGCGGGGGAAGGACGTAGGAGGTTGATACCAGGCGCTACGCTTCGGAGGAGAACCGATCGCCTACTCCAAAGCAACTCCGGCCTGAGCACTTAGCCCCTCCCGTTTGGGGGTCCCGGGGCTCCGCCCCCGCAGAGCAAACCCTATAAAACCGCTGCGACCAGGGTTCTTCCTGCCGGTCTGGGTTCAGTCCGACTTCAGGGTCAGCGAGGTACCCCGCCAACTTCCCGGAGCATCGCGTGCCCGAGCCATGGCCCAGGGGCTGTACCACGAGGAGTTCGCCCGGGCGGGCAAGCAGGCGGGGCTGCAGGTCTGGAGGATCGAGAAACTGGAGCTGGTGGCCGTGCCCGAGGGCGCTTACGGTGACTTCTACGTCGGGGATGCGTACCTGGTGCTACACACAACCCAGGCCAGGCGGGGCTTCACGTACCGCCTGCACTTCTGGCTCGGTGAGAGACGGCGGGCGGCGGGGCCCGGGCGCGCCCAGGTCGGGGAGGGGCGAGGCCGCTGGGGGTTGAGGTTTGCGGGCTGGGGGGCAGGGCAGCGCTAGCCGGACGGGCCTGGAGACCCTTCGCGCCGGTTGAGCCCCCGTGGGCCTCCCCCCCCCGCCCCCCCCCGCCCCACTTTGGGCCTGGGCACCTTTTCCCCGCCGGCGTCCGCTCCTGCGAACGCGGCTGCGAACGCGGGGCGCAGCGAAGTCGGGAGCAGTCTTACCTCACTAGCTTTGACCTTTGTCGTGTCCATCTCCCGGGTTTTGGCGCTGCTTCCTCTCGCTTCTCCCCCTTTCACTTTCCAGTCTCCAAACCCACCTCCCGCCCGGGGCGACCGCCCGCTGCACCGTGGCGCTGGCCAAGTTCGGCTCACCTTCCGACAGGTTCAGTCCTGGTTCCCCTGTCAGCGAGGAGATGAAGCCAAACAAGTTTGTGGGCATTCGCCGCAGACGGCGAGAATTCCTTTAAGAAAATTATTTAGTTTTATTTTTTGCCCTTGGGCGTCAGCTTAGAGTTCTCTATTATTTGCGGCGATTAATGTTCTGGACCGCTTTAAATCAGATTCCAGCCTGCCACGCGCTGCTCGCAGGTTTGGCTAAGAGAAATTCCTGTTGATTAGGATGCTGGCGGCTTTATCAATATGAGTAAATAGCTTTATATGGCAGAGTTTGTATTTAGATGAGTTGCTTTATAATAATAATAATAGTAATGATTATTTTTAAATTTATTATTTATGTATCTGAACAAGAAGACAGTTTGGAACAAAGCAGCTCCTTCATCAGTAGTAATTATTTTGGGCTTCGCCCGCGCCAGGCTCTCAGGACACCGGGCCTAGAGTGTTATACTTTTCCCACCTTCTACTTTTACTCGTAAACATCCTGAATGTCTAACCTCTCCCTGTGAGATCCTGTGCCAGTGGGCACACCCCGTCTAACAACGCACGGATTGTCTGAGCCTTATTGCCTTCTTTTAAAATCAGCTTGCCTCCCCTAGACTGTGTTTATTTTTAGTTTTATTCATGGGTTTATGGGGAAAACACACAAAACCACACACACATACACATTTTGAAGTCCCTGAAAGTCATTTTTTCCCCTAACATTTGAAGATTTTAAGAAACAAAATGGTAGAGAACATGAAGTGATGTTCTCAATATTAGCGAACACCTGGAGCCAACACTCCAAATGAGAAATCCATAGAGGGAGACAGCACTGTTTCATTATAGCACTTGATATTAAAATTTTGTGCTTGCTTGAGGAGGCTGAGGCTGAGATCTAAACTCATTTTGGTTTCCTAGTGTAATGTCACTGTTCCTATTATCACAGACACTGATCTGTTTATATTTTATACCCTCCAAAAGAAACTCCCCACTGAAACCTTAATGTATAACTTATGTTCATGAATGAATGATGCCACATAGAATAATAATGTCCTTACCTTGGTTTTTCTGTTTAGAACTTGGATCTGGAATGAGTAAAAGTATCTGAAATACCACATCTGTCATTTTGGTGAATTAAAATGTGAAAGAACTTCATATCATGCTGTAGACAGCAGTGAAGTTTGACTTTGTCAGAGGATTCCAAGGGGGCTTTAAACACAATTGTTTTAATTCTATAGGTTCTTTCTTATCCAGGTAAGTTCTTCAAGTACTGTGTTTCGTAGGGTTTACAGATGCGAATTAACTCATTCATTTAGTGCTCACCAGTTTCAAAAAATGTCATAGAAAATGCTTTGGGCAGAAACATTTTATGGTCTTAAAGGTCTACTAAAACTGAACTTAATAGTGTGTTAATTAATAGGTTAATTCAGTAACTTTCAACGTGCCCAGCATTGTGTGCCCAGCATTTTTGCGTATGAATGATTTATGGACCTTCCCTGAAACTTTACAATCTCAAAGGTGCAATAAAACAAAAAGTGATATAACCCAGGTAAAATGTGACGAGCACTGTGAAAGAGACACCACGTGTCTGCGGTTATGGGGAAGCAGAGAAGCCTTGATGGAAAAAAGGAAAATGAGGGGAATTGGGAGGGATCTTGTGCCAAGAGAAAATCACGGGAACTGTGGAAAGTTTAGCGCACGATAGTCAGCAGGACCTGTAGGTGGAACTGTTCAGCAGCTCTTCCTACTTCAGTTCCCTGAAGCAAGCTGGATTTCATCCAATGTATTCTACTCTAAAACCTAAATTCGGGTGAATTCATGAGGATTATGCAGAGGGACAGATTGAGAGAAAGTTCCAAGTGGGAGAGCTGAAGGTTCAAGGGAAGAGAAAGTCTGACTAAAGGAAGTCAGTTGGAAGGAAGATGAAAGAGAGTAGAGTTAAAATCAGCCTGGGATAAAAAAGATGGCTGGTGTAGAAATGAAGAAACAGGCCAAGTAAGAGGAAGAAAGGGGAAACAGGAAGAAGTGGGACACAAAACGGGAGAACAGAGGAAGAGTCATCTTTCCTGGTCTCTCCCTCAGTGTCTTTCCATAGTACCCTTGCATATCTCAGATTATTTCATTTTTTAAATTTATTTTTTGTTTCCTCTACAAAGTAGGAATTTGTTGCATGTAACTTAGAAGTTGTTGCATCGGTCCTTCCTGAAAAAACATTTCAGCTTTGTACCTAGCAGTTTAAATGCATCTATCTGTGCCGGGCTCTTTGTAAGGCACGGGGGATCCAAAAAGTTGGGTTACAATATACAAGGTACAGTACAAGGAGCTTATAATATACAAGGGCTGGAAAGGTTGCTGAGAAACTGGAGTTTTATACATTGCTTGAGGTAGAGGAGAATATAAAATGTACAACCATTATGGAAAAGAGTTTGGCAGTTTCTTACAAAACTGTACATGCCAGTACCATGTGATCCAGCAGTCGCATTCATGGGCATTTAATCCAGAGAAATGAAATTTTATATTCATGCAACAACATGTACATGCATGTCATAGCAGCTTTATTTGAATAGACAAAAACTTGAATCAGCCCAGATATCTGTCAACAGGTGACTGGTTAAACAAGTGGCACATCTATACCAAGGAAGACTACTCAGCAACAAAAAGGAACAAACTATTGATAAACACAACTCAGGTGAATCCCTTAGGGAATTATGCGGTGTGAAAAAAAAAAACAATGCCAAAAGGTCTCATGCTATATGATTCCATTTATATAACATTTTGGAAATGACTAAATTTTAGATTTATTGTCACCAGAGGTTAGAGATGACGTAGTGGAGGGGGATTCAGGTGGGAGGTGAGTATAGTTATAAAAAGGCAACATAAGGGATTTTTTGGTGATGGAACTATGCAGTATCTTGACTATGATGGTGGATATATAAATTTACATATGTGATAAAATTGTATATAACTAAATGTACAAATACACACAGATGAGTTCAAGTAAAATTGGGAAAATATAAAAAAGATAAGTGGATTGTATCAATGTCAATATCCTGGTTGTGGCATTTTGTGCTGTACTGTACTTATATACTTATACTTTAATATACTGTAGTATACTAAACTGTACATACTAAAGTTTTACAAAATTTTACATTGGAGGAAACTTGGTCTATTGATCTATGTGTCTATACCAATTGGTGTCTTCCACCAATACCACACTGTCTTACTTAATTACTGTGGCTGTATAGTAAAACTTAATATCAGATAGAATTAGTATTCTTACCTTATTTTTCTTTGTCAAGCTTGTTTTAGCTATTCTAGGGCCTGTGCCTTTTCACATTAATTTTATAACAAATTAACTCATATAATCTGTAATAAACCTCAATATGATTTTGATAGGAATAGAATTAAGGCTATAGATCAATTTGGGGAAAATTGACATATTTATTGTATTGCAAGTCTCACATTCCATGAATACTGTCTTTATATTTATTAAGGTCTGATTTTTTATTACCATTTTGTAGTTTTTAGCATGTAGATCATGTACCTGTTTTGTTAAATATATATCTGAGTATTTCAGTTTCATTGAAGTGACTGTAAATGGTATTGTGCTTTTAATTTCAACTTTTGCATGTTCATTGTTTCTATATAAAAATGAGACTGCTTTTTGTTATTGATTAATCTTCATCATGCTATTTTACTGAATGCACTTTTTCTGAAGAGGTTTATTTTGGTAGATCCCATAGAATTTTCTATGTAGGCCATCCTGTCATCTCTAAATAGACACATTTTTTTCTTCCTTTCCAATCTGTATGTTTTTTATTTCTTTTTCCTACCTTTTTGCAGTCGTTAAAACTTCCTGTGTTATGTTGAGTAGGAGTACTTGCCTTGTTCCCCATCTTTGGGAGAAAGGATTCAGTCTTTGATCATTAAGAATTTATGTTAGTTGTATGTGTTTTGAAGATGCTGTTTATCAAGTTGAGGATTTTCCCCTGTGTTCCTAACATGGTGAGAGTTTTTTTTATCATGAATGGTTGTTCAGTTAACTTAGTCATTAAACTTCTCTTTTTATTTATGTTTTATATATAAAATCACATCCCCAAAACAATTTTAGGAAGTTTACAGCATATTTACAAATATAATATAACATAACATAGTATAAAATAACATAACACAAAACAACATAACATGGAAGGCATTGGGAAAATTTGCATAGGGAAAATAAATGAAGTCATAAGCATAACTCATTCAGAACATTTGTAAGTTTTTGAACACTTATTAGAATTTCATCGTAATATAACTGAATTTGATTTTAGTTTTCATTTTCAAAAGCTAGTATTGGCTTCATTAAGACCTTTCAACCTCTTTAGAAGACTCTGGTTTATTCATACTGACATTCCCTGGCCTTGCACAGTGCATAAGCATCAACAAATGATAGCATAATTTAACTAACTTACTTCTAGTTCATTCATTAGTCGCATGCCTGCCCATTTTCACCTACCTAAAGAGATTAGGGTTTCAACTTGTACTCAAGTAAGAATATTTATATCAAATACATCATCCTCAACACCTTTCATATTAACCTTGATTTAAGTGTCCTTCTTAAAGCCTCTCTGTACAAATCTACATCTATGCCCTTATTAGTAATCTAATTTATGGATGGGAAAGTGGACAGAAGAATGACACTAGGCCCTTTCAGACTGCAAAATTGCATGTGTTTTTTATGTGTTAAATAATTTTCTTTGACCACAAGTTCACAAAATTGATATCATGTCAGATACTCTTCTAGCTACTAAATTTTTTTTCTGAGAAGACACTTACTACACAGGTCCCCTCTGAGAGTGAGAGGAGTTGTAAATAAATCCAATTCTTTATTTAATATACCTGACTGACTTCCTTTCTCCAACTTTAGTGAATACTCTTAATTGGGGTTCCAGTTGAACTATAGTATTGTTACAGCTTCTGAACATTTATGCATCAATTATCCATGGAGGAAAATAACATTCCCCAATCACCTCAAAATTTTACTGGTAATGAGAGTCTGAGTATAAAATATATCTACTAGTATTGTAATTTCTAAGAGCCTGTGCTTCAGAGTCACAGACACCTGCCTCTGGGTCATGTTCTATCAAAGGTCAACATTATGACCTCAGAGAAATTACTTGGTCTCTCTAAGCCTCCACGTCCTCTGCTGTAACATGGTAGAGAATGGTTTCTGCTACATTGGGTCACTTGAAGATTAAATCAGATTATCCGTGTAAAACACTAGCGTACTGCCTGGCCCATAACAAGGGTGCTATAAAGGTATAAATGTTAGCTATTATTATTATTTCTAGAATCATTAATGATTTTCACACAGCTTAAGTAGTGGAAGTTTTTAAATGTCTTTTATAAATTTTGAGGTCCCATCAGGGCTATCCTGGCTCTGATCTTTGTGTACGTCGAAGACACTGGGTTTAAGAATTGGTGTTTGGACCTCAGTGAGGTTGCCTGGATGGGATCTGCATTAGAATTATGAAAATTAACTGTGTGTTGTGTGTTAAATTCCCGGGGTAATGCTGCGTACATTAACATTCAAAAGATGTTAGCATTCTGGTTCCTTTACCCTCCCTTTTCCTTCCGAGAATATTATGTTATGCCAATAAGATAGTGAAGTGGGGACAATTGGACTCAAAAACAGTGGTAAAGTCAAGTTACATCCATTTTCCCATTCTCAAAGTGTTGTTTAGCTCTGGCCCATGATGTTTGTATTCCTTACAAATATTAACATATTGACATTTTGGAAGCCTGGAGATTAATTCTGAGAAAGGCTAAAACAATTGAAAAATGTTTTCATAGCCTTATCATTGACTATACCAAATGAATGTGAATCCTACTGGAATATATTATTATATCTTCCTGAACATAGTCTGACAGTGGCGTTTCTTTTAAAATTAAAAAAAAAAAAGAATTGGAAAGTGGGAACAAAACAATTCTTTTAGTTATTAAAATAGTATTTTATATTATACCATTTCTGCTGATTGTTCTGTTGAAGATGAACAATTTATGCATAAATTTATTGTATTGGCATATAATTCAAAGAAAATTTCTGAGTGTTTTCTTATCAGAAATTCTGCCTTAATCCTGTTTCTTGCTTGATAAATGAGGTGCTGTCATTGGCCGTTTCAGGAAAGGAGTGTACTCAGGATGAAAGCACAGCAGCTGCCATCTTTACTGTTCAGATGGATGACTATTTGGGTGGCAAGCCTGTGCAGAATAGAGAACTTCAAGGCTATGAGTCTATGGATTTTGTTGGCTACTTCAAAGGAGGTCTGAAATACAAGGTGAGCAGCTCTCTCAAACTGTTTTATGACCCCCTTTTCTTTTCCTATCCATCCATGCCTCATATCTTCATAGAATGAAAGTTCATTGAGGGCAGGGTTTTTTGTTTTGTTTTGTTTTTGTTTTAATCTGTTTTGTTCACTGATATATCCCCAGTACTCTCGAGACCCATTATAGATGCTTGATAAATGTTTGTGGACTATATGGTATAATGTGTGAAATATTCTGACTTAATTTCGTTTGATAGGTTAATTTTTAATGATGCTAAGTAAATATGGGCAACTTGGGCATTAATAGTTTTCATTTTTGCTATTCGAAAGAATCACTTAATTTGCTGCAAATAATCCACAACTTGGGAATTTCAGCTGTTCTGGAATATATTAGTACAGTGTTTATAACAACTATAACTTCAGTTAATACAAAGAACTATACACGCATTTCCCAAATAGTGTAGTTTGATCTTGGAAATGATACAAATGAAACCACTGAGTTGAACATATGAGTGGTTGAGTCTCACAAACTCCTACGCATACACTGGCATATGCCCCCCCATACACACACATAGAATTTATGTGTTTTGGCCTGAAACAATAATCATCAAATGGCTTTACTTCTGAAACAAACAAACAAAATCCCAAATAATTAAATAGTCTGTGCCTTTAAGGCGACCTTCAGCAAAGGATAGCTTTTCCTGGAATTCTGTCAGTGGCGCTTGCAGACTGGCCATCCTTCACTATCCCCCCTGCCTCCAAGAGTGTTCAGTTAAAGTGTGAGGAACACCTTCTCTAGACAAACACTCCAGCAACAATCTTTCTCAAAATCAAACGTTTCCAACAGGTGTTCTGCAGACCGTACCACCCCACCCGTCTACCATATTAGCCCAGTGAAGACCTAAAACCTCAGAACTAAACTAGAATTCTGAATATATACTAAATTTGCCTACTATGATGCCTGAGTTTATTTCTTCTTTTTCCTGATCAGAGCCTTAGTTGAATATTTTGTGATGCCATTGGGATCAGGACAAAACACTTAAAAGTTCTCTTCTCTCTCTTGAAATCATTTTTTTACTCTAAGCTAGAAACTATTAAATATGAAACTATTACCTCTTATTTTATTTAATTCACGAGTTATTTTATGTGAAATGATCCTGAAACATCTCGTATGTCAATGAACCCAAGATTCTGAATAAGCTGGGGCTTGTAGTTACTAGAAGCATGTACTGTGCCATCATCCTGGTTATGAACCCATTTCTGCCACATATGGCTTGTTTGCCTCAGGGCAATTACATAAGCTTTCTGTGTTCAGTTTCCTCAAATGTGCAATGGGTGTAACAACAGCTTTCTTGTGTAGGTGTTGTAAGGATTAAGGATTAAATTAAATAATAAAAATACGTATGTTATAGTACATATGCCATCATTCGGATTTTATGCTATTATTAATCCTTCTGCCTATTAGCGGGACTTCTGAAATCAAACTTCTGGTTACATACTTAAAAGTGGACATGATAAAAGTAATTTTACAATTACTGGATAATTATCTCCTAATTATCAACATTAAAACCACCACAAATCAGCAGTTTTTAGAAAGAGGATGTTTGCAAATGGAGGTCAAATTTATCAGCAAAAAAAATCATTTTACTGTCTTATCACTAGTGACATTGAGCAGATGACAACGTGTGTAGTTGCAACAATATGTGATAGGAAACGTGGAAGCAGAGCTCATTTACTACCCAGAACAGCAAAGATTATTACGTTACACTTAATTTCATGCTTCTAGGAATATACTAAGCACTTCGCATGTATTATCGCATTTAATCTGAAAAACAGCTCTGTGGTGCAGTTTCTATCATTATCATCCTATTAAGATAAGTAAATGGAAACTTAGAGAGACTATGTAAGTTGCCAAGCTCTCACAGCTGCTGTGTGACTGGGTGATTGTCTGACTTCAGTGCCTAAGCTGGTAACCATGATGCTATGATGCTCTCAACATAAGTAAATCGTTCAAATGCCCAGATGCATTTTTTATTTAAGAATACTCTATGGAAAGGATATTGTGTCTGTTTGAAATGTGTAAAACTTGGCCAAGTCTACCATTCCCAAGTCAGCAATAACCACATTTAGTTGCTATATATAAGATAAAGATGCAGCTAAGAAACATTAAGATCATCTTCCCATGTCATTTAATCGACTTGAGTTTTTTTTTTTTCCTCTGTGAGGGAGTTGGGGAGGGGTTACAGAGGACTAATTACTTACTACTGGGCTTCCCTGGTGGTGCAGTGGTTAGGAATCTGCCTGCCAATGCAGGGGACAGGGGTTCAAGCCGTGGTCTGGGAAGATCCCACATGCCACGGAGCAACTAAGCCCGTGCGCCACAACTACTGAGCCTGAGCTCTAGAGCCCGCGAGCCACAACTACCGACCCCGTGAGCCATAACTACTGAAGCCGTGCACCTAGAGCCCGTGCTCCGCAACAAGAGAAGCCCGCGCACCACAATGAAGAGCAGCCCCCGCTCGCCGCAACTAGAGAAAGACTGCGCGCAGCAATGAAGACCCAGTGTGGCCAAAAATAAATAATAAAATAAATAAATAAATAAATAAATAAATAATTACTACTACTTCCTTATATTAGATCTCTGGCTAAGCACCTTTCCCAAGCTGAACAAGACCCAGCCCCAATCATGATTGTAAATAGCAACAATCAGACATCTGTCAGCCAGTAAAACTGTATTTATGGTGCCCTTGATTTAGGGGATCATCCATCTCGCTTTCATTCTGTGGAATAGGTAGAAAGAGGCTGGGAGTTTCCAGGGTACATTCAAACAGTATTCATAGAAGAATTACTGTCTGATACAGACATATATGAAACAAAAGTTTTTCTTTTGTGCATTTTTGGCATCAAATATCAGAGACAAAATTAATTTTTAAAATACCATTAAATGTTCACAGACTATATATACTCTGATAGTTCACCATATGAAATTATCCTAAATGTTATATATGTATTCTCAGTCTAAGTCAACTCTATATTTTATAACTTTTTTACAGAACACAGTGTTCTTATGCTATTTTTTATCAGATTGCAGTGTACCTCTTATTTAAAAAAATTAAGGCGGCCAAGCATAGTAATATATCGGTGAAAAACTTGAATTTATTTTTATTGTATAATACTTTGTGCAGTCAAGAAATATGACAATCTTTTTAAAATTATGAAGTGGGAAATTATTATATATTTGTAAAAGCTTGCAGTTGTAATTGTCTGGAAGTCAACATTTAGCATATACTAACAAAACCTTTTTATTCATGAGGGCCTTTTGGAGAAGGGGAGAAGTCTAAAGTCAATGGAAATTTAAAGAATGTGCTATTGATTACATATGAACCTTCACTTCTTTCTTTGGATTTACTGTATAATGTTGATGTAATAAATTTGAAAGTTGGATTATTTTATAGGCTTCTTATACTGCTAATTTTCTTACCATATTATCAGGGAGGCTTTTGATCAATAAGTAACAGTTTTATTTACACTGCATCTTTATTCTGCACGTTACCTCATAGTTAATTATGGAAGTAAATAAAGATTATTGTCCTTAACACTTAATTCGGGAAAAGAATGAAAAAGGGAAAAGCTGATTTCAAATGATTCAAGAAGATGTGCTTGATACAGCTAATCTGTTTTTCTTCAGCATTTCTTAATTCAGTGTGGTTGTACTTTGATTTTCATTTTGTTTTGGTTGGGGATGCGCAACCAGATTTAGAGTATAAATACTTAAGCCTGGCATATTTTGTAAACTCTTTTTACCTAAATAAATAAGACAGGTGATTTTTTTTTTATTAATTAATGTATTTTTTATTTTTGGCTGTGTTGGGTCTTCGTTTCTGTGCGAGAGCTTTCTCTAGTTGTGGCGAGCGGGGGCCACTCTTCAACGTGGTGCGCGGGCCTCTCACTATCGCGGCCTCTCTTGTTACAAGCACAGGCTCCAGACGCGCAGGCTCAGTAGTTGTGGCTCACGGGCCTAGTTGCTCCACGGCATGTGGGATCTTCCCAGACCAGGGCTCGAACCCGTATCCCCTGCATTGGCAGGCAGATTCTCAACCACTGCGCCGCCAGGGAAGCCCCAACAGGTGATTTATTAATGCTAAAAAACAAGGACCAAAATTAGGAGCAGCCCATACCTGGCCAGCACTCAGCTCCCTTCTCTGACCTGAGGCTGTGGCCATGGGAGTTTTGGGCTGCCTGGTCCTCTAGGCTCTCCTCGTCTGTACTTCTGACCTCTGCCTCTCCGTTAACCTCCTGTCACCATTTTTCCTGAAATCCTTGTCTGCCTTCTCACTCAATGGTTTGAGAATCGTTAGTTCCCAGAGGACAAGAGCTACAGCTCTTTTCAGTTTATGTAGCAGGTTTTATACATGGAAGGTTTTCAGTAAATATTTGCAGTATTAAATTGAATGGTTAAAATAGGAAGGATAAAGAGCCTAAAACAAAACAAAACAAAAACCTGTTGATTTGCCAGGAAATTCTCTTCTGCATATTTAATTTTTCACACGCACTTAAGTGGGTATTTTATCTTGGCCTACCAAGCAGCTTGGCATCAACGCCTGTGGTTTTCTAAGCTGCTGTGTCTAGTTCGAAGCCTCATCCTTTTCTGTTTGTTTGTCTTCTATCTTCCTTCCACTGATCAGGCTGGAGGTGTGGCGTCTGGATTCAATCATGTTCTCACAAATGACTTGACTGCCCAGAGGCTCCTGCATGTGAAAGGTCGGAGAGTGGTCAGGGCCACAGAAGTTCCTCTAAGCTGGGACAGTTTCAACAAGGGTGACTGCTTCATCATTGACCTTGGCACTGTAAGTTTTATACACACATGGAGCTGTCTAGAGGAAAGTAAATTGTCTTCAGATCAAATCAGATGTATGTGTCATGGAAGATAATCACTTTTTCTACACACTTAGTAAAAGGTCATGCTTATGTGAGGTGCAATTATATCATATGACTAATTGGCAAGTATTTAAATGACACATAGAGCAGGACTTCAAAGTTTTTATTTTCTTTGATAGGTTTAGAATGGAGTAGTGATTTAGTTCTTCCTACCATAGAACAGAAATTGAAAATTTTAATATATTTCCCCTTCTCCTTGAACAGAGCTTCCTCTAATTATTTTTGTCCCTAAGTGTGTGTGGGAAAACATTGCTTGAGGGGGAAATTGATTCCCCCAGGAAGCAAAGATTCTAGAATTTAAAATGGACGTAGGATGAGTCTAAACCGCCTGTCTGAAGAGTTTTGGGAAAATATTTTAACAAATATTAGTATATCCCTTACATCCACACACATAATACTATTTCACACTTTTTTTTAAAAAAGATTTTATTTTATTTATTTTTGGCTGTGTTGGGTCTTCGTTGCTGCGCACAGGCTTTCTCTAGTTGCAGCCAGCCAGGGCTACTCTTCGTTGCGGTGTGCGGGCTTCTCATTGAGGTGGCTTCTCTTGTTGCGGAGCATGGGCTCTAGGTGCACGGGCTTCAGTAGTTGTGGCACTCGGGCTCTAGAGCGCAGGCTCAGTAGTTGTGGCGCACAGGCTTAGTTGCCCTGCAGCATGTGGGATCTTTGTTCCCCGACCAGGGATGGAACCCATGTCCCCTGCATTGGCAGGTGGATTCTTATCCACTGCGCCACCAGGGAAGTCCCTATTTCACACTTTTTAATTTTCTCAGAATTATTAGAAGAAAAGGCACAAGTACAAATGTCAAGTATCATCTTAGTCGGATGGGCAACATCTGACTTTTCTTCCAGGAAAAGAGGCCTCTTTAATGTCAGGAATACTTATCATTATTATCATGACAAAGAAGTATTATTGCAAGGTCTTGTGCTAGACTCTAGTAGGTAGGATTTGAGTTGTGTCTTTAAAACTTTGTAAGGTTTTAAAAACCTAAAAAAGTATTCCCTGCCACTGAAAACCCATGTGCAACGGCAAAGAAGGCAAGAAGCACAGAGCATGTTTATGTTGTCCTTTTTCTTCTAGGGATCATAATTCTCATCACACCACATACATCAGCATTCCAATCATCATCCATAACATTTCTAGGTCAAGCAATGTTCAGGGACTTATTGCTTCAGTTAGCATGAGGCTTGGACTGTCTATAGAACTTGCTCAAGGTGGCACAGCCAGTAAATAATGAAGCCAGGATTAGACCCTACATATGTCTGATTCCCACCTAAGCCTTTTGCTTTACTGCCTCTCCTTGGGCAGTATTTTGGGGCAGAGCATCAGACAGAGGCCAAAAAAGTTTATTTCATATATATAGAGAGGGGACACTGAGGATTTTAAAAATGCAGCTACACAAAGTTCGGTTTGAGCAATATTAATCTGGCAACAGCATAGAGATTAAATATGCTAAGGTTATAAATAGTTTGGAAAATGACACAAATTATAAACTTCTTTGGGTTCTCTAAGTTAGGATACACCTCTAGTTTTATTACTGCTAATGTATAATTCGACTGTCTTGGATTATACCAGCTGGGTGCACAGTTGAAATTATGATATTAATGCCCAAAGTACAATTCCCAGTGTCACACTTAGACATCTGCACCCAAAATGGCAGTACTCTTGCCCTGTATCTCACAGTGAATTTCATGGAAATATCCTTTTCAACCTTAGATGCTAACCTGTTCCCCTAACCAGGCTTCAGTCCTAACCTTCAGGTAGGCAGAAAACAGATACTAGTCTCTCCCTCCATTCCTCTGCAACCAAAACCACAACTTATACAAATAGATGATCAGGTATATTAGGCTATGCAGTTCCAAAAACAGCACTCAGAATCTCTCAAAGCCAATGCACAATAATTGTCTCCCTCAACTACTTACATTTTATAGCCCTTTATCCCTTTATAATTTATAAAGTATTTTTACATATAAGGTGGTATTGTTCATGGAGAAAGTGGACCTCAGTTTTCATCCGAGTTTAGTGTAATCTCAGGTTCTCATCTATAAAAGTCGGGTATTTGATTAGATGAGCTTTGAGGCCCCTATCTACTTCCCACTGATAATGTAATTCATCACTGCCATTACTTGAAAATGTTTCTTTTCTAAAAAAGTATTTTATGTGTAATGTAATTGCTCTACAAATGCAATAATCTCTTTGTCATGAATAATGTCCAATTGAGCTTTCCAACTCTCTGCTCTTTGATCTTGAGCAAGTCATTAACCTCTTGGAGACTTAACTTCCTTATTTCTTTTTCCTTCTTTTTTTTTCATCTTAACTGTGGTTTCTAATGACACTACTGACCTTAGCTGACTCTGATTCAGTCCCATCTGACACACAGTCATATCTGGAAATGGCAGTTACCATCCCAGTTTCACAAGAGGAAGAAACGCCTTAGAAGGTGTGAGCAAGTCACTTGTGTTAATGCAGGTTGAGTGGTGATCTGGGATAGGACCTGGGTTTTTCTGTTCCTGTCACATCCTTTTCATTCCACTAAGTGAACTTGGTAGTATAGAAGATGATGTGGCTCTATAACAGAGTGTCTTGCAATAGTTTCAGAATCTGCTGAATTCAGAATTGATTATGTCTAACACAGCTTAGAATCTACTGAAAGTAGTATTATTAATGAAATTATTTATTATTTTGTTGAACAAGTATTGAGTTTCCACAGTGGGCTAGATAGTTGAATGCTGTGATAGACCAATTCTAGCTCTAGTAACATATGCTCTCTTCCCATAGGTAGTATCTGCGCATAGAAGTAGTCCCCACAAATCCAGCCTCATGTAATAGGGACAGAGTCTCTATAATAAGATTCGAGGACATTCACCTGTTTAATAGTAAATTTTCTTTATTTTATGTAGTTAATTTTCTTTAATGAATTTCAAGTTACCTCCTGCTCTCATGGTTGGTTAGAGACATTTGGAATGATTTTGTTGCAGAGATACTTGAAGCTGATTTTCTCTTATGTTGTGGAACTTTCCCACACCTCACAGGGATATCCTAGTAAGAATCAAGCCCTGGATTCCTAAGTACTTTAGAACAAATACCCACATGATCTGTGTTTGTGTTATTAACCTTTAACCAGTTGTTATGTCGCCAAAAGTTTCTAAAAGGTGATAAGATCTTGCAGTTACCTTGGGGACTTTATTTTTAGGGTGTGTCACAGTAAACCAAGAAGAAGGGAATCAAAAATTTCTCTATCATAGTATTTTTATAACAGTTACTAGTTAATTATTTCATGACCACTTTCTGCTTTAGTGGGCACAAAGGGAAGCCAATGCCATCTCTTCAATCTTGTTTTATTACCCAGGTATGAAAAAGATAGGTTGAACATCTAGAGCTGTCACCAAACTAAAGCCAGCTGGCCAATGCTAAGGTTATGGATATAACCTAAATCCCATATCTTGATTGTGTTTGAGGGAAGTGAGCCTTTTTTGATAAACAATCACTAGTATTAAGGTGATGTGCCATATACCTTAGAAACATTTACTGTGATAGGATTTTAGACCACAGTAAATATTCTCTAGACATGACAGCATAACCTTTTCAACCTAAAGCATGAGATTGTAAAATTATTCATTTAATTACAACATCAACATTTTGGAGGATGATTTGGATAAGTTGTCTTGTATTTCGTGTATTTTCAGAAAATAATATGGGATGTGGCTAGACTTCAGCAAATTGGAATTTACTGAATTGTTGGAAAATGCTTTTGAAATATATATTTTAATGTTGGTGAATTTATAAATCATTACTTTCCCACTATTTTTAAAGATATGAGGAATTTGTAGAAATTAATAAAATTACATCTCAATATTGCAGCAAAGCATCAGTAACCCCAGAAAGTGAATGATAATGAAAAAAGCCCATATTCTTAGAGGTTGGTATCTGGAGTTAACTCTTTTAGAAATACATGTCAGAGCCAGCCACTAGTGGAGAATTAGGTTTCACAGGAGTAGGAACCTGTGGTGAGTTTTTAATCGTGGTGTTCTGCATGTTCTGTTTCCTTGTTAACTTGTTTGGTCAGTTATGCAACATTGACCTACTGCCTTTGCTATTTGTAATCTATCTCGCCCTCTCTCATAGTCAGTCATGCTGCTTTGAAAAAGCAGCCTACACTTCCTCATTGACCAGTTGGCCTTCAACCCACGTCTTCTGACTTTCACTACCACTATTTCTTTGAAACTGTTCTTCCTATGAGCATCAGTGCCTTCTGCTAAATCCAGTGGACGCTGATCATTTCCCACTTGCCCCTGTGCTCAGTTGACACTTGATTATTCCTTTTTCCTTCAGTCTCACTTCTTCCCTGGCTTCCTGTTTCTCCTCCCTTTCAAGCCACTCTTTCTCATTCTTCACATGGTCTTCCCACTGCCACAAGTTGTTGCTTTTTTAAGGATTCTACTTTTGATCATTGTCTTTTCTTTATACATTCTTCCTGAGCAAACTCATCCTTCCCCAGAGCTTCAACTGCTCACCCCCTAGTAAATCTCAGCATTATGGTCCAGCTCAGACCTCTTGCGTGAGCTCTCTGTCAGTATTTCAGATTGCCTCCGAGATATTTCATCTTGTGTGTATCATGAGAACCTCAGACTCGATAAATCTAAAAACAGAACTCATCAGTTTCACCCTCTCGTTCCAAAATGATTCCTCCTCTTATTGTCCTTTTCTTGTGAATAGAACCACTGCTCACTCAGGCCCTCAAACCCCAGATCCAGGAGACATCCTGACAACTTCTCCCAAGTGCTGCACATGAGATCAATCACATTCAGTCTGTTTTTCCTTCTAAGTGTCCCTTGAATGCTTCCCGTCCTCTTCATCATCACAATACTGTCTCAGGACCCTGTGCCTTACACTTTCCCTCAAGTCACCATGCTTTTGCTTTTTTGCAGGTTTCCCTTGCTTAGAATACTCTCCTCTTCTACTCACCTTTCTCTGCCAAGCATCCAATATCATCTCACCCTCAAATTCAACTCAGATGTGCCTTCTTTATAATGTGTTCACTAATCCCCCTCTCTCCCTTGCCCTGTCCCATGTCACACCTTGTAGAGTTGGGCACGCTCTTAACTTTCCTATCACCATGCGGAGACTTGCCTCTCAGCACTTTCCACACTGCCTGACCATACATTTATTAGCCTCACTCACTCTCTTTGTTCCTAGTCTATAGCCCAGAGCTTATAGTCACTCAACAAACATTTCAACAAATGTCTGTCTGTCCAACTTAAAGCCACACAGTCTCAAATGCAGTCATGTGTATAGAGATGCAATTTTTTTTTCAATCTATAACTCAACCTTGCTTTATTGTCAACCTTCTATTTCCACAGGTAGGTTAAAAGTGTCTTGCCTTATTAAGGTGAATTATGTTTGTCATTAAAGAAAATCAGATTATCCCACCCACCCCCTTCCCCATCCCAGAGGATGCATATGTAATATTATTGCCTGGGATAGGGGACAGGGTTGAGAATGGAAGCATGAGTCTGGTTTGCAGTCTTCAGCCTCCCTCCTCTCTAAGCTTAATTGAGGCATCACCATTTCATTGAATCTTGAGCTCTGGGCTTTGGCCTCTGTCCTAAGACACTTGCTGGAAAATATTCATGGCCTCACTTTGGTCTTCTGAGATGCCCACATATCCACTGCAAGACCCTTTCTGGTTCTATCAGCCACTACTGCATCTGCCCTCAGGAACTCTACTTAGTTTTTCCCATGCCACACTGGAGTTGTGGGGACAGTGTATCCAAATGGTTACCAGTACCCATTGGTCCAACTGCCTGGACACTGCCCAGAGTTGTTTCTGCTCTAATGCTGGGGATCATGGATGAACGTATGACAGATAAGTAGGAGTAGACATTTACCGAGCTCTTCTCAAAAACTGATTGCACCTGATCAAGTTTCCTGGTTCCCTTGTAATCACCTACTTTTCTTGGACCAGACAAACTAGTCTTACACCATTTCACACTGTTGCCTTCTCCGTGGTTTCTGCAATACACTCTGGCCCCTGAGGCCAAGACTGTGGCTCTCGATATGCAAAACCAACTTTCTAGACCACGTCCTCACTCCTCCCCTGCAGAACACTTAACTCTAGGAAAATCAAGGTTCTTTTAAGTTAAAACTATGTTGGCTTTCAGACTTTTGCCTCTACTATGACTTAAGAAGGCTTATTTTAAAACTGAAAGCTGAGCAATATCTTCTGTGTTCTGGATAAATTTGTCCTGACTCCAAAGTAATGCATCCCACTAGATTTACTGGGGAGAGCCTTCAGGCCACAAAAAAAGATAATGGGAAAGATAAACCTAATTTTAAATCTCTGAAATTTACCCTGCAATAAAAGTATGGATGAATGGCATTTAGTGTGTGCTTAGTGTATGCTGGGTGCTTGGAGTGTAAAGATGAAAACCAGATAGCCTTTGGCCTCCAGGTGCCATGAAGTGGTGAGAGACACAAACACATACACAAGTCAAGAATATGACCAGGTAGAATGTGAGAAGTGCTGGAATGGAGCTACACACAGGCTGTAACTGGAGAATGGATGAGGGCCCTAGGAAAGACGGCTGTCAAGGTATTAGGAGTTATATTTTAATTCTCAATCATGGTTTCACACTGTCATCATTTAGAAGAGGTTTTAAAAATACTGATGCCTGTGATTTGACTCCTGAAGATTCTGATTTTAAGGTTTTAGGACGGGCCTTTGGTGTAGGGTATTTTTTTTTTTTTTGACCAGGCTGCGAGGCATGTAGGATCTTAGTTCCCCAACCAGGTATTGAACCCATGCCCCCTGCATTGGAAGTGTGGAGTCTTAACCACTGGACCACCAGGGAAGTCCTGGTGTAGGTTCTTTTTAAGCTCCACCCCCAGATTATTATGTTGTACAGTGAATGTCCCCATTTCAATACGGGAAATGTCTAATGGTGCTGGGAAATTCACAATCATATGTTCAAAGAACCAATAAGTCAGTTAAAAATAGTTGAGTCACCTACTTCTGTGGCTGGAAGAAATTATTTTTGATAAATAAATATATATGATTTGCCAAATACTTTGACTAGTACAGAGAACGCAATTTCACCTTCTCTTGCTACAAAAAGAATGCTCCAAAAGCTGTCACCTTTTCCCAGTAAGTGGCATCACTGCCGCAGCCAAGCTAGAATTGTCCAAGTCATTTCCCCCATTCCCGGTCCTCTAGTACCCATCCAAAGGCATTGTTGACCGACCCTGTAGGCTTTAACCTTATAAATCCCTGTATTCTTCTCCTCTTCTCCATCACCACTGCTTTGTCCTACCTCACATATAACTCCTTCCTTTCTGGTCACCCTGCCTTCAGTGACCATCCACATTCTCTGCATCCAACTTACATCCTTCAGTCAGAGATGTTTTTTAGAACACGTATACATGTCATTGAAGGATATTGAGTTGGCTTGGCTTTAAACAACAACAAAATAGAATATAAATAAACATTTGTTTATCAAAAGGTAAAAAAAGTCATGTTTTAAAGTTAAAAAGAAAAAGATAGGTCCTAGAAGTATTGCAGAAGACATTATCATTTTTTTTAACATCTTTTTTTTTTTAACATCTTTATTGGAGTACAATTGCTCCACAGTGGTGTGCTAGCCTCCGCCCTACAACAAAGCAAATCAGCCATACATATACACACACCCCGTTATTGGAGTATAATTGCTTTACAATGTTGTGTTAGTTTCTGCTTTATAACAAAGTGAGTCAGCTATGCATATACATACATCCCCATATCTCCTCCCTCTTGCATCTCCCTCCCATCCTCCCTATCCCACCCCTCTAGGTGGTCACAAAGCACTGAGCTGATCTCCCTGTGCTATGCAGCTGCTTCCCACTAGCTATCTATTTTACAATTGGTAGTGTATATATGTCAATACCACTCTCTCACTTGGTCCCAGCTTACCCTTCCCCCTTCCCATGTCCTCAAGTTCATTCTCTACATCTGCGTCTTTATTCCTGTCCTGCCCCTAGGTTCTTCAGAACCTTTTTTTTTTTTTAGATGCCATATATATGTGTTAGCATACGGTATTTGTTTTTCTCTTTCTGACTTACTTCACTCTGTATGACAGATGCTAGGTCCATCCACCTCACTACAAATAACTCAATTTCCTTTCCTTTTATGGCTGAGTAATGTTCCATTGTATATATGTGCCACATCTTCTTTATCCATTCATCTGTCGATGGACACTTAGGTTGCTTCCATGTCCTGGCTATTGTAAATAGAGCTGCAATGAACATTGTGGTACATGACTCTTTTTGAATTATGGTTTTCTCAGGGTATATGCCCAGTAGTGGGACTGCTGGGTCATATGGTAGTTCTATTTTTAGTTTTTTAAGGAACTTCCATACTGTTCTGCATAGTGGCTGTTAAGCAGTTCTTGGAGACTCTCCAGCCTAGAGGGGTATCTGAATGAACTTCTATATTTGGTTAACTAGATCTAAGGGAAAACTAAACACAGGAAAAATAAAGCCAATAGAAGCAAGGGAGAGGAAGAAATCTGCCCCCGCCCGTTTTATAAACTTTTGGATGTATTTAGAATAAAAAACTTAGAAAAGGACAAAAGAGTAGCAATTCCATCTGAATTCTTTGCCCATGTTATGAGTCACCATCACATGGCTGTTTGGGGGTCTCCTTTAACCTTGCCTCCCTTCAAGGGCATCACTGACCATTGTTTTATTTCTGCTCTTATTTCCTGTCCCCAAATGAGGTTTGGCTGCACTTTGTTGTTTGACTTGTTAACTCTGACCATGTAGTTGAAAGGAAATTTTAGAAACCTCTAGGTCTGCCCCCAGTGTGGTTGTTTCTATGAATATCACTCACTTGCTTTTATTTCTTGTTACTGGTGGTCCGAACTAATTGCCAGTAACAGTTTCTCTTTACTCCCTTATTTTTTTCCTTTTTGAACTATCCAGTGTGATTTTGTTTTCCTTTAATAGTTTGTACATTGAGTTAATTATAGTTTCACAAACTTCTACTAGAGGTTGTTCGTGGGCAACATGTACGTCATCAAATTTCAGCCAAAATTTAAGTGGACTTCATTCTAAATTGAATGGATATTTCCATATTTACAGGGAGTTTTTATATCCTTCCCTCCCTCCCCAAATATAACATTTAGTGTTGAGTTGTTAAATCCCTTAGGATCTTAGAAGGTAAAATAGTTGCCTCTGAAACCATGTTTGCTCTACAATTTTCAGTGTCTAGTACACTTAAATAAGATTTACAAAAGGTTTTTCATCTAAATCCCATTAAAGTATTACAAATAAAACAATTTAAATTATAATGAAAACTTTTTCTGGTTGTAATAATACATATCAACCTATCATATCAATTCAGACATTTTTTAGCTCTCTGCAGAATTTCTTTTTTTCAGCTCATGCCCTCTAAAAAAAAGGTTAAGTTACATTATAGGAGAGTTTTTCAAACATGGGGCCGATTGAGTACAAAGTTTCCTTGTGCACAGAGTGGTGAATAGTCTTAACCAACTACCTCTGAATAGAGTAGGTGTTGGGCTAACACAGTTTATTAATAGTACTACACACATTCATCTCAGCACTGTACAGCTGTGTTAAAATAAGATGTCTTAAACACATCATCTACACGTAGTGGAATGGAAATTCCTCAAATTTAATGAATTGCTCAAATTCTGTTTAAAATTTAAAACATGTTTTAATGTACTGCTACCATTATTGAACAAACTATATTTGTATAAAAAATTAATTAACATTGAATGAAAAGGGTTTTTTTTTTAAACATCTTTATTGGAGTATAATTGCTTTACAATGGTGTGTTAGTTTCTGCTTTATAACAAAGTGAATCAGCTATACATCTACATATATCCCCATATCCCCTCCCTCTTGAGCCTCCCTCCCACCCTCCCTATCCCACCCCTCTAGGTGGTCACAAAGTACCGAGCTGATCTCCCTGTGCTATGCGGCTGCTTCCCACTAGCTATCTATTTTACATTTGGTAGTGTATATATGTCCATGCCACTCTCTCACCCTGTCACATCTTACCCCTCCCCCTCCCCAGGTCCTCAAGTCCATTCTCTAGTAGGTCTGTGTCTTTATTCCCGTCTTGCCACTAGGTTCTTCATGACCTTTTTTTTTTTTCCTTAGATTCCATATATATGTGTTAGCATACTGTATTTGTTTTTTTCTTTCTGACTCACTTCACTCTGTAGAGTCTGAAAAGGGTTTTTTAATTAAGTTTTTAAACAGTTCTGGCTTTTAGCAATTTAAAATTAAAGTCCACATTTTATTGCATTTCTTGTCTGAGTTAACCACTGAAAATTAAGTCTAGTAAATAAGATAATATGTCACTTATAGAAATAGCACAAAATAAGGTGAAAATAATGAAAGAGTAAGCATAACACAAAACATTCATTTTCATGCTCAGTAAGAAATTTTTTTTGGTAACACTTTCTTTAGTGATTTAGTCATCTTTGAGTTAAAAGGTAAACTTCACTATTAAAAGTTTTATTATTATTATTTTTTTTTAAATAAGTTATTTATTTTTGGCTGCATTGGGTCTTCGTTGGTGCATGCGGGCCTTCTCTAGTTGTGGAGAGCGTGGACTACTCTTCGTTGTGGTGCGCGTGCTTATTGTGGTGACTTCTCTTGTTGCGGAGCACGGGCTCTAGGCTCACGGGCCTCAGCAGTTGCGGCACGCGGGCTCAGTAGTCGTGGCACATGGGCTTAGTTGCTCCGCGGCACGTGGGATCCTCCCGGACCAGGGCTCGAACCCGTGTCTCCTTCATTGGCAGGCAGACTCTTAACCACTGCGCCACCAGGGAAGCCCCTAAAAGTTTTATTATTTTTATGAGTATTTCCTAGATATGTTTTTGCTATTTTAAAGGTTGAAACTGGTCTCTAAGCAATGGTGAGGAATATTTTCTACAATTAAATTTATCTGTGAATTGATACTGCACATAAAAACTCCCAACCCAAAGTGATATCATGGAAAATATTTTGGGATCCAAAGACTATTGTAAAATTCTATGTTAAATAATAATTACATTTAGAAAATTATCATTAGCTATAATGCTTTTTAAACACATTTTACCAGGCTTCCTTAATGCTTTACAGATACTAATAAAATTTAGTGTGATTTTCACTAATCATTAGAGAAATGCAAATCAAAACTACAATGAGGTATCACCTCACACCAGTCAGAATGGCCATCATCAAAAAATCTACAAACAATAAATGCTGGAGAGGGTGTGTAGGAAAAGGAACCCTCTTGCACTGTTGGTGGGATTGCAAATTGATACAGCCACTATGGAGAACAGTATGGAGGTTCCTTAAAAAACTAAAACTAGAACTACCATATGACCCAGCAATCCCACTACTGGGCATATACCCTGAGAAAACCATAATTCAAAAAGAGTCATGTACCACAATGTTCATTGCAGCTCTATTTACAATAGCCAGGACATGGAAGCAACCTAAGTGTCCATCGACAGATGAATGGATAAAGAAGATGTGGCACATATGTGCAATGGGATATTAGTCAGCCATGAAAAGAAAGGAAATTGAGTTATTTGTAGTGAGGTGGATGGACCTAGCATCTGTCATACAGAGTGAAGTAAGTCAGAAAGAGAAAAACAAATACCGTATGCTAACACATATATATGGCATCTAAAAGAGAAAAGAAAAGGTTCTGAAGAACCTAGGAGCAGGACAGGAATAGAGACGCAGACATACAGAATGAACTTGAGGACATGGGGAGGGGGAAGGGTAAGCTGGGATGAAGTGAGAGAGTGGCAAGGACGTATATACACTATCAATTGCAAAATAGATAGCTAGTGGGAAGCAGCTGCATAGCACAGGGAGATCAGCTCAGTGCTTTGTGACCACCTAGTTGGGTGGGATAGAGAGGGTGGGAGGGAGGCTCAAGAGGGAGGGGATATGGGGATATATGTAGATGTATAGCTGATTCACTTTGTTATAAAGCAGAAACTAACACACCATTGTAAAGCAATTATACCCCAATAAAGATGTTAAAAAAAAATTTAGTATGATTTTATATAATCTCTTTGAAGAAGATGAGAGGCCATTTATACAGCTAAGGTAGGGAGAATATAAACATCTATTAGATGAATATAAAAATACAGAGCAAATAAATAATGAAAGTTCTTTACAAGCCTGAGATATCTAGAGAGCTAACTTCTGATCCACTTCCTATATTTCACTGTTATGTAAAAATTGGAAGTTTGCTTTCTCAGGTCTACTAAGAAAAGAATCATTTGCAAAATATCATGGAATAAGGTAGAAAAGGAACCTAAGCTAAGAGCCTAAGTGTACTGGCAGAGTAGCCTGCTTGGCTGCATTGGGTAATTAGAAATTACAGATTCCCTGTAACACCTGCCTGGTGCAATGTGCCCCCCGGGAACCAGCAGAGGTTCTCAGCCTTGGTTTAATGCTTAGAATCATCTGGGGAGCATTCAATAAACGCGGCTGCCCAGAACACACCTGAGAGTCCCTAAGGGTAGGCTCAGGTATCCATTAAAAAAAAAAAAAAAAAAAAATCACCATCTTACTCCACCACCTGACTTTAATGCTCAGTGATTAGGCGTTGGCTGATCGTTGGGAACCATTTATTTTCACTCTTTGTAACTGTTCATCTGGGCCTGGTATTCAAATGTGAGTCTCATGTTCAGATGCCCAGGTATAGAAAAGAGGTTAGAGCGGAAACAATAGCGGCACGCAATCCTCTGAAAAATGGAAAAGAAACACCCCTTAACAATGTTGAATAACTAAGTTAGATTCTAAAATGAAAGGAATTGCAAAGCACAGTCTCTTTTTTTTTTACTTCTTATAAAGGCTTGAATTCCTAAGACTTATATTTTATTCTTGAAGAGGAGTGTGGAAGAGGCGAAGCAGGATCATGGGAGTGGGGGGCTGGTTTAAGGAGACAGAGAGACTGTCGCCGGCCTGTGTGCTTTCAGGTTGTGCCCCAGGGAGAGGGATCCTACCCAATTTCAGGTAATCAGTGAACTATTTTTGAATGGAGAAATGACTCTGGACTGGAAATGTCTTGTGATTAGAGAAAAGAGCCTGTCTCTCTGAATTTTGGGGTGCCCTTTTATTTGCTGTTATTAATTTATTTCCTCTTTTAAAAATTGCAAACAAAGTCACATAGAAAGTGGCTGCTGAAGTCTGTCTCCTTTATATTGTACTTAACCACAAAGCAACCCTCTCTCCGGATTGACTAGAGGAAGTATGTGTGGAAACGTTTTGAAAACTAAGTGTAGTGCAAACATATTATTAGCATGAGTTGTCTACATGTCAGTCTCTCCTTGCTAGTTTTTGCTCATTCATCTCTTTATTCCCAACATCTAGCTCCTAATAGGCAGCTAATAAATGTGCATGACATTTAAAAAAGAAAAGGAAAAAACACTGATTTAGATACAGCAAACACTGAAGGCTTTCTTTCTGCAAATACATGCCCCTTCCCATGTATTAAAGATACTGTGTATCTTTAAAAATTTTTTTCTGCAAAGGCAGAAACAGAGCTTATATTTTTGTTTTTGTACTTTAATGGAGCTATATTATTCTGTGACTTTATTTTATGCTATACCTGAATATTTTTAACATCGGTGTTTAAACATTGCCCTCAATTTCTAACCACTGAAGAATAGTCTGTAGTATCCACATAATGACATTTATATGGCCATCTCCCTATTGATGGGCATTTGTGTTTGTTTTGTTTGTTTCTTTGTTTTTGCATCCCATGTTTGAATAGTTCTAGATTCTAGTAGTTTGAATAGTTCTAGAATCTAATAAAATAGATTCCTAGAAATGGAATTTCCTGATTTTAAAAGCATATATAATTTTTTGGTACGACACCAAAGTGCCCTCAAATAAAGCCTGTGTCAGTATCTACCACCCAAATAGTGTGTGATAATACCCACTCCCACATCCTACCAGGCCTGGGTACTATTAAATTTCTTTCTTTCTTTTGTTAAACCACATTTAATGGAGAAAATGACATTTTATTGTTATCTTACATTTGTTACTGTATACTTTCTGAACACTGTACCTAAGTCTAAAATATATATTTTAATCTAAGTGGCAACTAATGTATATAATTTACAATATATCAAACTGCTGTTTCTATTTTTCTAAATTTCTGTTAAAGTATAATTTTGATGTTTAAGTATTTTTTCTATATATCATAATTTATATAACTGTAATCCTATTGTTGAACATTTAATGTGTTTCCAATGCCTCACTAATATAATCACATCAGTGAAAACCCTTGTACATGTGTTGTTTTCTCTTTATGAATAATTTATTAAAGTAAATTCCAGATAGTGATATTACTGGGTCAAAGTTCTAACTCTTTTTATGATTCTTGATAAGAATTGCTAAATTGCTTTACAAAAGAGATAGGTCATGTTTTATGATCATCAAGAGCATATTCCTACTATAACAGATTCTTGATTATCTGAAATATGTTAGATTTATTATTCTAAATTTAAATAATTTATATAAATTTACTTTTATAAATTGTATTTAGTGGATTATATACACAGAGAATGCTGAGGTATATATTTATATTTTCCATGTTTAAAAATGCTTACTTTATAATGCTAACTGAAAGCAACAGGATGCAGAATGAGGTATAAATTAAATATATAAGATTATATATACCTCAACAATAGATCAATTTAATTTAATTGTTTAGACCTTTTTGTTTTTCTCCTAATTAATCACAGTGTGTATTACACCAGGGCTGAATATCCTCCACATACTCCTGGAGTCAAAAGATCTGTCTTTTTCTTTTAGGAAATTTACCAGTGGTGTGGATCCTCTTGCAACAAATATGAGCGTCTGAAGGCCAGCCAGGTTGCCACTGGCATTCGGGACAATGAAAGGAAAGGAAGATCTCAACTAATTGTGGTGGAAGAAGGGCATGAACCATCAGAGCTTATAACGGTATTGAGTTGTGTTGGTTTTTAAAAGCTTGCCACTCTAAGTTTTGTGTGTGTTAGTGTGTGTGTTAGATTTAACAACTTCTCTAATACTTAGGCTAAGGTTAGGTAAGAGGAGATATCAGTTTTCTAAGTCATGGTACTAGGAAAATAGAACATCACGACTGTTTTCTCCCACCATTGGGATGACTATCAAAGGAAGTCTTGTGCCTGTCTTCTGTGATATTCAAGGACAAATAGGTGGAAAAGACCTTTGAGATCGACTATAGAAAATATTTTGAAGAAACATAATAGTTTTTTCATTTGGGCTTCTCAAATTTTTTTTAACACAGTGATTTTCTTCAATTTTAAAATTAACAATTATTTCATTAAAAGAATGAAATAAAATCTTATACCAAGAGATTAAATACACCAATATTTTAAATATTTCAGTCATTTTAAACTAAGAATTACAGTATAGGCAAGACACATAATTTTAGTATAGTTGTTAAATCAGTATGAATTGTCTGTATGGCTCTTTATACCTCTGTCATTTACTTAATCAATGTACAAGTCCTGGACATTTAGTTGTGACCAAGTGTATATATGGTATACATTCCCTTAAGTAAGATTATCAGTCAAAGGGTATAATCATATTCAGGTGTCTAGATACATGTTGGTAAATTGATTCCCATTTATTCATGCAACAAATATTTATTGAATTCCTACATGAGCCAGGCACTAAATGTTTGTACCAATTGCTGCTTCCTTGCCCAAGCACTGTGTTCCTTCATGACTTTACAGAGCACTGTCAGGATTTCCTGTTGTAGTACCTTTTTTTTTTTTTAAAGTTTTTAAAATTAATTATTTATTTATTTTTGGCTGTGTTGGGTCTTCGTTTCTGTGCGAGGGCTTTCTCTAGTTGCGGCAAGTGGGGGCCACTCTTCATCGCGGTGCGCGGGCCTCTCACTATCAAGGCCTCTCTTGTTGTGGAGCAAGGCTCCAGATGCGCAGGCTCAGTAATTGTGGCTCACGGGCCTAGTTGCTCCGCGGCATGTGGGATCCTCCCAGACCAGGGCTCGAACCCGTGTCCCCTGCATTGGTAGGCAGATTCTCAACCACTGGGCCACCAGGGAAGCCCTGTAGTACCTTTTTGAATCTTCCCACATGTAATAGTAGCAGGAGGTATCTCTTTGAGTTTTCCCTTCTCTAATTTCCTGGGATATTATGCATTTTCCCCCAATGATTTTAGCCATTGGGCACTTAAATTTTTCTAAAGACAATCCTGTAAACATATGTTTTTAATATTTTTTATTTAGAGCAATTTAATGCATTAGAGTTACCTGATCCGATGCTAGCCTACATAATCCAGCAATCGAAAATTATATAATGAGATCATTTTATTGATTATAATGTCTTTAAACTTTATTACTTTAATAACCACCAAACACAGACTTTCACATTAATGATGTTTTAGAAATAATTTTAATTCAATGGGAAGATGATCACGGTACAATGCTAAGAGAAAAGGCAGGCTATAAAATTTTAGGTACAATATTATCTTAATATGTAAGTTTACATTATGTAGCTATATATTCATATATACATTTATATCTGGAAAGAAATACGCTGAAATATTACCAACACTACCAATATATGGCTTTGACTCTGGGGATATGGCTTCTTGTTATTTTCTTCTTCATTTGTCTTTGTGTTTTCAAAATTTATTGTAATGGATGTGTATTCCTTTTATAATTAGAAAAAAAAAGGCCATCTGAAAAAATAAAATAAGGGATGACTATTGAAACCTGAGTTTTCAATAGTCAGACTAACATTACTAATACATTAGACCTTGAAACTATTTAGAGCACATTCTTGATCTTTTAATATTTTTTAAAGACCTGTGTTCTGCAGATGTGATCACCATTTAAGTCATCTAATTCTCATATTTGGGAGCAAAAATCTATAAATAAGATATATTTCTAATTGATTATAACCTCTTGTCTCAATAACTATACTTCAATAGAAGTGGAGCCAAGGACACAGTCTGCCCTTGTAGGGAGCTAGAGGGAGTGTTGCATTAACTGTCAGGCTAGCTTCTCCATGGTCATCTTGGAAAGTCCCTTAAACTCTCATTGTCTCTGGTTCCTCATTTGTAAAGTGAGGGTTAGACAAAATGGCTTCTTGGTCCCTTTAGATTCCAATGATCTCAGGCAATGGCTGTGTTTAATTACCAGTCATTTGTAGTCTGTTCTAGGAAATGAAACCACAGAGACCGAGGGCCTTAACTGTGCATGTGTATTTTTTTTTTTTAAATGTATTTATTATTTATTTATTTATGTCTGTGTTGGTCTTCGTTTCTGTACGAGGGCTTTCTCTAGTTGCAGCAAGTGGGGGCCACTCTTCATCGCAGTGCGCGGGCCTCTCATTATCGCGGCCTCTCTTGTTGAGGAGCACAGGCTCCAGACGCGCAGGCTCAGCAATTGTGGCTCACGGGCCTAGTTGCTCTGCGGTATGTGGGATCTTCCCAGACCAGGGCTCGAACCCATGTCCCCTGCATTGGCAGGCAGATTCTCAGCCACTGCGCCACCAGGGAAGCCCTGCATGTGTATTTTTGATGTCTTTGCTTATTGGATTTCATTCAAAGTTCTGAGAAAGAAAAGCTTAAATAGTCGATGACTATATTATGCTGTTAAATTAAAATGAGAAAATGCAAACCTGAAGAAAAAAATTTGTAAAAATGTAACTTTGATTTTAAAATATCAGTGATAGGGATAAGGGACATACTGTTTAATATAAAATGCTATGTCTGTGTTTTAGAGGCTCTTTGTTTTTTGGTTTCTAAAAATCCTAGAAAACACTGACTTTGTTTCCATTCAGTACATTCAATTTATACTGCATTATGATTGACAGCTGTCACCCACAATTGATCTGAACTGAATTTTGAGTGAAAGCCTTTTTTTTTTTTGTTAAAAAGCGTTCAGTGGAAACTTTTGTTTTCAGAAATGTTCTTTTGTGGCCTGATTACAAGGGTAGGTAGTTGTTTGATGAATTAACTATGGACTTATGATAAACAAGTTTGACTTCTAGGCTTTCTTAATGTTGTACTGTAACAATAGAATTCAAAGAGCTCATGAACTTGGTTGGGAAAAAAATTACAGCTTCATTTTCACCAGTTTCTTTGTGAAAATTTTCTCCAATTGTGAATGTAGTTGATAAACCACAGTAGCATGAGCAGAACTTGTGACTTTTCAGATCACACTGTAAGTATTGCAGGTAACCTCAAAGTATCATTTATGCTCATCACTACTTGGTAATTATGGCAGTTATTAGACCTGCTTTTCAATAATATTATTTAATGAGCAAATGAAGAAGCTTATTTATTACTTTATGTTTGCTTTTTAAAATATATTTTGATTTTTTGATAGTTGTATTCTAATATAATTGATTTCCATTGTAATACTAAGTATTTTATTTTATACGTTTAAAAAATACATTTATCAGTAGGGGTTCATAGGCTTCAAAAATGGTCCAAAATGATCCATAGCACACAGACAAAAAAGGTTACCTCGTTTAAGATAATGGAACACTACTTCTTTTTCTGAGACTCTAATGGAACTGTTGACTTTGCTAGAGGATTCCAAAAATCTAAAAATCTTTCAAAATATCTTATAAAATTGACCTGTTAAATGACTCATTTTTAATGAGAATTTAAAAAAATTATTTGTTTCCAAAAACTTTGAAAGTGTATATATAAAGGTTGGTAATGGCTTGAAATCAAGGACTTTTCAACCAGTTAAATGATGCAATTGTCATGACTCCATATTCAATGCTGAATTTTTGGAACATGTCTTTATAACACATTCAAGTGATCAACACTGAAAATATTGAAAAAAATTTTTTTGGAGAGTCTTTTGAAAAATTGATCTTTATTTAGAGGTAGTTCAACTATCTTTTGATCACAATATTATTTTCACACAATTTTAATATGGCTTATCTCTAGGATGATCATAAATTTATCCTTCAAACAAAACACTCTGGAGAGTAATAGTGGGCACTAACCAGGCAGGACACAACATGCATTAACAAGAACCGTCTGGGGAAACAGGATGTGTGGTCAACCTCTTATCTGTATCTTCAGCACTTTTAAAAGCTTGTATGCCTAAGTATGAAAGTAATCCTATAAGCAGAACTAACTAAAGCGTGTAATTAAAGTCATGTATACTCAGTGCTTGTTTTCTCCTAACTGTAAACATATTTACGATGAAAAGCTGCATGTAAATTATGTAAAGCTTTTTTCTTGGTCTTTTTTCTTTTCATATTTAAAATAAATAATCAATGAATGTGAAGGAAAATTAAATATCTCACTAGCCCGAAGGTCTCAAACTTTCTTTGTTGATTCTACTCATTCTCAAAACATTAGGAGGGAGGCTAAAAGTCCCTTGAGGAAAAATGGCTAAGGTGAATCACTTATCAGTATGTTTTATAGACTTTCATTTTTAAAAAGATAGCATTGGGTAGATATCAAAAAGAGGATAAAGAAGGAGCAAGTTGTTTGAAACAACAACAAAACAACTAATTCTTCTAACCTGGAAAGAGTTCTTTTCAATGTAATTTAATAAACTTGTTAAGTCTATAATCATTGTAAATGGTAGTGAAGGAATCCTGGCAGTAAAAATACTACAGGGAGATTGTTAGCAGATGCTACGTTGTTGAACTGTTAGATTTCTTGCTTCTATAAAAACACTGAGGCTCCCTGGAAAGTCATATGCACAATCATTATTTTAGATTTTGGGTACAAGAAGAAAATTGGAAAGAAAAATTAGAATGTCATATGATATCTCAGTTAATAAGTGTTTTTTTCTTTTTGTAGAAGCATGTACAAAGTTTATTATTAGAGACATAGCACAACAACAAGTGGGAGAGCACGCAGAGGAACAGTTTGCTTAGTTAAGACAGAAGCAAGGCAGAGATGCACACCCGGAGAGCAAGGGTGTAGGCATCCTCCCTATGAGGAGGAGCCAATAAGTGTTTATTGATCACTGGGTTGGTTCCCAGTAAAGTTCAGACTGTAATTTTTTGTCTGGTTGAGAAGATAAGCATGTGCCCAATCTAAAACATAGTCCTAGAGTGGTAACAGGTTGTGAGGGTCCTCAAATGCCAGAGAAAACACGGTCAGAATGATACCACCAGTGGTTGAAAGACTTCTCATGATAAAACTTATGTATTTTATTTTATTATTTTTTTAAATTTATTTTATTGAAGTATAGTTGATTTACAATGTTGTGTTCATTTCTGCTGTACAGCAAAGTGATTCAGTTATACACATATATATATACATACACACATTCTTTTTCATATTCTTTTCCATTATGGTTTATCACAGGATATGGAACATAGTTTCCTGTGCTGTACAGTAGGACCTTATAGTTTATCCATTCTCTACATAATAGTTTGCATCTGCTAATCCCAAACTCCCAATTCATCTCTCCCAAAATTATGTATTTTAGACTATATGACAATAGCATATAAAATAGATTAATCTCCAGAGGATCTTCCAGTATAGGAATTGTGTTCATCTTGTTACTATAAGTCATAATTGACTACTTGAAAATAAGAAAATTTATTCAATCGTTCTTTTGAGAAGTTGATCAGATATTTATGATGTGCTCATCTGGTTATCTTGTAAATAAAATCTAGAGTTGAATTGTGCAGATATTTCTTAAATTATCCTTTAGATGTCTATTTAGGCAAAGAGTAAAATTTTAGTTATACTTCCCCAAAGTACTTTGCCCAATGAAATTTATATCTTAACAGTGCTACTCTAAATTCCTTGAAGACAAGACATTGCCTTTATATCTGTGGAAGCTCACAGATCTAACTCATTGCTCATTAATATTTAGAAAATTAATACAATTAACTGTGAACTTTGTGGTTCTAGAAAACCAATTACATTTGTCTTCCTGTTTTCTAGAGGATAGTATTGCTTTAAAAAATTTTCTGTGTTTTAGATGATAGTGTTGGTGAAGATATGAACAAAGCCATATGGTGGATTAAGTTTTAAAACCAACTGCATTTATATAGGAGCAGTTAGTGTTTAGATAAGGATAATCCATAGAGTCTGCTAGTCTTCTTTCTACAGATTGATAGTTAAAACTCATCTCCTGGAAAGTGATAACTGAGTCTTGAGCTTATCTACCTTCCCACGTATTAGGTAGATTGCATACACTCCAGGTGAGAGTACCTAGCACAGTAAGAAATAAGACAGCAGGTGTCTAAAACTGTTCATTCTGTGAATAAAAAAGCATGTCCCCCGGAGCTGCAGTTGGATTCTGCCATCTGTAAAATCTTCCTTCCCAGGTCAGGTCACCTCCCCATTTAGTGTTCAGCAAACTTGGACACTATTTCTGTTTTCGTCCACTTAGTGTCCACTTTGTCCACTCCTCTTGCTGTTTAGTACACATCACTGCTGTCCACTGGCCTCGACCGCTGTGCGTGGCCGCTGCCTAGAGTCTCGGTGCTGCCTCTCCTCACCACTGGGTTAAAAGTGAATGTGCTCCGTGCACTCCAAGGAACTACACAGATGTAGAGCTTTGTTTTTGAAATCACCCAATATATTTGTCTTATCCTTAACATCAATGCTTAACATCAAAGGCGGTGGTGCTAACGCTTCCCAAGGTTGTACAATTTAAATTTACAGAAAGTCAAAGCAGGAGTGATTTTGAACATTTAATCATCGAAGCACTGGAAGAGTAATACAGTTTCAGCATGTAAAGCAAAAGATGAAGAAAAAGCAAGCTGGAATTTGGGAATTTAGAGTTTTGTCAACATTCCATGAAGCTTCTCTGTGGAAACATTTGCTTTCATAGCATAACCTTGAGTTTACTGGATTTACATGGCATTATATTTTAATCTTTGAACTAAAATAACATTGTGTATTTGAATCATGCTTAATCATTTTGAAAATGATGCCATAGAGAATGGGAGAAACTTTATTTTCTGGGGATGATTTTTGATTAGATAAATCAATCCCCATTTATCTTTGTAAAATAGTATCAAATGAACCAAAGAAGCACCAATAATAGAAGTGGGGGAGCTGTTTTGAAAACCCCCTTCATGATCATTTTGGAACAGTGAGTATAGAGTATTTTTAAAGGGTCTAAAGATTTATAGGAAAATAGTATAAATAAGAATCAAAATCACAGCTTTTTAGCATCAGGGAATAAACATGGGTGTTTTGAGCCCCTTAAATGTGAAACATAGTTATTTTGTGGGTTTGTAACGCACACACACCACTCATTAAATTATTTTCTGTTGTCCTCTTACTTCACTGTTAGTCACAACTCTGTACTTTGTGAGGATGGAAATTTGAGTTGCCTGAGATACTAATTTGGTCAATAGGCACAGTAAACACTTTAACACTAAGAGACAACAGAAAACATTTTGTGAGAGAGGTACACTTCTCTTTGTGTGCTATCCAAGTAGTTTTAGCTTCCTTGTTTATCCCTCCTTTATTTTCCAACCTCCTTTTGTAAGTTTTTGGGAAATTGAACAATGTCTGAGACGTATTTTGGAATTTCCTATTTACATCGCATGGTGTCTGGCACATCAGAGACATTCACCAGAATTTGTTGTCTGATTGAAATAACATTATTATGAGAGCCAAGTGGAGAGAGAAGGTCCATTTATGGGTTTACCATTCAAAGAATTTTAAGGTAAAGGGATCCAAAATATTTGCCACTGTCTCTAGATTAGTCCTCATATTACGTATAGAGAGGAAGTATCAGAGGTACCAGAAAATAGAAATCTTTCCTTTTCTTATATCTGTTGCATTGTAATTAAATCATTTCCCCCGTTTTGCTTTACAGCAATGATACTTAGTACACACCCCAAATCCAAAGATTATGGTGATGAGTAGTGCATGCTGCAAAGTTAAGATGCTTCCAAGAGCACAATAGTTGCTGTAGCTATTTGTATCTACCATTTATTGATAGCTTACATTATGTGCCAGGCACTGTTCAGGGCACCATTCATTTATTGTCATTTATTTTAATGAATCTTTTATTTGGATGTCTAGTATTTAATTCAGATATCCATTTTGTTCCTCACCAATTCATCCAGTGGGGGAAGTTGAAATATTCTGAACAAAGATAAGAAATAGAGTAAAAGTATAGTTAACCATATACAACAATAAGATAATAATTTTTCAAATAATCTTCCACTTTGTCACACCCAAGTTCAACATTGAAGACTTGTGACCTTACTGATAAGATGTCACGTTTATATAATCAGTCCAAACTAATACTACTTGGCAAGCATTTCTGAATGAGGTCATTTCTCCTTTAGTTTGCAGCTGAAGTAAGGGAACAGTGATAGAACATATCAACAGGATAATGCAATTCAAAGACAGATGGGTTGTATGGAAGGGTGGATCTTTTCTATATTTGAAATGATAAACTAACACAAATATTAAACTAGAATGGCAGGTTTCTAGTCTCGCTATTATTTATATTTCTCCTCATGTTTGTTATAATATTAGTGATTTTATATATATATAGTAAAAAAAAACTTACAGTAAGACTATGTTTTATTTCAGCAATTTTAGGTCAATTTCTTCTTATTCCTATGCTAAGAATTAGCCAAACTCAAATATCAAAGGGTCAGATCTCTAAGATTCAGTGATTCACAACTCCTTGACATTCATTTTGTAAATTAAATAGTTAAAATATATAATAATAGTTAACTGTAATATTAATTGTATATGTTTCCTGTTAACATCTTGTGCTAAGAATTAGCCAAGCCCAGATATTAGAAGGTTGACTTTTCAAGAGTCAATGATTCACAACTCCTTAGTATTTATTTTGTAATTATTGTTTAATATCATGAGGAAAAGTGTTCACGTATTGGAAAGAACTCCCGAAGTTAGAGACCATTTAGATTGTGATTTTAAGTCATGTTTATCCAGAGCCAAGGATTGCACTGTGATGGAACTGGGTTATATTGACAGTACTTCTGCAAATGCAAAACTGTTGTTATTGCTATTAGAATTGCTGTTATGTTTGCAAGGGTATCCAGTGCATCACAATTTTACAATTACTTTGTTTTGGATGTGTGTGTGTGTGTGTATGTGTATATATATATATATATATATATATATATATATATATATATATATATATATATATATATGTATATATATACATATATATATATATTTATATGTAAGAAGGATTTGTCAGGAAAGCATGGTTTGTTCTTGTCAATACAGTATCCTCTCAGTGGAAACTCTCAATAGGAAATCCTCAGTTCTGGATATTCCATAACATTTTACTAATCAGAAAAGAGGTACTAACATACTATTAAACAGAAAATCTGTTAGTATCTGTACACAAAAAAGCCATACAAATATACTGGGAAATGAAGTCCTATACCATGTGTAACTGTGAAATTAAATATCAATGCTCTATTTCAATGAAGGCTGGTAACTAAAAAAGCTAACCAAAACTAAAAATAAATTTTGATGAAATCTGATAGAGGACATGTGGACAAGACAAATATGTTGACTAAAAACTGTTCCAAAGCAAGTAACAAATGCCCCACAATTGAATATCATTTGCTCTGCTATTCACTGTCGTGGTGCTCCATTGCTAGGTGATGGCATAATTTCATCTTGTCATGCCTTACAAGGGTAAGGGCAAATGGCTCACTGGTCAGCTGAATTTTCTGTTCTCTTTTTACTCTTTCTAGCTGCATTTTTCTTTATATGATGCAAGTGCTTCTTATCATTGACACAGAAGTTCCATAATCTAAGAAACAAATCTGTCATGGATTTTATTTGCTGCAGAGGAGGTCCACCAGGAGCACCACCAGGACAAACATTCAGTGTTTACCATATGACTGGCATTCTTCTGTGGGCTGTACATGGATGAGCTAATTTAATTCTTACAACAGCCCTGTGAAGTGGATACAGTTATTATCCCCTGTCTTGGTTTGTGTTCCTCCAAAAGCCAACTTGGAGACAAGGACTTGGGAGCAGATTGTTATTTGGAAGATGATACTGGAAGCGCGGAGTAGGAGTAAAATGAGGCAGTAGTTTGTTAGTAAGTTATTTACTGCTGCAGACAACTGGGACTTAGTCCCTGAGGGGTCGTCTGAGAAACTGTATGGAGAACACTTCAGAACTGGCCCACTGAAGGCTGAGGTGGCTGCAGGATTTAGCTGGTAACTCCCATCCCTCATTTGTTGAGGGTCACTCCTTGGGTTTTAACTCCCCAGAACCTCTAGCCTGCCTTGTATGTAGATACAGTACAGCCTGGTGTCCAGATAATGCCATCAGACAGACAGCAGAAGGCTTTGGACTTTAAGAAATTATCTGGCGATGACCTCTGAGGTAGACCAAGGTGAGATGGGCAGGGCATCAGTAGCATCTCTACATCCTCACTTTATGAAGAAAGTAAGTCGTAGAGAGACTATGTAACTTGCCCATGTAGGAATGGGAATGGGAGACCTGTGGTTCACAGATCATGGCAGATCTTCATTCCAGAGCATGCAAATCTTAAATATGCAGAGAGATGGGAATCTCATCTGCTGTAAAGTTATTTTATAACTTCCAAAACTTTGCTACACACTTTTGACAATCATACCTATTTTATTACATATCATAAGCAATAGCTTTTGTAGCACAATTTTTGCGCTCAGTGGGCTGGCTTGACCCTTCATATCTCTTAGTGTCAGCATTCAACCTTTCATCCATACTATGGAGGCATTAGGTGCAGGGTAATTGGGGTAGACATCTTCTTTGAAAGAAAATACATTCTTTTAATGTGACTATAAAAGGTATGCAAATATTTTTCAAGAACCTCAGAGTACATGAAAGCCATTTTGAGTTTGCTCAATTAAATTTTGGTGCTTGGAAGTTTTCTTAATTATGTAGATAAAGAGGAAACTCACAACTCTCTTGCCATAAAACTCCACCTAATCTCATTAAATGTTATATGTGAATCAGGTTTATTTACCTCACTTAATCATCATAATCATTGTGAGTGGTATTACTTATCATACTATTTTAAATATGAGAATAAGGTCACAGAGTCACTTAGTTGTGGGTCCATCCAGCTCAGGTTGTCTGATTTTAGCAAATGAAGGGATTGTCAAAAAGACAAAGGTGGAGTTGCCCATTGTGAAGCATAGAGATTAGGAACCCCTAAGGCCAATGATGAAAGTGTCCATTCAAGCACTGATCGGGTAGAAATGTCCAAATGGCTTTGAGATCTTACAATAAAAGGGTTTAATAATCCCCAGAAGGAGCAGAGAGCCTAAAATCTTTACCTAAGAGTTGACCCAGGACAGTCTCCAGACTACCAAGCCTGCTAATTTGTCCAGGAGAGAAATTCTTTATGTGAAGGTACGTGAAAATCAGAAAGACTTGGCAGACCTGTCCTGATAGTTAAGATGAGTGAGCCAGGCTAACAGAGCTGAAGCCACTAAAGGTTTGAATCATATCACCAAACCAGGCCCCAGGGGCTCTTCAAATACACAGTGCCAGGGCTTCATTCAGAATCTCTGCGGATGGGATTCAAACTTGAGTGTTCTTTATCATAACTCCTAGGTGGTTCTAATATGCAACCAGTGAAAAACAACTGCTGTAGTTTAAAAAGTTGACATTCTGGCTTACATATTTTAATAACTTGTGAGTTGGATTTCCATGTTAAAGAAACTTGTAAGTTAGCTTTCTGTAATAGTAACCTGTGGATTAGCTTTCCATATTATAATAATTTATGAGTAAACTTTCTCATGAGTTTGACCCTCTAAATCTAATCTCTAATACGTTGATGTTACAGTAATGTTGAGGTTCAGACCTGCATCATGATGAGTTTCCCAAGGCCACAGCATTCTCTGAGTCCTCCTGAGCTACACTGTCAAACACAGCCTCTGTGAGACGTGTGGCTGATTAGGGTTTGATTTAAATTTGCTAAAATTAAATAAAATTTAAAATGTAGTTATTTGGTCGCATAAGTCACATTTCAGGTGCTCAGTAGCTACAGGTAGCTAGTTACTACTGTATTGGACACACGGATATGGAATATTGCAGTCACAGAAAACTCTACTGGACAGCCCTGAGCTAGATAATGAAGCGAACCCTCTTTTGCAGACGCTTGGTTCACTTTGTCCTTTTATCCAAATATGTATTTCACATGCTTTCTCTCAGTCTAAAATACCTTATCCACTATTTGATATGTTAAATTACCCTTTATTTGACATATCAATAAAGAGATAAAGGTATTTTAAAGGCGGGGAAGCACACCACTGAGAGAAAGCAGGAGAGCAACTGTTGGAACCATACCCAGATTAGGTGGAGCTGGCTAAAGGAGTTCGCGGCTCTTCTCAGAATTGCCTATCATTTTATATGTGTTTCTTCCCTATTATCAAATAGTAGTCTTACCAAAGGCATAAAATGCGTTGAAGTAAGTAAATACACCATAACTATGAAGCTGTAGTTCACTTTAACAATTTCTTTCCATATGCTTGAAATGTACTGATTTTTTTACCAGTTAGGGAAAGGAAATAAGACACAAAAACTACTGAGTAATTAAAATTTTATCTCTTAGAACCTGGAAGCTTACTCTTTTTAGTGAAAAAAGAAGCAGAGCCGTTTACAGTAAAATAATTAAGGTAAGAACAGTGCCATGTCTCATTATCTATATAAAGCACTGCAGTAGGAGTTGGAAGCCCTGGGGTTTACATCCTCGCTTCCGTGTGTATAAGATTTGGGCCTAAGGCAAACTCCTAACCTCTTTCAGCCTCATTTTCCTCATCTGTCAAGATGAACTCGGGTTGGGAAGTACATAAGACACTCTATGTTAAATGTCTGTAGGACTTGACACCGGGGTAGGTCATTTTGATCCCAGGTGACCTGGAGTTTTGAGTTACGTACTGTTCTTCCTCCAGGCCACGTATTATCCCCTCTTTTCTTATTGTTCACTTTAATTACTTACTGTAGAGCGTCCAAGCATCTCGACTTTTCTGTCAGACATCAGAAGGAGGGAAAATGCATCTTGTGTGAGCAAGATTGCAAATGTTGGAATTTTGTATCCAAAATATGTGGAGCTGGCTAAAAGATTCAAAATAAAAACAATTGCAAATGTGAAAATTCAGTAAGGATTATGGAAATATGGCAAAGTTTTTCACTGCTTCATCCTTCTTTCTGAAAAAACAAATTTACACATAGGCCAACTTATGTTTTAAAACAAAGCCACAGTGGGTCGTATAGAAGAAACATACAAGACGCTGAGGACGGTCTTGGCACAGGTCATGAAAACCTAGAAATTCTGAAGCTAGAGGATTGTGAATCTAAAGTTGGATTGTGTATGTGCTTTAATGATTTAATATAAATATCTATTGAGTTATTTTGAATTGAACTCCTGTTGAAGGCAAAGAGTAAACAGCAGGAAAGAAGGTCTATTTAGGCAGAGAACAAAATTGTATTTCCGCAAATTTCCAACCTCTTTAACGTACTTGGAATAGTGTCTTAAAGTTGTTATGCATTTCCGTTATGTTACTGACAAAACAGAGAGGAAAAGATATAGATGCTCCCATTTTTGTATTCACATCCCATCTGTAACAAAATAGCCCGTGCGATCTTTGGAGCCACGTAATTTCCTAGCTAAAAACTTAAGAACCCTGGGCCCCTGCTGGCTCCTTCTAGGTCTTTACATTAACAAATGCTTCTCTGACCAAAATGCCTTAGAGCAGTTAGGAATCCAGTAATATTTACTATCCTTTGATGAATCGAGTGGATAAGGCTGAGGCAGAAGCCTAAGGTAGACTGTAAGTTAAAATGAAGTGATATTAACTCTATTTGAAGTAATAAAATACTGCAGTTTATTCTACTGGGAGCAAAACAAATTCAAGAGGTCAGCGTTTTTCCTAATAAAATTTTTACGGTTTTATTTATTAAAGAAAAATACATGTTTCTTGTTGAAATTTTACAAAATATAGCTGTAGTAGAGAAAAATATCACCCCAAGTCCCACCTTTGAAAAAAGAGTGACCAAATTTTTTCTAATCTTTGTTTTCACATATGCAGCTCTGTGCTTTTACAAGAAAGAGTTCATACCGTAGATAATGCTTTGAAATCTAGATTTTTATTTGAAATGTTATGAAGATTTTCCTGATAATCAACTAATTTTTGATATTATAATGACTGTATAGTTTTCCATTGTTTGGATGTAGCCTAATTTATTTAATCACTTCCTTCCATGTTGGACATTTAGGTGGTTTGCATTTTTTAATATTATATAATGCTGTGGTGAATTCATTAAATTAATTTTTTGCATACATTTAAATTATTTCTTTAGAATAAACTACTAGAATAGAATAATTGGACTAAATGATAGGCATGCTTTTAAGGTTTCTGTTATCTACTGGTCATCACTTTTAAGAATTTTCCTTCTCAGCAGGGTGCCTGGTAGAATACTGAATCTTTCCCAGCACTAGATACGGTCAGTTTTCTCCTGACCTTTGACAGTTTTATGGGTAAAGAAGTATTGTTGCTGTTATTTTACATTTTTCAGTAGCTCTTTCATGTTTGTTGCACCCTGTTGTATCTTCTCTTTAAGGGCTGCCTGCTCCCACAGCACTCTGATATGATGAGAGAACTTCTCTCTTTTGACCTTTAATGCCCACAGCATAGGCAGAACCAAGAGGAAAGGGGAGTAGACAGAGAGGATCTGGAGAAAGATGAAAGCTACGTGGAGAGGAAGGCAGAGCACCGTAACCATAGTGTATGGGACGCGTGCCACCTGTGGTATTTGCTGGCATTGTTCTGATCCGAATGGGAGAAATAAACGTGGCCCCTGTACAGTCTCTGCTATGAAAAAACTTCTGCTTTATCTCCAGAGACAAGGCCTAAACAGTTAAGTGAAGATCTTTTGAAGTATCTACAAGAGGCAGCACAGCCTGTTAGTTGAGAACACACACTCTGGAGCCAGAGCTCAAATCCCGACTTTGTCAATTACTGGCTGCGTGACCTTGGTCAAGTTACTTAGTCTGTTTCTTAAGGCGTAAAATAGGATAATAACAGTGCCACCTCATAGGCTTGTTATGAAGATGAAATGATTTAATAAATGTAAAGTGCTTAGAATGGTGTCTGGTACATAGTAACATGTAAGCATCGGTTACATTAAATTTTTAAAGTACTTAGTGTGGCACATAATGGACTTGAAAAGTGTTAGCTGAATACATGTAACAAAGTAAAAGGCAATAAATATATAAACAGATTCCAGTATCTGTGGTTGAGACAAGTGGGGTACTATGTGTTAAAGGATAGTTTTCAAAGAAGTAAAATCATGAATCTCAGACAAATATAAAATAACCATGTCAAAGATGTTATTTAAGTCATTCACTAATAAAACAACTAAGATATTATAATGAGTTCAAAGAGTACCCAAAGAACAGACAAAGGTATGGGCAATCAGTGTTGAAATGAATTTGCTAGTAACTGCAAAACTGGCCTCTTCCACACGGCAGAAATTAGTTTCATCTCCACCAGACAACATTCCTGTGCATCTCTGTGGGCAAAATCATTTGCTGCTATCAGTCTTCTACTGGATTAAAAAATAACTCAAAGAGAAGGAAAGGTGCAGACCTCTGTAACATCGGATCACCAGAAGGGTCCTTTAGACACCATCCATGGAAAGAATCTTTTTGTCCATTTCAAAGACTTGCCTAGTTTCTCTTGATTTAGGAAAGTATGCAACCAATTATTCTAAAAGTTACAGAAATGGCATTAAAGGAACCTATACCAGAATCTCAGTCTCAACACTTAGCAGCTTTGTGAAACAATTGCTTTGCCTCTTTGAGCATCAGTGACCTTTTCTGTAAAATGGTGATTGATAACAGTATCTGGTTAATGGGAGCTCTTATAAGATTTAAATTACATGTGTCTAAAGCTCCTGATCCAGTGTGTGACTCATAGTAGACATCCAATGAGTGGTAACTATTACTGTGCTAATTATAATTAACTGAATCAACCAAAGAATAATTGTTCAGTTTTGCTTCTGCCACAGCCAGTCAACCTAGGAGCATTAGGTACAGCCCTGGGGAAGGAAAGTGCATGGCTCCCAGGGCACATGGGAAACATGAGCTTGATTAGAGAAGGCTACTTGGTAGATGCTGGGAAATAATGCCAAGTAGGTCACATCCAGCCTCTTGAGGAGTCTTGGAATCCAGAGAGAAGAGTTGGGGCTCTGTCAGTAAGCATCCAATTCAGAATCATCTGGAGTTGCAGAATCCTGGGCTTCACCCCAGATCCACTGACTTAATAGCTGGCAGTTGGGAATCTGTATTTTATCAAGTTACTCAGATGTTGCTTGAGCACATTGAACCTTAAGAATCACTGCTGCAGATAAAAGATATAAATCTTTTTCTGGAGTCATATTCTTAAAGCATTGGAGTAAAGTGAAATAAGATGGGCCTTCCAGCCATTGCACAGGATAACTTTCTGGATGAAAACATGAGGGGGGACTGAAGGCAGGAGGGAATTGACAGGAGTAGGCACACGCCGTGACTTGGGTGATGAAGAACTTCATTAGGGTGGGGATGAATGTAGATAGGAAACAGTGACTCTAAGCTTCATCATAAAGAAGGAGAATTTAATGACTAAGAGGCTAGGAGACTCAAAGTAGAGGACAGGAAGTATTCAAAACTGACGACATGATTTTAAGTCCAGGTAAATAGAGGAATAGAGATTCCCTGACACAAACAGAGAATTGAGAATGGTCAGTTTTGTGGAAAGATAAGGTAAGTTTGGAGCATGTTGGAGGATGGTGGTACTTTTAAGTAGAAATTTATAGAAAATAATTGAAGGAAAGGGGGGCTCCAAGCTGGAGTGGCAGGTCTTGGCTAGAACAATAGATGAAACTTTCATGGAACATCCTGAGATAAGGCTTCTCTCTTCGCCTTCCTCTTTAGATTGTCAAAGTATATGTTATTTCATACACAAAGGGTTACATGAGCTAAATGCTCATCACTTGAGAAACCTAAAATGGGTGTTTTAAATTTAGGCATTATCCTACCTGTAGAGAAAAAGAAAAGCTGTATTTACAGTTTATTTCAAAGACCAAAATGTATGGCATAGTTGATAAGGTGAACGTATTAAACTATTTTCCTCTTTCTAGGAAGGATGTAAAGTTTTTAAGCGTTGTGCAGGGTGGTTGGAAACTCTTTTGTATATCCCAGTGAGGTGTTTGGTAAATGCTTAGTTGTTGAACTGAATTTTAAAATGATACCTGGCAATATACAGCCTCCCTGTACCTCTGGAGTTAAGCCTGTTTCTGGTAAATTCCCTGGGTTCAATTTCCAACTATGCTACAGTCCTTTGAGAGGCTAATTAAGATCCCTAGCTAATATGGGAATTGTTGTCTGAAAATTAAAAGTTCGAGTATGCCCCAAATCTCAGACTTACTTAGTCCACTGCGAGACTTCCCAGGATTAAATATGTCCTTAACCCAAACTGTTGATTCCAAACGACCGTCTTGGTTGAAGTACAATTTCTAAAGGGTATATGAGACCTTTCACTGCTCTTGTAAGTTACACATATTTCTACCAAGGTAAAACTGTTTTTTAAAAAAAGCACTTTTGGTTGTATTTTAATTTTTGTCTTGATCCTACTTTTAGTAAAAAAAGAAAAACTATATTATAATCATTTAGTGTGGTCAGTAATTAAAGGGTTTTATTGATCACTGTATAAACAAAAAGATGGGCATATTCTGAGAGGAAATAAGTCTTTAATGTATTTCTAAACTCGAGGCTGTGGCGTGCTCATGCAAGGATTAGAATTTATATACATTTTTATTGTCGTCTGGTATTCAGCAGTATATATTTTCACACAATATATTGTAAGGAATACTGACTATAAAATGCATTATGCAAGGAATCTCATTGTATATTAAATATTTATTGAATCTAAGTGAATAGCTTCTTTGTATTTTCTAAACTTGAAATTATATCTATGTATTGTTATAAAAATCACATTGTTTTCAATAAATTTATATTTGATTCCCGTCCTTAACATCCTATGATATTTATGTCAATTAATTAAATGAATTAATTAAGGTGCTTTATAGACTTTTTTTGTGATTTTGGTGTACAGAAATTCAAAGCAGATTCAAATGTATTTTCTACCAAATGCTTTACTTGAACTTTTGGATTGCATCAGATATGCAAAGAACAAATAAATGCATTCATTCATTCAACATTCATTTGTTCTGTGCCAAAAATACAGCAGGAAACAAAGCATGGTGTGGTTAACTTACACTTTATCTAGTCTAAATCAATAATGATAATAGTACTCTACCCTCAGATAGTAATTTTGACCAAGTCTTTGTGATAATAAATTAATAAAACCTATAGATTGCTTCTAGAGGCAGAGGTCATGGAAGAAATTCCATGTGTAGAACTGAACGTAGAACTCAAATTTTAATTAATTTCTACTAGTTTTCAATAATACGGAGACCTACACTTTCAAGTTTGGGATTTCACTTTCTCCTTCATATCACCAGCAAACTCAGTGTTTACTAAATGCCATTGATTGATTTGACCCATGGTAAAAGGACAATTTAATATGACTGGTGAGACATGTCTGAGCCTGGTCATTTTGATTGCCAATATTTTATAATCTATGACTTTAGAAATGTAAGCTGTTTTACTTTTTTTTTTTTTAACTGTGCACCATTAATGAGTGGTCTTTATCTTTTATTTGTGCACTTTTTTTTTCCAGGTTTTAGGGGAAAAGCCGGAGCTTAGGGATGGAGAAGAGGATGACGACATTATAGCAGACATAACTAACAGGAAAATGGCTAAACTCTACATGGTGGGTTCACTGTGAGGGAGTTCTGTTGTTTTTACTGGACTGCAAGCTGCTGGGGGGGGGGGCCTGTACTGGGAGGGACTCTTTGCTGCAGATGGCAAGTCTCCTCATTGCCCTCAAAGAGAAATGTGTGGGCAGAATCCGTTCTTTGCTCTAGCATAGTTATTTAAATTCCTCTTTCTATTACTTTTAAAATTTTTATTAAAAACAGCAAATAATAATTTGCTGTGATTTAAATAAAATTATACATTGTTGCCGTATTCGTTTGCAACAATATGTTTTGATACATTACATTCAATAAAATGTTTCCCTCATGAAGTACAAAAACTTTGTAAGCTTTTTCTTATAAAATCTTAATAAGCTATAAAATCATCCCCTTATTTAAAATATCCTGTTTAGCCATCATGGAGGCTTTCTTTGTTATAAGCGCAAGGCTATCAGATCAAACAGCTGGAAGGAAACAGGGTAAAAACTGTCCTGGGCGTTGGCAGACTTAGTTCCATGTCAGCTCTGTGGGAAGGACTGCCTGGGTGACCTTGGGCAAGACATGGCCATTCTGGGTCTTAGTTTTCTTATCTGAAAAAAAAAAAAGGAGAGAAATTAAATTAGAAGATTACTCAGGTTCCTTCCAACTCCACAATTTTATGATTTTATTGCTGGTGAGGGTAACAAAATCCACAAGATGTACCAGTTGAGGAGACGGTTCAGATGGGATCCTTCAAGCATTCCCTCCCCTTGTAACTTTCTAAGCAGGTGATTTGGAGCAGGCCTTAATCTCCCTGCAGAACTGAATAGTTTTCTCATCTCTTAGGAGAAGGAATTATATTTGCTGCTCGTTAAAGGGATCTTCTGGCTCAGACACGCTGTGATTTTAAATGAAGATCAAGTTACTAACTTGTATAGAAGAACTTCCTTCTTGTAGAACGGAAGGGGAAGTAGATTCTTTGCCTCCTAGATGGCAAAGGAAAATGTGGTTACCACTCCTAAATACTGATAATTTTAATATAAGCCACACAGAAATTGTTATTCTAAAGACTTTGTGGCTGCTTATTTTTTTATTACTGTTTTCTAAAACCCAATTGCAACAGTTTAACAAATATCTTTTATGCCACATCATCAAACAAACCTGTTCTCCCTCTTGGACAGCATTATGGGAGAAGGGAAAGTTTTAAATGTGAACATGTTAATCCTGAAACAGTGCTCCCTCTAGTGGATCTGTAATGTATTGCATACATCCAACTCTAAAGTCCTTTTGAAAATATTTAATTTGGGATTGCTGAACAGAGCTGGGAAGCAGAGTCACCTAGGGTGATTTCTAAAAATACAGAGTTCAAGCCCTACCACAGTGCTGCAAAACCCCACCACTGATCTAGGGAGGGCCCTCAAATCTGCTTATTTAACAAGTGCCCAGGTGGATTACCTTGCAGCCTACCAGGCCTTTGAAAAACAGTGAATTCTAACCTAGCAAATTTTGTAAGATCACCTGCAACTTAAAAAAAAAAAATTCTATAGTCATTTACAAAGTTCAAGAGTCTAGGTAAGTTTACTTGTGACACAATTTTATTTGTGACAGATGGTATTTACTTTGATAATTTACACAAAGTATTTAAATAAATTGAGGTAAATTACAGGCCCCATATTGAAAAAAATCTGTAAGCATAAACTGTAATATATCAATGCCTTCCTTAGCACAGTGTCTGGCATATGATAGTACTCAGTAAATGTTGAATGAATGAATGTTTAAGCTTCAGCTTTTTGTGTGTGTGCAATGAGTGTAAGGTTATTACCTATTTAAAAGATTGTTGGAAAAAAAAAGATTGTTGTATTAATAAAAATTAAGAAATAATCTTGTTAAAGTTCATTGTGTGGTGCCTAGTATATATGGAATCACAACAAACCTTATCCATTATTATTTTTATCATTATTATTTTCTGTGTTGAAATTTAACTTTTTATTAGTAACACTTTTACCGCAAAGGACTTTTAAAAAGTCTTTCTAAGGGTATAACTGGGCTCATGGGGTTTTTTGTTTGTTTGTTTTCTTTGAAATAGCTTTGTTGAGATATAATTTACAGATTATAAAGTTTATCCATTTAAAGTGTACAATTCAGTGGTTTTTATTACATGTACAGAGTTGTGCAACCATCACCATGATCAAAGAGTTTAGAACATATTGATCATCCCCAAGCAAGCTCATGGTTTTCATGTTAGGTTTCAGATGCCAGTGGCTCCATGAAAGTGAGCATGGTGGCAGAAGAAAACCCCTTCTCCATGGCGATGCTGCTTTCTGAAGAATGCTTCATTTTGGACCACGGTGCTGCAAAACAGATTTTTGTATGGAAAGGTAAAAAATGCCATTGGTATTGTTGATGTATTTCAGATTTATACATATTTCTTCGGAAAGGTAAATAAAACATCTTTTCTGACTTAAAGAAACCTTACCTTTCTGTGTGATCTGTAAAATGCAGACATCAAAACCATATTTTCTTCCTACCAGCATTATTTACCAGGGATGAGGGGGTGAAAGAAAGCCTTTGGGCACTATAAAAAGAATCTTTTTTATACAGAGTGTTCATTACAATATTATTAAATATATTTAGTATACTAGGAAAATTCTGCTATTCTTTCAGGGTTGTAGTTAAATTCAGTTATAATTATGTTTATTTTTTGGTGCACAAGTATTTCTTAATCATATAATACCTTGCTTCTCTGAAATTCTGTCTCTTTCATATATCTTGCATGTTAGGTAGAGATGCTAATCCCCAGGAGAGAAAGGCTGCCATGAAGACAGCTGAAGAATTCCTAGAACAAATGCATTATTCTACTAATACTCAGGTATGTGTGGAAATGAACTGGCTAGAAAAAATGTTTTTAAACATGGGAGCTCATGACATCGCCACAAAACTCATGAAAGAATTTGGTTCAAAATAACGTATGCACGGAAGTCATTCTCACATGTGTGCCATGCTGTATCATGTGTCCCTAGAACTATATCTGTGTGGAGGATGGAATTTTGCAGAAATTGGAGATCAGACCTTCCACGGGACTTTGTGATGAGAATAAGAACACATCCACTTCCTCCACAGCCTTTAAGTCAAGATGATCAACCACAGTTGAATTAACTGAGAGCATTTATCAGTTATTCCTTAGAGCAATTTGTATAGACATGGACTAATGCCCAGAGAATATTTGCCTTCATGGAGATCAACATAGACACTGGCTAGTTGCTTTTCTTTTCTGAATCGCTCAGCCTCATCTTTTCTCTTCATTTTTATGTCCTGGCACAAGTAACACAATGAGATCATTTCTTTCAGGTCACAGACATCTTATGAACCTAGTGTAGGAAAACAGTCAAACTTATTTGACTGTAATGGTAACATACGAAATAACTTTATTCTTCTCTCAAACATCCAGATTCAGTGGCAATTACTTTAGCCGTAAGAAAAAAAAAAAGCCAGGTTGCATTGTTTTAGCTTCGTATTTGATAACCTTCCCTTTTGCATTCAATTCAGGATCCCAGCTTCTAAGTTTTCATCTGTCATCACAAAAAAGAGGATCATCTTTGCATTTCCTCAGTGTTTTTCCTCCACTACTAGATTAATGTTTCTCCTTGGTCTCTTATTTTTCTGTTTATAATTATTATTATTTTTAAAATTTCAGATTCAAGTTCTTCCAGAAGGAGGTGAAACACCAATCTTCAAACAGTTCTTTAAGGACTGGAGAGATAAAGATCAGAGTGATGGCTTTGGGAAAGTATATGTCACTGAGAAAGTGGCTCAGATAAAACAAATTCCATTTGACGCCTCAAAATTACACAGTTCTCCACAAATGGCAGCCCAGCATAATATGGTGGATGATGGTTCTGGCAAAGTGGAGGTATTTACATGTTTTTGTTCATTTGTTTGTCCTTGTCAAGCCCATTTATGCCAAGATATGTGGAAATATAACTTCAGGAAACTTTGTAAATTGTGAATTTTTATTATTAATAAAATGGTTCAAGACTGTATATTAAACCAGGGAGTTCAAAGCTGGAAGAGCTGTTGTCTGGCCTTCAGGCCTAGTTTACGGTGTGTGTGCTGAGATTCTGAGAAGTTAGGCGATTTGTGCAAGATCACCTAATTATCACCTTAGAGGCCTCCGTGCAACCCAGCCATCTCCATCTTGTTTCCTGGTCCAGAAATGCTCCTGCCCTTGGAACTGGGATTGTCCAGTGAGGGCGCATTGCTCCAAAAGCACCCACTACATAAGTCTGTCCTTCCCTTGCACCGTAGAGGCATTCACAAAGGCAAATCAGGCATGTGTCATGTGCCAAAATCACAGATATTTTTAGAGCATTCAAATTGAGTTTGTTGGTTATTGCTATTTTTGGACAAAAATTGTTAAAACCCTCCTAAGAATTCTCCCTAACTAAAATCTCTTGACATTTAATCTGCTGTTGGGTCATCTAACTTAAGGGACACTGGATAATGTCACTTCCATTCTAGAATAATGTTGGTGGCTCTCCGCAGTCTTCCTGGGAACGTCCATCCTCAGGTGGGCCTCCCAGACCTCCATGATTGACCCTTGCTGTCTGCACCTCAGCCTTCCACAGCCTTGAGCACTCTTCCCCTCTGCCATCTGGCTAACATTCCCATTCCTCCTTTGTAACTCCGTTAAGTCACAAGCTGCACCTCTTCTGAGAAGCCTTCCCTCCACACTGAAATGACCTTTCTCTGTGCTTAAGCCATAAGTAATACTCTTCATAGAATTTATCATATAAGTACCACAGAATTGTTCATTTACTTACAGGTTTCTCCTCCCAGACCTCTTGTCAGTTCCTTGAGGGAGGGAATTGAATAATTTATCTCTCTATTCCCAGGGCTTATCACAATCCTTGGACCAAAGTATATAGTAAAAAGATTTAAGAGTTTTTTCTCTTTTCAAAGACATGAAGTGTGAATCTAAGCTGTGCAGGGGTTGTGGGAACTGCAAAGGGAGAAGTGCCCCACCACCACCCCCCGCCCCTGACCATGATCGCTGTCAGAGGGGTATTAGCTTCTGGGGCTGGGTCTGTCTCCTGCTCAGACATCCTTTTCTGGAGGTCAACACAGCCAGCAGACCCCGTGGCAAACGTGGCTCCCAGCACCAAGTGTGTCCCAGCTGCAGTCTCCACGTTAGGGCACAGCATCTCTGAGATGCCCTCCCATGCCATCCCAGGGATATTAACATCCAGGGCTTTCTCTAGGTTTTTGGGTTTAGCCAGGCCATGCTGCCATTGTTCCTCTGGGATGGCGTGGGAAGGCTGCTCTCTGAAAACTCTGCACTGCTCTTCTGCACTTGCTCATCTCCTTATTTCAAAGCAAAGGGACCATCCTGAGCCTCCCCAGGACCCAGGCAGGATGGTGCTCGCACACAGTGCCTGCAGTCTCTCACTCAAGTGTTACTTTCCCGTTTCATTTACAACTCTCATCTCTCCAACTTTTAATCCTTAATTAAAAGTGTCTTTAATCTGTGACGAGGATAAGGAAATAGAAAATAACTAGTTCTGCCTGCTTTTATCTTAATCAGTCTCATGCCTAGATGGTGGCTTTTGAAAATAGAAGTCATGCAATTGGTATTTTTATTATTTGGTCACAATCTGCCACTCTTACCTGGGAAAACAATAGTCTCATGGCTTAAAACACAGGGAAAAAGAAATTAAAAAAAAATTACTTCCCAACTGATGAAAAATTTTATGTAAGTTAAGAGATGTATTTCTGAGCGGAATATTTCAGTTTGTTATTCCACTAGAGTGTCATGTTATTTTCACTAATTGATCAAACAATATGTACTTATTAATCAACAGGCTCAGAACTGAGCTAAGTACTATGAAGGGTACCAAAGAACTATAAGTGCTTAAAAAGTCAATAACCAAATTGCCAAATTGATAAAAATTTCTTCCTGTTGCTTAATTTGTAAACTAGTTAGAAAAGTAATTTAAAAGTTGCTTAATGACAGATCTAAACCAAAATGTTTTTTAAACCTCTGAGAAGTATCATTAGATCAAGAAAATTTTGATTTTGGTACACATATTTCATTACTTTTAGATTTGGCGTGTAGAAAATAATGGTAGGATCGAAATTGACCGAAACTCGTATGGTGAATTCTATGGTGGTGACTGCTACATTATACTCTACACTTATCCCAGAGGACGGATTATCTACACCTGGTAAGTCTCCCTCTTTCATAAGATCTCAAGTTCCGTAGAGGCCACATTTTGCTCCAAAGTTAAATTTCATTAAATTCCATGCAGTAGGGGGTAGAATTATCCTATAAATATGCCCGTGAGATTTGTATAACATGCAAGTAGTATTCTTTCGATATGATTTTGACTGTATTCTGCAGCTGCTGTCCACAAGCAGGGGGGGTTAGATAAGTGTCATCCTTTCTAATCTAGGAGAAAGGTTCTGATAGCCCAAGGGTAGTGTTCCTTTAGTGGATATGCAGTTGAATAACTCATCTCCTATGCAAGCTAACACTCCAACTGGCATCAGGTACCATGTCTTCTTATTGTTAAAATTCACAGAGCCCATCTTGATTGGAGCTGCAACATTTCAATGATGCAAATCCTCTAAGGCATGCATATAATTTATGATTCTATTTCATACTCCAGAGACCTCAAATTGATGCATCCTTATTCTTTGTCCTCATGAAATTCATAGCAGTAATGAAGAAAAATGCCATTGCATCCATATCTCGTATGGTTTTTGCATAATGACTTGAGTTAACTGAAGGTTAAGTTTACTTAGAGAGAGTCAGTGCCCATGGGGAGTGTCCAACCAAGTAAGTGAAGTACACATAGCATGCTGGACTATTCCAAAGGGACAGGGATTCTGCGACAAATCATGCAATGTGGGATTCTCAAACTTTTTTTTAAGTGAAATCAGGAAAAGTAGAATATTTCTGAGAAGACTGAGAAAAAAAAAAGAATTTTCAAAAAAGATCTTAAAGGGGCTTCCCTGGTGGCGCAGTGGTTGAGAATCTGCCTGCCAATGCAGGGGACACGGGTTGGAGCCCTGGTCTGGGAAGATCCCACGTGCCGCGGAGCAGCTGGGCCCGTGAGCCACAATTACTGAGCCTGCGCGTCTGGAGCCTGTGCTCCGCAACAAGAGAGGCCGCGATAGTGAGAGGCCTGCACACCGCGATGAAGAGTGGTCCCCACTTGCCACAACTAGAGAAAGCCCTCGCACAGAAACGAAGACCCAACACAACCATAAATAAATAAATAAACAAATACTTAAAAAAAAAAAAAATCTTAAAGCTGAGGGGTGTAGGCCAAAGGCGCAAGGGTGAAGCAGGATCCTGCCTTTGCCTACATGGTGATGGCAATCTTCAGGGAACATATTGAATGTATGCAGACTCAGGTGTCTGCTGTTATCGTGACATTTCTCTCTGGTCAGCGTCCCACCAGATGACAGAGACATCGTGTGACCACTTAACACTTATACTGGCCAGTGCCTTGAGCTTAACCAAGTAAAGGAGATGAGATGATTATCCCTATCCCATAGTTCTTGGTACCCAAAGGGTGGTCTGTGAACCAAAAGCATGGGCATCACTAGGGAGCTGGTTAGAAAAATGTCAGGCCCCATCTTTGACCCACTAAAGTAGAACCTGCATTTTAACAAGATCTCAGGATGATTCATACGCACTTTAATGATTGACAGGCACTGCCTTAGGCAGTGGTTCCCAACACTAGCTGCACATACTAACCTGGACAGTTTTTCACAAATCCAAATGCCTGGCCCCCACTTTATACCAAATAAAGGTGGTGGTAGGACTGCTGAGATTCTAATGTACATCGTGGCATTAATGAGAACCACTGTGTCCAGGGACATTTCTGACTCCACAGTCACATCATATCCTGTCAAAGATGAATGTATTTAGCTATTTAGCTCTATGTTTAAGATGCCATCTTCATAGTAACCATTTTTTTGAGCAGCATGTTTGTGCCAGCAAAGTGCTAGATGTTTCCATATATTATCTTTCTTCCTCACAACCAGATTATTTTCAAGTGAAAGGTAAAGATATAAAAGGAAGGAGGACTTAGGCAGATTAAGTAATTTAACCCAAGGTCACAACTTTTGTAACTGGTGAAGCAACATTTCACACCTTGATCTGCAGCTCTCTTTAAGGCCTGTGTGCAGCTATACCTTGGTAGAAGCTGTGTCCTTATTTTGCAATTTCCTTTTCTAAAATTTTAATTCAGAAAAGTGTGTGCAAAGCGTGGCATTTGTAGGGATAAATTTATTGTTCCGAGTCAGCTTTTCTTTTACATTCTGTTTCTTGGTCTTCCTCTTAATTCTTTTTGGTATGTAAAAAATATAATTAATTGTAGCACTCAGATCAAAGAAGAAAGACTAAATAAGTAACTCAAGAGAATGTTTTGAGGAATTAGCAGTTTGTAATCCATATCAATAACTATGTGGATATAACTAAAACAGATTAAATCAGGTCGTATATTTTAAACGCAGTAGCTATTCCTTCAATCCTACGAAAGTATTCATAGAGCACTTTCTATGTGCCAAGCACTGAGCTAGATACTAAAGATACAGTGGTGAAAAAAAAAAAACAAACCTTGCCCAAGAATTTATACTTTAAAGAGAGAAAGATGATTATCAGGCATTTCAATGAAATATGAAGGGTTTAAGATAAAACCAAGCTGAGTGATCTTTGGGGAATTAGGGACAGACACTCAAGCTCACTCCTAGGCTATTGGTGAAGGGCTCTTAGAAGTGACATCGAAGTGGGAGCAAAAATGGGAGCGATGGAAGCAAGTAAATAGGGAAGTTGTTCCAAGCAATGCAGGGAAAATCGTGCTCTCCTTGGTTAGTAATGATGTATGGCAAGAGCAAAGTTAAGGAGCAAAAGATAAAACCAGAGAAATGAGAAGGAGCCAAATGGTGAATGACCTTGTAACTATCCTGGGGAAGATGAACTTTATTTTCAGGGCATTGGGAGCCAGTCAAAGAGTTCGCACAGGGGAGTGACATGATTGATTTCCATCTTAGAGAAATTATTCTGGTTAACACCTAAAGAATGGACCGGTGGGAGATTGTTGGCAGAGAGGCCATTTGGAATTTATTGCAATAATCCAACTGAATGATAATATGGCCAGAGCTCAGTGTAAGGGAGGGAAAGGATGAGCAAGTGTGCAAAGTATTAAGGAGTTGACATCTGAATGACTGGTTACGGGGAACGGAGAAGATGACTGAGTCAAGGGTGGCCCCAGATTTCTGATCTGTGCACAGGTGTGTAGTGTTTTATTCGCTGAGATAAGGAACTCAGGAGGAGGACAAGTTTGGTCCTCACTGTAAAGAAATCAAAGAGAAAAAGAAGATGAAAACATGTCACATTTTTAATAGTCATGACCTTTGGGCTAGGACTGGGGCTGGGGGAGGGGGTCATTTAGTTTTCTTCATTTTGATGTGTTCAAGGTTTCTGTGATGAGAATGTATGAGTTTCTGAGATATCAAGAATATAAGTTAGATGCTTGAGTCCTCTTGTGAGTTTTTGTCATTTAATATCATGGATGTTAAATATGTCAGTTTGTTAATATTGTATGGTTTGCAGAACTTCGAAAACTTCCATAAAGGTAGCAAAGAGGCATTTAGAAAATGCCTCTTGGAAGACTAGCTTTCAAATTAAACAGCTTTCCAGTTTATGTGATAATTCCAATGCAGGTATGTAAATAGGTTAAATCCAAGAAGCAGAGTTGAAGGTGACAAACTAGAATTAAATCACTTTGTCTCTTTATTTCTGAAACCATTTATATTCTAAAATGATAGGAGAAAAATAATTTCAGCAGTGATCTTTTCTCTGAAATGTCAAGTAGTTGAAATTGAACAAACTTTGAACAGTGGCGATGATGAGTCTCTTGAAGCAGTAAATTCCATTTTCATGCAGCATTTATTTTTAATGAGTAACAAGCACCACAGATTTATAAAGAAGGAATCATATCAAAGTAGATTGCTTTTTTCCCCCCTAGGCACGGGATTTCAAAATTAGAGGCAAAGAGCAACTTTATTATATCTTGATTGCAGTGGAGTCCTTGACCTCCTGGGTCATAGCTCAATAAAGCAAATTGGTTTGAATCTGTGTGGATGGAAGCATGAGTCACTTTGACAGGAAGAGGAAGAAGGGCTCGAGATGAACAGTGAAATATTTATTAAGAGTGTCAGACGGCAAAAGTTTGGTGAGGGTTTTCAGTTTTGCTGGTTGAAATACTCCAGGAAAAAAAATAGTAAAATGGTGACAAAAGTTTGGTGATGTAGTCTATTAGTTAGTTGAATTTTTTTCCTGCAGAAAAAAAAGGAAATGAAGAAACATCCAAGAAGTTGCAGATGTGAGGAAGGAAGGACAGGCGATAACAGACCCTGCTGTTTCCTCAGCTCTGTGTTACTCCCCAGCCGGTGCTCCCAGTGGCTCCCGGAAGTGTTTGCTAGCATGATAAGCTCATGGAAAATTTAGGCTATTAGCGTTAAAAGACTGTATCTTTATGGGTGCCTTTGTAATGAAAAGCATTTTTTATTTTTTTAAACATATGCCTGACATGAGCATATCCTTCCTTTTTTTTGCACCCCACTGTAGAACATTTTTATATCAATCACTTGACTCTGTTGGTGCAATGAAATATTCTGAGATAAATGAGATGTGCTCCCTGAATTCTGTGTTTTGGGGTGTGTGTCTGTGTGTGTTGCCCAGGTTGGGAGGCTATTGTTAATCTGTTCTGGGTATGGAACAGGTAGCGCACTCTCAGACCTTCAGAAGAAAGGATATAATTAATTTTCAAAATCCAGTTCCAGGATTAGTGTTCTTCCCGCTAACCCCTAGTCACACAAAGATAGGAGGATTGGCTCCAAACAATGCTCAGTGCTTTCACTGGCTTTTCCCTCCCACAAAGTCATCAAACAAGCAGATCTCCCAGAGGTTGCTATCTAAGTTAAGCCAGTGATTGGAGTTATAGCCACAAGCTACCCTAGAAAGAGAAGTTGCAGATGAACTGGATGAATTGATTCATTGACTTTTTTTTTTTGGCTGTGTTGGGTCTTCGTTCCAGCACGTAGGCTTCTCTCTAGTTGCGGTGTGCAGGATTTCTCTCTCTAGTTGTGGCGGACTGGCTCCAGGGAGCATGAGCTCTGTAGTTTGTGGCATGCGGGCTCTCTCGTTGAGGTGTGAGCTCAGTAGTTGTAGCACACTGGCTTAGTTGCCCCGTGGCATGTGGGATCCCAGTTCCCCAGCCAGGGATCGCACCTGTGTCCCCTGCATTGGAGGGCGGATTCTTTAACACTGGACCACCAGGGAAGACCCGATTCATTGATCCTTGTCTGGGTCACTGGTAGTTTAGCTTCTTGTACGGTTTTATTAAAAATTCCTTTAAAGAATTGCTAGAATGACAAAATGGGGCTTCACCATTGCCTACTTCTGATGATTATTTTCTTGATTTTTCTGGGTCCACACATTTGTTACTAAGATCACCAAATATTCATGGAAAGATAAAGTACTTCTAACATCCAGTCTAATAGATTTGGCTCGTATTCTACTCAAATGGATTATTTTCACTGTGGAGATGGTTTCCCAAAATAGGCACCTCCAACTTGAAATCAGACAGAATTGACTACTTAGCAAAGTAATTATGGAACTAAAAATGGACCTATGAAATGGAGATTAAAGATACCTATCATATGTAGTTCTAAACAATACATGGGATAGTTCATGGCTCAATGTTAGTTAAGTACTTTAAAAAAACAATAGCTTCTATGGCTTTATCATGTCAAAACAGCTGGTTTCTTCTTGATCTTTCATAATAACTTAAGTTTCTGCTTGAAATGCCTACATTAGAAGATCTTAAAACTTAAATACAAGCTAATTTATTTTACTTTGGTTCCTCCAGGCAAGGAGCAAATGCCACGAGGGATGAGCTGACGACCTCCGCCTTCCTGACCGTTCAGTTGGATAGATCCCTTGGAGGACAGGCTGTGCAGGTTGGGATATTTTTACCCCAAAACTTATACAAGTTAAAGTTTTCTTAGCCCAGTGTCTAGTTAAAACCCTTTTCCCAAGCTGGGATGGGAATTTGACACTTTCTAAATATTATCTTTTTTTCATTTTAGAATTTAAATATTCCTATTCTCATGCCATACTCGTTCTCTCAGATTCTGGAAAAGAAGGAGCAAACAAAATTTAAAAAACAGAAACAAAAATAAACTATTCACAGATTTAAGAGCCCCAAAGAATCATTCCTTTAGAATCATATCAGATCAGTGATAGCCACTTGTTACTAAAACTGTTCTACCTGAGTTATCACTTCCAGGTGATCACTTTCCAGTTTTCAAATCTTTATAAATGTGTAATGGCTTCTTCAAAGGTAGAAAGTAATTAGAAAAGGAAGTCCGATACTTTAGTACATAAAAACTGAGATGTGGAGAGTGAATTCGGTCTTCCAGCTGGTTTTCTTTCCATGTTGGATTTTAGTTCCTAAATAAAGCAAGTTAGACCTAAATTTAAAGGTGCATATTAACTTTTAAAAAATAAACTCACTTTGTTAATTGTTAATTAACAAATTAACAAGATGATTAAATTCTGTAAATGCAGTAACTCCCCATGAAGTTCCCCATGAACTATTACATTCATTTCTTTTGTTTGAATTTTATTTTATTTATTTTTTATACAGCAGGTTCTTATTAGTTATCTGTTTTATATATATTAGTGTATACATGTCAATCCCAATCTCCCAGTTCATCCCACCACCACCACCACCCCCGCTTTCCCCGCTTGGTGTCCATACGTTTGTTCTCTACATCTGTGCCTCTATTTCTGCCCTACAAACCAGTTTGTCTGCACCATTTTTCTAGATTCCACATATATGTGTTAATATACGATATTTGTTTATCTCTTTCTGACTTACTTCACTCTGTATGACAGTCTCTAGGTCCATCCATGTCTCTACAAATAACTCAATTTCGTTCCTTTTTATGGCTGAGTAATATTCCATTGTATATATGTACCATATTTTCTTTATCCATTCGTCTCTCGATGGGCATTTAGGTTGCTTCCATGACCTGGCTATTGTAAATAGTGCTGCAGCGAACAGTGGGGTGCATGTGTCTTTTTGAATTACGGTTTTCTCTGGGTATATGCCCAGTAGTGGGATTGCTGGGTCATATGGTAATTCTATTTTTAGTTTTTTTTTTTTTTAAACATCTTTATTGAAGTATAATTGCTTTACAATGGTGTGTTAGTTTCTGCTTTATAACAAAGTGAATCAGTTATACATATACATATGTTCCCATATCTCTTCCCTCTTGCATCTCCCTCCCTCCCACCCTCCCCATCCCACCCCTCTAGGTGGTCACAAAGCACCGAGCTGATCTCCCTGTGCTATGCGGCTGCTTCCCACTAGCTATCTATTTTACATTTGGTAGTGTATATATGCCCATGACACTCTCTCACCCTGTCACATCTCACCCCTCCCTCTCCCCATATCCTCAAGTCCATTCTCTAGTAGGTCTGTATCTTTATTCCCGTCTTGCCACTAGGTTCTTCATGGCTTTTTTTTTTTTCTCCTTAGATTCCATATATATGTGTTAGCATACTGTATTTGTTTTTCTCTTTCTGACTTACTTCACTCTGTATGACAGACTCTAACTCCATCCACCTCATTACAAATACCTCCATTTCATTTCTTTTTATGGCTGAGTAATATTCCATTGTATATATGTGCCACATCTTCTTTATCCATTCATCTGTCGATGGACATTTAGGTTGCTTCCATGTCCTGGCTATTGTAAATAGAGCTGCAATGAACATTTTGGTACATGACTCTTTTTGAACTATGGTTTTCTCAGGGTATATGCCCAGTAGTGGGATTGCTGGGTCGTATGGTAGTTCTATTTGTAGTTTTTTAAGGAACCTCCATACTGTTCTCCATAGTGGCTGTATCAATTTACATTCCCACCAACAGTGCAAGAGGGTTCCCTTTTCTCCATACCCGCTCCAGCATTTGTTGTTTGTAGATTTTCTGATGATGGCCATTCTAACCAGCGTGAGGTGATACCTCATTGTAGTTTTGATTTGCATTTCTCTAATGATTAGTGATGTTGAGCAGCTTTTCATGTGCCTCTTGGCCATCTGTATGTCTTCTTTGGAGAAATGTCTATTTAGGTCCTCTGCCTATTTTTGGATTGGGTTGTTTGTTTTTTTTAATATTGAACTGCGTGAGCTGTTTATATATTTTAGAGATTAATCCTTTGTCCATTGATTCGTTTGCAAATATTTTCTCCCATTCTGAGGGTTGTCTTTTTGTCTTGTTTATAGTTTCCTTTGCTGTGCAAAAGCTTTTAGGTTTCATTAGGTCCCATTTGTTTATTTTTGTTTTTATTTCCATTACTCTAGGAGGTGGGTCAAAAAAGATCTTGCTGTGATTTATGTCAAAGAGTGTTCTGCCTATGTTTTCCTCTAAGAGTTTTATAGTGTCTGGTCTGACATTTAGGTCTTTAATCCATTTTGAGTTTATTTTTGTGTATGGTATTAGGGAGTGTTCTGATTTCATTCTTTAACATGTAGCTGTCCAGTTTTCCCAGCACCACTTATTGAAGAGACTGTCTTTTCTCCATTGTATATCCTTGCCTCCATTGTCTTAGATTAGTTGACTATAGGTGTGTGGGTTTATCTCTGGTCTTTCTATCTTTTTCCGTTGATCTATATTTCTGTTTTTGTGCGAGAACCATATTGTCTTGATTACTGTCGCTTTGTAGTATAGTCTGAAGTCAGGGAGTCTGATTCCTCCAGCTCCGTTTTTTTCCCTCAAGATTGCTTTGGCTATTCGGGGTCTTCTGTGTTTCCATACAAATTTTAAGAATGTTTTGTTCTAGTTCTGTAGAAAATGCCATTGGTAATTTGTAGGGACTGCATTGAATCTGTAGATTGCTTTGGGTAGTATAGTCATTTTCACGATATTGATTCTACCAATCCAAGAACATGGTATATGTCTCCATCTGTTTGTGTCATCTTTGATTTCTTCATCAGTGTCTTATAGTTTTCTGCATACAGGTCTTTTGTCTCCCTAGGTAGGTTTATTCCTAGGTATTTTATTTTTTTTGTTGCAGTGGTAAATGGGAGTGTTTCCTTAATTTCTCTTTCAAATTTTTCATCATTAGTGTATAGGAATGCAAGAGATTTCTGTGCATTAATTTTGTATCCTGCAACTTTACCAAATTCATTGATTAGCTCTAGTAGTTTTTGGGTGGCATCTTTAGGATTCTCTATGTATAGTATCATGTCATCTGCTAACTGTGACAGTTTTACTTCTTCTTTTCCAATTTGTATTCCTTTTATTTCTTTTTCTTCTCTGATTGCCGTGGCTAGGACTTCCAAAACTATGTTGAATAATAGTGGTGAGAGTGGACATCCTTGTCTTGTTCCTGATCTTAGAGGAAATGCTTTCAGTTTTTCACCATTGAGAATGATGTTTGCTGTGGGTTTGTTGTATATGGCCTTTATTATGTTGAGGTAAGTTCCCTCTATGCCCACTTTCTGGAGAGTTTTTATCATAAATGGGTGTTCAATTTTGTCAAAAGCTTTTTCTGCATCTATTGAGGTGATAATATGGTTTTTATTCTTCAATTTGTTAATGTGGTGTTTCACATTGATTGATTTGCATATATTGAAGAATCCTTGCATCCCTGGGATAAATCCCACTTGATCATGGTTGTATGATCCTTTTAATGTGTTGTTAGGTTCTGTTTGCTAGTATTTTGTTGAGGATTTTTGCATCTATATTCATCAGTGATATTGGTCTATAATTTTCTTTTTTTGTAGTATCTTTGTCTGATTTTAGCATCAGGGTGATGGTGGCCTCGTAGAATGAGTTTGGGAGTGTTCCTTCCTCTGCAATTTTTTGGAAGAGTTTGAGAAGGATGGGTGTAAGCTCTTCTCTAAATGTTTGATAGAATTCGCCTGTGAAGCCATCTGGTCCTCGACTTTTGTTTGTTGGAAGATTTTTAATCACAGTTTCAATTTCATTACTTGTGATAGATCTGTTCATATTTTCTGTTTCTTCCTGGTTCAGTCTTGGAAGGCTATACCGTTCTAAGAATTTGTCCATTTCTTCCAGGTTGTCCATTTTATTGGCATAGAGTTTATATTCATTTCTTGAATGAAATATTTATAAGAACTGACATCATCTATGTCATTTAGTTGATCTTTCAAGTAGTGCTTACCAAATCATGCAAAAACTTTGAAGGTAAGGCCCTGTGCCTTATAAATGCTATATTTCACAGTTAAATATTTGATATACCCAATGAATGAATTTCCAGTGTCAGCCGATTGAATCCTAAATTGACAATGAAATGGTAATGCTTAGTTTTACCACGAGATGGCGGTGGTTTACAACAATGCATAAATGAAGTCCTGAATTGCTGTTTTAAACATTCCTTCGTAGACTGTATTAACAGTACTGAAAAATTTTCAATTTACAACAATGCATAAATGAAGTCCTGAATTGCTGTTTTAAACATTCCTTTGTAGACTGTATTAACAGTACTGAAAAATTTTCAATTTACCTTTCTATCTCTTATTTTCATTTCACAGTGGAGAATGGGTCTTAATCAGTAGCCCTCTTTCTTTCATGTTGGCACTTGAGGTTTTCTCAATGTTATGGGAAATGCCAAGCCAACGGCAGTTTTAGGAGCTCTTAGCTAACCTCACCCCAAGCTTTGGGGTGTGACTCAAAAGACGTTTTAAGGGCTTCCCTGGTGGTGCAGTGGTTGAGAATCTGCCTGCCAATGCAGGGGACACGGGTTCGAGCCCTAGTCTGGGAAGATCCCACGTGCCGCGGAGCAGCTGGGCCCGTGAGCCACAACTACTGAGCCTGCGCGTCTGGAGCCTGTGCCCCGCAACGGGAGAGGCCACGACAGTGAAAGGCCCGCGCACCGCGATGAAGAGTGGCCCCCGCTTGCTGCAATTAGAGAAAGCCCTCACACAGAAACGAAGACCCAACACAGCCAAAAATAAATAAATAAATAAATTAAATTTTAAAAAAAAAAGTAAAAAGACGTTTTAATTTGTTACTCGCTTATTTGAATGTCTACTAGTTGAAAGATATTTGTGGAGTTAGTTACTTTCAGTGCTCCCTAGGCTTCCCTATGATGGTATGTGCATCAGCATTCCCATTCACTTGGCTTCTAGAAAAAGACAGACCAGGGTAGGAGAGATATTTCAGTTTTAGCATAGGGCAAATAATTGAAAAAAACAGGAGAGTGACACAAAATTTGAACTCTTTGTGTAAATACATGCATCATTAGATTATGCAAGAGATAGGAAATTCGGATCTGATCCAGTATCTGTTGTTAAACTAATAGGTGAAATTAAATAACTTGCCATTTAGTTTCTTCCATTTCCTTATCCTGAAAAGTCCTTATATTGTATTTTAAAAAGAGCTTATATTAAGCAAATCTTCTATTACCATTTCCATAGGTAAGCTAAAAAGTAGAAAGTCTATTCTGTTTATTTCTGCCAGTTTTTGATGTTTGGATTGAAATCTTTATTCATCCCCAGATTACGATGATTTTTTTCATCTCACAGTGGTAGGGATGTAAAAAGAATGAGTACGCTTTTCGTGTTGTCTTATTTTTGGAAGAATTTGAATGAATGCACATCTCCTAACCTACTGAACGAGATCCAAAACACGTGAGAGACAGGTATACCCCTAAACATCTGGAAAGCTTGGTGCCCTTGTAAAAAAAAGAGTAATTTTCATAAAAGACAGCATACATCAGCACTTCGTTGTTTTTCCCTTTTGGAGTTGTAGATGAACAGACTTGAAACTTTATGCTTTCTGGAAGCAGAAAGTGGTGCAGTGTGGTGGTGTGTCCCCCGAGAATGTGCTGTGTCTGGAGTAACGAATGGTTCCTAAGTCAGTGAGGAAGCTCTGCTTGATTATCATTAACCTATATTTTCTGTTGATTCATCGTTCCTCCTGCTCTTGACTTTTTATATATTTTTAATTTTGTTTTCAAAGAGAAAAATAAGGATGCCTTTGGAAATACGGTCTTCTTTCATTGCACTCTTTATTAATTTCTTTTATCCCCACCGCCCCCAGATCCGAGTCTCCCAAGGCAAAGAACCTGCTCACCTGCTGAGTTTGTTCAAAGACAAACCGCTCATTATTTACAAGAACGGAACATCAAAGAAAGGAGGTCAGGTGCCGGCCCCCCCTACACGCCTCTTTCAAGTCCGAAGAAACCTGGCATCGATCACCAGAATTGTGGAGGTAACATCATGCATTCAATAAAACCTGCCCTGCTCATGGGCTTCCCAGTGGACCTGAGCCATCAACAAATACTAGTCTTTAAAAAAATTGGCAAGTAAACCCCCTTCATTTCTATAATTAATCCAGCGTTCACCATAAAAAGTATTAAAAGCCGGAGAATCAAGTAAAAAGTTAACTTCAGATACCAGGCCTCTCATATTTTTCAACCAGCTTATAACAAAACAAATGAATTTTAAGAGTAATGTAACAAATCAAGCTGTCAAAGGCGTGAGGCAGCTTAAGCTCTGTCTTGAAAGGCCTGGGGGAAGATGGATTGAGGGTGATGGTCAGGTGACCACACTAGGGAAATTCAAGGGGGAGGGCCCTTATTTGTACAAGTGTAAGGACCGTGGAAAGCAAGCTTCACCACACTGGGCCGGAACCATAACTCAGCTGTTAAGGCCACACGAGCTGTCTCTGACAGCAGCTGTGAAAGAAGTCAAACCCCTGATCACAGTGTCAGACCACAAGACCACCAGGTATGGGCAAGGCCACCGGGCCCAAGTTTTTAAATGGCTGAGTGCTTTGACCTCAGGGAGGATTCATCACCCTTCATAACCCGGTCACCTTAGTCACCGTTGAAACCCAAGTCTCCCAAGTCACCCCTAACTGCCCTGCACTCTCTGTATATCCCCAAACCTGGACCATTTGCCAAGTTGTTCAGCTGAGCCCTTAAAACCAGGTGGGTCACAGCATCCCTCCCCCCTCAACCTCTTCTCTACGCCACCCCGTCTTCTTGCTCCGTGGCTGTGTTCTGAGGACACAGATTGCCATACAGCCTTCTCAAGTGGAAGCTGTGTTTTCCCTCAGTGCCCGCTGACCAGGGACTGGTGGTGGGGTCCCCTCCTTGCTCGACCCTTGCCCTTTTGACTTCTTCTTGTCCGTCTCCCTCCCCCATCCCCCTGTGCTGTCTGAGCTCCCGGTCCTTCCCCTCTTATTGTTTGGTGGCTTCAGTCGTTGTCTCACTGTCTCCATCAGTCTGGCTCCTCTCATCCAACAGTTGTGTCTTGACTCCACTTCATCTCACACTTGTGGTCCTGTACTGGACTCCACTCCACCATCCCCTCCTGCCCCTCCAGCCGGATGGGCTTTATCTAGTTTGCCAGAGCCCTGCCTTTTGCCGTCAAAAGCCTCTTGTCTGACCCCGCTTTTCTCAGCCTCCTGCTAGCATTTGCCAGAGCCACCCTTTTCTGTCTTCTCAAAACGCTATCTTTTTACGAGGCTTCTGGAACCCCTCACTTAGCAGGATTTCTTCCACACTTGAGGGCCACTCTCCTGAAGAGTATTTGCACTCCCATCCAGCTCTGCTGGGTTCTCCTCCCCTGCTCGTCCTCTAAGCTCTGGAACCCTCCGAGGCTCAGTCTTGGCCCTCTTCAGAGTGATCTCATTTAGTCATATAATTTAAACGCCGTTAGGTATTGATCTCATCCAGAACCTTCTGTGCATGGATTCTCATGTGTTCAATTATGACTACTTTTTTAAATCTATCAAATTGACGGTGAAGCCTTCACCTACAGGCCCTCTCAGTTGATTTCAGATGCAAGAGTCAAGGAGAATCGTTATGGTCCTGGTCTCTTCCCAGTGGGTACTTCTTTAGGAGGCGTCGTGAGCTGCTTGCAATGCAGATTCTTTATTTTCTTGCAGCCTCCCAAACCAGCCTTTGCATTCCTAGCCTCTCTGAAATGCACTAGTTGAAACATTGTTTATAAGGCTTTCTGTTTTCATCTCCTGGGAGGCTAAAGCTTTCTTATGTTCTATTTTGGAACTACCGCCAGGATCCCACACCAGTCTGGGCATGGGCCTCTTGTCACCTGTCTCTTTCCTCTGTACCAGTAAGGAGACATTTGGATTAGAAATTGGAAGTCATAGTTCCTATAAATCTCCATCATCACATCTGATAGATTCCTTTGAGCTTGGTCCATGGAGCCTCCTTCCTACTGAAAGAGGATGATGACCACTTCTCTGAGTGTTACCAGCACCTGGGACACATCTTTAAAACCTCCAGCAGCTGTTCGTTGCTCCTCTAGTGCTCTCTCTGGGGACAGGGTCCTGACAAACCTGGTGAAACCCAACTCTCCACATGGTTGATGCCTTCCTCTGGCAGCTCGACACAGTTGGTCAAACGGCATCATTTGGACAGCCGATCACCAGCTCCTTCTTTTTTTTAAAAAAAAATTTTTTTTGAGATCTTACCCATTTTTTCTCCTTCTGTTTTTTTTTTTTAATTAATTAATCAATTAATTTTGGCTGTGTTGGGTCTTCGTTTCTGTGCGAGGGCTCTCTCTAGTTGTGGCAAGCGGGGGCCACTCTTCATCATGGTGCGCGGGCCTCTCACTATCGCGGCCTCTCTTGTTGAGGAGCCCAGGCTCCAGACGCGCAAGCTCAGTAGTTGTGGCTCACGGGCCTAGTTGCTCCGCGGCATGTGGGATCCTCCCAGACCAGGGCCCGAACCTGTGTCCCCTGCACTGGCAGGCAGACTGTCAACCACTGCGCCACCTGGGAAGCCCCACCAGCTCCTTCTTGAGGCACTCTCTTCACTTGACCTCAGGACACCACACTCTTGATTTCTTCCTCTCTCATGGCTGCTCTATCACAGTCTTGTTTCCTGGTTCTTCTTTATCTCCCTGTTAACACACCTCACATGGAGTCCCATAGTCCCACAGAGAGTCATATACATACTGTCACAGTCATACAATCCTATAGTCAGACAGAGGGTCTCACAGAGGCCAGTGCAGAGACACAAAATGACAAGGTCATAGACGCAAAGGCACAAGCCCATCCTAGGACCTCAGACTGACTCCCAAGCCTGAGACTCCGCACATGCCTCGTCCCTGCCCCGAGGCTCCACTGTCAGCCTCACCCTCAGGCTGGAGTCTGGTCTCAGCCAGGTGCCTCTCACTCACGCTGCAGCCACACTGGCTGGAGCTGTGCTCGTCTCGCTCATCCCAGACGGTGTCCACAGCTTCTCAGCTGAAAGGAAGCGGGTATGTCAGTGCTGTGTTTTTAACCCCCTATAAACAGTCTCTTATAATTTGAGCTATAACTTATCTGAGCCTGGAGAACCTTTTAGTGAATCTATGTTATTATCTCTTTGCCCGTATTAGACCCCAGTCCCTGTTTTATGATTTTTCTGTGTCCCTTTGATTATTTGACAAACCTCTTTAGTGGGAGGAGAGAAAAACTGAACACTGTGCTTTACGTTTATCATTTGTGAATATTACAACCTCTTTCCAAACATCAATTATAGCCCATCCTCCTTCTTGCGGTCTCTTTGAATATTATCCTTGTTATGTATCACTTAAGTTTGCCTTATTTTATTCTCAGAGCCTTGTGCTACTGTCTTCGGGCGGGTGAGCGTTAAAGTGACACAGCGCAATGTGCTCCTAATGTTTCCAACCCCCTAGGGGTGTCCTGGTGCCCCCTGAATTAATATCCTGGGTCAGGACAGAAGTCTGTAGGTGGTTTGGCACTGTCGCAGCTTCTTGGACATATTTATTGAGGGAGCAGCAGTGCATTTACATCATTGTGTTATTTTTCTTCATACTCTAGGTAGATGTTGATGCAAAGTCATTGAATTCCAATGACGTTTTTGTCCTGAAACTACGACAAAATAATGGCTACATCTGGAGAGGAAAAGGGGCCAGCCAGGAGGAGGAGAAGGGAGCAGAGTATGTGGCAAGTGTCCTCAAATGTAAAACCACGAGGATTCAGGAAGGCAAGGAACCAGGTGTGTATAGGTGAGGCCAAGGACACTAGCCAGAACTTATATTTGGCATACTTGCTAATCATGTAATTTATTTATTTTTGTCATAAATAGGAACTTTGTAATGGTTGTAGGGCATTAAGAACCCATTCACTAGTTGCAAAAGTGGGTGATGGTACCTACTATATTTAAGTAACTTCTCCTGCTCTATTTAAGTAACTTCTTAACAGTGAAGTTGAGGTGAGATACTATCATTTGTTAAGGTAAAGCAGTACCGACCATATGCTTCTGAAAATGCACTGGCTAACTTGTCGCGTTTTCCACAGAGGAGTTTTGGAATTCCCTTGGAGGGAAAAAAGACTACCAGACCTCTCCCCTGCTAGAAACCCAGGCTGAAGACCATCCACCTCGGCTTTACGCCTGCTCCAACAAAACTGGAAGATTCTTTGTAAGTGTCCCGTGAAACCCTGGGGTAGAACCAGCAGTAGTGGGAGAGATAAGCATTCTGGTGTTGCTCTAACGCGTTCCTGCCCTGATTCTCAGTTTTAGTTTACCTGCAAACCACAGGTGACAATCTTTGCTCCACGCAGGGTCGGTTTAAGAGCCAGTGACGTAATGGATGTGAAAGCATCGGAATACTGTAATGTACTGTATTAATCAAGCTCCACTTAAATATATCAGCTGCTTTGCACCTGTGTCAGCATGTGGTCATTTCAGTACGAATATGCGTGTGGTTCGATTCGCTAATTTAATGATTTGATGCTTTCTGTACGCAACAATAGTCTCTCATCAAACTATGTAAATTTTACACTGCAGTTTCCCACGGGAATAAAGAGTTTCACCATGTTGACGGAATAAAAAATATTATGGAAATATTATGATCCTTAGTCAAAATCACAGAAAGCTACACACACACCTGCAAATTAACTGAAATCAGCAGGAATATATATTTTTTAAAATTAATTAATTAATTTATTTATTTATTTTTGGCTGTGTTGGGTATTCGTTTCTGTGCGAGGGCTTTCTCTAGTTGCGGCAAGCGGGGGCCACTCTTCAACGCGGTGCGTGGGCCTCTCACTATCGCGGCCTCTCTTGTTGCGGAGCACAGGCTCCAGACGCGCAGGCTCAGTAGTTGTGGCTCACGGGCCTAATCGCTCCGAGGCATGTGGGATCTTCCCAGACCAGGGCTCGAACCCGTGTCCCCTGCATTGGCAGGCAGATTCTCAACCACTGTGCCACCAGGGAAGCCCCAGCAGGAATATTTTATGTCATAGTCATAGTCCCATTCACAAGCTTTGAATTCTAGGCAATTCAAAGTAAAAGTATTTGTGTACAAGAGTGATTGTCTATGGGTCTCTAAAATATCCTGGGCTGTGGCCCCTCATCTCAGTTTAATCACAAAAATTCTGCTTTCTCTGTTTGACGTACTAAGTTTTTGTGTAAATCTTTCATTTAAAGAACAAATTCCTTGCCTATAAAATCTGAACTAAAGATTTGGTCACCAAGTCTTGGTAAATACAAGCTTTACTTTTCAACACACACATGAAAATTTAGTATTTTCCCAGGTACATTGCATGCTTGAAATAAAATGCTTTGAAGAAGAAACTGCTCATATGTGAACCACACTGGAAGCTTACATGTGATTTGACCTAAAAATTAAAGATTTAAATGGTGGATTGTGATAAATATTAGGTGGCTGGGCACCACAGTTGTTCACCTACTTTGCAGGAAATCCATATATTTTATAAACTTGCTGTCAGAAAAATCTGTTGTTTTACTCTTTTGACTGTTGATTTAATTGCATCCAAACAATGGCTTTTTCAGCATATGCTCCTATAATTTCTTATTAGTATTATCTACGAATAATGCTGTAAATAACATGTTTGTTTCCAATGGAGATATATGTTACAAAAATAACACCTAGGCTTTGTTCTTAGGTTAAAAAAATCTATTAGTTTTTCTTTTTTGTCATTCACATATTTAAGAGAAATATACTTTTCCTTTACACCTACTCATTTTCTTGTTTGATATTTGGAACGCTAATCCCTTCACATTTTAAGGAAAAGGAGTGTTACTAACAAGTGTTTGATCTCATCATCAGAAAGCAGGCTTTAGACATGTAGATTCATACAATACAGCAGAGCCTATTGGTTAAAAGCACAGCTTTTAGAACCATTCTGCCTGTTTGATATCACTTACTTGGCGATATTATTTACTGGCTGTGTGACCCTAGGCTGGTTACTTACCCTCTCTGTGCTATAATTTTCTCATCTGAAAAATGGGGATAATCCTAGTACCTACTTCATAGGGTTGTTGTGAATATTAAATTAGTTGTTGCATATATACAACAGTGCCAGGCATGGAGTAAGTGATATTTAAGGTTTTTGCTTTTTTTAAGCATTATGTAATTGGTAATTATTCTGTAAAAAGAAAATATAAACAAATTTGCCCTCTGTAAATGGTTAGTGTCTGTTTGTTATTTGTGTAACAATCTCAAAATGTCATCAGATTACAACAAACAGGTATTGTCATGCTCAGGGGGCTTCAGGTTGGGGTCATGCCTGTTCTTCCCAGGACAGAGCCCAGGAGCACAGGAGGGCCCCTGAGTCCCATTTGCTAGTATGACAAGGGCAAGGCCACAGTCAACTTCACCTGCAGAGTCACACAGTAGAGGGAAGGAGCAAACCATAATCCAATTTACCATACCTTCCTAAGGATCAGGGGGGGGTTCATCCAGAATTCTTTTAAAAATTTGAACTTTGGATTAATGCATGCCTGCTGGTAATGGGTGCATTAAACTAACCCTCCCCATTACCCTTTAACGTTAACTACGGAGAACACAATTTAACCCATTTAAAATAAAAATAATGAAGCTTTGCGTATGGAATATTGTTATAATATCATCTTACGGAAAATGATTGATTCATAAAAATGACCAGACTTACTGATTTTATTAAAATAATCTTGACCTACAAAATGAAAGACGATTTAATACCCAGATCATAAACTTAAATGTCTTTAGGAACTAGGAAGGCAACAGAAATCTAGAAATCTGTGAAGCAACTTGTCATAAGGAAGTAGAATTAGAGACAACTGTGGCCAGATTGACTGTACATGGTCTCTCTAAGGCCATATGCAATGTCTATGTTAAGCACTGTCCTCCCCAAATAAGATACCCTGAGTTTGTGATACCTGATTAAACAGATAAACAATTATTTAAATCTTTAACTGCCCAAAAGGAAGAAAAAAAATGGCTACCAAACTTTTTTTTTTGCTATGCTCCAAATAATACAAGGCGTTTGTATCCCGTATATTAGAAAAATCACTGCTTGACTGTTTGGTCATCAAGCTTTTTTATACATTTCAGGTTGAAGAGGTTCCAGGAGAGTTCACCCAGGATGATTTAGCAGAAGATGATGTCATGTTACTAGATGCTTGGGAACAGGTAAAGCTGTATTTTGTTCATAGCAAGAGAGGGTACTTATAGTTGGGACCTGACACAACCTACTTTGAGAAATAGCAAGTCTAATAATAAACGGACCCATGGATTTAGGCTGTATTTAAAAGAAACTCTCCAGAGTTTGGCAAAAAATAAAACCAGTGTGGCAAGTTGGTTTCTTAATACGGAAATAATTCCACGGCTACCATCTTTGGCTGTATAGTTTTGGCCAAAAATCCCCTACTTTTCATTTATTTGTAAAATTCACTCGTTCCTAATTTATTCATACATTCATTCATCCATTCATTTAAGTAATAAATGCATTACTTGGTTGCAATGCATGGGGGGGTACAATGCCTCAGGAAGACCAAAATATTCAGAATTTCTCTTGAAATTTGACAAAAAGTCCTAGGAGACCCCTTCCCTGGGGAAGGAGTAGACACAGAATAGTTTTGAATCTACACAGTAAAATATATTACTGTTATGTATATATCTTTATTTGATAGAAAATTAATGGCGATTTTATATGTCACATCTGTTAGTTGTTTTCTCCTGTGAAAGGGAAAAATAAATATGTTAGGAGCTAAATCATATAGAACAATTATAAAACACTTATCTGAATTAGGCCTAGTCTTAGAGCCAACCACAGAGACTTGTTACTTTTAGGTTTGTTCTTACTTGCTAAGTCATTCAGTTATATTACAACTTAGCTTCTTGGTTTAGAATTACCATATTTGAGTTTGGGATCTAGTCACAGATTCTCCCTAAGTGAATGGATCACTTATTTCTAGATGTGAAATTTAAAACCTTATGTCAATAAAACACCTTTGTGTATTTAAGAATTATAAAAATGTTTCCTTATTCAGAAGAATTTAATCTTTTCCATTTGTAGTCAGCTCTGTTGCTTCCATAATCATGGATACTTCAGAATATTTCCTGTACTACATTTCATTTGTTTTTCAATCATACTTTTCATTTACGTGGCCATGCTGTCATGGTTTGTTCTGTGCCTGCAAGCAAATATTCTAGCACTTTCAGTATGCATTAGAATGTAATCAAAACTAATTTGACCAAAATTTCTCTGCCAACAAGTGATTTTAAAGTGATTTAAATATAAGGGAATTCAGGAGAATTTTTCTTCATTGAAGCAGAAAACCTACACATTTGACAAGAAGGATACATACAGAACATATATCTGTTTTTAAGAATCAGTATTTAAATATTAAACATTATAGCACTTTTACCAAAGTGTGACAGGATACAATACCATAGGACAAGAACCCTAGGGCTAAGTTAGGTGATCCTAAAGGGAGTCTGTGGTGCCCACAAACAAGCTACATATGGTTTCCCCAGGGTAATGGTATGGGTATACTGACTGCCTTACACACCCCACAGTTGAGTGCAAAAAAACAGCCAATGTGTGGTTTTAAGGAAAGCTCACTTAATAACTAGAAAATACTATATAAACATAAAATACCAGAATGTGAAATCTGGAGTCAAACTGGCTGGATATAAATTTAGACGTCTCTTAGTAAGTGTATACATTAGGAAAATGATTGAACCTCTCTGCACCTCCATCTCCACACCCCTGACTTAGGGGTTGTTGTGAAGATTAAGTGGGATTGTATGAGAAGCACTTTGCATAAGGCTTGCACCACATCTACACTCCCAAAACAATGTGTATTATTATTGCTTCATTTTTCAGATTTTTATTTGGATTGGAAAAGACGCCAATGAAGTTGAGAGATCAGAATCTCTGAAGTCTGGTAAGCTAGATCCCGTGGGCAATTATGACAGTAATTCTGAACAGGTGTTACCAAGTTCCTGACCTCTTTTTACCACGTCCTCCAAAACCACATATCAAAACCAAGAAGAATCTTAGCTTTCATCTTCAGAACTAAAGAGAAATGGAATTTTTTTTAAACTGAAGAATTTCAGAAAAGGAACAAGAAAAATATTTTGTTCTCTAATTTAGGATGTAATTATATCAATTTAATCTGAAAATTTTTAATTCACTTAAACACTTTTTTTTTATTATGGAAATAGTAAAACCTCCATAACTGTGGTAACTTAGATTTTTTTTTTAACATCTTTATTGGAGTATAATTGCTTTACAATGGTGTGTTAGTTTCTGCTTTATGACAAAGTGAATCAGTTATACATATACATATGTTCCCATATCTCTTCCCTCTTGCATCTCCCTCCCTCCCACCCTCCCTATCCCACCCCTCTAGGTGGTCACAAAGCACCCAGCTGATCTCCCTGTGCTATGCGGCTGCTTCCCACTAGCTATCTATTTTACGTTTGATAGTGTATATATGTCCATGCCACTCTCTCACTTTGTCCCAGCTTACCCTTCCCCCTCCCCGTGTCCTCAAGTCCATTCTCTAGTAGGTCTGTGTCTTTATTCCTGTCTTGCCCCTAGGTTCTTCATGACCTTTTTTTTTCTTTCTTAGATTCCATATATATGTGTTAGCTTACGGTATATGTTTTTCTCTTTCTGACTTACTTCACTCTGTATGACAGACTCTAGGTCCATCCACCTCACTGCAAATAACTCAATTTCGTTTATTTTTATGGCGAGTAATACTCCATTGTATATATGTGCCACATCTTCTTTATCCATTCATCTGTCATTGGACACTTAGGTTGCTTCCATGTCCTGGCTATTGTAAATAGAGCTGCAATGAACATTTTGGTACATGACTTTTTTGAATTATGGTTTTCTCAGGGTATATGCCCAGTAGTGGGATTGCTGGGTCGTATGGTAGTTCTATTTTTAGTTTTTTAAGGAACCTCCATACTGTTCTCCATAGTGGCTTTATCAATTTACATTCCCACCAACAGTGCAAGAGGGTTTCCTTTTCTCCACACCCTCTCCAGCATTTATTGTTTGTAGATCTTTTGATGATGGCCATTCTGACAGGTGTGAGATGATATCTCATTGTAGTTTTGATTTGCATTTCTCTAATGATTAATGATGTTGAGCATTCTTTCATGTGTTTGTTGGCCATCTGTATGTTTTCTTTGGAGAAATGTCTATTTAGGTCTTCTGCCCATTTTTGGATTGGGTTGTTTGTTTTTTTGATATTGAGCTGCATGAGCTGCTTGTAAATTTTGGAGATTAACCCTTTGTCAGTTGTTTCATTTGCAAATATTTTCTCCCATCGTGAGGGTTGTCTTTTCGCCTTGTTTATGGTTTCCTTTGCTGTGCAAAAGCTTTTAAACTTCATTAGGTCCCATTTGTTTATTTTTGTTTTTATTTCCATTTCTCTACGAGGTAGGTCAAAAAGGATCTTGCTGTGATTTATGTCATAGAGTGTTCTGCCTATGTTTTCCTCTAGGAGTTTCATAGTGTCTGCCCTTACATTTAGGTCTTTAATCCATTTTGAGTTTATTTTTGTGTATGGTGTTAGGGAGTGTTCTAATTTCATACTTTTATATGTAGCTGTCCAGTTTTCCCAGCACCACTTATTGAACAGGCTGTCTTTTCTCCACTGTATATTCTTGCCTCCTTTATCAAAGATAAGGTGACCATATGTGTGTGGGTTTATCTCTGGGCTTTCTATCCTGTTCCATTGATCTATATTTCTGTTTTTGTGCCAGTATCATACTGTCTTGATTACTGTAGCTTTGCAGTATAGTCTGAAGTCAGGGAGCCTGATTCCTCCAGCTCCATTTTTCTTTCTCAAGATTGCTTTGGCTATTCGGGGTCTTTTGTGTTTCCATACAAATTGTGATATTTTTTGTTCTAGTTCTGTGAAAAATGCCAGTGGTAGTTTGATAGGGATTGCATTGAATCTGTAGATTGCTTTGGGTAGTATAGTCAATTTCACAATATTGATTCTTCCAATCCAAGAACATGGTATATCTCTCCATCTGTTGGTATCATCTTTAATTTCTTTTATCAGTGTCTTATAATTTTCTGCATACAGGTCTTTTGTCTCCTTAGGTAGGTTTATTCCTAGATATTTTATTCTCTTTGTTGCAGTGGTAAATGGGAGTGTTTTCTTAATTTCACTTTCAGATTTTTTATCATTAGTGTATAGGAATGCAAGAGATTTCTGTGCATTAATTTTGTATCCTGCTACTTTCCCAAATTCATTGATTAGCTCTAGTAGTTTTCTGGTAGCATCTTTAGGATTCTCTATGTATAGTGTCATGTCATCTGCAGACAGTGACAGCTCTACTTCTTCTTTTCCGATTTGGATTCCTTTTATTTCTTTTTCTTCTCTGATTGCTGGGGCTAAAACTTCCAAAACTATGTTGAATAATAGTGGTGAGAGTGGGCAACCTTGTCTTGTTCCTGATCTTAGTGGAAATGGTTTCAGTTTTTCACCATTGAGGATGATGTTGGCTGTGGGTTTGTCATATATGGCCTTTATTATGTTGAGGAAAGTTCCCTCTATGCCTACTTTCTGCAGGGCTTTTATCATAAATGGGTGTTGAATTTCGTCGAAAGCTTTCTCTGCATCTATTGAGATGATCATATGGTTTTTCTCCTTCAATTTGTCAATATGGTGTATCACATTGATTGATTTGCATATATAGAAGAATCCTTGCATTCCTAGGATAAACCCCACTTGCTCATGGTGTATGATACTTTTAATGTGCTGTTGGATTCTGTTTGCTAGTATTTTGTTGAGGATTTTTGCATCTATGTTCATTAATGGTATTGGCCTGTAGTTTTCTTTCTTTGTGACATGTTTGTCTGGTTTTGGTATAAGGGTGATGGTGGCCTCGTAGAATGAGTTTGGGAGTGTTCCTCCCTCTGCTATATTTTGGAAGAGTTTGAGAAGGATAGGTGTTAGCTCTTCTCTAAATGTTTGATAGAATTCGCCTGTGAAGCCATCTGGTCCTGGGCTTTTGTTTGTTGGAAATTTTTTAATCGCAGTTTCAATTTCAGTGCTTGTGATTGGTCTGTTCATATTTTCTATTTCTTCCTGGTTCAGTCTTGGAAGGTTGTGCATTTCTAAGAATTTGTTCATTTCTTCCAGGTTGTCCATTTTATTGGCATAGAGTTGCTTGTAGTAATCTCTCATGATCCTTGGTATTTCTGCAGTGTCAGTTGTTACTTCTCCTTTTTCATTTCTAATTCTATTGATTTGAGTCTTCTCCCTTTTTTTCTGGATGAGTCTGGCTAATGGTTTATCAATTTTGTTTATCTTCTCAAAGAACCAGCTTTTAGTTTTATTGATCTTTGCTATCGTGTCCTTAATTTCTTTTTGATTTATTTCTGATCTGATCATTATGATTTCTTTCCTTCTGCTAACTTTTGTTTCTTAAGGTAGGATTGTATTGCTATAAACTTCCCTCTTAGAACTGCTTTTGCTGCATCCCATAGGTTTTGGGTCGTTGTGTTTTCATTATCATTTGTTTCTAGGTATTTTTTGATTTCCTCTTTGATTTCTCCAGTGATCTCTTGGTTATTAAGTAGTGTGTTGTTTAGCCTCCACGTGTTTGTATTTCTTACAGATTTTTTCCTGTAATTGATATCTAGTCTCATAGCGTTGTGGTCGGAAAAGATACTTGATACAATTTCAATTTTCTTAAATTTACCAAGGCTTGATTTGTGACCCAAGATATGATCTATCCTGGAGAATGTTCCATGAGCACTTGAGAAGAATGTGTATTCTGTTGTTTTTGGATGGAATGTCCTTTAAATATCAATTAAGTCCATCTTGTTTAATGTATCATTTAAAGCTTGTGTTTCCTTATTTATTTTCATTTTGGATGATCTGTCCATTGGTGAAAGTGGGGTGTTAAAGTCCCCTACTATGATTGTGTTACTGTTGATTTCCCCTTTTATGGCTGTTAGTATTTGCCTTATGTATTGAGGTGCTCCTATGTTGGGTGCATAAATATTTACAATTGTTATATCTTCTTGGATCGATCCCTTGATCATTATGTAGTGTCCTTCTTTGTCTCTTGTAATAGTCTTTATTTTAAAGTCTATTCTGTCTTATATGAGAATTGCTACTCCAGCTTTCTTTTGATTTCCATTTGCATGGAATATCTTTTTCCATGCCCTCACTTTCAGTCTGTATGTGTCCCTAGGTCTGAAGTGGGTCTCTTGTAGACAGCATATATACGGGTCTTGCTTTTGTATCCATTCAACCAGTCTATGTCTTTTGGTTGGAGCATTTAATCCATTGACATTTAAGGTAGTTATCACTATGTATGTTCCTATTACCATTTTATTAATTGTTTTGGGTTTGTTATTGTAGGTCTTTTCCTTCTCTTGTGTTTCCTGCCTAGAGAAGTTCCTTTAGCATTTCTTGTAAAGCTGGTTTGGTAGTGCTGAATTCTCTTAGCTTTTGCTTGTTTGTGAAGGTTTTAATTTCTCCATCAAATCTGAATGAGATCCTTGCTGGGTAGAGTAATCTTGGTTGTAGGTTTTTCTCCTTCATCACTTTAAATATGTCCTGCCACTCCCTTTTGGCTTGCAGAGTTTCTGCTGAAAGATCAGCTGTTAACCTTATGGGGATTCCCGTATTTGTTATTTGTTGTTTTTCCCTTGCTGCTTTTAATATTTTGTCTTTGTATTTAATTTTTGATAGTTTGATTAATATGTGTCTTGGAGTGTTTCTCCTTGGATTTATCCTGTATGGGACTCTCTGTGCTTCCTGGACTGGATTAACTAATTCCTTTCCCATATTAGGGAAGTTTTCAACTATAATCTCTTCAAATATTTTCTCAGTCCCTTTCTTTTTCTCATCTTCTTCTGGGACTCCGATAATTTGAATGTTGGTGCGTTTAATGTTGTTCCAGAGGTCTCTGAGACTGTCCTCAGTTCTTTTCATTCTTTTTTCTTTATTCTGCTCTGCAGTAGTTATTTCCACTATTTTATCTTCCAGGTCACTTATCCGTTCTTCTGCCTCAGTTATTCTGCTATTGATCCCTTCTAGAGAATTTTAAATTTCATTTATTGTGTTGTTCATCATTGTTTGTTTGCTCTTTAGTTCTTCTAGGTCCTTGTTAAACGTTTCTTGTATGTTCTCTATTCTATTTCCAAGATTTTGGATCACCTTTACTATCATTTTTCTGAATTCTTTTTCAGGTAGACTGCCTATTTCCTCTTCATTTGTTAGGTCTGGTGGGTTTTTGCCTTGCTCTTTCATCTGCTGTGTGTTTTTCTGTCTTCTCATTTTGCTTAACTTACTTTGTTTGGGGTCTCCTTTTCGCAGGCTGCAGGTTCGTAGTTCCCGTTGTTTTTGGTATCTGTCCCCAGTGGCTAAGGTTGGTTCAGTGGGTTGTGTAGGCTTCCTGGTGGAGGGGACTAGTGCCTGTGTTCTGGTGGATGAGGCTGGATCTTGTCTTTCTGGTGGGCAGGTCCACGTCTGGTGGTGTGTTTTGGGGTGTCTGTGGGCTTATGATTTTAGGCAGCCTCTCTGCTAATGGATGGGGCTGTGTTCCTGTCTTGCTAGTTGTTTGGCATAGGGTGTCCAGCCCTATAGCTTGCTGGTCATTGCGTGAAACTGGGTCTTGGTGTTGAGATGGAGATCTCTGGGAGATTTTCGCCATTTGATATTACATGGAGCTGGGAGGTCTCTTGTGGATCAGTGTCCTGAAGTTGGCTCTCCCACCTCAGAGGCACAGCCCTGATGCCTGGCTGGAGCACCAAGAGCCTTTCATCCACGTGGCTCAGAATAAAAGGGAGAAAAAAATAGAAAGAAAGAAGATACAATAAAATAAAGTAAAATAAAATAAAATAGTTATTAAAATAAAAAATAATTTTTAAGAAAAATATTTTTAAAAGTAAAAAAAAAAAAACAATGGACGGATAGAACCCTAGGACAAATGGTAAAAGCAAAGCTATACAGACAAAATCACACACAGTAGCATACACATACACACTCACAAAAAGAGAAAAAGGGAGAAAAAATATATATATCTTTGCTCCCAAAGCCCACCTCCTCAATTTGGGATGATTCGTTGTCTATTCAGGTATTCCACAGATGCAGGTACATCAAGTTGATTGTGGAGATTTAATCTGCTGCTCCTGAGGCTGCTGGGAGATATTTCCCTTTCTATTCTTTGTTGGCACAGCTCCTGGGGTTCAGCTTTGGATTTGGACCCGCCTCTGCGTGTAGGTCGCCTGGGGGCGTCTGTTCTTCACTCAGACAGGACGGGGTTAGAGGAGCAGCTGATTCGGGGGCTCTGGCTCACTCAGGCCGGGGGAGGGAGGGGTACGGATGCGGGGCGAGCCTGTGGCGGCAGAGGCCGGCGTGACGTTGCACCAGCCTGAGACGTGCCGTGTATTCTCCTGGGGAAGTTGTCCCCGGATCACGGGAGCCTGGCAGTGGCGGGCTGCACAGGCTCCAGGAGGGGAGGTGTGGAGAGTGACCTGTGGTCACACACAGGCTTCTTGGTGGCGGCAGCAGCAGCCTTAGCGTCTCACGTCTGTCTCTGTGGTCCGTGCTGAGAGCCGCGGCTCGTGCCCGTCTATGGAGCTCCTTTAAGGGGCGCTCTGAATCCCCTCTCCTTGCGCACCAAGAAACAAAGAGGCAAGAAAAAGTCTCTTGCCTCTTCGGCAGCTCCGGACTTTTTCCCGGACTCCCTCCTGTCTAGCTGTGGCACATTAGCCCTTTTCAGGCTGTGTTCACGCAGCCAACCCCAGTCCTCTCCCTGGGATCCAACTGAAGCCCAAGCCTCAGCTCCCAACCCCCGCCCGCCCCGGCAGGTGAGCAGGCAAGCCTCTCGGGCTGGTGAGTGCTGGTCGGCACCGATCCTCTGTGCGGGAATCTGTCCGCTTTGCTCTTCGAACCCCTGTTGCTGCGCTCTCCTCCGTGGCTCCAAAGCTCTCCCCCTCCGCCACCCGCAGTCTCCGCCCGCGAAGGGGCTTCCTAGTGTGTGGAAACCTTTCCTCCTTCACAGCTCCCTCCCACAGGTGCTGGTCCCGTCCCTATTCTTTTGTCTCTGTTGTTTCTTTTTTCTTTTGCCCTACCCAGGTACTTGGGGAGTTTCTTGCCTTTTGGGAGGTCTGAGGTCTTATGCCAGCGTTCAGTAGGTGTTCTGTAGGAGTTTTTCCACATGTAGATGTATTTCTGATGTATTTGTGGAGAGGAAGGTGATCTCCACGTCTTACTCTTCCGCCATCTTGAAGCTCCTCCAACTTAGATTTTTATAAATTCCTTTTGAGGAATGCTATTTTTTCTGGCACAGTTTTTTTGTGTGTGTTTGTGGTTTTATTTTTTGTATTATTGCAAAGTAAAGAATAATTATGCTGTAAGAATACTTCCATAAAATTTGGAATTTTTTCAGGCAATAATGAGACTCTCGTGCACATTGCATGGCAGATGAGAGAAGACAATAAGGAATTGTCCATATGGAGTAGCATTGGCTACTTTAGGGCAATGAAAATTTGATTTATTACTTTTATTGGCAGGCTTTTCATTCTATAGTTGTTTTACTTTAATTGAAACTAACTAACTTTGTCTTTTAAACTCTTTTTAGCCAAAATATACCTTGAGACAGACCCTTCTGGAAGAGACAAGGGGACGCCAATTGTCATCATAAAACAGGGCCATGAGCCATCTACATTCACAGGCTGGTTCCTGGGCTGGGATTCCAGCAGGTGGTAAACTGAGTTTTGTAGGAAAAAGCAAGCAAACAAATAAACATTATGGGGCAGCTGTCCCCTTGCTGTTTGGTGGGGAGAAAGGGGGAGCTTGTTTGTTTGACTTTAGAAAATTAACCTCAGCCATGTGGCTATTTTTTAATGCTTAGTACTGGTTTGAAATTTCTTTTAAACTGGAATTTTCTTATGTTAATATTTTTAAATAACTTAAACTTTTGTTATGGACCAGTATTAGCTCTGCTGGATGCTGGCTTATATCTTTTATATGACCTTTTAAAGGAGAAAAGCTATGCGCAGATTTAGGGGAGTTTGTCAGGAAATTTTACAATTCAGGAGTGATTAGCCAAGCTTGTACTTTAATGTATCAGAGAAGAAAGTTATAAATGCCTTTGAGGTTATTTTCCTTTCTGTGTGTTGTGTTCAAAAGAATCGCATAGTTGCAGTAAGGTTTCTGTTAAGATAGCTTTAAAAGTTTGTTGTTTTCCTTCTTTAGCTAATGCGACTTGATACCATTAACTCTTAAGTGTCATTTTTTTTTTAAAGTTTTTGGCCGCACCCCACGGCATGTGGGATCTTAGTTCCCCAACCAGGGATTGAACCCACGCCTCCTGCATTGGAAGGCAGAGTCTTAACCACTGGACCACCGGGGAAGTCCCAAGTGTCATTTTCTAGGAGAAACTTTACCTTTTTGGCCTTTTAAAAAGCCTTTGAAAGCACAGCTCTTTCATGACAAAATAATTTGTATTCATATCCACTTTTATATATATCTATATATTTGACAGTACATGTTTAATATCACAAAAGATATGTACAAAAATATTTCACTAATCCTGTCTTTCCTCATTAAAATACATCTTTTTGAAAAGGTTGTTGTGACATTTTATTCAAGTGTGATGTCAGTTAATTACACAGTTAACCTTAAGGTTACAAATACTTTAATGCATAAATAAATATGAATTTAATTTAAAAAAATTCATTCTCATTACGTAGTCAAAATTAAACTTTTCCATGGTTATATAATTTTCAACTTTAAATACCACAGTGCAAATGAAACCTGGGTCCTGTTAAAAAATACACGGAAGCATATTAACAGTTTTAAGAGGTTTTTTTGAGCAAAAATCGATTTGGATCGGGCAGCGCCAAACCGAGCACTCCAGGGAGACTTTCGTGGAGAAAAGGTGGAAACAAAGCAAGGAAATTACTACTGATTGGCTACAGCTTGAAGCCTAGCTGACTGTGATTGGTTGTGCGTAGGTTTGGATTTCGTAACCGTGAGGCATTTACAGGCTTAGATTTTGATTTGCATACGTCGGCTGCCACGGCGTTGGAGCCGCCGCAGTCTAATGCCTCCTCGACTAACTAAACAGAAAACAGGCTTTGGGGCGGAAGGCGGCGCTCCAGGAAAACAGAAACCGGCTTTGGTGGTAAGCTACGGGGTGGCTGGGTGGGGAGGGGAAGCTATACTTCCATGGGAAGGGGAATCAGAACAGAGACGGCGTCTGAGGAATTCTCACCCTCTCGCTGGGAAAATGAAGGGCTGTGTGTCTCAGATTTGGTCCTGGCCTGGGTCCTGGCCTGAGAACGTGGACCCGCGTCCATTACGGCCTGAAGGTGGATGGTCTTGTGGGGACCTGGGGCTTAGGTGGGTGGTAGGGAAGCAGTGAGAAGCTGTACTTCCAGGGACTGTTCATTCATTTTATAAATATTTATTAGGCATCTGCTTGGTGTCAGGCGCTCTAGGGTCCAACGTGAATGAAACTGACAAAATCCCAAGGGTCATGGAGTTTATATTCCAGGCAAGAGGCTAAGAAAAACAAAATCAATAAGTGATATATTATAAAAATATATTAGAAGATAAGTTCCGTGGAGGGAAAAAGATAAGGAAGGAGGCTAGGAAATACTTGGATACGAGTGAGGTGGGGTACAGATTTCATAGGGTGCTTAGGCAGGAGCGAACCTTGTGATCACATCTGAGCAGAAGGAATGCCAAGTACTAAGGCCTGGAGGTGGGAGCAAGCCCCGTATAATGGGGCTGACGTCTCAAGAAGCGGGGAGATTCCTTGGGGTTCTCTCCTGTCACCCCTGGGCTACAAAACATTCATCTTCAGCAGACCTGCTGTTTAAGCCTGAGTTGTGAAAAGGTTGCTTTCCCAAATCCCAAACCCAAGTACTCAGAGGCAGGGGTGGTGATGCCCGACGAGGCAGGCGCGGCATCAGCACCAGCAGTGTGGGGAGGATGTAGCCATGGGGGGTGGTCACAGAAATTACCAGCAACAAGAGCTGCTGTATCAGGAAGGCTCATGAGTCCTGTGTTAGTGAACTGAAGGGCTGCTGCTGGAGAGAGGGGATGAAGAGCATTTGTAAAAATTACCTGGAAAGGGTGAGCTAGGGAGTTGCTGTTTTCATTTCACACCTAAAACTGATGTGGCTGGAAAAAACACAACACGTGTGAAGTCAGTCTCGGGGAGGGGAACCAATCTCTTCTAAAAAGGCGAATTTGGTGGATTATAGAAGGGCCGTTGTTCTATGATATTGTGTAGTCTTAAAACTCCAGTTATAAAAATAGAACTGCCATATGACTCAGCAATCCCACTGCGGGGCATATACCCTGAGAAAACCATAATTCAAAAAGAGTCATGTACCACAGTGTTCGTTGCAGCTCTATTTACAATAGCCAGGACATGGAAGCAACCTAAGTGTCCATCAACAGATGAATGGATAAAGAAGATGTGGCACATGTATACAATGGAATATTACTCAGCCATAAAAAGAAACGAAATTGGGTTATTTGCAGTGAGGTGTATGGACCTAGAGTCTGTCATACAGAGTGAAGTAAGTCAGAAAGAGAAAAACAAATACCATATGCTAACACATATATATGGAATCTAAAAAACAAAAAAGGTTCTGATGAACCTAGGGGCAGGAGAGGAATAAAGACACAGATGCAGAGAATGGACTTACCGACACGGGGAGGGGGAAGGGTAAGCTGGAACGAAGTGAGAGAGTGGCATGGACATATATACACTACCAATTGCAAAATAGATAGCTAGTGGGAAGCAGCTGCATAGCACAGGCAGATCAGCTTGGTGCTTTGTGACCACCTAGAGGGGTGGGATAGAGAGGGTGGCAGGGAGACGCAAGAGGGAGGGGATATGGGGATATATGTATATGTATAGCTGATTCACTTTGTTTTAAAGCAGAAGCTAACACACCATTGTAAAGCAATTATACTCCAATAAAGATGTTAAAAAACAAAAAAATACAAAAAACCTTCCAGTTATATGTAAAACGACATAGAAATCAGTCTCTTGGATTTGAAAAGCAGTTTCATATAGCCTAATTAATAAATATAAAAGTTTCATAATTTATTTTCTATTTTTCTTGAAAAGAACTATTGCTTGCTAAGTTTTAACATGAAACATTAGAGAGCTTTCTTGCCTCTGATTTTCCTGAAAGATTTTTGGGATGAAAAACCACAACAAATTTAACCCTCAGCTACTAGTGCTTTACAGACCTTTCTTTGCTTCAAATAATATAGCACACTGGTTTTTCTGTGAAATTTGTGACAGGAAAATAAAAATAGTGAATCTAGGAAAACCAAGTGCTAATCAGAAATCAGTATTCTAGTCAGAAGTAGCATATTTCAGGAATTTCAAATGAGGTTAGATTATGGCGTTAACTTTGAGCGAAAGAGCAGGAACCAAGGAACCTGTGTAAAGTGAACTATTGTTTTGTCATCTTAGCATTGTTTGTTTGTTTTGCGAGATCATCAGAGAATTGGCTTCAAAATAACTTCTATATTGGACAGATTACTCACAGAGATTAAATTTTAGTCAAAAGAATATTAGTATTCATTATATATACAGGATGGGTGTGTTGTTCAAAAAAATGTATTTTCAAAACGTTTTTTCTTGCTGTATCTTCAGATTTTTTTCTCCATTATGATTTCTCTCCTTTTAGTTTTAAAGAGTTATGTTAGGTATTTTAAAAGTATGTTACGTATTTTGTATATTCTCTAAAATAGTTCTCTCTCTTAAAACCATCCTTATTGTGCTACCTAAAATATTAATGATGAAATATTTTAAAGATTGGATCCACATTTTATTGTATATGCCTGGATAAATTCCATATGGTTCAAAAATTTGAATGTGAAAATGAAACTGTGAAAATAATAGATGAAAACATGGAATTCCACTGTAATGGGGAAATCATCTCTCAAGAACTGACAGAAGAAGAAAATCAGTAAGGACCCAGAGGTCTCCAACAGCATTCTCAGCCAATTTAACCCAATCGATGTGTACTGAACACTCCACCAATAATGGCAGCATAGCTGTTTTTTAAGGGCACTTAAATTATTTGCCAAGAGAGAAAATATTCTGGGCCATAAAACATATTTCAACAAATTTGAAGTATTGAAATCATACAAACTGTGTTCTCTAACTACAATGGAATTAAAGTAGAAATTCATAACAGGCAGATATCTTGCTAATTTGCATATATTTGGATAAATGGAAAAATCACAAGGGAAATAAAATATTTTTATTTCAATGAAAATTGAAATACAGCCTATTAAAATGTGTGGGATACAGCTAACTCAGGGCTTAAAAGAAATTTTATAGCATTAAATGCTAACATTAGATGAATAGAAAGGCCTCAAATCAATGATGTAAGCTTCCACCTTAAGAAACTAAAAGAAGAGTAAATTAAACCTAAAGAAAGCAGAGAGAAGAAAATGACTAATACAGAAAATGGGGGAAAATATCAATTACTAAAATCAGGAATAAAAGAGGGGTATCACCACAGAACCTATGGACACTGAAGAGAAAATAAGAAACATAATTTTATGCTTATAAATCTGACATTGATGAAATGGGCAAATTCTTTGGGAGACACAAACTACTAAAGTTAACTCAGGAAGAAACAGAACTTAAGTAGCAACACATACACACACATTAAACAAATTGAATTCATAGGTAAACCCCTGTGGCAGAGAAAAGCCTAGGCCTAATTAGGCTTCACTGGTGACTTCTGTCAACATTTGAAAAAGCAATTAAACCAATGCTATACAAACTGTTCCCAATAATAGAAGATGAGGCCAGTATTACCCTGATATCAGAACTACACAAAGTGATTATAAGAAAGGAATACTATATGCCCGTATTCCTCAATACATAGAGGTAAAAATCTTTAAAGTTTATCAAATTGAATCCAAATTCAGTGGGTTTTATTCCAGGAATCCATTTTAACATTTAAAAATTAAGAATTCTCCATATTAATAGACTAAAAGGGAAAAACCATATGAACGTCTGAATAGGTACAGAAAAGCATTTGATAAAATTCAGCAACCACTGATAATGAAAACTCTCAGGAAATGAGGTATAAAATGGAAGTTCCTCAATCTTAAAACGGGTATCTATGAAAAAATGTACAGCTGACATATTTAAGAGCAGAAGACCAAACTTTTCTCACTAGGATCTGCAACATGATACAGAAGTTTGTTTTCATCTCTTCTGTGTTTTACTGGAGGTCCTAGCCAGGCGGAGAAGGCAGGGTTTCTCAGTCTTGGTACTACTGATATTTTGACAATTCTTTGCTCTTCGGGCTGTCCGGGCATTAGAGGATGACTAGGATCATCTCTGGCCTCTGCTTAACAGAAAACCGTAACCCCCGTCTCTCCCACCCCTACCTCCAGTGTACCAATCAAAACTGTCTCCAGACATTACAAATGTCCTTGGGGGGAGAGGGAAGCAAAATTGCCCCCAATGGAGAACCACTTCAAGGAGGCAAGAGAAAGAACTAAAAGGTTCATAGATTGGAAAGGGAGATGTGAGTACTCTTGGTGAAAGTCATCTGGGTGTTAATAGTCTTTAACTGCTCTCAGGTGAATATAATATGCAGCCAGGATAAATACCTACTAGAGTCTTCTGCAAATGAAATACAGCTCGCTCTGACTCTAGGCCTGGCCTCACCATCCAGGGAGACTTCTTCGATTATTTTCAGTTGTAGGAACAGCCAAAACTGTAACTATTTATCCTTCACAGTATTTGATAACCAGCAAAACATCCCTTTGACTTAAAATCCCTGTTCATGTTCTACTCTTGCCTCAAATCAAAGTTGAGGTAGAGAATACTCTTTTAAAGAAAAATCTACACCCCAGCAGCATAAAGTTTACTTTCTGTTTACTCTAAAAATAGGAATAGCATTAAGGGTGAAAATTATCTATTTGTAAACCTCTTCAAGTACATTAAAACAGTGTTCTGCCTGATTAAAGCAAAAATTAAGAAATTAAAAAATATATGTACCTTCAGAGATGTATACATCCAAACAGCACAGTAGAGGGCACTCCTTGTCCATGTTAATAAACATGGTCCTGAAAACACTGAAAAATACAGTCATATTTACTTTTATTTTAGATTGGACATGAATAGTGCTTCTAGGCAGGTCAAATGTGGCTGTGGAAGTATTTTATACTCTTCCAATTTGGGGGTTCAGTAGAGTGTAATCATATATTGCTTTTATAATGTATTTGCTACCTGCTAGGCTATCCTGTCATGTATATCCTAGTAGGTATATATACAGTATATATCTTTCTGAGATAGATACATACCTATATGTATCTATCTATCTCCTTCTATATATCCTGGTATATAGCCTAGTGCTGGCGATACAACAGAAAGCAGATAGTTAAGGATGCCCTCCCTCAGTGGAGCTACAGCCTAGTGGGTGGAGAAGAGAAGATGCAAACACTAAAATACATATTCTACCATATAGCAATAAGTGTTAAGAAGGAAAACAGGACAGGAAGAGAAAAATAAGGCCAGGGATTGTGAGATGAGGGATTCTATTTTAGATAGAGTGAACAGGGCCTTTCTGAGGTGGTATTTGGACAGAGACCTGAAGGAAGTGAGGGAATGAGTCTGTGACGGTTAATGGTATGTGTCACCTTGACTGGGCCAAGGGATGCCCAGATACCTGGTTAAACATCACTTCTGGATGTGTCTGTGAAGGTGTTTCCTGGAGAGATTAGTACTTGAATTGGTAGACTGGGTAAAGCAGATGGCCCCCCCCAATATGAGTGGGCATCATTCAATCTGCTACAGGCCTGAGTGGAACAAAAAGATGGGGGAAGGTTGAATTGGCTCTCTCTGCCTGACTGCTTGAGCTGAGATATCAGTCTTCTCCTGCCCTTGGGCTGACTTACACCATGAGGTCTCCTGTTCTCAGGCCTTTGGACTCAGACTGGAATTTATACCACTGGCTTTCCTGGGTCTCCAGCTTGCAGGTGGCATATTGTGGGACTTCTCGGCCTTCATAATCACGTGAGTCAACTTCTTATAATAAATCTTATTTTGTGTAGATAGATATAGATAGATACCAAGATCTATATGTCTGTCTGTCTATCTATCTATCCTTTTGGTTTTGTTCTGTGGAGAAGCATGACTAGTGACCAACACAGAGCCTTGGGCACATCTCTGGGTGGAGACCAGCAGAGCCTTTCTGTGTAGAGGCATAAGAAGCTGCTTGGTTTGCTCAAGGAGTTGTGAGGAAGCCAATGTGGTTGGAGTGATGGAGAGAGATGGAGAAGTGTGGGAGATGAGATCAGAAAGGTAGTAGAAGCATAGATCATATAGAACTTGTGGCATTTTCATTTTCCCTCTGGATGGGATTTACTGGAATGGCATGATTTGTCTGACATTTTGAAAGGAACACTCTGGCTGCTGAGTTGAGAAGAGACTTCAGGATGACAAGCCTGAAAAGAAAGGCCAGTTAGGAAGTGATGATTCTAATCCAGGACAGAGCTGATGGTGCTGGTGGCAAAGAGGGATTGGATTCCAAAATGTTCTGAATATGGAGCCAATGGGAGGATAGTTGATTTGATAGAGGGTGTGAGAAAATGAGAGAAATCAAGTATCAGAGGAGTTGCCATTTACTGAGCTGGGAAACTGTGGAAGGAGAAGGTTTGAGTGGGGAAACAGGAGTTGAACATGTTCATTTTTGAGATGCTTATCCTATAAGCATCAGTTAATCGAAGTTGTTGAGCAGCTATTCTAGTTCAATAGAGAATTCATGGCCAGGGACATATATTTGCTATGAGTCAGTGTACAGATATATTTAAAGACTTAAGAGTAGATGTGATGACCTAGGGTGTGAGTGTCGATAAAGAAGATGTCTAAGAGGATAAATGAGTTCTGGGATGTTCCACCATGTAGAGGTGTGGGAGGTGAGGGAGAGCCAGCAAAGAGGATGAGCAGATCCCAGTGAGGCAAGAAGGAAATGAAGGGAGTCCATGAGAGAATGCTTTCTTGAAGTTGTTAGTTACAAACTGAAGGTATTTTAAGGAAACAACGACCTGTTCTTTCTGATGATTTCCTAATAATATAACCAAATATTCTTGTGAATATTCTAGTGGATGCTTATGGGGTATTTCTCCCCAGATTGTGCATGAACTAAAGCAGTGATTTTTCTTTTCTTTTTTTTTTTAAATTGGGGTATAGTTGTTTTACAATGTTGTGTTAGTTTCTACTGTACAGTGAAGTGGAGTTCCCTGTGCTATACAGCAGATTCTCATTAGTTATCTATTTTATACATATTAGTGTATATATGTCAATCCCAATCTCCCAATTCATCCCACCCCCCCCTTTCCCCCCTTGGTGTCCATACGTTTGTTCTATACATCTGTGTCTCCATTTCTGCCTTGCAAAGTGGTTCATCTGTACCATTTTCCTAGATTCCACATATATGTGTTAACATACAATATTTATTTTTCTTTCTGACTTACTTCACTCTTTTTTTAAAATATATATTTATTTTTAAATTTTTATTTATTTATTTTTGGCTGTGTTGGGTCTTTGTTGCTGTGCGTGGGCCTTCTCCAGTTGTAGCGAGTGGGGGCCACTCTTTGTTGCAGTGCGTGGGCTTCTCATTGCGGTGGCCTCTCGTTGTGGAGCACGGGCTCTAGGCACGTGGGCCTCAGTAGTTGTGGTGCACGGGCTCAGTAGTTGTGGCTCGTGGGCTCCAGAGCACAGGCTCAGTAGTTGTGGCTCGCAAGCTCAGTAGTTGTGGCATATGTGCTTAGTTGCTCTGCAGCATGTGGGATCTTCCCGGACCAGGGCTCGAACCTGTGTCCCCTGCATTGGCAGGCGGATTCTTAACCATTGTGCCACCAGGAAAGCCCTTACTTCACTCTTAAAGCGGTGATTTTTTCAACCAGGTTCCATTTTGCTCCCCTGGGGATATTTGGCAATGTCTGATGACATTTATGGTTGTCAAAACTGGGGGACATCTAGTGCTACTGGCATCTAGTGGGTAGAAGCCAGGGTTGCTGCTGAACATTGTACAGTGCACAGGAGGGCCCCTCACAACAAAAGCCCATCTAGTCCAAAATGTCAGTAGTGCCAAGGCTGAGAATCCCTAACCTAGAATCATTACATTTCAAAATGGAAATCTATTGTTTCTTCAGAGAAATTTTAAGGAAACAAGCTAAAATGAGGTAATACCATGCAGTAGGACAGCTGCTTCCTTTTTTTACATGATGTTTCACATGAAGGACCAAATAAGAGCTCTTAATTAATTAACTAAACTTGCTATATTCTTGTCATCATGACATAGAGACCCTATACCTAAGACCTAATTATTTTAAAAATATAAAATATATGGATAGGGAATCCCTGGCGTTCCAGTGGTTAGGACTCTGTGCTTTTACTGCTGAGGGCCAGGGTTCGATCCCTGGTTAGGGAACTAAGATCTCACAAGCCACGCTGGCACAGCCAATAAATAAATAAATAAATAAACAAAACAAAACAAAATAAAGGGGCTTCCCTGGTGGCGCAGTGGTTGAGAGTCTGCCTGCTAATGCAGGGGACACAGATTCGAGCCCTGGTCTGGGAAGATCCCACATGCCACGGAGCAACTAGACCCGTGAGCCACAATTACTGAGCCTGCGCGTCTGGAGCCTGTGCTCCGCAACAAGAGAGGCCGCGACAGTGAGAGGCCCGCGCACCGCGATGAAGAGTGGCCCCCGCTTGCCGCAACTGGAGAAAGCCCTCGCACAGAAACGAACACCCAACACAGCCAAAAATAAATAAATAAATTAATTAATTTAAAAAAAAAAAGAGGCGACTGTTGTAATGACTTAAAATTCTTAAAAAAACAAAACAAAACTGCTCCCTGAGGCGCCCCCTCTTTAAAAAAAAAATCAAAAATAACCCCAAAAAAAGTATATGGATACAGGTATAAGTTGATATTAAAAAAATTTTTTTAAAACAGTACAATTTTGATATTCTATATTTAAAATTGGTATTGTTGAATCATAGTATATTTATTTCCTATTGCTGCTATAACAAATTATCCCAAATTCAGTGGTATAAAACAGCACAAATATATTGTCTTCTGGTTCTGGAGCTCAGGTTCTAGTGGCCTCCCTCCTGCATTCCTTGGCTTGTGGCTACTTCTTCTGTCTTTAAAACTAGCAGTGTAGCATCTTCAAAGCTCTCTCTCTCTTTCTCTATATGACCTCTGCTATGTGACCATCAGTCACATCTCCTTCTGCAACTCTGACTTTCTTGCCTCCCTCCTTCCCTTATAAGGACCCTTGTAATTATCTTGGACTCGCCTGAATAATCTTGGATAACCTCCCCTTCTCAAGATCCTTCATTTAATCACATTTGTAAAGTCCCTTTGCCTTGTAAGGTAATACATTCACAGGTTCAGGGCTGGATGTGGTCGTCTTTGAGGGGTTGTTATTTCACCTACCACACTGGGTAGAAAGGTATACAATGAAATGAGTATTGTAGTCGGTTGGCATAGTGGATAAAAGTTGATAACCTGGGAAGCTGGTAGATTTTCCCACTCTCTTCTATCCACTCCACCAATTAGACTCCAATTTCTAAAATAGAAAATAAATATCATTGTAGCTGGGGGAAAATCTAGTCAGCATTTCATCTCTTTCCTATTCCTTGCAAGGGGCTGTTGTAGTTCCAACCTGACCATCTTATAAACAGAGGCAGAGAGAAATTTCCCATACTATGTTCACATAAGGCATTTGCTGTTTTCACAATTACAGTAACACTACTACATATCCTTTTGTGAGACACTTTGGAGACAAGAGAGTGGGTATGATATTTCATTTGCGTTTAAACAAAAACAAAAGAGTTAGAACAATTAAACATCTAACTTACTAAGATAATTTTTGAGCTTTTGTTTTTTATTTTTTTGGTAATGGTTGAATTTTATTTTATTTTTTTGTACAGCAGGTTCTTATTAATTATCCATTTTATACATATTAGTGTATATATGTCAATCGCAATCTCCCAGTTCATCCCACCCCCCCCTCCCACTTTCCCCCCTTGGTGTCCATACGTTTGTTCTCTGCATCTGTGTCTCTATTTCTGCCTTGAAAACCGGTTCATCTGTACCATTTTTCTAGATTCCATATATATGTGTTAATATATGATATTTGTTTTTCTCTTTCTGACTTCACTCTGTATGACAGTCTCTAGGTCCATCCACGTCTCTACAAATGACCCAATTTTGTTCCTTTTTATGGCTGAGTAATATTCCATTGTATATATGTACCACTTCTTCTTTATCCATTCCTCTGTTGAAGGACATTTAGGTTGCTTCCGTGACCAGGATATTGTAAATCATGCTGCAGTGAATATTGTGGTACATGACTCTTTTTGAATTACGGTTTTCTCAGGGTATATTCCCAGTAGTGGGACTGCTGGGTCGTATGGTAGTTCTATTTTTAGTTTTTTAAGGACCCTGCATACTGTTCTCCATAGTGGCTACATCAATTTACATTCCCACCAACAGTGCAGGAGGGTTCCCTTTTCTCCACACCCTCTCCAGCATTTATTGTTTGTAGATCTTTTGATGATGGCCATTCTGACAGGTGTGAGATGATATCGCATTGTAGTTTTGATTTGCATTTCTCTAATGATTAATGATATTGAGCATTCTTTCATGTGTTTGTTGGCAATCTGTATATCTTCTTTGGAGAAATGTCTATTTAGGTCTTCTGCCCATTTTTGGATTGGGTTGTTTGTTTTTTTGATATTGAGCTGCATGAGCTGCTTGTAAATTTTGGAGATTAATCCTTTGTCAGTTGCTTCATTTGCAAATGTTTTCTCCCATTCTGAGGGTTGTCTTTTCGTCTTGTTTGTGGTTTGCTTTGCTGTGCAAAAGCTTTTAAGTTTCATTAGATCCCATTTGTTTATTTTTGTTTTTATTTCCATTTCTCTAGGAGGTGGGTCAAAAAGGATCTTCCTGTGATTTATGTCATAGAGTGTTCTGCCTAAGTTTTCCTCTAAGAGTTTGATAAGTGTCTGCCCTTACATTTAGGTCTTTAATCCATTTTGAGTTTATTTTTGTGTATGGTGTTAGGGAGTGTTCTAATTTCATTATTTTATATGTAGCTGTCCAGTTTTCCCAGCACCACTTATTGAAGAGGCTATCTTTTCTCCATTGTGTATTCTTGCCTCCTTTATCAAAGATAAGGTGACCATATGTGCGTGGGTTTATCTCTGGGCTTTCTATTCTGTTCCATTGATCTATATTTCTGTTTTTGTGCCAGTATCATACTGTCTTGATTACTGTCGCTTTGCAGTATAGTCTGAAGTCAGGGAGCCTGATTCCTCTAGCTCCGTTTTTCTTTCTCAAGATTGCTTTGGCTATTCGGGGTCTTTTGTGTTTCCATACAAATTGTGAAATTTTTTGTTCTAGTTCTGTGAAAAATGCCAGTGGTAGTTTGATAGGGATTGCATTGAATCTGTAGATTGCTTTGGGTAGTAGAGTCATTTTCACAATGTTGATTCTTACAATTCAAGAACATGGTATATCTCTCCATCTATTTGTATCATCTTTAATTTCTTTCATCAGTGTCTTATAATTTTCTGCATACAGGTCTTTTGTCTCCTTAGGTAGGTTTATTCCTAGGTATTTTATTCTTTTTGTTGCAGTGGTAAATGGGAGTGTTTTCTTAATTTCACTTTCAGAATTTTCATCATTAGTGTATAGGAATGCAAGAGATTTCTGTGCATTAATTTTGTATCCTTCAACTTAACCAAATTCATTGATTAGCTCTAGTAGTTTTCTGGTAGCATCTTTAGGAGTCTCTATGTATAGTATGATGTTATCTGCAAACAGTGACAGCTTTACTTCTTCTTTTCCAATTTGGATTCCTTTTATTTCTTTTTCTTCTCTAATTGCAGAGGGTAAAACTTTCAAAACTATGTTGAATAATAGTGGTGAGAGTGGGCAACCTTGTCTTGTTCCTGATCTTAGTGGAAATGGTTTCAGTTTTTCACCATTGAGGACAATGTTGACTGTGGGTTTGTCATATATGGCCTTTATTACGTTTAGGAAAGGTCCCTCTATGCCTACTTTCTGGAGGGTTTTTATCATAAATGGGTGTTGAATTTTGTCAAAAGCTTTCTCTGCATCTATTGAGATGATCATATGGTTTTTCTCCTTCATTTTGTTAATATGGTGTATCACATTGATTGATTGGCATATATTGAAGAATCCTTGCATTCCTGGGATAAACCCCACTTGATCATGGTGTATGATCCTTTTAATGTGCTGTTGGATTCTGTTTGAGGATATTTGCATCTATATTCATCAGTGATATTGGTCTGTAATTTTCTTTTTTTCTAGTATATTTTTCTGTTTTTGATATCAGCATGCTGGTGGCCTTGTAGAAAGAATTTGGGAGTGTTCCTCCCTCTGCTATAGTTTGGAAGCGTTTGAGAAGGATAGGTGTTAGCTCTTCTCTAAATGTTTGATAGAATTCGCCTATGAAGCCATCTGGTCCCGGGCTTCTGTTTGTTGGAAGATTTTTAATCACAGTTTCAATTTTAGTGCTTGTGATTGGTCTGTTCGTATTTTCTATTTCTTCCTGGTTCAGTCTTGGAAGGTTGTGCATTTCTAAGACTTTGTCCATGTCTTCCAGGTTGTCCATTTTATTGGCATATAGTTGCTTGCAGTAATCTCTCATGATCCTTGGTATTTCTTCAGTGTCAGTTGTTACTTCCCCTTTTTCATTTCTAATTCTATTAATTTGAGTCTTCTCCCTTTTTTTTCTGGATGAGTCTGGCTAATGGTTTATCAATTTTGTTTATCTTCTCAAAGAACCAGCTTTTAGTTTTATTGATCTTTGCTATCGTTTCCTTCATTTCTTTTTGATTTATTTCTGATCTGATCTGTATGATTTATTTCCTTCTGCTAACTTTGGGAGTTTTTTGTTCTTCTTTCTCTAATTGCTTTAGGTGTAAGGTTAGGTTTTTTATTTGAGATGTTTCTTGTTTCTTAAGGTAGGATTGTATTGCTATGAACTTCCCTCTTAGAACTGCTTTTGCTGCATCCCATAGGTTTTGGGTCGTCGTGTTTTTATTGTCATTTGTTTCTAGGTATTTTTTGATTTCCTCTTTGATTTCTTCAGTGATCTCTTGGTTATTAAGTAGTGTATTGTTTAGCCTCCGTGTGTTTGTATTTTTTACAGATTATTTTCCTGTAATTGATATCTAGTCTCATAGCATTGTGGTCAGAAAAGATACTTGATACAATTTAAATTTTCTTAAATTTACCAAGGCTTGACTTGTGACCCAAGATATGATCTATCCTGGAGAATGTTCCATGAGCACTTGAGAAGAAAGTGTATTCTGCTGTTTTTGGATGGAATGTCCTATAAATATCAATTGTGTCCATCTTGTTTAATGTATCATTTAGAGCTTGTGTTTCCTTATTTATTTTCATTTTGGATGATCTGTCCATTGGTGAAAGTAGGGTGTTATGATTGTGTTACTGTGGATTTCCCCTTTTATGGCTGTTAGTATTTGCCTTATATATTGAGGTGCCCCTATGTTGGGTGCATAAATATTTACAATTGTTATATCTTTTTCCTGGATTTATCCCTTGATCATTATGTAGTGTCCTTCTTTGTCTCTTGTAATAGTCTTTGTTTTAAAATCTATTTTGTCTGATATGAGAATTGCTACTTCAGCTTTGTTTTTATTTCCATTTGCAGGGAATATCTTTTTCCATGCCCTCACTTTCAGTCTCTATGTGTCCCTAGCTCTGAGCTGGGTCTCTTGTAGACAGCATATATATGGGTCTTGTATTTGTATCCATTCATCCAGTCTATGTCTTTTGGCTGGAGCATTTAATCCATTTACATTTAAGGTAATTATCGATATGTATGTTCCTATTACCATTTTATTAATTGTTTTGGGTTTGTTATTGTAGGTCTTTTCCTTGTCTTGTGTTTCCTGCCTAGAGAAGTTCCTTTAGATCATATGGTTTTTATTCTTCAGTTTGTTAATATGGTGTGTCACATTGACTGATTTGCATATATTGAAGAATCCTTGCATCCCTGGGATAAATCCCACTTGATCATGGTGTATGATTCTTTTAATGTGTTGTTGTATTCTGTTTGCTAGTATTTTGTTGAGGATTTTTGCATCTATATTCATCAGTGATATTGGTCTGTAATTTTCCTTTTTTGTAGTATGTTTGTCTGCTTTTGGTATCAGAGTGATGGTGGCTTCATAGAATGAGTTTGGGAGTGTTCCTTCCTCTGCAATTTTTTGGAAGAGTTTGAGAAGGATGGGTGTTAGCTCTTCTCTAAATGTTTGATAGAATTCACCTGTGAAGCCATCTGGTCCAGGACTTTTGTTTGTTGGAACATTTTTTAATCACAGTTTCAATTTCATTACTTGTGATTGGTCTGTTCATATTTTCTCTTTCTTCCTGGTTCAGTCTTGGAAGGTTATACCTTTCTAAGAATTTGTTCCTTTCTTCTAGATCGTCCATTTTTTTGGCATAAAGCTGCTTGTAGTAGTCTCTTATGATGCTTTGTATTTTTGTGGGGTCTGTTGTAACTTCTCCTTTTTATTGATTTGAGTCCTCTCTCTCTTTTTCTTGATGAGTCTGGCTAAAGGTTTATCAATTTTGTTTATCTTCTCAAAGAACCAGCTTTTAGTTTTATCATTCTTTGCTCTCCTTTACTTTGTTTCTATTTCGTTTATTTCTGCTCTGATATTTATGATTTCTTTCCTTCTACCAACTTAGGGTTTTGTTTGTTCTTCTATCTCTAGTTTCTTTAGGTGTAAGGTTAGATTGTTTGAGATTTTTCTTGTTTGTTGAGGTACGATTGTATTGCTATAAACTTCCCTCTTAGAACTGCTTTTGTGGCATCCCATGGGTTTTGGATCATCGTGTTTTTGTTGTCATTTGTCTCTAGGTATTTTTTGATTTCCTCTTTGATTTCTTCAGTGATCTCTTGGTGAATTAGTAACGTAATGTTTAGCCTCCATATGTTTGTGTTTTTTGCATTTTTTCCCTGTAATTGGTTTCTAATCTCATAGTGTTGTGGTCAGAAAAGATGCTTGATATGATTTCAATTTTTTAAAATTTACTGAGGCTTGATTTGTGACCGAAGATGTGATCTATCCTGGAGAATGTTCTGTTTGCACTTGAGAAGAAAGTGTAATCTGCTGTTTTCAGATGGAGTGTCCTATAAATATCAATTAAATCTATCTGGTCTGCTGTGTCATTTAAAGCTTGTGTTTCCTCATTAATTTTCTGTCTGGATGATCTGTCCATTGGTGTAAGTGAGGTGTTAAAGTCCCCCACTATTTTTGTGTTACTGTCAGTTTCCTCTTTTATAGCTGTTAGAAGTTGCCTTATGTATTGAGGTGCTCCTATGTTGGGTGCATATATATTTATAATTGTTATATCTTCCTCTTGGATTGATCCCTTGATCATTATGTAGTGTCCTTCCTTGGTTCTTGTAACAGTCTTTATTTTAAAGTTTATTTTATCTGATATGAGTATTGCTACTCCAGTTTTCTTTAGATTTCCATTTGCATGGAGTATCTTTTTCCATCCCCCACTTTCAGTCTGTATGTGTCCCTAGGTCTGAAGTGGGTCTCTTGTAGACAGCATATATAGATGGGTCTTGTTTTTGTATCCATTCAGCGAGCCTGTGTCTTTTGGTTGGAGCATTTAATCCATTCACGTTTAAGGTAGCTATCCATATGTATGTTCCTATTACCGTTTTCTTAATTGGTTTCGGTTTGTTTTTGTAGGTCCTTTTCTTCTCTTGTGTTTCCCACTTAGAGAAGTTCCTTTAGCATTTGTTGTAGATCTGGTTTGGTGGTGCTGAATTCTTAGCTTTTGCTTGTCTGTAAAGCTTTTGATTTCTCAGTGTAATCTGAATGAGATCCTTGCTGGGTAGAATAATCTTGGTTGTAGGTTCTTCCCTTTCTTCACTTTAAATATATCATGTCACTCCCTTCTGGCTTGTAGAGCTTCTGCTGAGAAATCAGCTGTTAACATTATGGGGGTTCCCTTGTATGTCATTTGTCATTTTTCCCTTGTTGCTTTTAATAATTTTGCTTTGTCTTTCAGTTTTGTCAGTTTGATTACTATGTGTCTCAGCATGTTTCTCCTTGGGTTTATCCTGCCTAGGACTCTCTGCACTTCCTGGACTTGGGTGGCTATTTCCTTTCCCATGTTAGGGAAGTTTCGAGTATAATCTTTTCAGATCTTTTCTCGGGTCCTTTCTCTCTCTCTTCCCCTTCTGGGACCCTTATAATTTGAATGTTGTTGCATTTAATATTGCCCCAGAGGTCTCTTATGCTGTCTTCAGTTCTTTTCATTCTTTTTTCTTTATTCTGTTCTGTGGCAGTAAATTCCACCATTCTGTCTTCCAGGTCACTTATCCATTCTTCTGCCTCAGTTATTCTGCTATTGATTCCTTCTAGTGTATTTGTCACTTCAGTTATTGTATTGTTCATCTGTTTGTTTATTTTTTAGTTCTTCTAGATGTTTGTTCTTTAACTCTTCTAGGTCCTTGTTAAACATTTCTTGCATCTTCTTGATCTTTGCCTCCATTGTTTTTCCGAGGTCCTGGATCATCTTCACTATCATTATTCTGAATTCTTTTTCTGGAAGGTTGCCTATCTCCACTTCATTTAGTTGTTTTTCTGGGGTTTTATCTTGTTCCTTCATCTGGTACACAGTCCTCTGCCTTTTCATTTTGTCTCTCTTTCTTTGAATGCGGTTTTTGTTCCACAGGCTGCAGGATTGTAGTTCTTCTTGCTTCTGCTCTCTGCCCTCTGGTGGATGAGGGTATCTAAAAGGCTTGTGCAAGTTTCCTGATGGGAGGTACTGGTGGTGGCAGAGCTGGGCGTTGCTCTGCTAATTGCAGAGCTTAGTAAAAGTTTAATCCGCTTGTCTGCTGATGGGTGGGGCTGAGTTCCCTCCCTGTTGGTTGTTTGGCTTGAGGCTACCCAGCACTGGAGCTTACAGACCCTTTGGTGGGGCTGATGGTGGACTCCAGGAGGGCTCACACCAAGGAGTACTTCCCAGAACTTCTGCTGCCAGTGTCCTTGTCCCTGCAGTGAGCCACAGCTGCCCCCCACCTCTACAGGAGACCCTCCAACACCAGCAGGAAGGTCTGGTTCAGTCTCCTGTGGGGTTACTGCTCCTTTCCCCTGGGTCCTGATGCGCACACTACTTTGTGTGTGCCCTCCAAGAGTGGAGTCTCTGTTTCCCCCATACCTGTCAAAGTCGTGCAGTCAAATCCCACTATCCTTCGAAGTCTGATTATCTGGGGATTCCTCCTTCTGTTGCCAGTCTCCCAGGTTGGGAAGCCTGACGTGGGCCTCAGAACCTTCACTCCAGTGGCTGGACTTGTGTGGTGTAATTGTTCTCCAGTTTGTGAGCCACCCACACAACAGTTATGGGATTTGATTTTATTGTGATTGCGCCCCTCCTACTGTCTCATTGTGGCTTCTCCTTTGTCTTTGGATGTGGGGTATCCTTTTTGGTGAGTTCCAGTGTCTTCCTGTTGATGATTGTTCAGTTGTGATTCTGGTGCTCTCGCAAGAGGGAGTGAGCACACGTCCTTCTACTCCGCCATCTTGAACCAATCCCCAAGCTTTGGTGTTTGAGAGTAGTATTTTTCTATTCTTAGTCATGGGATATCTGTGAATTTTATGTATTTGAAGAGCCAGGAGGAACACTGCTAGATTGACAGTATTCTCAGTGGGTCATCAGTGAGGTTAGCCAACAGCATTCTAATGGTGCATAATATTCAGCCGAGGTTTGAATGAGAAGAATCATTATTTGAGATTATAACTTCTGAATATAAAAGTGTTTCAAAACAGGTCATATTTTTATAAGGTCAAGTATTATTTTACATGCACTTTTACTGAGGACACCAGAGATAATATCTTTGTTCTTTTTCTTTTTTTAAACAGTAGTTGAATCAGCTGCTCATTTGAGTCTACATTTTATTCTTTCTTTCTGTAATGTTTCAAGCCCCAAGAGGTCATCAGTTACTCCAAGCAGGAAATTTATATAATGCCTATATTTGCTGTAGGATCCACATAACCCCCTTCTTTATGTTCCCATGATGATACTCCTTAAGAGAAGAGGTCACTGCCAAACACAATATATTCTCATGGAATTTCATAAATGATACATTGGAGCAAATCATTCCGTATTCCAGCACCAAAACTAACACAAACTCAGAAGAACTTGTAGGGAAAAATAGCCACAGGATAATGATTCCCCAATTTTTAATGAAAAAGGAATTAATGAAAAGTATGGAAATTATGTTCTGTTTCCCAATAAGGATTACAGGTACACTGTAGTTTGTTAAAATATTCTAAGATCCTAAAATATCCAGCTTTATAGGTTTTTAAAATGTATTTTGTACTTGTTGGCTTTTAAGGTAATTATTAAGTGAGACCGAAAAGAAAAGAGTATAGTTTCATTCAATTTTCTGCACATGGTTTTTCTCCCAGAAAGTAAACTATTCAGCCTTGACAGAACCAGATCCCCAGGATGACATCTAATAGTTAAATATAACTGACAGTCCAACTGATGCTGTTGGACTTCCTTTGCTTTGTCTGAAAGCAGTGTGGTTGGTTATATTAACAGTGCAATGCTAAAGAACACTGTATGGTGTCCTGTTAGGTCTTTTAATTAATCCTCTAATTAAGAGAATGTCAGGTTTCTTGGGAAGAATCCTGGCTCCACCATTACTAGTTGAGCCAAGTACATTAGGCAAATCACTTAATTGTTTTTTAACCTCAGTTTCTCTAAAGGTTAAGCATGCCTCTGCCTGCCTACTCTCCTTACAATCCACATATTAGATGGTCTTCAGTGGTTAGCGTGGGTGCTGGGAAAAAAAACCCAGCATAGCTGCCGGAAGTCGGGGGAGGTTGTTTAGCTGCTACCCCAGGTTAAGCCAAATGAGAAGAGAAGGAGGAGAGAGGAGAGCATGGCGCAGTCTCAGGACATGCAGAATATTGTGAAGAAAGACTATCTGAACACAACCAAAATTAGCAGATATGTCAGAAAGTGGCTATGCTGAGGAAGGGAATTATAAACCTAATTGTCCAACTACTTATGGAAACCTTGATGGGAAAGGAGGGGATATTGGGAAAAGCTCAAGGATTGAGTAGAATGAATAAAACAATAATGGTGGTGAGGGCGGGGTGATGGGGAACAAAACTGAATGCCAAAAACTATTACTAGTTTGCAGTACTTTGTGCTCAATGAGATGGGTTATATATGCAGAGGCGAGAAGTAAAAAATAAGATGAGCAATACCTATGGAGAAAGTAGAGAGAATTCCTCTTTTTTTGGAATTTGGAAGGAATTTTTTTTTGGAAGGAAAAAACCCACTTCTTATAAGAATATCAACTGTTTTATATATTCACTCACCTTTTGCATTTAGCATATGTAGTCTCGTACCATCAAACACATCAGTAAGAAGTTTTGATTTTATCGAACATTTCAGAAAGTAGAGGGTAGAAGTTTAGAGAGCTTTGGAAAAAACTGAGTGTAATTTAAAGGACAAAGAAAAATAAAAAAGCAGAAAGTATCACAGATAAAAAATATTTTTATTGGTTAGTGACTTGGTGTTGATAAACAGCCTGAATTCAAAAGACATGAAATCTAGATTAAAAATATGTAATTTTGTATGTAACTTCAGAACTACAAATAGTGTTTCTAAATATGCATGCTATTTCCCCAAACTGATGTCAAAAAAACAAGCAAAGTTCTGTCACTGTAGATTGACTTGTTTTCATTTTCTAGAATTGTATAATATACAATATAAATGGAAGCATACGGTATATACTCTTTTTGCCTGGTTCGTACTCTTCTTTCCCTCAGCACAATTATTTTGAAATTTATCTGTGTTGTAGCATGTATCAATAGAGCATTCTTTTTTATTACTGAGTAGCAGAGATGGGACTAGGGTGAGGCAAGGGAGGTGCCTGGGGTGCAAAGTGCAAGCAGGTGCTCACCCTCAGGATCCTGCAAAGGCAGCACTGGGACTTCCAAGACCCTGGGAGTGGGCACCTCCTTGTATTTTGCACCCTAGGCACCTCACTTGCTTCGTTCTAATCCCAGTCCTGCTGAGTAGTATTTTACTGCATGGATATATCGTAATTTGTTTATCTATTTACCTGTTGATGACATATGATTGCGTTGTCTGTTACAAATAAAGCTGTTAAGGACTCTCCTAAGAAAAAAAACAAGCAAGGGAATAGCAAAATATGTTCATGTGCTATCTGTATCTGCTGATCGTTCTGTATTATCCATTCTTCCCTTTTTCCTGTTAGTATTAATAACAGAAACCCACCTGCATAACTTGCAGGTCACATTCTTCGTGTTCCCAGCAGCAAGGTCATCTGACTAAATTCAGGCCAATGACGTGAGCAAAAGTTCTTTGAATTATAAAGGCAGGTGTCTAGTCACTTACTTGGAAAGGAAGCTCTTTGTCCTCCACATTTCTATTCCCTTTTCCACTGGCTGCGAAACAGCAAGAGCTTGAATAGCCACCTTGGACTCAGAGATGGAAGCCACATGTAGCAGCTGGCAGAGCTTGCCTATTATGACTGGATCTGCTTGTTTAAGATGAATAGATAAAGAGAAAGAATTTTCTTCTTATTAGAGCCATTGGAGTCTCTTTCTAGAGCAGTTCACCCTCTACCCTAATTAAGACAAACATTCGTATGAGAAGTGGAGTTTTACACTGTAAAACTGTTCTAACATATGTGGCCCTGCCTTAATGATAGACTTGCTGAGTGTGAGTAAATAGATATTGCAGGCTGGGAAGCCAGTAATCCTTTTTATGGTAAACATTAAATAAAACTGTTACCCATGGTAACTAAGAAGGCAGATCATGTGCCTACCAAGCCTGTATCTCCTGGAAAAGGGGTCAGGAAATTTCAGAATATTGATGTGCGTTGGCTGTTCCTTGCAGCTTTTAGCAATGCACTAAAAGAGAGAGACGACTCAGGCAAGAATTAATCAGTGTAAAGCAGAGCTGAAAGGGGAGTATAACTCTGCTCTATTCTCAGCAGGTGGCCTTTAATCTAAATTGACTGACGGATTAGTAACTTGGAAAAGCCAACTGTTTCTGTAAACAAAATAACAGTAGATAAAGTTGTCACCCAGGACCTTGCTCAAGAGCCTTCCCTTAAGGGTTCTCAACCCGAACCTAATCCAAAATCAGATTAAGGGTGAGCCAATGTGAGCCAATCCGAAATCAGATTAAGGGTGTTGTTTTCATACTCAGTGTAACTGCTGTTAATTCAAGGGAGAGAGAGATGATAGAATCTTCAGGGTTATATCCAGATAAAGCCCTTGGCCATAATTTCTTTCACAAACAACTACCTGGAACCAGATAGACAAGGAATCAACTATGTTTTTGAGCAAATAATATTGCCAAAGAACTTGCAAGTCTAGTCTACAAAAGTTTGGGATTGTTTCACGGTAAGGCACCTCCTGAGATTCTAACCCTGCATCTGCAGAGGTTGAGAAACTCGTGCTGCATTCAGTTTAAACCCTAGAACTTCTTGTCCATCATCACATCTAAAGTGACAAGAGGGTATGCTTTCCAATGTGCACCATAGATGTGTCCTAGGGGATGATGGACAGAGAAGAATTTCCCAAAGGACAAAGCCAGGAGACCAAAAGGACAATGGACAAGGGAGTTTCCCAGAGGGCAGAGCCAGGATTTCATCAAGGAACTTACTCCAGTGCTAGTGAGGGGAGTCTTATTGATTTCTGCCCAGCAAGATTTCAGCCTTGCTAGAGACAAGCATCTCTGTGTAATTTCCATTCTTCTCCTCCAAGTGGGAATTTTTACTGTGGTTATTCTGGTTCTGTTCCACTGCTGTATATCAGTGTATTTGGGTGTTTGTGTGTGGGGACGTGGGAGCTGGGGGGAGTGGCAGGGAAATTATCTGCCAGTTTGTCAGTCACAGAACCAGATGAAGCCTCCTCAGGACTCATGGAAGGAACTTTGCATCACATAGAGATTCTAGATTTTGAGCTAAACTGGGTTGGACTCTACATTGTTCACCTTTGGAAAAGAGGTACGTCCTTCATGTAGGGTGAAAGAAACAAGAGATAGTTGAGTTACCATACAAATGGGTTATGGTAAAAGCTGCTAAGTGTCTCCTAGTATCCAATATCTCTTAATTCCTTCTAATCATAGAACCCACCAAAATTTTAGCAAATATGTGGCTGTCTAAGTAGAATGAAATTTCTCAGCCTCACTTGGAGCAGACTGTGGCCATGTGACTCAGTGCTGACATTTACCCAATGAGATGTTTGCCTAAAAAGTAATCTTGCTACAGCAGCTTACCATGTACACTAATAAAGATAGCACTTCCCCTGCATTCAACAAGAATGATATAGGAAGGCATTTATTTCCAGGAATAATAGTGGAGTGCAAAATAATCAAAATATATATTCATAAGTACCATATGAGGCAAGCTTAATTCTATACTTGTTTAAGGCTAGTGAGAAGGAAATGTCTAAGGAGGACTTTTTCATGAAATTAGTAAAGAGCAAGGTTACTGGTTCAGTGTAATTTGTATTTGACCACGTTTCTGTAGTTTAGCTAGTGGCTTTTCTCATCCCCAATTTCAGCATAGGTCTACCCAAATAGTTGGGTCTCAGTTAATATTCATTGAATGGCAATCTCAAAAATGGGATACGTGGCGAGATAATAAAGTAGAATGTTTTGAGAGCCTAAAATGATTATTCAGTCCTGTCACAGAGAGTTTTAACCTGCCCAAAAGAAGGAGAGAGAAGAAAACACAGCTAGACAATTTCTGAATGCATCACAACAAACACATATGCACTCAGAAGGCATAAAAGAAAAATATGGTACATTTTACTAGATGAAAATATGCCGTAATAGTACCAAACACTGGAAAACTTAGAAAATAATGTATAATACATATAGCTAACATTATCGCTACACAAATACTAATTTCCGTCATTGAAAAGGAACCCTTACAAATCAATAGTCAACAGCCCAATAGAGAAATGGTCAAAAGACATGAAGAGACAGTCCACAGAAAAGAATGAAAATGACCAGTAAATATGGAAAAGATGTTCTATGACACTTATAATTGAAGAAATTCAAAATAAAACATCAGAAACATATTTTTGTCTATCTACCAAACTGGCAAATGTTAAAACATCCAAATATTAGTGGTCATCAGAGTATAGGGACACAGGTTCATAAATACACTGTTAATGACTATGCAAATTGCTTAAAACTTTTGATCTATTGTGCAGTAATATTTTTGTAAAAAAATACACCTGAAACATTTTATATTTATCAACTATATGCACGAACCTAAGATTGAAGACATTTGACTGGGTGCCTGTGGAAGAGAGAGAGATGTGTGTGTTCTCAAGTAAGCTAATAGGTTGACGTCCCTGCAAATTGATATTTTGGCATATTAATCTAATATATAATCAGAGGCAAGGAAAGGAATATCCTTTACCTGGATCCAACAGGGATCCAGATCTACTGTTAGCAGAGATCACTCCCATTTTTTTCCGTTCTGATCCCCAAAGTACATACTCTACTCCATCAATCAGAGGTGCGCAGTTACCCTTGACCTTAGAGAGTCATTTACTGAGATCATCAATATTTATACAAGCGTAATTCTTGGTATCTCATCTCCTATGTCAAGTAGCTTCAGATAAATTTTCACACCGCCTGTTTCTAACAGTCCTGGTAAAGAGAATTGCCTCCACATTGTATCTGTAGTAATGCTTCGACTCTAGTAATGGTTAGGAACCCACTGTAGCTTTACACATTAAGCATCTGTCCCCTGGGCTTATCACTCAGTCATACAGCAGTTTTCATATCGGTCATTTTCCAAAGCTACACACTGTAAACATATATCGTTGTATAAAGAAACCAGCCTTTCTACTAAAATAATAAGCTGAGACTTATTTTTGAGAATTAAAAAAAAACATGGTAAGTATTTATTATGCATTTGAACTGGGTTTGAATTTTAAAGACTGCATATGTCAAAAATATGCAGAATGACCATTCATTCCAGTTTGCTGTCGCCCCTGGTTAAGACAAACAACCCGAGGCTTATAAATGCACTTCATAAAGAATGATATAAAAAAGCCACTAGACCTATGAAAAGTGATTTAAACCAAGTATTCATTAGGGAGTGGCTAAAATCAAATGTGTCACATAGCAATACCAAGTAAAAATACTGGTGAGGATGTGGTATAACTGGAACTCTCATCCAAGGCTGGAGAAAGTGTGAATTGATGTGTGGGTTTTGAAAAGCTTTCACTTTCTATTAAAATGAACATACACATATGCAATGACCCAGAAATCCCACTCCATGGAATATACCCAACAGAAATGCATACAGAAGTGCACCAAAGGATGTAATTGAATTTCTAAGTGATAAATTTCTCTCTTGCATTGGCAAAGAAATGAAGATACTGATCGGCAATTTTCTTGTATACTGCAATCAGTAGAAGACAAATCAGAGGTATTATTGTTGTCCCCTGTGTCCGTTGTTGTGTTTCTCTTTTTCATACTGATATGAAAAGCAGCTGACTGTTCTTTGACAACGTAAGTCTCCTCTTAAGATGTCATTCTCACTATATAATTGGCTATGATACTTGCATGTATTTCATCAGGTCTCCAGCTATTCAGAATGATGATTTCTAATATATTTTTCTCCTAGTGCAAGAATAAGAATTCAGTAGCCATAATGTTTTCTGTTGCCTGTGAAAAACGGGCTTTTTAATTTAGTTAATATGACAAAGTTCATCTTATTTAGAGGGATTATTTTTAATGTTATTATAATAAAAATGACACCTTCATTACCAATGCTTGATCATAAAATGCTTTTCTATCTTTTCTGCACTGACTGCAAACAGTACCAAATTAAATTATTATTCCTGAAAATTTACTATGACTCAGTCTAAGGTTTTAATAATTCATGAGTTAAGATTAATGTTGATGTTATCCCAATCATTCTGGCTAATGCCAAGTCCTCGGTAAACAAGTAAACAAGAATGAACTAATTTCAATTTTTCTAATTATCTGATATTGGCATTAGCTTGTGCTAGATCTATAGCTGGAATATATTTTGTCAGATCTTTTTTTCCCCACGGGACTGATGAGCCCTGGCTGGAATGGACTAAGAACGACAGGGAATGGCCTTAACTCCTTAGAAAGGTCAGATGAAGAGATGAAAGTGGACAAGTTTTTACTGGAGCATTGACCCACCAAAGGTGCTATGGAGGTAAAAATGTCTCCTGACATATTGCCTTTCCAGTGAACTGGAAATAGCAGCTGCTTATGGAGTCGTCAGTAACACGGTACCTTTTAGAAAGTCTTGCTCCACACTTTAGGTTCTTGTTAGGCATGATGGAGCTCATGGTGGATAGAGCTTAGAGGGTAAGATAAAACAAGGAAGGGAGGCAGCTGAAGTAAGATTGACTGTCTCCATCATTTTAGAGGAGCCACGGGATTGGAAAGAGTGATTGTGATAAAAGGTGATGCTGAGGGGACTTGCCTGGCGGTCCAGTGGTTGAGACTTCGCCTTCCAATGCAGGGGGTGCGGGTTCGATCCCTGGTTGGGGAGCTAAGATGGCACACTCCTCGCGGCCCAAAATCCAAAACATAAAAAAACAGAAGCAATGTTGTAACAAATTCAATAAAGACTTTAAAAATGGTCCACATCAAAAAAAAAAAAAAAAAAAGATCATGATGCTGAGACTCCCTTGTATGATCTCTTTCTCTGAGGTGTTCTGGGTGGAGCTGTTGAATTTTTTAATTCCGTTGTGTGAACATAGGCAATGACACCACTGCATATGCTTTTTGAGAGCAGATTTGATCACCCCTTTGTCTATGGATTAATCCACTTCTCTATTGACAGTAAGCACAATAGAAAGGTAAATACAGACTTAGCTGTATTTTAATACCACCTTTAAAAATTAGAAGCCATAAATCGGGGAGCTGAACCTGTCCACAGGGTCAGGAGATTCCCTGAACTGGTGACGTCTGGAGTGGCGGTAAGACCAGAGGTGTGCTAGAGATTGTGTGCCATTTTGGTGTGGATGCATAACACCACCATGCATTAAGAAGGAGATAAAATCCAGAAAAAGTGTCTCCATGGTCATCCAGGGGAAGAAAGTGGATTAAATAAGGCATTATACTACTGTTTAACCTGGAGACAGATATCACAAGTAAACGTATTACAAGTCACTGTTTGTCTTCTAAGCCAGATTTAATATGTTGCTAGAGCCACAGCGGCTGGCTGAAATGGCACAGTGGCAGATCTTGGCCAGAGGCTGTTCCGTGCAAAATATGTAGTCCCCAGTTTACACAGAGCATTCCACCAGCAGCCTTGGGATTTTCATACACATAGACTGCTGCTCGTGCCTAGCTGGTGCTCATGAACACGGTCATGCTGAGGATGCTCACTCATTCAGTATCACACGGGACTCAACAGAAGCAAAGTTTTCAGAGCGCAGGTATTGTCCTGTTTGGGCCGCATCTATGACTCACTGGTAAACTGGCTGCTGAGGTTCCAGAAGGTTTCACAATATTGCTGTTGCTGTTGCTGCTGCTTCTATTGTTGTTTTGGGTGGTACCCAAAACATATGCTACACTTGTGCTAAAATACGCAGGCTAGGGGGTAAGAGGAGCGAGAGTTCCAGGCTTATCTGCAGTTGCTCCAGGCTGTGGTGGATTATAATGGGATTAGTGCTACACAGCCCAGAAGGCAGATTTGACAAGCAACTTTCACTTTCAGATGAGAAAGTAACACTTCAGGGCTCAGTTTCCCAGGCAAATTGTGCAAGGATAGAAATTCTGAAGACTAGGAGAGGACAGTGGTTGTCCAACTGGAATCAAAAGCCCTGATGGTGCAAGTCTGGATGGATTTGGGGTGCCCCTGGTTGGGGCAGAAGAAATCTTTTCTTTCCGTGAACATCTGTAACCCTCCCTGAATACGAGATATCAAGAGTAGCCTGGTGTTCATACGCACACATCCTGTTTTGTCAGAGAAATTACCTTTATTTTCGGATTATAAAAATGTCACTTAATTTAAATTTAGCAGCCCTCTGATCCCAGCGTGATAATACATCGTAAAAAAACAAACACCAGCTCCAGAGAGCCTCTGAAGTCGTTCCAGTGTTTATGAGGTTCTCTTGAGAAGGCAACAAAAGGAGGATTAATATTTTAGAACACAGAGCAAGTCTTACCCCGAATCTTCTACTCTTCACAGAAGCTGCTCATTTTTCCTACTTTTTCTCCTTCTCTTCCCACACTCACTGTCCTCAGCTTCCTGCTCTTCGTGTTACTCTCCTTTCTGCCTCTCAACATGATCCAGCCCCAAAATAAACAAAGGGTAGCTGGCTGAGCTGACCAAAGGTGCTTTCTTCCCTAGAAGGGAAGAAGGGGTGGAAGAGTGGCAGATCTTACGTTGCTGTGATAAATTACCACGAACTTGGTGGCTTAAAGCCACAGAAATTTATTCTCTTGCAGCTCTGGAGATCAGAAGTTCAAAATCAAGGTGTTCTCAGGTCAGTGCTCACTAGGAAGGCTCTAGGGAGTCTCTCCCTGCCTCTGTCAGATTCTGGTGGCTCCAGGCGTTCCTTGGCTTTTGGCAGCATAACTGCAATCTCTGACTCCTTCTTTCACAGGGCCTCTTTCACTGGGTCTCCTTGTAAGGAGACTTGTCATTGGATTTAGGGTCCACTCAGTTAATCCGGGATGATCTAATCTCAAGGTCCTTAATTACATCTGCAAACATCCTTTTTCTAAATAAGTTCACATTCCCAGGTATAAATTCACACTACAACTCAAATTTCTTTGTATAATTATGCACAGAGTTAAAGCCTAAAGAGATATATATATATATATCTTCCCTTGTTATGTTCTCTGATATAGTCAAGAGTGCAAGCTGGTAAAATTAGCTGAGCTGTGATGTGGGCGTAGGTAGCTTGGCTCCACAGCCTATAATGCTAACCTCTGTGCCCCATTTATACACTCAGGAGCCAATGCTCCTGAGTGTATAAGTTCCTACACTTGGTAATGAAAACCCCTGCTACCCAGACCTGCGCTACAACTTAGAACAGCTTTTCCATAGTTGAAATACAGAATATGGTTCAGAGCGGGGGTTGAAAACTGGAAGGGTCTTCCTATATCAAGACAGTTTCAATCTGCCAGGACTAAGATGGTAGCACCCCGCTTCCCTGTCTTTGTCAGGAGAGGAGGGGAATTGCTTGGGCACCTTCAGAAATCTTGAGCACATAAGCAATGCAGCATGTATGTGTTGATCTCTCGGGAGTTAGGAAGATTGTGACCTTGTGACAGTTCAACATGAAGAAATGTCCTTGAAACCTTCTAAGAAAGGAGACTGTGACAGAGTGAGGCATGAAAATGGCCCAGCATCCCTCAGAGCTTTGGTGGTCGTGTCTCCCTGAATGTATGGCTTGGTGCTTCTGGGAGGCCAGGGGTGTGGTTAACCAGGAGTCAGCCTGGATGGAGGGGCAGTTACACTTTGCTCTACCTGGGTGATGTGTTGTGATGCAAGAACGTTTACGGTGAAGAATGGAGGCTCTTGTGTGTTATCAGTGAGCACATTATTTTGAGGGAGAATCGTTTACAAGAAGAGTAATGTGTTTGGACTGGAAGAAGTAAAGCATTTTGGATAGTGAGAGGAAAAAAGTGAGCCTTTACCAGTAGCTTGGTCTCCTGTTAACGTATGTGGAGCAATGTCCTGCTAGCCTCTGCTCCCTTTTGTAGAAGCAGTATGATGGTGTGATGATGGGGAAACAAACACTAAAGCTCTTCATCCCCTGATGGAAAACTGGTGGCAGTTGGGCAGCAACTTCCTTCCTCCCTTCCTCCCTCCCTCCCCGCCTCCCTCCCTCCCTTCCTTCCTCTTTCTCTCTTTCTCTCCCTCTCCCCCTCCCCTCCCCCTCTTTCTCCCTTCCTCCCTCCCTTCTTTCCTTCCTTCCCTCTTGCTTTCTTTTTTTTTAATCATGTAAACTTCTCTTTGGCAACTATCTATTATGTAGGAATTTACTTTCCCCCAATTTTTTTGGACACTCATCCAAACAATTTCTGATAAATCAAATACAGATATTAAACAGAATGTATTAGCCTTGTGTGAATCAGAAAAGCTGCTTTCCTCATCATTCTTTGGGGAAATCCACTGAAGTTATGAAATGAAGGTTATTCCCTAGAGAACGCAAAAAATGATTTCTTAAGAAATATTGGTTCTATCTTGAGAGCATTATGTGAAGCGAAATAAGTCAGAAAAAGAAGGGCAAATACTGTTTGATTGCTCTTATATGTGCAAGCTAAAAAAAATAAAATAAAAGAGCAGAACTCAGAGAAACAGAGTAGAGTGATGGTTACCAGGGTCTGGGTGGGGGAAATGGGGAGATAGTAGTCAAAGTATACAAACTTCCAGTCATAAGATTATCAAGTCCTGGGGGTCTGACATAGAGCATGGTGATTATAGTAATAATACTGCATTATACACTTGAGAGTTGTGGACAGAGTAGATCTTAAATGTTCTCACTACAAAAAAGAAATGGTAATAATGTGATGGGGTGGGAGTGTTAGCTAGGGCTATAGTGCTATCATTTTGCCATATGTAAATATATCAAATCAACATGCTGCACACTTTAAACTTATACGATGTTATATGTCAATTATCTCCCAGTAAATCTGGGGAAAAAATAAAATAAGAGGGAGAAAAAAAGAAAAATATTGGTTCTAAGTTTAGGAGCAAACATTTGGCCAATAGAGACCTCCCTTCTATCACAGCAGGTGATGAATTTGGATGAAGATATAGAGAATGCTTAAGTAATGGTTTATTTACAAGTAGACTTTTAACTTCACTTATACCTTGAAGCTACTCTTTATTTAAATGTTTTCATCTTATGCTAGCTCACTGAAAATATAAATGCTTCACCACAGATGATGTCATCGCTTAGTATTTTACATTATTCATATTAGTGAAACTTGGAAGTGAAATTGTATATTTCATTCGGAGATATGGCTTGTTTTCCCAAAGCATATTCTCTGATGGCTGTCCCACTTGGAATGAGGTTAGCAAACATTAACTCTTCCTGAATCTTAATTTTTAGCTTATATTTCAAATTTTCTTTAATTTTCAGAAAGCATTAATTCTTAAATAATCTAGATTTTTGAGCCCCTGTTTATCTAAGAGTGAGGATTTTTGTGTTAACTTATCAGTACATGTCATAAGAGAATGATTAGCAAAGAACTACAGAATTTTGCACCATGAAAAATTAGACCTGAGAAACCTGCATGGAGTCTTAGTCTTCTGAAAAATACAATATGGAAATTCCTAGACAAGAATTTCAAAGCTACGTTTTACCAATCTCCACCGTTTTTCCCCTAATATGCGGAATAATGACATATTCAGCCACTTTCCTGGCACATATTTTATCCAACAAATATTTACTTACTATCTGCTAAGTGCTAAGACACTGGAAATTGGGAGAGGATGTGTAATAACATTTGAAAGTTGATGTTGATAGCTTAAAACATGAGTAAGACTTCATAAAGTGGTAATAAAACTATTATGTTCCAACTAGAGAGCTTTCATTGTCAAGGTGAGAGAAATATTAAAATCTCTCCTTTGATTGATTACCTGATATATTCTTTAATCCTGATCTTTATGCTAGGCATTCATTTCTTCAAAATAGTTAGCACTTTTAAATCTCATTGATCTGTTTTATATATACTAACATCTTAAGAATGATATATCTGAGAAAAATAAGCAAGTGGTGCAGGGAAGAATAATGCCAGTAACATGATGGTGGTGATGGCAGGGGGCACACATTATTAATTTCAAGTAAAATTGATCCACCCCACACGATTCACCCCATATTTGTCTTCAGGTATGTACTAATTTCTTGGATCTCTGTGTACTGTGTTGAATAGATATATATTTTAATATATACAATATCCTTTCAATCACTAACATATCCATGTTTATTTCATATTCATTCAACAGGTTATATTGAGTGTATATACTATGTACTTCAAACATGCAGTAGTGAGCAAAATAGGCACAGTCTAGTGGGAAAGTCTGAGGATTAAAGAGGAAATTATATCACATTTTAAAAAGTCATTCATGCTGAGAGTATATAGGAAGGTAGGTTTGGAAGTTGAGGGAAGGTGGGATAGGAGTGGCTCAAAGCAGGCATTCTAAAAGAAGTGACATTTAGGCTAGACCTGAAGTAGAAGTAGAATTTAGCCAGGCAAATCGGAGATATGAAAAATTGCTCCAGATGAAAAGAGCAGTAGGGACAATGACAAAAGGGCCTGATAGAGAATGCTGTAATATTTCAGGAATTCATAAAGATTCCTGTGGTAAGTGCTGTTATTTAGTCAATATGTCATTTTTATTTACTTTGTTCTTCTTAACAGAACTCTGATTTTGTTCAAAAGAGCAAAATACCCAGGTTAAAAGAAATATAAAAACAAACAGAAAACTACATTTTTCTTGTTTGACTTAGAGGTAAGGGCTATTTGACAGAGTTCTGGCCAATACATAAGTAGGTGTTGAGGTGATTTATGAGTAAGTTTTGCTTTCATGATGTAGGTGCTATCTCTTCATCCTTGTTGCTTCCTCCCGCATCTCCTATCTGGAATGGGGATGTACTGCTGGAGGTGAAGCAGCCATCCTGTTACCGTGAGGTACCCATGAGGAGGAAAGCCAGGAGCTGTGGGTGGTAGCATAGAAGGATATAATAAGGAGCCTGGGAGGTTGATGATATCATGGAGCTACAGTTCTAGCCCTGAACCGTCTACTCCTGGATTTCCTTATATGGTAAATTATAATAATAATGTCACCGCCCTCCCCAATTCAGTTATTCAGGTCACTGTTTACATGTGGCTGGATGTAATCGCTAACAGAAACAGTGCTGCAGTGGCTGGTGCATGGCGAGTGACTCTTAAGGCTGACAAAGCAAGTAGGAGCAAGGTCAACGAAAGACCTTAAAACATGTTAGAGTTTAGACTTTATCCTTGGAGCCTGTGGGGTAGCAGTAAAAGATGTTAGATAAAGAAGCCAGCAGCTAAATTTGCATAACAGAAAGCCCCCCTTGGCAGCAGTGTAGAGAATGTACAGGAGGGGGCAGGAAAGGAGGCAGGGAAAGCACTGAAACTGGGCAGCCATCCAGATGTGAGACAGTCACGGCATAAACTGGAGTAACCGCTTCAGGGATGGAGGGAAGTGAACAGTTCTGAGAGATACCGAAGTAGTAAAGCAGTAGGAAGAGCTTCACGAATGGCTGGATAAAAAAGAAACTTGATGAGTGAAAGGTGATGGCAGTTTTGTGGCTCCGTCAGCTGGGAGGATGGTGTGTCATTCCGTGAGGAAGGGAGATGGACGTGGGAACAGGTGGGGTTTGAGGGAGGAATCAGGAGCTCGATTTTGAGCATTCTGACTTTGTGATGCCTGTGGGATTTCCAGGAGGCTCTGTGAGTTAAGGTGTCAGAAACACAGGTCTGGAACTGAGTGTATCTCTCCACGGAGAAGATGTAGATTTCAGAATCGTAATTTAGATGACATTTGGAATCGTAAGAGGAAATGCAGAAGCCCGTGGAGGTGTGGAGAGAAAGAAAAGGTAAGGTCAAGGACAGAGGCTGGGGAATAATGACATTTAAGAGGTAGGTGGGAGGGAAAATAAAGCTTTCCAAGGAGCTTGAGCAGAAGAGACCAAAGAAGGAGGGGAGGAAGGAGAGACTCTGGTTTCAGAGAAATTCAGGGAAAAGTGGTGTCAGCAGTCTTAAAGCTGCTGAGTGATCAAGGAAGATAAAACCCAAGAACTAATTGTTAAATTCAGCTCTAACAGTCTTTGCTTACTTCTGGGAGCAGTACAGCGGGGTCTCAGGGGCTGAAGAGGGACTGCAAGATGAGATAATAGAGCTAGTCCAGGAAACTTCTGAAAGAAGTTTGGCTGTAAGGGCAATGAACAGCTTGGTACCAACAGGGAGACAGAATTCTGGTTGAAGAAAGATGTTTTTGAGGATGTGAGAGCCTTGAGCATGTTTACGGGCTGAGGGGGAATAGCCAGTATAGACATAGAGTTTGTGAACACATGAGACAGTGAAATAAGTGATAGTGGCGACCCATGAAAAAGCGGGAGAAGATGGAATCCAGAGCACAGGCAAGATTAGCCTCGGGTAGGAGGGTCTCCGGTTCCAACACTAGAGAAAAAGAGAATGGTGGCTAGAGTATGAGGTACAATGATCTGCCCTGGGCAGAATGAGATGGACATTCCAGGCAAATAGATAAAGTTTAAAATAACCACCATAGAGAGAGGGGTGTTTTGAGAAAAGAAAAACTTAAACAGGAGGGGAGTGATGTTGAAAGCCCATTTGTTTTATAACCACGAAATTTGTGAAAGTGCCAAGTTTTATGGGTTGAGTAATTGCATATTCCCAGAAGCATGCCAGGCATATGAGGAAGGCAGAGTCATATTGACTCTTTTGCCATATTTTCAGCTTCCCTTATTTCTCTCTTTTTATAATTACATACCAAAAATTTTTTAATAAAATTTCGTGTACTGGCATTGAAATTTTACGATGCTGAAAATAATACATAAGTACACATGTATACGAAAGAATTCTGCATTAGGGGAAAGCACAGTTGGGAAGGAATAACTAATTAGAATCCATTTTTTCCATCCTCTCCACCTATCATAGAAATTATGTTTTCAGTGCAGAGGAAGGCATGGTCCACAAATCAGCTAAGTAATCTGAAAAACAATGTTTTTTCATATCCTGTTGAATATTTTAGGCTGTTTAGGGCATCCGGCGCTTTTGGCTGATGTTCCCCTCCCACCTTTTGAGAGCCCATCTCCTGCAAAGAAGCTGGAGGCCGGTGCTCCCATCGTTGCAGTTAGCTGGGGGCAGGCACAGGACCGAAACAACCATACCAGACTTGAATGGGGAGCTGGTGGCATCAGTGCTGTGGTACCCACTTGAGTGAGGGCAGTGGTGGGTGCACTCAGTTTACAGAGGTGCCTGTGGCCAAGGTTCTAGCAGTGTTGTCCGGGGCTCACCCTCAGCAGTGTGGGCAGTGTGGTCTGCGGTAGCCTCACCCGGCAACTGCTGCAGTGGCATCTTTGCTGGTGCCGTGAACCGATGGTGGGAGTCAAGTATGGTTCTTGGCCGTGCAGCCTCTAAGCCAGGCTCTCAGGCCCTCCTGCAGATTCAAAGAGCTACCTAACATCTTTATACATGGCTTTTCTGCTTAGCTAATTAAAAGTGATTTCATTTGTTGGTAGCTAAGAACGCTGACTGCTATACACAGACTAAGGTGTTGGATTTCAGGGTTTCTTGAAAAACAAAAAAATGATCTTCCCATGTTGTCACCTCTAATTCCGGCCTCAGTGAAGGCTGAAATTCCAGAAGATTAGTGGGTGATGCAGAAAGTTCCATGATCTCAGACGAGTCCCCAAAGTTGCTTTAGTGGATAATTTTGGATATCTCAGAAATCTAAGAGAGAGCCAACAGTTTGCGCCTTCCATGTGTGAAGTGATTTGTTGTCAGAGCTCCTCAGGATGGAAAAAGAGAAGTCTGGCATCCTGATCTTTTTTAAGTCATTTTAAGTTATAGGCAAAGAAGATGCAGAGGGGAAAACAAAGCAAACTTAAATTTTAGTGTCGTATGTATTTGATTAAATATTTTATAGTGTGTTTAGGGCTAAAATCATGAAGTAATATGTGGGGAGATATAAGAATGGTTAAAGAGCATATTTTTTCTCTTATGCATTTTTTTTTATAAATACATATCATCACGCATTTTTAATTCCCCAGAGCCTAGTACAGTGCTGGCAAGAAGGCAGTCTTTAAATATTGTACATATGTACTGATATTCTCTGTCTTTGCATAAATTCATGTTTAATTTCCAAGGCATAAATATCAGTCTGCAAAAGGAATCCATATACATAACACTGTCTGTGTTTATGCCAAAGTTTTCCCAGTCACATGAGTGTTCGGCTTGGTAAGGAGTCCACATGTTCAGCCTGGATTAGAATGTATACAAACAAAGCTGCCAAAAAACTGCGATTTGTGTCTCCATCCACTGGCACGATGGATTGCCAAATACCTTTGCTAAATCTTTGTTTTGTCCTCTTCTTTGAAGTTGTAGCAGGGCTATTTTTATACTTTATATGGAATGGATTATCTGTGAGATGAAAACACATAGTGGACACAATCCTGAACTGAACCCCTCAAAGGCATTCTGTTGTTTCGTGAAGTCTTACATATGTAACTGGAGATAGTCAGCTAGTACACGCTAATTATTTGCTTGTCAGCCAGTTACTCTTCAGATGACCAGACATTTTGATATAAAAACTCAAGGAGATCTATTAAAGCCTGATAATATTTTCCCTTTTTAGTAAAACAACTATAATGAATTCAGTCAAAATGTTAGGTCTTCTGAACATGAATAATAGCCTACCTGCATATCCTGAAGAACTGGAATATTGTAAATAATTGGTTTTTTTACTCTTATAAATGTGCTAGATTTAAATACCCTTGTATATGGGCAAGTGTACAAGTCTTTTCTGAAGAAACATGATTTATTTGCACTGATTAGGCTTTAAGAGATTGCTGTTCTCTCCCCCCTTTTTTTCCACAGTTGTACAACCATCATTGAAATCAATTTTAGGACACTTTCATCACCCTAAAAAGAAATCCCATGCCCATTATTAGTCAGTTACCATTTTCCCCCAACCTTCCCCCTTCCTAGCTCTAAGCAGCCACCAATACACTTCATGTTCCTGTAGGTTTGCCTACACTGGACATTTCATATATACGGAATCATACAACATTTGGTCCTTTGTGACTCACTTCTTTCACTTGGCATCATGTTTTCAAGGTTCATCCATGTTACATCAGTAGCATACATCAGTATTCATTTATTCTTACTGCCTGATAATATTCCTTTGTATGGAGGCACCACATTTTGTTTATCCATTCATCAGTTGACGGACATTTGGGTTGTTTCCGCTTTTTAACTATCATGGGTAATGCTGCTGTGAACATTAATATACGAGTTTTTGTGTGAACATATGTTTCCATTTCTCTTGGGTTGATACCTAGGAGTAGAATTGCTGGCTTATATAATAATTCTGTGTTTAACCTTTTGAGGAACCGCCAGACAGTTTGCCAAAAGCAGCTGCACCATTTTGTATTCCCATCAGCACTTGTATATCATTTTTTAATATCAAAATACTTTTATATTCTGGGAATTTATTAAAACTTTTAACTTTTATATTCAATAATATAATATTCCTTAATATTTGAGTAAATTTTAAACAATTGGAATTTTAAAATTGTTTGGAAATTATCATTTCAGATTCAAAATATTAAAAGGAAATCGATTTTTAGAAGCCAGATTTTAATATCCATTTCTTCAAAGAAGAGAAAATATATTTTTTGCTTTATTACATATAATTATATTTTGTAAGTTTACAAGATGTATATGAACTTCACAAGGTCCAATTACAGTCTACCTTTCATTCCTGCTTTACAAGCTAATCCAATGCCCACCTCTAACCTCCAACTAAATAAATGGAAAGTTCAAGTAGAAAATATTAACCATGTCCATTATTGATAATTTCCTTTTTTTAATAGAATATACACAATTCTTAATATTTTCCAGATATGTTTACCATTTACATATATGGATAAACAACACTAAGAAATAATTTTAATTTTACTCTCAGATAAATTGGTCTTCTGATACTGATAGTTGAGCATCAGTTGTTAAGGTCAGATTTTAACACACACACACACACACACACACACACACACACACAGATCTATAGTCAGCCCAAGGTATTTCACTGAATGAAGTGCCCAAAAAACACCCCAAGGAGGAAATGAGGTACAAAGACTCTACGGCACACTTAATTTGCTCATTTTTTCATTCTACAAATATTTTCTAAATGCCTGTCAGTTGCCAGGTATGGGACTAGTTGTAGAATTTATGAGAACTAAGGTTGCGTTTGAGTCTTCCTTTGATCCTGTACCATCTACAGAGGGTGCCCTTCCCACTTCTATCTCAGATCTTCCCTGTAAGCTTGTTGTACTTTCATAGCACAGCCTTTGGGGCCTGGGGTGACCTAGATTCCCTTCTAGTGAAAGGAAGACCCTCCCTCATATCAGTACTTAACAGTACTGATTAAATGTAGCTGGATAGTAGCAAACTCCCCCTCAGCCTTCTTCCAAGCCCTCTTTTAGTTCTGTACATAGAGATCACAATATTCATACATACTGACCTGGATTGTATAACAGAGACTGAGTCTCCCCTGCCAGAGCAAACACACCTTTTCTTCTGACCCCCATCTCTTTTGGCAACATCTCTTCCTGACAACTGAAGAATTATATAAAGTAATGTAATTTTTAAAAAAAAATAATTTATTTATTTATTTTGGCTGTGTTGGGTCTTCGTTTCCGTGCGAGGGCTTTCTCTAGTTGCGGCAAGCGGGGGCCACTCTTCGTCGCGGTGCACGGGCCTCTCACTATCGCGGCCTCTCTTGTTGCGGAGCACAGGCTCCAGACGCGCAGGCTCAGTAATTGTGGCTCACGGGCCCAGTTGCTCCGCGGCATGTGGGATCCTCCCAGACCAGGGCTCGAACCGGTGTCCCCTGCATTGGCAGGCAGACTCTCAACCGCTGCGCCACCAGGGAAGCCCTAAAGTAATGTAATTTTTAAAATTGCTATGCATATAAAAACACAGGCTTCCCTCCAAACTTCTGTCCTCCCCTGTTGTCTAATAATCACACCTACCCTGCATGTATGCCAGAAACGGTGGGAATTTATCCTGCACTGACTTCTGTCCTTAACTTCGATGATTTCCAGCTATTTCTCATTCCAGAAGTTTTTAAAGACCTTACCCCCTAGGTAATCTGATTCAGTAGGTCTGGGTGGGAAAACTATAAAATCTTTTGACGGTAATTAAAGTTGTATTTCTAAGAGGCCATGCATTATCACGAAGTGTGCTAGTAAAAGAAATAGTTCAATGAAAAATAAGAAAGTTGGAAGCTAAAAAGTTTTAGTCATATAGAAAAGTAAGTTTTCCTGCACCTTTTTTTTAATGACAATAAGAGTATGGCTATAAAATAGATACAAAATCAAGCAAATCCAGGTTTGATTTCATATAGACTTGCTTGGTATTGTACCCACCAACCCCGCCAGAACTCCTTTTAGCCCTGGCATTCTTATATACAACTAAAGCACTTAAAAAAATTGTTGACATAGGAAACAAAGCTACACAGAGCAGCTGTTGCCCAAGAAAACAGGCTTTATTTTAATGCCTACTGCTGGTTTGCAATCATTATTTTCCTGCTACTTTCTGCTTCATGATAGCGTTATAATCAACAGTAGCTTGCAGCTTTGTGAGTAAATCAAAATGTGTAGCCTGCTTAAACAATCATGATGTATCTAACTGTAATCTAAAAATTCCAACTAACAGAAATCTCTGCAATAAACAAACAGACATACCTCACCAGGTGATTTTGCTAACTTTTGAAAACCACTGGGCTGGACTGCTCTATATATGTACACCTATGTCACCACCTCTTCAAACCTGCATACTTATTTCAGGCTCATTATCTTCTCTACCACACCAGTTTCACCTTTTGTGCTTCCTAATTTTTTTTGTGCCCCCTAATTTTTTTGTGTGTGCTTTCTACTTTTTGTTAACTTTTCCAACATTTTTCTAGTTATTCTAGCTAAATACGTAAGAGCCATATGACACCTCCTTTATCTCATTTATCTAATCAATTTCTAGTACCTGTCAATCTTCTCTCCAAATTACTTAACTCCTGTTTCCCCCTCAATCCATTTTTTCTGTCATTAAGCTCTAATCAGGAGTCTTACCAAGCCTCCCAACTAGTGTTCCTCTCTCTATTCTTACCCATTTCTTGTCCAGAGTAATCTTCCTAAAGCACAGATCTGAGCTTTGCAGTCTTTAAATGAAAAAAATCTTTGATGACTATTTATTCTGTGACTGATATGACCTGCTTGGGGTACAAGTAAAGTCACAAATCTTATTTTTCAAAATACAGCCACCTCAGGATCAAATATTAGGTTAGCAGGAATACCCACACCTTTCTCTTGGGTCCTGTCCTCTTTCCCTGAATGATCCCATAACCATGGGAACTTAAAGAGCCAATCCTACCTCTAAATACTTTGTAATGATAGAGTCCAGGATAATATGGCCAATCTTCTAGTGCCTCTGATTTTCAGTCACTGCCATTTTGGTCTTCAGGCTTGCTGTTCCAAACAGGACCTACTATGCTAATGTGATTATCGGCCAAGATCTCTACAGAGGTTGCAATAGTTATGACATGAAAGAATGCACCTGCATCTGGAGTAAGTCCAGCATGTTAGAAAGAAAGGATGTGGGGTGCTTTTTGATTCACCTACAGTGTGCACCAGAACAAGGCTTTCCTTGTATCTACATCTTAGTATTGAATCCGGGTCACAGTGCAGACCCTTCCCCCCACTTTTCTTACAGAAGTTCCCACTTCTGGCCCATTCCTGCCATAGACCTTGGTTGAGCCCATCTCAGTCTAAATGGAAAGATTCAATAAGTTACATGTACTTTATTTCTTTTCCCTTGGCTCTAGACAAAGTTTTGTCTTTCCCCAAATGACAGTTCCATCTGGAGTGGCAGTACTATTTACTGTTTATAAAAAGGGGTCCTGTTCTGTCTTGTTCCCCAGTCAGTCTTTACCTAATTGCCTTACATTTATTTAATGAAAAGGGGCATTTAAAGTGCTTCTTTCCAACCAAAGATATACCTCAAGGAGATTTACACTCACCCCCAGTCAGAAAGGCATCCTGCAAGTTTTAAATGGCAGCTGTGTCTGGATTAAAAAAATAATCAACCTAATAAGGTAACTTGCTGTGGTAAATTCTGTACCAGCAATGTGCTAGACATAGGGGTCACAGAGTCTAGCAGGAGAATAACACGTGAACACAAAGAATTTCAAAGTGATCAGTACTTAAGTAGTGGTAGGTACATGAACTAGAAATGGCACAAGGGAAAAGAGTGACTTAATTCTATTTGGGAAAGTTAGAGAAGCCTCACCAAGGTTCAGGTTTTGGAACTTTATACTGAGCAATAAACAGATCTCCAAGGGGACAAGGGTCAGTGCAAGGGTGGATATGGGACATATGGGCATCATATAAAAAGTGCAGAGTCATGAAATAGCATGACACTGTGAAATAAAATTCATATTTTATGGCAAGACAAGAAAAATTTAAAAATAAAAACTCTCTCTGCCCTGTGACCCCCCTCTCTTCCCTCTGCTGTGCCTTGTGTTTCTGCATTGTGCATCAACCCAACCTCCCCATCGGCAGAAATACCTGCTCAGCCATAAAGAGCAACATTCTCCTAGCACCAACCAGACAGCTCCTTAAAAGATAACATTCCTTCTTACTCTTATAAGGGGCCATGATGACCCATGACCCACTACTTGCTAGATTGTATAAACTGTCAATAATATGTCATTCAATGTACAGCCAGCTGTCTGTCTCAAAAACTTTGTGCTTTGACCTCAAACAGGCAGAACAGTTCTCAGAGCTTTCTGAGAGGCTGTTCCTGGGTTATAATCCTTAATTTGGCTCGAATAAAATTTTCCATTTCTTTCTTAGGTCAACTGATTAATTTTTTCATCGACAATATGCTACAGAATACTTGGAGAAGTAGTGCCATGTAGATGGAGCACAGGATCAAGGGTGGGGGAGTGGCAGTGAGAGAAGTGTGGCAGATGAGGTTAGAAAGCAAGCCAAAAACACTCATCAAAGGTCTACAAATTGGAGTATTCTGACTTCAGGGATACATGGGGGTGTTTTAGGGGCATGCAAATCTATAGTGCAAACGTGGTGCGTTTTGCTGAAATATTAATTTCACTTTCTCATGAGAGGAGGGGGATTTATAGGGATTCTTTTTTCTTTACACTAAAATTTAATCTGCTTATTCCTTTAGTAATAACTAGGCTTGTTTTATTAACGCTTAATTGAATAATTTTCTTTCTACCTCTACTGAAACTACTCTCTGGGAGGTCAGCAATGACTTCTTACATGGTAAGGAAATTTTGGCTAGTAACCACTGCTTCCAAAAGTTAGTTCAGCCCCAATCCACTATTATTCTTTTGCAGCATCTTAAACTTTTTTTTTAATTCATTTTTTAAAGAAAGCGTTAAAGGCATACATTAAAAAAGCATAAAAGTACACAAAATCATAAGTGTGCAGCTTAATAACCTATAAGAAAGTAAACACATCTATGTAACCAATACTCTGGTCAAGAAATAGAATACTGTCACCTACTTTTAAGGAGTCTTCGCTCTGGGCCAGACAGTCTACTAAGTACAGAACTTGAATTTTGGAGCTAACTGAGATGGGAGGTAACATTCAGGAGTCATCAATGGCTGAAGTCCAAGTTCCTTACTAAGATACACAAGACACTCCAATATAAGGGTCCATTTTCTTTTTTCTTTCTGAATTTGCCTCATGTCACACAACCCTATGTTTTTATTAGTTCATAAATTACTTGCTGTTTCCTTGGAGCACATCCCAATTCTCTCCTTCTGTGCCTTTGCTTATGCTATTTCCTTTTTCTTCCTGGAACGAGCTCCCTCTCTGGGCTCCTGTCCTTCGCCTGCCTTCCGCCAGCACACTCAAAGCTTTCTTTCTGTGTCCAGCTTCAACATCACCTTTTCCATGATGTGTGCTTGCTCTTCCTGATTGAAAATAAACCCATGTGATCAGACATTTCCACAGCATTACATGTACCCCTGCCCTTATATATTCCTACGCTGGAGTATTGTTTTCTTAACTTTACTAGGCTAAGTTTGTTGAAGACAGGTTGATTTAGGAGTCATTTTATATTCACTTACTATTAAAATACCTTCTTAAAAAATAACCATGGTGGGCTTCCCTGGTGGTGCAGTGGTTAAGAATCCCCCTGCCAATGCAGGGGACACGGGTTGGAGCCCTGGTCCGGGAAGATCCCACATGCCGTGGAGCAAGTAAGTCCGAGCGCCACAACTACTGAGCCTCTGCTCTAGAGCCTCAGAGCAGCATGGAAGCAAAGACTCTACCTGACTTACCATTTTAAAGTAAACCAGAGTTCAAGCTGCCCTTAAATGTTAAATGTAAGACAATGAAAAGGTGGTTTATTATATTGTTTACCATCATAAATTAGTTACTCCTTCTTCAGGATTAGTAAACTGAATTATTTATCCTTCGTCTTTCTTCCAGATCACCTGCCACACCTGGTCAACTCCTGCAACACCATTACACACACACACACACACACACACTCACACACGCACACACTCATTAGGGCAAAGAGCAAGTTGTAGTTTTCTAAGTATCTATTCCGGTACTAGCTTGCTGCTCTATCGAACGTTTGTGGAATATGTTTTTAAGTACGTGCATAAACAAACAAACAAATAAAATAGGTTTAAGAGAAATGTGACAAAACTTTTTCTTCCCATTATTTTCACTAGGATATAGACTATAGTCTTTCTAAATTGTCCTGGTATAATTATTTAGTAGGTAACTTTTTGCAATGAGAACTAGTCTACTGTTTGTTTTATATTTATCCATCTAGCTCATTTAAAGATACTTTAAATTGTTAGAAATTCTTTAATAATGTGGGAGTATTTGAGGCAATATTTTACCATGTACCATCTCATTAGATATTAAAATGTTTTACCTTAATTAAAACATCCCAAAATGTTATGATATCAATTCTGTTTTGAGTAAAAACGAAATTTTCCACACTGAGTTTACAGATGTTCATTTTAGATTAGAGAATTTGAAATTAGTTATCCAATCCCTTCATTCTGTGTTCGACAAAAAGAGGGAGCACTTGCAATTATATATGATAGTTCTAACCAGTCATTTCAAGAGTGATTGTTACATATTTTATACCAGGCTCATATGAACCCTTGACGTTAAAAGTATCAGGATACATTTAATTGAAAAGGGGGAATTTCTGCTTCTCCCTGACTCATGATGATAATGGTTTTCATTTCTTATCCAAAGGGCACAGTGTGATAATGTTAACCATGTATACTCTGATAGCTGTCCCCCTACCCTGCACCACCACAGGATGACCACCACTAATAAAACAAAGAAGCAAATATTGGGTGAAAACAAACCAAAAAAAATGGAAATGCTTAAAAAAGAAAAACCTGGCTGAAACTTGAACTAAAATATTCAAAACATGAATGATTTGAAGGTAGAGGAAAATACTTATTCTCAAATTATAATTAGTTTCTGCCTCAAAAGGTGTAAAGATCTGAACACTCCTTTGGGCCCTTCTGCTCTTGGGAATGAGAAAACCGCCCGAATAGGTTCATTAGTTATAAAAACACAGCAAGTACCTGATGATTAGTCTTAAAAATACTGAGATGACTGTTAATGCAGATATTTTACACTGAGAAGCTAAGCATTCTATTTTATGAACAATGGTACATTCAAAGTTGTTTATCTAGGATCTTTTGGCTATTTAAGAATAAATAGGTACAAGTCATTTGTTCTGTTTTTCTCTGTATGGAATTGTGCCTTGAAATTATTATTTGTTTTTGTGGAGACCTGTGGGTTTCTGTTTGGGCAGTTCTTCTTAGGATATTAAATATTCATTTGATAAATTCACTGAGTTCCTACTATGTGCCAGACACTGCATTAGACGCTGAAGATACAGTGGTATGTAAGACTGACATTATCCTTGCCTCCTAGAACTTACAATGGAAAAGAAGAAGGAGACAGTTAATGAGGGCACACAGTAAACAAATACAAATTTTGCCACATAGAGACAAGTGCTAGGAAGAAGAGATAAAGCAGAATAAGGAAAAGAGAGTGATGGTGGAGAAGGGTGGGCAGGGTAGATACTTCAGATAAAGTATTTAGGGAAGGCCTTTCTTGGGAGATGATATTTGAGCCTGGGGGGAAAGCTTTCTCCCAGAAGTAGAGAAACTATATGAGAAGACCAGGGACACAATAGACATAAAGTAGAGGGACAGCAGTGGCATGGTGAGAAGCGTGGTGGATATACGTGTCTGCAGGGCTTGCTGGCGAATTAGATGTAATGAGAATGACTCCTGGGTTCTTGCTGTCATCAAGAGCAACCCAGCAGGTAAACTGGGTTGCCACTGGATACGATGAGAAATGTTGAGTCTGCAGAGCAGGTTTAGAGGTTGTTTGAGATGCTTATATTCACCTCAGTTGTGGAGTTCAGGGAAGAGGTCCAGGTCGGAGACAAATTTGAGAGCATAGAGGCTGTCTAAAGCCTTGGTACTGGATCAAATTACCTAAGAAGAAAGACTGAAGGACTGAGCCTTGAAGCACTCCAACGAGAGGGCGTGAAACCTGTGACAGAGAGGTTTAAGATGTTCAGGACAGATGGCAGAAATCTAAAAAGGACTGAACAGAACTAGACTGCTGAAATCAAATATAACACAGAGTGTTACTTAAGACTGAGAAGAATCAGAACTCATCTATTCTGATGTGATGGCCTTATTGGGGTCTTGTTGGACTGGACATTCTTACTGTCATTCATCCCGGAAGAGGCAGGTTCAAGGCCAGGAAGTAGGGCCATAGAAAGTAGGCCTTGTATGTGGCGTGGCATGACATCTTTCTACCCCTGGGCCTCTTTGCAGTTGGGCCTGAAATAGGTGTCCAGAGGCCCATGGAGGCCCTCTTGGAGGAAGGGGCAGTCTGTCCTGGTGGAGTTAGACCTTGAAGCTGGCCATAAAATGTTAATGAGGAGGGTTTTGGACCTGTGGCCAGGTGAATTCTTATCTAGGCATTCATTCCAAGTGAATTTTGGGTTGTACTTCCCTTCTGACATCTTTTTTTTTTTTTAAGTCTTGTCAAAATTATATCCTGGGTTTATGCTACAGTGGATCAAAGTGAATTAACCTAAATGTGGACTCCCTCGAATGTAGTTGAAAGGAGAACAGACTCTGGTGCCAGACATAGGAAACAAATCCCAGTGCCACTGCCTATTGACTGAAAAATCAGTTAGGAGGTGAATTAACCCGTGTAGGAGACACATCATGAGAACCAGATGTAAGCAGTGGAAATGGGAATGTAAAGAAAGAAATGGATTAAAGAGACATTGGTGGTTAATCATAAGTGAGGCATAGGAGAATTTTTACAATGGCTCTGAGATTTCTACTTGGGGTTCTTTAACTTTTTTTTTTTTCTGGAGGAGATAAAGCTTTTATTTATTTATTTACTTATTTAAATTTTTTTAATTTATTTTTTATACAGCAGGTTCTTATTAGTTATATATTATATGCATATTAGTGTATATATGTCAATCCCAATCTCCCAAATCACTACTTGGGGTTATTAAATAAATTACCATAAACCAAAAAAAAAGGACTAAAAGAGGTGGGCCATGTTTCAGTAGGAATGATAATGAAGTGTTAATTAAGTTTTGAACATGCTGGGTGTTTGGCAGAGTTCAAGAGGCAATTGAAAATTGAGTCTAGCTCAAAAAAACTTTCTGACTATACGATTATGAAGCATGAATAAATTACCATGAGTATGAATGGTACTGATACACTTCAGAAACATAAAATGCATCTGTTTTTCTGCTATTATTTGGGGCACAGTAAAATGTCTTTTTTCCTAGGCATATCTTTTTATTTCCAGCTTTATTGGGATATAATTGACATATGATATCGTGTAAGTTTAAGGTGTACAACATGATGATTTGATATATGTTTATATTGTGAAATGATTACCACAATAAGATTAGTTAAAACATCCATCATTCACAGTTACCATTTGTGTGTGTGTTGAGAATAATCAAGATCTAGTCTCTTAGCAACTTTCAATGCAGTATTGTTAACTATAGTCACCATGCTGTACATGAGATCCTCAGAACTTATTTGTCTTAAAACTGGAGTCAGTATCCTTTGACCAACAGCTCCCCATTTCACCTCCCCACCCCCCAGCACTTGGCAACCACCATTCTACTCTGTTTCTGTGAATTCAACTTTCTAAGATTTACATATAATTGATATCATACAGTATTTTCTTTCTCTAACTTATTTCACTTAGCATAATGATCTCCTGGTTTATCCATGCTGTTGCAAATGGCAGAATTTCCTTATTTTTTAAGGCTGAATAATATTCCATTTTGTGTGTGTGTGTGTGTGTGTGTGTATAATTCTTCATTGTATTAATATGGTATATCACATCTATTGATTTGCTTATGTTGAACCATTCTTGCATCCCAGGAATAACTCCCACTTGATCATGTTATATGATTTTTAAAATATGCTGTTGAATTTGGTTTCCTAGTATTTTATTGAGAATCTTTGCATCTATATTCATGAGGGATATTGGCCTGTAGTTTTCTTTTCTTGTAGTGTCCTTTTGTGGCTTTGGTATCAGGGTAATAATGGCCTCATGAAATGAGTTTGGGAGAGTGCCTTCCCTCTTCAATTTTTGGAAGAGTTTGGGAAGGATTGGTGTTAATTCTTCTTTAAATGTTTGGTAGAATTCACCAGTGAAACCATCTGGTCTTGGGCTTTTCTTTGTTGGGAGTTCTTTGATTCAGTCTTCTTACACATTATTGGTCTATTCTGATTTTCTGTTTCTTCATGGTTCAGTCTTGGTAGGTTGTATGTTTCTAGGAATCTATCGATTTCTTTTAGGTTGTACAGTTTGTTGGCATATAATTATTCATAGTATTTTCTTGCGATCCTTTGTATTTCTGTGGTATACATTGCAGGGTCCCTTCTTTCATTTATAATTTTGTTTATTTGAATCCTCTTTTTTCTTGGTTAGTCTAGCTAAAGTTTTGCCAATTTATCTTTTCAAAAAACCAACCCTGAGTTTTGTTAATCTTTCTATTAATTTTCTATTCTCTATTTCACTTACTTCAGCTCTAATCTTTATCATTTCCTTCTGTCTGCTAACTTTGGGCTGAGTTTATCCTTCTTTTTCCAGTTCTTTGAAATGTAATGTTAGTTTTATTTGATCTCTTTTTTCTTAATGTAGGCATTTATAGCTGTAAATTACCTCTTAGAACTGCTTTTGCTGCATCTCATAAGTTTTGTTTTGTTGTGTTTCCATTTTCATTTGTTTCAAGATTTTTTCTGATTTCCCTGTTGATTTCTTCTTCGATCCATTGGTTGTTTAGGACTGCGTTGTTTAATTTCCACGTATTTGTGAATTTTCCAGTTTTTCTCCTGTTACTGCTTTCTAGTTTCATACCACTGTGGTCAGAAAAGATACTTGATATAAATTCAATCTTCTTGACTTTGTCGAGACTTGTTTCATGGCTTAGCATATGATCTACCCTGGGTAATGTTCCATGTGGGTCTGAGAAGAATGTGTATTCTGCTGCTGTTGAAATGTGTTGTATATATGTCTGTTAGAGTCATCGGGTCTATAGTGTTGTTTAAATGCTGTTTCCTCATTGATTTTCTGTCTGGAAGACCTATCCATTAAAGTCCCCCTAGCACATTATTTTTTTCCCATGAGAAATTATAATCTCCTCTTTTTGGATGGGTTTGAACATATCATAAACTTAATGTCTCCATGCTCTGCATACTGTTACTTCTATCTGCAATTCTGTTCCCCTACCCCAGAAAATTATGATTTTCTGTTAAGCTACTCTGTCAGATAAAGTTTGTGCAAGCATAGGACTTGATAATAACTTCTATTTTACTACTCATAAGTCCTGTTGGATATCATAGCAATTATGTGCTTGTGTGTCTAGCACCTCCACTGAACTAATTCCTTCCACCAGAAAGCATGCCTTCTGTTTACCCAGATTTTCAAACTTGGGAAACTCTAATAAATATGTACTGAAACAAATAAAGTGAGGAATTCTAGAAGAAGCAGCAATATATAAAAATAAGGAGTGGCAAAGGTCAGGAAGGACATTAGTTGCAGTATGTGGATGCTTAGCTTAAGTATATGGTAGAAAATCAGATTATGGAAGAGAAAAAGAATGCCTCAGGCATCAGATTTGATCTGGGTCCTGGTATTCATAAAGGAGAAACAAGGTAAATTACTCAGTTTTGTTATTTGAAAGGAGAAAGCTTACTTTTCCTTTCTAATAATAAAATTTCTTTAAGATTAGTATTTCTTCAAAATGTCTAGTCATTAGTTACCCAGGATACTTGTTGAAAATGCAGATCACTAGCCCTTCTCCTGATGATTCTGATTTGGCAGGTCTGTAATAGGGACCAGGAATTTGTATTTTACAGGCACTACCAGATGATTCTCATTTTTAGCCAAGTTTGGAAAACCATAACTAAAGGCAGAGCTCCTCGTGTCTCCGTAATTTTTTCATGGTGCCTCAAGCCAAAAGAAATACCCCAGAGTTCTGTTTATTAAGTAGATAGATCCAGGCAACTTAATAGTTGTAGTTGTTAACAGAGTCCAACAGATGGCACTGTGTTCCCCTCAAAAAGTTAAAATATCCCATGCCCTATGATTTCCCTGAGGTACCGCAGAGCACCTCAGCACACAGTTTATGAGCTGTAGCCTAAAGGGAGCATTTTCCTGGCATAGCATCTAAATAAAATATTTGAATGGGCCTTCTATAGAAAGATTGTGAGACAAAGTAGACAGTGTATTCCATGAATTTCATCACTTTTTCTATCATTTGCTGCCGTTTTCATATGGTTGTTACTGCTCATAGAGCAGGAGTATCATTCTCCCATAAAGAGCCTGAGAGCAAATATTTTAGGTTTTTCAAGGCCCCAGATGGTCTCTATTGCAGTCGTATCTTGTCTTTTCTGTTGCAGCCCTTTAAACACGTAAAAACCATTCTTATCTCTTGAATTTGACCCACAGGCTGTAGTTAACTAAGCGGGTTCTAGTTGTAAGCCTAGTATAAGACATTAAAGTACAATTTGGTATAGGTGATTCTGCAAGGCTGTAAGCTCTCAATATTTCCCTATCTCATCCTTTTTTGTTCAGGGAAGTGTGTGCAGTAATGCATCCCTGCAACTAATATGGGAATATGCAACTAATATGGCCTGCTTGATTTCAAAGCTACTATAAAAGAAAGCTGTCACTGAATCTTGCTCTTAATTATTTTTTTAATGAGAATTCGCAAGTTTTTCTCCAGCTTAATAAAGAATATTTTTAAATTTCCAAGAAAAGGAGACTAGCCCTTTATCACTCGCTTGCTAATTATTGTAAATGGCTAACGAGATTCCACAATTTTATCTAATAAGGCAAGACTTAGCTTATACTAGATAAATAACTTGATAGAATATGCCGTTTGAGACTTCTAGCTTTATTTCCAAAATTAGTGTTGCTATTTTGAAAATATGCATTGTACTTATTAGTCTTTAGGTTTTATGTCAGTTATTTTTTAAAGTCTAGTGTGACAAGTACTGTTCCTATGCTAGTCATAAAGGAGATAAATATAGCAATAATGGTCTTGAGAAAAATCAGGAAATTTCTTGAAGAAATTTCAGTCCATATCTAAAAAGTGAACATTTTTTGAAAAGTGCACCATAAAAATTCTTCCAATATCTTACAGTCTCCACCCCAAAGATGTTTGTTCATTAACTATTTCCCAGAACTTTAAGTCAGTACTCCTCCTTATTTGTTGTCATAAGTACTCTTAAATTATCAATGATCCTATTTTGTAATTAAATTTATTCATGTGGAAATTTGGTTACTTTCTTTTTCTCATGAGACTCCAATATTCCACGAGCGCCATTCTATCCCCGGCACATAGAATTGTGCCTACTGCCTATTAAATGTTCAGTAAATATTTGCACATCTATGGGTCAAGCACTCAGCTGCAATAAGAGTCAGAATTATCCAATGGAAAGCATTATGCATTTAGTAACTAGCCGACTTAAGTTCCAGGACCACCACTAATTTTCCTTGGGTTATTAGAAACAGCCAGTGGATTTCCTCATCTGTAAAACCCGGCATATTTCTACCTGTCGCCACCTCACGGAGACGTTGGTAGCATCACGTGGCAGAGAGCATTTATTTGCTCGGCAAAAGGAGTGTGTGTTTACAGACACCAAGCTGGCCCAGGACTCTCTGGGCAGCTACTGAGGCACGTCCACGTCACCCCGTTATATAAGGGGCCCGCCTGTCCGGTGTCCTCTGAAATCCCTGACCCGACGTCATCGGCCACCGCCCTGAGGACGCCATACGGTGCCCTGAGGATAGGCGGTGCAAGGTGGGACCTGGGTGTCGCCCGCCCGAAGCTCGCGGCCGGCTTCAGAAAACGTCTGAGACAGCGGCGGCTCTCGGGGCTGAGACCGGAAGCCCCTCCCGACTGGCCCGCAGCCAGTCAGCGCTAGGCCTGTTCGAACGTGACCTTGTTTTGGCGTTGCTAGGAGACCCGGCTCCCGCACGCCCCCCACTGGCTGGCTAGCGCTGGAAGGGGGCGGGGCCGTGGCAGGCGCCGGTAGCGGTCGGCCGAGCACCGTTAGGGCAGCCCCGAGCCCGGCGCCCGGCCAGACCCTTGGAAGCGGTGTCTCGTCCCCTGCCACCGCCCAGGCCTCGCTGGCGCCCTCCCGCTGGTATCAGCGCGCTCCCGAGCGGCAGTGAGCCACGTTTGGGTCCGGACCAGGGAAGGACGTTAGTCAGGTGAGCCGCAGCGGGGCGGGCAGCTGGTGTGGCCACGCCCTGCCGAGGGAGACAAGCCGGCCGGTTGCGGGAGCGGCGAGGTGAGGGGATCGTGCTGCGGGGACAGCGGGCCTGCCCCGGCGGCTGCCGCAGGTCGGATCATTCACGCCTGTGGGCCGGCGCAGCCGCAGGGAGCACCCTCCGGCCAGCGGACAAAGGGTTAACGCGCCGGCGGTGACCGCGGGCCCCGGATGTGAGATCCTAGGCGCGGCGTCCGTGGGCCGCGCTGCAGGTGCGCCCGGGCGGGCGGAGCGAGCCGGCTGGCGGGGACCTGCCCGACCGGCTGAGGCTCCCCTTCCCCTGCAGGGGTCGCTCGGCTCCCTCCGCAGGCGCCCTCTTTTCTAACTTGAGGGCAACAGGTGGTGCCTGTGGACCGAAGGAGAGCCCGGCTTCGCCGTGCTGGGAGCGGCAGTTATTCTCACCAATTAGGGCGCGGGGGTGCGTGTGGCTTGGACGCGCTGATGCAGGTGACCAATGGGATTTGGGCTCAGGGGTGGGCTGTGTGGAGTGGGCGTGGTCGTAGTCTGGAGCCACGGTTTCTAATGAGGCAACCGCCAGAGCTGCGTGGAGAGCTAAGCTGAGCGGCAGTGGGGTGCTTCTCTGCCCCCGCGTAGAAAAGCCTGCCAATGCTTTCTCATGTGGATCCAGGCTCCAATTCGGGAGGTGAGAACATTGTATTTTGGGGTGGGGCGGTTGGCGTGGGGAGGCTAATAGTGACCTTGGGTATGCTGTTAAGCGTGTAGAATTAGATCCTGAAGATCAGATTATGTGTTACAAATATTCTGCCAAAAAAGGCACTTCTGTGGTACTGCGACTTGGACCAGTTGCTGGTGACTAGGTTGTCTCCGGTATGAGGTCTTAGAGGTCTGGGGACCCAGGGGGGTAGAGAAAAGTACATATTACTACAATTTCAGTGAATGTTAAAGAATTTCAACGGCAATGATTATTCTGTCGTTTGCCTTGGATCGCGTATGTTTCTTATCTCACATGGTTTGTTTACTGAAGCAAGTTTTATTTATCAAGTTCCTCGTGTTACTTAGTTTAGCAGGAAGAGAGAAAAGCAGTTGTAGTACATTATTTCACAAGAATAACTTACTCATTTTCCCCTTCAGCAGTCTGGTAGCTGGATCCCCTAGGAAGAGAAGTTCTCAAGCAGTAAGAAGAAAGCCCTTCAATTTGGAACACTTCTTTGCAGCTGGAAATGGGGAATGGGCTGTCAGACCAGACTTCTATCCTGTCCAGCCTGCCTTCATTTCAGTCCTTCCACATTGTCATTCTGGGTTTGGACTCTGCTGGAAAGACAACTGTGTTATACAGGCTGCAGTTCAATGAATTTGTAAATACCGTACCTACCAAAGGATTTAACACGGAAAAAATTAAGGTAACGCTGGGAAATTCTAAAACAGTCACTTTTCACTTCTGGGATGTAGGTGGTCAGGAGAAATTAAGGCCACTGTGGAAGTCATATACCAGATGCACAGATGGCATTGTGTTTGTTGTGGACTCTGTTGATGTTGAAAGGATGGAAGAAGCCAAAACTGAACTTCATAAAATAACTAGGATATCAGAAAATCAAGGAGTCCCTGTGCTTATAGTTGCTAACAAACAAGACCTGAGGAACTCGTTGTCTCTCTCAGAAATTGAGAAATTGTTAGCAATGGGTGAACTGAGCTCATCAACTCCCTGGCATTTGCAGCCCACCTGTGCAATCATAGGCGATGGACTGAAGGAAGGACTTGAGAAACTACATGATATGATAATTAAAAGAAGAAAAATGTTGCGGCAGCAGAAAAAGAAAAGATGAATGGTGATAACCTTTTAGATCTGTGTGGAGTAGGTTTTCTGTGGTCTGATTTTGACAAATGGAAGAGTGTCTACAGCCTGGTTTGCCTGCCTGCCCTCCTGGATGCTGTTAAAGCTTTGTTTTGTTGAACAATCAGATGTCCAACTCTGTTGCCTTGTGGAAGATGAGTAAATGCAGTGCTTCTTAAAATGGCCTCTTCTCCCTACCCCACAAATCTTTTGGTACTACCATTTTGGGAAGCCAAGCAAAGATAGAAAATTGACCAGAAAACAGCTGTGGAAATTTGACCTGAAGTTACTGAAATAAAACTTTGAAGAGTGTCTGCCTAGTGTTTTGTGCTTACATCTTTTGGGGGGAAGCCTTTGCAAAGAAATTGCATGCAAGGCTTTGTATGTTATGCTAATGAATGGAAATGTTAAGGTAGATTAATATATACAGTCATACTGGTCACGTTGGTCCAACCAGTTAGGGACAAGGAGGCAGTGCTTGGTTTTTTAAGTTTGGCTGAATGAATTTTGACATTTTCTGGAATCAAATACTGTAATGCTATATCTTAATTCTAGATGATGTTTAAGTTGGTCTAACTTAAAGTTTAAAAAGAGGTATTTGGGGCATATTCAAGTGCATGGATTAGTTTTTCTGACAAAGCATGTTTTGGTGTATAGTCTTTTACTTTCTAGAGATAGCTATGCATCTTTTTACATGGTCAGGTTGAAAACACCTTTTTGGGGATTTAGGGCTGTTTTAGAAATAGTTTGTTGTCAGAGTCACTTTCAGTTAAAGAACCTAAAATAATTTACTTAACTCTTTTACATAGTAAATTTGGGCATGTAGACTAATCTTAAATGCATATGCTTTGACAAATGTATGGATTTATGAAGAAAGCAATTGATGAATTCAGTCAAGAGGGTGTAATTACAATACATGGTCTCTAAAGTATTCCAGTTGTAAAATATTTGTTTTATTATATTTGCTGGCTGAACATAGATGTGTTTTTTCATATATTTTTGTAGTGTTTTGAGAGAAGCAGAAGCTTTATAACCAATACCTAATGCACTGTGCAGTGAAAATGTAAGAGAGGTTCTTATGTGCTCTGAGCTTTAATTTTTTGTTTACAAACTGAACAGTGTTATGCAGGCAGTCTAGTCCTGATTATAAGGTAGGAAGAAATGATACAGTACTGCAGGTAAGAATTACGATTATAGAAAATGAAGGGGAAAGTAGCAAAGCTATGTTTTGTGAAAATTCACTGGTACTGTTTACTTTGGAATTCAAAAAAAACCCTCTAAATTAAAAGGAGGAAAAACCTTTACCTAATTCTTATGTACAGGTAAAGACTTGCTTCCTGTGATCGTATATAGCAAATCAACATGATTTCCATGTGTTAAAGCCAACACCTGTTTGTTTTGAAGATAACCAAAAGAAATGCACTTTGCTAGCAGGGTTTGGTTTGGGGTTTTTTTGTTTTTTTTAAATGGAGTTTTTGGAAACTTGGTTCATGTTCACACAAAATGAAGTAGCTTCCTGTGGAGCCTTCACATGTTAAATGTACCTGCACTAGTGACAGTCATTTAGAATGTTTATATTCATGGAAATGTGGATAACTACCAATAAACTACTTGAGGCCCTAGGAGAACAGTGTTTGGCTTTGAGTTTTAATGTATGTACTTCCACTTTTGATGAAGCTACTAATTAGTAGTTGAAAAACAACTTTTGAAGGCTGGGTTACACAGTCCTATAGTCGTGTGACATAGGCACCAAAGGTTGTTTTCTGGGAGAACCTTTTATTTTTTTAACCCTTCACTATATGAAATCATATACAAACATGAGTAGATCCATGATGGATTAATAAAGCTTGCTGAAAGAAAAGTCTGTGAATCAATTTAGATTTTCAGCCTTCCTGTACTTTTTATGTACTTCTGTGTAAAACAGCAATGTTTTAACTCTCTCTTGAGAATTTATGTGTTACCCTTGTTTTGTAGCCTAAGAATTTGATAAGCAAATCCACATTATCTAAGTGTTTCATATTTAGTGAACAACAAAAAGAAAAGAGAAAATGGCATGGACACTGTACTAGCTTTTATTTATAAAATACATTTTCAACTAGAAAACTCATAATAAAATTTTCCAGTTTGCTAAGTTCAGGTTCTCCACCACCTATTCTAGCTGTTAATACCATAGGATAGGATATAAGGAGTCTTGAAATAAACCCTAAAGAGTTTAGACAATGCTTTTACATCTAGTTTTTTTTTTTTTTTTTATTAAGGTACACCTTTTCTAAAGTGTATTTCTAAAATATTTTCTTATATTTGAAGTTATTTGGTTTAATACCAAATATCAATCAAGAACTGCAACTCTAAATCCAAATTAGTATCAACAAAGTAAAAATTTTTTTTAGTTAAAAAAAAAAGCTTTGATACTTAAAGAGCCTTAAATTTTAAATGCCCACAGTTGTTCTAAAATAGATTATAAACATTTAGGAAAAAAATAGTTGTACACTTTAAGTAGCCAGCAAAGATAGGTTCACTGAGAATTAATCATGGAAAAATAAATAAATCATTAGAAGCCAAAAAGTGGAGTTATTAGTATAAATATATGTATGTAGACAGAGAATGACTAATTTGTAGAAGGATGATGCTTTCTGAACAGAAGGAAGGGGCAGACTTAGAATGTTTTTGTTTGTACAAGGCATTTGACACTTAAAGAATGTTTCATTAATTATTCATGTTGACCTGGAAAGAGGTCTTTGGTACAGTGTTGCAAGGTTCTATTTAATACAGTTTCCTCAGTGATGTAAACAAAATGGTTTCTTCAGCTATAACAGTGACACAAAAGAATGTTTCTTTAAACTTTGGATGATGTAACACTCAATAGTTAGCTAATAGAACTTGGAATGTTGAGTATACCATCATTTGAGGTTGGAATTTTACATTTAAGGTTTAAATTTAGCAGAACATTCTGTGATAGTGGTGATGCTTGTGCAACATTGTGAATATACTAAATGCCACTGAATTATACATCTAAAAACAACTAAAATAGTAAATTTTATGTGTATTTTACCACAACAAAAAAATTTAGAATATTAAATATACACTTAGTTTCAAATAATCAGCTGAGTGAGAGCAATGTGATTCAGAGACCAGATTTAATTACACGTTATATGGAAAACTGGGATGCTTAAATTAAAGCTTAATATGAACCAGTATAGCATGGTAAACGAATCACAAAGTTAATATTAAAATATATGACAATCAGAGAGAATAGTCTCAACAAACCATAGCTGAAGTATATGTCAAATTCTGTGTATGTAAGTTAGAAATATAAGAATACCTATCTTGGAGGCTTGTTTAGGTGGATGTTAAATGTTTTTTCTAAAAACAGCATGAGATTTGAGGTCAGATCACGGTTCAAATCCTGGCTCTCCCACTCTTACACAGGTGACCTTTTGTCAAGTTCCTTGGAACTTCTCACCGTGTGAATTCCTTCCTGGTAAAATGAAGACTCTTGCATAGAATTTTGAGAGGATTGAATGAAATAATGTAAATGTAAACATCACCAAGCATTTGATAAGAACTCAATGAATGGTAGCTATTATTGTTAACCAGTACGGATCAGTATGTGTTGAGAGGCAGTATGGTATAGTTGATAAATTTTTAATTCCAATACTATAAAATTCAGGCCTTTTTAACAAGTTCTTTTTTAGAAGTACAACATCTGCTTTATAGTAGGCATCCAGTAAAATCTTGTTTAAGAACTTGAATCAATGCCAGCTGAAACAGTCTTCTAAGGGTCACATCTTATAAATTTATTTTTTATATGTACACGTACGTATACACACAAGAAGGGAGCTTTGCTTGTGAGCTGTGCTAAATATCTTTAAAAGTGCAGCATTCTAAAACATGGGTGGTTGAAGAGAGATGCTGAAGTTGATTCATTTCAATGATGCTCTAGTTTTAAATAAAACTTTTTATTATGACAAATTTCAAGCTTATACAAAAGTAGAAAACCGTAATGAACACCCAGATATCTCATGTACTTTAAGTAATGATGAACTTTCGTCCCATTTTCTCTATATTCTCATCTTTTTCTGTCCCCTTTCCTCTCCCCCTACCCCTGTATTATTTTGAAGTGAGTCCTAGAAATTATATTTTATTTATAAATGTTTTGGCATGTGTCTCTAAAAGATAAGAACCCTTTAAAAAAAAAACTCTTAATATCATCACATATAAAATAAAACTAATAATCCTTCTTCAAGATAATCAGATAGCTATTCAGAGTTTACATTTCCCTGATTAAAGTTTTTACAAGTTTTTGCAGTCAAGATCCGATCAATAACAGTCCATGTGTTGTGATTGGTTGATATGTCTCTATAGGTCCTCTCCGCCCCCTCGCATCACACCCCCTTCTCCTTCCCTCCCTCTCCTCCCTCTCCTCCTTATTTTCCCTGTCCCCGCCTTCCCTCTCCCCCCTCTCTCTCTCTCTCTCACTGCAATTTATTTTTGTACAGTTTCCCACACGCTGGATCTTGCTGAATGCATCTCCCTTTCGGTGCTTAACATGTTCTTTGTATGTGCTCTCACTTTTCTCTGTTTCCTCAAGACTACTTTAGATGGTGTCTTAGGTGGTGTTTTATACTTTCATCCATAGGTACTATGGTCTGGTTGTCTCTCTTTTTGTGCTGGTAGCAGTCATTGATGGTCATTGTCTTAATCAATGACATCTAATAAAACTGTGATGATGGAAATATTCTATATCTACACTGTCCAATGTGGAAGCCACTAGCCTCATGTGGTTATAGAGTGCGTGAAGTGTGGCTGGTGTGATTGAGGAACATAATTTTAAATTTTATTTAATTAAATTTCAATAACTGCATTGGACAGGACTGGCTGATAAGAAACTGTCTGGACTTCCCTGGCGGGTCCAGTGTTTAAGACTCCCTGCTTCCACTGCAGGGGGCTCGGAATCAATGATTTGGTTATCCTGAGGTTCAATTCTTAAAGGAAAGGCAAGATAAATGGTTGTTTCTTTTGAGTTACAAATTTTCAAGATAAGTTGATTCCTTAGCAACTTCTAAAGGTGACCAGTGAGGTTTGTTTTATTTTGAATACCATGATAACCTTACACATTGAAACATATTTGATATATTTCAGTCCTTTGCAGGTATTATCCCTATTCATGCTTAAACTGTCCTATCTTTGAAGAACTAAGTTCTTTTGACATAAGCCTTGTAATCTTTAATAGTTTCTTTACTTTCTAGTTTTACAAGAAATTCCTGCCTTACCAGACTTGTTGTTTTTCTAGGATCCCAGGTTTCTTTTAGTGGGAAATGGTATGAAGAGTCCTCTGTGTAAACCACTGAATTTTTCATTGTTTCTAGGCCTTTTCAGTGAATGGAATAGGACTTTTTTAAAAAGATGCATCAGTAATTGACGCTGATAGTTCCAATTCAAAGCTTAAAATTCATAATGGTAGGGTCTTTACTTAACCTCAGTGATACTACTTAGTACCTCTTTTCACCTATGCCAAAAATCCTGGCTATCCGTGACACACACGTATTCCTTTGCTTTATTCCACTTTTATCTCCCTACATTCTCAAAATAATACTACTACCAAGAATTTGATTACTGTAAGTGGTTTAACAATAGTTGTAGTTTCTTTTGTCCTTAGGTTATACCTCACTAGGATATACAGTAAAATTCTTGTTCATTTGTTTTTTTCTTTTCATGTGTGGTTATGCCACCACCTGGTACATGATTAGGTACATTTGTTTCACAAAATATTTTATTTGCTATTAGAAATGTTGACTCTGGTTTACTTAGTATACACAGTTCTTCCAGTATGTTTAAAATGTTCAGGAATTCCCTGGTGGTCCAGTGGTCAGGACTCTGCCCTTTCACTACCCAGGGCCTGGGTTCAGTCTCTGGTCGGGGAACTAAGATCCCACAAGCTGCGTGGCATGGCCAAAAAAGAAAAAAAAATTCAACTTGGGATTAAAAATAATTTACATACCATGCATTAGAAGCCTCTCTTTTATAAACTAAGATACTTGAATATTTTCCTCAATCAAGAAAAATACTTTTCTAGGCAATTTTTTTTTTCATTTTTAGTTTGAGACCCATACTTTGCAGAATTGTTTGATGAAAATTTAAGTTCATGGAGTTTGCATTGGAAAACATCTGATACAGAACAGTCTCTGATTGAAAAGGGACTCTTGCCTTCCTATTGCAGCTCTGTGTAATGTCAACAAGAATATGAAGTCATTATTTTTCTTTCTTTTTAATGCAGAAACTGAGTAACTGAATAGCAAGTGATTAGAAACCATGGGCTTCCAGTGGACCAATGTATTTTTCAATATTAACATGAGAAGTGCTTATTTCCCTTAATCCATCATCTATCTGTAGATACCCTGAAATGGGTCAATGACAAAATGGAATTCGCTAGAACAACATTTTTCTAAAGTGACTAGACTTCAGAATGTCTTAAGGAGCTTTTTAAAATTCCTGGACTCGGGCTTCCCTGGTGGTGCAGTGCTTGAAAGTCTGCCTGCCAATGCAGGGAACACGGGTTCGAGCCCTGGTCTGGGAAGATCCCACATGCCAAGGAGCAACTGGGCCCGTGAGCCACAGCTACTGAGCCTGCGCATCTGGAGCCTGTGCTCCGCAACAGGAGAGGCCGCGGAAGTGAGAGGCCCACGCACCGCGATGAAGAGTGGCCCCCGCTCGCCACAACTAGAGAAAGCCCTCGTACAGAAACGAAGACCCAACACAGCCAAAAAACTAAATAAAAATAAATAAATTTTAAAAAAAGCACAACTAAATGGAAGAATTACGTGCACAGCAAAAAAAAAAAAAAAAAAAAAAAATTCCTGGACTCAATCTCAGACATTGTGAATCAATTCTCTAGGGGATGGAGCCAATAATTTATATTCTAACTCTTCCTAGGTTTTTAACACGCCTAGATCCGCCAGATTTACAAACCATTGCTTTGTTGGACATGACAGAGGGATGGTACTTAGAGTGGTGAAAATAAAGGGATCAAAGATAGAACTGGCCTAGCAGAAATTTACCTGGCTACCTTTGATCTCTTTTCTTCTATGTGATGGGATTTTTTTCATTGGCTTGACATTGATGTCTAACTAATCTGAGAAACATGTCTAATCCAGGGATGTTTCAGATCAGATGGCTTAGGGGAAATCTGAGAGAGCTCAGGGGAAAGGAATAGCTACTTTTCCTTCTCTTGAACTTGCGTATACTTTATGCTAAGAGGCATAAAATGTCCGAGAAATTCTCAGGGAGTTCTGCTCATCTCACAAAAGATAGAGACCAGTTAGAGATTTAGAGAAGTCCTAACTAGTGCCAACAATGTTGTTTTTCTGTAATCCTCTTGGGAACTTCGAGTGTCACAGGATTTAGTGATCATGATCATACCCGATTATTTTGGGACTAACAGGTATGATGAAAAATCAAAGGCATATGACCGGAGCAACACCTGAAGAAAATGGGCAGTGCTGAATGGACTATACTAAATCCCTGACACATTTGATTATTCCAGTAAATAAGTAAAACACTTTGTCTTTCAATTTGGTAGACAAAAATTGTCCTTCTTGCTCAGCCCTTCTGTCAACAACTTCCCATGCTAAAAGCTGGGTGCTTGTTTAAAATTTTACAGGGTGAGTTTAAATCATGATCGTGACATGTATTAGCTGTGTGTCTGAATGCAAGTTACTTCATTTCTGGAAGCTGCACAGCCTTCTCACTTTAAAATGGTGATAATCTCCTGCACCAGAAAGTAAGCTCCACCAGGGCAGGGGATTTATCCATTGCTATATCCTTAGCCCTTGAAACACTCCAGGGCACATGCACATACTAAACACTTACATACGTACATAATTTACAAATGAATGAAGCTTAATTTTAACGGGGGAGTCAATTTAGTAAGCAAAAATAAAATGTGAAAAGTGCTATGAAGGAAACAAAGGGCTGAGGAATGGAAAACCATATATATGGCTGACTTTCTTTTGATAAAGTAGTTGAAGAAGAGTTTTTCAGATCTATCTAAAGAGCTATGGGAAGGCTAGAGGGAAAAGGATTTCAGGCAGAGGGAACGAAGGACCTGACCTCAAAAATCACTTAATGGAGTTGAGAACTGAGTGTAAACTAGTATGGTGAGAACTAGCGAGAAAAAGGAGAATGGCAGGATGTGAAGCTGAAAGATCAGGAGAAGATATTTATCCAGTCTGACAGTTGTGTCTTTAATGAGAGTACTTATTTTTGCTTTTATTTTATTTTTTTTGCTTTTATTCACTCTTTATACACTTGATTACAACTTACTGCTGTTTGTGTTTAAATCTACCATAATATTTTTACATTTGTTTGACCATTTTTGTTTCTTTTTTAATGTCTTTTTCCCCCTTCTTTTCAATTTAGCAAGCATTTATTAATTTTCCCCTCTATTGACTTTGGTACAAATTCTTCTATTATTCTACTTTAATTACAACATACATCCTTGATTTACTGAAGCCTAATATAAATTAGTACTTTTGCCAGTTCCACTTTTTGGACAATACAAAACAAAACGCTTTTAACTTCATTTACCTCACTTGTGATATGTGTGTTATTATTGTTGTATATTTTATTTCTACAGGTTAAAGATCCTCCACGTTCTTACTTATTGCGTATTCTTTTTGCTCTCTATTTTTTCTTGAATCTCTTGGGGTATAGTCTGGGATCATTTTGCTTCTGCCTGACAAACTTCCTTTAATATTTTCTTGAGTATGATGTGCTGGCAAAAAATCCATCCATTTTTGGTTTCTGAAGATACTTATTTTGCTTTTATTGTTAAAGGACATTTTCATTGTGTAATAGAATTTTAGGTTGGGAGTTTTTGGTTTTGGTTTTTTTTTTTTAGCACTTTAAAGCATGTCATTCTGTTGTCTTCTTGCTTTGTTGTTGTTGGGAGGTCAGCTCTTAGCATAATTTTTGCTTTTTATGAAGGTAGTATGTCTTATACTCTGTTTGCTTGCAAGGTTTTTCTTTGTTTTTAATTTTTGCAGTTTGACTATGTGTCTAGGGGTGGTTTCTTTGTATCTCTTTTGCTTGGGACTTGTAGAGCTTCTTGAATTTATGGCTTGAAGCGCCTGTCAGATAACACCAACATTTGGTTATCTGGAAGTCTGTCTTCTGTTTTTTAATCAGATTTTGCCCTTTTGTATTTCTGGTTTTCTTCTGACCGACTACCATAAATATAACTACAATTTCAGTATATTTGGAGCTCTATGGGATGTCATCATTCTCCAGAGAAAATTTACTTTTTTTTTGCTGGCAGTTAACAAAGGTTAGGCTAGATTATCTCTCTGGGTTTCCTTTTCCTTTTGGGTCTTCCCTCCAATCCTCAATATCTTTGTAGCTCTCCGATCCTTTCAAATGGATTTAAAAACAAAACTTGTCTCATATTTCTAGTTTCTCTTAGCTGGAAGGTTGGTCTGAAAAGGAGTAAAAAAAAATTAATTTTAATTCTAAAAGCAATAGGAAAGTTTTACAGTTTTAAGAATTGACATAAATCTGATTCCCATTTTAAGATGATCTTAAATAAATTCTTTCTCTTATCATCTCTTCTCTTAAAATGTCTTCAAAGTTGGCTTTCATCTCCATTTCCACTATTACCTTCCTGATCTAAATTCTCTCTAGTTACTAGCTTCAATTATTGCTTTTATCTCACTTTCTTAGTCCCTGGAGTCCCTCTAACATATCAGTGTTAGGTTCTTTTCCCCAAGATCCTGTTTATTTTAGGTCTAGATTTGGAACTTAAATTTAGCTGTGCGTTCCTTTAAGTAGATAGTTTTATTAGTCACATTTTATAGAAGAGCAAGTTAGCTTGAAGTGGTTAAGGAACTTGCTCAAGGTCACACGGTTCGGTGGGGCTCTGTGTTGAATCTAGGCCTCCTAAATTTCAGAAAGTAGATCCATCATTTTATGTTACAGAGATATATTCTATTCAGACTATATTTACTACAAATATAGCAGCATTTATATATCCTGTTGCTGCTACATACAAAACAAAGTGTAAATAATAAAAAGTTAAAACTTTCATTATTGTTCATGTTCACTGATGTCAAAGTTGCTTGAGCTGAACTTTTTTTTCAGAGATGTTTACCACTGGCCTGTACAATTGTTTAGTTTAGAATATGAATATGAATCCACATACACATACAACACACACATACATATACATACAAGTATGAGAAGGTTAAAAAAAAGGTATAAGATAAAATTTAGTGCTTTATAATTCCTTATTTTCTAATCAATTTGTTTTTTTTAAAGAATCAGAGTAATTTGTTTTCTGGACTACAGATTCTACCTTTAATTTGATGTTTCCTAGCTAATACGGTATTCTCATTTTGGGGGTGTTTTTAGATACACTGAATGCTTAAATCACTTATTTCACCATATCCTGGGATACATGTATGCCTCCAAGCCTGGGCATGGATTGGAGGGTGTGGGTAACAGAGTTCTTGTCATTTAAAAAAGTAATAAAATTGATATTGATGTTCTACTCATTAATCCATGCCCTAATACCTGACATTTATAGTTATTAGGTTAAAGTTTCAATTTCATCTCAAATATATTTTAATTCTTGATATCATTTTAACCTAGGTAACGCATTTTGAGCAACAGCTGGATTCCCATATATCCTAGAGTGACTATTTCGAATTCCCTAGGTTTAAAATGTTGTAATTTCTGACTTGATAGAATATTATTATTATTATTACTACTACTACTAGTTTACCAATAAAATTTTCTCTGAAGTGCCTCATTTATAATAGGATTTGCATAGAAGATCTCTGCAATTCCTGACTCTCTGTCAATTGGTGTAATTTTCAGAGATTCTTCAGCAGTTTGAATGGGCTCTTTCCAAGATGATATTGTTTATATCTGTGCCAATTCTCTATGTGGCAACCTGTGGTCTATATAATAATAAACAAGTGTTTATTTGAAACAGTGTTGGAAGAGGGAAGGGGAGGTTTTGACGTAAATAAACATGAGAGAATTAAAGAGGTGTTTTGAGACTCAGCACTGAGATTCTGTCTCGTGGCTGCGGAGTGGAATGTTCAGGGAGCTCTGATTCAAAGGGAGGAGCAGCAACCTGCCCAGGTTTCTCCAGGTTCTGCTTTTATTGGGTTCCTCTGACCCCATTTGAAACCAAAAGTCAGGTGGACGGAGGGTTTCTGCTGTATCCTGGAAGTCACCAATATTTCTAAGCAACAAGTGTCACCACTTTAATTACACAGCCTTGCTGAAATGTTGATGGCCTGGGGTTGCCCAGGTGTAGTGTCATACTCAGCTGGCCATGACCACAAACAGGATGTCATCGTCATTCCTTTCAAACTACAGAGCAGTAATTTGGTAATGTGTGAACACCTGGGTTTACACCTCCTTCAACCTGAAATAAAAGGGAGAGGAGTAGCCTGAGTTTGGTCTTTGTGAGATCTGACCCATGGCTCTCCATCCCCTTCTAAACATTGTATTTGGATATGTGCCTATGTATATGTAAGTTTTAATTTTTTAGAACAGCTCCTTCAGGGAACCATTACTTTTGCTATATTATATACAATAATGTAGGCGTTAGATGAATGTTAAGAACTAATAATGACAGTACACAGTAGTAATTCACAGTTGAGGCATTTGGTGAGTCACCACTTCCTGTGCGTTCAGTGTTTAAACTTGGTTGTGCAAATGTGTCAGATTATTTCTTATATGAGCTTGACTATTGGGACATTCAATCACTGGAGTCAAAGAATTGCACTTTTACAACATTTTTTTTTCACTTTTATTGATAATTTTGAAATAATTTCAAGCTGAGAGAAAAGTTGCAAGAATAGTACAAAAAACTTCTGTATACCCTTTTCCCAGAGACTTTGTCCAAGGTTGGCCAGTTGTCTCAGTAATGTCCTTCATGAATGGGATGCAGTACTGGATCAACTGTGGTACCTGGTTGTCTCAGTTATTCTGGAATAGTTCCTCATTCTTTCCTTGACTTTCTCAGCTATGTCATTTTTGAAGATTATAGGCCAGTTATTATGGAGACTGTTCCTCAACTTGGGTTTATCTAATGTTTCCTCATAATTATGTCCAGGTCATGCATTTTTTTGGACAAAATTTCACAGAAGTGTTGGTTTGCTATTTTCCTTGCATCCAGTCATGTGATACATGGTGTCAATTTTTTTCATTATTGGTGATGTTCACTTTGATCACTTGAATAAGATGGTGTCTCTGAGGTTTCTTTACTGTAAAAGTATGAATTTTTTGACATTTTGGAATTAGTAATTATTTTGCAGGAGGAAATTTTTGAGACTGTAAAATCCTGTTCCTCAGCTCACACTCATCGGTTAGATTTAGCATCAATTACTATCTCTTGCCTGATTAATTATTACTAAACTGGTTGAGAAATGTTGATTTTCGAATTCTTTCATTCCTTCTACATTACTTAGTATTAAACTGTAAGGAAGAGCTTTCTTTTCTCCCCATTATTTAGCTATCTATATCATTAGGCTTCATGAATTCCTATTTTATTCAATGAGCCATAATCCAGTACTGTCATTATTTTGATGCTCAAATTGTCCCAGATTTGACCAGTAGGAGCCCCTTCAGGCTGGCTTCTGGGTCCTCTTGACACATACCCATCATTCTTTGAGCACTTTCTTACTTTCTGGCACAGTCAAGCTCATCCTGTTCTCTCCTTGTACCAGCCCTCAGATCAGCCATTTTGCTGTATTTCTTTTAGGAGAGTGGCATCTAAACTAAGATCTGGGTGCAGGATATACTTATTACTGAGGTATTACTGCTTCTAGGGTCCTCTAGTGGAAAAAGGAAATTTATACACATACATACCACCATTTCTCTATGTCTCTCTCTCTACATGTATATGTATATATGTATACATATTTATACACACATATTTATTTATTAATTTATATCCATGAGTACACACCAGTACTTCCAATTCCTATTTCTTTTCACCACAGGATTCATTATAGCTTTCTGTCTTTCCATATTTGTACCTTCCTTCTCTGACAGTAGGAAAACTGGCTTCCAGTATGTCAATATATTATTTGTTGAATTTACCTATAAGTAGCCAATCTTGCTGGGCTGCCTTCCTGCCCTCTTGGACCTGCCTAATGGCTTTTTCACTGAATAGTAAATAAGGGACAGAGAAGGAGGGAGGGAGGAAGGAAGGGAATAACACATTTTTAAAACTAAAATTTAAAGTTAGATTTTTTACACATGTTTTTAATGTATAGGTATTATAGAAGTAAAGTTCTGGAAATGGAGGTTATTACTGTTTTTCAGATCCGATGTGTATATTCTATTATTTTGTTTTTATATATTCATATTATTTTGTTTTATATATTCATTCACAGAACTTAATGGTAGCAGGCATTAGGCATACAGAGATGGATGAGACCTAGTCTACAAAGAACTCGGAATTTGATAAGGAGAGCAGACATGTTCACAATTCCTATGATAATGTGATCAGGGTTATAGAGGAGGAATACAAAGGGTTCCAGGAGCACAGAGGAGACACCAGTAGGTTTTGACAGTTGCAGCTGAATGCTTTTCTTCTCCATTAAGAGTAAGAATTGACATACTAAAAGGTTAATTTCTAGTTGGCCTTCTGAATTCTGTCACTTATTTATCTTCTTTTTCTTCTGCCCTGGTTGTTCTGTAGAAGGCCAGAGGTTAGGATGAAGTCTCCCTCCATGGTCAGTTAGGACAGATACTGAGCAATAGGAAACATAGCTGTTCCTTAAAGCTCTGGTGTCCTGTTTCTCCCAGCCCCAAACTTGGGGGCCTTTGGCCTATTTTGAGTATAGCTTCTGACTGCAATGGATCAGAATTTTATCATATTTAATACCATGTAATTCTTTTGAATACTATATTTTTTCAGTGATTTTAAAGTCAGTATTATAAAATTTCTTATATTATCAAATAAAGCCAATATTCTAGAATTTTTGTGTCTATCAGTTATATCATTACATATACTTAATGGCTTTACAGGCAAATCACTACAATTTTTATTATTTCAGTGAAAGAGTTCTTCATTACATAAAGTGTCTTGAAAACATACTTATCAGTTAAGCCTCTCAACAATATGGATATGTGGTTTGGTTTTATCACTCTCCAATTAAAAGTTATTGCTCCATGGCTTCCAAGGAGGGAACTTAAAGCACTTGGAGAAATTGATCCAGTTTTATATGGTGCAAGTAGGATAAATAAATCCAGATGAATGAATGTCAACCTGTTTTCTGCCACAAGTCATCTTAGAGATAAATATAACCACTGCTCTAATAATCGAGTTTCAGATCCTGGCTCAGAAAGCCATTATGCCTTCTCAGCACTTGCCTTCAAAAACCCGAGATGCTCAATTTTCAAATAAAATCAATTTAAAGTGAGAAAATATTCTTTGAGTTTACAAAAAAAGGCAATAGTAATATAATAAAAAATGCATTAAAGCTACCTTTTTCCCTACATTACAGAAATGGACAACTCTTTAAATGTTATATTAAACATATTGCACCCCCCCATTGTATATTGTACAGTATAAAGATATTCCTAAGCTAGGTACTGGTATTACTTACAACTGCAGTGGTCTGTCTGTATTTGATATGGAGCATGGGTACTAGGTCACATGTCAACGAGGATCTCAAGCCTATTGCAATCTGGTTGAAACTCAGAGTAAAGTCCACATGAGAGACCCATTATGGTTATATCTTGGACACAACACAGTGACACTTTCTTTATAGCTTACAAGTTCACAGAGTTCATAGGCAACTCATGTAAACTCATAATGTTTGAGTAGCCACGTAAAAGACTATCTGCATCTTGGGGCACCTAGGTCTCAGTTTATGACTCATCTCTATATGTCTAGAAACTGCCACAGTCATCATCTTGGAGTCCTGTCTTAGCGTAGGTACAAGTAACTCTCGTTGCTTACTTGGGATGTGGATGATTTTAAAACCAGAAAGTCACTGCTACTTTTAAAACTAGAAAGGCACTCAATCCAGCACAATGACCATGTTAATTCTTTTAGAGCTTTCTTCCCATTCCCTTTGGTTTCACTCATAACTCGGGTAAAAAAGATAAACGTCATATGAGTAGATAAGAATTTCCTTCCGGATTGCTTTGTCAGAAGAATACTATGATAAAATATTTGTACAAGTGTTTTATCAAGCATAATATTCAGCAAATCATAATACTAACTTTTTATACAGTCTCAGGTAATACAGGTAATAAGTATTTTTACTTTGTGTTTAGTGATAGAAACATTAAAGCTGACGATAACCAGTGATTTTAAAATAATGATTAAATTCCAACTAAACTAGTCTTTGACAAGCATTTACTGAAAATACTTGAGGAAACAGCAGCAGTAATGATAGCGATAATAAAACATAGCAGGATGCCCATGACTCTTGAGCAATGTGTATAATTAACAAGCCATGGAAACCACTGTAGGAACATTCTGTGACATGGTTTAGGGAGACCTTTGTCCTCAGATTTACTAGCTAATGATATTCTATAGTGATTTGGTAAATCATTGAATTTTATTGCTTCTTAAATATTTGGGTATATATCATTAAAAATATAAAGTCTGGCTTGGAGTTGGAACCTTTTCTTTTGAACTCTTCACAGTAACCTCCCAGCATGTTGTCAGTTTCTATGGAATGTCTAGACTAACTCTCAGCATATGAAATGAAGCACCAACAGTAGACTTTAACTTTGAAATCCAGCAATTTCAGAAGTCTGCTGAAATTATGTTCATTACTAAACTCTACTGGTATAAATATTACATAAGAAAATTATGATTTATTTGTAAATCATTCATTTGAACTTTTAAAACACAAAAATCAAGAAACAACATATTCTGCATTTCTTTCTGTCAACACATATCTAAAGTAAGTGTATTTTTAAATTATATTATCTGCAATCATATAACTGTCATAGGTTTTTTAAAATAAAGTTTTGAGGAATAAAAGTTATTTGAGATGCACCAACTCACAATGGCAGTAAATACGACTGCCAGACTGAATTATGGAAGTCTTCTAGCTGAGGACTTGTTGAGAATAAGTTTGTAAAATATGTTTTCAAGGAAAAAAAAACATGTAAGGATAGGTTGAAAGTACTTCTTTTTAATATGGGTTTCAATTTAATTAAAATACAACAAAAACAAACCACTTCTTAGGACCTTCCCTCGGAGATATCTTGCACACATAGGCACATGTGAGGATGCTTCCAGCACAGAAATTACTTCATCAAGTGACGCAGAGAATTAAGTGAGAATCTGTCGGTGATTTTTTCATGGCGAACCCTAGGACAAAAAAAACCCTAATCGTTCTGTTTATTGAGTAGTTAGACACAAATTTAATAGTAGTATTGTAGTAGTAGTTTGTGTGGTGTCTGACAGATGTTACTCTGCTTCCCTCAAAATTTAAAAATAGTCCTGACACTCCTGTGTGTTTACAGTACCCAGCACAGTCTGGGAACCATGGTCCTAGCAGCATTTATGGGAAAACACTGGTAATGACTTGAATGCTCATAAATCGGAGAATGTTTAAATGACAGTGTATCTGTATGCCGGAATACTACATAGGAGTTAAAAAGATTGAAATAGATCTGTATATACTGATGTAGAAAGGTCTCCAATACACGTCACTGAGTGAACCTTGGAAATTTGCAGAGTTTTCTGTAATATGATACCACTTAAAACACATAAATGTTTATGGAAAGCAAAACTATGCATATATATTCCAACACACACACAAAGTGTATATATATATATGTTTTGTATATAGATACATTTTCTCTGTTGCGGGCAGCACACACATTTTGTGCTGGTCCCCAAGGCTCCCTGCTCTGTTCAGGGTATCCCCACCCCTTACTGTTGGCCGTTTGGTAGTGTGGCGTGAATAGTCCAGGCTTCCTCCTCAACAGTTATCTTTTCCCTTTTTTCCAAAATTGCTGTGTCTGACCCTGCATATTCCCTTTATTCCTCTTCCCTACTTTTTTAAAGAATTAGGACAATTTGAAAAAGGAACTACATTGTGAAGGGAGTAAAGTTATGCCCTGTAGGACTTTCCTGGTGATAGAAGGAAATCAATTAAAATCTTAACACCTTCTCGAGGAACCCTCCGTTGCAGAGCCTCCGTCTGAAGTCTTCCTAACTCAGTTTTCCAGACCTCAGGTTCGCACATCCTCCTCCGTCTAACCTTTTCTGGGAGCGTCTCTAATATGTTACACAGGAAACTCCAAATCCTGCCTCTTACAAAGTCTAATTCACCTCAACCCATGTCCCTGCTCTTCGTTAAGTATGTTCCTTGTTTACCAGGTCTCTGGCACTAGGTAGGAAAGAGTTCTCTTGGTCGTTTCTGACTGTCACAATCTCTCAACAGTGTGATTTGCACACACATTCTTTGTCTACCAGGCACGCACACTTGTTTCTGCTTTAGGACTTGTGCTTATTTCTGGTGTGCTGTCAATATCACCTTCTCACAGAGGCCTTTCCCAACCTTCCAGTTTAAGAAGTCTCCCAGGTAGGGTTGCCACATAAAATGCAGGAGGCTGAGTTCAATTTAAATTTCAGATAAGCAACAAATAATTTTTTTGTAAATGCATGTCCCAAGTATTGCATGGGACCTATTTGTACCAAAAAAGTATTCATTGTTTATCTGAAATTCAAACTGAGCTCGGTTTCCTGAATTTTTATTTGCTAAGCCTGGCAACCCTACTTGTAGTCATTTTCTGATACAACACTCTGTAGTAATTTTCTCCTTGACTTAGCACTAGGTAATATTCTCCTGTTTGTTTGGTTGTTGGTGTGTTTAATGCCTTTCTTCCTGCATAGGAACGTAGGGTCAGTGAGAGCAAGAACCCCATCTATTTTATTCCCTATGTAGTCCCAGAACTTAGAACGCTGCCTACTGTATAGTAGATACTCAGTACACTTTTTTCAGAGGGTGAATATACATCTTCCAAAGACAAATGTTAACTGAAATATTTTAAACTGAAATATTCTCTACTTGCCTTGTATTTTGTAAGGAACCTCACCTTTCATGGAGTTCTGTTGTCACACAATTATAGACAGTGCAGTTTATCCTTTACTGCTCCCATTTGTGCCCTTCAGAACTTCTTGAATAAGAAAGGAGTCATGTAATCCAGTACAGAAAAAAACATTTTATGGGACTTTCCTGGTGGTGCCGTGGTTAAGAATCCACCTGCCAACGCAGGGAACATGGCTTCGAGCCCTGGTCCGGGAAGATCCCACATGCCGCTGAGCAACTAAGCCCGTGCGCCACACCTACTGAGCCTGTGCTCTAGAGCCCTAGAGCCACAACTACCGAAGCCTGCACACCTAGAGCCCGTGCTCCGCAACAAGAGAAGCCACCGCAATGAGACGCCCATGGGCTGCAAGGAAGAGTAGCCTCCGCTCGCTGAAACTAGAGAAAGCCTGTGCACAGCAACAAAGACCCAATGCAGCCATAAATAAATAAATTAATTAATTAAAAATATATATATTTAAAAAACATTATAAAAGCAAATTATGTTTATTAATCTTGATAAAACAAAAGGAGGTCATATATTTTACCAATTATATATATTTTAACCATTTAAAAATTTTTAATAAAGACATTCAAGAATGTATCACATTTTAACTCACAGGACACTGTCAACATATTCGGTTGTCCTGGGGTTAACTTTAAGTGATTTTTGGCAACAATCTCACAAAAAAACTTCTCTTAACTGTCTATGCATATTTTTGAACATTTTTGTAAATGTAGTGTTATATGTAATTCATGAACTTAAATAATTTGTTGTTAAGTTAATTGGCTTTCTAGTAGTTTAGGGAAGGGTAAATTAATTGTGTTTCTTGTTCATCCTAGTAAATGGTGTTTTTTTTCTGAATCTGTATTTCCTTGGAATGTACGTTTCACAGAACATTAATCTTATTGATAGAATATAAAGCTCTATGTAGTCTTTTTCACAAAGAAAGTTTCTACATCTTCTTTGGGTGAAGTTGCCTAAGTGGTCTTTAGGCAAAATAATCTGAGTAAAATTAAGAGTTAAGTAATTAAGAGGGAAATCTAATCAATAAGGACTGATTTTGCATAATTCAGACTTCCTTTTTCTTAATTCCAGACACAGGGATCAGAGGATTTAAAAGTACATAACAATTTCTAAAATGCTCTCTATTTATATGAAGTCTAAATTGGTGATGGTAGTGGGGGGGGGGGGTGTGTGTGTGTGCGCGCGCGCACACAAATTAGCTGATGAAACCCCCTTCCTGTTGAACTGGGACAGAACTAAGTGGGGAGGGTGTAGCTTTGGAGGGTTCTGAAATCTAAGAACAAGCTTCCTTTCCCACCACTTTCCGCTGAGTCAGTTCACTGCAGAGTGCTCTGCGGGATCTAGAAGCCTTTGTGTTCAGATTATTTTACTAGCTACCAAAGCCACACCCTTGTGCTACACAAACAGAACACTTTGTCCTTCCGGGAGGTCCTACTTTGACCACAGCCCTGGGATTTCAAAGCTGACTCGAGGTGGCTTGCCTATTGTGATGTAAAGTTTAGGCCAGTGAGTGTCTCTGGGTCACAATGCAGAGTTTTACAATTGCTGGCGGTGGAGGCTTTGAACAGTGATTGACTCTGTCATTTAAAACAGGCTCAGAAATACATTTATTACACACTCGAAAAAGAAAAAGTACAGTGACCATGAGAAAGAAATGGAGTAATGTAATCTGCTTGAGAAAAATCCATACTTTTATTTTTTAACAACACATAGTCCTTTAGAGCAAATACGCCTTTATATATTTTCGGATAGTGAATGGCCCATCGGTCTACACCGGCAGCTGTAGGGAAGCAGGGGCACAGTGGAAGGAGGGCTGAATTGGCAGACTGAGCTACTGCTGGCAATATCCACCTGCTGCTTCCCAGCGCAGCGCCAGCCATCTTCACGAGACAGACGTTGGGCGGATTCCTATTCTCAAAGTGTGTTACAGGCTCAAATGCGTCTTATGTAATATTACCTTTTGAGCCCAACAAGATAATACAAACTTCCCCCTTGTTGAATGGTGATTACAATCACTGTGCTAAATGCTATGTTTATCTTCTCACTTAATTCTCTGCATCACTTGATGAAGTAATTTCTGTAATCCACTTTTCATGAATAAAGAAAGAGAGGCTTAGAGGTGTTAAGTCTCTAGACATGGTCACTCAGTTAATAATGGGGAAAACTGGGGTTCTAACAAGGCCTGGTAGACTGCAGAGCTCAAGATCTTAACCACTAAGAAATTCAGCCCATTAATTACACCAGCCTTTGCATGAAGGAGGGCTTGGGGCGGGCTGGCATTCTGGTCTGGTCACACAGGGGGCCAGAGGACTTGCTGTGAAGGGTTGGCCTAGGGAGCACATTATTTGTATTTGCATTTGATGTTTAGGGGGGATGCTGGTAAACATTAGTAGACAGCTAAGCACCCTCCCCCCTGGCCTAGCTAGCCCCCCATACCCTTGGCGGAATCACCATTGCCTCTCTTATTGCTTTGCAGGCTTCAGACCTTCGTAAAGCAATTTGGGATATCATGTTTGTTCCAGCCAAGCAGACCTTATTAAAGTCTCCCTTTTTTACTGTCAGACCCCTCTCTCTGGAAGACGTTCACTATCACCCATCAAGCTATGTTCTAAGCCTTCTGCAAAGTGAATCTCACAAGACTTTTATTATTGAAATTTTTCTAAAGTCTCCCAAAATTCATTATTGACATTTTCCTAAAGCCTCACAATTAAACTAATCCTACCAGTTTCAGTCTGTACAAGAAATATTGCTCAACAATCTATCCTGCCTTTTTTTTTTTTTTTTTTTTTTTTTAAACAAAACCCAACTGAATCTGTCTGAGGCATTTTTAAAAAAATTTGGTTTATGTATGCTTATGTTTTTACTTTTTTATTTTCATATGACTTTAATATCAGTCCAAAAACAGTACAAATATCGTTCATTTGGTGAGCTCTCAAGCAGAATACAAATAATTCTAAGAAGTGTTTTTTATTTTGTTTTAATTTTTTGGTAAGAGTGAGCTGATTTGATCACTTCTTCTGAAAACGCTATTCTTGTGGCTTCTGTGGCAGCACAGTTATCTGATTTTCTTTCTGCCTCATTTGCTGCTCCTCTCCTTTGCTAGTTTTTCCTTCTCTATTCAACTGCTAAATGCTGGGGTACTTGGATTTGACTTTGGTTTCTCTTCTCTATCCATTTCTAACTTCATCCAGCCCCCAGAATTTAAAATCCATCTCTACGCTGATGGGTCTAAAATTTCCATCTTCAGTCCTGACATCTCCCCTAGTTCCAGATGTCTGGTCCACATCTCCCTTCTTGTGTACAACAACAATGTTTGTCATGTGGACAAAGAAGGACTTTAAATTTTCTCTCAAAATTATTTCTCTCCCAGTCTTGTCCATCCTAGTTAATCAAACCACTGTTTACCCTATTGTTCAAGTTATTTCTTGGTCTCTTTTTTTCTGCACCTCTCCACATCTCTTTCATTTTTTTCTTTCTCTACAGACTAGCTTTTTTACTGTATCTTACTTCTCAGTGCTGGCAGCCAGAATAGAGAGACTGGGACTTCTGAATCCCAACTCTAGCCCTGGCCAAGGAAGGAGACTCAGTCCATCCTGACACACCAGCTAGACTGCAACTAGGGTCTTGGTCTATAATCAGGCCCCAGCCCTGGTCATGAGTAAGGCAATTTTTAGAGAAGGGGGTTGGTGATGCATGGATTGGGCAGACATCCTAATAATGTTTACTATATACTCTTCCCAAATTTTCAATAATTTTTATATTCGTGATCCCTTTGACTTGAACATTCATGTAAAGAATCAGAAAGGATCATGCTTTTTTTTTTGTTTTTAATGTATTTATTATTTTTGGCTGTGTTGGGTCTTTGTTGCTGCAAGTGGGCTTCCTCTAGTTGCAGCGATCAGGGGCTACTCTTTGTTGCGGTGCGTGGGCTTCTCATTGCAATGGCTTCTCTTGTTGCGGAGCATGGGGTCTAGGCATGTGGGCTTCAGTAGTTACAGCATGTGGGCTCAGTAGTTGTGGTGCACGGGCTCTAGAGCACAGGCTCAGGAGTTGTGGCACACAGGCTTACTTGCTCCGCGGCATGTGGGATCTTCCTGGACCAGGGCTCGAACCCGTGTCCCCTGCATTGGCAGGCGGATTCTTAACCACCATGCCACCAGTGAAGCCCGGATCATGCTTTTATCAGTAATGATTACAGTCAAAAGACTTTTTTTTCCCTGCTCCATCGTTTCTTTTTTTTTTTTTTTTCTGATTGTTGATTAAGAACAAGCTTGGACTACTTGATTTCTCAACCTTCCTTAACATAAACTCTTTCTGTAACCTTAGCCCAGCAAGTTGTGTTTTATTTGATTTTATTTCTTCCCTGAATGTGCATGACTAGTTTAGACAACCAGCTCTTTGGAGGTAATCAAATATACTAGGAGTGATGTTGAATAAGTAGCCTTGAATTCAACTAGAGTGTGTTAAAATTGATTTAATTATAATCTTTATAATATAATCCTGAGTAATTGGGGGAAAAAATGCACAACTATAGGAATTCCCTAAAAGAGAAGAAATCTAGTGTGAGAAAAAAAAAATACAACAAATACTCTTAATTTTGACAATTCCGTGAAAGTCTGATGGATGGTATTTACCTTTTCTTTGGCTGGCCAGGATCTTGATCTGTACTAAATTAGTGCATCACAGAAGGAAAAGCTAGGTTGTACACTGCGGCCCATCTATTCTTCTAAAAGAAAGTGGCGTTCATGCCAGAAAAGAGGGGGAGGAGCCTCTCTCTTCATGAAATAGAATTATTAATGTTATTCCTTACCTCATCAATCTTCCAACAGTAATTTTCAAAGAGAAATACACTGGGGGTTTTTTTTTTTTTTGGCTGGGATGGGCCTTCCTGTCTAGCAATACAGCTATTTTCATTTAATAATTACATAATTGTTATGGAAATTCCCTTTTAAAAGCATTACTTAAAAAAACTGTGCAACATTTCTCCCCAAACTTCTTAATATATATGTCACAATAGGAATAAATGATGTGAAATTGTTTTCCTGGGACATTGTTGCCATTAGAAAGAAATTAAAGCAGTGTTAGTAGTTTGCTGCTTCACCAAATAAACATGATCCTAGTCATTTTCATGAATTGATTTTTGTATATTTGACAACAGAATTCTTCACATGATAGCTAAATTGTTTCGATTACTCAAAATGTCACAATATGAAAGATGGAACAACTGTAATTTCCTCACCATTCCTCCTTTATCTGATCCAAATTATACACCAAAAATGAGAAGAACAAGTCATTGGATAATGGAGATAATTCACAAACAAATGAAAACTGGAGAATAAAAAAAAAAAAAGTGTCATAAAGTATAGTTTGTGTTAGATAAAATCCATTTATCCTCATGAATGATATGGCCACCAGTTTTCAACCAAACTGATAAAAAAAATCTTTGGTAGAATAATAAAGACTATGGGAAAGATTCAGATCTGGATGGATCCCTGCTCTACCATCTTCCTTGTTTTCTTCAATGGCTATTCCATTGTTGAAAAGAATGGGGAAGAGTTGCTGATAAAGCTTCAAAAATTTCCCAGAAGGAGAGAATAATAAACTCTTCTCAGAACATTTGCTTTGGATAAAGAGTTCTATGATCAGATGACTTTGGGGATCACCGTTTGTATACCTACTCCGTGATAACAGCCATGGCCCAGACCTTTTCTTAAGCGCCAGTCCCATTCAGCCAGCCACCTTTATAGCACGTCCTCCTGGAAGTTCATAGGCAATTCTAACCCCAGAATCGAAGTCATAGTTTTTTCTCTCCATATCTGCTCTCCTCCATTCATCTCCTGCCAGCTGCCCCTTTGCCCAAGTCAGAAAACTGGTATTCATCCTCTATACCTCTCCCCTTGTCACCGCTCCCAACCCCTACCCCCCTTGATCTAAGTCATCGGTTCTTTTTATTTCATGCCTTTCTCCTCTCTCTGACACACCCTCTTTTCCTCTGTTGTCCATCAGGCCACTGTCCAGGCTCTCACTTGGTTGGTCTGCATTTATTCTCCTCCCCCAATTCATCCTTTACACTGTTGACACAGATTTCCTACACAAATCTGCCCCAGGGGGCCCTCTACTTAAAATATGTATATGGTTTCTCTTCAGGATAAAGTTCCTACCTCTACTCTTTCCTCCTCAGAACCCCTCTCTCCCTTACATGAACTCACTGCTTCACAGAGTTCCCTGAAGTTGATGCTCTATTGTACCGTCAGTGACTGCCCGTACTGTTTTGCTGAAAACACTTATCCTTCCCTCCCTTGTGTGATTGGCCAATTCCTTCTCATACAAGGTTTGGCTCATCAGTAACCTTTCCTGGTGCTTCTGTTTACACCTCTCTGAATTAGGTGCCCCTCCCGTATGCTTCCTAAAAGTCTGGTCCATGGCTCTGACGTAACACTAAAAGGCACTATGATACTCTGTACCTGAAAGAGTATTGCCTCTAGAATCACACAGATCTGGGTTTGAATTATGGGTCTACTGTTTATTAAAAATAAACCCAGAAATATATTTTAACCTCAATGTATATCAATTTTTCATCTGTAATTAATTATACTTATACTTGTCATATGGAGTCTATATAAGTTTAAAGTAAAATAAAGTATATAAAGCATGAAAAATAGTGCCTGCTATGATAGATATAGTTGGATCTCCTCCAAAACCATGATTATATTGCGTTCTCCTTGGGGTTCTCGGGGCTAGGAACAGAATTGGCCCTCAGAAATGTTGACAAGATATCAGCAATTGACACCGTTGCCAACTTTCTCCTACAGTACTCTCTCCTATCTAGGATTTCCTGACACAATTCTCATCTATGTTCCTCCTATCAATCTGGCTGCTCTTTTTCCCATATATTTTGCTGGAGGTCCTCATATATGAAGAGGAGGAAAAACTTTTCCTTTATCCTCTTAGATTTAGTCTCAGAGGTGTGCAAATTAAATTGACAAAAGGCAAATTCATAGGAGAAAAGGCATAACATTATATTTTTAATTTTACATGTATGAGGGCTCCATAGAAAAGAGGTGAAAACCCAAAGAAGCAGTTAGACCTGGGGGCTTCTATACCCATTCTGACAAAGGGCAATAAATCATGGGAAGGTGACTAGGAAATATATGATAAATAGGGGTTGTTTAATAAAGTTTGTTATGCTGACTCACCTCTGCGCTGTTTCTGGTCTTCCGGGTACAGGAGTCGGGAAACACCTTTACAAATGGAGATCTCTGTCATGTTTATAATAGGAAATTTATGTTCTGCTTTTAGGCAGAAACAGGGAGGGCAGAGAGCTTTTCCTGTGTCTGCTGTTTCTTGACTGTCTTCAGGTCAGAATAACTCTTATGCCACAGTGGCATATTTTGTGGTGACATATTCTGATACACTTCATATAGTTACCCTTTAAATGTTAGAGTTCATCAGACCCCGTCCTAATCCTCCCTATTCTTATCTCATCCTCTCCCTCTCTGAGAGTCTCTCAAAGCTCCGCTAACCAAATGTGTAAGAGTTACCTGGCTTCCCTTTTCAGCTACGCAGTGGGAGAATAGTTGGGGTTGGATGAAGATGAGATTGTGGATCTGCATTTTCAACAAGTTCTTCAAGTGAGTCTTGGACAAACTGCAGTTGAAAATTTTGGCCTTAGAAATTTCACTCTCTCCTGTGGTTTTAAGTACCACACATTTGCTAAAGATTTTCAAATCTATGTCTCCATCTCAGACCTGCTGTTGGACTTCCCACCTGTTTAGCCCACAGCTTCTCTGGCAATTCCTTTTGGAAGCTTTCAGGCAAGATGTTCAAAAGCAAAATTTTTTATCCTCCTCTGCTAAGTGTCTCTTATCTTAAAGGAAGGAACATCTACCCAAATGCTGAAACCTCAGGTCAGCCTTCTCCTCCCACTTCCCTTCCTCTACTCCAGCACCAGAATGTGTGTACTATCTCTTGAATCTTTACACTTCTCTCTAACCCCATTGCCACACCCCCTAGTCTAAGCCACAAATATCTTTTATTTGAATTTCTATACCAGGCTCCTAACTAGTCTGTATTCATAGTAAATAGCAGTAAAGTATAGGCTCTGAACGCTGACTTCCAGGTTTCAAAATCTCTGCTTGTCATCACCTTGCTTAAGCCTCAGTTTCTTCTTCTATGAGATGAGGGAAAAATAGTACTTCCCTCAAAGTGTTTTCGTGAGAGTTACATTAGGTAATCTGTGTAAAGCTCTTTGTATTGTGTGGGCACGTAGGAAGCTCCCAATAAGGGTTAGTTGTTGTGATGATCCAATACTACCCTCTTCAGTCCATCAACCACCCAACATTAGTGATCTTTTATAAATGTAAATCAAATCATATTTCTATTAAAAAGTCTTGGCTTTGTGACATCTTTAGAATATTGACCTTTATAAGGCAGCATGACTCCCTGTGATGTGTCTAGCCATAGTTTAAAGTCCCAATGCCATCTTTCAGTACCCTTCCTTTTTGCTTATTTTTCTCCCAGTCATTCTGGATTTCTTTTGTTACTTAAATGCATCAGCCTCTCCTTTGCACACTTACAGGCTTGCACACTCACAGTTTCTTTCTTGTGTGACTTATGGTTCTGCCACCTGCTATTCCTTCCAAGTCCCTCAGCCTTCTGTTGTTTAGAGAATTCCACTCTTGTATCGGTTTTTTTCTTCTATCAGGTTTTCGGAAAAAATTAAAAAATAACTTCCTTGGGGCGGGCTCCTTCCTTTGGATTCAGTTTTTCCTCTTTGTGGCATTCATCCCAATTGTAATTTCTTTCTTCCCCATTATTCCCACGTTCTGCTTTGATGATGGAGAGTGTGTCTGTCTTCTTCATGGCCGTATCCCCAGTGCACAGTGTGTTGAAGACACTCAATAATACTCGTTAAGTGAATGAATATTATGACCAAAGTATTGATAACTTCCCATTTCTCCTCTGCATATTTATTCTCTCTTAAATCTTAAATCAAAATTTTATTTTCTCTAGTCTTACTTTGTTTATTAGATTTGTATTGTATTAAGTAAGAACAGCTGAACAATGTTCTAAAAATCCTGAGATTTCTCTCAGAGAAGGAAATCTGCAAAATTTTCCTTAGAAAATAAGTTCCCATGAATTATACATCTTTGATGTTCAACAAAGAAATTATTCATTCAATAAAATTGAGGGTTCTTGATTATAAAAACATTTCTTAATCATGTACAGTATGTTGCTATTCTATTTAATATGACAAACCTGCTTTTAGGCATATTTTTACGCTCCAAAAGGAATACTGGGTTTTATTTGGATAGGACTAAATGTTTTATAAAATGTATTTTACTTATGGTCTAACTCTTTCTGATTTATGAATATAGAGTCAATCAATTCTGTAAACTAATGGAAAATCTGGAGTCTATTGTAATGAATGTATCAGGACCCCTTAGCTTGTTTTATGTTTTATTTATTGTTGTTTTTATAACAGCAAAGAGAATCTTTAGCCTCTTCTTCCTCCAGATTTGTAGCAGGGCATCTGATTTGTCCACAGCTCTACCTTTCATCATTTTGTTGCTTACTCCATCCTTTTGTTTATCCCCTCATTTGTCCCATACTCTGACATAAGTGGGAGAGTAACTCATTAGAACCCACCCTTTTAATTATTTACATTCTCTTTATACTCCAGGTTGAACTCTGAGCTCCCAAGCCAGCACCCACAGTGCATCCAAGATTTATAGCCAAGGGTGGCAGCTATAAATAGCCCATTTCTATTTGCACTTAATTTCAAAAAAAACAAATGGAGTGTTTTTGTAGATAAGGTCAGAAGTAAGGTTTGGTGAAGAATGTTAATTCTGGTAGGACAACTAACCAGCTGCTAGATAGAAAATATTACGAGGAAAGGAAATTTGAGCCCTAGGTCTCCATTTCCACACTGTCGTAAATCTTGAAGCCTATGGCTCTCATATCATGTATTTCACACAGTTCCTCTGTGCCTCAGATATTAGCTCTTCTCCCAGTGTGTACATAGCGAATAGTGATTGACTTATTGCCATCTTGACTGTCTAATATATGCCACGGACTATCTTATCTCTAATTATCTAATTCTGGATTTTTTTAAATGAAGAAACTGTGTCTCAGAGTGGTTAATTAATGTGCCCAGATTCCCCTGTAGAGTAAGTTGTGGAGTCTGGTGTTCAAACCCAGACCTTCCTGACTGTAGAGTCTGTTTTACTTTCCAGGGTGCCTCACTGCTTATCCTCATCACGCGGAGCAAGCCAGCCCTGTCTCCAAGCGGCTGCTTTCATAAATGATCCTTCCATCATTTTCATATCTGCTGCAGCTTTCCTCCCTCTCCCCCCAGTAGGTAGCCATCACAGGTTTCTCCTTGGTCAGCTTTCCCCACTTCTCACTCATCCCTCCACCTTTTGGGAGATGGCCTTCCTTGAAGCCGTGGTGTCATCAAAGTACTGTTTCCGATAAGGGCTAAGTCTGCTTAGAGCTGGCTTTGTTCATAATAAAATTTTTGTACAAAGTATAAAATGAGGGGAGGCTTTAGCCAAAACTGTATCCACAGAAATCTCATCAATAAAAATTTGTTCTGTTGACTTTACAAGTGATTTAAAACTATATAATTTACGTGGGAGATTAATACTTCTTGCCACTATTTAGTTTAAACTGAATGTTTTAGTCGATGGCTTTCCTTCTGCCAGTAGGCTGAGATCAGCTTTCCTGAGTGTGTGTAAGTTTTAATATGGGATGAGTTGGAAGGGAAAGATGGGTGGAGGTGGGTGTTAAGATATTCGTCAGGTTCATTTTCGGGGTAGAGCCCTTTCTAGGGAGAGCAGCTCTGGAACAAATGCTATTTAGTTGGGACTGCCAGAGCTTGGCAAAATCTGCACCTCCAGAACAGGTAACATGAGACACAAGGCACGTGGTAGGTCTCAGAGTTGGAGAGGTTTTCCAGTTTGGGTAAGCCAATCCCTGAACCCCGGAAACGTGACACTGCATCCCCATCTTTGCCCACTAGTTTTTCCACAGCAAAAGGGCTTCCATCTGAGCACACTTGGTTTTATTCTTTCTAAATCCTGTATATGTCATGGTGAGAAATTACTAGGTTGCATGCTACCCACTCAACCAGGTTTAAGAATTTTCTCGTAAGTATCTTGGTGACTCTCATCAAAGAAAAATGCAGGACACAGAGCTGGCCTCAGGTGAACTGGATATTTGTCTCTCTGTGTTTCTCCCTTTCTAGGGCCACACGGTCTCTTGTCCTCGCTTCTCTAAGGTGTCTGCTATCGTCTGTGGTCCGTGGAGACTGATGTCCTGTAAACACTTCCAGAATTTCTATGCAGGAAGGGTTAGGGGCAACAATCTGTGTTGGTTGTGGAGGGAGTGTAAGGTGTGTGTACAGAGGCTGCGAGCAAACTGTTTTAAATTAGACATTATATTAATTTTGGATGGGATGATGGGGGGCTTAAACACCCACAGGTGCGCTATCACGTATCCCTGCCCCCTGGCCTGTCTGTGAGTATCCTGGTAGATGACTCAATGTGACTTTCAGTGTCCTGATTCCAGATTCCTAAGCCAGGGAATATAGTTGCCCCAGCTTCTGCTTTTATCGAGTAAAAAGCATCAGTGCTCAACCTTTGTCAGTAATTCCCTCCTCCTCCTGCATGTATTTCAGCCCAAATCAAGGAAGACAGGCAGTAGGCTGCCAGTGAACAGCTTTCTATACTAGAGAAAACTTGAGGCCTTATACTGTCCCAGATGTTATCTTATCACCTTGGTATTTCTTTTTTGTACATATGAAAGACAAAGCCTGTATCCTGACTTAGCATGAAAAGGAAAACAAAAGCACCCGTTGGTAAAAGCCTTCCTCAAATCCCCTGAACCAGACATCTCCCATTTCCTTTGCTTAAGCTCATTTCCTGACAGCCAGCCTTATGCCTTTCTGAACTCTTTTATGGTAGTTTACTTAAAAACAAGCAGTTTTCTGTACCGCCTCTTTACTTGCTGACATCATCTTTGGAAGGTAGTTTCTTAGACTTTTCATCTACGGAAATTCTTTGATGTGATTAACTTTTATACACACATACACACCTATATGATTTTAAGAGTAACTGTTCATTAATACTTTAAAAAGCCTAGAAATAATTCTCAGCAACACTGTGTATACCTTTTTATTTTCAGATTTTATGCTTAAACAACAACAGAAAATTAAACTCTTGCATACTTACTCGAAGGAAACTGTTTTCTCTGTAGCTTCTGGGAGGAAAGCCGACTGATTTAGTTTTTATTTATAATGCATAAAAATATCTCTATGCATAAAGTTTGGCTGTTTATTGGTGATATGTCTGGGAATTTCTTCCATTAAGGTTTGACATGCTTTTTCCTTTCTTTTTTTCTTCTTTTGCCATGCTTTTCTATTTTAATCATTTACCTAAGCTTGTTTCTTAAAACATGAGACAACTTCAGGCAGAGCTCACTTTTCTGGGTTTTCTCTTCTAAATAAAATAAGATCCTCCTCCTCTGCCTTCTGTCTGCAGTTTAGGCCAAAATGTGTGTGATCCTTAAAAACAAAACAAGACTAAACCGTGCACACAGGCTACAGCTCTGGCTGGGTTCCAGGATTACATTAGCCAGACAATGGGCAGCCCTATCGACAGGCAGGGTGGGCGGGAGGAAGCCTGTCTTGCCCTATTTGGGGTGTCGGGTCAACAGCAGGTTGAGTCTGGGAATGGGGTAGATTGATTGTTTTGCAAATGGTGGTGATAAATATCTGACAGGGCCTGTTCTGCTCATATTTGCATTAAAGATCAAAATTAAATTTGGTAGTGCATATTTTAAAAATCCATTTTACAAGTTTATTTTTTTCCCTCTTAGAACAGTTCAAATAAAACTGTGACCAATTTTGGAATAACTACAGCTGAGTAAGAAATGGCTTGGTGGGAAGCTAAAAATAGATGTCTTCTTTAGATTTTATTTTTTCTTTATTTATTTCCAAAAGACTTGCCTGTATACTTGGGATTATAGTCTAAAGGCTAAATTAGTCAAATAAAACAATGAAAAGTGCAAGGATTAGCTTTTTTTTTTTTTTTGCATAAAAAAATTTGCTGTTTTCTATATTTGGATTCTGAATTCTTACAGTCTGTCAGCAATTTTAAACCAATCTTTGCAAGAAATTGCCCAAAGTGAAGAGGACTGATATATGATAAATATACAGGTCAAAATTTATATTTTTGAGGGGATATTTTAATTTAAAAAACAACTAACACATGTAAAAATCAGTTTACCATATGTCATTTCAGTTACTCCTCCAAATAACCCCCATAGTTCCTAGAATATACAATCCATGAAGGTGGGGATCTTGGATTACTAATTGTGACAGCCACAGACAACTGGAGAAGTCTGAATTCCCAGCCACGATATGAAATTCTCTCAGAGAGGGAAAGGGGGAGGAAATCACCCACTCATTGAAATACAGCATGCGAGGCTGTGCTGGTGCTTTACATGCATAATTTAATCTCCTAACAGCACTACTCTCCCACCCCCAACCACTGTTTCCTCACCCCAGAGTTAGGAATTTTTATCTCATTTTACAGATGAGTAAACTGAGGCTCAAATAAGAACTATTCATTCTTCTCCAACATTCTTTTTTCATTTTCACTCTAAGCCACAACACCACAAAAATTATATGCTTTAAAGTTGCACAGCTTCTAAGTGACAGACCTAGGACATCAATCCCACCTGTAGTGTCTCCAAGTACAGTCCTCTTTCCACCCAATGTCACCTGTTTACTGTGTTCTTTTTTTTAATCTGCCTTTTGCAAATACTGAAGGATAGGGGGATGTCATAAGACTGGGCTGAAATAGACAGAATTTAGGTTTTGCCTTGGGGGGTTTTGTGAGGATCTGGAAGGAAGACTCACATCCCCCCCCAGTAAGATTAGAAAGGGTAGGGAAACAGCATATAGTCCCCACATTGACACAGCTAGCAGCAAGGTGGGAAACCAGGATCCCATCTTTCAGGATCACCCAGTTTTTGTTCATACCTCCCCTGCCACCCTTTCTCTATTGGAGAAGTACTCATTCTTTAAGATTTACTATGTTGTCACCCTCCTCCTTTCTCATCTCCTTACCATTAAAGAGTAAGTGTCTACCCCAACCTTCTAAAGAAAAGTAGGACCTGTTGGCTTGAGCGTGGAGCAAAGGGTGAGCATCTGGGGAGAAAGATTGAAGGTCTGAGGCGTCAGTAACTCATGTTAACTTGGGAATCCTGAGTTTCAGTTTAAGGGTGTCCTGGTAACTTTACAGAAATATTCATTCTAGGTTATTTCTATCACGTGAACATGAGTCAGGCAGGGGGAAGGCAGTGCTGAGACACCAAGAGGAAAACACCAGGTGCGGGGTAAAGGCAGACTATGTTTTCTGTGAGTAAACAGGGGTCTGGGTGACCTGAGGAAAAAAAAATCAACAAAAATTTTAGACACAGATTTCACTAAGCTTTGAACTTAGACAGAAGTTGGGTTTGGCCTGTTAAGAGGAACAAAAAGGAATACTCTAGCTTTCTTCTGTATAATTGTTTCCAAAGGAAATATATTGAAAAATATCAAATTCTTACTGTGTGTTCATTTTTCTTCATTTATTTCTAATTTCATTTTTTCTATTCTTTTAGAGTTTAACATGTTCCATTCTGAACACAGATTTGATCTAAATTGTTGGTAATTCTGGATTTTCTCTTTTTAATTTTAAGAGAAACTAATAGTAGTTGGATTCACAGAGATTTTTTTTCTTTCTTTCTTTTTTTAAATAACCCTAAGAGAGTGAATGCAGAGTAAGAGGTTTGCTTTTGGCCTTCACTTAGAACTTTTTTTTTTTTTTTCTTATCAAAGGATGACAGGTTCTCCAGCCACACCCAGGAAGTCTCTTAAAAATATTGATAAAACTGTCACTAGAGACACATTCTTAGGTGAAGGGAAATCAACACATTACTAGTGTTAGAAATTTGGTTTTTATAGAAAAAAGATATTTTCTTTGAGTACAAGGTGTAGCAAAATATTAGAAAATGAGTACACATGATAGCATTGATATAAACTTTAAAAAATTGCCGTTAACACATTATTTTTTAACAGCTTTATTGGAGTATAATTGCTTTACATTGTTGTGTTAGTTTCTGCTGTATAACAAAGTGAATCAGCTATACATATACATATATCCCCATATCCCCTCCCTCTTGCGTCTCCCTCCCACACTCCCTATCCCACCCCTCTAGGTGGTCACAAAGCACCGAGCTGATCTCCCTGTGCTATGCGGCTGCTTCCCACTAGCTAGCTATTCTACATTTGGTAGTGTATGTAAGTCCATGCCTGCCGTAACACTTTTTACTCGACTTCACTGAACTCCTCTGAGATTTTGACTCCCACAAGTAGATTAATTGGGTGGAGAAGTTTATAGACCTGATTTTGGTGGAGTAATAAAATTATTAAAGTATGTACAGTTATTCAAAGTCAAGTATTCTGAAGCATCTACTATGACTAGATTATAAAAGAAGTACAGATTAAAAAGAAATGTGCCTCTAAATTCGCTAGCAGCTGCCATTGCAAGGGAGATTCTGAAGAGAAGGTTTTAATCCAGTGGGGAAAAAACTGCTTTGTAGCTGGTTATTACCTAACTATTGTCTCTTAATTTTAACATAAAAAGAATACATCAATCTAGCCTGTATACTTTTCAGTTGTTTATAGGCCTGCTCACACTCTTAAACTTCTTCAGTCAAATATTTTCTTTAACTTTTTGACTTGGTATATCAGTCAGAGTTCTCCAGAGAAACAGGACAAAAAGGATGCCTATCTATCTATGTATGTATCTATCTGTCTGTCTGTCTGTCTGTCTGTCTATCTATCTATCTATCTATCTATCTATCTATCTATCTATCTATCTATTTATCTGTCTATCCATCTATGGAGAGATTTATTTATCTTAAAGAACTGGTTTACAGGATTGTGGAGGCTGGCAAGTCCAACATTTGCAAAACTGGCCGGCAGACTGGAGATCCAGGGAAGAGATGAAGTTGCAGCTTGAGTCTGAAGACAGTGATGAGGCAGAATTCCCTCTTCTTTGGGGAATCTCAATGTGTTCTTTTAAGGCCTTCTACTAATTGGCTGGGGTCCGGCCACATTACAGAGAGTAATCTGCTTTACTCCAAGTCTACTGATTTAAACATTAATCTCATCTAAAAAATACCTTCACAACAACATTCAGACTGGTATTTTACCAAATACCTAGGTACCTTGGCCTCGCCAAATGGATACATAAAATTAACCATTACAGTTGGCAATTATAAAACCATCTATTTAATCTCTGAAGTTAGATTCTCTGAGGAGAGAATGGATCAACCTTATAATGGGGAATGGAGGAATTTTGCACAGGTTCTGTAGCAGATAATATTAGCTGCCTGTCCAATAGTTAGTTTCCCTTTCTTAGAGTTGCCAGATTTAGCAAACATAGAATGCCTAGTTAAATTTAAATTTCAGGAAAGCAATGAATAATTTTTTTAGTATAAGTATATCCTACATTTTGTATGGGGCTTACTTATATTAAGTAAGTAATGTAAGTACTTTTATTACCAACCAGCTAGGCTGGTTGGTGGACACACATTTGTGGCCAATGAAATACAATTAGATGTCAAATAATTGACATTCTCACTTTTGCTATTTGATCTTTGTGCTTTTTACTCCTTACGTCTAAACAAAAATGCCGTGTCTGGAGGAGGTGAGGCCATCTTGGGACTATGAGAATGAGAGGCACATATTAAAAATGGCATAGCAGGAGAGAAAAAGAGGCCAGCTTCTTGATGAGATCCTGGGGTTGAGGCACCAGCCCTAAATGGCCCACTTTAGAATTTCCTATTATGTGAAAACATAAACCTTTATTTGCTTCAGCCATTGTGGATCTGTTTCTGTTACACAAAACTACATAGAAGCCTAAAACTTACAGATTTCTGTGTGACCCTTGAAATCAAGAAATACCATGGTTCGTTTCTATAGCATATACCTTCCTTTCCCCTCTTCTTGTCTATGAAAAACAATCCTTTCTGCTTCCTGATTCCTGAGTGAATTTGGAGAGAGAATTGTCTCCAAGCCAGTCTTGAGGAAATGATAGGGGTTTTCCCCCCCTTGTATTCTGTACTTGTATACACACATATGTGCTGCAGTACAGTTAATTTTGTCAACCACCAAAATAAGAGGATTAAGAGGATGGTTTACACTATGTAACAACCACAGAAGAAAAAAAACAAACAACCAAAACAGAATCTCTTTGTATCTGCACCAAACTATATCTTTAAATTCTGTTCCAAAATTTATTGCTGTTTATCAGCATAGGTAAATTTAAGAAACAAGAATACGGTCAGCTACTTTTCCAAGAGATATAGTATAAAAGTAGGCATAATCTAATTCAGTAGGATTCAGTAGGCCAAGAGGCTGCACTTGGAACAAACAGGGAAAAGAGGTATTGTTAATTATTTCTAGTAAAGCAAGTAGTAGCTACAAGTAAATTAGGTGCTTGAGTGGCATGGGTAAATGTGAAAAAACATAAGTACAGATATTTCTAATCTAAAAAAATAATGCAGCTCTCTCATGAGAACCTATGGAGTTTATATTTATCAGGTACAAAATAAAGTGTACCTTCAAAGTTCCATTAAGAATCAAAATCCCTTTAAACTCTTTATCATCCGCACATCCCTGGCCCTCTGTTCACCTCAAAGGAATTTGTGAGTTCCAAGAGCTATTTGTAGTAAGCAGAGGATTATGTCTGGTCCTTTGAGAACAATAAACAGGTAGAGGGCATAGTGATTCATTTTTGTATTACTCAATAAAGAAAACTGAACATCACTTATATCTTTGTTTTTATTATAATCAAGCCATCCAAACTTTCTGAACCCTAATTTATCAGGATAAAAAAATAAAGATAGTGATAAATATAATCCATTTCTGAGGGATGTTGAAGTAATCCCTCATGCAAAGAAAAAGAAAATTATTTGCATGAGAAAACAGATGTTTTATCATATGAATTATTTCACATTATTTTTCAGAATATAGGAAACATTTCTTAAGTGAATAAAATTATATTTGACAATAGTCAGTAAGTATGAGTTCCATTCCTGAAATGAGATAAAAAATAAGAATGTTTTAAAAGCAGTTTGTCTTTTAGACAATGTATATTGACCATTTTACTGATCAATTATACTATTTATATATATACATATATATAGCTTATGAAATTTTAGAAAATCTAAACTAAAAAATGAAGATAACTGTATTTTTCACATGTTGATAGAATTACCTTAATGTCTTAGATTATAATTGTATTTACGACACAGTTAGTTTTAAGTTATATGGAAAACACTGTATACGTAACACAATGATGTCTACTGTGCATTACTGATGTTATTTTATTTTATTTTAATTTTTTCCAGTATTATTGAGAAATGATTGATATATGTCACTATATAAGTTTAAGGCATACTGCATGGTGGTCTGATTAACATATATTGTGAAATGATTACCACAGTAGGTTTGGCTAACGTCGGTCTTGTCCTATGGATACAATAAAAAGAAAAGAAAGAAAAAAGGAAAAAAGGAAAAAAAATTTCTCCTCGTGACAAGAACACTTAGGATTAACTCTCTCAACAACTTTCCTATGTATCATACGGCAGTGTTAGCTATAGCCATTGTGTTGTACATTACACCCCTAGTACTTCTTTATCTTATTGTAACTGGAAGTTTGTACCTTTTGACCCACCCTCCCCCAACCCTAGCAACCACTGTTCTGCTCTCTGGTTCTGTAAGTTCAGCTTTTTTAAATTCCATATATAAGTGAGATCACACAGTATTGTCTTTCTCTGTCTGACTTATTTCACTTAGCATAATGCCTTCAAGGTCCATCTATATTGTCACATAATGGTAGGATTTCCTCAATTTTTATGGCTGAGTATTATTGCATTGTGTATACAACAGTCTTCTTTATCCATTCATCTATTGATGGACACAGGTCTTTTCCATGTCTTGGCTATTGTAAATAATGCTGCTATGAACATGGGGGTGCAGATATCTTTTTGAGTTAGTATTTTTATTTCCTTTAGGTATATTCCCAGAAGTGGAATTGCTGGATCATTTGGTAGTTCTGTTTTTAATTTTTTGAGGATCCTCCATAGTATTTTCCGAAGTGGCTGTACTAATTTACAATCTCACCAGTGGTGCACACAGGTTCCCTTTTCTCCACATCCTCACCAGCATTTGGTATCTCTTGTCTTTTTAATCATGGCCATTCTAACAGGCATGAGGTAATATCTCATTGTGGTTTTAATTTGCATTTCCCTAAAGACTAGTGATGCTGAGCATCTTTTTATGTACCTGTTGGTTTTTCATGTATCTTCTTTGGAAAAATGTTTATTCAGGACCTTTCCCCATTTTTTAATCGGGTTATTTGTGGGTTTCTCTCTCTGTTTTTTTTTTTTGCTATAGAGTTGTGTGAGTTCTTTACATATTTTGGATATTAACTCCTTATCAGATGTGTGGCTTACAAATATATTTTCCCATTCTTTAGGTTGTATTTTCATTTTGTTTATTGTTTCTTTTGCTGTGCAGACGCTTTTTAGTTTGCTGTAGTCCAACTTGTTTATTTTTGATTTTGTTGCTTGTGCTTTCGATGCCATATCCAAAAATTCATTACCAAGACCCAAGTCAAGGAGTTTTATTACTATGTTTTCTTCTAGGAGTTTGATGATTTCAGGTCTTATGTTTTAAATCTTTAATCCGTTTCAAGTTAATTTTTGTGAGTGGTTTAAGATATGGGTTCTGTTTCATTCTTTTACATGTGAATATCCAACTAGCCCATCACAATTTATTGAAGAAAATGTCTTTTCTCCATTGAGTATTCCTGGCTCCCTTGTCATATATTAGTTGACTGTGTATGCTTGGGTTTATTTCTGCACTGTTGATTCTGTTCCATTGGTCTATCTGTTTGTTTTTATGCCAGTACCATACTGTTTTGATGACTCTAGTTGTATAGTATAGCTTGAGATCAGGAAGGGTGATGCCGCCTGCTTTGAACTGTTTTCTCATGATTTCTTTAGCTATTCTGGGTCTTCTGTGGTTCCATATAAATTTTAGGAGTGTTTTTTTCTACCTCTGTAAAAAAATGCCATTGGAACCTTCATGGGGTTTGTGTTGAATATATAGGTGGCTTTTGGTAGTTTTGCTACTTTAACAGTATTAATCTTCCAATCCATGAACATGGCATACTTTTCCATTTATTTGTGTCTTCTTTGATTTCTTTCATCAATGCCTTGGAGTTTTCAGAGTAAAGATCTTTCACCTCCTAACTTATATATATTCCTAAGTATTTTATTGTTTTTGATGCTATTGTAAATGGTGTCAATTTCTTTATTTCTTCTTCACAAAATTTGTCATTAGTGCAGAGAAACACTGCTGAATTGTGTATGTCAACTTTTTTATCTCGCAACTATACTGAACCATTTACTGATCATGGTGAATGAGCCTTGTAAGGTGCAGCTGAATTCAGTTTCAGTTATTTTAAATAATATTTTAAAATATTTTAAATAGTACCTGACCTTGTGTAAATTTCTTTTGTATAGAAAAAGAGAGCTTCTTGTTTTTAGAGTTTAATTGACTAATAACCCAGATGTAGCTGTGCTATATGCGTAACTAAAAAATATTTTGGTACTATACTTTAAGGTGTAAGAAAGTATAAGGATATTTGATATAAAGCAGAGATTGATGTTCCCTATATTCTTAAAAAAATTTATTTATTATTTACTTGATTATAAATAAAAATAGGGGAAAGTTACAAAATAAAAAGTTCCTACAAGGAAGGATAAGGGATGAAAAACTACCCTGGTAGTTCTTTTTGTCACCTCAAATTTAATCTAGTTTCTGATCCTCAGGGCTACTCCTTAGGGCTGTGGCAGTGATTGGCATCTGTACCTTTACCAAACCATTTTATCAGATTAAGCAGAGCCAACTAATGCTAAAAGATCTACATAGTTCTGCATAGATAAATCTGTCAGCCACTTGGGGTCACCAAGACAGAGGGGTCATGCTGGAATTTTCTTCCCTTTTCTGAGTACCAGAATTTATTCTAATATAACCAGTTTGAATTTTTTTTTCCCTGTCTAAAGGCTTTCCTAGACATTAATTTTAATCCGATTTTCCCTGAATCTAAATGTGAGAATGGTCCAGTGTAATTGCTACCTAAAGTTATTCAACATGAGAATAATATTTAGAAAGAATGTTAGCTCATGTTCATTTTAATACACTAAAGTACCCTGAATGGGTACAAAGTATGGATATATTTGAGAATAATTTGAAAGCTGAAACCCTAGTTGGCAGCTATGCAGAAGAGTCAGTTAAGCAGAAAACTACAATTCCTAAGCATTCCACAAATTGGAATTTTTATGATATTAATAATAATACTTAGCATAGTTCAATTTTATTTAGAAATTGAGTGCTATCTTTTCGTACCTTTAACTAATCGTGTTATGCTCTCAACTAAAACAGTCTAGATTACCTTGGATACGACCAAAAGTCCAGGCTACCCAGGTCATTGATATCGTACCCCCCTAATATGGCCCAATCTCCCACTCTTCCCTAACTCCTCTAATCTTTCTACTGTATCATCTGTGCCTTTCTACAAAAGGAAAATCTCCCTATGCTTATTCATATATTTTTCACTTGCCTTACAAGGCATTAGACTCCTATCATTTTCTTCTTATCCACTGGTTGCTCCTTCATGATCTTTTTTACTGCCCCTTCTTGCTTTCCTCAACTTCTAAATAGTGGAGTGTTTTTCTCTTCCCTTGTTATACTTCCTAGGGAAGCTCATCCAATCTCATGGCTCTAAATGCCATTTAATGCTGATGAATCTTTTGCTCTAATCTCTTTATCTGACCTTTCTTTTGAATCCCAGACTCCTAAGTATATTTGTTTACTCCTTATTTCTATTTTGGCATCCAATTGACTTCTCAAATTAATATATGTAAAATAGAACTCTTGACCTTCACCTTCTCACTTAAAATATACTCCTCCCCATCTCTTCCTCACTTCAGTATATGGTATTTATTTTCATCCATGTACTTAGGCTAAAAGGCTAGGAATCATTTTTAACTTTTCTTTCTTTCCAATCCAACCCACCAGCTAGTGTTTTGGCTCTACCTTTAAACTGTGTTCTGATTTGAACCACTTGTCACACCTTCCATCATTATCAACTTACCCCAGGCACTGCTATTTCTTACATGGACTAGTGTACAACCTACCTGACCTACTTCCATATTTGCCCACTTACCATGTGTTCTTCATATGCAATTTTTAACCTATTTGCAATGTAAATTCATTCATTTTAGTCTCCTTATCAGTGCTTTCCAAAGACTTCCCATGATATTCAGGATTAAAGCCAAAGTATTTTCAATGACCTACATGGACAAGACCTTGCCTCATGTCCTACCCTGAGCCACTTGGCTTTAGCTCACATTGGATTTCCTGCTGCCTTAAGCAGGTCAAGGTTTGCCTGTATCTGGATCTTTACAGTGCTTTTCCTACTCTCTGGCACACTCTTTTCCTAAGCCTCCTCATGTCTATCTCCTTCACATCTTCAGATTGCTTCTCAAAGGTCACCTTATTGAGAGGTCTTTCCTCTGTAAATTTCTGTTCCCTTCCTACTCTGCTGAAATTATATGATTCGTTAAAAATGTGATATATCACTACCTAAAATTTTATGATTTATTTATTAAATAAGGGTGGCACCTAATTTATCTTTTTCACGTCTTATGTAGATAGCACCTGGTACATAATTGACACTCAATGAGTGCTTGTTTAATGAACAAATAAATCTATTAACACCATGTGGTTTTGTAACTTTTAATGCATGAAATTGGTAGCAATTTCTTCTCATAATGTTATTGACAGTTGAAATTGTATATTCAACTTGCATAGTTCTTTATTCTTTCTTCAGAAATGTAGTGAGAATTTATTTGTGAGCTTTGTTGTTGAAAGGAGAGACCCAGGACACATCCTAGCACTCTTGCTTTGGTCAGTTTTTTTTACTTTTCTAAAAATCTTTTATCTCATTTTTCATTTTAGAAGCAGGGGTAATGCTTCCTACCTTACTGTGATAAAATATAGATAGATAACATATTTAAAGGTGTCTGTTATAGAAGCCAGTACACGTTGAGGTCTTATCACGTGGCAGCCATTTCTGCCATTGCCCCATGCCATGCACAGCCTTCACACACGTTACATTGCATCTTTTTAAATGAGGAATAAATCTGGGCATGTGATGGGTATATGATAAAGTAAAAATACACTGGGTCAGGGGTCTGAAGACCTGGCCTCTAGGACAAGCTCTGTCACTTACTAGCTTTACTAAGAGGTTAAAAGTATATTAATCTCTCTGATCCTAGCATCTTCATATATAAAATGAGGGGTGTGGGGTGGGCATTGGGAGTGGAGAAGAGCTGTATTATTTAAAATTTCCTAGGTACCATTGTACTCTGTAAGTCCTATGATTCTGTGTGTATGAAAAGCTCTTCTCCAGTCTCAAAAGAAATTGTCCAGAGTTTCTTTGGCAAAGTTCATGTTTCAAAGTGAACATTTCTCAATATTCAGTTTGTATTTCTTCATCATTTGTTGGGTGGTTGTGATAAGAACGTGGGATGGGAGCCACTAGTAAAAGAAACTGATGTTTTGAGAGTATTACCTGCACATATTTCAGGCTTTATTTCTAGTTTATCCAAGATGTTAACTATAAACAAGTATTGGAAGTAAAGGCAATTTTCCAGCCTCCTAAGGCTTGATTTTGGAAAGAAGGCCAAATGTGATCTCTGTACGTAAAGTCAATCATTTTGGTCACTGGTTATGTGTTAACAGATAGGTCAAATTAATTTAAGTCTTTTTCTTATGGTATTAACTAAATCTGTCAGGGTATTTTCCACAATTTAATTGAACTGTGACATCCTCCTAAAATCAGTTGTGGGACACAGAATAAAGGCCCCCCAAAGTTGTTCATTTCCTAATTCTTAGAATCTGTGAAAGGGCAAAAGGAACTTTGCAGATGTGGATATGATTAAATTAAGGATCTTGAGATAGACATATTATCCTGGATTATCTGGGTGGGCCTGGTGTAATCATAGGATCCTTAGAAGAGGGAGGTAGGAGGTCAAGAGGAGAGAAGATGCTTTGAAGGTAGAAGAGAAGGGGTCACAAGCCAAGGAATGTAAGTGGCCTCTAGAAGCCAGAAAAGGCAAGGAGACACATTATCTCCTAGAGCCTCCAGAAGGAACACAACCCTGTGGACCTACTTTATACTTCTGACTTCTAAGACTATAAAATAACAGCTAATTGTTGTTTTAAACCATTAAGTTTGTGGTAATTCATTATAGCAGCAATAGAAAACCAATACATTTGTATTGTAAAAACAATGGTATAATGGAATTTTTATTAGAAAATCTTTCTATTAAGTTCATAACTGGTAGGTCAAGGTAACAACTTTAATTTAAAAAATTCAAAAATGTAATCATCTGAAAGTGCTAGCATATGTGACAAGTTACCTGTAGCTGTATTTAAAAACAGGGAAACCAGCTAGAGTAACTTCTTATTGTGAATTATTCACTTTTTCTTTTTAAATTAATTGTATTTGTATTGTGGTAGGAACATATAGTATGAAATCTACCCTCCCAACACATTTTTAAGTGCGCAACATACAGTGTTGTACAGCAGATCTCTAGAAATTATTCATCATGCATAACGGAAACTTTACGCCCTTTGAACTGCTAGCAATTCCCCATTTCCCCCTCCCCACAGCCCTTGGCAACCACTGTTCTACTTTCTGCTTCTATGAGTTAGATTATTCTACTTATACTCCTAATGTAAGTGGAGTCATACTATAATTGTCCATCTGTGACTGGCTTATTTCACTTAGCATAATGCCTTCAAAGTTCATCCATACTGTTGCATATGGAAGGATTTCCTTTTTTTTTTATGGTTGAATAATACATCTGTCTTTTTTGAGGGGTGACTATTTTGGGATAGAGATTCCAGATATTGTATATGAGATTGCTGAGAGAGCCGATCTTCCCATAGGATTCCCCTCTGTGGTGATTTGAATATATGTCCACAAACTCAAAGGGTTGAACCTAAGAGTCCTCCCCCGAGTCTGTGTTGGACTAACTGACTCCCTTCTAACAAGGAGAATATTGCACAAATGATGCTATGTGACCTTTAGGACTAGGCGATAAAGGCATTGCCCTCTCCCGTGTGCTCACTCTAGGGGAAATTATTTTCCATGGCATGAGAATGATCAAACAGCCCCATGCAGAAGTCCATGTGGTGAGGAGCTGAGGCCTCCTGCCGACAGCCATGCAGAAGAGCCACTTTGGAAATGGATCCTTCAGCCGCAGCGGAGCCTTGAAATGACTGAAACCCATGGTCGAGGTTGTGATTGCGACCTCCTAAGAGACTGAGCCAGGACCATTCAGGTATGACACTTCCATCATGACCCTCAGAAAATGTGTGAGGTAATAAATGCTTATTGCTTTGAGTTGTTAAGACTTGGGGTAATTTGTTATGCACTAATAGAAAACAAATACACTCTTTCATGGTATTTTTCCTGAGCTATATATGTAAACAAAGAAAACTGTGCTAATATTGTTGAGAAGCTTTACTTTTTTTTTTAAACAATAGAGAGAATGGAAATGGTCTAGCCTGGATTATGCTTACTATTTAGAGAAGTAGAAAAGTGAGAAATCACATGCTTTGAAAATTCTTTTAAGAGACAAACTAAAGTATTCACAGGAAAGTGACTAATGGGGGTTAAAGGGTAAAGGGAGAAAAAAGCATTTCCTTTGCCTCTTTTATTCCCGGTCTGTCCTAGTAATTAACATCATTTACTTTCACAGTTCACAATCAGGTCATATAATTAGAGAAGGATTAAACTCTTCTCTCTTGAAGAGGATGGTTAATTTAAACTGTTTGGAAACTACTTAAAGAAAACCACTGAAAGACTCTGAGGGATGGACTCTAGCTAAAATGTAAAAAGAGCGTAAATGTGGCCAAAAGCTAGAAAGATAACTCTGTACCAGACCGGGTGCCAAATTGTCACGAACTTAACTCACAGCAGAAAATATTTGTTATTTATGAGTTTGCCTGAGTCTATGACGCTGCTCTTCATAGCTGCCAGTGTGTGAAGGTTTCATTATTCATTGACAGGATGTCGTAATTTATTTCAGATAGTGTGATTAGAGTTTACATGACTGAATTATTTAAGTTGTTTTCTTTCTTAGATTGTCCCATTCTTTTTATATTTGTTTTTGAGTATCCACAGGTTTACCACCTAGGAGGGTCCTAGACATTTCTCTCTTGACATGTAGAGTGACTTAAAATTTATACTTTGAAAGAGGTAGCAGCTATAGCCTACCGCCCCATGAAACTCACTTAATTGTCATCAGAGTAACTGAATGACACTGAGAAAACACAGTATGTATCCTCAGTGTAGGTATATAGCTGCAGAAATAGATAATCTTCAATCTTCTTTTTTTCTTACCATAATTTACTTTTTTTTTTTTAATTTTGTTTATTTTTGGCTGCATTGGGTCTTTGTTGCTGTGTGCAGGCTTTCTCTAGTTGCGGCTAGCAGGGGCTATTTGTTGTGGTGCGCGGACTTCTCATTGTGGTGGCTTCTCTTGTTGCGGAGCACAGGCTCTAGGCGCGTGGGCTTCAGTAGTTGTGGCTTGTGGGCTCTAGAGTGCAAGCTCAGTAGTTGTGGTGCATGGGCTTAGTTGCTCCGTGGCATGTGGGATCTTCCCAGACCAGGGCTCGAACCTGTGTCCCCTTCATTGGCAGGCGGATTCTTAACCACTGTGCCACCAGGGAAGTCCCTTCAGTCTTCTTGGTTGCTTTGTTGAATCCAAGTCCTCAAGTAAATAGAAAGGTCTTACGATAAAAGAAACATCTCTACGAGAAAAGCTTGACATTGTGCGCGTGATCTAGAGTTCAGACCTTCAGCAGAAAGGATATTACTCATTGTCCTTCATCTGGAACAATGTGATTCCTCTGGCTATGACAGGGAAAGTGACAGGTATGAATATGGCTTCTTTCTCCTTTTCAGTGAGTGTAGACACACAGGACCTGGGTTTCCAATGAGAAGTCACCTCCTACAGGCTGTCTAGCCCCTGCAAGTTAGTTTACAGCTCCATTTGCAAGCGATTCTTTGAAGGGCCTTCCTTCAACCCCCAGTGTATCTCTGGGCCTCTTCCATCATTTTATGATAGATAACAACTTTATTTACAGTGTGAAAGAAAAAGCAGATGGGGGCCCCTGTTTCGTTGTCACCACTTCAGGCAGCCACAGTTGCTGCACTTCCAGAGTAGAGTGACAGGTCTGGGAGGAGACTGAAAAGCTAGGAGAACATTCCCAGCATAGAAAATGCATGAGAAACAAAGAAATCTGGCTGACCATCGAGACACTGGAGATGCCAGGTCACACGGAATCCCTGCATCACTTTATTGAGCGACCTTAGGTGGCAGCTGTTTCCTCTAATTCATTCATATTGTGGCTGCGAGCTTATTACTCCATTCCCCTTATTCAAACCTACCTGATGTTCCATCTCCGCTTTGAGCGGATTCCCAGAATGGAAGAAAATAAACCTCATTTTAGTGAAAGCACAACAGGTTCACTGCTACTTATCACTCTTTCTATTTATCTCACTTTACTTAAAGAAAAAAGAAAAGTAAATGACCATTATTTTCCCTTGGAAATAAAATGAAAAGAAATGTGAGAATGCCCATCTTTGCTGGAATTTATACAATAATTATACTGGACCAAAATATTAAGAGTTAAATGCCTGTTTTTATCAAGTTTACATGAACTTTGCTAATGTCCTTACTTGAGATCTTAAAAATTCTTTGACTTTCTCCATTTTTTGTTAAAAAAACTTCCGCTTTACACTCAACCCACCTACCACCATTGGTTCCTATCTAGAGGACACACATCAAAATTTATTTGAGGAAGAAAACAAACAGGACGTCTCAGAGTTGGAGCAAGATGTTAGAAATACCCTATGTGACGGCAGGATAACTGAGCAAATACAAATATTTTAATTTAAAAATAAATAAATCAAAAAAACCCCAAACTAATGTCTTTTTTTTTAAACTGATCTGACCAAATTAGTCAGTCAAAATAGTTGTCAGTCTCTGTTGCCAATATTTATATTCTAGAAAACAAAACAACCTTCTATGAGAATATTTCATCTGCTGTAAGAATTTTATTTGGTTGTCCCAGAAAACACAGCCCAGGTATTAAACAGCTTTCTGAACATTTTTCCTTGGATAATACTTAATATAAGTAACTTGCATGGTTCACTATTAACACCCTCTATGCCTCCTTGCTCCCGACCCCTCCTTATAGATGACATTATTGGTTTGCTCACTGTTTCTCAGCTGCATTGATGTAGGCATATTTGTGAGACAAAGGATGGCAAGAATAACCAAAGAGCTGCTAAGATGGGATGAATGGGAGTAGTGCTGGCAGAAGAAATGAAGCACTATTCATAGCCCCTTCAGCATATTTCCTTTGGGATAGGACAGCTGTGCAAGGGAAGGAAAAAATGGTAACGGACTAACCATTGTTAATAAATGGATGTGCTCACTTTGATCAAAGGCATCAGTAGCCATTAGTGTAAACAGAGTAGGGTTACAATGTTAGCCTTTGAATTTGCAGTTCCCTGAAAAATTAAGTATTATATTTTATTTAAAGATGTTTTGCTTCTTATAGGTTTGGCCTTCTCAGCTGACTTGGCCTGAAAAACTTGTTACCCCATCACCTAGATATCACAGGTTGGGTTCTCTGGGTAGCAGATGCTAGAGTGCAGTTTAGTGTGTAGTAGAATGTTTATTAGGGAGTGCCTTGGAATCTACACCTGTAGAAGAGAGAAGAAGGAAGAAGGCCTGGGTAAAGGGAGAGATTGAAGTGCTCTGCAGATCTGAACAACAGTCTCAATTGATCCCAAGAGGAGATATGAAATTAAAATATCCTTCAGTGTTGTCTTGGTTTGGAACAAAATAGTCTGGCCTTCTTTCCCCTGTGTCAACTGTTGGATGCGGGAGCTCCTAAGAAGGGTAAGATCTAATTTGAGGTGGGAGGTGGCTCTTCGCAGCAGAAGCAATCCCTGAAGGTGTCTGATGACATCACTTGCAGCAGCTGGGCAAGAAGCTCTTCCTTGAAGTGACATCCGGGTGGCTGATCTTTGTTATACCAGTTCAGTGACTTTCGAAGATTGTTTTGCTATGGTCCACATTAAGAAATACCTCCTACATTACTACCCAGACATGTGCACATGTGTACGCACACATACACACGAAGAAAACAAAAGTTTTATAAAGTAATATTTTAATATTTGTCCCTGTTGTATGTGGTGCTCTCTGATAGTCTCTATTTGTTTTCTTTCAATCCATCTCATGTTATTCTATTTTCTTTCACTTTTCAAAATGCTGTTTATAACACACTAATTTGATTTCAAGACCCGCTATTAGATTACAACATGCAATTTGAAAAATACGGAATTAGATTGATAGTGGAAATTAACCTATTACTGTTGAACAAGTTCTCCAGGATAAGTAGAATGGGCTTGTGTTCACGATGTGATTGGATTACTTTCATTTCCAGGAAACCAGAAAAGTGTCACAGGAGAGCTTTGCTGATCAATGGGCCCCAAAGAGAGAGAGTGGTTCATCACAAATCTCTAAATCCTTGAATGCTTTGTTCCAGGTAGAATGTCACTTGTGATTACCGTTCTAACAGTATGAGCTCCAAGCAAGATTTTCAAAGAAGGGTGTTAATTAGCAGGGGAGGAAATAGTAACTGTGAGAACCATGATTTTCATTTACTTGTAGAATTTTAGGATGAGGTCAGGTATAAACACCTTAGTTTTTCCTGATAGTGGATGCCTGTGATCTGTTTTGTGTTGCAACTTTCACACGAGAGGAATTACTGGAAGAAACGTTTGGTGTCATGCTATAGAATATTGAGTTTTGAAATATATAGGGTAAATGCTTAAATGGGATACTATGGCTGTAAATTAAAGTTAAGAAAAAGACTCCATTTGTAGACAAAGGTATGAAAAAGATCACGAACATAGTGAGATAGAATTCAGGAAGATGACAAATCAACAAATGTTTCTTTTCTTTGGGCCAACAAAATCAACAAACCAAAAATATACCCTTTGTTCTTGATACTCAAGCAATGAGTTTAGGGTCCTTCCTTGTACAAGATTTATACTAGAACGAAGTAGGAATTTCATTACACGCATTTAAAATTTAAGGTATTTAAACTGAAGAAATATGGTTCTACTTGGAGAAGTATAAAAACAATGATGTGGTAAGAAAGGAAAATGAAAGATATCTACTATTTTTCATGTTTTATGCTAGGACATCTGCAATTTGTTATCATATTTTGTCATTCGTGGTGACTAAAGAGAAGAGGCTAAGATATAAGGGACTTAGGTTAACAGAGTCAGGATTGGAATTTAGATCTGGCTCCATCCTTTTTACTACTTCAAAGTCACATATATGTTTAATTTTCTAACTTTTAAAAAGCTGCAGAATAGGGAATTCCCTGGCAGTCCAGTGGTCGGGGCTCCACACTTCCACTGCAGGGGGCACAGGTTCGATCCCTGGTCGGGGAACTAAGATCCCACATGCCACGCAGCCAAAATAAATAAATAAATACAAATAAAAAGCTGCAGAATAAATCTATATTAAAACCAGATATGTATTTATTTATATGTCCAATACAAGTTGAAAACTGGTTCATCAATTCTCTATCACAGTTCCATATTTTGCATTATTGCTGCTTGTGAGATAAGTATATTATGTACTTTAAAAAATCATTTATTACTGTTGCAAGTCTTTGGAAATTTCTCACATGGTGTCTGTATTATATTTCAGTTATCTATTAAGAAATCCAGAAGCCAGGTTTAAGTAAGCCAAAGTAATAAGTATGCATATACACTGAAGAAGAGTTGAAAATAAAGTCAAACAAAGATCTGGAAACCAGTGGAAAGAACATGTTTTATAGATATAGTCCACATCATTTACATCAATTATATGTAATAGTGAAAGGAGATATATATATATATATATATATATATATATATATATATATGTAAAACAATGTGTGACTATTTTCAAGCATTATCACATCTAAAAAGTGTAGTATTGTTTTTTAAAGAGAATATCAGACTACCTTTGTTTTGGCAGGATATATCCACTTATGAACTTCAAATGTTCACTTCAAATGTTACTGGTGTAATAACAACAATAGTTCTGCAAAAGGGGAAAAAGGTTTATAAAGGACAGACTTTAAAATGTCATTATTAGCCCAGTTACCTCAAAATAGTACAAGAAATTAAGTGATTGACCTCATTAAATAGCTCACCTCACATCATTTTATTCTCAGGAAATTAGCTCTGAAGAGTGTTAGAGGACAAATTTAACTTCAGCATTAGAGATGAAAAATGAACCAGAAAATGTGTTCAGAAGCTGATGAAAACACTAGAAAGGGTAAAATATAATCACATTATCTATACTTATCCATACAAATGAAATTTCAGGGTTTAAATTTGTTGTGCAATGGCTTTCATATTTCTGTGACCTTGGTTGTGCAGTGGTTTTTATATCTTTTTGAACTTGGCTGTCATAACACTTCTGGGTCTCATCTTTCTTTACCTGTGAAATGGTACAGCAATCTAAAGTTTATGTTCTGTGGTACATTATTGTTTTTTTCAGATATATTGCTTATTCATCATAGGAGTGATTATAAAAACTATGTGAAGATATTCAGAGTCTTATACTTGAGAAACAGGAGATAGCCGTTTTCTTATTTGGATTCTGTTGGGGTTCATGTATGTGACCTTGAATAAGTCACTTAAACTCTTTGTGACCCAATATCTAAATGATAAAATGGAGATTCTAATTTGTACTCCTCATTTCTCAGTGAAATCTGCTGAGGACGGACAATCAGGAAGAATTTGAGGGGCATAACACATTGCAAATATAAGGTATTATTTTAATGTTACAACTGAAAAAGAGAATCAATTGTTCTATTAGTGAGTCAATGAATTAACCATTTTCATATATGAACACAATTTCAACTCTTAAATTACCTAAGACATTTGTTAAATAATATGGGAGGAGTATTTATTTTAATGTCTTTTGAGATGAATGTGTAATGATACTAGACAGAATGGAAATCAAAACTTTGTACATCTTCTGGAGGAAAGATGTAGATATTTTGGAATGTGTGCATTCCAAAATAATTATAGAAAACAAAGGCTGGGACTTCCCTGGTGGTCCAGTAGTAAAGAATCTGCCTTGCAATGCAGGGGACGTGGGTTCAATCCCTGGTCAGGGAACTAAGATCCCACATGCCGCGGGGGAACGAAGATCCCACATGCCATGGGGCAAATAAGGCGGCGTGCCACAGCTACTGAGCTCGCACGCCTCAGTGAGAGCCCGCATGCCGCAAACTACAGAGTCCACGTGCCCAGGAGCCTGCACACCACTACTAGAGAGAAACCTGTGCGCCGCAATGAAAGATCCCGCATGCCTCAAGGAAGATCCCGCATACTGCAACTAAGACCTGACGCAGCCAAAAATAAATAAAATAAATAAATAAATAATAAATAAATCTTTTTTAAAAAAAAAGGCTAATTTAAATTTTGATACCAACTTAAAATGGTATTTATGAGTGTTGTCTTCTGTTCTCTGAGTATGTATTGATGTACAAAAGTGTGTATTTTGATATTGATATTTTAAAGTGTTCTTTATGAATGCTTCATTCCGATTATGCACATTTGGTCTTCACAAATTTGTTCAGAAAAGGTGAAAGATAAGTCAGATTTTAACATTTCATCATATTTTCTATTGTAGTTGAAGTGTTGAGGGTAAATGGGCTGCCAGTGAGAGAATGTAGGGAAAGAAAACGCAGGGCCTGGAACTGTGCCTGAGCATAGACTATGTTTAAGACACTGTAGCTAAAAATAATACCCATGAAAGAAGTGGCAAAGGAGTATTCAGAAACGAAGGAGGAAAAAGAAAACAGGGTTGCACAGTTCTAAAGGAGGAGAGAATTTTCACACCTAGGGCTTGGTTGATGGAGGACAGAGGAAATTGGAAATGGCTGTCACAGTGGAAATCCTGGAAGGTCTGAAAGAAATAAATGTAGAATAACACGGGGGCCTGGTTATAGGTACTTGACTGTAGGTATCAGGGAGCTAGATGTGAGCACTGCTGCTCAGAGACCTGGTTCCAATTCCCTGGGCGCTTTGGGCATAAGTTGGACTCAGTCCAGAAGGAACTGAACAGGAAGCCAAAGGAGACGCTCTGATATGTTTGGGACAGTGTGGAAACTCAATCACTGGATACAGGGCTGACGCTGAGGCTAGATGAAAGGACTGTGACTGAATACCAATTAATGGAAAGGGAATGTCATCAAAACCGGGCTAATGACAAAATGGATTTGATGATCACTCCAGAGCTCTATGGAGGTTCTTTACATTTCACATATTTAGAGGCCTGATTGATCCCCGAAGTTTGGATTAGACTGAAATGAACAAGTGGAAATTAAGTGCTTAACAGATAGTAGATGCTCAATAAATATTTGCTGAAGAAATGAATGAATTGTAAGATCTTAGATCTGGAGAATGGAAGTCTTCCATTCTCAGCCAAATAACTCCAAAGGTATCAATTTACAATAGTGTTTCCTAAATGTGTTCCATGAAAATCTGATTTCTCAGGATATGTCTTAAGATCAAAGAGTGTTTTGACCGAGTAACTTAGGGAACTACAGAGTTAAATTAATTGCATTTCTATATTGCAAGACTCCTCAGAGATTTTATCTTCATGTATCTTATGAATCTCTAAAGAATCAGTAGTATGTAGACATTTCCAAGTTTCTTGACCACAGAACCCTGTCCTCAACAACTGCCTTTCTTTCCCTGGTATCCCCTGGACTAATGTTATGAAAAACATATATTAGGAAGTGTTGGAATACAGATGTAAAAATCAATAGATGGACAAAGAGATCAGTGGATTTTGGTGATATTGAGGAAAAAAGTTATCTTTTTCAGTAGTTTCAAAGATTTCGAAGGCAAACATTGAAAGAACTAGATAATTCTCATTGTACTCCTAATGTTCATCTCCAGGGATTTCCAAGAGTCAGAATCTTTTTTAACTTCTGGTCCACAGGTGGATGGAGGGCTAGAAAAATTTGGAGAATATGGGACATTTTCGGAAAATGTATATGGGATGAGGAGGATTATGAGTCAGAGGCAGTCATTGCATTGTCCATACATTATTAAAGCTTTATGTAATTTTTTTCTACATGAATTCCTATGGGGATAAAAGAGTTGTCATTTGCGTGTGGGGAGTGGTGGTTGGGGGCTGGGGGGAGGTACGGGAGGAGAGACCATGTTCCTCTCTTACTAGATGGTATTATCCATCGTTATGTCTGTCTCCTCCAACTTAAGGTAAGGGCAGTGTGTGCGCCTTGATTCACTTTTGTATTGGTAGCATGTCTCACTGCATGTGGAATATAGTAGTAAATATTTGAACTGAATTGAACTAAGAGGATCTGAAGAAATGAGTCATGGTTTGTGTTGTTTACAGTGCCTGTTTTTTACCAAAATGGCCCCCTCCTCCTCCTTGGATGGGTAATCTGGGGTAAAGGGAGCATTGCTTTCTTGAGGATGATATTTTGTTGACATTGTCACATGGTGTTTTCAAGGTGTTTTGCACCATCTTTCACCAGAGTGGATACCGAAACATATTCTAAAAACAAAAGCCCATAGGCTGTTCTTTATTGTTTAGAGTGGGATATTAGGGGAGATCACCTCTAAGATTACAAATCTTACAGTTCCAGGAAAGGAGGAGAGAAGTGACAGAACAACTAAACAAGAAATTATGAAGGCCTTTATTTCCAGGGAATTAGGAGTTTTAGGGATAATATCAGATAGGTTGATATTCCATCCTTTCCTCCAGCTTTTCATGCAGAAGGAAGTTTGACTCATTCCAAATCAGATCTCAGAATAATGTCATAACATCATAAGCTTCTTACAGCAATGAGACTCTTGGGAAAAAAAATCGAAATTAGTTGATAATATGAATCTTTTATGAGAACTTTGAATCTGGTTAAAGCAATAATGTATATGTATAGTTGATTTACAGTATTGTGTTGGTTTCAGGTGTACAGCAAAGTGATTCAGTTATAAGTATATACATATATGTATATTTCAGGTTACTTTCCATTATATTGTAGTTTATTACAATATATTGAATATAATTCCCTTTGCTATACAATAAATCCTTGTTGTTTATCTATTTTATATATAGTAGTGTGTATCTGATAATCCTATATTACTAATTTATCCCTCCTCCGCCTCTATCCCCTTTGGTAACCATAAGTTTATTTTCTATGTCTGTGAGTCTGTTTTGTAAATAAATTCATTAGTAATATTTTTTAGATTCCACATGTAAGTGATATCATATAATATTTGTCTTTTTCTGTCTGACTTACTTCATTTAGTATGATAATCTTGAGGTCCATCCATGTTGCTGCAAATGGCAATATTTTATTCTTCTTTATGGCTGAGTAATATTTCATTGTGTGTGTGTGTGTGTGTGTGTGTGTATATATATATACTATATCTTTTTTAGCCATTCATCTGTTGATGGACACTTAGGTTGCTTCCATGTCTTGGCTCTTGTATTTTGTTTGTTTGTTTGTTTGTTTTTTGGCCACGCCGCACAGCATGTGGGATCTTAGTTCCCCAACCAGGTATTGAACACACACCCCCTGCACTGGAAGCACAGAGTCTTAACTGCTGGACCGCCAGGGAAGTCCTTGGCTATTGTAAAGAGTCCTGCTATGAACATTGGGGTGCTTGTATCTTTTTGTATTAGACTTTTCCTCTTTTCTGGTTGTATGCCCAGAAGTGGGATTGCTGGATAATATAGTAGCTCTATTTTTAGTTTTTTAAGAAAACACCATACTGTTCTCCATAGTGGCTGCACCAATTTACATTCCCACCAACAATGTAGGAGGGTTCCCTTTTCTCCACACCCTCTCCAGCATTTATTATTTGTAGACTTTTTGATGTTGGCCATTCTGACCAGTGTGAGGTGTACCTCACTGTAGTTTTGATGTGCATTTCTCTAATAATTAACGATGTTGAGCATCTTTTCATGTACTTTTTGACCACCTGTATGGCTTCTTTGGAGGAATGTCTATTTAGGTCTTCTGTCCATTTTTTGATGGGGTGGTTTATGTTTTGTTTTGTTTTGATATTGAGTTGCATGAGCTGTTTGTGTGTTTTGGAAATTAAGCCCTTGTTGGTGTTATCATTTGCAAATAGTTGCTCCCAGTCCATAGTTGTCTTTTCATTTTGTTTATGGTTTCCTTTGCTGTGTAAAAGCTTATAAGTGTGATTAAGTCCCATTCGTTTATTTTTGCTTTTATTTCTTTTGCCTTGGGACACTGATTTAAGAAAATATTGCTGGGACTTCCTTGGTGGCTCAGTGGTTAAGAATCTGCCTGCCAATGCAGGGGACACGGGTTCGAGCCCTGGTCCGGGAAGATCCCACATGCCGTGGAGCAACTAAGCCCGTCTGCCACAACTACTGAGCCTGTACTCTAGGGCCCGCAAACCACAACTACTGAGTCTGCATGCCGCAACTACTGAGCCCGTGCGCTACAACTACTGAAACCCATGCACCTAGATCCCGTGGTCTGCAACAAGAGAAGCCACCGCAATGAGAAGCCCACACACCGCAACAAAAGAGTAGCCCCCGCTCTCTGCAACTAGAGAAAGCCCACGCGCAGCAACGAAGACCCAATGCAGCCAAAAATAAATTAATTAATTAATTAAAAAAAGGAAAATATTGCTATAATTCATGTCAGAGAATGTTTTGCCTATGTTCTCTTCTAGGAGTTTTATGGTGTCATGTCTTATATTCAGGACTTTAAGCCACTTTGAGTTTATTTTTTATAAACTTATTTATTTATTTTTAGCTGCACTGGGCCTTTGTTGCTGTGTGAGGGCGTTCTCTAGTTGCAGAGAGCGGGAGCTACTCTTCGTTGTGGTGCGTGGGCTTCTCATTACAGTGGCTTCTCTTCTTGCGGAGCATGGGCTATAGGTTCGTGGGCTTCAGTAATTGTGGCACACGGGCTCAGTAGCTGTGGCTTGAGAGCTCTAGAGCGCAGGCTCTGTAGTTGTGGCACATAGGCTTAGTTGCTCCGCGGCATGTGGGATCTTCCCGGACCAGGGCTCAAACCTGTGTCCCCTGCATTGGCAGGCGGATTCTTAACCACTGAGCCACCAGGGAAGTCCCGAGTTTATTTTTGTATGTGGTGTGAGGGAATGTTCTAATTTCATTGATTTACATGAGACAGTCCAGCTTTCCCAGCATCACTTGCTGAAGACACTGTCTTTTCTCCATTATATAGTCTTGCCTCCTTTGTCAATGATTAATTGACCATAGGTGGGTGGGTTTATTTTTGGGCTTTTTTTTTTTTAAGATGGCTTGATTCAAATTTAGTCTTTTTTTCATTTTTTTAAAAGTCTTTATTGAATTTGTTACAATATTACTTGTGTTTTATGTTTTGGTTTTTTGGCCACGAGGCATGTGGGGTCTTAGCTTCCCAGCCAGGGATCAAACCTGCACCCCCTGCACTGGAAGGCAAAGTCTTAACCACTGGACCACCAGGGAAGTTCCTGGGCTCTCTATTCTGTTCCATTGATCCATGTCTGTTTTTGTGCCAATACCACACTGTTTTAGTTACCGTAGCTTTGTAGTATTGTCTGAAGTCTAGGGAGGTTATGCCTCCAGCTTTGTTCATTTTCCTCAGAATTTGAAGCAATAATGTTTAATAAAAGTATTACTATTAAATATTAGAAGGAGAGCATTTAATTAATTAATTTATTTGGCCTCACCACATGGCTTGTGGGATCTTAGTTCCCAGATCAGGGATTGAACCCAGGCCCTGGCAGTGAGAGCGCTGAGTCCTGACCACTGGACCACCAGGGAATTCCTGAGAGCATTTTAACTTATTTATTTTATTTAATCATTGAATACCTACAGTGACATGCTTGTCACTCTGGTACAAAGATAAGTAAGATATGTTTCTAATATATTCAAAGTTGTTTATAGCTGAGTTAGAGTGACAGGCATGTCCCAGAATAATAAAGTGAGAGAGAGGAGGCACTGGCAGATCAGAGAGAAGATCTGAATGAGGGCTGAGTGTGGAGCCCTGTAGATTCCAAACTTCCATACCTCTGTAGCAATGTAAACTTGCTGACTTCCCAGCCCATGCACTTGGTTGGCTTTGAGAATCCTAACTGGGGATGTGTCTGTATCTTAGATGGGCAAATTCATAAATATTTAAATGAGAGTCATTATGATGGAATGACCAATTCCAGAGGATTCCTTAAATGAGGCTCCATCACTGCTTACTAAGAAAATGATTCAGAGAGCACTAGACATTATACAAATTATAGACTCTCCTGACAAATGTGTTGCTTTTCTCTCAGATTCTTAACTTTAGCAATTAGAATAAATTGAGACAACCACTCACAAAATCACATAGCATAGGAAAAAGACCATGAACCCTGAAGACCAACACTGGCTCAAAGGCTGGCTCCAATACAGTATTTAGTTCCTGACTGACTTTGGAGGAAATTGCTTCCTTTCTCTCTGCCTCTGTTAGCTCCTGTGAAACAGGATTACAGCATCTAGTTTAAGGGATTATTGTGGAGGTGGTAACATGTAAGGTTAGGTTTCTTCCTTACATCCTCTCAGGGAACCCTGCACATCTCATTTTATAGCACATTATGCAGCTTGTAATTCATTAAATGTAAAATCAGCTCTTTTCTGTCTGCCTCCCCTGCTTTCTGCTGGGAGATACGCTTCCTGAGGGAAGGAACCACATTTCTCCTATTTAGCATGCTGTCCCAGGTGCCCAGCACATCCTTAACTCAGTGCCGACTGGAGGAAACCAGAGCAGTATGCAACGTGTACTACACTATGAATAAACATTGCTTCCCTTCTTTCTTATACCCAGAACCTGACAGTTTTCTTTTCCTTTCTCTGTTCCTCTGTGAGTTTTGGGAATTTCTGTGCTTCTCTTACAATACGTGATATTATTGGCATGTCGCTTGTTTATACCGCTTCCCAGGTGCTACTCATGTGTAGCCTGGGCCTTCTTGTCAACAACAAACTCTTTTTGAACTAAAAATGTAATCTCTACTACTTTTACCTGTCCTTAATAGGGCTTCTCCTGAGTTGTTTCTTACAGATAAAAAAGTGATTTCTGGGTCTACTTACATTATTTTGAAATTTTTCTTTTATTTCGCTGAAGTTCATAGGATGAGGGAAAGATTGGGCTGATTATTGATACTTTTGGATCGCTCACTGCAACTGTACTTTTTATTATTTCATGTATTATATCAGAAACCTAAACCTTATATAGCCCTACATTATATTTTACCCAAAGGCAAAAGGAAGATTAAAGGTATCATCTAACCCAGTGTTTGTTCATTATACTCATTTTCACGTTGACTGATTTCTTTATGAATACAACAGTTATTCCTTGATTTCATCAACTCATGGCAGCACTAAAATAGATTACAGCTTCAGGTTTGTCTTCTGCTTGCATTCATGATGAGGGCTGTGAAGAACTGCACATTTTCAGGAGAGGAGTTTCCATGGAAACCCGGACAAAGGCAAAGCAAAATAATTCTTCAAGGCCCACAAGAAAAAAAAAATCCCCCCTTTGCTTTTTGTTTGCAGTTCAGTGTCCCCTGAGCAGTTCAGTGCTGGCCCTGTCCTTGCTCTCTAGGAATCCCTGTTTGAAATTTATATATAGCATTATGCCTCTCTGAAATCTGCAAAATAGGACTTGGCGAGTATGACTAAAAAGTTATTTCTCAGGAGAGCTCAAACCCAGAGGTTTTTTTTTTTTTACAATGAGATTTAAAAATATAATAAAGCATACATTTAAGCAGCTACTGAGTTTATGAACATAGAGTTGCTCTTCAAATGATCAAATAGGTCTCAAAGAAGAGAGTTTTAGAGCAAATAAATGAAATCAATGATTAGAGGCAATTTGGTATTTCAAGACGATTTGTTTGCTGAAAATAAAGACCAGGTCAAATAATTTCTGATACATTTGCAGTTCTTATGCTTGAGGAAGTCATGGGGTTCATATGAATTCCTTTGGAAAATGATGTCTCTCTCATTGGTTTGCGAAGTTCCAGAGCAGCTGACTGTCTTACTTATGTATCTTCCATTGTACTTAGAACAGCAGTTTGAAGCTATTTTGGGGATTGGATTGATGCAGTGAAGGGCACCCACCATGCTCTCCCATACAGGGTTCTTTAGTGCCACAGTTAGAAACAGAATACCCTGTGTACAACTATTGACACTATTTAATACATTCACGGCACAGTTCATACTTCACTTTCTTTTCTTTATTGAACTTAATTGCAATCATGTTCAAAAATATATTCACTCTTCAGTTCATCCTTTCAACAAATAACTTTTGAGTAATTATTGCACACTAGGTACTATGCTAGGGACATTCCCTCGGGGGGTCCATCAAGGCCTGCCAGATTTTTTAAAATGAAATAACACAAAAGAAAAACACAAACAACAGTGTGACAATTACTACATACTGTGAAGTGCCATAGTATTGAGGCTTGTTCTAGGTATTTATGGCAGTCCAGAGCGGGGACGTGTCTCAACTTAGTGGTGATGGTCATATAGGGGTTAGATCAGGTAAGGACTTCAAAAAGAGGTGACGTTTGTTTCGAGTCCTGACAAATGATTAGATATGAATCAGGCAGACAAATGGGGGAAATACATTCAGTGGAAACAACATAAAAACACAGGGATATGGAAGAATGCCAGTGTTTTAGGCACTGAGCATAGGTTATAATGCAGGGAGGAAGGGAAGTGAGAATGGAGAAGAAGGCAGAAGCCAGGTCCTCGAGGGGTTTGCAAAGCTAAGGAGTATGATTTTATCCTAAAGATGGAGAAGTCTCTCAGCAATTGCAACAGAAGTGCTAAATCTGTACTGTCGTCCTGGAGGAAGTCACGTACAGCAGAGAGACCGGTTAGGAGGCAGAGGGCAAGGTTGATGAGAAATGGTGAGGCCAAAACTATGGCTGTGTAGACTGGGCTAGAGAGGAGAACTAGGTCTGGAGGGTAGATGGACTTGGTAACCAGTTGGTTGGATTGGGGTGCAAAAGAAAGGAAGACTGGAGTGGACTTCAGGTTTCTAGTGCAGGTGCTGGGAAGATGGTAGTACTATTTGTGTGTGTGTGTGTGTTCTTCTAGAGCTCTATTTATTTAGTTATTTATTTATTTTTATTGGGGTATATTTGTTTTACAACATTGTGTTAGTTTCTACTGTACAGCAAAGTGAAGTAGAGTTCCCTGTGCTATACAGCAGGTTCTTATTAGTTATCTATTTTGTACATATTAGTGTATATATGTCAATCCCTATCTCCTAACTCATCCCACCCCATCCCCCTCCACTTTCCCCCCTTGGTGTCCATACGTTTGTTCTCTACATCTGTGTCTCTGTTTCTGCCTTGCAAACCGGTTCATCTGTACCATTTTTCTAGATTCCACATATATGTGTTAATGTGTGATATTTGTTTTTCTCTTTCTGACTTACTTCGCTCTGTATGACAGTCTCTAGGTCCATCCACGTCTCTAAAATGACCCAATTTCATTCCTTTTTATGAGTAATATTCCATTGTATATATGTACCACATCTTCTTTATCCATTCATCTGTCCGTGGGCATTTAGGTTGCTTCCATGACCTGGCTATTGTAAATAGTGCTGCAGTGAACATTGAGGTGCATGTGTTTTTTTGAATTTGGTTTTCTCTGGGTATATGCCCAGTGGTAGGATTGCTGGGTCATATGGTAATTCTATTTTTAGTTTTTTTTTTTTTTTAATTTTTATTTATTTATTTATTTTTATATTTATGGCTGTGTTGGGTCTTCATTTCTGTGTGAGGGCTTTCTCCAGTTGCGGCAAGCGGGGGCCACTCTTCATCGCGGTGCGTGGGCCTCTCACTATCGCGGCCTCTCTTGTTGTGGAGCACAGGCTCCAGACGCGCAGGCTCAGTAATTGTGGCTCACGGGCCTAGTTGCTCCACGGCATGTGGGATCTTCCCAGACCAGGGCTCGAACCCGTGTCCCCTGCATTGGCAGGCAGATTCTCAACCACTGCGCCACCAGGGAAGCCCTATTTTTAGTTTTTTTAAGGAACCTCCATACTGTTCTCCATAGTGGCTGTATCAATTTACATTCCCACCAACAGTGCAGGAGAGTTCCCTTTTCTCCACGCCCTCTCCAGCATTTATTGTTTGTAGATTTTCTGATGATGGCCATTCTAACTGGTGTGAGGTGATACCTCACTGTAGTTTTGATTTGCATTTCTCTAATAATTAGTGATGTTGAGCAGCTTTACATGTGCCTCTTGGCCATCTGTATGTTTTCTTTGGAGAAATGTCTATTTAGGTCTTCTGCCCATATTTTGATTGGGTTGTTTGTTTTCTTGATATTGAGCTGCATGAGCTGTTTATATATTTTGGAGATTAATCCTTTGTCCATTGATTCCTTGCTTCGTTTGCAAATATTTTCTGCCCTTCTGAGGGTTGTCTTTTCATCTTGTTTATAGTTTCCTTTGCTGTGCAAAAGCTTTGAAGTTTCACTAGGTCCCATTTGTTTATTTTTGTTTTTATTTCCATTACTCTAGGAGGTGGGTCAAAAAAGATCTTGCTGTGATTTATGTCAAAGAGTGTTCTGCCAATGTTTTCCTCTAAGAGTTTTACAGTGTCTGGTCTTACATTTAGGTCTTTAATCCATTTTGAGTTTATTTTTGTGTATGTTGTTAGGGAGTGTTCTAATTTCATTCTTTTACATGTAGCTGTCCAGTTTTCCCAGCACCACTTATGGAGGAGACTGTCTTTTCTCCACTGTATATCCTTGCCTCCTTTGTCATAGATTAGTTGACCATAGGTGAGTGGGTTTATCTCTGGGCTTTCTATCCTGTTCCATTGTTGCATATTTCTGTTTTTGTGCCAGCACCATATTGTCTTGATTACTGTAGCTTTGTAGTATAGTCTGAAGTCAGGGAGTCTGATTCTTCCAGCTCCATTTTTTTTTCTTAAGATTGCTTTGGCTGGTAATACTACTAAGTGAAGTCAGTATGAGAGGTGAGAAATCCATGAAGATTAAGAGTATAGCTTTAATCCTTGTGCTGCCTGACTGCTCAAGTGACCTCAGGCAAGATTCTTAATCTGTTTGAGCCTCAGTTCCTTTGAAATGATCCCATGGGATTGTTTAGAGGATTAAATGATATAATACTTATAAAACATTCACACATTTGCTTGATCTATATTTTTTGAACAATGATGATGTATCAGGGTAAGAGATTCAGAGATGTATAAGGCAAAGTTTCTGCCCTCCTGGAAATTCTATTGGATGAGTGGGATGGTAGATATAAACAAGTTAACAAATAAGTGAGTAAATCAATTACAGATTTGGAAGAGCAATTTGAAAGAAATAAACAGGTTGACGTGGCAGAGTTAGGGTTGAGCACTCTACTTTTTGATATGTTGTTAGGAAAGACTAAAACTTATAAGGGAGCCAGGGACAGCTATTCATCTGGGGAAATGCCTTCCAGGCTCTGAGAACAACCAGTTCAAAGACCCTGAAGTGGGAAAGAATTTTGGACAGTATACACTTAGCAGTTCCTCAAATATAATAAGCATGTAGTAAACAATACTTACTTGAAAACATGGAGGTTATCTATTTGATTATATGCTGTGGAAAACTAGCTTAACAAAATACCTCTTTCATTTGTTACATACAATAGAACAATATTTAAAATTGCCACCTTTACAAATGTATCTTCACATTTAAGGATGTAAAGAAAATTGTTAGTGGAAAGGGGGGAAGAGTTCTTTAAAGCAGTGTTGAGTTTTATGGGCCAGGAATTCCCAGTAGGCACTTTGTGATTAATATTCTTCCCAACAGCTCTGGAAATATATTTTTCTTTTCTTTTTTTCCAATTATCTTTTTCATTTAGTTGAACCTGACTCAACATTAACACCAGTTGATCCTTCAAAGATGGGAGACTGTTAACTACCTTTTTGAAGTCTGAAAGTTATACAACTGTGTATAGAGAATTCTAGGTTAACCTTCATGCTTTAGAAATCTTGCTTATTAGTTACGTCTGCATTTTATTCTGTGCAGTGATAGAAGATACATCATTTAAATGATCAGAAAATGACTTCATGATACACATTTTTTAAAAGTGCAGATGGAGAACCTTATCCAGGGAAATTGTTAATGACTACACTGGCGTACTGTTCAAACATCATGTCTGAGAGTTTACTGTGTTACATGCTAAGGAAAGATTATAAACAACTTCTGTAACACGTCAACAAAGGCATCTGAATTTGATATGAATCCTAATTAGAGACTTTCCTACCATTTATTCTACTTATCTTCTTGAACTAAAATGTATAGTAAAATGAGTTGCAAATATATGGTAGTTATAAATTTAAGATAAAACATGTAGAAACATTAAATTTAGATCAAGATTAATGCATGGCATGTATTAAAACATGTTGATAATGTAAGTTAAAATTTTAAACCTCAAATGAATAACCAAAAAAGAAATAGCTAAGCAGACACCAGAACCATAAAGCAGGGATAAGGCCGCTCTAGAATTCGATGAATGACAGCCTCCTCTTCTGTTCAGAGTGAATTCTAGCAAAGAGCTAATGAAGCTAAACAATCTATTTAAGTGCTGCTGGAAAATTCCCCTTCAGCCAGCCGCTGACATGACTGTTGTCATTCAAAGGGCATAAGTAAATGTCATATAATTGAGTCATCGAGAAACTGAGATGACAGTGAGCTACATTCTCATTAACACTTAAAAAAAAATTCTCCCCTGAGCTGTTAAATAGGTGATGGTTAAGACTGGTATTAAAGCTTAAGAAAAACTACAAGAAGTCAGAGTTTAAATAGGTCTCAGCTCTTTCATCAGTAGTTCCCAGAGCAGTTGGCTGTGACTCTTGTAGACCAGGTGGAGTGTGTTTCTATGAAATAACACTGATAGATTCTGAATCACTGCTTTTACAGTTATGAGAAATCCAAACTTCACGTGAGGCAATGTGGTACTTCAGTCAAGTACAAAGACTGCCGTAGCCTCGCATAGACAGTGCCTTCTAAATGCCCTTCTCACCCCTGTACAACAGAGGAAGAGTGTCCTAACATTTTTAAAGGAACCCTAGGTCAGCAAGATGCTCTTTGCCCGAATCAAGTTGAATATTCTCCTTGTACCCCTGTTTTCTGCTTCCTCGTTTACCTCTGGCTTTCATCCATGACTATTAACTCAGGTACTTATTCATTCATAAGTTGGCGTCTTCCAGCCCAACACTGTAATTGACCTTGGCTTTGCGCCTTGATTCTGTCTTTCCCTCTTGGATCCAACTGAATTCTGTGTCTTTGGAAGTGACTTCACACATTATCCTGGTTTTGTTCTTGCTACACCCTGGCCTGAGGCTACAGTGTTATTGGCATAGCCAGCATACGCTTTTAGGAAAGAAAGGTTTTAATAGTAGAGATTTTAATAGTGGAGATTTTTCCACATCTGCTTTAGTAACAATCAGAAATAGATAATTTCTACATCCTTCAAGTTCAAAAATGTCTATAGTAGATTCTCGGGATCTTAATGGCTACTCAGATTTGAGCCCAGTGATGTAAACGATCAATATATAGCTTATCTGTAGGAAGTAAGATTCCCTTATTAAACCTGGAACCAGATAACAAGGCAACCAAATAGGTTGTCCTGCATATAATCTGAATATTTATATAATGTTCAATAAGGATGTCCATTAGTTAAAAACCAGAAAAAAGGGCTTCCCTGGTGGCGCAGTGGTTGAGAATCTGCCTGCCAGTGCAGGGGACACGGGTTCGCGCCCTGGTCTGGGAAGATCCCACATGCCACGGAGCAACTGGGCCCGTGAGCCACAATTACTGAGCCTGCGGTTTTGGAGCCTGTGCTCCGCAACAAGAGAGGCCGCGATGGTGAGAGGCCCGCGCACCGCGATGAAGAGTGGTCCCCACTTGCCGCAACTAGAGAAAGCCCTCACACGGAAACGAAGACTCAACACAGTCATAAATAAATAAATAAAAAAAAGAATGTGAATTTCTTTAAAAAAAAAAAAAAAAGGTAAGACTAATGAAGGCACACACCCTCGTCTGTCTTGCAAAAAAAAAAAAAAACCAGAAAAAAAGTAAAATTAATTTGTAAAAATCACAATAAATTCCATACAGCTCATGTTTAATAGAAACCAGTAACACGTAAGTTATTTAAAAATTCTCTGATAATTTATGTAATGTTTATTATTTTCGATCAAAATATAATCGAGGTTATCTTAGATACATGAAATGTGGTTATGATAGAAGTCTGATTCTATAGCCCACACATTAAAGCTAGCATCCCTGTTTTAGTCATTTATTAGATAGACGCAGTAGTGGATGCTGTTGTCATCCTACTGGATTACACTGGATCCCCTTTACGAATGAGCTTCTAACAGCTGTCACCTGCAGTCCTCTTCCAAGGACTATCTTTGGGCTACTAAGGTGCTCTGCCCAGCAGCTGGAAGACTGGATTGCGGAAAGTGTCAAGAGTCACTTGCTGACTGCATGAGTACTAAAGCCAGTTCCAAGGCAGGACAAACTCTGAAGATTACTACCAGATACACAATTTTGAAATGATCCTAGGAAGCACACTTTTCACATTTTTAGATGTTTGAAGTGGGATGCACCTTACAATTGATTTGTCATACTTTAATTGGCAATGTTTTTCTCTTTCTTAGTGCATACCGTAAGGATGTATCTTATGGTTGATGGCGAATTAGTGTCAATGAAATTAAGGTCTGGAAAAGAGTGAACAAAACCTTCTGTTTGAAAACAATCAGGAAAGGATTTAGGGAAGAACTGGCATCTAAGGTGGTAGAATGTAAAAGTGTCAGGTGGATTATCCTATGGTTTTGAAGATACATTAAGTGGCAGTTAAGGCCAATCAAAGTTTAGGTAAGAAGTTAAAGGGAAGGAGCCACTTTTAATTGGGTTCCTACTATGCGTCTAGCACCTACGTCTTCTGTCTTGAGTAACTTTTTCATTCTCATAATAACCTTTTGGGCCCAGAGGTAACAATCAGAAATAAATTATCTGCAGAAGACAGCAGTCCTGGCCCAAGCACACACTTGGGGAGCATTGCATCAATTGATATCAAGATGGTTTTACAACCATCTGCTTTTGATGACTTCAACTCTCCCAGAAGCTAGACCCCTATTCTAGGCAGAAAAGACACTAGTTTTTGGAGCATGCAGATCTGGGTCAAGCTCATTCTCTTTGATTTAATCACTACATAATGTTGAACAAATTATTTACCATTTGAAAATAATTTGAAAAGAATTATACCTATACCTAACAGCCTATAGTATAGTATTTGTGTATATAACATGCTTACTAAATATTAGTTCACCTCACTTTCCTTCTACTCCGTTCTTTTCCTTGTAAAATATGTTTTCTTAAGTAACAATAAGGCAACTGAGGTCAGGAGAACAAACCCAGGGATATGGGGAACAGTGGTCAAGTTAAGGGGCCGGGCTTTGCCCTGGGCCCAGGGACATTCTCCTCTAGTCATTGGGAGGCCAGTGGTCATGAAGAACTGGACTCTACAAGTCCAATCTCATATCCATCCTTTGTAGGGCCAGAATTGGGATGAAGTGGGAGAGAAATGCAACAGTACGGAGACAGGCAGACAATCTTCAGGGTCCTGGTCTGTTAGTCACATCATAATCTGTTCTTTTCTGGAACTGCAGTATTTGAAAGATTCTTTTCTATCAAATAGGATTTAATCAGAATTTATGCTCTCATTATTATTTATCTACAATTTTCAAATAGAACTACTGAGCAGTGTAAAATAGCCAGGGTTGTCACTTTGAGTTGATATAGTTCATCCATCCTTTCCACAAATATCTCTTGTTCCCTTTCCACGTGCAAGTAGCGTGGGGGTGGAGGGAATAGAGTGTGAACACAGCTGCTTCCCTGCCTTGAGGCATCTACCCCTTAGTGGAGGCAAAAATCAACAGCATCATGTTTTGATCTAGGAATGAGACCACGGCAATGTGGGAACGTAAAGGGGGGTCTGTCTTAACCTCTTCGGTGACATGAGCCCCTTCTGAGAAAAAAATTTCACATATATGAAATAAAGTGCATAGCATTACAAAAGAAACTGACCTTAATGAAATATGGTTAAGAATGCCTGGGAGGAAGTTTGTTCTGAGGGAAAAAAAAATCAGGAAGAAGAGCCAAATGATGGTAAGGAGGCGGGAAACAGTGCCCTCAGCAAGAGAAACATCATGTGGAAAGAGCCAGCAGTAAGAAGGCAAGGCACAGGGTTCGCTTTTCAAGGGCAAAAGTTGAGCCTGGTCCAGCTAAAAGCAAAGGGTTTTGTTGTTTTAAATTAGCCTCTGCAGCTACAATATAGGCACAGGTATAGGCTTTGTTATATAGACAGAATAAATAAAAGTTTTCTTTCAATAAAGTGTTCTCTATGATTATATACTAGTGAGAAAATATATATTGTTTTAATATATCAAGCTACAACTATTACTATGCTAACTTCCAACATGAAAATGATTTGATTTTTTTTTTTTCTCTTTAACAGATTTTTTATTTTTTTGGTCCAGATTTTCTTTTATTTATTTTTTATACAGCAGGTTCTTATTAGTCATCCATTTTATACACATCAGTGTATAAATGTCAATCCCAATCTCCCAATTCATCACACCACCATCCCCACCTCCCTGTGGCATTCCCCCCTTGGTGTCCATACGTTTGTTCTCTACATCTGTGTCTTCATTTCAGCCCTGCAAACCGGTTCATCTGTACAATTTTTCTAGGTTCCACATATATGCGTTAATATACGATATTTGTTTTTCTCTTTCTGACTTATTTCACTCTGTATGACAGCCTCTAGATCCATCCGCGTCTCTACAAATGACCCAATTTCGTTCCTTTTTACAGCTGAGTAATACTCCATTGTATATATGTACCACAGCTTCTTTATCCATTCGTCTGTCGATGGGCATTTAGGTTGCTTCCATGACCTGGCTATTGTAAATAGTGCTGCAATGAACACTGGGGTGCATGTGTCTTTTTGAGTTATGGTTTTCTCTGGGTATATGCCCAGCAATGGGATTGCTGGATCATATGGTAATTCTATTTTTAGTTTTTTAAGGAACCTCCATACTGTTCTCCATAGTGGCTGTATCAATTTACATTCCCACCAACAGTGCAAAGGGGTTCCCTTTTCTCCACATCCTCTCCAGCATTTGTTGTTTCTAGATTTTCTGATGATGTCCATTCTGACTGGTGTGAGGTGATACCTCATTGTAGTTTTGATTTGCATTTCTCTAATAATTAGTGATGTTGAGCAGCGTTACATGTGCTTCTTGGCCATCTGTATGACTTCTTTGGAGAAATGTCTATTTAGGTCTTCTGCCCATTTTTGAATTGGGTTGTTTGTTTTTTTAATATTGAGGTACATGAGCTGTTTATATATTTTGGAGATTAATCCTTTGTCCATTGATTCATTTGTAAATATTTTCTCCCATTCTGAGGGTTGTCATTTCATCTTGTTCAGTTTCCTTTGTTGTGCAAAAGCTTTTAAGTTTCATTAGGCCCATTTGTTTATTTTTGTTTTTATTTCCATTACTCTAGGAGGTGGATAAAAAAGATCTTGCTGTGATTTGTGTCTAAGAGTGTTCTTCCTATGTTTTCCTCTAAGAGTTTTATAGTGTCCGGTCTTACATTTAGGTCTCTAATCCATTTTGAATTTATTTTTGTGTATGGTTTTAGGGAGTGTTCTAATTTCATTCTTTTACATGTAGCTGTCCAGTTTTCCCAGCACCACTTATTGAAGAGACTGTCTTTTCTCCATTGTATATCCTTGCCTCCTTTGTCATAGATTAGTTGACCATTGGTGCGTGGGTTTATCTCTGGGCTTTCTGTCTTGTTCCATTGATCTATATTTCTGTTTTGGTGCCAGTACCATATTGTCTTGATTGCTATAGCTCTGTAATATAGACTGAAGTCAGGGAGTCTGATTCCTCCAGCTCTGTTTTTTTCCTTCAAAACTGCTTTGGCTATTCGGGGTCTTTTGTGTTTCCATACAAATTTTAAGATTTTTTTGTTCTAGTTCTGTAAAAAATGCCATTGGTAATTTGATAGGGATTGCATTGAATCTGTAGATTGCTTTGGGTAGTATAGTCAATTTCACAATATTGATTCTTCCAATCCAAGAACATGGTATATCTCTCCATCTGTTGGTATCATCTTTAATTTCTTTCATCAGTGTCTTATAGTTTTCTGCATACAGGTTTTTTTCTCCTTAGGTAGGTTTATTCCTAGGTATTTTATTCTTTTTGTTGCAGTGGTAAATGGGAGTGTTTCCTTAATTTCTCTTACAGATTTTCATCATTAGTGTATAGGAATGCAAGAGATTTCTGTGCATTAATTTTGTATCCTGCAACTTTACCAAATTCATTTATTAGCTCTAGTAGTTTTCTGGTGGCATGTTTAGGATTCTCTATGTATAGTATCATGTCATCTGCAAACAGTGACAGTTTTACTTCGTCTTTTCCGATTTGTATTCCTTTTATTTCTTTTTCTTCTCTGATTGCTGTGGCTAGACTTCCAAAACTATGTTGAATAATAGTGGTGAGAGTGGACATCCTTGTCTTGTTCCTGATCTTAGAGGAAATGATTCAGTTTTTCACCATTGAGAACGATGTTTGCTGTGGGTTTGTCGTATATGGCCTTTATTATGTTGAGGTAGGTTCCCTCTGTGCCCACTTTCTGGAGAGTTTTTCTCATAAATGGGTGTTGAATTTTGTCAAAGGCTTTTTCTGCATCTACTGAGATGTTCGTAAGGTTTTTATTCTTCAGTTTGTTTATGTGGTGTATCACATTGACTGATTTGCATATACTGAAGAATCCTTGCATCCCTGGGATAAATCCCACTTGATCATGGTGTATGATCCTTTTAATGTGTTGTTGGATTCTGTTTGCTAGTATTTTGTTGAGGATTTTTGCATCTATATTCATCAGTGATATTGGTTTATAATTTTCTTTTTTTGTAGTATCTTTGTCTGGTTTTGGTATCAGGGTGATGGTGACCTCATAGAATGAGTTTGGGAGTGTTCCTTCCTCTGCAATTATTTGGAAGAGTTTGAGAAAGATGCGTGTTAGCTCTTCTCTCAATGTTTGATAGAATTCACCTGTGAAGCCATCTGGTCCTGGACTTTTGTTTGTTGGAAGATTTTTAATCACAGTTTCAATTTCATTACTTGTGATTGGTCTGTTCATGTTTTCTGTTTCTTCCTGGTTCAGTCTTGGAAGGTTATACGTCTCTAAGAATTTGTCCGTTTCTTCCAGGTTGTCCATTTTATTGGCGTAGTGTTTCTTGTAGTACTCCCTTAGGATGCTTTGTATTTCTGCTGTGTCTGTTGTAACTTCTCCTTTTTCATTTCTAAATTTATTGATTTGAGTCCTCTCCCTCTTTTTCTTGATGAGTCTGGCTAATGGTTTATCAATTTTGTTTATCTTCTCAAAGAACCAGCTTTTAGTTTTATTGATCTTTGCTATTGGTTTCTTTGTTTCTATTTCATTTATTTCTGCTCTGATCTTTATGATTTGTTTCCTTCTGATAACTTTGGGTTTTGTTTATTCTTCTTTCTCTAGTTCCTTTAGGTGTAAAGTTAGATTGTTTATTTGAGATTTTTCTTGTTTCTTGAGGTAAGCTTGTATAGCTATAAACTTCCCTCTTAGAACTGCTTTTGCTGCATCCCATAGGTTTTTGATTGTCATGTTTTCATTGTCATTTGTTTCTAGGTATTTTTTGATTTCCTCTTTGATTTCTTCAGTGATCTCTTGGTTACTTAGTAACGTATTTTTTAGCCTCCATGTGTTTATGTTTTTTACGTTTTTTTCCCTGTAATTGATTTCTGATCTCATAGCATTGTGGTCAGAAAAGATGCTTGATATGATTTCAATTTTCTTAAATTTACTGAGGCTTGATTTGTGGCCCAAGATGTGATCTATCCTGGAGAATGTTCCATGCACACTTGAGAAGAAAGTGTAATCTGCTGTTTTTGGATGGAATGTCCTATAAATATCAATTAAATCTGTCTGGTCTATAGTGTCATTTAAAGCTTGTGTCTTCTTATTAATTGTCTGTTTGGATGATCTGTCCATTGGTGTAAGTGAGGTGTTAAAGTCCCCCACTATTATTGTGTTACTGTCGATTTCCTCTTTTATAGCTGTTAGCAGTTACTTTATGTATTGAGGTGCTCCTATGTTGGGTGCATATATATTTATAATTGTTATATCTTCTTCTTGGATCGATCCCTTGATCATTATATAGTGTCCTTCTTTGTCTCTTGTAATAGTCTTTATTTAAAGTCTATTTTGTCTGATATGAGAATTGCTACTCCAGCTTTCTTTTGATTTCCATTTGCATGGAATATCTTTTTCCATCTCCTCACTTTCAGTCTGTATGTGTCCCTATATCTGAAGTGGGTCTCTTGTAGACAGCATATATATGGGTCTTGTTTTTGTATCCATTCAGCAAGCCTGTGTCTTTTGGTTGGAGCGTTTAATCCATTCACGTTTAAGGTAATTATTGATATCTATGTTCCTATTACCATTTTCATAATTGTTTTGGGTTTGTTTTTGTAGGTCCTTTTCTTCTCTTGGGTTTCCCACTTAGAGAAGTTCCTTTAGCATTTGTTGTGTAGCTGGTTTGGTGGTGCTGAATTCTCTTAGCTTTTGCTTGTCTGTAAAGCTTTTGATTTCTCCATCGAATCTGAATGAGATCCTTGCCAGGTAGAGTTATCTTGGTTGTAGGTTCTTCCCTTTCATCACTTTAAGTATATCATGCCACTCCCTTCTGGCTTGTAGAGTTTCTGCTGAGAAATCAGCTGTTAATCTTACGGGAGTTCCCTTGTATGTTATTTGTCGTTTTTCCCTTGCTGCTTTCAATAATTTTTCTTTGTCTTTAATTTTTGCCAGTTTGATTACTGTGTGTCTCTCCTTGGGTTTATCATGTATGGGACTCTCTGCACTTCTTGGACTTGGGTGGCTCTTTCCTTTCCCGTGTTAGGGAAGTTTTCGACTATAATCTCTTCAAGTATTTTCTTGGGTCCTTTCTCTCTTCTCCTTCTGGGACCCCTGTAATGTGAATGTTGTTGGAATATTGTTGCATTTAGGGTTATCCCAGAAGTCTCTTAGGCTGTCTTCATTTCTTTTCATTCTTTTTTCTTTATTCTGTTCTGCAGCAGTGAATTCCACCATTCTGTCTTCCAGGTCACTTATCCGTTCTTCTGCCTCAGTTATTCTGCTATTGATTCCTTCTAGTGTATTTTTCATTTCAGTTATTGTATTGTTCATCTCTGTTTGTTTGTTCTTTAATTCTTCTAGATCTTTGTTACACATTTCTTGCATCTTCTCGATCTTTGCCTCCATTCCTTTTCCAAGGTCCTGGATCATCTTCACTATCATTATTCTGAATTCTTTTTCTGGACGGTTGCCTATCTCCACTTCATTTACTTGTTTTTCTGGGGTTTTATCTTGTTCCTTCATCTGGTACATAGCCCTCTGCCTTTTCATCTTGTCTATGTTTCTGTGAATGTGCAAAATGAAAATGATTTAAATAGATGAAATATGTGGATCCAAATCACCCTTTATATAAATTACTAAGTAGAGAATCAAGTCACAGCTGGGGACCTAAATGTAAATTTGTAAGAGATTCTCTCCTCTGATTCTGGAATTTTCAGTCTGAAACACAGGATGCATCAGTTGTATCCTTATCACTTGGGCACTCAATAAGTCCTTAGTGATGGAACAAGGAATACTTTTTACCAACTAGTAAAAAAAAAAAAAGCAATACGATAAAAAAAAATGCAAGTGTTTAGGTGCTGTGTAAAGTCAGAAAGAGCCATGTAATCTTTAAAATCAGAACAAACAATGTTTGAATTGTGACTCTCTTGCTTACTCACTTGTGTGGCTGAAAATTCTTCAGATTCAGTTTCTTGATGTGTAAAACTGGAATATTAACTCATACTTTGGGAGTAAATAAAATAATGTGCATGGAGCACTTAATACAATGTACCTTGTACAAAATAGCCCCCTCTTCTTTTGCCTGGAATTTCCTGACTCTCCTCCACTCACCCCACCTACTTGCACAGAGAGCTCAGTCATTTACTGAAAGGAGTAGAAGGTTGGGGAAAACAGAAGGTCTGAGCAGAGAACAAAGACTGGAGTTTCTATGTTACATTTCCTAGGCTGTTGGTTTGAAGATACTGGTTCCCCATATTTTGAGTTAAATATGTTGGAATTATAATTATTTAGGAATCCCGTATATGATGGCTGTTTTTCTGACTATAGTGAAGGGACAGTAAGATTAGATAGATTAAAATGTCTTCTGAAATATATTTTCTAAGGTGGAACAACATAAAGCAAAGGAGGTTATGTATACATAGCAATTATTCTTCAGATGTATTTTGAATTCTTAAACTTGATCCAATTTGACAAAATATATTCGGGACCTATTAGGCGTCAGGCTGTGTACACAGTACTTCAGATCCCAAAGCAGATAAAATGTACTTCCTGGCTTCAAATAAGTCTCAGTGGAGTTAAGAATTGTGGGTGGGCGGTTAAGGGAATGGAGGGTGGGAGACTGGGGCAGGGGGGCGACCAACATACACAGAAATAGCTAAAAGTTCAATGACATGAATGTGCATATAGTTCCAGTATAGTGACACAGGTAAGTGAGCTATTTAATTCTGCCTGGGGCAGGAGGAGGAGCTTTGAGAGAGGTGACAGGTTCTGGGACTTTAAAAATGATTTCATAGGCCCAGGCAGGAAACATATACCCTAGTTTGGGGCTGAGGACAAAACCCAGTCTGAAGAGAGATGGAGAGATTTTTTTCCCCAAGTCAAGACATGATGCTGAGTTATAGGAGACTGCTTTCTAACTATAATGGTCTTTTTTTTTTCACCCTGCAAATTTTACACACACACACACACACACACACACACACTCATATGTTCCTCAGCAATTTGAAAATTATGTTTCTCAGCCTTGCTTTTTACATCAGGAAAAAATGACAAGTAACTAAACCCCAGTGTTCTGTCATTCAGTGACAGAGAAAGAAGTCACTTTGCAGGAAAACAAATTACAGCTCGACTCACCTGTAAGGGGGCCTCACACGGGCAAAGGAGTTTGAGGACACTTGCTAACGGGCACCCTAACCTTCATATTTACAAGATACTCTGCAGGTGGTGCTTCTCCCCATCCTCCTTTGAAGCATCTGCTTCCTAGAATTCTGTACGACGTACTGTTCATTGATCCTGAATTCGAATGGACCACAGCAAACAGCTACCTTTAACGTGAACAAATGTGCTTAATTGCTTAATTCGGAGGAACAAGGCAACCAACAAAGGCAAAATCGGTTGTGCTGCACTAAACCAACAAAGACCGCTATGAAAAAACTGTTGTCATTATAGCAGGATTTATTGTTTAGTTTTAATTAGAAGCTACACTCAAGCTGCAGCCCTCTCCAGAGTGAGGGATGTAAAGACACCTACAAGTGCAATCACCCTGCTTTTGGATTGTACACTTATTGGTTTACCATTGATCCATGTCCCTTCCCATTATAATGCCTAATGTTCCTCTTCTTAAGAAGACCTTTTGGTTAAGCAATTCTTAAAAGTGACTCCACGGTCAGTCACTACAGTCACTGTATATTTTGGCTTCTGCTGCTGGGGGTCGGGAGAGTGAGAGGAGGCTGGTGGGTGAGCAGGGAATTGAGCCTGCTGTGGCATTCTGCCATTCTGCTCCTTTCTGCCCCTCTCCTCTTTTGCTGGAATCCCCTGGCTCCCCTCCAGTCACCCCACTCACTGCACAGTTAGTGTGTCAAGTGCTAGAAAGGCATAGAAGATGAGGTGGAATTGAAGATTTGGGCAGACAGACTCTAGTTTCTCTGTAAAATCTCCTAGGCTATTGATTTGAAGGTCTCTATTGCCCAGATGCTCTATAGGTTTTGGGGTTAAACAGCTATATATTTTCATTTTAATTGCCAAAATTACTGAAACTGCTTTGTAAAACAGTCATATTCTAAGGGATTTTTAAAAAAGAAGTAACACTTCTGCTACTAATGGAAATGCATATTCTCACTGTATCATCAACAGATGGCTCTTTTTTTTAAATAAAAAAATTGCTAGATTGTAACTAATTTTAGTCCATGAGACACTCTTCCCCATTAACCTGTGGTTTATTGCAGCATCTCTGTTTAGCTTGGCAAGTTATCCCTCCAAAGACCATGTCTTTTAGGGAGTGTTCAGCTAAGTGAGCTCCTTCCTTTACAGAACTAGATTGAGATTTAAATTGTGCTTCTAAAAAAACCTAAATTCTTTAATTGTTTTTTTTTTTTACTGCAAGAATTAGCATTATTTTTTCTCTTTTGGTTATTCATGGACATAATTAACAAGCTGTTCTATTTGTTGACTGGGGATATTCTGTAGCTTCCAGGCTCCACATTTTTAAATGCAATAGATTTATCATAATGAAATATGAGCAAGGCAGTAAAGCAGGAAATACTGTAATATATTTTTGCAACCAAGGCTTTGAATGTAAAAACTTCCCAGATCTCTCCATTACAGTGCCAGCTGATAGTGTATTTCTCAGCTTTTATTTAAAAAAAAAAATTGAGGGTCTGCCGAATAAAGCTGTGTATAAATGAAGTATCTGCCACACAATCATAGCAAGCATATTTTTTGTTTCATCAGTACTTGCTTATGTTACCCATGTAAATAACATGACTGATTTTACTTTATCTCCACCTGGCAGTGTAGCCATAAATCTATCTGTAAGTTACCCAGCACAGGATAAAATGTTGTTTTTCCTCAGTGTGGTCTCATTTGATTACAACTGCAGCCTTGCCTGGCCGTATTCCGTCCATAATTAATTGTCGCTTTGGTTTCCAGTTGCAGCCAGGCCAGTGCTGAGGCTGTTCAGATCTTTAGATAACAGTCTACTGTGCCAGCTGGCAAGTGAATGGAGACCTTCCACACTGAGTCTAATGGGCGCAGAAGCCTAAGACTTCGTCAGGGGCAGCTCTTGAAATGATATCATGCAGAGAAAGCCCAACTTGCTGTGACTGACAGTCTCTTTGGCTCTTCACCCTTCTGAGTAAACACCATATGCAGAGAAGTTTCCTTTTGCCAATTTATTTTAATGACTCTCATTCTATGATAGAAAGTGGTCTCAGCGGTGATAGGAAACGAATTGCTTTAAGGCTTTACCTCCCGGTCCAGATCATTCTTTCTTTCTCTGTATTGAGCTGTAATCCCATTAGAATGAGTGACTGCCATTTTGACATAATATAGATATTTGTTTTCTATCATATTCTTTTTTCCTGGGCATTTGGTTTCCCATTACTCCCAGGGAAAGAACATGATGTATACTAGGCAAAAAAGTTAGGTAATTGTCCATCCATGTCCAATGCTGACATTTATTTCTGAATAAGAGCGTATGCTGCAATTATTGCACAAAGACAGGTTAGGTGTAATTTTTGAGAGATGTATTTTGTCACTTGATTGACTCCCTGCAATGCTGCCTTAAAAAAGCAAACTACATGGGTTAGTATTTTTGTTATGAATCAGAAAGAATCTCATAAAGTTTTTTAGTCCATTTGTGATTACTCAAGGAAAATGTAAGCCATATTTTAAAACCTGAATGTTTCAGGAGCTCCCAAGTTACTCTGAGTGAAGTGGGCCAAGTGCATGATGTTGAGAGACTGTGTACAAACCAGGGAGCAGATTGTTGGCATGTGGGCGACATGAAATGAGGGAAACTCGGTCTAGTTATGCCAGATCTTTCTTTGTCCAAGGAAGCCAGATACCTAGATTTTTATCTGATACCCCTTGTTTTTAAATGTTGACAGCTGCAACTCGTTCAGTTACAAACAACTAAAACAAAAAAGATTCCATTTGCGCAAAGGACTGGATCTATAGCCTGAACTTTACATTGTACCAATGTACAAATATTACATGTATAAATATTTAAAAAACCAAATTAATGAAAAGAATAGTGAGCCAGTTAAACAAGTCAATATGTTTTGAATGTCTATAAAATCTTCTCAACACGACTGTAGTCAGAGAATATATCTTTTGTCAGTTACAGGGAAAGGATGTTAGGCTGGTCTGGAGAGCATGTCAACTCTATCGCTTTCATGAGCTATGTTGTTGTCTTACAGGTCCTACCCACCCAATTCGCATCCACTACCACGTACCATGAAATAAGTGATCAAAAATGACTTTTTCTTGTTACATTATTTTGAATTTATGCCTCCATATAACCAACTTTGCATTTCACGATGCTAAAAATAATTAGAACTTAAAGAATAGCAGAAAATATGGTGCTATTTATTCAACAATGTATTCTGCAGTGCAATCAAAATAAAACCTAGATATAGAATCCAACAAATATACTGCTTTGCTCATGATTATAAGGAAAGTTCTAAGGAAGAAAGAATTGTTCTCAGCAGATTTTGAGGGAGAGAGAATGTAGAAAAATGGTACACAAAAAATCAAGAAACAGGAGACTGTAGAGTTTTGTTTCTTTTCTTTAAAGGGATGTAGAAAATAAAGAGAGTTCTTGACAATATTCTAGAGACAAAAAGATGGGTATGTAGATAATAGGTGTGGTTAAGTAGCTCAGCGATCTTGGATGTATATAAAATGAAATGTTTCTGTGTTTCCTTCAAGTCTAATTTAATTTGATGCCAAGTTCTTATTCATCAAGCCTGCCATGAAGTCACTGGGGCTGTCTCTTCCCTGGGGTTCCACAAAGATCCAAGGGATCTAACATGACGTGGGTACTCAGTGAGGTTCCTCTGGTCTTTAGCAGAGATAGTTTGGTTTCAGCCCCTCACAAGCCCTTGAAATCAACCACCTCCGTGGCTTGTGGTCCATTCTTGGGCACAAGAATGTTGCTCCAGAGCTGGGAGGCCCAGGACTGGGATTGAGCTTTCCTGGGTTACCATGCAGCACTTCCTCTCTCCCAGCACAATACAGTCAATGAGCTCAGGTTTATTTAAAGAAAGAGAAGTTGTCCTCATCCACTGAGTTTATCTGCTTGCCTCATTATCTTCTTGGAATAGGTGAAGGAAAAAATATCTAGAACAAAACACAAGTAATTCTGTTTATTTTTTCTATTCTTTTACGACAATAAAAAGTAATCAAAAATTAATATCTTAATAATGTATATTGCCTCATAAAACATTTTGCAGTATCTCAATTAGAAGACCCCAGAAATATCTGAGAACATACAGAAAAGAAGCGACAGTGGGAGTGAGGGAGAAGCAACAAAGGGGGAAAGTATATATCATTATGGGAAATAATGGAGAGAAAAATATCTATATACATCTATCATCTATCTGTCTATCTACCTATCTTCTTATATTCGATATTTGTGCAGTTTTCCCAATATAGTTATCAAAGGTAGAGATTTAGAGAAGGATTTATAGAAATTGACTTTACGTAAAATATACTTAAGAGGCTTAGTTTCTTTTTGGGACTAAGTATGTTGACATGTTTGCAGTGGGGGAAATTTTAACTGCATTTTACAGTGCAACATAAGGTTTTATCATATCTACCTTAATATCATTTGTTTTTCTCCTAAAAAATTATACCTTAGAAAAAAGACGCCTAATTTTAAAGTTAATAAAAATGTTCTTACAGAGCTTTAAAAAAATTACTTTAATTTGTATATCGAAACATAGTTTAGAGTAGGCATGCTAGGCAAAAAACAATCCATTTCTCCACTCAAGAATCTGATGCATCTATATGCTTTTTTATTATTAGGGATATTACCTCACTAATGAGGGAATTGATGTCTGTAGACAAGAATTAAGATCACTTTAAGAAAGCAAGTGATTCTATCATGGAGGCCACAAGTATATATTTTCAGGATGAACATGGGGCTTAATGTTTTGGTTTGTAGTTTGGGTTATAGTTTCCATCATCATATGTGGATTAAAAATACTGTATTTTGAAAATTTGAACAGAAGTGAAAAACAGATGCCATTGAAAACAGGTGGGTGATTCAGCAAGAAGCACTAGTGCTGAATGGAAGAGGCATATAAATGATGTGGAAGAGAAATAGGAAGAATTGAGCCCAATTGCTTCATAAAATCTAAGAGTGGAAAAGAACAATATTTTAAACACTGATGTGTAATTAAGGCTCTGACTCTTTTCTAAAAGTTTATCTACTTAATTTTTAAACTTATCCCTGAGAAAAATGAAGTAAGATTGTTTGAGGGCCAGGGGCTTCTTGCATTCAAGCACGTAGAGTAGTTGGAACTGGGGGTTCATGTGCAAGTTGAAAATACAAATGCGCCTGAACCTGAGCAGGAGTTCTTGAGCCTGGGAGGATATTAGGGAGTTTGTTAACCTGCTGTAACATTGTGAGTGTCTGTGCATATGTGCATTTCTCTGGCATGAGGACACTACATAGGTCTTTTCCAAAAGCAACTCAACCCTTAACTGGGTAAGAACCAGTGCTCCAAAGCACCATAAATTGAGGTCTGTGGACACCAGATATCCTGGTTTCTCCTGAAGGGAGGAAGAAAAAGTGAGAATAAAATGTTCTTGGACTCTGGAATCCAATGTGGGTAGAGACTGTATCTCCAAAAGCAGTGAAGAGTCCAAAAACATATTCAACAGCTTGATCCCGATAGACAGTGCAATCCATGTAGTAACAGAAAGTTCTAAGAAGTGATGACTGTTGAAGAGAGGTGAGCATTCCGGTGTTCTGTTCAGAGCAGGGAGCTTGCAGTAAGAACCACGTAAAGCCCTCGAGGCAGGAACCAGCAGGCTTTTCTAGGCAATGTGTCAGGGTAACACACAAGTGTTCTGGAGGTTCAGCCAGGGCTCAGCCCCAGAGAGGGCCTTGCAGGAAACCCAGGCCAGTCAGGTAGTCTGGGCAAACTGGGAGGAGGCGCCAGGGACACATTCTGGGCTCAGGTTGGTAAATCCTGTTTATCTTGATCATAATTAGCTCAAAAGTTACGCAAGACAGAACCCGTGGCTAAACAAGGCTGGAGAAAGGCATCGACCTGGTTCCGGTGTGGTTCTGTAGAGCAAAGGCTTGAACTGCAATCAATGTGCTGATCAGCTGTTAGCTCTAGGTCACACATGTTTGTACAAAGCTGTGAATTTCTTATTGGTCTAATTATATTTCATTTTGCTTGTTGACCCCTTGGTGTGCCATTTATTCATGGCAAATAAACAAAAGAAATATTCTTGGATATCATTGGTATGCACACTTTTTTATTATTTAAGAAAATAATTTCAAATCAAGAGAACAAATGATGAATCTGAATGCCAATGAATCCCTAGGCTGCTATTATGTTCCACATTGTGTGACTATCAGCTTTATTTTGAAGGAAAGAAAGTAAACATTACAAGTTAACTCCAGAGATACTAATCAGCTATTTCCCCCACCAAATCCTTATAATCACTGAATATTGAGTTCCAAGTAAAGATGAAAGGATAAGCTTTACTAGGATACAAAGATGCAAAACTCTTATTATAGTTAATGGAAGCAGAATGCCAAATTCTCTGACCATCCCAGTGTAAATTTCCCTTGAGAACTGGCTTAATAGTCATACAATTATTCCTGTTAGGCCCTAAAGTATTTCATTTACCTAATTAAAAATGCATGTATGAACCAAAGAGTATCACAGTTTATAGCTGTATCTGGCCACCAGTCGTTCAGAAGTGTATTCAACACAACCATTTTTATGCCTTAAAAAAAATTGTTTTCCTATTAGGAAATAGATTACATTTTATTAGATTCTTAAAATCTGATTTTATTGATTATTAGTCATATTAGATTAAATCTCTAAAAATGTACTGAGAGTTACATCACTACTGAGTTTTATTTTTTATGGGTGAGGGAAAGGAGAAAAACAACATCCTTTATCATAAATTTTATTTAAATAGTTAAGCAGCTAGTTAATTCCTTATTATCTATGATGTGCATCTTATTTACAGGATAGGAAACATCATTTTCCTATGCCTAAAGTTGGAAATATTTTTACTGCATGTTATTATGCTATATTTCATAAATGGTTTCAGTTTGCTAATGCTGTATGCAATTCTGTTTGTTTTTCTTATCTGCCTTTGAGTTGAGGATACCGAACAAAAAAATTACACTGGGTTCCATTTAAATTATTAGATCATTGACTTTTTCAGAAACATTAACTTGAAATATGAATCAAATACACATTAGATACCAAAAGAGAACTTTTATTTAAAGCATAATGTGGTAAATGACTCATCCATAGAGTGTAAGCACCAATCCGTTTGCTTGCTTGTGTAGGAACTCTAAGCATGCCTCTAATTTTTTGATACAAAGAGAATACTTTACATGGGTGTGCTCAAGGGTGGTCTTAATGTAGGAGAAGGAATGATAACAAGACTGTGGTTCATGATATTTGCAAGTAATCTAGTGTGAAAAATGGCTTGGTGATATTTAAAACAATGGTTCAGAGAAAAGGAGAACATGAGTATCCTAAAAAAAGTGTGATTTAATAGGGCAAAGGAGCTACTGTGAGCATCTAGGAGGAAAACAGTTGGAGGAACCTACTTTTAAAGAAAAGCAAAAAAAAAAAAAAAAAAAAAAGGGAGAAAGAAAGAAAAAAGAGAAAAAAAGGCAATTGGAAGTTTCAGGGTGGAGAATAGTAAATTGCCATTAGTTTTTATTCCTGGAAGGGAAGCAGACCTATTACTAAAGACATTATTAAAGGAAGAGACAAACTAGACCCTTCAAAGGATTACATTTCATAAAGAACAGAGGGAGCTGGTAGACTGTTCTGAACTGGGGGTTCTAAAGAGACATAACAGCCATTTGTATTACATAAAAATTGGTTGAAGATATTTTTGTGATAACTGGGAAGATTTGATTATGATCTGGAATGTGGGATAATGTATTTGGATTAATGATGATTTCTTAGGTGGTGGTGTGGTTATCTGGGAAAATGTTTTCCTTTTGGAAAGACGCATTCTGAGGTATGTAGAGGTACAGTGTCAAGATGTATGTCATCAATTTGCAAATGGTTTGGCAAAAGAGAAGGATGTATCCATGTATAGAAGGAGATAGAGCAGTTATGACAATTTGCACATCCTTGAATGGAAGGGGTTTGTTATACTCTTCTTTCAACTTTTACCAGATTTCAACATTAAAAAATCCAAATAAATAACACCACCCTCTACCAACAAGCAAACGAACAACAAAGAACAGGTGCCAGGGAAGATAGTATAGTGAACTCACATGTTTATCATTGCTTCCTCTTATGGCCACAATATAACAAAAATGAAGAAACACATAGGGGTTGAAACTCAAAAAATGAAGTGAATGTAAGGAATGCATCTACATAGTACTTTTCCCCCATAGATTTCTGGAATCAGAAAATGAATGGAATAGGGGCACTTGATGAAGTGTAGGTCATACCTAGAATATGCATGAAGGTGTACAGGTCATGAGACCTGCCAGCAAGTCCCATTATATATCCGAGCTCACCACCAATAATTCTAGTGTTGCATTAATTAAGCATAAACAGAAAATCATGAATCACTACATATTTAACAAGTACTTGCAAAATAAAAGAGAAAGTCCAAATTAAACAAATTTTAAAAATTATTTTGGTGTACACGAAACTTTATAAAACAAAAGAAGATTTAGAAAAATAAGCAATGAAAAAAAGCAAACAAATCCCCTGACTCTAATATATATTCCTAGAGAGAGTCAAGGAGAATTGCATCCATAAAATGAGAACAGAATGCAATGAAAAAGAATAGTCTGAAGAACAAGAGCTCTTAAAAGTTAAAAACATAATTGACAAATATATCAGTATTAGTGTTGAAAGAAAAACTCAATGAAATTATCCAGAAAGTGTAACAAAAACACGGAACATATAAGAGAAAAAAATTTACAGAAATAGGGAATCAACCCAAGGGGTCCAGAATATCAATAACTGGTATTCCAGTTATTGACATGAGAAAAACCAGATGGGAGAATACTGTCAAAGAGATACTAATATTATTACTAATAGTAATAATGTAATGCCTTGCTATTTTACTTAACTCTATTAACTAATTAAATTCTCATATTGGATAAGTTATAAACCATTCCTAGTGACCTGAAACTAGTATGGTAGTAGGAAGACACGAGAGGTTATGCTCCTAACCGTTAGTGTAGAACATCAGTCTTCAAGTTGATAAGACTCATCAAGTGCTTAGATCAGTTATTGAAAAAAGTACAACAAGAGTACAAAAAAATAACTAGAACTTTATAACATGAAGGAAAAGTAACAAACCCAAAAGTTTCTAAAGAGAGAAAAGAAAATCAACGATAGCTGCTTATCTAAAAAGGGAAAACTATCCAGAGAGGTATTATACTTCTCAGCACTAACCGTAATGATGGAAGACATTGTTCAAGGTTCTGAGGATAAATATGGTACTCAAATTAGAATTCTATACTCAGTCAAAATTTTAAATATGACTAAGGGAAAATAAAGCTATTTAGGCATCCAAGAACTGTAGTATTTATCGTTTCTTAGGAAGTTATCATTAGGATGTATTCCAGCAATGTTAGGGCATGATATGCATGACGAAGGACTATATCCAAAAGACCTGAAGCATTTTCACAACTCAGTAGTAAGACACCCCAATTAAAAATGAGCGAAAACGTATTTAAACAGGTACTTCACAAAAAGATCTTTAAATGGGCGATGAGCACATGAAAAGGCTTTAAATATCATTAGTCATCAGGGAAATGCAAAAGAAAATCACAATGATTTATCACTACACACCCATTAGAATGGCTAAAATTAAAAAGGTGATTACACCAAGTTTTCGCAAGGTGATGGAGTAATTAGAACTCTCATATTTACTAATAGGATTGTAAAATGGTGCAACTGCTTTGGAAAAGAGTTTGTCAACTTTGTACCAAAAAAGCATATAATACAACAAGTCTAGTTCTGGGTTTCTAACCAAAATAAATGAAACCGTATACCCATGCAAAGATTTGTACATGAGTGTTCATTGCAGCATTATTCAGAATAGTCTCAAAGTAGAAACATTAATAGGTGAAATGAATAAACAAATTGTGATATAGCCACATAATGGAGCAAAGTACTGATATAGTAAGAATATGGCTGAATCTCAGAAACATTATACCAAGGGAAAAAAGCCAGACACAAAAGAATACAGACTGTATAATTCCATTTATATGAAATTATAGAAAAGGAATCTCTAATCTGTAGTAAAAGAAAGTAGTTTTCTCTGGCTGGGGGTAGGAGAGATTGAATGCAGATGTGCACAAGGGAATTTTTCTAGGTGATGGAAATCTTAATATTGGTGGCGCTATATATTTTCCAGCTGTATATATTTGCAGAAATTGGAGTGAGGTAATTGGAAGAAGGATTTTTTTTTTCCCCTAGAGCCTTCAGTGGGAATATGGCCCTGACAACACCTTGATGCCAGACTTCTAGGCTCCAAAACTGTGAGGGAAAGAATTTCTATTATTTCAAGCCATCTAATTTGTGGTGATTTGTTGCAGCAGACCTAGAAAACTAGTACAGTAATCATATTTTTAAAAATAGATATGGCAGTACCCCCAAGAAGAACCAAAACCAGTTAAAAGTTGTAGCCTTTGGGCGGAGAATTTGTGAGAGGGGAGACATAAGAGATATGCTGTTGTTGTTTTTTTTACTAAAACCATCTATTTTTGATGTAACACATATGTATTACTGAGTCAAACATTTTTAAAAGAGTAACTAAGTTAAAGAGTTTCCAGGGTCAAACATAAATGAGCAGATAATTAGGTAGGGAGTTGAGATGGCTGAAAATGGGGCAAATTCAGTCTGAACATAAAGATTTGAACTTCTAATAGGACTGAGCATCCCAAAGGGCACAATGGTATGAGCTGATTGGTCTAGTAAAAGATTCAATAACTAATTACTCTAATTTATCTAAAGACTCTCTCATTTTGCAATAATGAAAAGAACTTTGACCTTCTTAGTATGTGACTAAGTGTATGATGTGCTAATGTCTTTCATCTAAGGGATAAATGAGAGGCCTAAGGTTTTGAGAGGATTTTCCTCCTCCATGATTCAGGCCCCTTGTGGAGGAAAAAAGAATTGGAAATAAGAACAGAACAGGCTGCCTTGTGTTTGAGGATACACAGAGGGAATCATCCCAGTTAATGCTCTTGGTGCCTTTTCTGGGTCCAAAAAGAGCCTGTAGAGACTGTAGCCTCTTTTCTATACGTTTCCTCACCTTGGTTTGCTCTGCCTTAGGTTGTTTCCAGTGGTCTCAAAAATAACACAAACCCAAAGCAGTTTCACATTGCTTTACTTTAAATAGGAAATGCGTTAACTGATGAATATGTCGATATCTATATCATATCTATAACTTTGTATCTATCTCTGTACTTGCATGTGTATCAATAGATATATGTAACGATACATACACATATATAGACGTATGTAGACATATACGTCAGTTATGCATTTCTTATTTATAAGTATATCTATATCTATATCCCTGGTCACCACCAGTGATTCTGATTCAATAGGTATGGGAGGTGGACAGATTCCATATTTAAAAAAAATTCCTATCTCTGATCTCATAAAAGGGACAGGCTGAGTCCTTGGTCCTAGTCCTAAACCATACACAGAACAGATTTTAATTCAGCCCTAGACCACCATTCCTGCAACTCCATGTGACAGCACTGCTTCAGTGCCTTTACTTTGGAAAATCAGCCAATCCCTAAATTGCTTGCTTCCCATAAATGTAACATAAATTGGGCTCTTTGCTTTGTTCAGAGGGATTGTGTTCTGCCAGCAGTTTCTCCTTAACAAATAAAAAATTCAACTTTGTATTAGATATATTGGAAGGTTGGTCTCTATTTTTTGACACTTGTCAAATGATTCTCAAGGTTTAACTTATACGAAGTCATTTTTTTCCTTTTTTTTTTCAGAGCTGAAATACAGCTCAGAACCACTTTGGCAAAATAGTAATCCAAGCCAAGTCAGTTTTTCTTTTCTGCTTTTAATTCAGTGAACTTTATACTTCAGTGTGGTAGCTGTCCAGGGCTGGTCTCAGCACCTGCCCCTTTAAATGGCAAAGCTTTTATTGGTCCACGGAGCAATGAGAGAAATAAGGACAATATTCATAAATCAGTTCAGGTTTATTAAAGTAAATAAAAATGATTCCTGGAATGTGTAGTGTATGGGGTTATCCTCTGGAATAATTCTATGAAACCATCACACTTACAAGGTACTTAAAGTTAGGCATTGCAATACAAAATTCAAAATATTTATTGAAAGAAAATGTTTCACACTTAAAGCATAATTGAAGATTTTGCATTGTGTAGTAAATAGAGAAAAAGGTATTCTTAAAAGCATATTAGAGAGTTTTTTTTTTCCAAATGTCAATCAATTTCTTATTAATTTATTTTTATATTAATTTTTGGCTGTGTTGGGTCTTCGTTTCTGTGTGAGGGCTTTCTCTAGTTGTGGCAAGCGGGGGCCACTCCTTCATTGCGGTGCGCGGGCCTCTCACTATCGTGGCCTCTTTTGTTGCGGAGCACAGGCTCCAGACGCGCAGGCTCAGTAATTGTGGCTCACGGGCCTAGTTGCTCCGCGGCATGTGGGATCTTCCCAGACCAGGGCTCGAACCGGTGTCCACTGCATTGGCAGGCGGATTCTCAACCACTGTGCCACCAGGGAAGCCTCCATATTAGAGAGTTTGAACTTCATAAAAATTAGAACTTTTGCTATGTAAAAGCCTCTGTTAAGAGAGTGAAAAGACAAACCACAGATAGGGAGAAAATACATATCTGACAAAGGACTTGTAGCTAAAATATATAAATTACTTTCAAAAGTCAATATAAAAAGACACCAGCAGGGCTTCCCTGGTGGCACAGTGGTTGAGAGTCTGCCTGCCAATGCAGGGGACACGGGTTCGAGCCCTGGTCTGGGAAGATCCCACATGCCGCGGAGCAACTGGGCCCGTGAGCCACAATTACTGAGCCTGCGCGTCTTGAGCCTGTGCTCCACAACAAGAGAGGCCGCGATAGTGAGAGGCCCGCGCACTGCGATGAAGAGTGGCCCCCACTTGCCGCAACTGGAGAGGGCCCTCGCACAGAAACGAAGACCCAACACAGCCATAAATAAATAAATAAAATAAAATAAAAAGAATTATTTGTAAAAAAAAAAACAAAAAAACCAAAAAAACCCACCAGCAACCCATTTAGAAAATGGGCAAAAGATAGGAACAGATGTTTCAACCAAAGAGGATTTAAGATGGCAAATAAGCACATGAAAAGATGTTCATCATCAGTCATTAGAAAAATGCATATTAAAACCACAATGAGATATCACCATACACCTATCAGAAAAACAAATAGTGATAACACCAAGTGCTGGCGAGATTGAAGAGTGACTGGATCACTTATACATTGTTGGTGGGAGGGTATCAATGACACAGATACTCTGGAAAATAGTTTGGCAATTCTTTAAACTAAAAATGGACTTACGATACAGTATGGCCATTGTACTCATGGGTATCTATCTCTGAGAACAGAAAACTTATTTTCACACAGAAATTTGTACATGAATGTTCATAGCAACTATAATATCCAAACACTGGAAACTACCCAAATGTCCTTCAATGGATGAATGGTTAAACATCCACGTCATGGAATACTAATCAGCAGTAAAAAGAAGTGGACTATTGATATACACAATAAATTGTATAAACCTCAAGGAAATTGTGCTAAGTGAAAAAAGCCGATCTTAGAAGGTTGCATACTGCATGATTCTATTTATATAACATTTGTTCGATAACATAATTATAGAGAGGGAGAACAGATTAGTAGTTGCCAGGGGTTAGGGATGGGGTCAAAGTAGCAATAGCTATATAGGGGTAGCACAGGGGAGTTTGTGATGATGGAACTATTTTAATTCTTTACTGTAGTGGTGGATACATAAACCTACACATGTGATAAAATTGCATAGAACTAAACACACACATACACAGGAGTACATGTATAACTGGTAAAATCTGAATAAGCTCTGTGATTTGTTCCAGTGTCAATTACCTGGTCTTAATATGGTACTGAATTTATGTGAGATGTTAACATTAGGGTAGGCTGGGTGAAGGGTGCATAGGATCTTCCTGTACCATTTTTTGCAACTTCCTGTGATTCTATAATTGTTTCAAAATAAGAAGTTAAAAAGATGTTAGTAATGTAGTTTGCTTCAAAGTCCGAGAAGTCATTTATAATTCTGGGAAGTTAATTAAACCATATTTAACATGTGTTTGCTTTGGAAAGTTTGATGATTCAGTAGTTTTTAAAAATAACTGATTACCTCTGCCAAATAATACAATTCCAAAAGAATCATAAGATAGAAGTCAACTGGCAGAGATCTTATATTATGGGTCAAATATTTTAGAAGGTTAATTTGTAAAAAAGACACAGCCCAATGCAATAGTTTAAAATAAGACACTATTTTTGTCTATTCAAAACTTTTAAAAAAGCTTTTGATTTAGACATGTTGGCTACCAAATATCTTCTTGAGAAGTATTGTTCTTTATTATGAAGTTATATCTTTGCAAATTTTAAATTTTATATATTTTATTTTTTGTTTGATTTTGATTCCAATTCAGTTTTTAAGAAACAGTTACAAAATATAATTGTCATTAAAACCTAAAAAGCAGGGAACCATTATCCTAGTGCATGTAAAATATCATTCTCTATTAAAATATTTGATTAACATCTCCTCAGAAATATATCTGTTATGATGAACAGGGTACAGCTGTGTTTAAATTATGAACATGGAATTCTGTTGAAAGGAAGGATAATAATGTTGGCTCCTGACGAAGAGAGTGTGTTGAAATGGCACACATTTTTCCTACTTTTGCTCATGTTTTTGGTTAGAATTTCTAAATGTTTGCTTTTCTTGGGCCAAATCATAATTGGCTTGAAAAAGTCCACGCTGGAAGATTTTCTAGCACTGTCTTCAATTTCAGTGTGGCAAAGGCAATTGATTTCTGTTCCACAATTAAGATGTCGCAGTTCAGAAATTGATTAGAAAGGGAGCACAGCTATGTCCCAAAGAATTCCTTGAGTTTAGTTTTTGTGGTTTTTATGTTCCGTTTTTTCCAAAATGAGATCGATTTTATGTCTAAATATGAAATTAAGTTTCCTTTTTATGAAAAATTTTAATTCTTATAATATTAGGGTATGTAAAATATCATACATTTATTTTGAACTATTAACTTATTTTCCAAAGGAATTTTATGGTCCCAGTGTTTTGCAGACTTCAGTAGACCTGATCATTGTCTCACACCTCTTACCTGACAGCACTGGTATTCACTTTAATGACAGCTTCTAGTTTAAAATAATCCACTCACCAGCAGCAGTGACCTGGCTTCTGGTTCTTCTGAGAAAATGCTGAATACCAAAGGCTCGCAAGCCCACTGATAAACCCAAGTATTCTTTTGTCCTTCTTATTTCAAGGACTTTCTCCTGATCGTTCTGTCTGTGCTAAATTTGTGTACCATATCTTGTTGTAACTCAACCAGTATATTTAAAACATGCCTAGTCAACTTGAACACACAGAGTAAATTATTTGTATAATGGACTAAAATGACTAAATTTATCTTTCATGTTAACGTGCCAAGCAACACGCAGATTGATATATTCGTGTGCCTCTGGCCTAGGAAACAAGTTCTAATATAAACCTTAGAAAGAAATCTCATACATTTTAATTGATTTTTCTACTGACATATAATTAGCTTTCTTAATATTTTGTATTCTGGCACTGAAGGGGTGCATGATTATGGATTTGCTATAGGGAGATGTGTGTTTTCACACAGATAAGCCAGATGGCCAAGATGCCTTCATATATATTGTTCAATGTATGTTAGAAACAGGCGCATTTAGTTGGAAAGTGCAGTTATCTAGGAGCTTTGTGAATTTTTTGTAATTTATTTAATGGCTTAACTCTGGGTCTTCAAGGTGGTTTGGGGGCCATGGTAAAGGTATGTGATAGACTCAGTAGCCTGTATTCCTGGGTTATGAGGGCAGGCTGTGAGCAGGAGAAGCATCTTTTTCATTGACAAATCCAGAGACGATCACTTTCAGCCCGTACTTGCTGAAGCATGGTTCTTGTACCCCAGTGGCACAGAACATGACTTCAGGTGTCGTAGAGATAGATTTTTTAATAGTTGTAATTTATGTTAATGTGTATTACAATACCACTAAACTTTAAACCCACTATTTCACACATATTAGTGCTTTAGGTGAGTGAAGTAAAAAATGTAAGTTTATTTAAAGAAAATATGTGAAACGAAATCTAATTTTATGTTGACGTTATGTGGAGATGACAAAAAATTTTAAGGATTTTTTTGCTAGTGAATACATTTTGTGACGTGGTATTTAAAGCATGGAGAACAGTTAGGAATAGAACACTAAAAGGGGCAGAAAAAATAGGAAATTTACTAACATTTATTATTATAGGCAGATGTTTACCAATTGTTATCCCATTTAAACTTCTTCAAACCTATGAGGTAGGTATTATTATCCATAATTTACAGGTAACAAAATTTCAAGTAAGAGGTGGAGCAAGGATTCAAACACAGGTCTCTCTTCTTCCAAAGTCCACAAACTTTTCTCCTCAAGGTAAGAGAAAATAGAGCATAACGCCAAATAGACATTTAGGCAGTTGTGTCTGATTTCTAGCTCTGTCACTGACTGAATGGGCTATTAATAAATCATGGCCTGTTATTTTTCATCTTTAATGGACACAAAGATTGACCACTTGTGGTTTGTTTTGCAGGTGCCACAAACTAATACCTTTAATATGAATAGAGCTTTTCAAGTGAAAGATAAAGGCAGTTACTATATTATTATTATTATTTTTTAAATTTTAATTTAGCTCAGTGGTTCATCAAATCAAAGTATATCTACAAAAACAAAGCTTATGGGCAGTGTCATTTTAGCATGAATCTACTATTTAAAGCACATAATTTTCTTTGAATCAACAGTATTTTTCTTTGAATTTAATTATGAGACTCATATTGGGTTAGGCTCAGCTTAGTAACAACTAACCACAGAAACCTGGTAAAAAGTAGAAATCCAGGAGGAGGAAAAGCAATATCAATTTAAAAGATAAGTCTTTTAAGAATGTCTGGTTGAAAACTAAGCTTCATTACTTCTCTCTCAGGAAAGCATCATATATTTCTAGTACAAATGGGAGTCTTGATTTTCAAGATACCCACTGTAGGCAGTACAGGGCAGTGCAAGTGAGGTGTTCTCCCTCAGGCCACCGACACACACCATTCCACACACTCACGCACCACACACACACTACTCCCACCACACAAATGCACACAGCACACATTCTCACACGTGCCACCACTTACACACTCACATCACCACCATCCATCCATACACACATGCCCAACAGTCATGCCTTAGAAACTTAGGAGGTGAGGGGAATAAGATTGCCCGTTGAGATTTAAAATATTTAACGCACACTTGAAAGGTTCAAAGTAGAGATATGCTACATTGCCTTAAAGCCCAGTGTCTGAAATGCACCAGAGAGTATGGATCACCTGGGGAACTTATTAAAAATACAGTCGGGGCCCTGCCTCAAATTCTGAACAGAATCCGCAGGGAGGAGCCTGAAATCTGTGTGTTTAATAACCTTCCCTTTGAGAGAGGAAGATTCCCTAGTAAAACTTGTCTAACTTGAGTGAGGTAGGGCTCTATTGACCGATGTTAATGAAGCTTAAGCTTCAGGACCCTCACTTGCCAGGCTCCTCTCAAGGCCCTCGGTGTCTGTTCTTCTTTTTGGAGGCAGAAGGAGGCAGTAGCCTCTAGCCCAACTTGGGGGGTGGTGAGGAGCTGGGCGGAGCCAGGCCTGTGGCCGGGGGCGTGGCCTCTGCTGCCAGCAGTACTTCCACTTGTCGACTTGCGTGGACCACGAGCGGCAACTGGCCCACGTGGAGCTGGAACTTCGTCAGAAGTTCGCCATCAAGATCAAAGGGCTGGGGGTCTCCAAGGAACCCCCTCTCCACTGCCCCCCTCCCCCGATTTGTTCCCCACTACCTAAGCAAGAAACAAGGGAGGAAGATACAGATATGACATTACAATAACTACTAGAGAAACAAAAATTAACTTTTCTAAATCTCTATAATAAAAAAGAAATTCTGATGTGCTGTGCTAGAGGAAAGACTGAAATATCTTTCTATTCTCTCTATAGAAAATAATATTGCAAAATTGTAGTCATCTGAAGAAGGGATCACATATGTAGGAAAGTATTAAATGGGGAATCAGGCAGTTAGTTAATATGAATACAAATATATAATTTTTATAGATTTTTTTGGTGCTTTTGATATTTACTAGCTTTCTAAATTTGTAAATGTTTGTGATTTCTCTTATTATTCTAAATAAATAGTCACTTTTATACCTAATTTTATATATATATGTATATATATATATATATATATATATATATATATATATATATATACACACACACATATACACACACACATATATATATTTTCCCCCCTGAGGGATCACCAAATTATATAAACTCCAAACCAAATGTGGATCTATCCATGAAATCATAGAAAAAGAATAATCACACAATCATTGCCAGATTCCATCAAAGAACTCTCTATTTAGGGGAGATGCTGCCTGGCCCAGCTTATGTAAGTTTCTTGATTACTTCTCAGAATTATCTATTATCTATTGTGTGTTTGTCGATCAGAATGTGAGTCCACTAAATAACCAAATCATATTCTATGTACATCCAGCCACTGCCTGATGATTTGGCTTTCCATGTAGTTTTCCTAAAAAGAGAGGATCTGCTGGTCAGTTCAGTGGGGTAACTAGTCTCATTAGCTGACACTTGCTGTACCTGTTTTATTAGTACCTGGTTTATTTATCACTCCCTTGTGATTTTGTTAGTCTGAATCTGTGTTCTTGAGAGTAAGACACTCTGGGACATAAAATCAAATATCTAAGCTTGGAAGAGCCATTGAGTAGATCTTGAACTGTGGTCTACGTACCAGGGTAAACATCACTTTAAGGAGAACCTATTTGTACCTGGCAGAATGTACAGAATGTCATTCCACTAAAATCTATTCCTAGACAGTTTTAATGTTCTTTATACAGTGCACTAATTTTCCTCTAAATCCTAGTATTTTATGAAAGTGGAGAGCCCTTTTGTCAAGGAAATGATTTCAAGACTCAATTTGTAACTTTAAAATGAAAGTGAATTGTTTTTTCCTTTTGTTCTTTTCCACAACTTTGAAAGGTTTCAGTTTTTAAAGTTTTTTCTATGATGTATAGGAAGTGTCCCATTGAGATATGTTGCTTTAGCACAGGTTAAAGCAAAATACTATTTTTTTCTCAGATTAGGAAAATGTTCCAAGAAAATTTAAATGTCATCTTGAAATATGCACATTTCTTTTTCAAAAACAAGTCACAAGCTCCTAATTTTGGTTTTTAGAATGTGGCCTATATTTATTCTTATCTTTTCTTAAAGTCCATTTGCTGAGTTGAGATGATCTAGGGCCTCAAAGATAAAGGACATCTCCTTAATATCTTCTAACTGGAGCTGCATACAGCATTAGGAGAGAATGAACTCATAGGAGCTTATAAGCTAATAGAAGTGTTATTCCATTTCAAGTTGGCAAAAAAAGGAAAAAAGTTAGAAAAAGACTGTTCAGTATCTCGAGAAAGTTTATGTCTTCACTGCCAAACTTCAATATGTACACAATATTCTTCCTGACCCCTGCACCTCCCATGCCATCCATCTACTTTGGGCTCGTAGACATGAAGAACCCAGCCACACTCCAAAATAAGGAGACTGGGACACCAGGTTAAAAATGAAAAGCTGTTAGGAAACAAGGGTTACTTTTTCATTGTTCTTCTCATTATGTGACTCAGAGATAAATCCCTAAGAATGGTTTTACAGCTCAGAGGTCCAGAGATTTAGCTGTATGGAACTTAGCACCAAAGATGATTAGTTTCTTTGCAATTATTTTTTAAGATATTGATGTATTCTGTCAGTTCTCTCTCTGAATTTTATTTCACGTCAGTCTATGAGAGAGATATTAATGGTGGTGGCTATTCTAGAGATGCCAAAGTTTAAAGCTTAAACCATTTAGTTTACCAAACTAAATAGAATTGCTACTTCATTTGGAATAAGAGTCTGAAAATCCTAGGTGCTGTAAAAATTTCATCACTGTAGTGGATGCTGTGGTGTGCTACCCATTTGCCTCCTTTATGATCAAGACACTCATGGTACCAACTGCTGAAGGCTCACATCTGAATACCTCTCAGAACATTGCCTTCTGCTGAAGGGAACTATTTCACCCAGGTTAACAAACTCTCACCAGTGGTAGATCATGTCCAATGACTGTCAGGGGAATGAGGTAGTAGAGACTCAGCCTTGTTGCCTCACCCAGGGCAATGCTGAAAGGCCATTCCATTTCCATAGCAGTAGCTGGTGAATCTTCTGTTATACTGAAGTTCAATTCTGCCTGATCCTGGTTCTCTCACACCCTAAAAGGGAATTCATTCCCAGAGCATTCCCCAATAACATTACTGCACACAAATTTCTGTTCCTTAGTTTTTTTTCTTGAGGACCCTTACTTAAAACAGTCACATAACCCCCTTATTTTTACTCTGAAATATGAGTTGTCAATTTAATAGATTTGCACTTCTGATTTTCATCTTGTTTTTAGTAGTGGTGCCAACAAAATAATATGTCCCACTCATGATCAGCAGTCATAAAACTGCTAATCTGAAATCTATTTACATAATCCTTTAGGGTTGAAATATATACTTAAAGGCACAAGTGCATTCATGACTAGTAAGATCATCAGTGACTCTTAAAATGCTGCAAGTGACATATTTCCAAGATTCTTGATAGTTTTTTAGTTTCTTTTATAGGCCATATAGAAATTCTAGTTTAGGCCTTGAGATTCTAGGAGAAATATAACTCAAGGGACATTATATTTTGGTGCTCCCATCTCCAAAAACAATAGGAGTACTTCCTGTGAAAACATAGTGATGATCTAGATGGTGATCGCTTTGGTGTTGTCAGATGTCCAGTATCTTTGTGAGGAGTTATATTATTTAAAAAAATCTGTGATTTCTCCCTACATTTGAATGAAGAAAATCATGAGAGAAATAACATGTGGTTTTGTAGATAAAAATCCAGGTTTCTTCTGCTTCATAGGCGAAGAAAACATGTACAAACAAAATTATGGCATAGATCACCCAGTTGCTAGCCAGTTTCCTGTTACCTCACTTATGTCAAAGTGATTTATGGCTTTTTTCCAAAGACTCTGTTGTTGATAAAATGAGAATAATGACACTTCTCTTTAGGCAAATTGTGTATACTGTCAAAACTTACTATTGCTTATTTTAATTTGTGAAAATCGTAACTGGTCCTTTGTATATGTGACAGTTGAGAAATATGGTACATCTGACCTCCTTTTTACATATGAGACTATTAAAGGCCAGAAATAAAGGTTTATGAAACCCAATTCTGAGGCCAAAAATTCCTCTCCAATGCTTTTTGAGAGGGAACAGAATATCATATTTATTTAAATTTAAGGGCCATTCACTTACAAATTTTGGCTCAAATCAAATTTTTCTTATTTCAAAGTATATTTTTATGGCAGACTCTAGGTCCATCCAACTCACTACAAATAACTAATGTAAAATAGTTAGCTAGTGGGAAGCAGCAGCATAGCACAGGAAGATCAGCTTGGTGCTTTGCGATGACCTAGAGGGGCGGGATAGGGAGGATGGGAGGGAGGCTCAAGAGGGAGGGGATATGGGGGTATATGTATACATATAGCTGATTCACTTTGTTGTACAACAGAAACTAATACAGTATTGTGAAGCAATTATACTCCATTAAAGATCTATTAGAAAAAAAAAGTATATTTTTATGGAAGCAATAGTAGACCTTTTTAGTTCTGACTTTGCTTTGAAAAAACCAGTAATTATTTCAACAGTATATTGGTAGAATTTTTGTGGAATATTTAAATAGATTTAAAAAGTTCAAACAATATAAAATATATTTATCTTCTTAAAGATGGTGTATATGATGGGAGATGGAATTATAATTGGACTAGGAACCTACAAGGTACTATAAAAATTTAATTTTCTTTAGTTTTGTGTGACATGAAGATGTCTCCTATTATCCAAAGAAATGTCATGAAATTATTAAAATACACAGTCATTATTACATCCAAAGCACTAACATGTCAAAGTAATTGAAATCAGTGCTGTGAGGAAAAAAAAAAGTTGTGGTTGGAGTTTAACATAAATTCTTACATTGTAGGGAAAAGTCTCCCCAGTCCCATTATATCTCACACAAACACAAGATTAAATATCTCACATGATGTGCGGTGAACTTTAAGGATAGGTTCTGGTCCATCAAAAATATGGCAAACCCTGGAAATTACGTCACATGAGATGAGCTTTGTTTAGGAAATTCATTCTCTAACAGCCTTCACCTCTCTTGTGCTTTGATTCCAAGCCCACTCTGCCCCTCAGGCCTTCGTCTGCAGTTTCTCATTGCTTTGTTTCCAATGTGATGATTGGCCTCCTGGGTTCTTTTGGCTTTGGGCCCTTCTAATTGCAGCAGTTCTTAGACTGATAGCAGAAGTTTGCCTCCTTTGGGGTCTTCCCCAGGGATTTAGCCGGCTCTTCCCTCTCCCTGCTCCACCTCCCACACACTCCCACACATATATGTGTGCATTGGCCTCCAAGGCAGCTTTAACTGAGTGAGGTCTGGACCTCTCCCATTTTTGTTCCAAACTCAGAGGATGAACCAGAAAAATCATACTTCTTTACTTCCACCACCCTGCTTTGTTTTTCTTGATCATTGATGGAATTTTGTTGTCTAAATGTAGACATGTTTTGGGACGTCCCTGGTGGTCCAGTGGTTAGGACTCCGAGCTCCCAATGCAGGGGGCCAGGGTTCAATCCCTGGTCGGGGAACTAGATCCTGCATACATTCAGCAACTAAGAGTCCGCATGCTGCAACTAAAGATCCCTTGTGCCACAACGAAGATCCCATGTGCCACAACTAAGACCCGGCACAGCCAAACAAATAAGTAAATAAATAATAAATTTTTTTAAAAAGTCAAAAAAAATAAGTAAATAAATGCAGACATGTTTCTAAGGAGACGTGTGTATGTGTGGTGTGCTTGTGTGTTTTGAAGGACCAATTACATAATTTGGCCATTTCAAAGAGAGATGTCATTCTTTCAGTTGCCAGTTAGTTCCTTCTCAACTTTGAAAATCCATTTAGGTCTTTTCAAACTGTTCAAATGTAAGTAGTAAAGCATTAATATAAGGAAAATTGCAGAAATCTATCCAAACCAAGGAGTTTGCCCATTTTCAAAGGAATAAGATTATCATAATCCTACATCTATCTTGTGAAGCACACCAATTTTTTTATACTTATTTAATACATCAGGGGAAATGTTATTTGCTTTGCAAAGGGACACACCTATATGTCAATGGGAGTAAAAATCCAAAGTCATAGAATTTGATCAGAGATGCTGTAGTCAAAGTTCTTCTATATTTTGAAAATGATCTTCAACTAAAATCTTACACAAAAACGGAAAATGTGGAGCTGCTCTGATGGTGGCGATGGCGGTGGTGGGATTCAGTAGGGGCCCAGTTGCCGCCTGTGGTGGTGGCCATGAGTCACCCCTCCAAAGTGCTGAATGCTCTTCTGATCTTGATTTGAGAACTATGTGTTAGTCTAAACTTTTCATTTTACAGAGAAGGACTCTGAGGCATAGGGGTTTTTTGTTTGTTTGTTTTAATTATTTTTAAAATTAATTAATTAATTTTATTTTTGGCTGCTCTGGGTCTTTGTTGCTGCATGAGGGCTTTCTCTAGTTGTGGCGAGTGGGGACTACTCTTCATTGCGGTGCGCAGGCTTCTCTTATTGCGGAGCACAGGCTCTAGGCGCGTGGGCTCAGTAGTTGTGGCACACAGGCTTAGTTGCTCTGCGGCATGTAGGATCTTCGTGGACCAGGGCTTGAACCCGTGTCCCCTGCATTGGCAGGTGGATTCTTAACCACTGCACCACCGGGGAAGTCCCGAGGCATAGGGTTTTTTTTTTTTTTTTTTTTGGCATAGGGTTTTAAGTGACATTATCAGAATCTTCCAGGTAATTTGTGGCAGAAACATGGCTCAAATCCTGTATTCTTGACTCATGGACTAGGGCTTCTTCCATCAAGACACACGGACACTCACATGTCTACATATGGATCATAATATAAATATTGCATAATTTTTTGGTTGTATATGAATTTTATGGAGAGAGTATTTTCAAACTGTCTGTTGATTTCCAAACAATTACCAACTCTTAATTTTTAAAACATTTGAGTAATTCAAAGAGGTCTAGCTAATCAGATAGTTGATCAAAAAATACTCCATGAGTTAAAGAGCCTCTGTTATTTAAATTAGTTCTGAATTAAATTATTCCATGGATGGCAAAGAAAACATAAATAGCTCAAAAGCATTTCTGCATTTATCCAAAGCCCTAATTGGCTGCTGGCTGGCAATTTTAAGCTGATAAAGAATAAAAGCCACCCTATTTTAAGCTCTTTAGCCATTTAGCTGTCTGAAATGATTTCACAGCTCAGGCAGGAAGGCTGGCTGGGTAAACAGAACATTCACAAATAAGTTCTGTAGAATCCAGTGTGGAAATTGAGGAAGCTAGGAGAATGGCCTTGTGACAACTGTGGAATTTGAGTCAAAAATAAAAGTACTGCTGGTGATTCCCCATTGACTCAGGGAGTGGCTGCCCAGCCCTGAAAGTTATTTCTTTGTGTTCTGTTTTTAGAGGTTTCTAGCTCTATTCTAAAAAAGAAAACATTGAATGCCGACATCAGGGCATTGAGTCCATCTTGTAAAAAAAGATGAAAAGAGCATAATTCCATATTCTTTCGTACTAGTCACTTCCGGTTGGCCATTTTTGCCTGTGGGAAAAAGCACAGGTGCATGGATTTTTCTTGTTTGGGCCTAAACTAATGCTTGCAGGCTGCTTAAAGTAAAAGAGGACTCACTCATATTTGCGATCCATGTTGTTTGTTTTCTAGGCAAACTAATCCGCAGCGTCTGGTAGCACATTCCCTTTATGATTTCCTGTGAAATCATAATGTCTGGCTGGAGTCACTGACTCAGTCTTATCAAGATGTTCACTCATTGGGAACAACATCTTCCTACCTGAGTAGGCATGATTTTAATTTTACTGTGACAGCACACATGTACAAAGGCAGGTGCAACTGACAGAGTCATTGGCCCTCAGGGTGATCGTAGTAAGCCTACGATAAATTGACCATTGCACACTGCTGCTTACAGCAGGTAGAAGCAAGGGAAGATGGAATGCTGGTGAAATTATTATTAAGGGTGAGGTGTTGCATCAGCATAGACATAATAAAATGCTTCCTCTGTGGAAGGGTGTAAACCTCAAGTGCAAAGTCTGTAGGCACTGAAAAGTGGCAGGGCTGGCTCAGCAAGATACGGCAGTGCGAAGAACTCAAAGACTGTATTTAATTTCTCTTTCTATTTCCCTTTCTTCCTGGACATCCAGCCCCTTCTTAACTACCCTACTCCCTCTACCTCCAGGATTCTCCCTTTCATATTCTACCAGATAGACTTTGGGCACCATGCAATGAAGATTCTTCTTTTATATTGTTTAGTTGACTCTTGCTTTCCCTACCTTCTGCTAGAGAAGTGTTGAATTATCTTCATTAAAGTGCTCAAGTGCAGTCAGTTAACAATAAGCCATGTGGTGAGGGATCAGCTGAATGGGCTTCAGAATCCAACAGGCCTGGCTTCAGTGATTCACCTTGTATTTTCTGTGTGGCTTTGGATAAATTATTTAAACTATTTGAGTCTCCATGAATCTTTAAAGCATAATAATTTATAACTCATCAGGTCATTTTGAAGATTAAATGAGATAAGATATGTAAAGGGGGTAATATTAAAAAATGTTTCTTTCCGTTTTGGCCTTCCAGTACACTATTGATGCTACCCAACATTTATAGATTATCAGCAGTATTAAATCTCTGAAGTAACTGATGGTGGAAATTTTGAACATGAAAGATATTAAAAATGTGCAAATTTCCAGGGAAAATTCCTTTCTGAGAGGCTTTGAAGTTATATGTGTGAGTATATGCGTGTGTTAAGGAGTATGTGTGGATACAGGGTTTAATCATGTGTGTTGTGTATCTTCTTATGGGGCTGCCATTCTTGCATCCTGATCTTTGCCCCAGGAAGCTGACTCATTTATCCTTTATCCAATGTGCCTTCTGGCTTTTGGCTAGGTTTGGCCACTGGGGAACGACTGCAGGAGATCCAGAATTATTCATTCTCCTTGATAGCTTGTGGAGAGGCATCTAGAGTGGCACTGTTAACTGAAGCCATTAAAGCTCCCATTCCCTCCATGCTTCCTGTTGGTTTGTAGAACAGGGGATGGAAAGAGAGTGACCTCCCTGCCAGATACAGTTGGGCCAGCTCTCCTCACCTTGGAAGGTCACCCATCCTTTCAAGGTGAATGTCTCTGCATGACTCTCTCCTTCCAGTTCTAATGCTTGCTCCTTCCCTTTGTCGTTAGGAACCTAGGCATGTTAACTCCTTGTAGGCAGCTCAACATTCTTGAACTACCCCTTGTGATTCTCCTACACCCACACCTCTGTAAATAGTCCCTTTGTAAATAAACCCTCCTCAGATTTTCCTAATTTGAGTGCACCATCTGTTTCCTGTTGGAATCCCGATTTATATACCAGTAAACACAGTGTAATTGGAGAAGAGGACTAATTCCTATAATGTGAGTTAACAAAGTTTGTGTATCAGACTTCCAAAATTTATAGTGTGCTGTCTAGGACATGTTTTGACTTAAAGTGTCTCAGAATAATGATCATTATTGTTTAAATCCCCTCTGTGGTCTTGCTTAATGTTTAATCATTGTTGCTTGGGAAGCAGAATCCAAAACCAGAGGAGAAAAATGAGGAAAGGCTACAGGAAGAATGCAGATGTCTTGAGTACACATTCATGCAGATATTCAAAGAAATTTGTTGAAATAAATGTGGATTTTGCTTTACAACTATGCCCTTAATGATAATGAATTTCCCTTCAATCTCTCTGAACTTAGTGCTGCATCTGGGGTACAGAATTTCCTCAAACCTATTACACTAGATATTGGAAAAACCCCACTTTGGGCTATTGGAAACTAAACAGACTATTAAGACATCATTTGCTAGTTCTGTGTATCCTCTCTTCCGTTGCATCTGGTTCCTTTAGATTTAGTTTTTGGAGAGACTTGGTGAAGCAACATGAGATAGAAGAAGAAACGTCATGAGCGTTCAGGAGCCTGGGATGACGGTGGCATTGATGTGAGGTCATACTTGGCCCAGACTTGGGGTCGGTCAATGATGGCCAGATGTGGAGTCTCTTATTAGGCCCAAACTTAAAAACCCAGCCTCCAGACAGAATTTATTTTTTAGATGAAAATAGAATCCAAAAAAGAAACACTTATTGGGTCAAAGAGGGATGCTTACTTTTAACTCTCTAAGTATTTTTCCCTTTATCAAAAGACTGATGACTGTGGCAAGACAGTGTTGAAAATACCAATTTATGCTCTTCTCAGGGCTCAAAAACTTTATTTTAATTTGAACTTTAAATAACTTTTTTACCTCATTTTACTCATTTGACAGCAATTGTTTCAAGATATGGATTTCAGTTCCCAGGCGATCTCATCATCTGTTAATATAATAATAAACTTAAATCAGTGCATATTTCACAGAGAACTGGCAATGTTTTACATTTTTGCCTTTTGACTGGCATTGCATTAACCTAGAATATAAGTCTGGTGATGGATGTACAGGAGTTTCAACTCACTAAACCTTGAATTTGCAGAGCAAAATGCAGTTATAGCCCATTTGTGAACACAGAAGGGTAAGATTAGCAATCTTACTGCATGATAAGTAATACAAAATAATCCCAAGAGAAAAGATTAGTTTCTAGGTGGCTCTTCAGAAATGTTTGTTTTGTAAGACAGCATAATACTTCTTAAAACAGGATTATCTCAGTCACCACTTCTTTTACTGAATATTTATTTCCCCAAACTATTTGCTTACCTTCCCACACAGAAAAAGTCTCCCTTTTACATTTAGTAGGGAAGAACTAATTGATTTTTTTTTTTAAATCAATCTTCTTCTTTGTAGACTTACTTGTGACTGAGATTTATTATATTTGGATGTTTAAGAATCCGTTAATAAGATCTTTAACAAGAATCTAGATTTTTTTTTTTTTAAAGATTGATTGATTGATTGATTGATTGATTGCTATGTTGGGTCTTCGTTTCTGTGCTAAGACTTTCTCTAGTTGCGGCAAGTGGGGGCCACTCTTCATCGCGGTGCGCGGGCCTCTCACTGTCGCGGCCTCTCTTGTTGCGGAGCACAGGCTCCAGACGCGTAGGCTCAGTAGTTGTGGCTCACGGGCCTAGTAGCTCCGCGGCATGTGGGATCTTCCCAGACCAGGGCTCGAACCCGTGTCCCCTGCATTAGCAGGCAGATTCTCAACCACTGCGCCACCAGGGAAGCCCCAAGAATCTAGATATTTTTAATTTGAGATTGACATTTTGTGATATACAGAGACTTGGTTTCAATAGATGGTGTTAATCTGGGTTTTACTGAGACTGAAGTGGTCCATGGGAAGACTTGATATACCCTATGAATGCCCTGATATACACAGAATTGTGTGTAAATACACTTACATGATCCTCCCAACCTCACCCTACCCCACAGACTGGGTTTATAGCTTTTAGCAGATTCTCAAAGGGATATTTGATTTGAAAAATAGTTACATGTGCTCACTTAAAAATTGTAAGCATGTAGTAAGTGAGGCTTTTTATTTCTTTCTTAATAATGGTAATGGTAGTGGTGGTAAGTTCTTTTTGATAGTAGTCCTTTTATGGATAAATATTAACTATAGGTTTCCTCAGGAATCAATATTGGGATTACTCAGTCATTAGTTTATCTAACATACAAAACACGTACTGGGAACCTAGTGTGTGTGGAGGGATATAACAATATCCCTTCTATGTACTTTTATGTATGTATAAAGCAAGATGGGATACAAGCATTTCTAAGTTAATCCTGGAAATCACTGCGGCTCACAACTAAGTAATGTAGGAATGGAGCCATCAAGAAATGAAGAGGCATGTAAAAGAAATAGAAGCACAAAGATCAGCTTGATGCTTTCTGGCATAACATCCCACAATACTTAATTGTCCTCATGTTTGAAAAGCCCACTCTTACTATTATTTCTAAAAATTCATATATATATATATATATATATATATATATATATATATATATATATATATATATATTTCAAAGCAGTTAAAGAAGGTAATAGGGTATACCATGAAAACAAATTCGCCTGCTACCTCAGCCCTGGTATTCCAGTTTATTTTCTCAAAGATAAATATTGTTATGTTTTTTTATGATAAAATAAACATATTGTTTATTTATGATAAACATACTGTTTTAATCAGGATACCTTCCTCTGAGACTTTCTTGGTGTTATACTGAGCAGGGGTCGAATATCAGAAGGCTTCTCCTCAGCAGTTTCAAAAACTGCTTGGTTACTCTAGAAATTCTAAGGAGGCAAGATCAAATACTTAGTGTCTCTAGAAAGGATGCTTCTAATGTTTTCACTCTTACAAAATGGCCCTGGGAAAAACACTGAGGATCTTTGTCTCCCTGGACATGGACATGGTCTCTGAACTCGGATTTGGGATCAGGACTATCCCATCACCTAAATTTAGATCTCAGAGGTTTATCATGGTTTTTATGCCTAGTTCCGAAGGCAGTTTAACTTTTTAGACCCACATGATTGCAGGATGAGTACAGAGGAGCATTATATTTTTGTGTGTCCCTTTATTTCCCAGCTAAATGTTAATAACAATAGTAAGTGCAAGTCTTAAATTATTCCACATTACTTGTTTTGCAGAATGGGCTCTTCTTGGGTAATAACTCTTTAAACAATCAGAAGCCTAGTGGGATACGATGGTCAGAGTCCTCCAGTTAGCTGCTGCCATGCCAAGCTTAGTTAGTTGCATCATCCTTTCAGTCTGACCTTTGAGGTGATAGAAACTGGCAGTAAAAGATCAGATCTGTTTCCTGGTCACCAGTGCCTTTAAATCACCTTAGATAAAAGCAGATCAATGGTCGGAAATTAGAGCAGATGGCAAGTTGTGGGTTGCCAGTAACTGTCTTTGGGTTACAATTCCTGCAATAGGGAAGGAGTTAAGATATTTTGTCAAATATTATTACATTTTCAAATAATAAATTATCTATTTTTAAATAGTTATTTTAATTAAAAAGACACATCTACTTGGTAAATACATTCAAATTGTGCAAACACGTACAATGAGAAAAAAAGTCTCCCACACATCCTAAACCACCGCTTTCCAACCCCATTCCAGTCACAGAAGCAACCATTGCTAATGGTTTCTTGTGCATTTTCCCAGAATTTTCTATATATGTAAAATATATAAATGGCATAGTTGTAAAAATACAGTAAAATATTTTTACATAAGAAGAAATATATTATACACACTGTACATGTATCTGTGAAAATGCCTTGCAGGACATTTAGTCCGGTCTAAAATGTCCATGAGACATTTCGCACACGGAGAAAAACTACTTGACATGCATCATGCTCATGGATGTTTTGGATAGCACCAAATTTCAAGGAACTTTAGTCATGGAACAAAAGTCTTATGGATGTTTTGGACAGGATCAAATACCTGCTAACCAAAAAATGTATATATGTAATGACATTTTAACTTAACATTTAATTTTGGAGATGTTTTTCCGTAACAGTTTTGGATATATTTCACTCTGTTTAACAGTGGTATAATCTTTGTTTACTTAGTCGGTTTTATATAAATGGACATCCACATTTTCTCTTATATTTGCTTTAAAGATACAGAAATGAATCCCTTCTACTTCCATTTTTGCTTATATATATGTGTTTCTCTGCAAAATTGTTGAATGAGATTTTGCATTTAGAATTTTGATAGATAATGTACATATTGCCAAGTTACTCTCCAAAGAGTCTGCACCATTTTCTTTTTTTTTTTTATTTTTTTTTATTTTTTAAACATCTTTATTGAAGTATAATTGCCTTACAATGGTGTGTTAGCTTCTGCTTTATAACAAAGTGAATCAGTTATACAATATGTTCCCATTTCTCTTCCCTCTTGCATCTCCCTCCCTCCCACCCTCCCTATCCCACCCCTCTAGGTGGTCACAAAGCACCGAGCTGATCTCCCTGTGCTATGCGGCTGCTTCCCACTAGTTATCTGTTTTACATTTGGTAGTGTATATATGTCCATGACACTCTCTTACCCTGTCACATCTCACCCCACCCCCTCCGCATATCCTCAAGCCCATTCTCTAGTAGGTCTGTGTCTTTATTCCCGTCTTGCCACTAGGTTCTTCATGGCCTTTTTTTTTTTTTTCTTAGATTCCGTATATATGTGTTAGCATACTGTATTTGTTTTTCTCTTTCTGACTTACTTCACTCTGTATGACAGACTCTAACTCCATCCACCTCATTACAAATACCTCCATTTCATTTCTTTTTATGGCTGAGTAATATTCCATTGTATATATGTGCCACATCTTCTTTATCCATTCATCTGTCGATGGACATTTAGGTTGCTTCCATGTCCTGGCTATTGTAAATAGAGCTGCAATGAACATTTTGGTACATGACTCTTTTTGACCTATGGTTTTCTCAGGGTATATGCCCAGTATTGGGATTGCTGGGTCGTATGGTAGTTCTATTTGTAGTTTTTTAAGGAACCTCCATACTGTTCTCCATAGTGGCTGTATCAATTTACATTCCCACCAACAGTGCAAGAGGGTTCCCTTTTCTCCACACCCTCTCCAGCATTTATTGTTTCTAGATTTTTTGATGATGGCCATTCTGACCGGTGTGAGATGATATCTCATTGTAGTTTTGATTTGCATTTCTCTAATGATTAATGATGTTGAGCATTCTTTCATGTGTCTGTAGGCCATCTGTATATCTTCTTTGGAGAAATGTCTATTTAGGTCTTCTGCCCATTTTTGGATTGGGTTGTTCGTTTTTTTGTTATTGAGCTGCATGAGCTGCTTGTAAATCTTGGAGATTAATCCTTTGTCAGTTGCTTCATTTGCAAATATTTTCTCCCATTCTGAGGGTTGTCTTTTGGTCTTGTTTATGGTTTCCTTTGCTGTGCAAAAGCTTTTAAGTTTCATTAGGTCCCATTTGTTTATTTGTGTTCTTATTTCCATTTCTCTGGGAGCTGGGTCAAAAAGAATCTTGCTGTGATTTATGTCAAAGAGTGTTCTGCCTATGTTTTCCTCTAAGAGTTTGATAGTGTCTGCCCTTACACTTAGGTCTTTAATCCATTTTGAGTTTATTTTTGTGCATGGTGTCAGGGAGTGTTCTAATTTCATACTTTTACATGTACCTGTCCAATTTTCCCAGCACCACTTATTGAAGAGGCTGTCTTTTCTCCACTGTATATGCTTGCCTCCTTTATCAAAGATAAGGTGACCATATGGGTGTGGGTTTATCTCTGGGCTTTCTATCCTGTTCCATTGATCTATATTTCTGTTTTTGTGCCAGTACCAAACTGTCTTGATTACTGAAGCTTTGTAATATAGTCTGAAGTCAGGGAGCCTGATTCCCCCAGCTCCATTTTTCGTTCTCAAGATTGCTTTGGCTATTTGGGGTCTTTTGTGTTTCCATACAAATTGTGAAATTTTTTGTTCTAGTTCTGTGAAAAATGCCAGTGGTAGTTTGATAGGGATTGCATTGAATCTGTAGATTGCTTTGGGTAGTAGAGTCATTTTCACAATGTTGATTCTTCCAATCCAGGAACATGGTATATCTCTCCATCTATTTGTATCATCTTTCATTTCTTTCATCAGTGTCTTATAATTTTCTGCATACAGGTCTTTTGTCTCCTTATGTAGGTTTATTCCTAGATATTTTATTCTTTTTGTTGCAATGGTAAATGGGAGTGTTTTCTTAATTTCACTTTCAGATTTTTCGTCATTAGTGTATAGAAATGCAAGAGATTTCTGTGCATTAATTTTGTATCCTGCTACTTTACCAAATTCATTGATTAGCTCTAGGAGTTTTCTGGTAGCATCTTTAGGATTCTCTATGTATAGTATCATGTCATCTGCAAATAGTGACAGCTTTACTTCTTCTTTTCCGATTTGGATTCCTTTTATTTCTTTGTCTTCTCTGATTGCTGTGGCTAACACTTCCAAAACTATGTTGAATAATAGTGGTGAGAGTGGGCAACCTTGTCTTGTTCCTGATCTTAGTGGAAATGGTTTCAGTTTTTCACCATTGAGGACAATGTTGGCTGTGGGTTTGTCATATATGGCCTTTATTATGTTGAGGAAAGTTCCCTCTATGCCTACTTTCTGCAGGGCTTTTATCATAAATGGGTGTTGAATTTTGTCGAAAGCTTTCTCTGCATCTATTGAGATGATCATATGGTTTTTCTCCTTCAATTTGTTAATATGGTGTATCACGTTGATTGATTTGCGTATACTGAAGAATCCTTGCATTCCTGGGATAAACCCCACTTGATCATGGTGTATGATCCTTTTAATGTGCTGTTGGATTCTACCATTTTCACTCATACCAGAACTGATGATAGGTCCTAATTTTCTACACTTTGGCCAACACTATGTATTATCAATATTTTTCATGCTTGTCATGTTAAAAAGTGAAAAAATGTACCAGATATATATAGTCTATTTATCTTTCTTTTTTCTGCTTTGAGTCCGTATTGCTCCCTGCCTGTTTTTCTGGTGGGTTGTTGGACTGTTGTGTATTAAGGCAATTAAAACATATTTACATGTGTTGTACATAAACTCTCTCAGTGTTTTAGTCATCTTCTGACTTTGCTAAATTTCTTGCCATGTGGGAATTTGTAATGTTTATGAAAGCAAGTCTATTAATCATTTCTTTTATAGACTTCTGGATTTTATGTCTTGTTTAGAAAGGCCTTTCCCATTCCAAGTTTTTTCCTAAGTGCCCATTGTTTCCATAGGATAGTTGGGGTTTCATATTTTATTTTGAAATATTTCACATTTGGAATTAGTTTTATATATAAGGTCTAGATTTTTCCACACCAGTTTTCTCATTTTCACTATTGATTTATCCCACCTTTGCCAACTGATTTGTAAAGCCCCTTTTAACATATAATAACTTTTCACATACATTTGACTCCATTTGGGATTCTACCCTGATGATCACTTTGTTCCTGAAGCACTGTCATATTTTAATGTGTGACATTAAAGGGCTAATTCTCCATCACTACTCTTTTTTCTTTTCCCCAAGTCTATTCTAGCTATCCTAACGTGCTTATATTTCCACATCTTTATTTTCCATTTTCCCCACAGAATTCTTATCACATTCCAAAATATAAAATTTCATTTGTACTTTTGTTGGTAATCACACTGAATTTATAAATTAATACATGGATGTCTGCCATCTTTACAATATTGTCTTTATATTCAAGAACAAGGTATATTTCTATTTATTGATTTTTTTAACATCTTTATTGACGTATAATTGCTTTACAATGGTGTGTTAGTTTCTGCTTTATAACAAAGTGAATCAGCTATACATATACATACATCCCCGTATGTCCTCCCATTTGCGTCTCCGTCCCACCCTCCCTATCCCACCACTCTAGGTGGTCACAAAGCACCGAGCTGATCTCCCTGTGCTATGTGGCTGCTTCCCACTAGCTATCTATTTTACATTTGGTAGTGTATATATGTCAATGCCACTCTCACTTCATCCCAGCTTACCCTCCCCCCTACCCATGTCCTCAAGTCCATTCTCTACGTCTGCATCTTTATTCCTGTCTTGCCCCTAGGTTCATCAGAACCATTTTCTTAATTTTTAGAATCCATATATATGTGTTAGCATATGGTATTTGTTTTTCTCTTTCTGACTTACTTCACTCTGTATGACAGTCTGTAGGTCCATCCCCCTCACTACAAATAACTCAATTTTGTTTCTTTTTATGGCTGAGTAAATTCCATTGTATATATGTGCCACATCTTCTTTATCCATTCATCTGTTGATGGACACTTAGGTTGCTTCCATGTCCTGCCTATTGTAAATAGTGCTGCAATGAACATTGTGATACATGACTCTTTTTGAATTATGGTTTTCTCAGGATATATGCCCAGTAGTGGGATTGCTGGGTCGTATGGTAGTTCTATTTTTAGTTTTTTAAGGATCCTCCATACTGTTCTCCATAGTGGCTGTATCAATTTACATTCCCACCAACAGTGCAAGAGGGTTCCCTTTTCTCCACACCCTCTCCAGCATTTATTGTTTGTAGATTTTTTGATGATGGCCGTTCTGACTGGTGTGAGGTGATACCTCATTGTAGTTTTGATTTGCATTTCTTTAATGATTAGTGATGTTGAGCATCCTTTCATGTGTTTGTTGGCAATCTGTATATCTTCTTTGGAGAAATGTCTATTTAGGTCTTCTGCCCATTTTTGGATTGGGTTGTTTGTTTTTCTGATATTGAGCTGCATGAGCTGCTTGTATATTTTGGAGATTATTCCTTTGTTAGTTGCTTCATTTGCAAATATTTTCTCCCATTCTGAGGGTTGTCTTTTCGTCTTGTTTATGGTTTGCTTTGCTGTGCAAAAGCTTTTAAGTTTCATTAGGTCCCTTTTGTTTATTTTTGTTTTTATTTCCATTTCTTTATGAGGTGGGTCAAAAAGGATCTTGCTGTGATTTATGTCATAGAGTGTTCTGCCTATGTTTTCCTCTAAGAGTTTTATAGTGTCTGGCCTTATATTTAGGCCTTTAATCCATTTTGAGTTTATTTTTGTATATGGTGTTAGGGAGTGTTCTAATTTCATTCTTTTACGTGTAGCTGTCCAGTTATCCCAGTACCACTTATTGAAGAGGCTGTCTTTTCTCCATTGTATATTTTTGCCTCCTCTATGAAAAATAAGGTGACCATATGTACATGGGTTTATCTCTGGGCTTTCTATCCTGTTCCATTGATCTATATTTCTGTTTTTGTGCCAGTGCCATACTGTCTTGATTACTGTAGCTTTGTAGTATAGTCTGAAGTCAGGAAGCCTGATTCCTCCAGCTCTGTTTTTCTTTCTCAAGATTGCTTTGGCTATTTGGGGTCTTTTTTCTTTTTTTAATTAATTTATTTATTTATTTACTTTTGGCTGTGCTGGGTCTTCGTTTCTGTGCGAGGGCTTTCTCCAGTTGTGGCGAGCGGGGGCCATTCTTCATTGCGGTGCGCAGGCCTCTCACTGTCGCGGCCTCTCCCGTTGCGGAGCACAGGCTCCAGACGCACAGGCTCAGTAGTTGTGGCTCACGGGCCTAGCCGCTCCGTGGCATGTGGGATCTTCCCGGACCGGGGCTCGAACCCGTGTCCCCTGCATGGGCAGGCGGATTCTTAACCACTGCGCCACCAGGGAAGCCCTATTTGGGGTCTTTTTGTGTTTCCGTACAAATTGTGAAATTTTTTGTTCTAGTTCTGTGAAAAATGCCATTGGTAATTTGATAGGGATTGCATTGAATCTGTAGATTGCTTTGGGTAGTATAGTCATTTTCACAATATTGATTCTTCCAATCCAAGAACATGGTATATCTCTCCATCTGTTGGTATCATCTTTAATTTCTTTCATCAGTGTCTTACAGTTTTCTGCATACAGGTCATTTGTCTCCTTAGATAGGTTTATTCCTAGGTATTTTATTCTTTTTGTTGGTAAATGGAATTGTTTCCTTAATTTCTCTTTCAGATTTTTCATCATTAGTGTAAAGGAATGCAAGAGATTTCTGTGCATTAATTTTGTATCCTGCAACTTTTCCAAGTTCATTGATTAGCTCTAGTAGTTTTCTGGTAGCATCTTTAGGATTCTCTATGTATAGTATCATGTCATCTGCAAACAGTGACAGCTTTACTTCTTCTTTTCCAATTTGGATTCCTTTTATTTCTTTTTCTTCTCTGATTGCTGGGGCTAAAACTTGCAAAACTATGTTGAATAATAGTGGTGAGAGTGGGCAACCTTGTCTTGTTCCTGATCTTAGTGGAAATGGTTTCAGTTTTTCACCTTTGAGAATGATGTTGGCTGTGGGTTTGTCATATACGGCTTTTATTATGTTGAGGTAAGTTCCTTCTATGCCTACTTTCTGGAGAGTTTTTATAATAAATGGGTGTTGAATTTTGTCAAAAGCTTTTTCTGCATCTATTGAGATGATCATATGGTTTTTCTCCTTCAGTTTTTTCATATGGTGTATCACATTGATTGATTTGCATGTATTGAAGAATCCTTGCATCCCTGGGATAAATCCCACTTGATCATGGTGTATGATCCTTTTAATGTGCTGTTGGATTCTGTTTGCTAGTATTTTGTTGAGGATTTTTGCATCTATATTCACCAGTGATATTGGCCTGTAATTTTCTTTTTTTGTAGTATATTTGTCTGGTTTTGATATCAGGGTGATGGTGGCCTCATAGAAAGAGATTGGGAGTGTTCCTCCCTCTGCTATATTTTGGAAGAGTTTGAGAAGGATACGTGTTAGCTCTTCTCTAAATGTTTGATAGATTTTGCCTGTGAAGCCATCTGGTCCTGGGCTTTTGTTTGTTGGAAGATTTTTAATCACAGTTTCAATTTCAGTACTTTTGATTGGTCAGTTTATATTTTCTATTTCTTCCTGGTTCAGTCTCGGAAGGTTGTGCTTTTCTAAGAATTTATCCATTTCTTCCAGGTTGTCCATTTTATTGGCAGATAGTTGCTTCTAGTTATCTCTCATGATGCTTTGTATTTCTGCAGTGTCAGTTGTTACTTCTCCCTTTTCATTTCTAATTCTGTTGATTTGAGTATTCTCCCTTTTTCTCTTGATGAGTCTGGCTAATGGTTTATCAATTTTGTTTATCTTCCCAAGGAACCAGCTTGTAGCTTTACTGATCGTTGCTATTGTTTTCTTTATTTCTTTTTCATTTATTTCTGATCTGATCTTTATGATTTCTTTCCTTCTGCTAACTTTTGGGTTTTTTTTGTTCTTCTTTCTCTAACTTCTCTAGGTGAAAGGTTAGGTTGTTTATTTAAGATGTTTCTTGTTTCTTGGGGTAGGACTGTATTGCTATATACTTCCCTCTTAGAACTGCTTTTGCTGCATCCCATAGGTTTTGGGTCGTTGTATTTTCATTGTCATTTGTTTCTAGGTATTTTTTTATTTCCTCTGTGATTTCTTCAGTGATCTCTTGGTTATTTAGTGGTGTATTGTTTAGCCTCCATGTGTTTGTATTTTTTACAGATTTTTTCCTGTAGTTGATATCTAGTCTCATAGCGTTGTGGTCAGAAATGATACTTGATACGATTTCAATTTTCTCAAATTTATCAAGGCTTGATTTGTGACCCACGATATGATCTATCCTGGAGAATATTCCATGAGCACTTGAAAAGAAAGTGTATTCTGTTGTTTTTGGATGGAATGTCCTATAAATATCAATTAAGTCCATCTTGTTTAATGTATCATTTAAAGCTTGTGTTTCCTTATTTATTTTCATTTTGGATGATCTGTCCATTGGTGAAAGTGGGGTGTTAAAGTCCCCTACTATGATTGTGTTACTGTCAATTTCCCCTTTTATGGCTGTTAGCATTTGCCTTATGTATTGAGGTGCTCCCATGTTGGGTACATAAATATTTGCCATCGTTATATCTTCTTGGATTGGTACCTTGATCACTATGTAATGTCCTTCTTTGTCTCTTGTAATAGTCTTTATTTTAAAGTCAATTTTGTCTGATATGAGAATTGCTACTCCAGCTTTCTTTTGATTTCCATTTGCATGGAATATCTTTTTCCATCCCCTCACTTTCAGTCTGCATGTGTCCCCAGGTCTGAAGTGGGTCTCTTGTAGACAGCATATATACGAGTCTGGTTTTTGTATCCATTCAGCCTGTCTGTGTCTTTTGGTTGGAGCATTTAATCCATTTACATTTAAGGTAATTATCGATATGTATGTTCCTATTACCATTTTCTTAATTGTTTTGGGTTTGTTATTGTAGGTCTTTTCCTTCTCTTGTGTTTCCTGCCTAGAGAACTTCCTTTAGGATTTGTTGTAAAGCTGGTTTGGTAGTGCTGAATTCTCTTAGCTTTTGCTTGTCTGTAAAGCTTTTAATTTCTCCATCAAATCTGAATGAGATCCCTTCTGGGTAGAGTAACCTTGGCTTTAGGTTTTTCCCTTTCATCACTTTAAATATGTCCTGCCACTCCCTTCTGGCTTGCAGAGTTTCTGCTGAACGATCAGCTGTTAACCTTATGGGGATTCCTTTGTATGCTATTTGTTGTTTTTCCCTTGCTGCTTTTAATATTTTGTCTTTGTGTCTAATTTTTGATAGTTTGATTAATATGTGTCTTGGTGTGTTTCTCCTTGGATTTATCCTCTATGGGACTCTCTGTGCTTCCTGGACTTGATTGACTATTATGATTTTAGGCAGCCTCTGTCCTAATGGGTGGGGCTGTGTTCCTGTCTTGCTAGTTGTTTTGTATAGGGTGTCCAGCACCGTAGCTTGCTGGTCATTGAGTGGAGCTGGGTCTTAGCATTGAGATGGAGATCTCTGAGAGAGCTTTCGCTGTTTGATATTACATGGAGCCGGGAGGTCTCTGGGGGACCAGTGTCCTGAACTTGGCTCTCCTACCTCAGAGACACAGACCTGACACCCAGCTGGATCACGAAGACCCTGTCAGCCACACGGCTTTTGGGAAGTCTGAGGTCTTCTGCCAGCGTTCAGTAGGTGTTCTGTAGGAGTTGTTCCACATGTAGATGTATTTCTGATGTATTTGTGGGGAGGAACGTGATCTCCACGTCTTACTCCTCCACCATCTTGAAAGTCTCCTCTAAGGTCTTTGTAGTTTCTGGTCAATTGTTCTATAAGCCTAAAACTTCTGCGCTCGTTCGGCTTGACTTGGCTCGGCTCCTCCTCCTTCTCCAGCTTGGTGGTCATAGCCGAGCCCAGGAATGAGCGTGAGTGCACAAGGGGATGCTTCACTTTCTCCCTTCCGCTGCTGCCGCAGCTCTCTCAGCACCTTCCCACCCTGCTCGCGCTGGGGAGTCCCTCAGGACAGGATGGGGGTCGGAGGGTGTCAGTGACTGTGATGGGAGTCAGATGGGGGGGAGGCAGAGGGAACTAGGCGACACGGCTGAGGGGGGTGTGTGCTCTGAGGGTCGGAGATGTAAGGAGCTCGTGTGGCCTCTGGGGGAGGAGGTGGGGAGACAGAGAGTTCTTTGAGGGGCTCTCACGAGCACGGGGCTCCTTGAAAGAGGGGATAAGAGTCTGAGGGAAAGCATCTGTGGAGTAGGACCTGTTAATTTTTTTATTAGAATTTTCAAGTTTTCTTTACCTAGATCCTGTTTCAGAACATTTCATTTATTTCTATTATTTTATAGATGTGTTGTCTTTTCAAATAGTCACAATTCTTCTTTTGCATTATACATATATATGTAATATAGGAAATCTGTTGATTTTTGTGTACTAATTTTTTAAGTAGCCACATTAGTAAGTTCTTTTATGGATTCTAATAATTTTTCAATTGATTATCTTGTATTTTCAGGTAAATAGAATTGTTCCAAGGGATATATATATCTGTATTTCTATATAACGTATGCATACATATATGTATATGTATATATATATGTGTGTTTACATATACGTGGCACCTTTTAATTTAAATTTTAATTTATTTTTGAACTGATAATATATCCATATAGTTCAAAATTTAGAAGTACAAAAGATATACAAAAGAAAAGTACAAAAAATCTCCCTCTTCACCTATTCCCAGACCCCAAAGTTTCCTCATATGAGTTAATGTATGTTATCAGTTCTTGGTAATCCTTTCAGAGTTATTCTATACATATAGAATATATATATATATACAGTCAAATACAATATAAATAAATATACTTTTTACACAAATGATGGTGAGCTGTACACACTGTCCTATCCTTTGAGTGTAGACATACACGGATGAGGAAAGTAAAGACATAAGATCAGAATGTGCATGATTCCCTTCTTGGTAAAAAGATCTGTTTTCTTCAGCTTTTACCTGCAATCTACTCTGTGTCATGGATGTCAGACATAGATTCTTTGGAGATGGGACCAGAAGGCAGATCACAGTAACAGAGACCACAGAGAACTTTGCTCTGCCTTCCTGAGCTATACTTGGTTATCAGGTTTATCTGGTATGCCTAATGCTCTCTTCCCTTTGGATTTCTTCCACAGAGCTCCTTACTTCTTTCTGGGGCCAAAGCTGTCATCTATCAGTCCAGACATATCTGGATCCAGTTTGGGCTCAGCCACATCAGTGTTGCAACTGGCACAAGCAAATCATCTGTACCTACTGATGAATGACTACATTCATACATTTCAAAAGTATTCCCCGCTAACTCAGCCCCAAGTCTCTGCAGGATGTCAATTCCAAAAGACCAACACACTACCTTATACCATAATAACCCCTGTCATATAACATTATTAGCCTTCTTTTATTTTCTCTCCAACAATATTCTCAGCACATAATTTAGGAATAAATGTGGCTTTTATTTTTTTCCCATAGCAAAGGAATTTGGTTCTGTTTGATAGTTGAATAACAGAATAATTTGTGTATGATGGAGTGACAAAATTTTAGGGTTACCAGATATATCATTGAATTGAATTCCATGTATGCAACATTGTATGATCTAGAACACAGTATCAGGATGTAAGCTTTAGCAGTCACTTTCCACCAGCCCCCTTCCCTTCCCCTCTCCTCTACTGCTGCCCAGCTCTAGACAACCACTAATCTACTTTCTGCCTCTATAGATTTACCAATTCTGGACATTTCATAGAAACGGAATCACAAATATATGGTCATTTTTGACTGGCTTCTTTTATTTAGCTTGTTTTTGAGGTTGATTCATTCTGTAGCATGTATTAATACTTCATTCCTTTTTGCTGACAAATAATATTTCATTGAATAGATCACATTTTGTTTATTCATTCACCAGTTTTTGGACATTTGGGTTGTTTCAACTTTTTGGCTATTCTGAATAATGCCCACAATCAACATTCATGTACGAGTCTTTGTGCGAATACATGTTTTCAATTTTCTTGGTTATGTGATCTAGTAGTTGAATTGTTGGGTCATATGGTAACTTAACATTTTGAGAAATTACTATACTATTTTCTAAAGTGGCTGTACCATTTTATAATGTCACTGGCAATGTATAAGGGTTTCACCTTCTCTACATCATCATGAAAAATTTATTGTCTGTCTTTTTTATTATAGCTGTTTTAGTGGTTATGAAATCACTGTGGCTTTGATTTGCATTTTACTGTGATATATCACCGTGGTTTTGATTTGCATTTCTCTAGTGACAAATGAGGCGGAACATTTTATCATGTTCTTAGCCATTGATATATGTTCTGGGGACAAAAGCCCATTAAAATTATTTGCCCATTTTTAATCGCGGGTGTTTGTCTTTTTTTAAACTATTGAGTTATAAGAGTTCTTTTTGTTTTCCAGGTACTAGATCCTTATCAGATACACAATTTATGAATATTTTCTCTCTTTCTGTGTGTTTTCTTTTTTCATAATATTTTATACAGCAATAAAGTTTCAAATTTGGTTAAGTCTAACTTACCTAATTTTTCTTTTGTCAGTTGTGCTTTTGATATTGTCTATAGTTTTAACTCTTACACTTAAGCCTAAGATCCACTCTGAGTTAGTATTTCTGAATAGTGTGAGGTAGATATCCAGTTTCTGTCTTTGGCATATGGGTGCCTGTATAATTTTAATACATGCAAATGCGTACTTAACAGGGAAGTTATTCCCTTCTCTTGAGATTACCTAAGGCTTTTAATTCTCTCTATAGGTACTAAAGTTAGTCCTGACATAGGAAATGTTAATAAAAGGTCTCCAGAGATAAAAGTGTTTAGGTTTTATGTGCCATTTTATACCATGCAAGAAATTCATTAATTAAAAAGACAGTTCTGAATACAGGTTATAGCATGTTTATTTTGTAAAGTCATGGAAATTCTAATGCCACAGAAGGACTTAGAGCCCAGCAGGAATGGAAACCCTTTCTTTCTAAGTCATTTCTTTGTTTTAGTGCATAGAATAACTCTTGGCAATTCCTATACGGAGCCCAGTTATTCAGAAAGTTTTCTCAGCTCAAATGGCAGTAAAGAAGTTTTATAGCAAGAATGAGTAAAAGTGAAAATAAATGTAATTTTAACTGCTTTGGGAAGCTATGTTTACTTAGTTCTTATCTTTGATTTTCTCCTGGGTTTATTGGTCAGACTCTTAAATTGAGGTAAAAGGAGTTAAGCCTTTTTGATTCAGAGATTTAAAAGGGTCCTACTTTGTGCTCACAGAAGGAACAATGAATCTTTTTAAAGGAAATGCGTATCTATTGAGGGAATTTTAATATTTTTTTCTTTCAGTTGGGAACATCATCGATACTAGGAATTGATGGAACTTAAGATGCCAAATTTTGAAGAAAGAAGGTAATGACATTTGGATAGTGCAAAATTAACTATTGGAAAAAATATTAAATTAAATTTAATATATATAAGTTAAAGGTGGTCAATACAACTCGTCAGTGGCCACACCATTTAAAATAACTTTAATAGATTATTTTTGGTGAAGCAATTCCACATGACTGACTTTATATTTGAATACATCAAATTGTACCCTCAGAGTCAGTAGAATTCATTGACTATTATGTAAATTATTCAAGTCCAGTTGTCTGCATGGATTCCAAATGGCTATCCAAGGAACACAAAGACACTGAGCCAACGACAGCAATCCATCATGAATCAATTTAGCCTTCACTTGCCTAGCATTCAGTCTTAAATAGATATTCTTTCATTCTCTCAGTTATTGATAGCAACTAACTCAAATTTTTGGTCTAGTACTTCAATAAGCTTGGGTAAACATATACATACACATTCTTTCTTAATCTCATCTAGCTAATTATATAATTTTTTTGTGTGTAATTAGTCATGAAGTTTCCATCCTGCTTTTATATCCACTATAACTATGGGGAGTGATTTTGCTATAGTTTCCTTCTGACTGTCACGGAGGCAAGGTGAGGTGGAGGCGGTGATCATGCTCAAAATACTAGGGGATAAAATGCAATTATGCCAGTTAGTGTGGACTTTGGCAAACTTGCGCTACTTTCTTTCAACAGGGGGATTATTTTTAGGTGTTAAAGCCTTTTGCATGATGTTAACTTGTTCATTTAGGAGAAAAAAAAATCAGAAAACTCCAGGGGTGGGATTAATCTTAATGAGTCAGCACTACTTATAAGAAGTAGTGAAGCACAAACCAAAAAATTAGCAAAATGGCTTCTGAAATGATTAAAATTAATTACAGCCTCTGGCAAGAGTTTAGCCCTAGGCCAAGGCGCCTTGCATCTCCTCCTTCAGTCCAACCCAGCTTGCCAAGTATTTACTCTTTTTTTTTTTTTTTTTGGCTGCATTGGGTCTTTGTTGCTGCACAAGCTTTCTCTAGTTGTGGCGAGCGGGGGCTGCTCTTGGTTGCAGTGCGCAGGCTTCTCATCGTGGTGGTTTCTCTTGTTGCAGAGCATGGGCTCTAGGCACGTGGGCTTCAGTAGTTGTGGCACGTGGGCTCAGTAGTTGTGGCTCGCGGGCTCTAGAGTGCAGGCTCAGTAGTTGTGGCGCACGGGCTTAGTTGCTCTGCGGCATATGGGATCTTCCCGGACTAGGGCTCGAACCTGTGTCCCCTGCGTTGGCAGGCGGATTCTTAACCACTGCGCCACCAGAGAAGCCCGCAAGTATTTACTCGTGAACACCCCAGCCTACTCTACTTTCCCTTCCCTAGCGCAGCCCATGTCCCCCAGGTTGGGCGCCTGATGCTCCTGGGTGGGGGTGGGGGGAACCCTTCACTTCCTGTTCAGTACCCATGCTATCCAGCAGCCCAAGAACCTTGCTCCTAACTCTGGGCTAAGGTGAAGATGTGTGCTCATTGGGAGTTTGGGTCAAATTTGGGTCTAAAAGTTCTATAGCAAATAAGAATTCTTACAGTTTTTCCCCAGGAAAATTTGGGGAACCGAGAGTAGCTTCACATGGGAAGAGGATTGCTCAGTAAAGAAGGTTCTGCAGTTCATAGTCTGGAATTCAATATGATTAAAAAATGTTGTAGATGAGAAAACCTGGGACATAATCGATTTCCCAAGTTTTCTCTGTAGTTTGTTTTGTTTTAAGGCTAATTCTGGTCTTATCTAGTATTTAGTATGTCTAGTATTTAGCTTTTTGTCATAAGTCTAACTCTGGTCTTGTCACAAATTTAGCATCTTTCTAAGGAATTTGGGGATTACTGTCATAGTGAAAACATTCTCTTAAAAATTCAAGTAGCAAATTTCAGATCTTATTAATTTGGGAAAATATTATTTATTGGCCTCCAATAATTAAAAATATATTTATGTATAATTACACATTTAGTATATTAATATCAACTCATTCAGTCATTGCAGTGGAAGCTAAAGTCTTCCAGGACCACACCCATAATCACTTTTCAGGAATGACAGCTATTATCAGTTTGGTGAGGATTCTTCCAGGACTATTTATAGGCATATACGTACATTTTCGCATGCCTGTAAAATACATGATATTGGTTGCTCTTCTTTTAGAATTTAAATTATAGCATAGTTACATCATTTTCTGCTATTTACTTTTCCTTTTTTCCCCAACCATATGTCTTAGAGATTTTTCTGCCTTAGTAATATAGTAGATCTATCTCAGTTTATTAACAATTCCTTTATTTATGGACATTTAGGTTATTTCCAACTCTTAACAATTATAAACAATGTTGCAATTTACATCCCTGTACAGGCCTCTTTGTTCTTATGCGCAAGTATTAGTATGGGGAAATACAGAGAGTTACCAGGTCATAAAGTGAGCATACTTTCTTATTTTAAGAGACATTGCATATTTCCCCTCTCACGTGTGTGTATCACAGAGAATGTGTATGACAGTGCCAGTTTCCCTCCACTCTTAGCTATTCTTACTATTTAAAAAATTTCTGAGTGGTGACAAATTAATGTTGCTCGTGATATTAAACAAGCTAGTTTTACTGTCTCACTATTACCTATAATGTTTGCTGCAGGTTTGTGATAGAATATGATATTCCCTATTATCCCTGGTTTGTTAAGAGCTTTTCTTGTTTTGTATGAAAGGACATCAAAACAGTTTAAATTATTTTTTCCTGCGTCAACTCCTATGATAAAAATAATTTATTCTTTAAATTTTTAATGTAGCAATGACAGTAAATAATTTTCTCATGCTAAATCAGCTTTCCATTCCTTGAACAAACTATAAATAGTCATAATATGTTAATTTGTTACGTGTTGCTATATTGTTTGCTAATATTTTGTACAAGATTTTTGAATCTATGTTCATAATATTCTTTTCTTACTCAGTCCTTGTCTGATTTTGAGTCCAATGTTAGGAAAACCTTATAAAAGTTTTGGGTACCTTTTTCTCTTTTTCTATAATTTGGAACAATTGTATATATAAGGTAAGGATTAACTTTTTTCTTATAGGGTTAGTGAAGTGAGTAAAATTGTGGGCATGGTGCTTATTATGATGAGTAATAATATGATGCCTACTGATTTCGTTTCTGAAATGGTACAAGTCCACTTAGTTTTTCTATTTCTTTAGTCAGTTTTGTTAATTTTATATTTTCCTAGCTAATTATTTATTTCATCTAATTTTATTGACATGTGGTTGTTTATATTATTCTCTTATGATTCTAAGGTTTTATTGTTTCCTCTACATTACCAAATGTTATTTTTGGTTTATTTGTACCCTTTCTGTTTATTAATCTTTAATTAATATTTTATCTATACTATTTTATAAATACTATTTTAGTATTTTTAATATTTTATTTATTTTTCATATTTATTAGTAAATAATATTTATTTCTTTTAGTCTGTTGCCTCTCTTTCATAGTATTGTTTTTCCCTGAATGATTGGAAATTCTTGGTTGAGGAATTATCTTCTTTGCGATTTACTATCTATTTGTTCTAGCACTATTTGTAGAGGAGGTATAATTATCAGGTAGAAGTTAAGGGATCTGAAAGTCTTCAATACGTGCATTTTAATTTTTTTTTTTGCAATGTCATCATGATGCCATTTACTTAGGTAAGTTAGACAGGTGTGACTTCATGTGTATCTTTCCTGCTGTGTCACAGAAATTAAATTTATGAAATAGCACCAGTGGTGGTGATGAGGGATGAGATAAGGGAAGAGGGAATAGAAGTTTGTGAGACTCCAAAGATTAATTTTTTCTTATACCCTATGTGTATTCTCAGGCCGAGGTGGTCTGTTACATAAGGGGTTACCAAAGTCATTTAGAGGTAAGGCTTTTTTTTTTTTTTTTTTTTGGATGTGGAACAGTTCTAAAGTCTTTATTGAGTTTGTTACAATGTTGCTTATGTTTTATATTTTGTTTTTTTGGCCCGAAGGCATGTGGGATCTTAGCTCCCCCGCCAGGGATCGAACCCACACTCCCTGTACTAGAAGGTGAAGTCTTAACCACTGGACCACCAGGGAAGTCCCAGAGGTAAGGCTCTTGACTCAGGTGGCTAATGAATAAGGTAGGAAAAAGAAATCAATTTGAGGAATGAAAATAGATATTGCTTAGTTTATGCAAAATAGTCTCAGAAAGTGCTGGATGTAAAATGGTAAAATCTTTAGGAGCAACTTGGTGATACACATCAAATCCTTAAAAACAGACCAGGAAGTTCTATGTCTCAAAATTTGTTTAAAGGAAATAATCAGAAAAATGCTTAAAGCTGAGTATCTGAAAATATTTATAAAAGAATTATTAATAATAGTTAATCAAATTCAACCTAAAAACACAACAGTAGGGAGATCAAAGTTTTTACAGGTACATAACATGGTATTTGAGTAATTCAGGACATTAATAGGATTTTATAAAAAAAAAAAATCCAGTGGCTTATTTTGCTTTATAAATGCATCATAATATATACCACTTTTGGAAAGTTAACATTTTGAATTAGCATATTAACAACTCTGAGAAGTCCTGCAATTAAGATCTTTTACAACTGTTTTAATTTTGTTTGGTTCAGATCACTCATTTCCTTCCCATCCTATGATTCAGAACCTCTTGGAAGACTTTCAGAAAGTATTTTTGCAAACAGAGTGTTAAAAAATTTGTATTAGATCAATTCAGTAAAATGCTACTCGCTAATTAACAAAGAATTTAACGAGGCATATTTATGAACATAGAAAGTCTTAGTAACATATAAAAATCATATTGCTAACTATATATATGTATATATCGTATATTATATATGCATTATATATATGTATTATGTATATTATGTATTATATGTTAAGTAAAATAATGATACCATTTTGTAAAATGGTATCTCCATGTGGCAAATTCGTAGGAACATTCTGGAAGAAGATACAGTTGACCCTTGAACAACACAGGGGCTAGGAGTACTGACCCTCTGTGCAGCGGAAACCCTCGTGTAACTTTACAGTCAGCCCTCCATATCCATGGTTCCACATCTGCAGATTCAACCAACTGCAGATTGTGTAGTACTGTAATACGTATTTAGTGAAAAACATCCGAGTATAAGTAAACCCTTACAGTTCAAACCCATGTGGTTCAAGGATCCACTGTATATTAAAAAGTTAATGTGGTAAAGGAATTGTGAGTGATTTTATTTCCATTATATTTACATGTATTTTTTAAATTTCTTTTTCAAAATTTTGCTTGAGGGAGATACTAGTTTGTAGCCAGAACAAAATATCTATTTCCATTTAAAAAATTGGAAGTTTGGAAGTAATTTTCGTCAGGGACCCAAAATTTTATTATAAAGAGAATTCAAAAAATATTTTGAATGACAGTAGCATTACTGGAACAATGATTACATGACATCTGTGAATAGCTAAATTATAATTAAAGTAGACTATACTTATTTATATGTGTTGATTTATTTTTAGAAATCCAAACAAGCATAAAATGTTGATTTTTTTACCCCAAGCATACTTGAATTATTAATTAATCTGCACATTCAAAATGAATGGCAAATAGAAATGTGCAATATTCAAAAATATATATCAGTTTACTTTGGCTTGGATGAAAAGAAAAGTTTATTTATGCTTAAATAACTTAAATCATTCCATTAAAACAATTAAAATGCCATCATTAACATCACTTGCTTCTTCACTTAGTTGACAAGTCTGGGTGAATTTGGTTTTGTTCAAAGCGCACAGCCAAGAGTTCTGAGTGCAGTGAAGTGCTTTTCAGGCATTCTCACAGCTTTGTACTTTGATCCTATCCTTCTCTTCTCTTGGGCAAATCCTTCTCTTCCTTTCATATTTCACAAAGTTTATTTCGTGTATGAGTCCTTTGAAGTCAGAGGCAAAACAAGATGTAAACAACTTGATTTTTCCACATCTGAGTTTTGTTTTTAAGACTTTTTTCTCTGTCTAGGTGAGTTTTGCTAGGGACAGGATGTATTCTGAAGGCTCAGGTAGATATGTACCCCAGCAAACAGCTACAGGTGATTCTTTGTGATTTGTTGTGATGAAAGAATAAGGAGGAGGGATGGATAAATATATGTCCATATGTTCATATACAAATATGTTCTCTGTAATGTTAACTGAGGAAAAGCTCTCATAAATGTGTTTGCTGTAGAAAACTTACAGACCCAGATAGGGAAAGATCACCAGAGCTATGCATTCTCTTAAGATTCCTTATCCTGTTAAAATTGGTAACTTTTTTTTTTCTTAGCAGGGGACCAGGTTTATTAAACTATTTTAGCACTGTTAATCATATATCATTTTGTCTTTATTCTCAAGTAATTTAATTTTAGTCCATAGAAAGTCAATAAATACCTATTAACTACTGTTTTATTATTTGTGCATTTGTGGGAAATAGTTATTAGTAAGTTTGAGAAATCCTTAATTTCAGTATGAGGAACTGTTTGAAATTAATGTACATGGCAAATAATGATAAATTATATATAATTAAGTGAATAGAAATCCCGTGCACTCTGCTCTCGTAATTCTTTCTTACTGTACCTTCCCCTCTCTTCCTACATTAGGATAAAAATTGCCTTCTTGTGAACATTTTTGTTCATGTCAGTAAGAGATTTGCTAATGTCTGGGCCAGTTGTACTGCTCTCCAGAAATCTTTGGCCTATTTGGAGACTGTGTTTTGGAATTAATACTGCCATTTGTTGTTAAGTTTTTTCTAAATAGTGATGCAGATGGTGTGAGTGGGCAAACATTTATCCATCACACCCGGGATTTCCACAAATTGCATTAAAAGCAGCCAGGATTTCATCCAATCCCCAAACAGTTGTTATTGCTTGTCTCCCAATAGAGTTTAGATTAAAGATATTTATACAAAATATTCAAAAACTTAATATTTAAAGTGATTTTTTAATTTTGCCACTATAAGAGAGAGATTTTTTTAGAGGATAAACAATTTTCTGGAAACTTTTTAGTAAGTTTGGATCATTTGTGATAGTTACATTATTTCCTATATGATTGTTTGCATAGATAGCCTATATGTATGCACAAAAAATCAAAAGATTCTACACAAGAAAGTTGCCAATTGATACATTAATTTCATCATATTCATTACTGATTTCATTTTAGTCCAAGATTAGGTAATTATACCCTTTGTGGAGACAAAAATTAATGCAATTTACAAGAGTTTTGGAAAGATGCACAGGAAATTATAAACAGTGTTTACCTCTGTGGAGTGAAACTGCAGGATTGTTTTGGGTAAAAGGGATTTTAAGTTTTGCTTTTTACCCTCTGAACAGTTTTGAGATTTTTACTATGAGCATATTTTACCATTATAATAAATTAAAAACTGATCCTGGTGTGCTATTGAATGATTCCAGAAAGGAGAAAACATCATATACACTTACCCCTTATTGGCCTGCAATAAACAAAGCATAATTATGGTTTAATTTTAGAAGTTGCCACTTGGAACAGGTTGCAGAAATCTGATTGAAAATAAAGAAAATTCCATGAAGATATATGTGGATTTCCTATCAACTGACTTTCCCATTCCTATTTCCACACAGAACTGGTAATGAAATTTTCAGAGGCTGTGTCAGATATAGCCCATACCTTACTTGATGTAAGTGATATTATTGTTTAATATTTATAACCTTTCTGGTGTTTTGCCATAGAGGAGGAAAAATAATTTTCCTTCTACCCTTGTGAGTTCTTAGCTGAGATCCTGTAATGAGAGACAGATTGACAAGAGAAAAACAAACAAAAGTTTATTAATATGTACAACTCAAGTATACATGAGAGATACCCAGGAAAAATGAGTAACTCAGAGCGGTAGCTTAGAATTCAGGTTTAAACATCACCTTAATAGGGAAAGGGGAGAGGAAATTTAGGCCTCTTAAAGAAGAATAAATGATTTTTAGGAAAGGTGAATGGTCACTTAGCAGAATAGATGGGAGGTATGACAGTTTGTGACAAAGTTTGTTAGGGTTTAGTATTAACTTCTAGTCTCCTCTCCTATGATGAGAGTCAATCTTCCCTGGTTGATGAAACTCCCAGGGAGAGGATTTATGACAATTGAATTCCTTTTGGAGGATCTGTCTTCGGGCAAATAAGTGGAGTTCAGAGAAATCCTCTTCCTGCATTTCCTGTTTTCCAAGTGCCTTCAACTCAAAATAATCAATATGCCGAAATGGCATACTTTGGGGTGGCATATTGTGCTACCCTTTACTGCCTTAGAGAATAATCATAATTACTTCACAATTTGTTAACCTTTGAAGGTTAACAAAATTTTGAGTAGAGTTAATTTTGACCCTCTAGAAGACAAATCCTTGTATCCTAAGTTTTTACCCTTGTACTTCATAATAGCTTTCTCCTAGATCTAGGATCAGATTTTAACCAAAATATAACATATAGATCATTTTTGATGGTGTTTAAAGAAGTTGGTAAATATCTCTAGATTGATAATTTTAATAAACAAATAAGTAAATGTAAAAAGCAATAGCTAGAAAAAATTTTCAATATACCTACTTCAAAGAATTCTTCTAATATGTAAAGAATAACTCCAAAAGAATTTGCTATTCAGTTGGATTTTTTTTTTTCAGTGCACATGAATTTTCAATTACTGTTATAAAGGTATTCCCAGTGTCTCATCTCCACATTTAGAAAACCACCAGTGTTGGGTCTAAGTTCACACTCATTAATAAAATCTGCAAAGCAGAAGATTGATATTAATATTAATGGAGAACATTTTCACTACAGGGTCAGTCAGTGCAATCACTGGGTAGACTCCAGGACCCAAGAAGTCACCTGTAGATGTCACCTTAGTATTTGATCATTATTGAAACCTACATTGTTGATCTCATCTTGATATTCACATGACTACACCAGGAGCACACTGTGTTCGCCATAGAGTGTTGCTGTTGGCTGTTCTTTTTTGTAGCTGCATTTGTGGTGAAGGAAAATGCTATGTCTCTGAATTTGTCTTTGGGATATTGTCACAGTATTAAATGCAGTGGTATGTCATTTTGTGATACCAGGCAATCTATTCAAAACTTTAAAGAAAAATGAGCACCTCTCAATCAAGGGACATGACCAGTTATGTGAAAGCATTTTATATCATATTTATTTGTTTTACTTATGTTTCACTTCAGAAGTCTTTCTATATTTGAAATATTTTCATGTGTATCTCCCCACTTAGAAAGTACATGAGAAATAGGTCACACTTTTAAATACAGCAGAAATGCAAGGCCTATTTTTCACAGTTGAATGAAAGAGTAGTAAAAATGATACATTTATTTTGGTGCTGATATTAAAAATATGGTTATTCATGATCATTATCTTTCTTTACATGGGCTTTTATATCTGAGCAGTTTCCAAAAATACTAGGGGCAAAACAGAGTTAAAATTGAAGTTATAAAATTAATGAAGGTGAAAACCTTCATCATACTTAAAATGTCCTTGCATTAATATAAATGAAATTTTTCCATTGTAGATAAAGTTCAACCACCATCTCTGCACTTTTTCCCTTTTCTGCCCTCTTCTCAAGTCAGCTGTTACCTTGAACTTTGCTATGTTTCCTTCCAGACCTTTCTATTCCCTATTCAGAGCTCATACCTGGAGTTCCACAAGTCCTGAAAATAGGTCAGCTTGTGGCCATTTTTCACAAAGTTTGTTACCTGTATTTAGATTTTACCTGGAAATTACTTTTCTCTGAAACAATAAGGTAAACCTTTTTCGGTATGCTGGGGCTTTGTCACGAAAAACTATTTTCTTTGAAAGAAATAGGATCTTGAAAGTTACAATTGCAACAATTTCCTTCTTCCTTAAACAAAGCATTTGTTGCTGAATTGTAGACTTGATTTCTAGTATAAAACCTGAATAAATCTATTTTTTAAAAATTTGAATGATCTCTTCTGACAAACAATTGTGCATGAATTCTTTCCTCATTGTTATTTGCTTATGTAATATTTAGTAATTGATATAATTTTCATAAAGTAATTCAGGAAAGAAGTTTTAAATCTGTAGGTTTTCCCAGAACACATACACTTATGATCCCCAATAATAAATCTCTAAGGAAAAAATGATTTAAACATTTTTGTTACAAACAAGCTATTGTGAGAATTTCCCACCAAATATATTTCCTCCTTTACTATATCTCCTCTTTTCCAGTATCCCCACATTTCTTACATCTCCCGGAAAAAGATATCATTAGATAGTGTCAATAGGGTTAAGATACTAAGGAGAATTATAAAGTCACCAAATTATTGAAAAATGTATTTCGGAAAGCAGAATACAAACAAACATTTTATAAGAATATATAGGGAGATTGGTATTGACATATATATACTAATATGTGTAAAATAGATAACTAATAAGAACCTGCTATATAAAAAAATAAAATAAAATTCAAAAATTCAAAAAAAAGAATATACATACATATATATATCTACAAGGTATTTTCTCTGCATATAAATAAATACTAATGTAATGTGGCCTATCCCATAGGGAAAAGTGCTCTGACCCAGTAGTTCACACTTAGAATGGCGTAACTAACTGGATAATGTGCATAGCAACTGGGGATAATAAACTCTGGTTGCTGAGCCATAATGATAATATCTCATCTTTGAGTAGTGCTTTTATGGTTTTCATAGTTCTTCCATTTATTATCTCAGATAACATCGTACAATTGTTTCTATCTCCTTTTTGCGAATGAGAAAACAGAGACTCTGGGAGGATACATGTGTTCTGTGGGTTCACTCACCAAGCAGATGGCAGGGCCATGCCTGAACTCCTGACTTGTTTAAATTCAAAACTTTTGCTCTTTCCTCTAACCCATGCTGCCTCAATCTTGCAATAAATAGCACAGGGTCACTAATAATAATTTGGCAGTTAAATTACTGGCAGAGACTCTGATTCCTGAGATGTGCATTTTCAGCCCTATTGTCTTTCTCTTCTCTGCCACAGTCATGTTTGCATTTGTCTGCTCTTGCACTGCCCCATATGTAGCAGTAGGGAATTTAGTCATGGCTTTACTGGATCATCTGAGTGGAAGATGGGCCATGAAGTCCACTCAAATTTTCAGTTCCTGAATTTATATGGAGGGGAAAATAAATGAGACCCATGTGACGTAGGGTTCCTCCAAATCTGTCCTGCAGAGTCTGTAGTGACCCAGAATTCTAGCCTACAGCCAACCCTTATTCTGTGGCTTGGAAGAATTCTATCACCATTGCTTTTCAATATTCCCAAAGAAGGAATGCAACTGGTTCTGAAAGTGGAAGGCTGAGGGTTGAAAGAGGAGGACCCTTTATGTGAGAGGCAGTGTAGTGCAGCAGTTAGGAGCTGACTCTGGACTGTGGATCCTACTTCTGGCTGTTGCTGTTTTCTAGCCCTGTGACCATGAAGTTACCTAATGTCTCAGTTTCCCCATCTGTAAAATGGGGACAATAGTATCTGTTTCATAAGGCCATTGTGAAGAATAAATGAGCTAATATCTATGAAGTGCTTAGAATGGTGCCTGACACGTAAGTGCTACATAAATGTTCTATATCATTTGGCATTGAAGAACTTTTTTTTGCACTTGTGAAAGACAGTGGCACAGCCTATCTTTATTATGCCTAAAGATACTGTTCAAAAGTATAGTGGGAGCACACTTATGTTAAATATACCCAAATTATTGCACACTGGCATAGGATTATCATGTGTAAATCAGAAGCAAGTACATGCACATGATCAGTGATTATATCTAAGGGATATCATTTGCAGTGGCTGAAATAGTACAAAGGAAGTGTTGGGTGAACAATTTACAAATAGTTTATTAGAAAGCAAACCTCTCTAGTTCAATAAACCAGTTAATCAGAAAGTATGTGTTGGCTTATGACTTTTAGAAGATTGTTAATCAGTCATGCTAAACTCACATGCCAGAGAATCAAACAGGAAAACTATGCTTTTGGTGATAAAATTACATTTTTTGAAGGAACGTCTAACTCTGCATCTTTCTGTTTACTCAGACAGCTGAAAACTAAGTGAGAAGCAACTTGCTATGGTCACCATGCTTCATGTGAAAGGGCATGGGTTGGCTTCAGCCCTATCTGAGTTTGAACCCAGTTCTGCCATTTGCAAAATGTGTCAGTTTTTAGACATCATGAATTTCCACACACTCGGTTTCCCTATCCACAAAAGGAGAATAATGGAAAGCCTACCCCATAGGATTGTCCTATAAATTAAATAAATAATCTATGTGAAGGGCCTAGATTTGTATACAATAAAGTTTAACTCCTAAATGAATTGCTTTATTTTCTACTCTAAATGCTATCTTTCTGCTGTTCCCAAGACAGAAACCTGGGCATCATCTTCAACTTATTTTTCTCTCTTAAACCATGTCTACCCCAAATTCAATTGTTTTGCTAGGTCTTGTCAATAATATCTCCCTACTCCATCTCATAACTAGCCTGTCACTTCTGCTTTCATTATTTCTTGATGGAGTTTTCCAGTAATCTCTTATTTGATCTCCCTTTAGTAAAAGTATCTTGTAACTACTTTAACTGACTGTCTCCATGGGGACAAGAGTTGTGTTTATTTTTTGTTTATAACTTTAATGCCATCTTAATGCCTAACACGTAGTAGATAACTAAATGCACACACACACACACACAGACACACACACACACATCTTTAACAAAAGAATGGAACTCCACTCACCCTCACCAGAATTATTCTTCAAAATGTAAAATTGATCACATTACTCCCTGGTTATAACTTTTTGGTGGTTTCCCATTTGTATTAGTTGGGGTTCTCCAGAGAAGCAGTGACTCGTAAAGTTAACCATCACATCATTACTCAGAAGATAATATCAAACTCTTAGCATGGATTCTAAGGCCTTTCATGATTTGGTCTCTGTCTTCGACTTTAGCTGCATCCCCTGCCCTTCTGAATCACTTACGGTTCCATTCATGTGCCTTGTATCATTGCCTTACTGAGCCGTGACACCTGATGCTTCCTGAACACCAGAAGTCCCTGTCACCATGCTGTATCTCTGTATTCTTTAAAACTTATTTTTAATATTTTACCTTTTCTGAAGGCTTTCATCATGTTTCTCATTCTGCCCCCACTTGGCAGATTTTGGCCTCTACTTGTTTGTGCCTCTACTGTTCCATACTCCTAATATAGAAATCATAGTACCATTGTCATGATTGCTGTGTGGTTTCTTCTAGGACTCCCCTGAGAGCAAGACTGTACTTTAGTTTTTTATCTGCATCTCTAGTAGAAAGACAATTTCTTAACAGGTGCCTAGTTAATATTGTTGGACTTATGCATAGGATTATGAGTAATGAGTTGATGATTTTTTTAAAATAGCACAGAAAATAATTTTTACTCTAATAATCCTGCTTCTCTAAGTTGCTTTTTCTTTTTAGAACCCAGAACACAATTTGAGTTGTTGGCATTACAAGGAGCCATCCGTCCCAAACTTTACAGAGTTTGAAATTCCCAGCAACAGGGCCTGTCCTTTAAATCTCCAGAAACTTCTTATATCATAGTCATCACCTATGAGGGTCAACATACTAGTACCTGCTGGTCTATTAAAGAGAATGAAATCTCAAGGGAGATAGGTGAGCCATAGGAAAAAAAGGGGGTCATGAATAATTTGCCATTTTCACAAGTTTTTTGATTCATACCAGCAATTTTTTAAAGTTTTCAATACAGACATAAATGGGAAAAAACACATTTATGCAAGAACTGTAGACTCAACTCCCCAAGATGATCAATAACCTCTGAAGAGCAGGAGAGCACAGGAGAAATTTTCTAAGTCTAGCAACATGGAAATCATGTAAGTTTAGCATTTATTTGTCAAAAGATATATGCTGGGAGTTGTAGCCATCAAGTCAAACATATTTAAAATGTAATGTAAATAAACCCAGTAAATGGAATAAATTGGTTTATCATTTCACATTTTATTCTTATAATATTTGTGCTTTTTTGATTCTTATATTTTTGTACTTTAGCTCATGTATAATTGGTGTTGACTTTATATTTTCTCCAAAGAAAATGTAAATAGAAAAAGAATGTTTAAAATTCCATTCTACTTAGAGATTAAAAACTTTTGTGAGTTATTTTGAGTTTACACTTAGGTGGATACTGAAAATATTTCTGCAGCTCTTCTGGCTTTGTAAATGAAGATTCTCTACATCCCCGATACTATGGAATAGGCTTTGAAAAAGGCCTGATGATGGTTTTTTTTTTTTTTTTTTTTTTTTTAGCTAAGTGAAATTAGGAGCTGGAAAATAATTCTTCCTTATGTTCTGTGCTATTGTGGCAGAAGACATCTCTCAGATATTCAGGTTGCTGATGAATTAATATTAAAAGGAAGCGATGACCCTATTTCCTCTGCTGATGTTAAGCTTCATGAGGCATAAGAAAATTAAAGAGAATTTTCCTCCCTTGAGCTATCAACTCCTAAGGTCATTTTTGGTGAATCATGGTAAGTCGTGTACTCTCCAGGAGCGTGCTTTGCTTTTACAGGGCAAGAAATCTCATTCCTCATACTTTGGGGGCAGCACTAATTTAAAAGGGGCAGCATGTGTGCTTATTAACACAGGACTTGGGGTAAGGCTACCAGGTCCAAATTCAGGGCGAGTTATCTGACGTCTCTAAGATTTCATTTCCTGAGCTTGAAAATCCAGGTATTATTAAATACCTGTAGTGGGATTTGTGAATCCCATTGCATTGTTGTGAGCTTTGAATGAGATAATCCATGTAACCTGGCACTGAGTAAGTATGCAACAAATAGTGGTCTGTTGTTAGGATTAATTTATTCCTTGTTTGTTTTTCTATTTCTTTTGTTTCTATTAACAAACGTTCTTGGGGAAAAAAAGTCAGAGCCTGACTTTTAAAATTTGGTAATTTTGGCAGTAGTATGAGCTATGACTTTCATTACAAAGATCAAAATCTTGATGAAGTTTGCTGTATATATAACTTATAATTTACTTGTATAATGTCACTTTCCTATCCTCCTCTTCTTGTCCCCCTCTCCCACCATTTGACTTTTTTGCATGGGAGATATAAGGAGAAGTTAGATATTGAGGATGGTTCTTTGCAGTATTTCTCTCTCTAAATCCCAAAGTCTATCTTTTCTATCAGTGATGGTTTGCTCCAGGTTCACACATTTGCAGGAAATTGATGAAGAGGCAATGGCATCCGATGCTGTGCTTCAGACTAGTGTGTTTATCAGCAGACAGTCTGGCAGCAGACCTAGGGAAACACATGCTCTTCTGCAACCTTGGCATGAAACAGCCCCGACTTGGGCGTGGCATTCAGCAGCAGCCTTCCTGGTATCTTGCAAGGTGCCCAAGCTGCTAGTGTGAAGTCCAAACTAAATACTTCTTTGATTTTTGCTCCCTCTGGAAGTTATATGTCCCATGGCCTTTGTTCTGGTCCTGCCTACTTTTACCGTTCTTTCCCAGTGTGTTCCCTTTCCAGAACAAGCTAATCTTCGTAGTCTTTTAAACCTGGATTAGCAGGGAGATAAACCCAAGATTATACAACATGGAATACTTTACACTTTTTAGATTTCCTGATGTATTAAAATATAATGCTGATTTAGGCAATCACACACAAAAATAATGATAAAGAAATTAATTTATAAGAAACAGTGGAAATGATCTAGGTTAAGACATGATCTTTGATTCAGAGATATGTTTATAGAGGCAACAAGAATGTGAAGTCCCATTAAAATATGAGTCAAAAGTCAAATGCTTGCTTCTTTGTTAATATATATATATGAGATGGTAATACGAGGTTGACTGCATATATTGGGTTGGAGTCTCAGAAATCTTTAAGAACATAAATGTTATTTGTAAGCTGAGGTATGGTGAATTTTATTTCTGGTAATTAATTCTTATAGACGAGTTTACTTATAATAAGTATGTTTAATTTAGTAATAAGAGGTTAGGCAATTTTTGATTCTCAAATATTTATTTAGTTACATATTACTAACATATTTTCTAGACTAAATTCTACCTTTTCCTCTGAGCTTTTATTCTGGCTAATTTGATTACTTCAGTCAATACTTGATAGGAACTTCCACTGAAATAATTGGAGGAATGAAAGTGGACAACAGTTGTTTTTTTCTTGCCTACCACACTCATCTTCTTCTGGAAAATGAAAAGCTCTTTTTGTTTATTTGTGTACATATTTAGTTCTCCTATAACGTATTCCCCAGAGCAGGTCTGTGATTCTATATGGAGTTCCCTTAGTATCCTCCTCCTATGCCATAGGAGGGGGCATGTGACCAAGCAAAATAATCAAAGGTCTTCTGGAGAATTTTTTTAAGTTAGAAAGATGGGATTTGGCTCTTTTTATGTTGTGCTGTGAACCTAAGAGAAGAGACAGAGCCTGGAATCTGCTGGGGGCAATGATTCTAGCCTTGTTAAGAAGGTATGAGAAAATGAACAAGCAGAGCAAGAGAAGAAATGAGAAAGGGAGGGAAGGAGAGAGACAGGGAAACACCCCCCATCCCCAGCCCCCGTGGTTCTCAGGGTCCTGGTTCTGGTTGCCCCAAGGCCTGTAGTTTGATTAGTGAGCCAATATAGTCCACATCTTAACTAAGCTAGTTTCAGTTGAGTTTCTGTCACTTGCACCCAGTAGAATTCTGATTAAAAGACTAGTTTATAAATTAGCAGCTCTGAAGTTTTAGATGTTTGATTGAAATAACGAAATGGAAAGTGAAAATTAAATACCTCTTCAAATCATTGCAGGCAACTAATTAGCCATGCTCTCTAATATTCTCTAATGTTTTGCCTGCTATTGTATAGTATGAAATTGTGTATGTAATAAGCATTATATATAATGTATATTAATTATACTAATCCTATTTACAAAGATTTTTTATAAATAATATGTCCTGTGGAAGCACTTAGGATATGTTCACTCTATTTTAAATGAGTGAAGAAAAGAAGCACACAGCCTTGACTTACCAGGATTATGATGGAAGGCCTGTGTTTTTAAACATAAATATACACTCTCTATCCTGGAAGAAACTATTTCATTTAAAACATAAAGTGTGAATGTAATTTTGATCTTTGAAAAGGAGAATGCAATGCTTTTGTTGTGGTTGTTGCTGCTGTTATTTTCATAACTGCACATAGAGAAGGAAAAGTGTTAGGTTCTCCAAAATTCTGGTTCTAAAGTAAAGCATGCCAATTAAGACAGCTACTCACAAATTGAAAAGTGCCATATTCTTTTTGGAAATTGGAGAAATAGAAGAAAGAATATGGTTGTATACCTATATGGTGATTACCTGTATACATGTGACCATGTGTATATACAAATGCACTGATATAATACTTGAGTTATTATACACTCAATATATAACATACTTTACATATTTTTACCTTAGTGTATAATAGATACTAAGTATGTAATATATTATTTACTATGTTAATATAATACTTATACTTTAGTACTTACAAATACTTGGTGATTAGTATGTGATTGTCATTCTTCTAAATGCTACACTTTTCAACATATACAATATTAACTCAAAATGGGTGATGGACCTAAGTGTAAACCTAGTCTATAAAATTTCTAGACAAAACCATATAGAAATAACAACTTATTTCAAGATAGTTTTTCCAAAATATAAATGGTTGTAATATAATTCTTAACCAGAAAACATTCCCAGTTCATTCTATTGCATTTTAATTTAATTGGTTCACTGTTATTTAAGACATAATTGAAGTTTGGCATGACGTGTTAGAGACAATGGAAACATGAAAAGACATTTTTATATACGATTAAGCTGTGACAAGAAATCTCTACAAGTAACCTCACATTTATTTTAATAAATGTTGATTGGCTTTAAAAACAAAATAAAAAAGAAAACAAAAAAATCAACTATCACACCGCTTGTTAACTTTTTCATATTTTTATTCATTTAGCTCTAAATATTTAGATCAATTTTGAGTTGACATTTAGTAAACATCTGTTTCTTTTAAAAAAAATTGTTATATTGTTTATAACACTCATCATACTTTAAACATTTCTAAATTATTATGGTCAAAATAAAGTTTCCCTATATGGCTTCTAGTTCTACTTTTTTACTTGGAAACAATCTCCTCTATGTAAGAATTTTAAAAAATTATCCTCTTTGGTATTTCTATGTGAAATATGAATTTCAGTTAGTCAAAGATTTCTCAGATACACTGCCAAAACACTATATATATATATATATATATATATATATATATGATTGGACTTACAATATTAAAAATTTCTTCTTCGTGAAAGACACTTAAGAAATTAAAAACTAAAGCCATAAGAATTGCAGAAAATATTTGCAAAATCACACATCTGATAAAGCACCTGTATGTAAATAATAAACACCTCTTAACACTTATAAGAAAACATACAACAACATAAATAGCAAATCACGTAAAAGATGAGAACAAACACTTCACCAAAGAAGACACAAAGGTGGCAGAGAAGCATATGAAAAGATACTTAACATCATTACTCATTTGGCAAATTAAACCACGTGGATAAATCACTACATATCTATTTGGAATGGCTTTTAACTAAAGTAACAGCTCCAAGTACTGGCAAAGATGCAAAAAAATTGGGACTTTCATACATTGATGGTACAGTGTAAAATGGCACAGCTACTTTGGAGAACAATCTGGCAGTTTCTCATAAAGGAAAACATTTACTTACCTTATGATCCAGCAATCCAATTCATCATTACTCAAGTGAAATGAAAACCTACCTTCACACAAAAACCTGTAGAAAAATATGTGCAGTATTGATAGCTTTATTTGTAATCACCCAAACTGGAAACAATCCAAATGTCATTCCACTGGTGAAGAGATAAATAAACTGTAGTACACTCATACTCAGCAATAAAAAGGATGCAGAACAGACACATGCAGTAAAATAGATAAATCAAAATGCATTATACTACGTGATAGAAGTCAGATTCAAAAGGCTATAATACTGTTTGATTCCACTGATATGACATTCTTGAAATGGCCATACTATTGGAACAGGGAAAAGAGCTGTGGAGTGGGGAAAGACTGCCATCAAAGGGAAAGAGGTTACTTTGGGAGGCGGTGATGAAACTGCTCCATATCTTGATTGCGGTGGTGACTGTATGACTGTATACTTTTGTCAACACTCACAGAACTGTACACTTAAAGGGTAAATTTTAGTGTATTTAAATTATATGTTAATGCTTTAAATGAAGAAAAGAAAAAGGAATAGAATGTTGGTCTCACTCATGATTCATATCCATAAACAAAATCTCTGGATAAACAACAAGGTCCTACTGTATAGCACAGGGAACTATATTCAACATCCTGTGATAAACCAGAATGGAAAAGAATATGAAAAAGAATATATGTATAACTGAGTCACTTTGCTCTATAGTAGAAATTAATTAATTGTAAATCAAATATACTTCAATAAAATTTAAAAAATAAAAATTAATTAATTTTAAAAAGAATAACAAAAGCAAAAAAATATCTCATGTGGCTAAGTGTCTTGGTTCTGCAAGGCATGGGGGGATGGATGGCTTTTGGGGGTACTGCTGATATTTCTGTTGACCACAGCACTGTGAGAGAGGGGGGTCACTTTGTAATTATGTGTAACAATATGCTATGGTTTATTTAGTTTTGTGAATGTGAGTTGTATTTGACATTAAAAGTGTATAATAGCAAAAAATGAAAAAAAATCAAATGTGGAAGCAACCAAAACTCTGTCTCAAACTATGAAACATACACCCCCAATTTAGCGAAATATGGACTAAATCAAGGGAAGAGTCCAAGAGAAAGTGTGTTTCTCTAGATTTGGAGCAGCACACAGAATTCTCTAAAAATAGCAGCAAATGATATAAACTTATTATTTCTCAGCTGACATGACAAAATCAAGGGAGGAATTCCAAATCACTCCACAAAATGACAGGAAGATAAGACTAAAATGAGGAAGCACGCCATAGTTATAAGAAAATGGCTTTTGTTGTGAGTGTGTTGGGGGAGTTTAAGGTTTTTTTCTGGAAGACAGGATTATGTGGGCTATTGGGAGAGGGGCTACATATGCTACACATTGGCAAGAATGTCAGGGTGGGGACTCTGCCCTTCTGCTTGTCTTCTTGTTCATTATGATTCATTAGGTTCCTATGTCTTTTGCTGCAAAAGGTTTCTAGGGTCTCAAATAAAGCCGGAAGAAGCATGGATAGTAGAAGACCCGGCCCCACCTCATTTTTCTCTTCTCAGCTTCCCTCAGAGTCTGGGTAAGGTTTGTGCTTTGTGTTTGTGTGTGGTAGTAGGTGGCAGGGGTGGGGGGAGGTATCCTACTTTCCTTAACTTCTTTGCCAAGATATTTTCTTCACTCTCCAAATTCTCACTCTTCTCTAGGGCTTGTGATTTTCCAAATAAAAGGCAAGAATATTCTGCATATTTTTGGTTTATCTTCCCATCATATTCCTTTCCTAAGGCATTTTACTCAGTACATAATTAAAGAATGGGAAAGATACAGGTTGAAGAAGACAAAGATTAATATCTCAAAACATCATGTACTCATAATTAGAACAAGTTAAAATGCCTATAAACCTAAAAATAAATATGCATTACATGGGTGAAGTCTAATATATGGATGAGAGCATAAGTATAAAAGTATGCTTTTTCTTAGAATGGAGACATTAGGAAAAGGTCAGTTGTCTTAAATTAAGCTATAAATTTTGTGTTTTGGGGGTGTGGGGGAGAACTTGACCAAATGCTGCTAGTTTCAAGTGAAAGATTAAATGCCCAAGAAAAATTAGGAAAGAAAAAAATGTAAGAGACTCTCTATCCCTGTTAGTTTTTAAAATCCGTATGATCACTGTTATAAAATAGTGGAAATAGAGCTGAATACACATGGGAATTTAATAACTGATAAAAGTAACGTTTCAAATAATTAGAAAACAAATTATCTCATGAATCATATTTGAAAACTGGCAGATGGTGTAGGGAAAATAGTGCTGGATTTTGAATTCTTATGTAAAGCAGAGTGGGGTTTACTTTTAAATGAACAAATTTGAAACCATAGAAATACCAAAGAGGAAATTAAAAAAAAAAATCTTAGAGGAGATTGTTTCCAAGTAAGAAACTAAAACTAGAAGCCATAAAAGAAAACTTTATTTTGACTGTATATAATTTAGAAATGTTTAAAGTATAATGAGTGTTAGAAACAGCACAAAAAAATTTTAAGAAAGAAACAGACGCTTACCAAATGTCAACTCCCCAAAATTGATCTATGAATTTAGGGCTAAATTAATAAAAAATATGAATGAGTTAACAAGGGTGTGATAATTGATTTGATTGTTTTGTTTTGTGTTTTTTAAAAAAAATAATTAATTTATTTATTTTTGGCTGTGTTGGGTCTTCGTTTCTGTGCGAGGGCTTTCTCTAGTTGCGGCGAGCGGGGGCCACTCTTCATCGCGGTGCGCGGGCCTCTCACTGCCGTGGCCTCTCTTGTTGCGGAGCACAGGCTCCAGACGCGCAGGCTCAGTAGTTGTGGCTCACGGGCCTAGTTGCTCCGCGGCATGTGGGATCTTCCCAGACCAAGGCTCGAACCCGTGTTCCCTGCATTGGCAGGCAGATTCTCAACCACTGTGCCACCTGTTGTCTTGTTTTTAAAACCAAGCAACATTTATTGAAATAAATGTGACGTTACTTGTAGAGAGATTTCTTGTCACACCGTACAACATGTTTTCTCATGTTTCACTTGTTTCTACCAGGTCATGCCAGACTTCAATTATGTTTTAAATAATAGTGAACCAATTAACCTGAAATGCAATACATATGAGATCTAATTCTAGAGGGTCCAGTGAACTGGGAATGTTTTATGGTTAAGAATTATATTAAAGCCATTTATATTCTGGAAACACTATCTTAAATAATTATATAAAACTTCAGTGAGAGCAACTGTAGTATCAATTAAGTAACTAAACTAAAACGGCATCAATCAGAATGAATTTAAAGAGAAAACACATTTGCTATCCTGCTGTACCTGTGGATGTTGGTGGGGAGGGGTTGCCCACTGTACACCTGATTCAAACCTGCAGATTGCTGTCCGTCCAGGTGCCCTCACAGCTCACCCCTCCAGCTCCCCTGCAGCCCCGAGGATGCAGAGATTTCCTGACCCTGTTTGACTGCTGCTCAGGGCCACGTGTGGAATAGGTGCTATGGGGTCCCCTGGAAAAAGCTGGATTTACAATTCTAATTCAGGCAATTTTTTCCTGTTGTAAGGATGTTTTTCCTTAGATCTTTGAGCTTTTTCTTGGTCAACAGAACTGTCAACCAACTTCCTTGAGCTATTTTCTCATGGGAGCTGATCCACCTTTGATTGAAGGAAATGATGCTTTCCAATTTTTTTCCTCCCGGTATTGGGCCATCTTCCGGTACTTAGCCAAGGTTTTGGTGTATAAGGCTGATGTTTTCATCCACTTTGGGAAGTTTCTCCTTTACTTCGAAGAGGTAAATTCCCTCCTCCATTGATTTTCTGTGAAATTGCATTTCATATTCTGGATGTAGTTCAGGAAGTGTCTGGTGTTATAACTGAAACCTTTAACCTTACTTTAAAATTGTGAATTTTCACACTGCTGTGGTTGGGGACTTTTGATTGATTTGAACTGTAAGTAATTTGTGTATTTGATTTTCATCACATAACTTTTCCTTGTTTTTCAAGTTTTTTTAAAGTTAACTTTTAAGTTAACATCATCAATGAGTTTCCTCAAATTGTCAACTGATCCATAAACTTGGTTTCTGTTCACTCTTTTTTTTCTAATTTCCTGTTGCATCATTGTATAATCTTCTATAAAGAGAGCAGGTAATAAGTTTATCATTTTCAGCACAGGTTCAGTCAGATTTTAATTGGCTCTTTTTATCATCCACAACCTGCTTCCTTGTGTGTTAAAGTTTTCAAGCATTTCTTTCTGTTCCTTCAGCTCTGCCACTCTGTCCTACCATTTAGCATCTTCTTGGGCAAGCAGCTTTAGCCTTTCCTGAACATTTTCTTCAAAACCATTAGCTATTTTCCTCTGACATTATTCTACATTATTCTAAGATGCCTTTAAGATAATTTTGGCCTCAGTCACTTAGGTCTGGAGAGACTTTGATGTCTTTTTGAGTGACTATATTTGTCCTTCAAGATGAGCCATCTTTACTCCATGAAGTGAAATTCTAGGGGACTTGCTTTTCTGTTCTTTGCTGAGGAAGTTCACTGTATCCCTCAAGAAGAAGGTGGACCTGTTTGCATCTCTACTAAGTGCTGCCAGTTACAGGGTTTATAACTTCAGAGGACTGGCCTCCACCACAGGTGACTTGAGGGCTCCAAAGGCAATGAGCCTTCTCACTGATTTTATGCTGCTTTTCAACTAGGGCAGAAAATCTTCAGCTGACTTATTTTCCCTCAACGTACACCAGCATTTTACTGTATAAACAGTCAAAGTGGTACATATCAAAATTTCCAAGGAAAATTGGAATAGACTTGAACCTTGTGTCCATAATTCAGACAACAACATCATTGCACAGTCACCACAGAGCTGGCCAGAAGGACATTTCTGTGGCTGCCTGGAGGCCCTCCCTGGCTGCCGTGGGAAGGCAGCTCTGCTTCTGGCCAGTAGCTTAAGGGCTCCAATTGCCTTCCCAGCACTCAGTGACTGTTCTACCCCAAACTATCAAGTCCTGACCACCAGGAGAAACCATTAGTGGGGCTACAGGAGGGGTCCACGGTAATGAAGCTTTGCTCTGGAAATTTGTCCTGGAACTGCACAAGTAGGAGGGGTTCTTATTTGTACTTCTGTTGGGGAAAAAAAGCCAACTACTACAGCCAGTTCCAACCAGCCCATGAGCTGTGAGAAGTCTAGGCTTACCTGGCCCTGTAAGAAACCTGGGGGATCCTAGCAGTTCTGTGCCCTCACCAGTCTACAGAAATGAGAGGGAAGAAGCCTGTGTTTTTTATCCTGGTTCTGCCTCTTCAATAACTTCATGACCCAGGGCTTCAAAATTATAACTGATATTTGAGGAAAGCAATGCAAATCATAAATCATCTTCCTATGGAGCATTTATTTAAGTTAACTATATTATGAGTCTGACCATCCTATGAGGTTGTTAAATCTCCTTTGACTGAAAACCTTAAGCTTAGGCAGGTTAAATGGCTTGTCCAGTAACTGATACTGAGTCAGTCATCTGACTCCAAGTACAGTTTGTTTGTTTTGTAAATATATCCTTAATGTGAACACCTCCTGCTCCCTCTTTTTTTTTTTTTAATTTTTACTTCATATTTGTGTATAGTTGATTCACAATGTTGTGTTAGTTTCAGGTGTACAGCAAAGTGATTCAGTTATACATAAACATGTAGCTATTCTTTTTCAAGTTCTTTTCCCATTTAGGTTATTACAGAATACTGAGCAGTGTTCCCTGTGCTATACAGTAGGTCCTTGTTGGTTATCTATTTTAAATATAGCAGTGTGTGCATGTTAATCCCAAACTCCCAGTCTATCCCTCCCCCAACCCCAACCCCCTCGTTCCTCTTCTTTTTAAAACAAGGATTTATTAAATAATTCTAAGGTCCATTCAACTAAAAAAAAGCTATAATTCCTTCATTATTATTTTTGCTTTATTATAATAGCAAAGTTGACCATTTTTGTAACCTGTGTTATTTACCCATCTGCTTAACTAGCTTAATGGAGTAACTTAAGTTCTAATGTCTGTTATCCATTCCTTTCTTACTATTAACTAAAAAATCTCAAAAGAAGTATGGAGCAACATTTTATTAAATACTGACTAATAACCTGGTTTCTTTTTTTTTTTTCATCTTTATTGGAGTATAATTGCTTTACAATGGTGTGTAAGTTTCTGCTTTATAACAAAGTGAATCAGTTATACATATACATATGTCCCCATACCTCTTCCCTCTTGCATCTCCCTCCCTCCCGCCCTCCTTATCCCACCCCTCTAGTTGGTCACAAAGCACCGAGCTGATCTCCCTGTGCCATGCGGCTGCTTCCCACTAGCTATCTGTTTTACGTTTGGTAGTGTATATATGTCCATGACACTCTCTCACTTTGTCCCAGCTTACCGTTCCCCCTCCCTGTATCCTCAAGTCCATTCTCTATTAGGTCTGTGTCTTTATTCCCGTCTTGCCCCTAGGTTCTTCATGACAATTTTTTTTTTTTAGATTCCATATATATGTGTTAGCATACGGTATTTGTTTTAATCTTTCTGACTTACTTCACTCTGGATGACAGTCTCTAGGTCCATCCACCTCACTACAAATAACTCAGTTTAATTCCTTTTTATGGCTGAGTAATATTCCATTGTATATATGTGCCACATCTTCTTTATCTATTCATCTGTGGATGGACACTTAGGTTGCTTCCATGTCCTGGCTATTGTAAATAGAACTGCAATGAACACTATGGTACATGACTCTTTTTGAATTATGGTTTTCTCAGGGTATATGCCCAGTACTGGGATTGTTGGGTCATATGGTAGTTCTATTTTTAGTATTTTAAGGAACGTCCATACTGTTCTCCATAGTGGCTGTATCAATATATATTCCCACCAACAGTGCAAGAGTGTTCCCTTGTCTCCACAGCCTCTCCAGCATTTACTGTTTGTAGATTTTTTGATGATGGCCATCCTGACCTGTGCGAGATGATATCTCATTGTAGTTTTGATTTGCATTTCTCTAATGATTAATGATGTTGAGCATTCATTCATGTGTCTGTTGGCAATCTATATCTTCTTTGGAGAAATGTCTATTTAGGTCTTCTGCCCATTTTTGGATTGGGTTGTTTGTTTTTTTGATATTGAGCTGCTTGTAAATTTTGGAGATTAATCCTTTGTCAGTTGCTTCATTTGCAAATATTTTCTCCCATTCTGAGGGTTGTCTTTTGGTCTTGTTTATGGTTTCCTTTGCTGTGCAAAAGCTTTTAAGTTTCATTAGGTCCCATTTGTTTATTTTTGTTTTTATTTCCATTTCTCTAGGAGGTGGGTCAAGAAGGATCTTGCTGTGATTTATGTCATAGTGTTCTGCCTATGTTTTCCTCTAAGAGTTTGATGGTGTCTGGCCTTACATTTAGGTCATTAATCCATTTTGAGTTTATTTTTGTGTATGGTGTTAGGAAGTGTTCTAATTTCATTCTTTTATGTGTAGCTGTCCAGTTTTCCCAGAACCACTTATTGAAGAGGCTGTCTTTTCTCCACTCTATATTCTTGCCTCCTTTATCAAACATAAGGTGACCATATGTGCATGGGTTTATTTCTGGGCTTTTTATCCTGTTCCATTGATCTATATTTCTGTTTCTGTGCCAGTAACATACTATCTTGATTACTGTAGCTTTGTAGTATAGTCTGAAGCCATGGACACTGATACCTCCAGCTCCGTTTTTCTTTCTGAAGATTGCTTTGGCTATTCAGGTCTTTTGTGTTTCCATACAAATTGTGAACATTTTTGTTCTAGTTCTGTGAAAAATGCCAGTGGTAGTTTGATAGGGATTGCATTGAATCTTTAGATTGCTTTGGGTAGTAGAGTCATTTTCACAATGTTGATTCTTCCAATCCAAGAGCATGGTATATCTCTCCATCTACTTGTATCATCTTTAATTTCTTTCATCAGTGTCTTATAATTTTCTGCATACAGGTCTTTTGTCTCCTTAGGTAGGTTTATTCCTAGGTATTTTATTCTTTTTGTTGCAGTGGTAACTGGGAGTGTTTTCTTAATTTCACTTTCAGATTTCTCATCATTAGTGTATAGGAATGCTAGAGATTTCTGTGTATTAATTTTGTATCCTGCTACTTTACCCAATTCATTGCTTAGCTCTAGTAGCTTTCTGGTAGCATCTTTAGGATTCTCTATGTATAGTTTCATGTCATCTGCAAACAGTGACAGCTTTACTTCTTCTTTTCCGATTTGGATTCCTTATATTTCTATTTCTTCTCTGATTGCTGTGGCTAAAACTTCCAAAACTATGTTGAATAATAGTGGTGAGAGTGGGAAACCTTGTCTTGTTCCTGATCTTAGTGGAAATGGTTTCAGTTTTTCACCATTGAGGACGATGTTGGCTGTGGGTTTGTCACATATGGCCTTTATTATGTTGAGGAAAGTTCCCTCTATGCCTACTGTCCGAAGGGTTTTTATCATAAATCGGTGTTGAATTTTGTCGAAAGCTTTCTCTGCATCTGTTGAGATGATCATATGGTTTTTCTCCTTCACTTTGTTAATATGGTGTATCACATTGATTGATTGGCGTATATTGAAGAATCCTTGCATTCCTGGGATAAACCCCACTTGATCATGGTGTATGATCCTTTTAATGTGCTGTTGGATTCTGTTTGCTAGTATTTTGTTGAGGATTTGTGCATCTATGTTCATCAGTGATATTGGCCTGTAGTTTTCTTTCTTTGTGACATCTTTGTCTGGTTTTGGTATCAGACTGATGGTGGCCTCATAGAAGGACTTTGGGAGTGTTCCTCCCTCTTCTATATTTTGGAAGAGTTTGAGAAGGATAGGTGTTAGCTCTTCTGTAAATGTTTGATAGATTTTGCCTGTGAAGCCATCTGGTCCTGGGCTTTTGTTTGTTGGAAGATTTTTAATCACAGTTTCAATTTCAGTGCTTGTGATTGGTCTGTTCATGTTTTCTATTTCTTCCTCGTTCAGTCTAGGAAGGTTGTGCATTTCTAACAATTTGTCCATTTCTTCCAGGTTGTCCATTTTATTGGCATAGAGTTGCATGTAGTAATCTCTCATGATCCTTTGTATTTCTGCAGTGTCAGTGGTTACTTCTCCTTTTTCATTTCTATTTCTATTGATTTGGGTCTTCTCCCTTTTTTTCTTGATAAGTCTGGCTAATGGTTTATCAATTTTGTTTCTCTTCTCAAAGAACCAGCTTTTAGTTTTATTGATCTTTGCTATCGTTTCCTTCATTTCTTTTTCATTTATTTCTGATCTGATCTTTATGATTTCTTTCCTTCTGATAACTTTGTGGGTTTTTTGTTCTTCTTTCTCTAATTGCTTTAGGTGTAAGGTTAGGTTGTTTATTTGAGATGTTTCTTGTTTCTTAAGGTAGGATTGTATTGTTATAAACTTCCCTCTTAGAACTGCTTTTGCTGCATCCCATAGGTTTTGGGTCATCGTGTTTTCATTGTCATTTGTTTCTAGGTATTTTTTTGATTTCCTGTTTGATTTCTTCAGTGATCTCTTGGTTATTAAGTAGTGTGTTGTTTAGCCTCCATGTGTTTGTATTTCTTACAGATTTTTTCCTGTAATTGATATTTAGTCTCATAGCGTTGTGGTCCTAAAAGATACTTGATACGATTTCAATTTTCTTAAATTTACCAAGGCTTGATTTGTGACCCAAGATATGATCTATCCTGGAGAATGTTCCATGAGCACTTGAGAAGAACGTGTATTCTGTTGTTTTTGGATGGAATGTCCTTTAAATATCAATTAAGTCCATCTTGTTTAATGTATCATTTAAAGCTTGTGTTTCCTTATTTATTTTCATTTTGGATGATCTTTCCATTGGTGAAAGTGGGGTGTTAAAGTCCCCTACTATGATTGTGTTACTGTGGATTTCCCCTTTTATGGCTGTTAGTATCTGCCTTATGTATTGAGGTGCTCCTATGTTGGGTGCATAAATATTTACAATTGTTATATATTCTTCTTGGATTGATCCCTTGATCATTATGTAGTGTCCTTCTTTGTTTCTTGTAATAGTCTTTGTTTTAAAGTCTATTTTGTCTGATATGAGAATTGCTACTCCAGCTTTCTTTTGATTTCCATTTGCATGGAATGTCTTTTTCCATCCCCTCACTTTCAGTCTGTATGTGTCCCTAGGTCTGAAGTGGGTCTCTTGTAGACAGCATATATACAGGTCTTGTTTTTGTATCCATTCAGCCAATCTATGTCTTTTGGTTGGAGCATTTAATCCATTTACATTTAAGGTAATTATCGATATGTATGTTCCTATTCCCATTTTCTTAAATGTTTTGGGTTTGTTATTGTAGGTGTTTTCCTTCTCTTGTGTTTCTTGCCTAGAGAAGTTCCTTTAGCATTTGTTGTAAAGCTGGTTTGGTGGTGCTGAATTCTCTTAGCTTTTGCTTGTCAGTAAAGGTCTTAATTTCTCCATCAAATCTGAATGAGATCCTTGCTGGGTAGAGTAATCTTGGTTGTAGGTTTTTCTCCTTCATCACTTTAAATATGTCCTGCCACTCCCTCTGGCTTGCAGAGTTTTTGCCTAAAGATCAGCTGTTAACCTTATGGGGATTCCCTTATTTGTTATTTGTTGTTTTTCCCTTGCTGCTTTTAATATTTTGTCTTTGTATTTAATTTTTGATAGTTTGATTAATATGTGTCTTGGCGTGTTTCTCCTTGTATTTATCCTGTATGGGACTCTCTGTGCTTCCTGGACTTGATTAACTATTTCCGTTCCCATATTAGGGAAGTTTTCAACTATAATTTCTTCAAATATTTTCTCAGTCCCTTTCTTTTTCTCTTCCTGTTCTGGGACCCCTATAATTTTAATGTTGGTGCATTTAATGTTCTCCCAGAGGTCTCTGAGACTGTCCTCAATTCTTTTCATTCTTTTTTCTTTATTCTGCTCTGCAGTAGTTATTTCCACTATTTTATCTTCCTGGTCACTTATCCGTTCTTCTGCCTCAGTTATTCTGCAATTGATCCCTTCTAGAGAATTTTTAATTTCATTTATTGTGTTGTTCATCATTGTTTGTTTGCTCTTTAGTTCTTCTAGGTCCTTGTTAAACGTGTCTTGTATTTTCTCCATTCTATTTCCAAGATTTTGGATCGTCTTTACTATCATTACTCTGAATTCTTTTTCCGGTAGACTGCCTATTTCCTCTTCATTTGTTAGGTCTGGTGGGTTTTTGCCTTGCTCCTTCATCTGCTGTGTGTTTCTCTGTCTTGTCATTTTTCTTAACTTACTGTGTTTGGGGTCTCCTTTTCACAGGCTGCAGGTTCGTAGTTTGCATTGTTTTTGGTGTCTGTCCCCAGTGGCTAAGGTTGGTTCAGTGGGTTGTGTAGGCTTCCTGGTGGAGGTGAATAGTGCCTGTGTTCTGGTGCATGAGACTGGATCTTGTCTTTCTGGTGGGCAGGTCCACGTCTGGTGGTGTGTTTTGGTGTGTCTGTGGCCTTATTATGATTTTAGGCAGCCTCTGTGCTAATGGATGGCGTTGTGTTCCTGTCTTGCTAGTTGTTTGGCATAGGGTGTCCTGCACTCTAGCTTGCTGGTCGTTGAGTGGAGCTGGGTCTTGGTGTTGAGACGGGGATCTCTGGGAGTCTATTGCCATTTGATATTACGTGGAGCTGGGAGGTCTCTTGTGGACCAGTGTCCTGAACTTGGCTCTCCCACCTCAGAGGCACAGCCCTGATGCCTGCCTGGAGCACCAAGAGCCTTTTGTCCACACGGCTCAGAATGAAAGGGAGGAAAAAAAGAAAGAAAGAAAGAAGTAGATAAAATAAAGTAAAATAAAATAAAATAAGGTTATTAAAATAAAAAATAATTAAGAAAAAAATTTTTACTTAATTAAAAAAAAAAACGGACAGACAGAACCGTAGGACAACTGGTAAAAGCAAAGCTATACAGACAAAATCACACACAGAAGCACACACATACACACTCACAAAAAGAGAAAAAGGGAAAATATATATATATATCTTTGCTCCCAAAGCCCACCTCCTCAATTTGGGATGATTCGTTGTCTATTCAGGTATTCAACAGATGCAGGTACATCAAGTTGTTTGTGGAGCTTTAATCCGCTGCTTCTGAGGCTGCTGGGAGAGATTTCCTTTTCTCTTCTTTGTTCGCACAGCTCCAGGGGTTCAGCTTTGGGTTTGGACCCGCCTCTGCATGTAGGTCGCCTGAGGGCGTCTGTTCCCCACCCAGACAGGACGGGGTTAAAGGAGCAGCTGCTTCGGGGGCTCTGGCTCACTCAGGCCGCGGGGAGGGAAGGGTACGGATGCGGGCGGAGCCTGCGGCGGCAGAGGCCAGCGTGACGTTGCAGCAGCCTGAGGCGCGCCGTGCGTTTTCCCAGGGAAGTTGTCCCTGGATCACGGGACCCTGGCAGTGGTGGGCTGCACAGGCTCCCGGGAGGGGAGGTGTGGATAGCGACCTGTGCTTGCACACAGGCTTCTTGGTGGCGGCAGCAGCAGCCTTAGCATCTCATGCCCGTCTCTGGGGTCTGCGCTGATCGCTGCGGCTCGCGCCCATCTCTGGAGCTCGTTTAGGCAGCGCTCTGAATCCCCTCTCCTCGCGCACCAGGAAACAAAGAGGCAAGAAAAAGTCTCTTGCCTCTTCGGCAGCTCCGGACTTTTTCCCAGGTTCCCCCCGGGCTAGCTGTGGTGCACTAGCCCCTTCAGGCTGTGTTCACGCCGCCAACCTCAGTCCTCTCCCTGGGATCCGACCAAAGCCCGAGCCTCAGCTCCCAGCCCCCGCCCGCCCCAGCAGGCGAGCAGACAAGCCTCTCGGGCTGGTGAGTGCTGCTCGGCGCCGATCCTCCGTGCGGGAATCTCTCCGCTTTGCCCTCCGCACCCCTGTGGCTGCGCTCTCCTCCGTGGCTCCGAAGCTTCCCCCCTCTGCCACCCGCAGTCTCTGCCCGCGAAGGGGCTTCCTAGTGCGTGGAAACCTTTCCTCCTTCACAGCTCCCTCCCACTGGTGCAGGTGCCGTCCCTATTCTTTTGTCTCTGTTGTTTCTTGTTTCTTTTGCCCTATCCAGGTACGTGGGGAGTTTCTTGCCTTTTGGGAGGTCTGAGGTCTTCTGCCAGCGTTCAGTAGGTGTTTTGTAGGAGTTGTTCCACATGTAGATGTATTTCTGATGTGTCTGTGGGGAGGAAGGTGATCTCCGCGTCTTACTCTTCCGCCATCTTGAAGCTCCTCTGGTTTCTTTCTTTTTAAAATTTAGTCCTTGAGATTATGTTCAAGAGATACTCTTCAGAAGGAATTAGAATAATTGTTATAAATAATTTAATATCTTGAAATAAATTGATTTTATTTTTCTGGGTATTAATTTCTGTTTCTTTTGGTTATAAGTAAAATATTTTGAAGGAAAAGATTTTAATTTTCATATTATTTGTCTTGTTTGCATTTGTAAGTTTGATAGAAGGTATTAAGGCAAATAAATTATTACTGTTGAGCATTTTGTTACTATGGTTTCAGATCTCCATGTTTTATTAATAGAACTGTATTTGGGGGATGAGCCTATTTTACTTTAATAATTTACTTCTATTTAAACTATTAGACATATCAAAAGCTGTAGTATGTAAAAGCAGCCTATTACAGGCACCAAAGTCAAAATTTTCATCCAAATAATCCTTGACCTTTTTTTCTATCTCTTTATTGCTCTAAAAAAAACCAAGAGCAGTGATAATAACCAATACCAAATTAAAAAATCATACAGAAATTCCTGAATTTTCATTTAGGATTGGTATCTGTAAACCACCTCTGTATTTCCTTTTATAGTGAAGGATGTTTGTGTAAAAATAGAAAGAGAGCAGTAAGAAAATAGAAATACAGTCTATCGTTTCCAAACATTAGTGGTGAGGGGTGAGTGGCTGGGAGGTTGAGGGGAAGGCTAAAATAAAAACAGTATATGAGTTTCCCAGGGACCCATAAACTCCATTAAATTGATACAATTTGAGTATATGTGGGGAGGCAAATATAGGTAGTTTGGAAGAAAGAGACGCTGTCATATTTTCCGAAATTCTCACAAGCCTCTGTAATCAACAAAAATTCAAGAATCACCAACCTGCCAATAGCTATGCAAATTATTATTTGATTCTGAAATGATAAACAATATCTAGTTATTCTAAATTGTTGCCTTTAAAATGATTAATTAAGGAACAACTGCTTGGTTTTTCTTCATGTTCTTTATTATTATTTTTATTCATGGTCAGTGGAGGCACCAAGTGATATGGGGGAGGGGAAGGGGGAAGAGGTATGGGGAGCCAGACTGGTGTCCATTAGCCTCTCCTAAACCTTGCAAAATAAACAAACAAGTGAAACTAAATGATTCGTTTGCTATGAAAATTAAGCTTGAAGACAAGTCTGCTTACCTTTCTTCAACGAGTTTACTCCCCTAGACTCATGTACTTAGGAATTTCTGAAGCTTCCAAGGTAGTAATTAGTGCCCGCAATAGTTGAATGTACTTAGCCTCCTAAAAACAGAATTATTTGTTTTACTCTATACTTACTTTTCCATAGAACATTTTGAGTTCAGCCCTGTTCTACGCTCCCGTCCTTAGAGACCATCTTGGACTCTACCTTCACCGTGACACTGGGACCAGATTTTTAAATGACCTTCGCTGGCTTAAAATGCCCTTATTTCCTATGGAAAAGTAAAGTTGAATTGTTCCAGATATGATGCATTTAGGATATCCTTTCCCTCTTTTACTTCCTTAATTGTATTCTTGTTTTTCTGTTGGTTTCAAACATCCCCACCGCACCCCTCGCTCTCCAGGATTTTAAGCAATTTGAAGTCAACCTTTCAGAGAATGTGTTTTATTTTCCTTTAATCATCTTTCTTCTCCTGGATCTATCATAGTGCTTTGCATGTAGTAGAAGTTTGCTGAATGTTTATTTAATAAAACCACAAGAGTTGGACTACTCCCCAGAAACTAGAACATTTTCCTTGCATCTTACAGCATACCTTCTGCGTTTTCAATATAAAAAACAAAACCAACACAAGCATAGTGTGGGGACATGGAGGGTAGGGGTTTAAGAAGACCGTAGGGGCGAGTGGTGGTGCTGAAAATGAGCAGCCGTTTCTACCAGGGGAGATTCCTAAAGCTTGCTCTCTGGTGGGGCTAAAAGGCAGGATTTAAGTTACATGCTCCCCCATGGAGCAAGGTTTCTGTGCCCTTCTTAGAAATGCTCCTTTTTTTCTCATAGGCCCTACTCAGGTAATGTTATATGACATCATAAAAGGTGTAAGCATCTGATTTTCAATTCTGTAATGGACCCTTTCTCCTCCTTCCTTTGTCTGATTAATTTCTCTCCATTCAATTAAAAAAAATTCTCACGGAAGGGATTAGATGTTTTCCTAGTTCTCCAGTCTGTGTGCACGTGCACACATACACACACACACACACACACTCTCTCTCTCTCTCCTTCTTTCTTTTTTTTGGTGGCTTAGTTGTAAAGTACTAGGTGTTTTAAGTAGTAGATTTTCTCTATTTTTCTTTAGTTTTTATCTTATTAACAGCAAAAGAGTAAGGTTACTTTTGTTTTCATACTCCTCTCTAAGGGGGGGTAGATGCTATTAGAATAGTATTTTTTTTTCAATGAAAATCACATGAATAGTTTTGAATAAGGAAAGTATTGAGTGCACCTGGGTGCATAGGCAGCTGTACAGTTTTCAGAGAAGGGAACTCATGGGCGGGTGAACCACTTCTCTCAAAGTGTTTGCCTCAGGGAATTAGTGACTAGAAACTTTGCGTCCTCGAGTTTATGATACTCAGGTATGCACTATTAGAACACTTTTCTAAATAATTGCTTTCTTTAGCAAATTCCATTTTTTAAAGATAGTTATGTGGTAAAAATCATTTTAGTTCAAATTTACTATAGAATTCCACAAATTAAAAGGTAGTCCTTCTCAGTTAAATGCATTTGTTGACCCAGGTCATCCTGATTTGCGTTCATAGTAAATAAAGTAAGTTCTATTTAAAATACACTTATTTTTTCACGAATGCTTTCATCAATGAGAAACTCTGCAACTCATTTTAATAAGTGCTTATATTAAGTAAACAGAAGGACATTTAGAAGTGCTAAATATACTTTTTTACTATCAAGATATACAATTATAGACCAGCTTTTCTTAAACACAATAATTCAAATTAAGCTCTTGACAACTCTTTCCAACTCTTTCCAATTACATGAAATATTATTTTGGTGTATTCTAAAGAGGCTGAGATGGAAAAAAGTGAATTATATTTTAGAATATAATATAGTAAAGCTGTAAGTCTCTACTGATAGTAGTCTTTCTGTGCATAATTCTTAAATATACAAATCAATTGTTTTATAAATGTAGATGCCTGGGTAATCACCTTATAGATCAAGATACAAAATATCTCCAGCACCTCAGGAGGTTCCCTCACGCCCCATGTCAGCATACAAAGGTAAGGATAATTATAACTTACCACCATGAGTTAATTTTTCCTATTTTTGAACTTCATGTAAATGGAATCATACAGTATTTCCTTTCCTGAGTCTGTCTTCTTTTGCTGAACATCATGTCTGGGAGATTCATTTACGTTGTTGCTTGTACCAATGGTTTGTTCTCTTTCATTACTGAGAGCATGAATACTACACAATTGGTTTATCCCTTCTACTGTTGAGGGACATTTGAGTCAAACTCAGTTTTGGACAATTATGAATAAAGGTTCTATTTACATTTTTGTTCATGTCTTTTAGTGGATCTAAGACATGAACCGTACTCATTATTGTTGCGTATATTGCCAGGTTCAGACTTGTTGGGTCATAGGTATTTTTAGTTTTACTATATAGCCAAATAATTTTTCAAAGTGGTTGTACCAACTGTCACTCCCACCAGCAATGCATAAGAGTTCTAGTCACTCCACGTTTTCACTATCACTTTGTATTGTCAGTTATTCTCTTGTTCAACAATCTGCTGTGTGTATTGATATATTATTGTAGTTTTAATTTGCATTTCCCTCATAATGTGTTGAGCACCTTTCCATATGCTTTGGGCCATAATACAAGTTGTCTTTTTTATCCCTAATTACTCAAAAATTCCTTTTGGCCTTTAGTCTTTTACTACTTCTTAATATTCTTGTCACTGTTTCCTTTTTGTTAGTTATTTGCAAGCTAAACCTAGATTTGCTGCACTTAAAAATCACTGCAAGATGGACCCTCTAATATCTCAGAGTGCAGGAGTCTAAGTTTAAGAACAGAAAATGATCGTCTTTATGCTTGTGGTCTTTTACCAATTCTGTTTTAAATAGGAGGTTTGAACCTAATTGTAAATTATCTATCTTTTGGTGATAATTACAAAAAGCAAAAAGGAAACAAGGAAATAAATTGCTTTGTTTCTCTTTCCTAATATCCTATGGTAAAATCTTGTCAATTTATAAGCTATATCAGAGATGGTGCTTTTTTAAAAAAAAAAAACTATCACAGATAAACACACATTGTTAAGACTGGAATGAGTAGCTTTCAGACAGAAAGAGTTCCCATCACTAAATATATTCAAGCAGAAACTGGTAACCGTCTATCAGAGAGTAAGAATGAAAATTTGCACTTAATTTTAAGTTAGACTAGTTACATTTTAAGGTTTCTTCAAACTATAAAGAAATTGGAAATATGGAAATTCTTTCTGACACAGATTTTCAATCACATGCCTTTTAAGATGGTCACTTTTCATTGGCTTCCATGATCTTAACAACCACTCTGAACAAAACGCTGTAAAAATTGTATTTTTATTTTATAGATGAAGAAAATAGGGCCCCAAAATCGTTTGCTCTGGTAAATCTATGAAGTGGCAGAGCCTAAAATAGGTTGCAGTTTCCCTGGCACTGGTCTTGTTTTTCAGTCCTGGGGCTGGAGTTTATAACCCCAGAGAACAGGAGGAGCAAATAGATACCCAGATGCCGGTGCTAGGGTTTGCTCACATGCTCTCCATTACATATACGTTAATTTGGAGGATTTACAGGAGAGGAAATAGATAACGTTGAGACAGGATCGTATACAGAACACGATGTAGGGTGAAATTGAAGAGTGGTAGGTGCAATAAGGTTTGGGTCAACATAGGTATCTCAGGAGATTGAGAAAGATCAGACTGATAAGAAATACACTGAACCTAACTGTTAAGAGAGGAAGAGTGCAAAGGTCTGTAGAGTTAGGTGGATGACATCTTGTGAGCATCGGCTGGCTGTGTATTGTGGCTGGGAGTGACATAGAAGGTGAAGTTTGACTGTGGATTTGTAAAATTCTCAGTACACAAGTTCTATGTGCCGTTTTTCTAAGGTTACGGAGAATGTAAATATCTATGATGAATCCTTAAAAACATAAGAAGAAACAGGGGAAAAATTAAATGAATATAGCTACTTATTATTCAGCTATAATACTGTCTTTTATACAGACTTATAAATCAGTGACTTTCAATAAAAAATTCCCAAACCTTAAGTAGGGGCTTGGTAATGTATTAGGGAATCATATTGGGTGTTATGTTCAATCATAAAGCTCAGCTTTCTCCCAAGAAAGTCTTTTGTTCTGTATGTATGTATTGAAAACCAGATGAAAAAAAATCCTATCCGTTTTTTATTGTCTTCAGCATGCCTGGTGTTTTATCACTTGCCAAATCACGGCCACCTGTGGCTCTGACTTGGCAGCTCTGTGTTTAATAGGCCAGACATTCTGTTCACAGGAAGGGCCTCCTGAAGCCTAAGTAAAAAGCAAGTGATTCACATGACCAAGGTTCTGATTATAAGGACTTCTGAATACATAATTTGATGTGCTTTGCTTTGAGCCGACACACTATCCAGTGCTTTTGTTGGCTTCACTGCCAAAGACTTTTGCACACAAACAATTAGTATCAAGTCGTTTGATTTTCCACACAGGAAACCCGGCACAGAACAGTCAGTCCTCTAACCATATGTCTTCTCTTTTCCTATTGTTTTCATTCTGTTAAACTCCAGCCATTAACACATTAGTGGGCCAATTACTGGGACATGGGACCCTCAGGAGCGTTAACACTCATAACCCCAAGACTATCCCCAAATTTAGTTCAAAGGCCTTTCAGAATCACTTAAAGTGCAAAGTGAGCCTAGGTGAGTCAGTAGATAATCGGACCAGAGAGCGTAGAAGCAATAAATAGGTAAGATGTATAATTGGCTAGTTCTCCTAGAAGAGTCTAAATGATGCCATATTTTCATCTCTTTTTAGTGGTTTGAAAAATGTCTGTCTTTTAAAATGGTTTCTCCTGTGCTCTGAATCTCTATGCTAAATGTGGCCTGACTTCTAACACGGAATCTAATTAGCCACTTAACCTTGGGGGAAGACTATTGGGCACTCAGGTCTCAATTATCCTCACCTGTAAAACAAATGGGTTGGAGACTTGATCCTGAGGACCCTTTCGGTGGTTCTCAGTTTGGTCTGCACGTGGTATTCACATGGGGCACTCTAGAAAGTGCTGTTGCCCTTGTCCTACCCCTGGAGATTCTGATTTAATGGTCTAGTATGGTTCAAAGCCTGAGTAGTAGAATATAAAACCTTGACTGCATAGCAGAATCACCTGCGTAGCTTCTAAAATCAATGTCTAGTCTGCAGTATTTCCTAAAACTTGCCAGGCAACTACAATGTGCAGCCAAGGTTGTGAGTCACTGTTCCAAAACAATATAATCTGTCATTTGACAAAAAACACTAAGGAGATCTGTGGATATGTTGGCGCTGCACACTGTATGCATGTAAGATTACTCATGCCATCTAGGCTGATTAAATTTTGCAGCCTGACAGAATCCTAAGCAAACACGGTCATTCATCCATTTACTGACTACTCACTTTACACTATGTTCTTTACTGAGTACTTATAATCATGTTTATAATGCTGCCACTTGCACAACAAGGTTTCTTGAAATCAAAAAATTAGAAAAATTTCAATACTTTATATTATAGAGCAAAATTAAACTTCACTAAGAAGGTCTTGAATACACCTATTAAACACTAACATCTAGTATACATAAACAATGACTACTAAAAAATGAGCATAATCTTTGACCTAGTAATTTTACTCCTAACTGTTAGTTTTAAGGATAAAGTACACAGAGATATACACATGAGTATCTTTTAGGTGATAAAAGATGTTTATCACATCTTTTGAAAGTAGCCCCAAGCCTCACAGAACATGCACTGTAAATTATAGTGAAATATTACTTAGTCATCATAATTTTAAATATATAATTACTGACAAAGAAATATTTCCATGATAATATGATCTGAATGACATATATAACAAAAGATAACTGCTTTCCATTGTACTGGGTTTAGAAATGATTTTAACTTTATAATTTTTCTTTTACTTATTTGTAATTTTAATTATTCTACTGTGTATTACTTATATTAAAAGTTTTAAAAATGCTTATGAGAACAAAAAACAGTTAAATGCTAAAACCAGTTTGGTTCCATTCAGCATTTATTTGACATTCATGTTTGTTTGTTTTGTTTTACCAATTTATGAAAAGCCTACTAATTACTCTAAAGTTTTTTGTTATTTTTGTTCTGAGAGAGAGAGAGAGGGAGAGAGAGGGAGGGAGCCAGTGAGTTAGCTGGGATTTTTAGAGAGATTGAGAGAAGGAAAAAAATTTACAGTTTATTATCTAATTTTTTAATTATTCTGCTTTACAACTGAGCAAAGAAAAAAACACACCCCAAAACAAACAAGCACTATAGTAGGCAGAATAATCCCTCCTCCACAGACATCAGCATTCTAATTTCCAGAAACTGCAAATATGTTGTGTTACAAGGCAAAGGGGAATTAATGCTGCAGATGGAATTAATGTTGCTAATCAGCTGACCTTGCAATGGCGTGCATATTCTGGATGATTCAGGTGGGCCCCATGTAATCACAAGCGTCCTTATAGGCGAAGGAGGGAGGCGGGAGGTTCAGAGTGAGGCGGGTGTGAGAAAGAGTTGCTCTGTGGTTACAGGCTTTCAAAATGGCGGGAGGGCTCCTGAGCCGAAGAATAGAGGCAGCCTCTAGAAGCTGGAAAAAGCAAGGAAATGGATTTTCTTCCAGAGCCTTCAGAGAGGAACACAGTCCGGACAACCCCTTGATTTTAGCTCAGCAAGACCCATTTTGAACTTCTGACCTCCAGAACCGTGAGTTTAGAAATTTATGCTGTTTTTGCTCATTGAGTTTGCAATAGTTTGTCACAGCAATAATGGAAACTAATACAAGTGCTTATATGATATATAATGTGAAAAAAATACGGCCGGAAACGCTCATACTTTCGCTTGAGAGTAAACTCCTTTCTTCATTTTGCTCCCCTACTCCTAGTTAGATGAAAATTCTTACTGCTTTTCGTCATATTTGCTGCTAATCACAGTGATATTAGGGCGGCTCTGGAGCAAGAATCTGATTTTCATATAAACCTGGGAGAGTCGTGAAAGAATAGAATGCATCCTATCAAGTGATGAATTGGGAAAGAATAGAAAATAATGCAAAGGATTTCATTTTTTAAAACTTAAAACTATTTTGTAGTAGCTGAGAAAGAGTTATCCTGTGATTTTTAAAATGGAACCAAAGGGAAAAGTTGCAAACGTTAATAGAAGTGTGAAAATTCAAAGTAATCTAGGCTAAGGAAATGATTTTCATTATGGCTTAAGGACAGGAAAATAATTACATGGTTTTGCATGAGGATCTGAAAATTTTGCTTTGTTGTGGTTCATTTGCTTGGTTGGTTTTTCAGTCGCTGAATGATCGGGGGGGTTAGAAGTGGCAGTAATGTCATAAGAAGGAAATGCCAAAATTATAAAGTTAAACTCAATTCAGCTGCTGTAACCAAAATGGTGGGAATTGGGGTGTAACTGCTCAGGAATATCTGGATGTAGAAGTCAATGTCTGTGAAGGAAGTGATGACTCTGAATTATAAAATAAAAGCTGAGTGTTTGTTAACAAATTGTAACATCATGGTTGTTTCTGAGGCAGGAGACGGTGCAACTGCCAAATACAGAAAAAGCGTTCACATAGTGATAAAGATAAGTTAGACGTATGTGAGTGGTCTTAATTGCTCTGTTTAGCACTGAACTAATACATCCCTAGTAATTTGAGACCAGTGATTTGGTGCTTTTTACTTTGTCTTCCCAAACGGTTGAAGCTGTGGAGAGAAGGGTAAGGGTGGGAGCTGGGAGAGGGGGGAGGGCCTGGAGACCTTGAAGAGCACGAGGGAGAAGCAGCTAGCAAAAAGGTGAGTGAATATTCCTGTCCTCAGACAACTTGAAGGATACTGCATGAACTGCAATGGGCTATAGCCAACACTTTATCACCGGCATTATTATTTAAGCTTTAAGATGTTGAATTATTTGGTAAATATCCTCAAATGCATCCAAAACAAACATGAGTTTTGAAAGCAAAATAATCAAGTTCTAAAGTCTGAATTACTGAGGGACAAAACACAACTTCACAAGCAGGCTAGTAATTTGACGTGACAGAACCTCTAGGAGACATCAGGGCAATGCCTTGGTACAAGTCTCTGATACGTGATACCATGCAGCCCTATCACCCCCGCCTGGAGTCAGGAGGGGAGTGCGGTCCAGGTCACACTGTGCCACCTATAAGCTAGTTTGCTAGACTTCTCTGAGGCCTGATTTTCTCACCTATGAAACGATGATGGTGGCAATCATGGTAGTCATAAGAATAATCAAACCAATAAAAGCAAACACCTGTACATGCTTTTAGATATCCCCTGCCCCCTTTACTTACATTAACTAATTTTATCCTCACAACAACATTATGAAATACATTGTTCTTATCCCTGTGTTACGGATGGGGGACAGAGGCGCAGGGAGATTAAGTTGCCAAATAGTATATATCTAAAAAGCAAGAGCTGGAAGATGAATCCAGAATGCTGCCTACAAATCTCGAGCTCTTAACCACCACTCAGTGATGTTTCCGCCTTCTCATTGGTCTGTCATAGGGATTTAATTGGATAAACATGATGTATAAATAACATCTTCCCCTTTACCTTCCTGGCTACATCTTTCCCCTCTTTTTCAAATGGTTGTTAAAGAAAAAAGGGGAAATATTACCATTTTCTCGTATCGAACTACTCACTGGATTCACTTACTGTGCTTCACGTGTTCTAATATTAAAATATAATTAAACATGAACTGCAAACCTCCTCCTATAGCAGGCTTTCTCAACCTGGGCACTATTGAAATGTTGGACCAGGTGATTCTTTGTGGTAGGAGCCCGCTGTGCATTGTTGGAAGATTAACATCCCTGCCCTCTTGTCCTTCTCCTACTAGAGGCCCAGAGCTGTTGGGACAACCCAAAATGTCCCCAGGTATTTCCAAATGTCCCCTGGGGAGCAAAATCAACCACAGTTAAGAACCCCTGCTCTAAAATAAGAAAAATTCGGTTTATCGGTTGTGAACTTTGATTATGTTAGAATGTTACTTGTTGAATGCAAGTTTGGTTTGAAAAATTAGTTTTTAATACACCTACTCTTACCCCTGATATTCTATAAATATCAATTTTCATATCTTTTACTACTGTGGTGAGGAAAGATTTGGAGAAAAGTAACTTTTACCCTTAAATATAGGAGGAATTGGGGAAACTAGAGTAATCAAAAACACTCCTTTAAATTATTAGGTTAGCAGCGTATTTTTCCATTTCCTCTCGGAAGATATGATTTCCTTGTGTAGGACAATGGCCAACAAAGTGATCTGGGCATTGGGAGTAGCAACTCTGTCAGCTGTCTCATACTGTTTGAGTTAAATGCGGAGGAGGGTACTAGTGATATACGTTTACATAGTGTATAGCCACTGAGTTAAGAAAGTAAGTGTCTGATTATAGCAGAGAGTGGCTTATATTAGAGACTCTGTTTCCATTTTCACCAGAAAAAATTGTATGTGTCCCCTCCTCCCATAGTTACAGTTCCCCCCTCTTTAACCACAGTGGTTGGGGCACAGCAGGAAAGGAGATCTAGGCACAGGGTCCCAGGGTCTGCCTTCTTGGCTCAGCATGTGATGTTTGGATGGTAGGTTTGTGTACACACATGGTAGGTTGGAGTCTTTTTTTTCTTTTAAATACTTGGCAAAAAGCATTTCTTGCTCCCTTTCAATGAACAAAGACTGATATTTCACCACGAAGTTTTGTGTTTAAAATAATTAAAAGCTTATTATAACCATAATCTAAGAGCTGTGAGACAAAGAGAATTTGCATGACAGGTAAGTTTAAGTTTATGGAGTAACGGTGAGAAACAAACATAGGTGTGAAATAATTGATGCAGGAACAGTTAATAGAAAAAGTACGGAAAATTCTATATATCTTTATATCTTTAGATTTATCTATCCATTCATGTCTGAGGTACCTTTATATCCATCATCTATCTTGCCATTCATCTATTGTAAAAAGTAAATGTCAAGCACATGTTAGAGGAGACTTGACACACATTAAGACCTGAGTATATATTAGTTATTATCTTTATTAGCTATCACTTCCTGACTGCTTATGATAAGGATTTTGAGATGGTTAAGCTGATAGGTCAGCAAAACCGAAGGTGAATAATTGCAGTCTCATAATTGCAGACAAGAATACACCTGAGAATCTGAAAGGGAGTAAGATTTTACAACGTTTTAGGTATATATGAAATAAAAAAGTGCAAAGGGGAGGGGAAAAAGAGGAAAAGGCAGAACTAAATGCAGTAATTGGGGCACAATCGGGATTCATTTGGGATGGAGATGGGGAAAGAGGCAAGTGCAAAAACTGCAGAAAAACATGGAAGTGGGTAAAAATAGAGTAGAATGAAGAAAGGGAAACTTAGAAAGGTGATACTGAATAATAAGATCATCCCTAATGTTTCTTTATTCATCACAAGGAAAAAACTTAAAATATGTAAAAAGCTCTTCCAAGAGGGCAGGGATAGAGCTCTGTTTTAGACAGCTTTAATTTAGACAGATTTCTTTGGAACAGCTTTATTGAAAGTGATTCTGGATGATCTCCCAGTAAAGCTAAGTCATTAGGAACAAAAGATTTCTGGGAAGCAAAATATTTTAAGGGATTACTGGTTTGGTTAATTAGATCTACTTGGACTTAATGAGTTCATACTCTCTTGGTGGTGTCAGTTGGGTCACTGGGTTTCATTCCTGAGGAAAATCTATTGTAAGGCAGCAGAGGAATGACAGTCAGGCCTAAAATGCCTCGTGAGCTTGTAGAGACTTTAAATGTCAACCAGTACAATGTGTTGGAACATGATAAGTGGAAGATTCCGCAGGCTAAGGCCTTACATAAAACCTTTAATGTCAGGGAGTAATATATTATGAAAAGTAATTCTTCAATTTATGAATGAGACAACTAGAGTCCTTTTTAATAAAATACTCTCTTCAAAATACATTTCAATATTGCTCATATGCATTAAAATAGGTTCAATTTCATTTAATAACCCAGATGGGACTTAGAAAAGGACATGTACTAATTCTCTTCTTTTTATCATGTTCCCAATTGATAATATTATCTGTAGGAAGTAAACTTACTCTGTAGTAGGAAATTTGTACCACATGTGAATAAAACTTTCAAAACTTAAAAAAAAAAAAAAAAGTAGTTGAAATTTTTACATTAAGTGTGTATATAATAATGATGTAGGATGCCCTTAAGGTAAAGGGATATTTCTGTAGCCAGTGTGAGGGGAGTGTGTGTGTATCTGACATACACTCCTAATTAACAAAGATGTTCACTGTGTGCTGACACACACATACATAGAAAAAAATGTTTTTTTATTCATGACATTCTATGATTTAGTTTGTTAAAATTTTATTCTTTATAAATTTGCAATATCAACACTTCGATAGGGAATGAAAAATATTTTATATAAACATTTTATAGAATTATTTTCTACTGCATAGATAACGTGGAGGGAATTTACCCTTTTAACCTTGCAAAGGCTGTTTTTATTGCATTAAAGTATATAAAAATGCCCAGTGAAAATTCAACAGTCGTAATAGCATTGTGGCATTATGGTTTCTCTTAGAAATAAAATCAACTTCCCAATCTAGAAAGATCTTCTAGGGTTTACTGTTTCAAACCATTTCATAAAATTTTTTTACAAATTGATTAAGTTAGTTATAACATGAGGATCAATAGGCCTTCTCGACCTTAATTGGCACAGATCTTACCAAAATTATAATGGCCACAGCTACCTTAGTCCAGCTCCATTGCAGAAACTTACTCTGGTAAAAATGAGTGAAGGCTTGTAAATGAAAGAATAGTAACTAAAACATGTTTTTGTTTATTTTAAAATGCTTTATCAAAATCTTCAGAGAGGTGGTTGAGGCACTGGGCAATCTCATCTAAAAAGTGATGAAGTAATCTAGCAGGTCTTGCTTGCTTGTTAGCGTCAACTCTGGTTTAAGGAATTCTAGTGAGTACCATCTTCTCGGCCTCCTCATTTCCTTGACATTTGATAGTGACATCGTGGATGAGCTAGCTCTCTCTATATTACTTTAGTCCAGTGGAAATAAATATCAAGTATTATCTGAAGGATAAATGTTAAGAGCGATGGATGTGCAAATATCTATTCTAAACACGGTAGAGGTCTGAGGTGAAACAAAGTTCGTGAAAGCCATCTTGAGATGGGCTTACCGTGATCGAGAAGTTCTTTTCTTTGTGTTGTACAAAATCCATATAGATTTTTGACTGTAATCCTCTTGCCTAATGGATGCTACACTCTATCGTAATAGCTATAATATAATAATAGAGTCACAATATAGATATTTTCTATTACCTTTTTGAAAGGAATTATCTAATATACTGATAAAAATGGCCAAGATAACAGTAAGAGTAGTCTTGGGAAAAAAATGTTCTGTAAACATTGTTTATTTTGGGGTACATAAATAATATCTCATTTGGTTAAATATCTCTGTTGCCTATTCAATCTATAAATATTTTAGGACTCTGATCCACATAAATCCTACATTTTTACTTACTGTCAATACTGTCAGTGGAAATAGTTCAAGAATAGGTTCACATAATATTTCCCCTGTAATGGCTCAGTAAACTCTAGCATCTGTATGGGCAGTGGCTCAAGGCTGAAGAAATCAAGCCGGCAGCTGTGGAAACAGGGATATTAAAATTCTTAGAGTGGGAGTGGAGGGGAGCCTGGAAAAATCAGCTGATTCTACATTTTCTTGTTGCAGCACGGAAGATGAACAATTGGGGTGGTTACATACTTTTAGGTGTGGAAACCAGTAGGGAATGAGGCTCTGCTTTTTCAAACAATAATCAATGAGGAAAAGTCAATTCAAAGAATGAAAATTTCAGAAGTTTCAGAACCATGGATTAATGCTACTAAGCAGGCTTGCAGTCCATTCATCTTCTTACATCTTGATATTTAAGAATGCAAGCAGGAAAGCTTGGAGGACATAAACCAACATAGCAGTATTTCATGAAATGGTCCTTTAACTGGAGAACTTGTGGAAAGGTATGTAGACAGAAAGATTACTTAAAATATCCCACAAGTATTTTTTTGAAGCTGATGGTGGAACAAGCAGAAAACTTTCACTAGGTTGTAATTCTGTTTATTCAATAGAATCTGTCGAGTGAAAAATGACTAATGGTTTTAGTGCTAAGTAACTTTAAGTAGTTTGATAAGGTCCTAAGAGGGAACTTTGTAGGGAATCTCTGTTTCTAGATTCAGGGTTCTAAACTTGGGTTTGAAACTGATTACCTATAAAATTCAATGTGAAATTCTAATCTCTCAAGATGTTGTGACAGTAAATATCTCAATGACATATTTGGGTTGCTCTCAAATGTAAGAAACATAATATATAAATGGTCATGTTTTCTTCTATATAGAATTCATTCTATAAAGATGATGATATTCTGTTATCTAACTCTTTCATATTTATCCAGTTTAGAATGGATTTTAGTACATTCCAGCCATACCAGTTCTGGAATGGAGACTATAGCCTGTTGCTTACCAGATCTGGTACTGAAAAAATACATAACACTCTGTTCTTTCATCCATATTCTGTAAAGTTCCTTTTTATTAAGATTCCATTCTAGTGACTAGGTGATACTGCATTGGTATCAATACATCCCGTGAGATAATAGCAATTAACCACTGAGCAAATACATTTTCCATGAAAGAATAAAATGGGATCATGCTACCTTGATATCAGGGCCTCTTTAACATTTTGAGACTGTTGGCAATACCAAAACAGGGTTATAAAAATTGTGGATAATTTCAAAAATACTTTTTCTGAGTTGTGACCTGGATATCTTGAAATCCATTGACCTTGTCCTCTCCATGGAAAGCCTTGGAAGTTTCAGGTGACTCCTCTCTTCAAGGCCACAGAAGATTCTGGGCTGCTTTTGGGCCATCGGTGAGCATACACAACCTTTTCAGCAATCTCAACGCTATCACTTTTATTCCATTAGGACATAGGAAACATTTTCCAAGGTGTCACTTGCCAGGTTTCTAGAAAGATAATCAGGCACTCTTCTCTGAGTATCCAGATTTTTAAGGACCACTTTGCTTTATCTGTCTCCTTTCCCTCTGGGTGTAATCCTGGAGGCGGGGGCGATGTGCAGCGTGGCTTCAGAGAGACATGGGTATACAAGCTCTTACTCGGGCCGCTGCTTCCTGTTCTGTTCTCAACTCTTGGATTCTTAAGTTTAGATTAGAAAAACTGACTCTTAATATATTTGAGAAGAATAAGTGTTAATATTATTTGTGCAGGTGTTTGTTTCCTTTCATCTTACTGTCTCTGCCAGAACTTTAAGTGGAAAGGTCGAGGCCTGATTCTTTACACCCTGTTCTGGATAAGCTGTGACTTCACCTGTTTGAGATGAGAGGCCAAGGTTACCCTCGCTGTTTCATAAAATGGGTGTACAATCGTGATTCAAAAGGGAATTACTCTGGTACAGTAGATACATGAGCAATGTGAAAATATTCCCACCGCATTTCCATTTACAGCTAAGCCTTTTTCATAACAAAATTTGTAATATCTGTATAGTCATAAAGTAATAGGAATAAAGTCATTTGGGGATAACACCAAAAGTCTAAATTCAAATCCTTTACTGAATGTGAGGCTCAGGCAAAATTGTTCTCCTGGCCCTAAGTGTGACAGGTCTTGCCTCGACCCACTCCAACATGAAAACAGAAGTACTGATTTGGTAAATGGCACCAAAACCAGTCTATTCCCAATGCTGTGAACATGGTAAAAGTCAAACCGCAAGCCAATAGAATTGGTTGGCAAATCTTCAAAGAGAAAATCTGTGAGTCTGCAAGGCATATATAGGTCATCAGATTTTGCGAAGAGATTGGAAAGGCAAGGTTGGTGTTCTTGTGTGAAGTGACATTTGTTATGTAAAGCAATAAAGTGTATAATTTGAGGATAAATGCTAAGCTGTTTGACAAAGCCAGTGAAGAAGAAAAATCCATCTTCTCTTTCAGTTTCTTTTAGAAAGTCTTTTTCCCCCCTATCTTTTTCTATGTATGCTCACCATTCAGTTTTTCAAGGTTTTTAGTTTTCCACCATGATTACATTGTCTGGAACAGTAAGCAGGTAGATTAGAATAGTAAATATATTTTTTTCTCTGAAATTAAGATATTTGTATAATAGTCATCCAGCTTTTATGAGAGGAATAAGATAATAAATATGTCTGGGGCTTTCAACTATCTTTATATGGTCTCATTACTACTTCTAAAATATATAAAGTAGAATCCCAATTCCTGTGTAGAAAACACATTGGCGGTCTCTTCTTCCCTAGAAAGCCCATTAGTACCCTGAAGATCCAACATTATTATTATACTCTTCTCTTAATAGACTTAAACCACATCTCCTATAAAAAGAAATGTAAGCAGGCATTTCTTCACACAGCACAGGCAAAAAGTTAAAATCGTAAGCAATCAAATAACCCAGAGATATTCTAAGCTTTTACTATTATATCCCTTTTTTCATATGTATCTTGTCTTTGCTTTTCTCCTTTATTTCCTGTTTACTTCTATTTATAATTGGACTTTCAACTCAGTATTGTATCCATGTTATGAACCCATATTGTTAAATATCCCTCAAAAGTGTGATTTTTAAACAATGGAGGTATGATAACTCAGTAGTATGGATGTATCATGTTATTTTTCAACCATTTTCTAATATGTGATGTTTAGGATATTTCTAATGTGTTATAAATAGCTCTGTAAAAATACCCTTATTTCTTTGAGCATTTTTCTAATTAGTCGTTTGGGGTAAGTTTCTGGATTTGGAACTAGTAGGTCAGAGTTAGGAGCGTTCTTATGATCTTTGGTAGATATTAAGTTGCTCTCCAGAAATTTTGTACTGATTTAAACTTCCACAGGCTATACTTAACTTTAAGAGTTGAAGTTAAATGTCTCTGCAGGTCAGCATTCTGCCTGCCAGAGGAAGAGATGCTTTTATTAGGATTTGGTGGGATAATTTATAATTCACGTGGTATTGATTATTATTGTTACATTAACCTACACCTGGCATTCTGTTTGGGGGGAGGGCCTATGCATTATGCAAGGAGAGAAAGATTAGTTTTTGTCTCTGCTTCCTTAAATACAAAGAGATTGCTGTTTAAATGAAACATAAATAGCTCACATATCCATATAAACAAGTATCATCCCAATCCACACTCCCAGTCCAGCCCTCTGACATTATTCCAGAAACTTTCAGAACTTCTGACTATTCAGGAAACAGTTATCTTCTGTGCTCAGGTTGTATATAACTCCTGGAATACTCGTACTTGGTTGAAGTCCTTCTCAATATGCATGCTTTCTTCAAATCCATTTCCTTGGCAAAACCTTCCAAGAGATCCTTCTGCAACTATTTAGTTAGAATCAGTTATTCATTGCTCTGTTTGACTTCTGATAATACCTTTCTTTTACCTGATTAAATACTGATTTTCAAAATTTTCCACAACTGGATTGTAACTTACCAAATAAAGTATTAAAGGTTGTATTCACAGCACTGTCTAGCCCAGAACTTTGTATGTATGAAATGTTCAGTAAAGCGTTGATTGAATTGAACTGAATTGACATAATGACATGATAGTATCTGTCTTGTAAAATCCATCCATTTAAGTCTCTATCTGTTATGTCGCAGGAGTTGAACTAATTCCATCTTATAATAGTGGCGCAGGTTAAGAAATAGGCTTTACTGGGAAAAGGAAAATTTCATATAGAGAAAGGAAAGCATGAGTTTCTGTGATCCCTGCATCATGTGGTTGAGAGCCACGTAGAGGATGGGGCACAGCTGTGTGGATGTGGAAGTGGGGGGGATTCTCACCCCTACTTCAGTTACTCTCCTTTCTTGTGGTACAGGTCTGAGAACCATCTCACCTGTGGGATAATACACACCAGGTAGTCTGGATTTGGGGTATCAGCTGTTTAATAAGTTACCTGGGAATGCCAACTGCTTACGACCAGGAGACTTTGGACCAGTGGGATGTTGTGGCCCCTCATGCTGGGAGAAGGGAGACGTTGGTTCCTTTGGAAGCTGAGTTTAAGTGCAGTCTTCCAGTTGGGGTATGGAGAGAAGCACCTCTTTCTTTTTCCAGCATCCAAAAGGTTTCTTATACTGGCCACCCAGAATGGGCTCCCAGGTCATTTTCAGACCACTCCACTCAATGTTCCATCAACCGCTTTCCTTCATGTAGGACACCTTTCGAGGCATACACCAATAACCCTTCTATCTGTTATCCTTACATTTCCATGACATGTTTTTCCAGCAAACATTTAAGTGTTATTACATGTTAGGTGCTATGATAAGTGAAGAAATAAAAAATAACATAGTCTTTGCACATAAAGTGCTTGCTGTCCAATGGAGCTCTGTTCTGATGTAATTCAGGAAGCAAGCTTTGAAATTTTTATGGCTAAAATAGAATTACATTAATTTTTAAATAAGTAACTTATTAGTCAAATTAACATGGAGAATAAAGCCAGTTGTGGTAGATAAGATCGAAATATTACAATTATTTGTGCTCAACAGTCATCTCTGACTATAATCCATCTTTCTTGACAATTCTGCTTTTCTCTTAAATGAAAAGTCCTCTTTTAACTGTGAACTCATGCCCTATACCTGGGGAGCCTCTATGGAAATTCAAGAGTTATATGGATATATAGTCGTTCCTGAAATGAAAACTAAAATCATAATACTAAAAGTATATCCATTTAAGTTTCTCTAAATTTCCAAGAATTATAAACAGTGAGATACATGAAGACAAATTATTTGCAGTAATAAAACTTGATATACTAACAGAGTCCATAAATGAGCTTTTACCTAGCTATGATGAAACATACGTGTAATCCTGGTGTCTCCGTGGTTTCCATCGCAGCTGCTCAGCTCTCTTTCCAAAGCTGAGGCACACTGATGTGTGAGGTGTCCACATCTCCAACCCCTAGACTTTCCTCAGTGGCTAACCTGATCCTCACTGCGCACTGGGTAGCAAAAATTAACCCCTTTTTTTCTGGGGTGCAACAAACAGGTTATTCCTGGGATAGATTTACTAAAGGACATGATAAAAATCACTAATGTACACTTGAGGGCAAACAAAGCAAAAAAACAACACACGAGTATTATTATGGTCAAGATATAGAAGGTAGGTTTACAACCACACTCAATGGATTTAGTACTTCTTATTTCAACACTCAGTCTTTGTGACTCTGTGTTTTACTCGTCTTCTTTTGGGAGTAAATGGATGCCCTGTTTGGAGACTATCCCTAGGACTAGGCCCCAACTTTGCAGTATCTTTGAATGAATTTGAAATAGGTCATCAACTGCTCTCATAAGTGTCTGTGGTGTATGTGAAAGAATCTGGCTAAATCAGGAGTATGATTAGAGCTGGTATCTTTGATAAGTTCCAATTTGCTTCACTCAGTAGGCTTCCTGTAAATGTTAGAAGATGAGAACAATATTGTTTTGATGTTAGGAAAACTTGTAGTTGAAGCTTTTATCTAGAAATATTAAAGTTCTTGGTAAAACACAACCTCATTCATCTTTAGTCTTATTAACATTTTTTAAAAGAATAGATAAATATTAAATAAGGTAAACTTTCTTTTCAGACAGTTTTCCCTAGATTTACTGTTTGGTACTTGGATTAAATCAATATAATAAAAGATGAGGAAGGTATACTGGTTAATTCAATGTCTTTTTGAGAAAGTGAAAGGTAAGACTTGGATAAAGGAGGAATGGTTGGTTCATTTGTTTCCAGCACCAGCATCAACTGGGCACTGTCTGCCAGGCCCATCAGGGATGCGGAGGCTAGTGGAAGTCGTTATCATGTCACTGAACTCCTGAGCCGCCTGCTTCCTGCACAGCCACAGTGATCCTCCCAAGTCTGGCAAATCTGGGGCTCTATTTCAAATGCTCTTACTCAGCACACAGGATTAGGATCCAGACAACCAGGTTAGCTAGCTCGGTGACCTTAGATAAGTTGTTTATCTCTCTGGTTTTAAGTTAATTCAGGTACAGAATGAGAATAAGGGTAACATCTATACCTTATTCTCTAACCTAACATCTTTGTTACGCTAAAGCCAATTTAGCACTTAAAGCTACCCTACTCAGAGCACTTACTATGTAGAAGCTTTTATGATTAAAAACTCTAACAGTGGAATGTAAAGGTATGTGGTTCCAACAGGGAAAGTGAAAGATTGCCTGGAAATTTGGCAGACTTTTTGCAGGGAGTAGGGATTACTAAATTGACTCTTGAAAGTTACCCAGAATTCTACTTGTAAGCAACAATCCAGGAGGCTGATAAACTTTCATTTCTACCTTCTATTTTAATATGTTTTTATCTTACAGTTTTTTAAAATTTTCTGAATTAACATATATAAATCACTGAGCTCAGCATCCTGGCTCCAAGTACTTCTTACTCAACAAGTATTAGTTCCATTCTTTCCCATCGCCACTTTTCTTCTCTAGCTAGCATGTCTGTGAGAGGTGGGTTAGGAGGGAGTTAAAGATGATGGCCCTTGAAAGAGGAACAGGATTTCAGCATGCAGTGATGGAGGAGGAATAGGCCTGATGGTGGAAAAGTCCCGCTTAAAGGCATAGAGATGGGAAGCATGTGCAAGAAATAAAGCTCTGCTGTTTGAACTATAAAGTACCCCAAAGTGAAAGATGAGGATATCAGGTTAAAATAATAGGATAAACGCAGATTATGATGGATTTGCAATGCCAATTTAGATAATGATTGTCAAATAAGAGCAAAAGGACATAGGATTTCTTATGTCAAATAGAGAGCATGTATCACCCATTTAGATGGGACCAGTAAGGATGTGAAGACACCTACATAATTAGTAACAGGAATTATGCTAATATCATCATCGTCAGGAGAAAAATGTGTGCAATACGAGACAGAAAACCATCTGAGATTGAATTGCCTCCTTAGAAACCCTTTTTTTCCTTTTTATTATTTTTAAATAACTCATTCATTATTTGGTACAATATAGGAAGTACTGTTCTTTATATGGATATTATTTCAGAGACAAAATGCTTTAAAAATGCTGTTGTGAGTTACATAATGATTACGAACCTGAAAAACGATTTCATTATGTAAAATGTATTTACATACACATTAATGTTAAAAGGATCCTAATGTTTTTAGAAAATCATACAAGATGAACCTTAGGAGAAAATCACTGAAATGAGTTGCATTTCAAATTTTAGACTATATAAAAAAGTTGTCAGTTTGCTATAATTATGTATGGAAGGCAATTTTCGATACTACCCTATTTGAAATCTTTTCATTAAAATGTTTTTTAAAAAACACATCAACATAGAGACATTGTAGAAATGAGTGTTTTAATGAGAGGTCCTAGATCTGAAAATTACATGGACCTTGCCTGTTATTCAATGTGTATGCTTTTAAGGTTGGCTAATACGTATCTTAATGCACCAGTAATTTTTTATGGTATTAATAGCCTGAATCTCTTAAGGGGAGACAAAGGATCCCAGCATGATATACTTGAATTTAGATAGAGCTCTTTTTAAGCTTGGATAGTAGCTCTGTGAGCAGTGTACTGCAGTAGAAATGGACTTGGAATTGAACAAGGATTACAGGGTTCTCGACTCATCACCTGCTATTTAATCTTGTGGCTTGGGCAGATCTGAGCCCCCTTTTTGTCTTCTCTAAGTAATGATAACACCAGCGCTTACATAGTTTTTGTGAGGACTAAAATAAAAAATAATTACTTTTTACTGTCTGTGAAAATGCTACTAAGTGCTAAACAGACATGACAAATTGAAGTACATTTGGCACACAAATGGATTGGCTGCCTCCAGAATTTGTTTCACAATAAACATACATGCTGAAATTCTTTGAAGAACCGTTTCATGCATTTATCAATGTCAACAGATTGTTATTGTGAATGTTATAAAACACCTTGGTTTAAATGAAGTATAAGATCATGTGCCATCCCCAAATTTAGGAAGTAGAGGGAAAAAAGAATGTTTATTTCAAAATTGTATCTCTTTGCTGAAGAAAGTAGACCCAGATTATCAACCAACACGACAATAATGAGCTAACATCACTATCACAATCTATTTTACAAATGTGTGAACCTTCAGAATATAGTACTTAGGGCCACAGGTACCCAATCTTAAACCTCAAAAGGAGTCATCTTGACTCTTATCAATTTACAAAAACTTTTGCTGTACAAATTGGGCGGGCTGAGAGAGATAATCTATAAACTATTATTAATCATTTTTAACACTAGTTTTCGAGCCAACTGATCAAATTAAGTTTTATTTTCATACCAGGTGAGATAATGTGGCGAGATTCATGAGCAATCAATTCAACTCTCTTCAGAAGATGGAAAATGGCATGTTTAGGATCTGTGGTTACCCAGAAATACTGCTTGAATTTATAAGTGTGATCTGACATACTGGACCACTCTTACATTCTGAAACTACCATCAACATTATTTGAAAGAAAACAATTTTGCTTATTCACGTAGAATAAAATAAGTATGCTTTATAAGAGTTAAAGGTGGCTACTAAGATTACATAAGGAACACTTAGATGAAAAATTGATGTAAGAAAAGGCAGTATAGTCTTCAGGGATGATCTTTGGGATCTGTATATTGCTATAAAATAGAAGCTTAAAATCTTTAATTTGTCAAAAAGTATGAATCTGTGAGCAGCAAACGTGGGTAGGAAAACTCCTGGATGCCAGGGAGGAAAAAATGACACAAAAGAATTAGGGGTAACAGCGTCTGGTGCTCACACAGGAACAAAAACAGGGTCTGCTCCCACCTGCCAGAATGGAAAACCTCAACATAGACAAGACCTTGGGTAGAGAACACAGAGGCTTTGTCCTGGGCTTAGTAGTGGGGAAAAATTAGGCCTGAATGAGCAATACATCTAATACATGTTCAAAAGTTTGAACGAAAAATGTTTTGTTTTGCATGTTGAGTTCAGAGGTTTAAAAAAATGTTTCAAGTCAAAGTTGTAACATTCAGTTTATATGACTTACAAAAATACTTGTTAATTATTAGCAAGATAATGAAGCTAATACAGCTATGTCACAATGAGAGATAGTTAGCTAACATGTAGTGTGCTGCTTTATCAGAAAACAGTAGTGATCTTATTTGATATACTTGCCATGGCATCTTGCACTCAGATAACCAGTGACTTTTAGCTTGGTTAAGTAATTTCTGGAACTCATTGCCCATAACTACCTCAGGAAGTCCACATTTTATAGACTGAGCCTTAATAAAATTATATCCTAGTACTAACATTTTTGAAATGTTACCTTTTTCTAGAATTGGTACTTTTCTGTATAATAATTTCTGTTTGACTACAGTAAAAAACAGTAATTAGATTCAAGGAATATTTCATTTCACTGAAGAAAATATTAAAAAGTTATACTCATTCAAGAAATACCTGAATTTATAAGTACTAAAACGATTCATAATAAAAATATCTCAGAAGAGTGAGACATATGCTTATGTTTCATGCTATTGTTTCATGAGTTGAACATATGAACAGTTCTACATGAGACTTGCTTGCCCTGTAAGGAAACATTGTAAAAGCTTCATGTTCGTGTTTGGTTTTATGTCGGGGTGCAAGCTCAGACTTCAGTTAAAAAACTGTTGCTGATCAATAACTATTGCATTAAAGGATGTATTTCCAAGACTTTCACATACATATCGAGAAACGGCAAATGATTACAAGTTTTACTCCACACTAAGTAGTCTGATAGTACAAGTGAGTGGTCACCAGTGTGTTAAATTTTTCTAGTATATAGTAACTATAAATTACTTTGAATTGCAGGTTAAAAATAGATATTTGTTCTAAACAAAAATCAAATATTAGTAGAAAGAAACCCTGAGGCACCCCTGCGAAATCTTTGGAATTTGGAGAACACAGTTCTAAATCTATACAAATTGAAAGACTTCTTAAGCTTAGCATGGGGCTACCTTTCCTAAATCTTCACTCCACAGTTTTATTGGGGGTGAGTGGAAGGGGAGGTGCTTTGCTTAAAATTCTAGGTATTATTTTTCTTAAGATATGAAAGCAAACATGTAAAAATTGAAATAGCATTGAATAACATTCTGTAGCAATAAGTTTTAAAATCGTATATCAAATTTTATTGGAACCTGAAATATTCTTTTAAAAAGTTATATGTAGGTATAGGAAATATAAATTTTTATGTGATAAGTTAGAAAATTTCAAAGATAATTGAGGAAACAGGAGACCTGTCATATCTATAAATATTACAATCTATGTGAATTGTAATACATTTCTGGTGAGTCTTCAACTGCTCTATTCAGCAGGCAAATGTCTTTTTTATGTTAGTAGACAAAGAAAATCTTTTCTAAAGGAGAAAATAAAAAGTTTTAAAGTCACTTCTAAAGCCACCATTCTGCTTAGGAAACATTCATACTAGTGTCAGATTTAGTTACTGTAGTAATCGATGGTTGTGTATCTTTGACACATTAAAATAGATTGTTGCTGAAATCATGCTCTAGGACAAATTTGAGGGTGAATTATGATTCTATGTAATATTGGTAGCTAAATTTCCCATATTTAATGGAAAATTCCATGTAGTAAGGAGTTCTTAATTAAAATGGTATTAATCAGTGGAGAACTGTGGAGAGAATATTATAAATTCATGTGTGAACATTTCTTCAGTGGTTTTCCTTCAACAGAAAGCATGTGCAATCTTTGAGGGTTCCCTTCATCTAGTAATTCACAGAACGGGAGTGTTTTAGTTTTTTCAACCTCCTCTCTAGAGGCAGCCTTTTTCTCTGCTGCTACCTGCTGTTCCATCCTAACCTGGAGCCTTCATTGCCCACCACTGCTGGGAATTCAGGGCATGCACTTTCGTCTTCTCTCAGTGCCATCACTGACAGTCTGGATGCTAAGGAATGTTTCCTGTAATCTCTCTGTAATTGCAAACTTCATATAACTCACTGACTACTTCCTCTGTATGTCTAGTGTACAATGTTTCTTCTCTCTTGGCTGACATTATTTTCTCATATCCCTTCTTTTGTGCAAGGATGAAAAATAATATGAACTGCCATCCCCAAGGGATATTACGACTGGTTAGTCGGTGAAGAAGGGAAATTTTGGATTCTTTGGAATCCTGGGATATTTTTAGGACCCTAGAAATAACACTCTTCTCATATGACACAGCAATCCCACTTCTGGGCATATACCCAGAGAAAACCAGAATTCAAAAAGACACATGCACCCCAGTGTTCATTGAAGCACTATTCACAATAGCCAAGACATGGAAGCAACCTAAATGTCCATGGACAAATGAATGGATAAGGAAGATGTGGCACATATATACAATGGAATATTACTCAGCCATAAAAGGAACAAAATTGGGTCATTTGTAGAGATGTGGATGGACCTAGAGTCTGTTATACAGAGTGAAGTAAGTCAGAGAAAAACAAATTGTCGTATATTAACACATATATGTGGAATCTAGAAAAATGGTATAGATGATCTTATTTGCTAAGCAGAAATAGACATACAGATGTAGAGAACAAATGATACCAATGGATACCAAGGGGGAAGGGGGGGTGGGATGAATTGGGAGATGGGGATTGACATATATACACTATTGATACTATTTATAAAATAGATAACTAATGAGAACCTACTGTATAGCTCAGGGAACTCTACTCAATGCTCTGTGATGACCTAAATGGGAAGGAAATACATAAAAGAGGGGATATATGTGTACGTATAGCTGATTCACTTTGCTGTACAGTAGATACTAACACAACATTGTAAAGTAGCTATACTCAAATAAGAATTCTACAAAAAAAAAAAAACCCAACAAAAAGCTTGAGCCTGCAAAAGCAAGATAAATATGCCGAGCAAGATTTAAAATTAAAAAAAGCAACACAAAAGCAGTTACATGCATTAACTCATGACTAATATATACAAGTGCTGAATTAGACTCAAGTTAGAAATTCTAAATATCATAACTAAATTTATTATGAAGTTGTCACAGAACAGCCCATTCTGCTTTTTAAATTGTTGGTGGACCTGTAGGAAGCATAAGCAAAAGAAGCTTCAGGATAGATAAAGGGAAGAAGGAAAGGGGACCTGTAGGAGGACATTCTATCCAGCTGGCACCATTGAGCAAAGGTCACTTCTTGTTTCCTCTTCTTGGTTTAAAAAAAAAAAAAAAGTTAGTGTCTCTAGTTTACAATTTTTCCTGGCTTTTGGTTTTAATTATTTTTGTGTAAAATTTCTAAGAATAGGCTAATATTTGGTTTCATCTCAAAGATTTAGATTTTTTTTTTTTCCTGAGTCCCACTCTGACCTTTCTTAAAGGGTGATGAGGTGTTAATGTTATTCACGTTAAGTTCCAGAGAAAAATAAGGAGCAGCATCTGTAGCCTTTGAAAAGAATATTAGTCCTTACCTTACCTTTAGGAGCCATTAATTCAGATGATGAATCTGCCAAGAAATAAACAGCATGAAGGAAAATCATTAGAAAAAATTGACTTTACCTGTTTCTAGAAGCACAGGTTTGTATGTATGTGATAAATGTTACTAAATAGAAGATCTTCCTTAGTGCAAGATGTGCTTGGGCATTAGATGTTTACCCATATTTAGTCATTGTATGGCTAATGTCTTGAATCATAAGTATGGAATCCAAGAGACAAGTGTGGTTATTAATATATATGAGTGGGCTAGGATCTTAGATCATGCTGGAATGTGTGCTGGACTAAAGTTAAAATTTAGAGTAACGTAAAAAATGGGATGATGATGAGTAGATTTTAAAATGTCTTGGAACACTGATATTCATGTGCCACTTCATTTCTTTATACTCATGTCTGATATTCATGGTAATGTAGGTAATAGTTATTAAATCAAAATTTTAATTGAAATACAGTTGTATAACATAGTGTAAGTTTAAGATATGCATTGTGTTGATTTGACATTTATATATTGAAATATGATTACCTCTGTAGTGTTAGCTAACACTTCTATCCTGTCACATAATTATCATTTCTTTTTTGTGGTGGGAACAATTAAGATATAGTCTCTTAGCAACTTTGAAATTTATAATGCATCATTGTCTATAATCACTGTGCTGTGCGTTAGATCTTTAGGACTTATCTACTGGTTGCAGTTTTGTACCCTTAAACAATATGTCCCCACCTCTCCTACCTCCCAGTCCCTGGTAATTATCATTCTACTGGTTTTACAAGGTTGGTTTTTTTTAAGAGTTCACATACAAGTGGTATCATACAGTTTTCACCTTTATCTCTCTGACTTGTGTCACTTAGCATAATGTTCACAAGGTCTATCCATGTTGTCACAAATGGCAGGATTCCCTTCTTTCTCATGGCTGAATAATATTCCATGGCATCCATATACAATAACTTCTCTATCCATATACACAACTTCTTTATCCATTCATTGATGGACACTTAGGTTGTTTCCATTTCTTGGCTATCGTGAGTGATGCTGCAATAAGCATGGGAGTATGTATCTCTTTGAGATAATGATTTCATTTCCTTAGGACGTATACTGAGAAGTGGAATCGCTGGATCATAAGGTAGTTATATTTTTAATTTTGAGGACCCTCCATATTGTTTCCCACAGTGATGGAACCAGTCTACTTTCTCACCAACAGTGTACTAGGGTTCCCTTATCTCCACACTTGCTAGTTCTTGTCTTCTTGATGCTAGCCATTCTAACAGGTGTGGGGTGGTGTGTCATTGTGGTTTTGATTTGAATTTCCTTGATTAGTGATGTTGAGCATCTTTTCATGTACCTGTTGGCCATTTGGATGTCTTATTTGGAAAAATGTCTATTCAGATCCTTTGCCCACTTTTAACAGACTTTTTTGTTGTTGAGTTGTGTAATTTATCTATATATTTTGAATATTAACCCCTTATCAGATAAATGACCTGCAAATATTTTCTACCACCTGGTAGGTTACCTTTTTATTTTGTTGATGGTTCCCTTTGCTATGCAGAAGCTTTTTAGTTTATTGTTGTCCCACTTGTTTTCTGCTTTTGTTGCTTGTGCTTTGGGTGTTGTATCCAAAAAATTCATTGCCCAGTCCAATGTCAAGGAGCTTCTTTTATGTTTTCTAGGAGTTTTATGGTGTTAGGTCTATTGTAAGTCTTTAATATACTTAATTTTTGTGAGTGGTGTGATGTGGGCGTCCAATTTCATTTTTCTGCACGTAGTTATACAGTTTTTACAATGCCATGTTGTTGAAGCAATTATTCTTTCCCCATTGAGTGTTCGTGGATTCCTTGTCAAATTCTAGTTGACCATATATGTGTGGGTTTCTTTCTGGCTCTCTATTCTGCTCCTTTGGATCTATGTCTGTTTTTATGCAAGTACCATACTGTTTGAATTCTGATAGCTTTGTAGTGTAGCTAGAAATCAGGAAGTGTGATGCATCTGGCTTTGCTGTTCTTCTCAAGATTGCTTTGTCTATTCAGGGTCCTTTGTGGTTCCATACACATTTTAGAATTGTTTGCTCTATTTTTATCAAAAATACCATCAGAATTTTGATAGAAATTGCATTGAATCTTAAGATAGCTTTGGGTAGTATGGACAGTTCAACAATATTCTTCTGATCCATGAACATGGGATATCTTTCCATTTGTGTATCTTCTTCACTGTCTTTCATGAAGGTTTTTTAGTTTTTATTGTACAGGTCTTCGACTTCCTTTGTTAGATTTATTCTAAAAATTTTACTCTTTTGATGCTATTGTAAATGGGATAATGTTCTTTATTTCTTTCAGATATTTCATTGTTAGTGTATAAAAATGCACCTGATTTCTTTATGTTGATTTTATAACCTGCAACTCCACTGAATTCTTTAATTAGTTACAAAAGTGTTTTGGTTGAATCTTTTGGATTTTCTATATATAAGATCATATTATCTGCAAATAACTACACTTTTACTTCTTTTTTGTTTGGATGCCTGTATTTTCTTGTCTTGCTTAATTGATCTACCTAGTACTTCCATTACTATGTTGAAAGAGTGGTGAGGGTGGGCACCCTTGTCTTTTTCTGATCTTAGAAGAAAAACTTCTGATTTCTTACCGTTGAGTATGATGTTAGCCAATATGTTGAGAGTTTTAATCATGAACGGATGTTATATTTTGTTAAATGCTTCTTCTGTATCTATTGAGAAGATTATGATTTTTATCATTAATATCATGTTTCGTCACATTTATTGATTTGCATATATAAACTACCTTTGAATCCCAGGGATAAATCCCACTTGGTCATGATGTATAATCCTTATAATATTTGCTAATTAAGCAACTCGCCAATTAAATGTTTTGATAATACTTGGAGAAATTTTGCATCTGTTCGTTAAGCATATTGGTCTATAGTTTGCTTTTCTTGTAGTGTCCTTATCTAATTTTTGTATCAGGGTTATGGTGGCCTCATAGGATGAGTTTGGGAGTATTCCATCCTCTTTAATTTTTTTTTGAAGAGTTTGAGAAAGATTGGCAATAATTCTTTAACTGTTTGGTAGAATTTGCTTGTGAAGCCATCTTTTCTTAGGCTTTTCTTGGTTGGGAGGTTTTTTTGATAATCTTATCATTCTCCTGGATCAGTTGCTAGTCTACTCAGATTTGCTATTTCTCACTCAATCTCGGTAGGCTGTATGTTTCTAAAAATTAATCCACTTCTTCTAGGCTACCTGATAACGTTGGCGTATAATAGTTCATAGTTGTTGCTTATGATCCTATGGATTTCTGCAGTGTCGGTGGTAATGCCTCCTCTTTCATTTCTGATTTTGAATCTATCACAAATTATAACTGTCATTTCTGATTTTGAATCTTTGTCCAATTATAGTTGTCAAGTTACAATTTTCTTTAAGGGGAGCGTCTATGATTATTTTGGATGAGCTGTACTTATTCCATTGCAAAGGCTCAATTATAGTGTACTCTCTAGTACAATGCATTTAATATTTGTTTCTTAGTAACAAGGATGATACAGTACACAGAATATGCCCAACAAATGTTTGTTCAGTTTGTCTTTGATGCCGTTGAATAAGTGAATTGCCTAAGCATTTCTGTAGTGACACATCCTCATTTCCCTTCTAACTATATTTTTATTCTTTGTTTTGGTCCTGACTTTGGAAGTCATGCCTCTAACGAGAACACAGCATTTCTATTCTGGAGCAATTGGAAAGTACCTCAATATTTGCATTTTGCACAATTGGTTGGTCTGTTTTACTCTTTTCTCCCCTGCCAGCAAGATAGTTTTTTTAAATTAAATTTTTTGGAGTAACTCCTGCTGATGAATTCTAAAGGCCACCAATAGAATTTTAGGCAAAATACATACAGTGAATTCTTTGACAAAGTCATGGTAATAGTATTAGTGTGCCCTCTCTTTTGAGGTGATAAAAATGGTCTAAAATCACTGTGGTGATGGTTGTTCATAACTGTCACTATACTGAAAACCATTAGATTGCACTTTGAGTGGATTGTATCATATGTGAATTATATTTCAAAGCTGTTTCTAAAAAATGAACTTCATACTTAGCTTATTGTCTGAGAAATAAGTGAAATAATGCATAGAAATACTTAGCACTATGCCTCAAACATAACATGCATGTAATAAACACTGCTATTGACAGTACTACCTCATAACCAAGGTACATAGACACTCCAAACCTTTTTATTTTATTCTGTTTCTGGGTTTTCTCACTTATGTCTTCTCTTCCTATATCTTTCTACACACTATAGTACCTAATGACACCTACAGCCAGAATTTGCCTGTACTGGAACTTGTCAGTAAAAGAAATGAATGCTCATGACCCTTTATCTTGCCCACAAAATATATTTGTTTACAATAAGACTATTAGCCATGTACAGCTTCAAAGCTACAAAGAGAAGGTAACTTTTCTGTCATGTTTCAGCTTTAAATGAAATGAAGAAAAGTTTTCTGTGTTTACATTTTATTCAGGTATATTTACATTTTTCCTTGTACCTTTTAATAAATAATCCAAAATGGTATATGCAAATTTCTAATTATTGTTACCTTAAATGGTGTTTATATAGCTAATTTTAATATAGGTTATTTATGTTGCAATTATAATGCCATAGGGCTATTTTACCTGGAAGAACTTAAAGGCAAATAAAATTGACAGTGAACTCAGACATATTTGTGCATAGCATGATTACTTAAATTTGTTAAAATGTAAGGATTTACATCATTTCACATATTTGAAGCATCTAAAAACTTTTAAATAAAGCATGTTCAGTAACTGCCAATTAATAAAAGTAAATTCCAGAACAGATTCTTTATTTTTTGTTAGCAATCTAAACATTATTAAATATTTGGAGAAACAAGTGATCTTTTTATAGTACTACATCATCGGTTTTCTATGCTTAAATGTTAAATATTTGGTTTATTTCTATTTTTTCACTTCTATATTTTTTGTATTAGCAACCCTAGCATTCTCTCTCATTCTTTACCATATTCAAATTGCAGGTTGACAGCTTATGGAAAAGTACTTCTTTTAGTGCTACTAACTTCAAAAACACACCAAAAATATGACATAAAGATTTTGTGTTTTTTTTTCACTGAGTTTGACTGATGTAAGCAATAAATCTACATCATTTAAGACTGGTTCTTCATGTACCTGCTGCTTTTCATCCGGATAGACAAAGTCGCTATGCATCTAGGGCACTCATTATGGCTCTGCCTAGATGCAGCCCCAGATTCTTCTCAGCATGGGTCTCTGAGCAACCACTATGTATCAGGTGGAGTAGGCAAGTGAGGGGCAGCTTACATGCCATCCTGGATGTCAGCTGTGAATGTCTTGGAATTAACATTTTTTTTTCTTTCCCAACATGAATAGTAAGAAGGAGTTACCTACATGGCCACAGGAACTAGGTAACTGCTACTTTATCATTAATAGAATTAAAGAATCCACCAACATTTAAGTGACCTCTATGAATTTGTGAATAGTGCATTACTGCACTCCTTATCAAGGGGGAAATAATCTTCAGATATGTACGTTTGAATTAGAAGTTTCAGATGAAGAGAACTAAGTCATGACTTCTCTGGAACTTATAGCTCCTCTGCAAGTACCTAAATATCAGGATATTTACTATAAATAAAAGAATGTAGCTGACAAAGTCTCTGTTCTTGGGAGCCTAGTGGCCAACCAGACGTACAGAAAGGAATTCTCTTTAGGTTTCCCTAATGACAAGAATATTGCCTCACTTTCCTGGGCGACTGTGTACTTTTTGTACATAAACGAGTGTACAGTCATGAATCCCCCTCCCCAGTTTGAATGCCATATATTAAGTTGCAGACGTGTTTTTTAAACTTGGGTTTTTTCAAAACACAACTTGGCTTCTGTTCCTCTCTCTTGTGATGGTATTTTGTTTCCACTCCAGTATATTCTTAAATCTCTTGGAATATGGAAGAGAATTCTGTGCTGTCTATAAATGATGATGGACTCTTTCCCTGTTTGAAGAACATGGTAATTGGCAGTGAGATACAATTTAGTTAATGAACATTACAAAGGAAATAGTTAATTTACTTTCGAGACTTACTCTTAAAAATAAGCTTACCCTCTGGGAATCTTTTGATCATGATTAAATTAGGAAACCCAGCAGATTTCTTAAGAAACATGCTGTAATTTCTCAAAAGCTTGAACATTATGTGGTTACTCAAATGGCTTTTTAACAGACTGTAGTTCCAATGTAGAATTTGTGAAGGAAATTACAAGGATTTCTAAATGAAATTGTTTACAAGAATGAGATGTCATACAGTGCCATTGCCTAGTACATTAAATTGAACCAAAGGACAATTTGAGTTTTCCAAATGATACTACTTAGTGATTTACTAACTCTAGTCTTTGAATCGAATGTGAATTTTCTGTGGCAAATTACTGGCTGCTAATCTTGTTGATAGGACACTTGATTATATGGTTCATGTCTTTTAAGGTCCAATCTCAGTAATCATCTCAATGAATATTTGCTCCAGTATGTTTTGCATGTAAAACGTGTTCAAGAATTCTATTTTTATTTTGCATGGTGTTTAGATTCTTCTGACTTAAAAAAGTTATATACAAATGGAATTTGAAGTATTACTACTTTATTAAAAATTGAATGACTTAAGAACAAGTTTTTTTTTTTTTTTTTAAAGTATTTGTTTATTTATTTATTTATGGATGTGTTGGGTGTTTGTTTCTGTGCGAGGGCTTTCTCTAGTTGTGGCAAGCGGGGGCCACTCTTCATCGCGGTGCGCGGGCCTCTCACTATCACGGCCTCTCTTGTTGCGGAGCACAAGCTCCAGACGCGCAGGCTCAGTGACTGTGGCTCACGGGCCCAGCTGCTCCGCGGCACGTGGGATCTTACCAGACCAGGGCTCGAACCCGTGTCCCCTGCATTGGCAGGCAGATTCTCAACCACCGCGCCACCAGGGAAGCCCAAGAACAAGTTTTGATAGAGTTGTTTGCGCCCTTCACATTTGTAGCTATCAATACTTCACTCCTGGAGGAGTGGGGCATTGTTGAGAGGAAACAAAGTGAACTGGAGGTTATTGAGGTTTTATTGAAGGCCAAGATTGCTTATCTCTTTGATTCTTACAATGGGTCTAACCCAATGTTGTAAATATAACAAGTTGTTAATACATTTCTTTAAATGATGAAATGATAGTAATCTGAGACTTGCTTCTAACAAGCTGTAACTTGCTTATCTTCACTTACTCCATGTCGTGTGGGCATCATAATATTCTGTTCTGGCTCACTAGGTTTTTCGAACCCAGAATGAAACAATTTGTAAAAATCCTTAGGAATATAATAAGTTAATTGAATTGTACCAGACAAGTGGGAGTCATGTGTCATTTTCATTCTGTGTCTTTTTAGATGAGTCATAGATCTGACTGAAAGAGCAAAACTTTTATTCATCTTATTGCATTTTCTCTTTCAAAAGATTAAAGTTTTAATTGTGTAATTTCTCATTTTCTAGTTTGAAATACTCAAAGCATCAACTTGTGATGATACAATGACTCATTAAGCCCCTTCTTTTTTAATCAAAATACTTATGTCAGTATTTGTAAATGAAATCACATGTTGGCCTAAATTATTAAAGCCATGCAGGATAAAACAGTGTCCTGGCAAATGAATTCCTTTATAAAAACCTTTATCTCCTCATGATGCTGGTCCCAATTAGGGTTGTACAGCCCTTTCTATACTTGAAGCAGATCCAAACTGAAAATTTTATTACCTAAACCTATTCATTTTTCTTTCCTGTATGTGAGGAAGAGAGGAGAAGAGGCAAAAGCAACAGAGAAAAGAAACTTCTATGCCTGTCACCATTTTACACTCTCATCTACTATGGGACAATTCTGAATTAATTGCTTTCCCTGATATATTCTGAGGAGCAGGGGTGATCATGAGAAAGTCACTTGGTAGGGAAGAGGGAATGTCTGCTCTGTAGTTTCTAATTTTTAAGATACTAGGTCTTGGGCAACTGCCCCCTTTGCAACTATCAAAAGGCCTTTAAAGAACTCAGTATAGTTCCATGTTCTGAATCAAACCAAGAAACTTTTAAAATTCTCTCAGTTTTAAGGAAGAGAATAAGTTTAGAATAATGGGCCAATTAAGTAGGAATTATACGTAACTTTCAATTCCTAGACACTGACAAGCATCTCATAAAAATGTCTGATTTTAAAAAATTATTTATTTGTTTAATTATTTACTTTTTGGCCACACCTCACAGCACATGAGATCTTAGTTCCCTGACCAGGGATCTAACCTGTGACCCCTGCAGTGGAAGCACGGAGCCCTAACCACTGGACTGCCAGGGAATTCCCTCTGATATTCTGTCTTATAGTTATACTGAATTAACTTTTGTAAGCACATAATTTTTCCTGATTATTCTTTACTACCTAAAATTTTTTTTAACTTGATAAATGTTCATCAATGTTAAGTTTCTGGAGCACTGATGGAAATAATGACCTAGGTCATTTTGCTTCATGAGGCTTTACAAATGGTTACAACTCTTTGGTGTAGACTAATGAATATATTGCTGTGGCATGGAAAGATACTTGGAGCTCCCAAGAAAGGTTAACTGCAAAAGTTACTACTACCACGTTCTTGTTGCAGCATAAGAACCATTTCTAAGTAAGTCTAAAATGTACTATTTTGAAGGTCAGTGGAGGAAAAAAATATGGCATTAGTGAAAAATCACATTTAGAAGCAAAGTTTAAAAAAAATTTAGAATCATAATTGATATACATGGTTTCTAGTGAAATCTAGTGTAAGTAACATTTTTTTCCTCAGGCTTCAGAGCAGGAAATAAATACCCATGATCATGAATATCTTGCCTCATTCTATTCTCTGAGCCATGTCTTTTGATAACTCTGTATTTGGACTCCTTCACAGAAAAGGAGCTCCTTCATCAGGTACACTGTATGGGAGACCAAATGCTATTCATTGTTTCTCAGTTGTTGGGAGCAGGATTTGACCCAACAAATACCTTGTTAAATACTTAATATGTGTCAGGCTCAATGTTAGATGCTAGGGATAGAGTAGTGAACAAGATAGACATGATGACTGCCTTTGTGGTACGTGAACAAGATAGACATGATGACTGCCTTTGTGGTACTTACTGGGGTCCCAGTTATAGCTAAACTCATCCATGAGATAACTGGGACCTTCTGGCAGGGACTCTTTTCCTTGCCCGGCGGCCGTCATGCCTAGTCTCATACACCCACATTTGCAGTGGGTACACAGCTTAGGTTCCCACTCTGGTCTCTTATTCCATAATTTGTTGACCTAATAAATTACACAATTTCTTGAGCTAATAAATTACACATTTCCAGTAAAGTATACTCTGAAACTGGCTTCTGATCTAGAACAATAATGGTAAACTCAAGTTTTTACTAGTGGGAAATCAAACCTTAAATCTTTCTATGGTAGAGCAGACAGTAAGTTAATTATATTGTAAATTTGTGTACAATTGAGTTATCGAAGTGTACTTTGAATTTCTTATAGTTTCTAATGGGGAATTAGCTTAAATATTGGCTTGTGTTGCCTAATAGATACCCATTCAGCTAAATGAAACAAATCTCAAAGGGGCTAGAGATCATGGCTCACTAAGAAGCAACTTGGATAAAAGAAAAGAGGTTTCCCCCACTAATTACCTGAAAATCTTTTAAGACAGTGATCAAGAAAAATGATTCTTGGGACTTCCCCGGAGGTCCAGTGGTTAACACTCCAAGCTCCCAGTGCAGGGGGCAAGGGTTTGATCCTTGGTCGGGGAGCTAAGATCCCACATGCTGCACGGTGTGGCCAAAACAAAGCAAAAACAAAAAAACAAAAAGAAATATGACTCTTTCAACAGAAAATTGTAATGCTGAAGAAGCAAAGCATTTGTATATGAAGTGATCATTGTATGAGGGTAAAGGATAATCAGATAATAAGTTAATCTGTTATCTGTACATTAATCTGTACATTCTAAATGTTAATAGCTATTGAAGGCCTAGAATAGGCTGGACCTGCTATAAATCAGACTAGATGTCTAATCAGTTTGTAAAATATCAGTGCTACAAAAATGCTTATAAGGATCCCATTGGGGCCATGTTTCCTGTGTCTTCAGATAATCAGTCACATCCTTCAGAGGATCACTGATACCAGAATCACTAATATGTAACTTTTTATTAAAAATGCAGAGTCTTTGGCCTTACCCAAGCCTATTGAATCAGGAACCCTGGGAGTGAGTCATCAGCTACCTGCACTTGTATACATGTCTTCTGGGCAGTTCTTATGTACACTGAAACTTAAGAATTACTGTTCTAAACCTAGTCGATGAATCTTTGCCACTCCAACTTACAGTAAGATAAGATCTCCAAAGCCCTTGAGCTTGTTCCTTGTAGATTAGTAATGAAATGAGAATCTGTTTTCCACTAGTGTTGGGAACTTTTCCTATTCTCGGGATTCCCTGAGCCAATGCATACCACCCATGGGACTTACAAAGCTTTCCACCTTGAAACTTTAAGATGGTATTTCTCACAGCATGTCCTGCATTTACCCAGCATTAAATTCACCCTGTGGGCAGATTGAATTCAGGTTCCGGGATCCCACCTTAGATTTTTTGGGTTAGGTTGTCTGATGATAAGATGAGAATCTATTTTTGTGTGTCTTCGGGGCTGTCAAGACCTGTTGAAGACGATTCCTGGGATTTGGATAATGACTTCACAGGGGTGAACTGTCTCGATGTTTCCTCACCTTCATCTCCTATTCCCCTCCTCATGCTCACTTAAACTATCATTGCCTGATGATATCCTGGCCTTTCAACTTGGTACCTTTGCATTTGCTGTTTCCTCTTTTATCTCTCTTCTTGGTGTGGCATATTCTATCATACCCGTGTAACATGTTTCAATTGTGAAGATGTTTCCCATATCCGTAGGCATTTTTCTTTTTTTTTTTTTTTTACTATTCCACTTTCCCCAGTATTGTTAATAGTTCACATATCAATTTGTACTATAATTATAATAGTTCAAATTTTTTTTCCATAAAGAATTTCCCCAGGACATGAGCTGCCTCGTTTCTCTTTTTATATACCCTGTGTCCAGCATGCTGCATGGCATGAATGATTTTCTTTCCACATATGCATCTATATTCAACTCCCCTTGATTTTTTTTTTTCAGATGAATATATCCCAGACATCTGACTTGGAATTTTGAAACAATTTCTTCACTCTCTCACTAATAGCTTGGTTATTTTCTTTGACTAGTGGAAAATTCTTTTGCCCCATCAGGAAAATTCTTTTGCCCCATCAATGAAGTCTTAGGAGACTTTGTAGAACGTATGAAGGGAAAGCCACTTCTTACACACTTTCTTCTACTCTGGTTTTTATTTCAGGTCTCTGCTTGTACAAGATTGGGGCTTGTGCTAAGAACCGTGTTGTCTTTAGTTTAGGGAAAACTAGGTGAGGCAAAACACGTTGGCCATCTTTCAAAACACGAAAGATAACAAGAAATCCCCAAACTGCCAATGAATGACATTTTGTTCCTGTTTATAGATACTAAACTTAAAATAACAGGTTTATGTTGCTATGCATACCTGTGATCAACCAGTTTAATAAGTATGTGAGGAAAACTAAGAAGAAAAAAATACAGATGAAATATTGCAGTTGACATATTCAAAGCATGTCTGGCCCTGTGACACATAAAATGACTCAACATGTAACTTTTCCTATTACTTACTTGTACATGATGAATTATTTCAGGTTCTTCCTAACGAGTAATTTCATACACAGCTTCCCCAGAGTCCTGCAAGCTTAGATTATCTCTAAATTAGGGACTGTAGGGCACTGAAATTCTAGGTAGCATATTGGAAAGTACACAGGATTTTCAGTTGGAGACTTCTTGCTTTTTTTTTTTTTTCTTTCATTTTCATTCTGTGTGAGTTAAACTTATCCAAGGCTCAGTTTTCTCGGCTGTAAATATGGGACAAATTGTAAAACTCTCCTTACAGGGGTGTTGTGTGCATTAAATAATAGGGTCCTTCACCTGCTTGAACTTTGTGAGGCAGACTTCAGGTTGGTCGATCTTCATGTTCCTGTGGGAAGAAGTCATCCTTTTGTACCCGTATCTGGGGAAGAGCTGGAATCCAATGGCCTTGAGTATTACCTGCAGGGTTTCATGGCTGTGCTAAATTTTCTTGCAGTTTGATTATGATCTGACATACCTTTACTTCTCAAGTAGAACAAATTGTTCAAAAATCTGAAATTCTTTGAGTTAAGCATTAGCTGGGAATGATGTGCAAGAAAGACCTCATGTTGAACCAGTAAGGGTTTTCTGGACACTGAAATTGACAATTGGAAGAAATCGTGCATCTGACTCTAAGGGTTCTTTTCAAAACTGGCTCTCAAGGTCACAGGAACTTTATATGTGTCCCTTACAATTAAAAAATTTTTAAAAGCTAGATTCAGATACCAGCTAGATGCAAATACCAGCTACGTCCTTTTAATACTTCATAAATGGTTGCACTTCACAATCATTTATCACTTTTTCTATGGCTTAGTTTAACTTAGACCTTGGGTTATAATATTCAGTTTAATATAATCTAATACCCTTATTAAAGAATACTGAATTGGAATAAAAGTGCTGTTCCATGCTTCACTTACAGTCTATTTCTTAATCCTTCAGTGAATTTAATCCTTATGAATTTCATGTGTGTTTTTTTTAAACACTGTTTCACAGAGACCCTTGTGTTTTTGTTTCCTGACCATTTTGTAAGTTGCAGAAAAGTATTTCTGTACCATAGTAGCAATTCCTTATTGCCTGCTTTTCAACCCTTCCCACTGAAAGGCTCATCTCTTGATGGGCTTTAAATGGTTTTCATGCCTTTATCAACAATTCCTGCTGATAGTGGTAGTTACATTATGTTTTCTTTGTTCTCATTACGATCAGCATTTCCTCCTTTGCTATACATGAAATGTTGCTCCATTTTTGAATGGTACAGTTAATTACATTTTAAATGCTTAAGCAACATCCACATAAGGTGAACGAGGCAAGATGTCAGGGGAGCAAGAGTAAGAAATCTTTAATTTCTACCACTAATGCTCCTGTTGGAAATATTTTTTCTATTGATAGTTAAAATGATTGCTGTGTATTAGATGAAACTCAACCAGGTAGAATCAGAAAAGCATGATTCCCTCTTTCTTTCTCCTAACGAAACATTTATAAAACTCTTCGGACCTCTCCCAGAGGGAGTTGAAGGAGAACTATTTTGTGTATTTGGAAAACCATAATGCCACTATTTTCAAAATAATAAATGGTGTGTTCAGTAATAGCTGAAATGGTAGATCTATAGAAGCACTTTTCAATCTGTGAACAGTGAATCAGAATACTGAGCAATTACAAATCAGCTAATTTTTTTTTCTACGACAAAAAATAAATGGTCATTGGAGTTGTATGAAATGTCGATCAAAATGTAATGCAGAAGGGGCTCAGCAACAAACAGAACTGGCTAACAAAAGAAGAAGAAGAGCTATTCAGGACAGGACCGGGTCATGACTTAGCCACGTCCTTATCCAGGCATAGGAGGGACCGGGAGTTAGAGAAGGCTACACACAGTGCAGTGGATATTTTAATTTTACATTGATGACAGTGGGGTTAAATTTGTAAATGTGTTGTAGTGCACTTTTTAATATGTATTGTTAAATAAAGTTGAGTCTTGGCTGAAGAAACTGGCCAGTAGAGCAGAAGGATGTAGTTGTGGTGATAGGATGTAGTTGTGGTGGTAGGACGTAGTTGTGGTGGTAGGACGTATTTGTGGTAGGACGTAGTTGTGATGATAGGACATAGTTGTGGTGATAGGATGTAGTTGTGGTGATAGGGCTACTCAACACAAGGTCAGGGAGCAGAGCCTACTCTAGTGCACTCCGGGTGAGCAAAGATGAGCCAGAAAACCTTCACTGGACTAGGGGAAAGTGGGTGGAGGGGCTCAGAAACAGAGATGCTCCTAGTGCATGTAGGTGGAGCCCCACATAGCAGCTCGCCGTGATCTGTGTGGGAACTGGGTGGGAAAGTGTGTGTGTGTATGGGGAGGTGTGACATAAAAGCAGGAGTGACTTCTCACACTGGGAGAAGGAGGCTGGAGAGTTGACTTTTTCAGGAAACCTAATATTGGGTAAAAGAAGTCTTCTCTACTTCCTTTTTTCTCTTTGAACTATTTTCCTCTTTCTTTCAAATCTTCCATAGCTTCCTAAAACTTCTTTATATTAACTTGTTGAGGAAAGACAAGGGCAGAAGGAAAACCAGGACCTTTGAAGGGGGAATTGGATCAGCAAGTGTGAGACTATAAATGTGTTAGCACCCTCTCAGGCATACCTAACTCCAAGCCCTGGGGCACCAGATTCATTCCAAGAAAGAAAGAACAGTCAGGAGGTAGGGACTGATACATTTTAAGTTAAAATAGTTGGAGAAGAACTAAACCATCTACAGTGTACCAGAAGTATCCTTTAGTTGATGATAAAATTATAAATAGGATGAGCAAGACTTCTGACTTCTTACTAAGAAAAGGCAGTATGAGGGTACCCAACTAATATCCGCCCCCTACATTCAGGGTAGATGTCCGCCTGCGTGGGAGGTGGTCTATGCAATGTGAGAAGTGAGGGGCCTCTGACACTGGTTACACAACATTACTTGTGGTCTTGTGAGCTGTACAGTAAAAGACAAACACGTAGTAAACTCACTGATAAGCTGTTGATGCTGAATTCTCTTAACGAAAGTTAAATGACATAAAATTTATCAAAATGTTGATGTTGAAACAGTACTTTCTAGAATTGTCCTTGAACTTGGGATCTTTCAGAGTCGTGTCTACAAAAACTTCATGTGGTTGGATTAAAAATAACTTAAAGTGTGCGGTAATAGCTTTCTGATGAAGATACTAGATGGGATAAGCACATTTTATTCTCACATATTGGTGTGCAATAAATTCTCTTCAGGGAAGTACGTCTATAGAGTAGCTGTAACTTTTAAGATACTCTGGAGGTGGATAAAAATGAATTTAATTCCTCTATTTGAGTGGTTATTTCAAAACACGATCATGGAAACAGATTTCCAAAATGTTCTGTTTGAAGTAAATTAGAAATGTTATTGTGGCCTGATGCTAACCGTTGAGGCTTCAGATGTAACCTTTCATCTTGGGAAGTACATTAAGGAAAAGCGTTTAAAATAGTAGTCCGGTTGCTCTTGAAGCTAGTTACCCTTTTGGGTTGTTCTGCTGTATTACTTAGGGTGTCATGTTTAGGACCTTAGAAGAAAATTCTGTAGGAATTATCAATGTGAGGATGATATAATTGATTTCATATTTATACACTAGCTATTTTCAAAATGGGCATGAATTAATTTACAGTAAGAGTCACATATATTTAAAAAGTAGTTAAAATATATACAAAAAAGCTGCACCTGTCTTTTGAAGGTGAAATTAGTATTATACTTGTAATTATTAGAGGGGAAAAGTTGGTCTGAGCTGTACAAGAGCCAGAGCAAAATTAGGTTTTATAAATAAATGTTCAAATAAAAAGAGAAACTCAACCTTTTGAAAATTTTTTCCTCATTTTTAAATCCCAAAAATTATTACACATAACGTAGGATCTTAGAAGACACGCAGCATTTTAACCAGGTCTCCAAGAGAAATTCAATAGCAAATGGACATTTTGTTGTTGTTATAATCAATCTCAGATTTTTCTGCAGAGTGTTCAGCTAATGGCTTTCTAATGTACCTTAATTCAAGGATAGGACTTAGGACATCTAGCTATGTGCTTCTCTGGGTTTTCTATTAGATAATTTTCTGTAAATGTACTGGCTTTCAGCTGGCCTTAATGAGAAGTGGCAGAGAAGAAGCAGTGCAAGGCTGTGCTCTGAAGTGAGACCTTGTGCTGTGTGTGGTGCTGAGAGCAGCCCTGCCTCCTTAGGGATCGCTGTGATGGTCTTGCCTCACCTCACCTCACTCCAATCTATTTTCCACACAACTACAAGCATCTCGCATTCAAATGGGACGATTTTAGTGACCTGTTCAACATCCTTTCATGGTCTCCCTGGGACTTCATGTGAAGAGGAGCCCTTTATGGCTTCTGCCCTTTTCTCCAGGGGCACCTCTTCTCATTCCTCCCCTCCCTGCCTGCTTGAAGTTGGGGCTGCAGCTACATGGAAGAGACACAAGCTATTCCTTGCATTTATGCATGCATTCCTCCTACCTGGAAATGGCTTACCTCCTTGACTTGCTTGGCAGACCTCTCCTCTTATTTATTCCTTCAAAGATACACACTGATCAGGAGATGACTTTGAGCTCCTCTACTCTCTTCTATGCAAACCCCCACTACTTTGTGTCTGCTTATATCACAGCACTGTTTGAACCACTGCTTTCCTAACCTACATCCCCAGCTAGAATATAACCCCCCATGGTGGGACTCCTCATCTTCCCTTGGAATAGGCTATACCTCCCCAACACCTGGCATAGTATGTGCTCAGTATGTTTTTCAGAACTGAACTAATCTTGATGATCTTTGAATTTCTAACAGTGGTAGGAGAGTCTGTCGCATAATACCTGCTCAAAAAATGGGGCATTCGTTGAAGGAATGGAGGTTGTTGATGTAATGAAAAAATGTTTTACATGCAAGTCTGATATACTGATAGGAAAATGGAAAATTCTAATCTCTCTTCATAGCAGAACAGAGAGCTAACTTGTGAGCAAAGGCCAGTGGAATTCTTAAACTGTCTGAGTATTTGGTTGAGGCTCCAGAGGTGAGTACAGTCTGGAAAATGAAAAGCACCCCCTGCACAAAGGATCCTCCTCCTTATTCCTGCAGAACGGCTTATTGTCAGCAGCACTGATGTATGTGACATTAGTAAACAGGTCTCGGAGCCCAGTGTTTGAGAGTGACACAATTCATCGTATCTTTGATCTTGGCCCAGTGCTTCTAAAATACAGCTTTGCATTTCTTGTTTGTTCAGGAAAGACAGTCTGAAAGACAACTGACTCCAGACAGAATTCAGTTTCGCTTCTGGAAGAAAGCAAGGTGCTTTTCTGAGAGAGTCCACAGCACTGAAATATTATTTCCATACTTGTCATCCTTCGCAGAAGCTGGAGCAAACATGAACTTGTGCTGTACCATTATTTAAATTAAATAAATATAAATGTTTAAATTATATAATGGTATAGCACACTCATTAAATTTCACATTGGGAAGAATAAAGGCTTCTGACTTCTTCTGCCGGAGGATTTCTACAGATTATCAACAGGGAGGGGGAGGTGGAGTGTCAAAGGAGGATTTCTTGGAATCTTGTGAGTCTGCCCTAGCTTGCCTTGCAGAAAGCCAAACCCAAATGTTATAACCCCTTCTAGGTAATTGCAAATTGGCTGCGTTTTGCAAGAAAAGTTTGACATTTTCAAAGCAGGAAATCAGATAACTTGACATAATTTTACAAGGCAAATGATTAATAAACTAGTCTTACTGTTGTGTTGAAGCTCCGTTAGGATAGCCAAAATAAATAAAGATGATCTATGAGGAAGCACAGATAGATTTACCACACTAACTTTCTTGTACGTGTGCCTAGTTACATACACTCTTGCTCCAAGCAGGCTTATCCCTGACAGCCCCTAACCAAGGTGGAGAACAATATGTAATATTTTTCTAGGAATATATTAGGAAACTAGTTTTCTAAATATAGGAACCTCTCCAAGTCAGCTATTGGTTGTTAAAGTCAGATTCAGAGATGGGAAAACAGCTTGATAAGTAAATCCAAATAAAGTCAACACTCTTCTAAAAGAAGATATTTCTATTTTGGTTTATTTAATATTTTTGAAGAAAGGCACTGTCAGTTGATAAGTTTATCCACTGAACTACAATATTGCAGAGGTGGTACTGGGTTCCAGAGTTACATTTAAAAAATACTACAGTCTTTGACATTCACTAAGCTAGACTCATGTCTTTTTCTTGCCCCTCCAGTCATCATGCTTTCTTCCAGAACCTAAGGTTTCCTTTTAGCTAATTGAGAACTACCAGGGATCCTCACGGAAAAGCCTCTTGCTCCCCTCAAGTAAATACCCATGCTTCATCCCATTTCAGCCACTAATCCTATTCCTCAGTTTTCACAGTTGTTTGGTATTCAGATAAATAATTCACATTGATGGAATAGGGCCAGGCAACAGATTCTCTTCCATGTTATTACCCAATACAGGTCATCTGAGGATACTATTAGAATTATTTCTTTAAGACATTGTATGTTTTTCATTTTGTAGTAAGCTGGTAGGAGGAAAATACTTAGGCAGGCACGCACTTATGATACACTGAGTTATAGTTCTAAGTAGTTATCTAGAGAGAGGCTGTGCCTGGGTGAGTAGCTCATACCAGCCATGATATGAAGTGACCACATAATTTGTCGTATAAAATGGGAAATTTTTGAGAGTAAAGGAGATGCTGTTAATAATTATGCTGGACAGAAGAAGTAAACTATGACTGGCCTGGGCAAACAAATGGAATATAGGTTGACCTTCTGTCCAGATGGAAGCCAGGCATTTCTTTTATTCTATCATCATAAATTCCTTTTCTATCATGATAATTTTGAGCTTAAGGAATAAAAGTGTACCCCTTTATTTGCCTACTGTGTCTCTAGAATGGAAGCCAGGCTTGTAAAGCATATCATGTCAAATAATTAATGAACCTGTAAGAAGACCCTGTATGTCTAAACTAGACATTTTTTGGCTTTAACACTTGTACAGTTTTATTGCACATATACATATGTGAAATTAGGCAGTTTAGTGGAAAGAGCTAGACCTTTGGAGTCTAAAGAACCTTTGTTCAAATCTTTATCACCCTCTAGATGGGTGACTATGGATAAATTACAGGGCTTTGCTTGTAAAATGGTGCAAAAATACCTACTGTGTCAAGATTAGTTCAATGCCAGAAATATACAGCCTTCCATAATAACCGTTATTATAGTTGATACACGTATCTAACTTCACTTTGGTGGTACTGATATTGAAAGACGGTGGGATAAGGTACCTTCTCTGAAGAGGTATAAACCAAATGAAGCTCCCCAACCTGCTAAAGATGGTAGCAAGTGTGAAACAGTGTTTTCAAGAAAATCTCACTTGCCTGATAGATGGCTTTGGTATTGGCCATGTTTGAGTTTAAACAATTCACTTTCAATCTGGCAGAATTGAAACTATACTACAGCTGGCTTGGGAAAATATATCATCCTCATCATACCAAGAACAATAACTTTCATTACAAAATAGACCCTTACCATTTCCCTTGAAAAAGAAATAGGGTGGAGGACAATTAACTGGATTTTTGCACATATCCAACTTTGTGCACGAACAATCTTGCAGTGGTCTCACGAGATAGTTTGGCTAATACAGAGTATTACACCTATTTCTTAACGGGGTCAGCTGGGCAGGGAATTGCTATGCACATTAATACTCAAATATGGAAAACACATGATATTCAGAATACGGCAAAGTATGATCTTTTTGTCTAGCTCTGAAAAAAGATTCTGAACTAATATATTAAATATTTTCATTCTTATCCTACCTATGGATGTATAGTTACAGTATTACACTTAACTGATCTATATTGATTCTCATGAGAGAATTGAAAATTTTCTGGAATAGAGCATCCTATATGCCATGCTTAGAAGGGTCTCACAGTGATTAAAGAGAAGATTTAGCATACGTAGTGCAATGATCCTCACAATTAAGCAGGTGTTAGAATTCCTTGTAAGGCTTATTGAAACACAAATTATTCAACAACTGTTGGTGAGACAACTGGATATTCACATGCAAAAGAATTATATATGTATCTCACATTACATATAAAAAATCAAAGTAAACCATATGAGCTGAAATTATAAAAACACTTAGAATAAACCATAGGCATAAATCTTTTTGATCTTGTGTTAAGCAGTAGTTCCTTAGGATACCAAAAGCATAAATAATAAAAGAAAAAAGAGAAACTGAATATCAAAATTGAAAACATTTATGCTTCAAAGAACATTATAAAGAAAATGAAAAGACAGCCCATAGAATGGAAAAGTTTTGCAAGCCTAATTATATCTAATAAATGTGTATCTAATAAGAGACTTGTAGCTAGAATAAATATAACTCACTAAAAAGACAACCCAATTAAAAAATGGACAAAGAACTTGAAGAGACAGTTCTCCAGAGAAGAAATACAAATAATCAAAAAGCACATGAAAAAATGTTCAACATCATTATCCATCAGGGTAATGCTAATCAAAAACAATGAGATACCACTTTATACCCACTAGGATGTCTAGAATCAAAGTCAGATAGGAAGTATCGGCAAGGATGTGGAGAAATGAGAGCCCTCCTACACTTCTGGTGGAAAAGTAAAATGGTGTAGCTTCTTAGGGAAAGAGTCTGGCAGTTCCTCAAAAGATTAAACAGTTACCATACAATCCAACAATTCTACTCCTAGATATATATACTAAAGAAAGAGGAAAATATATCCATACAAAAATTTGCACATGAACGTTTATAGCAGCATTACTCATAATAGCCAAAAAGTGGAAACAATCCAATGGTCCATCAACTGATGAATAGATAAATTCAATGTGGTATATCCGTACAATGGAATATTATTTAGCAATAAAAAGAAATGAAGCTCTGATGCATGCAGCAACAGGAATGAACCTTGAAAACATTATGTTTAATGAAGTCACAGGAGAACACATATTGTCTGATTTTATTTATAATAAATGTGCAGAAAATATAAATCTGTAGAGTCAGAAAATAACATCTGTGGCTGCCTAGGGGTAGGAGGATGAAGGGATTTGAGGGGTTGTGATTTAGGGCCTGCAGGGGTTTCTTTCTTCTTCAGATGAGAGAAATGTTCTAAAATTGTGATAATTGTACAACTTTGTACAGTATCATAAAAGCCATTGAATTGTATACTTTAAGATTTTTTGATGTGGACCATTTTTAAAGTCTTTATTGAATTTGTTATAATACTGCTTCTGTTTTGTTTTGGTTTTTTTTGGCTGCAAGGAATGTGGGATCTTAGCTCCTCAACCAGGGATCGAACCCACACCCCCTGCATTGGAAGGCAAATTCTTAACCACTGGACCGCCAGGGAAGTCCCGAATTGTATACTTTAAATGAGTGAATTGTATGGCATGTGACTTATATCTCAAAGCTGTTTATAAACACACACACACACACACACACACACACTCACTGCTTGACTTCACCTCTGTGGACTCTGAGGTGGTATGTGTGAAGGGTAGTCTGAGAATTTACACATGTGGTATTGCCAATGATGCTGGCCCAGAGACCACACTTTGAGAAGCACTGCAGTAGAGATTTATAACCTTGGCTGCTTGATAGGATCACCAGGGAGCTTGAAAAATTCTGGATGCCCAGGATTAAGTCTCTAGGGAGTAGGGCCCAGGTGATTCAAACCAATGTGCAATCAAGTATGGAACCCCTGACAAATGAACACCAGTAGTCATGGGAGAGAATGGGCAAAATAGGTAAGGAATAAAGGTCTGGAGTCCCAGGTCACAAGTAGGTGCCTTATAGATGACAGTATTCTGAAAAACCTCCACTTACAGCTAATTCTCCTAAGAAAATAAATAATTCAAACTGGGTTGATAAATATGTTGACATTTCAACTCTCACTTGGAGCACTTAAATATCTCAAATGCAAATCAAATCCAATACATTCTTAAGGGACATACTTAAAGGTGCTCCAAATTCTTTTCATTGTAGGGATTTAAGATCCTACAGGGACTGTTTCTTATGTAAGTGCTCCGACACCAGAACGGTATCTGATTCTGCTGTTTTTCTTATCGTATAAACAAATATACTCCTCCTTAATTCTTAAAAAAAAAAATTTAAGCAAGAAAATTGAAAGCAGTTACAAGTACTAATTACTATCATGCTCATTATCATAATTTTCCAGATGTTCAGCCCCGGTATGCCGCACAAAGAAAGGTGTAGTCAGACTGTACAGGCAGGGACTCACTTGGCTTGGGAGCGGCAAGCCGGAAAGCCAGCACAGGCAGTAACAAATTCCAAGAACATGGGGCTGAGGCAGAGTTTGGCACTCAAACCTAGTATGAAGGAACAGTTAGGGCATGACATTTAGCCAAGCGGATGGGAGCAAGCAGGCGAGTTAACACGGTAGCAGAAGTAGTATACAAAGACTTCTCTAGGGAAAGTCCTGCCAGCACTCTGCTCAGGTTTAAGAAGGCTTTCTCCTCTGGGTTTGCAGGGCCAAACAAGACTCAGTTCTGTAAGTGCAGAGGAATGCAGTGGGAGGTCAAGTGCTCTGGAGAGTCCCCAGATTGCCCCAAGCTCCTCTTAGCCACACCTTTGCTATTACTTCTAAGGCTGGTCTTCTGCCAATCGATAGTTGGACTGAAAGTACAAGAAAAATATCATCCTCCCTGTGGAGTTGACTAACAACTGATATTTACCTATAGAACTTGATCATGGAGTGTTTTGAAGTGTTCAACTTTTAATTCCTGCAGTTTGGTAAATCAGATGTCAGTTTCCTCATAGTCCCAAGGATTAGTCACATCGATTGTTCGCTGGATCAAGGGCTTAAATATCAATTTGAAGCAGGAAAAAAAAGTTAGCCAAATATTCCCCCTCTCCTCCACTTCCCTCTGAACTTGAACCATTTGTTTACTTTCTATGATGTCATCTGCTCCCTGCTATTTCTGGGGTTACCACATAGATCTGTATAACAATGCAAATACTCAGCTATTCTTGATTTAGCTTAATGCATGCATTTCTCTCTTTGATTATTCTTTGTACACTTGTTTGCACCAGTTTTTTTCAGACTCTAAATACCTAAAAGCAGGCACACTCTTAGAATGGTAAATCCTAACTGGTGTTAATATCAACAGGCCTGGTCATAATAACTTTAAATTAAATCCAGATTTGCCACAAAAACATGGATTCTCAGAAGGCAGATGATAAATATTTATTAGATTGAGGATTTCATTCACTATATAGCCTGAAAGTAAATAATAACTATCTACAATTTGCTTTTGTCTGTCATATATTATTTAGGATCCTTTTTCCCATACTTGGGGCTTCACTAGATAATGAATGTGAGCCAGCCCAGGAGAAAACTGGGGGAACCCCTAATGGAGTGTGCATATGGGTTAGACTAGTGATCTAAACTCAAAGTAAAGAGACATTTTCAGATTCTCCTGCAGGAGTTTGAGAATCTTAACAAAGCTAAGATTTAAAATATGCATAATTAAAGGGAAAATATCCCTGATAAATAATCTTATTTTAAGGAATAATTGATGTTTGGAATCTTCTCTCTCTGAAGACCATCCTCTTTGGCTCTATCTTCTATTTTCCAAAGCGTCTTGAAGTTAATGAGAAATCAAAGCTATGGTATATACATAGAATAAACATCAAATGTGTTTTATGTGAAATAGGTATAAAACTGGGTTAAAAGCTTCAAATATACCATATGACATGTAAATTAGCATAATGATGAATACTGTGGCCTTCACCAACTGCTTGAAGGCATTTCTCTGAAAGGAAGAGGAAAACTGGCAACTAGATTGTAATTGTTAAAAAGCTTTCTAAGAAGTAGGTTTACTTGCACAGATGAGCGGAGATTAAAGAAGCACATGAGGCTTGTGTGATGTCATCTCCTTTGCTGCTCTAGGAAGTAGTGACTCTTGGTTGACCAGAGATCACAATGAGAGGAGAAAAGCATTGATGAAAGCATCAGGGGTTCCCGTTCTGACTTGATGCTTTATGATTACATGCTAAATGTTTAAACTGATTTTATACAGGGAGCACAGTGGGGTCAGCTAAACTGTTTCTTAAATTCTTGTTTTAGATCCCATGTTTTGCAAAAGTCTTGTGAAACACAATTTTTGTCTGCTGATTCCTTTGTTACACTAGTTGTTTGTACGGAGAGATTATATTATTTTACTTAGTGCAAGGTATTTCTAAATGACTATTGGAAAGTATGACAAAAGTGAGGTATAGATGTGTAGGCAGCTGACTTTTTAAATGGAGAAAACAAATAAAAAATACTGAGTGACCGTATTTTTGAGGAGTATTTTGTTTTGTTTTCCCAACCAGAGGCTCACTCTTGGGTCAGAAGAAATGTAGGGCTATTAATTTTCTTTTTTGAGGTTGAATAAATTATAGTGAAAATGAATAATACTAATAACAATCAGGGATTTTGAGGGAAAAAGGCTTCAATGGTAGAGTATCCTAAGGACTCAAGAAATAACTAGTTGCAAAGTTTTTGACAAAGGACCATGAAATTATGGAGTATTTGGCATTCATTCATTCATTTAGTCAGTTACTCAGTGTCTGTTGAGCTGCAATTAAAGGCAAGTTCTAGTCAAACCTTCCTTATTTTATAGAAGAGGAAATTAAGGTACCAAGAAGTTAAATATAAGCATGTCCTATAAACTGATACATTTACAGTTTAAAAACTGTGTCCATTATTCTCAATTAATGCTTATACAATTTCGAGTCAGGGTGTTATCTAGATTTTGAAGAGGGAGAAATCAAAGTTCTCAAGGGTAGCGTTAACTAAAATTATACAGTTGTTTAATAGTAAAGCTGTGATTAAATTTAGGACTTATGACACTGTTAATCATTTACCCACATTTGTTGTGAGTTTACCATGTATCAAGGCATAGCATAAATAGCGAGGAACAAAATATATTTTCTGAGTTCAAGAAGCTAGCAGAAGAAAGGGACTAGTAAATAGGTATCATCCCTTAGTGTGATAAGTCATACAGTAGAGCTACTGAGTGTTATAGAGAACAAAGGATGAGCGACTGTACCCTATCCAGAGGCCAGGGAAGGATTCCAGGGTCTGCAAGTCACATCTATACCAAGAGCTGAAGGCTGAGAGGTGTGGTGTGGAGTATCTTTGGGTTTTTCTGGGGCAATGTCCAGGCAGAGCGAACAGCAAGTGGGAACGAAACCTAATTTGGGTGGAGAAGTTTAGGACAATTCAGTATGGCTAGAACACAGAGTTGGAGGTAAGAAGTTTTAAAAGATGTGGTTTAACGAGCATCATTGAGTTTTATGAAGGCCTTTAAGCCACGTTACACAGCTGGGACTTTATTCTACTTCCAGTTGGTTAAAAATAAAAATATTCTAAGCAGGGAGTGATAGGATCGAAACATATTACTGACATGTCTTGCTGTATGGCCTTGAAAGTTGCTCAGATAGATAGTTACTGCAAGATCTAACCTAGACTAGGATATAGTTACAGGAATCAGAAAATTGGAGACATAAAAGAAAATTAGGTTGTCAAAATGGCATAACTGTAAGATTGATTTCATATGAAAAGAATAGGAGAAGGGTCAAGGGTAACAGTTGTTTAATTAGGAGAACCAAGTGTTTTCAAAACTGATGTATCTCTCCAGTCCGCGTCCCCTCCTATTCCAAGCTACCTCCACGTATCTGTGGGTGACTAGAGGAGTAGCTTCCTGTCCGGGCTCCTCATTCCCGTATTCTTCCCCTGTTCAATTGGCTCACTTTTTCCAGAGTGACCTTTTCAAAACATCTGATCATACCGGTCTGTATTCATAACTCTTCACTTTTGCTCTTAAAGGTCAAAATCCTTTAAAGCCTTGCAAGGTTAAGCACAGTCTCTCTCCAGATGAAATATCAATCTCATCTCTCCCTTTCTCCCACTCAGTGTGCTTTAGCCGCAATAACCTTCCTTCAGCTCCTGAAATATGACACAGCCCATCTACCCTTAAGCATTTACACGTGTGGTTTCCTCCGTCTGATGCTCTCCCTCCTTTTCTTTAATTCTCCAGGTAATTCTTTGCCATCTTTTTTTTTTAACATTTATGTTAACTCTGTGGCCTTTTTCTTTTTGTTTGCTTTCTAACGAGCATAAAATATCAGTACAGTAGCACATGTGGAAGGTTAATTAATTAATTAATACAAATAATGGGATTGAGGTGCTCAAACTCTTTTTTTTTTCTTTTGGCCACACCGCATGGCATGTGGGATCTTAGTTCCCTGACTAGGGATGGAACCCTCACCCCCTGCAGTGGAAGGGCAGAGTCTTAAGCACTGGACCACCAGGGAAGTCCCAGTTCTTTGCCATCTTGTATTAGTTTAAATCTCTCTTCCTCTGGGAAATTCTCCCAGTCCCCCACTATTAGTTCCCCATCTCTCACAAGGCCAGAACTCTTATACTACCCACTACAATCCTGTCTTTTAACTCTACTAGACGGTAAGCTCCATGAGAATAGAGACTGTCCTTAGTAATATGTAATAAGCACTGAATAAATAAAACAAATATTTGTTCAGTAAATCAATTAATGGTGCTATTTCCTGAAACAGGGGAAATAGGGGTGGAAATATGCTATGAGAGAAGAGGTAATTACGATTTTTTACTGGTTGTGTGTGAGATATCTGGACATCCAAAAAGTAGCTGGGGTACAGATCTAGAGTAATGTTTCTCGAACGTTTATGCTTATCAGAATTACCTATAGGATCTGTTAAAATGCAGATTACTTGGCACCATCAAGTTTCTGATTCGGTATATATGGGGTGGGGCCTGAGAACTTACAGTTCTAACAAACTCTGAGGTGATGTTAATACTGCTGGTCTAGGCACCACACTTTGAGGATTGATCTAGAGAACAGAAGAGGGTCCATCTCAATACAGAGAGGTGGGAGTTATCTGTCTAAAGAGGACAACAAAATTCATTTTAAAAGATGAGCTCTCTTAGTCTCTTGATGGTAATGAGAAAGAATCCTGGGAAACATCAACATTTGAAGGACAATCAGAGGATCCTGTGTAATAAAGAATTTGGTTGGCTTTGATCCTGGCTTCCTAGAGGTAGGAACTATAAATCCTTGGAATTTCCTGAGTGGTAATAATGTCTTTGTTTTTCATGGTGGGCCCTGATAGCCTATGCTAATTAAGTGACACTTAGTGTGCCCCGAAGGTGGGTTGTGCTAACTAGATGACTCAGAATGGGGCTTGGCCACACCAGAAAGACTACCCATGTGATTAGAAGGTTAGGACTTTGAGCTTTATGATTTTAGCCCAACCTTGGAAATCCACCCTTGCAGCCAATAATTCAATTAATCATACCTATGTAATAAAGCTCCAAAAAAAAAAAAAATTCTGGGCCCTGAAGTTGAGGTGAGCTTCACTGGTTGGCAATATTCTATACTGTCACACATTGATATGCCAGGAGGGTGACTGACACATCCTGACTCCACAAGAAGAGACAATAGAAAATTTGTCTTTAAGACACGGCCTGTCTTCCTTCTATTGTCTCTTGGGTGATTCTCATTTGTACCCTTTTGCTATATAAAACTGTAATAGTAAGTATAGCACTTTCCTGAATTCTGTGAGTTGTTACAGTGAATTTTCAATCCTAAGGAGGTAGTGGAAACCTCCAAATTTGTAGCCAGCTGGTCAGAAGTGTATGTGGCCTGGGGATCCCAAACTTGGGGCTGGTGTCTGAAGTGAAGGTAGTATTGTGAAGGACTGTGCCTTCAACCTGTGAAGGTTGGCCCCATTTCAGGTTGTAGGTGTCAGAAGTCATGGCAGAGGGATAAAGGTCAGTAAAGGAAACATTGAGCAGCCAATGGGGAAGGAGATGAACTAGGAGAAGGAGGGTATCCTGGAAAAATATTTCAGAAAGTGACTGTGCACCACGGTTTACACACTACCCTAAGAAGTGTGATGATGACGGTGCAGTACTGATGATGACTGGAAGTAGCATGCATGGTATGATCCCAACTGGTAAAATTAAAGTGTATGGATAGGCTGATAACTTAAAAAAAAAAAAAAAAAGTGATTGTGATCAACACTGTCAACTGCTCTTAGGAAGTCAGTAAAATCCAAATCTCACATTCTCTGTACAAAATTCTCTTTTTGTAATTGGGTGTGAGAATCAGGAGGACTATTCTATAATAGTCAATTGTTAGAAGACATGCATATTCTTCTGTGTATCAAAATGAAGAACAGAGTATTGTTGGGGAAAAGGAGTTGAAACTCAAATTCCATTTTCCTCAGTTGGTAGAAGAATATTGTCTGTCAGTTCAGTTTCCTTGGGCAAGTTTTTCACCTTTGTGTAAGAAAAAGCAGTGGGATAGATAGTTGTATCTCAGTTTCATTCCAGCTCAAACTATAGAGAGGCATTCATTGTTTCATTGCCTAGTCAAAATTCACTCATTGTTTTATTACTCAATATTATCAACAAACATTTGGGGATTTTGTAAATTTTTTATTCAAAAATAAATGCTCAAAACTTCAAATAAATATTGTGTACTGTTTCTGTGTCATCAGTGTTTTCCTTGCTCTAGCAGTATGTGATCTGGAAGATAAATGTTTTAATGACCTTGGGCCCTTGTGTCTGTGATTTTTCTTAATCTTCATTAATCTGTACAAGATTGATGGTCTTTTAGTTTATGCTATTGTGTGATACTCCTGAAATTTTATATTTTTAAGCACTTTTGGATTTCTGGGAAGAAGTGAGATGTTAGGAACTCCAACCATGTCATGCACTTCAGCAACAGAAAAACTACTAGATGATATTCATTTAATTAGAGGCACAGATCTAGACCCTTGAACTTAACATCTTAGTTTCAAGATTCTTCATATTATAGGAAAACTGCTTGTCATAGGTAGTATAACCAAACTATGACATCTGAGGAAAAACTTTCAGTTTTTCTTATTCTCAAAATATTTTTGAAATAATAAAAAAATACACTTTTCACTAATCATCTCTTTTTCTGTACTTAGACTACTTACTCAGTTCCAGTTTTTTATGACAAGAATAGATATGTAAAACACTGGATATCATTAATAAAAATGAAATTAATCAGTATCCATATTTTGTCATTAGGCAAGGTAACATGGCATTATTCAAAAAAAGTAACTTTTACATAAGACAATACTGAATACATTGTAATTTTTAAATGATGTATAATTTCATTATTAATTTAAAAACTTTCTTAGAAGTAGAATTAATTCAAGGTATGTGCACATTTGAGGTTTTAGTAGTATAGTCTGTTGCCTTTAGTAAATTTGTGACAGTTTATACTCACATCTTTCTTGAATAAATTATATGCTTACCAATGCTAATACTGTCACTTATACAACATAGACACATACTTATTTATATCAAGTAACTTAATGCATAGAAAATGACATCTGGTACTCTATAATTATTTGGGTTAAAATGTTTTCCTTTAGTTGATTTTTTTGGGTAAAATTATAAACAACATTTTATTGACATGAAAATTAAGCATTAGGTTAAGTAAAACCCAGATTTCTAATCTAGACAATCTATAGGTGGAGACTTGATAGCTACATTATACTTCTTGTTTTTAAAATTATAGTTGATTTACAATATTAGTTTCAGGTGTACAGCATAGTGATTCAATCATTTTATATATTATACTCCATTTAAAGTCATTCTAAAATAATGGCTATATTTTTCTGTACTGTATAATATATCCTTGTTGCTTATTTTATACATAGTAGTTGGTATCTCTTAATCTCCTACCCCTATTTTGAACCTCCCTCCTTCCCCCTCTTCATTGGTAACCACTAGTTTGTTCTCTATATCTGTGAGTCTGCTTCTGTCTTGATATATTAACTTGTTTTATTTTTTAGATTCCACATATAAGTGAAAACATACCGTATTTTTCTTTCTCTGTCTGACTTATTTCACTAAGCATAATATCCCTTAAGTCCATTCATGTTGTTGCAAATAGCAGAATTTCATTCTTTTTTATGGCTGAGTAATATTCCATTGTGTATATGTTATGTACCACATAATTTATCCATTTATCTGTTGATGGACACTTGGGTTGCTTCCATATCTTGGCAATTGTAAATAATGCTGCTATGAAAATTGGGGTGCATGTATCTTTTACAATTAGTGTTTTCATTTTCTCTGGATATAAGCCCAGGAGTGGGATTGCTGGATCATATGGTAGTTCTATTTTTAGTTTTTTGAGGAACCTACATACTGTTTTCTATAGTGGTTGCTCTGATTTACATTCCCACCAACAGTGTACTAGGGTTCCCTTATTTCTACAACCTGGCTAACTTTTGTTATTTTTAGACTTCTTGATGATAGCCATTTTGTTACTGAGTTCAAGCTCATGCTGCTCACTGCACAACAGGCCAGTAAATCGAGAGATGAGTTGTTGGGGCAAAGAATAGTGGCTTTATTCGGAAAGCCAGCAGACTGAGAAGATGGTGGAAATGCATCCCAAAGAACAATCTTACCCCAGTTAGAATTCAGGCTTCTTTTACACTAAAAGGGGAGGAGATATGGCTCCTTGTTGAAAACTTTTTGCTGCAGGAATCCTTTGTTCCTGCAGCTGTCCATGTAGTTCTGGTCACAATGTTCCTATAAATCTCCAACAAGGCAATTGTTTTCTGTTCTGCAAATTTTTATATCTAAAAGTGTTAAACCTTTAAAGGTCAGAGCCTTGAGAATGGGCTATAATGTATATTTCAGGCTATAGGGCACATTCTTTTACAAAGGTGCAGAGCCAGTATGACTAAGCAAAGGCAACAGAGCGCAAGGGTTAGAGCTAAAGGAATAGATCCAATATGGAGTCAGATTTGTTCTTCTCTATTACAGTTCTGACAGATGTGAGGTGATACCTCTTTAGTGGTTTTTGATTTGGATTTCTCTGATTAGTGATGTTCAGCATCTTTCATGTGCCTGTTGGCCATCTGTATGTCTTCTTTGGAAAAATGTCCATTCCAATCTTCTGCCCATTTTCTGATTGGGTTGTTCAGGTTTTTTTTCTTCATACTGAGTTTTATGAGCTGTTCATATAGTTTGGATATTAATCCCTTGTTGGTCATATAATTTGCAAATATTTTCTACCATTGCCTAGGTTGTCTTTTCATTTTGTCAATGGTTTCCTTCGTCATGCAAAAGTTTTTACGTTTAATTAAGTCCCATTTGTTTTTTTGTTTTGTTTTTTTGCTTTTGTTTCTTTTGCCTTAGGAGACAGATCCAAAGAAATGATGCTACAATTTATGTCAAAGAACATTCTGCCTATGTTTTCTTCTAGGAGTTTTATGGTTTCCAGTCTTACATTTAGGTCTTCAATCCATTTTGAGTTTGTTTTCATATATAGTGTGAGAAAATGTTCTAATCTTATGCTTTTGTGTGTAGTTGTCCAGTTTTTCTGTCACCATTTATTAGAGATAGTGTCTTTTCTCCACTGTTTATTCTTGCCTCCCTTGTTGTAGATTAATTGACCATAGGTGTATGGGTTTATTTGTGGGCTCTCTATTCTGTTCCATTGACTTATGTGTCAGTTTTTGTGCCAGTACCATGCTGATTTGATTAATGTAGCTTTGTAGTGTAGTCTGAACTCAGGGAGTGTGATACCTCCAGCTTTGTTCTTTATTCTCAAGGTTGCTTTGGCAATTCTAGGTGTTTTGTGGTTTATTTTTTCCCTTTCTGTGAAAAATGTCAGGGATATTTTGATAGGGATTGCATTAAATCTGTATATTGCTTTGGGTAGTGTGGACATTTTAACAATATTCTTCCAATCCAAATATATTTCCATTTTTTTTTTATATCATCTTAAATTTTCTTCTTTGGTCTTTTGTAGTTTTCAGAGTACAGGTCATTTTAGGTTAAAATGTGTTTCCCCTGTGTTGGTTTTCTTTTGTATTTGCTATTTCATATCCTTTGACTAGTTTACCTATTGGATTAGAGTAACATATTAAAATTGACGTGTAAAAAAATACGCTGCCCACCAGACCTGTGAGGAGAGCAATTTAACTTTTAAGTCACAGCTTGTTGGGTTCTAGAGTGATTCAGAATTAGTTTTAAAATTTATCTAGTAGAATCACAGAAGTGCAAGGTTTTTAAAAAAAACTTGCTGATTAATAGAACACACCTAAGTATATAGGTAAGTGTTAAGTATATATTAATAACACTTCTGAACTGTAAAGGGTAAAATTCTGCTGAAATAACACTAGCATATGTATTCATTAAACTAGCCTCAATTTTGGCTCCTTAAAAATTTTTATCTTGACTTCATTGACATACCTGAGCAAATTTCAACTGTGGGCTGATAGCTTAAATGTTTATGAAAACTTTATCTGAATCAAAAAATACTAAATTGACAAGGTAAAGGACAAAGTTAGCACCATTTGTATCAGAAAAAAAATGTACTTTAGAGCAGAAGGAAATCATTTAAATTGTATGTTGTGCTTTAAAATGGTAAACCCAAAGTGATATATTTATTACAAAAGTCCTCAAAAGTTAAAAAAAAATCATAGAAAGCACCTAGCTTGGCAATATTCCCTGGAAATTTTGATACTCTTTATTAATAGTAAGTGTCCAGAAATATTTCATTTTTAAGTTAAATTTTTCTTCTGACCCTGTAGAGTACTAAATAGCTGCCCCATATTCTGATTATTTATTCAGCCTGCTGATTTCAGAAACAGAAAATTCTAAAAAATCTTCCTTTTGGCATTTTCTCCCCAAGGTTTATTATTTCTTCTCTCCATCACTTCCTTCTTTTTACGTATTTTTGTCCTTGGCCTGGCTTCCTGGCAGTCTCCTTTTCCTTGTTTCTGCCTCTTCTTGCTTCATTCCCAGGGTGAGATCATAGTCTTCATGGAGTGAATTGTTAATGGTATTTAGATGTGGGATTTGGACAGAAACCTACACTGAAAAAGTTTACCACATAATGATAGTGAAGAGACACACACACATTTTATTTTCCATGACGAGTGCTTTGTTGTTTTATTTTTGTCATTTAAGTAATCTGGGATGATAAATAGGGCAATTGTGCTAAAATTACCACTCTCTGCAAGTACCCTCTGTTTAACCTTATTACCTCCCTCCCTCATTAATTGCCTTTTTCCAAAAGACTCATGATGGAATTCAGAGCACTTAAAAACACATTAGCTTTAAGGATATGGACAGAATTTGTGTAAGCGTCCCCAACTGCCTCCAAATTTTAAAGTATCACACCTTCACTACAGAAAGTAGAATACAGGAGTCTAAGCAATACTGTTAGGAAAAAACATTGAGAAAATTCTGTGCAAACTTTTCTGTTCAAACTACTGTGATGTAGTAAGGATGGATTTTTCACGAGGTCAGCCTCCAAGGAGTACACAGTGTAGCTAGCCCTGAGATGTGTAAAGATGTTCATTAGGAGAAATGCACTCTGCACATTACCTGGAACACAGTAAACACTCAACATAATATTAATTCTTTTTATTTTTTCCTCTTCTTCTCCAGTCTTAAGTCAGAAATAGATCCACATGTGTAGTGATGTCAGTGACACTATCTTGAAATTAGTGGTGCAGGACATAGGGTATTTTGGCCATGCTGTTGCCCAAACCATGAAAAATCAAAACTCAATCATGACACTCTCTGTTTTAAATTTTTTTCAATGGCTTTTCACCACCTACAAGATATAGTTTGAGCTCCTTTGTTTGGTATGCTCTTAACGTTTGAACTCCCAAGTCTTATTCCTACCATAAGAAACAAACAAACAAAAAACCAAAAGACAAAACTTGATTCCTTCATTAAAAAATTGTTTTGGAGCAAAGCAGGCTTTTCATCCTCTCTGAACTTTGTATACATGGTGTTCCTTCCTCCTGGAATGCCCATCCCCTTGCCTTTGTGGTCGCTGCCCTCCTCCACACCCCCGACCTGGGTTTTCATTTGGTTAATTCTTAATCTCCAAGACCTACATGAGAGTCACCTCCTCAAAGATTCCTACCTCTCCCGCAATGTGAGTTAGGTACGCCTACCAGACATATGTCATCCTTACTGTCCTATCACGTTTTGCTTATTTTATTGCTGTTCTGATCTCACAGTTTTCTTAACTGTCTCCTCTAAGTTACTGGAGGATAAGGACAATGCCCGTTAATCACTGTGTCTCTGTGTACCTCGAACCTAATTTGTGTTTAAAAATTCCTGTTGACTAAATGGATGACAAGGTGTGTGCTGTGGTGGAGAGAGTAATAAAGACAGGCTACACTCAAAAGCTATTTCTGAATTAAAATTTATACTATCCTTTGACATAGAGCTACCTACATGCATGTTTCCTGTATATGTATATTTTTTTCTTTCATACATTAGAAAATTGAGAGGTCATGTGGGTTTTTTTTTTCTTTTTCTGGGCAGGGAGCGATAAAGATAATAAAAGTGAAAGGAACTGTAACTTTAAAGTTAATAAAAACAGAGGACAAGGATTAGTAATATGCTTCAGTGCAGTATTTCTATAATGCCTTTGGCCTTCTAAATGATCTTTCCAGCTGATTGATTCTGGGATACTTTAAATCCATGATCTCGTGAGACCGCTTAGCAGGGTTCTTTTTTTCCAGAATGCTTCATGATCTAACACCTCCATGCTCTACAGCAGAGAAAAACTGAGGTCCAGGCTGAAGAGTGGGCCCAATTTCAATGAGATGGGTTCTAATTTGGTCAGTAGTGCCTGACCCTGGTGCCTTCTCAGTGTTAGTGGTTGTGGGTATTATATGTAACTGCTTTATGATAAAAACAAGACTGTGGCATCATAGAATTAATTAGACAAGAATATAATTAGAAGTGAAATCTCTTCAGTATCCTAAGTGCTAATGGTAGAAAATGAAGTACAATAAATATAGTCCAAGCTTTGAACTTTACTTTTGATTAATTAGTGGATTTTATTTTACTTTTTTATTTTTTAAAACTTTTTCATTTTTTAAAAATTTCTTTTTATTTTTTAATTTTTGGCTGCGTTGGGTCTTCATTGCTGTGCACGCGCTTTCTCTAGTTGTCGCGAGCGGGGGCTACTCTTCGTTGCGGTGCGCAGGCTTCTCATCACGGTGGCTTCTCTTGTTGCAGAGCATGGGCTCTAGGCATGCGGGCTTCAGTAGTTGCAGGACGCAGGCTCAGTAGTTGTGGCTCACAGTAGTTGTGGCACACAGGCTCAGTCGCTCTGTGGCATGTGTGATCTTCCCAGACCAGGGCTCGAACCCGTGTCCCCTGCATTGGCAGGCTGATTCTTGACCACTGCACCACCATGGAAGCCCTAATTAGTGGATTTAATGGCCTTCCAGAATGTGACAGCTATTCTATTGATCCACCTAATTAAAGATCATGAAAGTAAAAAAGACTTCTCTTCACTTCGACTGAATTTCCCCTTGAATCAGCCATACTGCTCAAATGGCTGTTCAGAATAATGTTGGCAATGTTATACGTGGTGTTCAGTATGTGTATATACATTCAAGTGAGGCATGTCTATTGCATATTTTTATTTCACTTTTGTTTATTTGGGCACCAGGTAGAGAAGAAGAGGATGGAATACTGGGAATGGACAATGCTTTCAGACTGTGTAACTATCCCATCAAATGTTCTGCAAAGAGTAGATTTTAATTATTTATAGCTATTGATCTAAAACCCATTTGACTTATCACACGCATTCATTGTGTGCTTATTCTAGCATGAAATACTGCGAAGAAGACTGACATACTGTATTAAAATTTGCAGTAGCTAGCAAATCATGCATTAGGAGTAGGTGATATTTCTCATGCAGTTCTCTGCTGCAATAAGAGTTCAGATAATTTTATGTGCTGAGTCCTCTTTTAGCCTCAAAAATGGCAAAGGGAAATAAAAAAAGAAAACACATGAGAGAACCACAAATAAACCATGTATGATAGAGTCTTTCTTTTTGCAAAAGGAACCAGGATGGGATCCTGCCAAGCCTGGAGGAAAGAGGTCAGGAGCTAGGCATAAAATACTTCTGGGGCTGCAGCCTGCTCTGTGTTGCCCAGCATGCTTGCACAGGAACACCAGAAGTTCTGTTATTTCTACTTTATGAAGGTGGGACTCACAACATGGGGAACAATCAAAACGTTGAAAAGCTGTTCAAATTTGATGGGCAGCCATGAATGTTCGTGTCCATACCACAAAATTTAGATAAGCATCTGTCCTTCTGCCTGTCCCATTTCTCTTTCATTGTCTTTCCTATCTTGTGCTTCATCAGATGAGTTGGTATCATTGTGAAACCTTATTAAAATGTTGCGCTACAGGGAATGGTAATGTGGCACAGGAGAGCATAATATTCAAGTATTTTAGAAATTGAGATACCTATGGATAGGTTTAAATTTTAAAAAGGAAATATCAAAGTCTGATTATTTTTCCAGTGGTTAAAAGCTTATTTTCATAAAGTATTATCTTGGTGAAAACAAATAAATTATTCATAGGGGATGTTCCAGTTCTTGAGAAAACTGCAAGGAGAATTTGAGTTTGTATCATTGCAAATACCCCATTTGTTAATTTAAAGGCCAGAGAAAGTTTTAGCCGAGCAGTTGTGACACAATAGAGAGTAGTAGATCAGCGTCTGTCTTACACTCGCTCAAAAGTACTTCAGTAAAATTTTCCATTTTTTTTTTTAATGTAAATGAAATGCCAGGCTACTTTGAATTTGTGGCAGAGAGTTTTTAGATAATAGATTTTTTTTTTGAAGTCCTAACATCTGGAAAATCTAACTCTCCCCACCCCCTTCCCCCCTTTAAATAGAATACTGCCAATTTACAGAGACAACATGGAATTCAATGTAAGTTTCAAAGTAGTGGGTACTTAAATTTTTTTTTGTGTGGTATTATTTTTATTTTTTATTTTTTGTTTATTTTTGGGGGGGGATTTTTTTTTTTAATTCAAACAGAAAGTCACAAAAATTATAATCATCCTCATCAGTTCACTCAGTCCCATGTAATTAATTTTTTTTTCATCTTGATCTTTTGTTAGCACTTTTATGAGTTCATCAGTTTTTCATTAGAGTTCTGAAAATGCTTATTCATTCAGTTCAGCAGTATAGTCAGTTACCAGAAACCTGTACTTGTCAGAGTCTTTTCCATGAATTCCTTGAAGATGAAACCCTTTTATAGGAACATATTTGTAAAAGCATCAGAGTACACCCAGAACTGTCTGTAAATGACAAAAGACTTCAAAATGACCACGGTTAAAGATTTGATGAAAGTTCATAGTAATGCAATTGACAAGGAAATTTAGTTATTTCTGAGATACACATTTTAAAGTAATAACTAGAATTATGACTTATAACATTATACCAGAACATATAAGGTTTTTAGAAATTTCATGTGATGTCTGAAACATTTATATTAACATATTTCCATACAAATAGGTACTTAAATTTTTAAAGAGAAATTTTACCAAGAAAGCTTGGTAAACCAAGAAAATGAGAACTTACATCTTTTGCTCAAAAGCAGAAAACATGCTGTGATCAACTTAGGAACATGGATCATCTTAATTACGAATTTGTATCCTGCTACAGTCAAGCTGTACAATTTTACAGAAACTACATATCGGAAAAAATTGTATATATTCAGTATAGTACTAGAAATACAGTGCTTTCAGTGTACAGAGCTAAGAATTTCTGAGGACTGTACATAGCAATATTTGATACCTCCTAATTACGAATAACGAGGGAAGGAGTCAATGATTTTGTTTAAAAAATTGTTCCTTTTGATATATATTTTTCATTGATAAAAATTCAGGTTACTTCCTTCTTCGAACAATTATCTTCATTGCCAGCATTAAGAATATTATGAACACAGTTCTCTTGAATATTTATTTGAAACTATGTATCCTAAATAATGACTAATTTTTTTTCAGTTGTAAGGACTTAACAGAAGCAGCAAATGTGTTTTGAAAAGCCACATTCCATTTCTAAGTCTTCGGAGCGACTAAGCAGACCAAGGTTTGCTGAGGGACCAGCGGTCACTGGGGTTGGGGGGTGCTGGCCCTGCCAGGCGTGCCGGGCTTTGTATGCTCTAGGATGTCCTGTCTTATGACTGCACCTTTCAGACCATCATCCAGGGAGCTGGGATGTGTCCGAGCTCAGGCCTCTGTCCTTACCTCCTTTTCCTCTCCTTTCTCCCTGCTGCAGTTGCTGGGGGACCTGTGCTTCAGCATTTGCGGCTCTCCCTATTCCTCGCTGGGTCCTCTGCTGCATCATGGCCAGGAGTCCTGCTCTTGGGGAATTGGGATGATGCTTCTGCCTCTCTCTGGACTTCTGGACTTAGGTTTCTGATAGTTTTCCCCCACCTGAACCATAAACCTGCATAAATTAGTCAAAGTTGTCCTTTCCCTTTTTAATCTTACCTCTGGATGGTGAGGAGAGGGTAGCTGCTCTGACTGTACTTCCTGGCTATTATCAGAGCAAATCTTTATCTTTCTTACGTTCTTGCTTTTCGAGGAGGGTATTTCATAAGGATATGAATTTGGCCATAGTTTGTGAGCACCATGGTCCTTCTCCTAGAGCACTTTGGTTAATAATCCACATACTCTATGTCTCTATGGGGCCGGTCGTTAGATACGTGGTTGACTTAGCTGGTGGTTCTTTTGATCTTTAGCCCATTAAAATTGATGACAACCTGAATCATACTTCTCTAGACTTCAAAGCAACGATAAAACAGAATCCTTTGGACTTACACGTCTTGATAGCTCTTAGGAGGTGAATGTTAATACTTCCCTTTATCATGAAACTATTTAGGAGATAGCCCCTTCATTTGTATCCTGAGGAAGATCTCGAGAAAGGTCCACTGTGTGTCTTTGGAAGTGGAGTCATCAGGACACCCGAGGCACCAACCCAAGCTAGGATTTCTCCTGATTCAGCTTGTTGATCAGTTTTACTGCAGTGAAAAGGATTCATGCCCACCAGCTGGTGTTTCACACAAATATATCAGGTTCTGGGAGTAGCTTGCATGGTACAAACTTGGGTCTGTCCTCTAATATACAGATTTTATACAACAAATAAAATTCAGGTTGTTTTAGAACTATGACTATATGAAAGGTAAGAGTGAATTCGTGTAAAAACTGATCCTCCTGCAAGCTTCTTTCTGCAAAGAGTTGCCTCCTGCAAACACCACAGAAACCAGTTACAGCTTCTTGCTGATAGCCCTGGTCAGCCACTAGACTTGGACCACAGTTCCCCCATCATGCCGGGGCAGGGGCTAGTGCTTTTCTCAGCAGATGCCTGACATGATGAGTCCTGTTGCTAGTGTCCTATGTCTTGTATCTGAGAGTTTAAGGCTTGGTATGAAGCCTACTACTTATTCCCACGTAGGCTGAGCTGGCAGTTTAGAGCTGGAGACAAAATTCTACCATAGCATACAATGCTCAAAAGGCACTCAGCAGAACACAACTGGGAGATAACTGTCTTTCAGAGTCAGCTGTCTGACCCTGTGAGAGGGCTCTGGGCTCCCGCAGAGTGTCATGGGGCAAGGGAGACAGGTATACCTGCTGCTGACCCTGAATCCATGAACTTTCCGCAAGGAACATGAGGAACACTGCACCAGCAGGTCACATACATGCCCTGCTTGACTGATTCCTGTGTTGGCACGGTGTCCCTCAGGTTACTTTGCATGTTTGGTGTATATAACGTTGCTGAGACAAATACAATTGGTGAATAGTTTCTTGAAAATGAGGCAATTTGTTCACTTCATTCTACAAACGGTTGAGTGTCTGCCCACCGTGTGACACAGAATATATTAGATTGTCTTACGGTAATAACGCATCCTGCTTTCTGTCTTGCGGGGGAATAAGACCTATTCCCTAATAATGTGAATGAAATGTACACGTGGTAAGGAAAAACAAAAAAGGCACTATGCGAGTTATAGAGGGAAAAGAAATTACTTTTCTTGTAAGGGTTTTTGATGGCTTCAAGGATAAGTGTAATTGAAGTGTTTAAAGACCAACGAAATGGCATTCTACCTGGGACTGGGACAGCAAGAGGGGGAAGAAAGTAGAAAATGAGTTTGGCTGGATTGGAATGTTTATGGGAGGCATAGTGGGAAATTGACTTTGAAAGACAAGTTGTATCAAGATTGTAGAAGGCCTTTGATGCCAGGCTAAATAATCTGAGTATTATTGGAATTAGTCCCCAGAAAGAGTAATCTGGCAGTGGTGTGTACAAGGTTTTGGCATAGGAAGACATGTTACAAGGTGGACAGAATCTAGATGAGTGGTACTAGTTTGTCATGGCCCTTGGTTTGAATAAAGTACAAATAGGAATATAAAATCCCACCTACAGGGAAGGAGATGAGAAGCATTGTTAGACATAATGTATCTACTCATTACTAGGGCTAGTAATCATATTACTAGGGTAGAGCAGGACAACATAATAAAGGCCATTATCAGAGCTACTGGAACTAAGTGTATAAATATATTAAACATATTGGTGTACCTTGGTAAGCTGTCTTGACTTTGTGCTTGTACCACTTCAGTTTGTGGTTTTGAATATTTATGTAAATGGGTCAACAAACTTGCTTGAAATCTCCAGCCCTGATGAATAGACATTCATTACAAAATGACATCTGCCTTTGCCGTCTTAGTTGTTACTACTCATGTAATTGCATCCAAAAAGGATTTGATACATTTATGATTAAAGGCGAACAAACGGTATTAAAATCAGGGTAAAGAGTCAATGAAAGTTACTGTGGTTCAGAACAAAGTTTCTTCTTGTATTTTCAGGTAGGCAAGTAAATATTGTTGTGATAAAGTATAACCCTCAGTAGCAGATTGTTTGGAGAAACAATTTATTTTTAGCAGATTAACAATTTATTAGCAGATTGTTTGGAGAAACAATTTATTTTTCAGACAGTGCTGTGAGGAATATATTGCTCATTATAAAAAGAACAGTGAACATGAAATGAATAATGTTGTCAATCTGAGCTTTGCAGAAGGTAAAATGGTTCTTCACAGAATCACTTCACATGATAACCTTTAAGAAAAGTCAAGAAAGACAATGAATTGCAATTCTATGAAGCCACTTCCGTGGTAAATTACAGTAATTAGTGCAGATGTAGATTCTCTGATATGATTTTGTAAATGAATGAAGTGTAAGGACCCTAAAAGTGCTTCTCAAAATGTGATCCTCACCATCCTCTGTGATGTCTGTTAAACAGGGACTTCAGTCCTACTGAATCAGCATCTCTGGAACCTCCGAAATACACATTTTTAATATGACTCCCAGTGATGGTGTATGTGTATTTTCACAGAAAATACAGAAGCTGAGAACCACTGATTTTCAGAAACAACTGAATAGCTTGTCTCGTAATATCTCTTGAATGTGTATTTTCATAATTGGGATTTTGTCAGAAACATGAATCAGTAGCTTCATCAAAAGCTAACAGGTTTCTGAAACTCAGGTACTATTCTTTTTTGACCGAGAGGAGATCTGTATGCTTTGGATGGCAATGCTGTGGCTTTGTGTTATGAAGAACTTGCTTGCCCAGATGGACACCATCTTTCTACAACCATTTGGTGGCTTCTGGGGATTTCCTACTGTGAGTTACATCCTAGACTTCTCAGCTAGGGATTACATAGAAATAAATGAGGTTTGCCTTACCTCATATGTTTCCAGATTTGAATTAATAATTAAAAGTATTCATTAATTTGGATGAATAATTAAAAGTAAAGAAGGAAGAAAACTTAAGCTAATGATGCCAGGTAATAGCAGTTGATAAAAAGGGCAACCTCATGCACACATTACCAATCCCTTATTAAAAATGTGTAGATAAATAAAGGAGCCAGTAAAATTTGCATGCAGAAGGATTTTCGTCTAATTGTAGCCTTTCATGAAAGAATACTGCCCTACTTTGCTACTATGGGTAGCACTATCCAACCTGGCAGCATCTTTGTATGAAACCCAAAGAGAAAGCACTCTGGGCCAGATTCCCTGCTGTCTGCCTTGAAACGTTATCAGCTTTCCAGAAGAGCTGAGGGCATTGAATTCCCCTCTCTGGAAACCATGTTATGGTATCTGAGGTCAGCTTTAACTTGTTCCTGGCTGAGAAAGAACAAGAGGGTTTCATTACACCATCCTGGGCTTTATAGACAGGAGACATGTAGATGCAAAAAGACTGTTATTTTGTTACAACTGGGGACAGTACTTTGCTAATTTTATTTGGGTCAAGTTGATTTCTCTTATATCCAGACATTGCTCATAATCAGTATTTATTGTTTGAATAGAAATATCCTAAAATTTGTGATAAAACTTAGGTCAGATTTAATTTGTTTAGTGATTACGAATACAAAAATACTTTTCTATTTCTTTGCAAGAGAATATGATTATGTGGTCACACACCATGATTTAAATGAGCACAGGGCTCAGGCAATTCATATATAATTTCTGACTCCCTCAGAGACTTGCACGTAAGGTAACTACTACATTCTGTTTCCCTAGGGGTAATGCAATGTAATTTTAGTGTTCTAAAATGGTTGATTGCTCATGCTCTAGTGAACAATTAACCCTTTTTGCATGAGTAGTATCAGGCTGAACAAATACGATGCAACAGTGTTTTTCTTTCATAGATTACACATTTGGCAGACATTTCAACTCCTAGCTTTTACATGTCAGTAGCAATAGCATGTAAGGAATTTTTATACTGTGCTTGGAATGATGCAGTATTCCTTTTTTTTTTTTTTCCTTCCTGAGAATTATGAAAGCTGTCATTTTTTTTTCTAGGGTATTAATTCTAATGCCCTCCTATTGCTCCTATCTTTTTATGGTGAGGACAGAGGTGTAAAAGTACATGTGCCCTGACTTAAATCTGCACTGTCTCTGATTTAAAGTTTAAATTAATGTTGGAATCATGTATCATTTATGATGTTTTTATTGTCATGCATAAATAATTAAAGCCTCATATTAAACAGACAAGCAAGATACACATGGTAGAATCAGTAAACAATTTAACAAGCCCAATTTAACATAGAATAGATTGAGTTTTAAACCAGATAGCCTCCAGCAGTCTTTAGGCACTTGGACCAGTGGGAAAATGCTTTTGCTTATGGCATTTAGCAGTAGTCAAAGTGATTTTCTTTGTTATTTGAGCCTCTTGAGATTAAAAAAAAAAAAAAAAAGAAAAAAAGGCCAATAAAGTTAACCTTAAAGAACAAAGCCTAGGATAGTTAAGGATCCGGTTGACAAACCTAGAAGTTAAGAGTTCGGGGCCTGAAAGTTGGACCTGGGCAGCAGCTTACTAGCTGCACGACCTTGAGGAAAGTTATTTAACTGTATATTTACCCTTCTTAAGTTGCCATTTCTTCATTGATAAAATTGGGGCTTGATGTTGTGAGGAGTAAATGAGATGTTCAATGCACGTTTGTAATTGAAGAACTTAGATTCAAAGTGAGTAAAAAGATGGAATTACTGACTGATGTAACCAAGTGTAGGAAGGGAGCATTGAGTTGAATCTTAGGAAAGCACTAGGGTTAGGAAGTATATGCCCAAACCCTGCCAGAGTCCCTCTCTCCCCTTCTTGTCCCTGCTTTTTTCTTTGTGTATGTGGCTCCATGAGGTGAAGGTTACAATCATTTGCATCCCTAGGGTTCACAGTGTTATAGTTTTGCTATTAGAAAGGATAAAGCCACTTTTGTTCTACAGCCAGATTGGAAGATACTAGAGAGTGTTGCAATTGCTTGGGCCCTTTGCCAATTTCTGAATCGTTTTATTTTTGTGTATGATGAGGTCCACTACCAAGCGTGGCCCAGCATAGGTCAGTGATCATGCCTTTCTTTAGAATCCCAGCGTCCCAAGACTGGTACACCCACCAGAAACATAATTAGAAAAGCATTTTTCAGAGGGAAGTGCAGAGGAGTAGACCTAAACTTCGATAGAAATCAAACAGTAACAGCTAGTACAGTAGGTAAAGGCTAGTGCCTGGCTTTGGGAAGCACCCCCATACACAGTGGGCTGCTTTAGTGGCTTTGTTGTTGTTACTGTTTAGTGGTAGAATTGTCTTCTGTGTCCTTTCTGCTATTGTCGTCTGATCCAAGGAAAAGTACTGCCGACAGCGGGCAAAATTGCCAAGGAGGTAAACTCTCTTCTCCAATTTCTCTTTGTTCCCTCTCTGCCCAGAATCACTCATCTGGGTCTGCCTCCCTTCAGATATCTCAAACTTCAGAATTACTTCTCTCACCATCTACATCCATGTATGATGAATCCCACTAGTCTTCGGTAAGACGATGTTCTATTCCAAAGAGAAGATTCGGATCTTGATGAATCTTCTGCTACGGGTGTGTGTATGAGTTTGAAAGGTCAACAGTGAGTGTGGCGATTGTCCACATCTTTTGCCCACAACTGCCTCCTCCCCACAATGTTTCCTCACCCCATGTTTTGCCTTTTCTTCATCCAGTACTCTTTCCATTATGCCCTTGGTAACTTTACAACTCATTTTCACACTGTCACAGGAAATACATCTTTTCAGGAGCTCTGAAAAGGCACTTGAAAGATAAATCATATAGAAATGAATAACTTACATTAAGTCCAAACTATTTGTGTCTAAAGTGGTAATAGAGGTGAAATTCCAAGCCTCATACTGGGGGAAATGGAAACAAAAGTAAATCGTCCCTTTCCCCATAGATGGTTACCTTCTCTGTTGTAGAGAATGTAACACTTCAGGGACTACAGAGATCCCAGCTATGGGTCCATCGTCAAGGAGATGATAATTTTGAGAGAGGAAGACACAAATACTGCATACATGAAGCTAGAGAACACTGGAAGAGAGGGAAAATAGAGTGAGACAGAAGGCTTTATTTAAGAAATATCACAGCTATGAACCAACGGTGAAGGCTAGGAATTTTGTCACAGCTAAGAAATCTAGAACAGACCCCTTCTTTTTTTGTGTGTATTGATAATTAAACAGATGAATATGAGATTTCTGTACTAGCTGGAATTTTTGCCTATAAATATTGTCAGGGAGTGTCTTTGTTTCTCAAGCTTACTTTCCAGATAATTTCACTTTTACTAAGCTGAGGCACTGATTACTAGCAAGGAGATAACTGCTAAAACCTAGGAAGGTTAGCTGAAGTGAGACTCATTCAAATACATCATCTCATAGACTCCTAGATGCTTCTGACAACACTATAAATATATCTCGCAAAACTTGCTTGTAGGTCAAAAGCTATTCTAAATTTCTGTTACTTTCAGTTGAAGATTAGATTGTTGAAAGACCTCTAGGCTCCTAGGTCTAGCTTTGGACTGAAATAAGGCCAGCAAGATGATGATTGATTATCTCTGACTTGAAGATGAGTATCTATCCAATGCTCTTTTTTAATGAAACCACCACTGTGTTAGGTCTAGGGGGGATTAGCCCTCACATGGGAAGCTTAGAGGCCCCAGAGGACAAAGTCAGTCAAGCCACATTTCCATCAATTTTTTTCATGTCTGAGTCTTTGACCAGGTCCTTTGGCTATAAAGTTTGGTACAGCTGTGCCTTGTTTTTTTGTCTTTTTTGAGTTGTACTCGTGTGGTTTTTTTATTTGATTTGGGTGAATTTCAAACTCTGCCTAGGTAGACACCATAGGATATCTGTTTAGGAATGTAGCCTAGAAATACCATTTATTTTCTCAGGAAACATGATCCTTTGAAAAAAGATTTAAATGAACTCATTTGTGCTTTTGTAGGTAGGGATGTTGTAAGTGAAGAATGAAGACAAAAGTCATTTTTCTTTCACATGGTTATGATCATCAAGTTTATAATCCTTGATAGTTACATTGAACTCTACAGTTGCAAATGATTTTGATATATATTCTTACTGGATCCCCATTCCTATCTGATGTCTTACTCTTTTTTTTTCTTTCTTTGTTAGGAAAGGAAGGAAAAACAGCAGTAGAACATAGACTGAGTAGTTAAAAGTGCTTTGTAGTTGCTTTGACAGAAATTCATCCAGACGTGAGGACAGTGGGTTTGTCTCACAAGACTCAGCTGCAGCCCAGCATCAAAGACTTGAATAACTCACAACAAAACATGATGTGACTCAGCTGCTCACTGGTAACAAATGAATTTAGCAGAGGTTGATGTGATGGATATAATTTATAGAGCCTTCCAGGAAATCTTCAATAAATTATGTTCATCCCGTGTACAAGATTTCCCACATAGAAGCATGCTTATGGGTAGTGTATCCTAGTTCATGTATTACAAGCCAACATCACAACATCGAATTTACATAGAGGGACTTAATTTCATAGAGAGGCTCAGGAATGTAACGTATGGCTTTTTCTCATACTGTTTGTGAAATAGTTATAATTGTGATGATGAATTTTGTGAGTCATCTGTTTTATACAATGAGGAAATGAAGCGGGGATCAGTACTCCAGTTTGCTGATCAAAAAATTAGTTGATAATTTGTTTACAATTGTGTATGATCTTAGGTAAAAGAAGGAAAACAGATTTCTAGGTATATTGATTTAGTGGGCTTTTATTAAACTTTAGAATGAAGCTGGGGTTGGGAAGACATGCTATATTTAAAGACAAACAGCAAGGCATTATGAGACAAGGATTGGATGCAGAGAAGAAACGTGAGCGCCAGTTGGGTCATTTTGATGAAATTCTCTACATCTTTCCTTGTGTATAAAATAAGGGAATTTTAACTCAAAGTTTTTAACAATAAAAAAATAGTTAATTAATTAAAAATGATTCTCTCTTTTATTATTTCTAAACCAGAAGTATAGAGAAAGCCAGTCTTAAATTAGAAGTAGAGGAAAGGCTTCAGTGGCAATGATCCTGGACTGAATTAAAAAGAGAGAATAGAGGGTGGTACTGTTGAAGCAAAAAACCTTTGCAGAAAAAGATCTCAGGAGGTATATGTGTAAGGTTCCTTGAGCAAAAACTTGCTTTGCTATATGCCATGTTGCATCTGTAAAGAGAAACAGAATAAAAATGGATTTATCTATGTCGGCATTATACTCCAACACAGTTTCTTTGTCCAGGGTAATATTATCATTAAGAAATGATAAGCACCTAATATAGATATGTGACTAGATATATAAGACTGCCCCCCTCCCTTTCTCATTATATGTGGTTTATTTTGATAATGGTATATATCATTGCATTAAGAAAATGAACCAAATTATACTAGATGACCAAACATGTTTTCCTAGCTGTTTTGGATTTAATTTTGAAAAAAACCCTCCAGTAGTTTAAAAAAAAAAAAAATTAGAGCACAAAATGCGGAGGTTCATGAAATTTGCATGGCATGCTAATCTCTGTAGCAATACAGTTTTAAAATAAGTGACAACAAATGAGTGTTTTCTTAACCATTTTACACTGTTGACAATGTGAAATGTTAATTGTCTTCATTTTTTTCGTAAACTGAACTCTAGCTAGAGTTTTCTGACATGCAGATGTAATTCATTCTTGAGGCTCATTTTCTTAAACTGACAGGTATTATTTATTGCATATGTAGGACTATGGAGCCATGTTTATCTCCATCTTTAAAACCTAAATTTGAAGACAGTTTATGCAATATGACCAGTAGGCTATTTGCCAACATGAATGATCTAGGACTGCAAATATAAAGATAGTTCCTGTGTATGTCAGGAATTACATGATCAGAACATGGTGTAAAGGAACTTGAAAATATCAGTGCATGTAATTTTAAATCAGTGTGCATTTATCACAAAGTAAAAACGTAAAATATTGTAAGTTGTATATATTGATATATGAATTCAGTTTGGGGACCAAATTAGCAGCAGTGGTAGAACTAGCTTGGCTCATCAAAATGTTTCTCCAAAGAAACAGTTTGTAGAGGTTTTGTTTGTTTGTTTCAAATTATCTGAACAAACAGTCCTGAAAAAAATTGGTGGGAAAATATGGTATGTGGGTGTGTGTGTTCACACACATTACTTTGAAGCATAGTGTAAATAAAACCATTGGATTTCAGTAGGAAGAAGTTAGGCAGAGACATTGTCAGGGCTCTAGCCCTTAGTTGAATGGTTAGTTCAGTGGTTAAGTGGCAGCAACCAGTCTCATTCAGTTTGTTCTCCAAAGCATCCTCTCTCAGTGGTGAGGGTTGATGACTACATCATTTTTTATATGATTCCTGAGCAAAGCCCATGCCGGTTTGCGCATTATTCCAATTTTCACATAGGAAAAGTTGTTTGCATCACTTTTTTTTTAAAATAAATTTATCTATTTATTTATTTATTTTTTGGCTGTGTTGGGTCTTTGTTGCGGTGCGTGGGCTTCTCATTGCGGTGGCTTCTCTTGTTGTGGAGCACAGGCTGTAGGCACGCGGGCTTCAGTAGCTGTGGCTCGCAGGCTCAGTAGTTGTGGCGCACGAGCTTAGCTGCTCCGCGGCATGTGGGATCTTCCTGGACCAGGGCTCGAACCCGCGTCCCCTGCATTGGCAGGCGGATTCTTAACCACTGCGCCAGCAGGGAAGCCCTGCGTCACTTTTTAACATTGTAAATTTCTGAAGAACTTTTAGTGTTTTTGTTTTTGTTTTTAATATGCTCTGGGAATACTTATTTTCCTACTGAATGTGGATAGGAACTTTGTAACAGGGGTACATAGTAACCTCATCTTGCTGGTAAAAGATTTATAAGAAGGACGGCTCAGCTGCATAGGCTGAAGTATATATAGAGTATAGGAATACTGGAAAAAAGGTAGAATATACAAAATAGGAATAATAGAGTATACATACATATATTTACCTTTACAACCTTTAGTATAAATATACTATATAGTATATTAAGTTATATATATATTTATATAAATACAGAAATGTAGAGAATATTCCTGTAGAATAGCTTAATAAGGAAAAGTGAACTCAGAGTGGAAAGGTAAGGCGACCATATGCTGCTGTTGAGAGGCATCCCGTCGTTAGGCCTGTCAGTAGAGTTGTTTCATACACCCAAAGCACTTCAATGGCACTGTGTATGTACACAAATGGGAAAATGTGGATAGTTTTCAAAATGAACAATCCACCTGTGAAAAGAGAGAAAAAGAGAGCTTTAAATATAAATAGGAGGTCATCAAAGTCCTTTTCTCCACCAAAGCCATGTCCAGATAGAAACAGAATATGACTTGTAAGAATAATCCAAATGATTCAAGAAAACAAACAAATGGACAAAACCCCCTACTTATTAGATGTGTTTTAAAAAAAAATATTTAAATGAGAATTTTTTTAAAAGCAATTTTAAAATAATTTAAAAACAGAATTTAAGCCACAGAAAAGAGGTATAAGGTAAGTGTATAGATAAGTAATATTATAGATAAGTTATATTATTTTATTCTGTTACCAATGTAGAATTGTATTGAATGTGCTCATCTCTTCTCCTTTTATGCAAAAGAGATTAGTAGATATCAGACCTTTGCAGGTTTTTGCATTAAATTTTAACTTCAAAAGGTATTGTTTTACAAAGATAATCAGAAAAATGTATATTAAAGCCATTATTTCTTACATAGCAAATTGATGAAAACTTTTAAATTCTGACAGTATCAATTTTTGAGCATGTGGAGCAAAGGGAACCCTCAAACATTTCAGGTGAAAAGGTAAATGTTTAACCTTTGGAGTAAAATTGGACCACATTTAGCAAAGTTGAAGACACACACACTAACTGGCCCAGCCTATTCCCCTTGTGGGCTCTAGGGAAGCATTGACACATTAAAGGAGATACAGTCATCCTTCAGTATGTGGGGGATTGGTTCCAGGACTCGTCTAAATTTGTGGGTGCTCAAGTCCCTTACATAAAATGGCATAGTACAGACAGCTTTCCTCATCTGTGGCATTTCCAAATCTGTGATTGGTTGAATCCACAGATGTAGAGGGCTGACTGTGTGTATAAGCTTTTGTAGCACTATTTTTTTTTTTTAATTGGAGTATAGTTGCTTTACAATGTTGTGTTAGTTTCTGCTGTACAACTAAATGAATCAGCTATATGTATACATATATCCTCTCCCTCTTGGACCTCTCTCCCACTCCCCCTGATCCCACCCCTCTAGGTCATCACAGAGCACCGAGCTGAGCTCCCTGTGCTATACAGCAGGCTCCCACTAGCTATCTGTTTTACACATGGTAGTGTGTATATGTCAATTCTAATCTCCCAATTCGTCCAACCCGCCCTCCCCCACCCCGTGTCCACACGTCTCTTTTCTATGTCTGTGGCTCTCTATTCCTGCCCTACAAATAGGTTCATCTGTACCATTTTTCTAGATTCCACATATATGCGTTAGTATACAATACTTGTTTTTTTCTTTCTGCGTTACTTGACTCTGTATGACAGACTCCAGGTCCATCCACATCTCTACACATAACTCAGTTTCATTCCTTTTTATGGCTGAGTAGTATTCCATTGTATATATGTGCCACATCTTCTTTGGCCATTCCTCTGTTGATGGACATTTAGGTTGCTTCCACGTCCTGGCTATTGTAAATAGTGCTGCAATGAACATTGGGGTGTATGTTTCTTTTTGAATATTGAAACCAACCTAGATGTATGTATGTACACAAAACCACCCCCTCCCCTAACACACAATGGAATACCATTTAGTAGTGAAAATTAATGAACCACAGCTATATGAATTAACATAGGCAAACCTCACAAGCATAATTTTGAATGAAAAAACTGCAGAAGAATACAGGTGTTTCAGTGCCATTCATATAAGTTAAGATATGCAAACCAATGTACATTTTTAGTGATACATAATTGTTCTATAAGTGAGAAATCATCATTTCATAAGAGCAACTGCCTCTGGGATGGGGAGGTTGGAAGAATTAGCAACTGTGAAATGTATCCACAAGCTTTGAAATATTTTGGTATTCATTGCTTATGCAAAGGGATGGGTACACAAGTGTTTGTTGCTTTTTCAGTCTGTATTTTCATATTCTAGATGTTAATTTTTTTGAGAAATTGAAATGAAATGATGGTGTAAAATTTTGTGGTCAATATGTGTAAATAGTTTTCTTTGGAGATTAGTGGCTATATTAAATAAATCTCTAGTGCTAGTTAAAAAAAATGGGTGGGGGAAAGAGGAGAAGTGAGAATGCACAGGATACCCTAAATTGTTGATAGGGGTTTCTTCCAGGAGAGAGAGTCAGGGGTTTATAGTAATGTAAAGTGACTTTCATGTTTTGTTCTCTATAACTCTGAATTATGTGATTCTTGTACAGTAATTTGTTAATGTATTGCATAAATAAAAAGGAAAAAGAAAAGATACAGTATTGTTAGCATATCTATAATACATTTTTCTTCTCTCAGACATAGCTGACCTTTTGAATAAAAGTCAGATGAAAAATTATTCTGAAAATGAATTTTTTTCACTTCAGGAGATGTGCAATTTCATATATGATTATTTTGAAATTAAAAGCTTCATAATTTAGTGTGATTAAAAAACATTTTGAAATAATGGACTAACTTTAAGCCTTCACAACATTTCAGAGAATTTATAGTCTTTGAATTATATGATCGTAAAGGAAACATTTCATTGCTTTCTCAGTTGATTAGATTTGATTCATGAAGTGCTGCTACATTTTTTAAAAAAATAAAATGGAAATGATTATTGGCATTCTTCATATTGAATTGTCATATTTAATTTTTGAACTAGCCACAACGCTGTCCAAATCATGTAAATAGAATCAAGCATGTAAATAAAGCAGTGTGTGTTATTTATTGTTAAAACTTTAGGTGAATTTTTAAGGAATCGCTTAACATTAGTCATAATTTAAGTGAAAATAGTTCAATCATAAAACAGAACATTTTCAAAATTTTACCAAGTCAGATTTTCAGATAATCATGTTTTGGATTCAATAGATACTTTGCAATTAGCAAAGTGACAAGATTTAGAATGTTCTTACCATTCACATTTTTAGAAATAAAATTCATGAATCACATGTCAAAGCTAGATGGATACTACATTACAAGATCTCTCTTGAGCTTCAGACCCATGTATACACATAAGTCACTGCTGCCGAATGAGCAGTAACAAAACTAAAAGGTCAATACAATTCTTGGAGGCCCATGGACTGCACAGACATGTACAGACTTGGGGAACCAGGAAGAGCAAGGGAAAGGTAATGCACAGCTCCTTGTTTTCCTGAGGTTCTAGTGAGCTGGAGTAGGGACTGTAAGGAAAGGTGACTAGTGCTGCTCAAAACGTACTTGATTGCTTGCCAATCCAGGTACAGATGAGAGAGAAGCACGCTTTGCATCCACACACTTGTTTCAAGCCCGCCCTATTTAGGGCTCTGGCCACACCTCTGGACAAAGAGCTTGGAGCCCCTGCTCTTAGGGATCAGTACTATGCAAAGATTGTAATATTTATGTATGTATGTATATATGTTGCACTGGGTCTTAGTTGGCGGCAGGTGGGCTCTTTAGTTGTGGCATGTGAACTCTTAGCTGCGGCATGCATGTGGGACCTAGTTCCCTGACCAGGGATTGAACCTGGGCCCTCTACATTGGGAGTGCAGAGTCTTATCCACTGCGCCACCAGGGAAGTCCCCAAAGATTGTAATCTTGCTTAGCCATAATCTGCTTCTCTGTTAAAGGAGAAGGGAAGACAACTTTTTTTTTTTTTCCCTGGAGATGCAATAGAATTCAGTATTGGCGTTGCCCATATTATGCCGATTTTTAATAATCATAGCATAACACTGGACAACTTCACTTAAATGTCTCAAACATCTCAAAAATAGCAAGCACCAAACTAAACTACCCTTCTTCCTCTCCAAACCAGTTTATCACTTTTGTTTTCTCTTTTGGGATGGTCCAGCCATTGGCCCAAAGCATTATCTTTAACGAGGGTAAATTTTACCCTTAACTTCTTTCTCTCTGTCCATACGTTGTTAGTTACAAGTTCTGTTGATTCTGTCTTCTGGATAGTTCTACAATCTGACCAACCCACTGCATAGCCCTAGTGCAGGCTACTGACATTCTTTATCGGGACCAATGCAACTACCTCATCATTCATTCTTCTATGTTCCTGATCTTCTAATCTAACCTCTGCATCACAGTTTTTGTCCAAATGAAAATTGGAGGGTGTAATGTGTCTCCTTAAAATCCTGAAACTCTTATGATGAAACCTAAACTCTTTGACATGGTTTAGAAGGCTCTGGATATTTCTTTCGTCTTCTGGCTTCTCATTTCTTACTTCCCACTTATCTGGCCACATCTGGCTCACCATTTAAGACTTAGTTTATTTGCCAGCTTTTCTGTGAGATGCTTGCTCACCCCTTAAGTTAGGTTTGGGATTGGCTGTGTGTTCCAGCAATGTTGTTTGCTCTCCCGTGATAATACTCAACAAATTTCTGACCTTCAGGGATCTGTGAGGGCAAGGAGCATGCTGGTACTTTGTTCATTAATATATTCCAGGTACACAAGGTACATGCTCAATAAATATTTGCTGAAAGGAGATAAAAGTGATCTGGCACAGTTATTTTTCTAGTCATTTCTGTTGCCGAAGTCTCCCCAATTAACCTTTATGATCTAGTCCTGCTGAATTTATTTTCAGTTTTCTAAAATCACGTGCTCTCTTATCTCTGGTCCTTCACACTTGCTGTCCCCTTACCAGGAAGCCTCGGACTCTGCCTATGTGCTCCCATAATGTCTTGGAGTTTTTTGACTCTGGTGCAAACTGTATGGTAAAATTCCAATGCACAAGTCTCTACTGCCCACAAGCTTGTTCCCTATGTGCATAGGAACTGTATTTTTCATTGTTAAATCTCCAGCGTCCAGCAGAGTACCAGCCTGTATTACGTGCCTAGTCCATATTTTTGATTGCAGTAAATGAATAAGGAAATGAATTCATACATATGGAAAATACGGAGGGAGTGCCTAAGAGATTAAAAAATGCATTATGAAAAAGATAAGTACATGATGATCAATGAGAAATGATCTGTCTTGAAAAAGTATGGAAGGAAAAAGTTGTAAAATGTCAGCATGACTGGTTAGGAGTGGTAGGACTCAGGTGATTTTTTTTTTCTACTTGGATTTCTAGAGTTTCCTTAATGGACAATATTAATTCAAAATATTTTGAAAACTTGAAGAAAAACACAACATAAATGACTGGGAATTGCACCAGTATCTTTTGAATACATTGATGCTTTCTAGAAATACACGTATTTATAGTCAACTTTACAATCCTTGATAAACAAGAGAACCTCCCAGAGTTAGATGAAAATACAAAATGACAAATCAAGTTCTACATTTGGATATTGTAATTTCCTTCTGTTTTTCTGCTAGGTTTATGAGTTTGAGAAGATTATATCTGTCCCTGACTTGCATGAACAGGCAGAGTTCAACAACAAACAAACCTTTTGTCAAACAGAAAGGTAGAAACATCCTTAATTGCACAAGCAGAACTGACTTCCCTTCAGGCTGATCCTTATACTTAATGAAGGACACGTGCAAACTCAGCTAGGAGCTCAACAAGTCTGTACAGTTCATCCTACATGAACTTGGCTTAAAATATCTTTGTATAACTGTGGGAGTTATTTGCCTGTGGGTTCTTTAAAGAACAATCTAAAATGAGAGTCATCTACTCACGTACAACCAAAATCTTCACATCTCAAGAGGTACTAGGTTGTCCTCTTTTATCCCTGCAGGGGTATTGCAGAAGCCAGAGTGACCTATCGGCTCAGTACACAGATAACATCAATGAGACACAAAGATGCAGATGAAAGTTTTCCAAGCTGTTACAGTATTTCTGCTTCCCAAGGCACTTAAGTATTTTAGAAAATAGGGTTATAAATGAGTCAACTAGGATTGAAATTCTTATCCACTTTGGATTTATGACTGATTTAAATACAAAGCTTGGTCCTTTCTTCTCTTGGGCTTTTACAACACAGAACAAGTTATTGGCTAAGATCCAAATCTGTCTCTTTCTCTACACCTGTACTTGAACTAAAATGAGTTGGTTAAGCACAAGACAAAATATTCCTCTCTTTTGAAAGTTAGCTTTCAGAATGACACAGTGATCACTCTTTATTTACAAATAACAAGTGGTATGTGAAAAAAAAATTTTTTTTATCCACTTTAACTATTTTGAAATGAATTACTTATCCAATAAAGGAATGCAGAAATATAGAGTTTTAAATCTGTACATTGCTTCTTTCATAATTTAGGTAGTCTTTATTTTATTTTATTTTTTTTGACAGTTCTATATAGTAACTTAATTCTTTTTTTTTAACATCTTTATTGGAGTGTAATTGCTTTACAGTGGTGTGTTAGTTTCTTTAGGTAGTCTTTAGATAGAATGTTGGTCATAGTAGGAAAAAACTACCCCTGAATTTTTAATTAGAAAAAACAGTTGCATTGTTGACCACAATTTGACCTTGTGTAAGTCACTTAAGCAGATTCTGTTACATTCACCTTTGAAGTGGGAATAATGACACCTGTCTTCCCTACCTTAAAGGGTGGATGAAGGGCTAAGTGAATTAATGTAGGAGAAAGTGCTTGGCAAGTAGTTAAGCCCTATATAAATTTCAAGGCAGACATGATGTTCATTATGTAAACGACAGCTTGTTTTAAGTTCTTCATCTGGATTGGTCGGCTTTGCCATGTTGCTCTGGTTCCAAGCAATAATTAACCTAAACCCTGAAAAAACTGAACTTGGAATACGAATCATAAAATATACGACTACAGATGTATTCCAAATCTTTAGACTTGGAAATAACTGCCATTTGGGTAGTTCCAAGACATTTATGCCCTCATTTTGGACATTCCCGGAAAGAAGTTGCCTTAGATTCCCCCTTCACCCACTCTCTTTGAGGGGGAGGATGAAATGAAAGACATGTTGAACTATTTTGGAATTCTGTGTATATCTATATCTAGATAACAGGCAGCCTTATAAAAATAGCTAGCATGTTTATGGTGTTTTACATGTTTTCGATCTTGAGCCTTAAGGAAATCTATTAGATACGTACGTGTGGCAGATGTTATGCCCATTTAACCAATAAGAAAACCTAGACAAAGATTAACAAAATGATACTTCTAAGATCACAAAATCAGTTGTTTGTTGTCTGGGATGATGTTGGGTAAGGTGGAAGGAGGGTTAGAATTCAAACTCCTAAATTAAAAAAAAAAAAAAGCTGCTTATTCCACACTACATTTTACCTCCATAATTTTGCTCTCCTTTTGTATATTTTTACTGTAGCTATGCCCTCTACCTGCCTTACCTAACTCCTTTCCTTATCTGATGCCTGTTTACCAGCAACACCAACATTATCTCCTCAGTGAAACATTCTCTCCCATGGTTAGGTGCCCCTCCTACACATACTCATTCTTCTAACAAAGCATGGATCACATTCCGGTGTCTGCTGGTTTTCTTCTGCCTCCGCCCCTGGTCTGTTGAAGTCTTGTCTTTTTTTTTTTTCAGTTGAAGTATAGTTGATTTACAATGTTAATTTCTGCTGTACAGCAAAGTGATTCAGTTATACATATATATATATACATTCTTTTTTAGATTGTTTTCCATTATGGTTTATCACAGGATAAAGTCTTGACCATTCACAGAACAAGGTGAATAGCAAATAAACAAATTTTCTGTATCTTACTCCCAAATCTCGACATACTTATTATTGTTTCTGGTATTCACCTTGACATGGGCAGGAGGTGTTCTTAAGGCGTTCTAGCCTCACTATCTGTATTTCACCTTTACCCTGGCTATTTAGACTGGTTCTCAATTTATGATTCAGTAGGATGTTTTCTTGAAGCTCAAGCCCCTACTTCAGTATTTGCACCAAATCCTCACTTCTATATCCCTGTGCCAGAATCTTGGTCTTGGTGTGCCAGTCTCCTCCCACTGTACTCTTTGTCTGATAAACTCTTTGTTGTAAACTACTATAAACTACTGTAAACTACTATATTTTCAGTATTCTAAAATCGTTTCAGGTACATCTCCACTTTTCTACAGTATTTTTTTCCTCTTAATGAAGCCCAGTGGTCATGTGCTTTGCCTCCTAAGGAAAGATTTTCTTCATGCTGAGGAGCTTCCCTTCCTGTAGGTGTTTTAAAATCTAATCTATACATGGATTTTCTGTCACCAGCTTTTGCTTGCCTCTTCACATACGCTTGTTAGTGTGTGCTGAACTTCTGACATCTCCCATGCTCCATTCCTCATGCTAACTTCTTTCCTGGACTATCTTTGGTCAATGTATGAAAATAATAAGTTGACTTTAATTTACTAGTAAATATCATTAATATAATCTGTCACATATAAATCTCAATAAATTATTACCAAAAATAGAATGATCTATAATGTCAAAACTCAAGCTTTATCCCCACAGGAATATTCCACAACTCACCTCCTGATCCTTTGTCATCTATATCATCTATGTCTTCTATATCATGTGACTCTTTGTCAGCTATATCCTTTGTCATCATGAACTTCATTATCCCTCCCAGATCGTTCAGCCTACTTCCTCTAAGTTCCACCACCCCAGCCATAATAAACTCATATATAGCAGTACATTCACTTATAAAGCATACAGAATAACAATAACCGATGTTTGGCAACAAGAGGGAAACTATAAAAATGTAGGGGAGGGCTTCCCTGGTGGCGCAGTGGTTGAGAATCTGCCTGCCAATGCAGGGGACACGGGTTCGAGCCCTGGTCTGGGAAGATCCCACATGCCGCGGAGCAACTAGGCCCGTGAGCCACAACTACTTACTGAGCCTGCGCGTCTGGAGCCTGTGCTCCGCAACAAGAGAGGCCACGATTGTGAGAGGCCCGTGCACCACAATGAAGAGTGGCCCCCGCTTGCCGCAACTAGAGAAAGCCCTCGCACAGAAACGTAGACCCAACACAGCCAAAAATAAATAAATAAATAAAATATATTTTTAAAAAATGTAGGGGAAGTTTTTTCCCCTTAGAGTCGCCTTCATTTATAGGTAAATACGAGATCACCAAATCAGTCTCACTGAACATCAAAATTGATACTAATAATACTTCCCTGGATGGTTTAGATCAATTGCATATTAATTCATCTCTTCCAATTACTCAAGTAGGGTAAATGTAGATAAAGGTGTTATCGGGAATAGTTTAATAGCTTGGTGTACTATATTCAAAGAAATGGATGGTACTAAAGTAAAATTAGTCTATAAAATAATTATTTAGTATTCTATGTGTTCTGTACATACATAGATGAAACACATGAATTAGTATGTATTTTACCAATAGAGGTATTTATAACATACAAAAATGTATCTTTGTGATTGATAATCTTAGAGAAACAAAACGTGTTTATTTGTGATTAATTTACATTTTAATTTTAAAATTTATTCAATAAGCATTTCATAATTTTTCCTTTTTACGTAAGGCTAAATTTTTTCCTGGAGTGTTCAGAATTCTGAGGTATAAATTGGAGGTTCATGATGCGTAATCACCATAACAGAACTTCGCCTCTCAAGAACAGAGTAATGGTTTTACACTAGGATAATCCATGAGATAATGAAGAAAAACACCACCATGCTTTCTTTTTTTCTTTCTTTTTCTTTTTTTTTTTTGGTTAATCCAATTTACTGACATAACTCTGGAAAGAGTTTTTCTTATGTATCATGGACTTTAAGTGATCTTTGTGGTTATCCCCCTTCACAAGGATGTTTTCTCTTGCCAAGATAAATGGAATAGAAGTAAACATAATATTAAGCAAAATGATAGGCCTGCTTTCTCTTTGGATTAGTGGCAAGAACCAGTGGTATTTACTGACTTTTCTCCTTAATGGGTAGATGAAATCTGAAGCTGTATAAATGAGATGATGAAGAAATTATAAGTCTGTTTGCTCCCAGTGTTATTCTTTAGTTTTAATTCTGTTGGAAGGCAAGTACCCTTGGGAAAGTTAAAACCCAGAAGTAGTACATTCAAAAAAGAGGCAATCTTTGTAGGTCTCTCCTAAATAATTATATATGTTCTTGTAATATTCTCCACTCATTTAATAGAGTGTCTAAGAATTATTTTAATTAAGGAACTCTTAACTTGCCTTTAAGCTTTATCTTATTTGTTGAAATATTGTCATATCTTTGTTTTGAATAACAGTAGAGATATTTAAAATATTAACATAATCTGTCAGTGACATTTTAATGCAATTTCTTCTCCTACTGGCAAAATAATTATTTCTAGATACTATAAACATTCTATAAATTTCTGTAAATTCCCCTTCTAAAATGTTTTTCAACTTTTTTAGTCTAGCTGAAGTATATTTGATTTGTTATTCAAGATAAATTTCTAAATTTTCTTTCCAAATTTTTATTTAATTATACTAGGTTTCTGTTTAGTTTTTAAAATAATCCTTTGAAATTCCCTTGTTCTGCAGACATATGGAATCTCATTAGACCTTGCATTTTTTGAAATTAAACATAACGTATGTATAAAATAGCAAATGATGTACACGTAAGCTTGTAGAATAGTATTAACTCCGAAACCTGTTTAAGGGAACTTTGAAGTCTCCAATGTGTCTGTCTTTTATCTCTCCACTTTACCATCATCTTCCAGAAGTTAATCATCCTCTAATTTTCTTGATAATTTCATGTCAATATTTTCCAGATTTGCAGTTTTCTGAAATTTATATAGAGTAGTAATATGTGTACTTTTGCCAGTTTCTTTTTTTAAAACATTACAAAGATTCTTGTTTGTGAGAAGAAAAGCTGTAGTTCACTCATTTTCACTATCCTAAGGAATTCTATTGCATGAATGTTACCAGTATATACTTATCCATTGCCCTATCTATGGACATTTGGTTTGTTTTTAGGATTTTTCAATTATATAACACTGCAATGAACACTGTCTCTCCATTAAAATTTTTTACATACACGGAGCTCCTCTTTGTATTTGTGTTTGTTCAAATACCAGTATTTTTGTTGAACTCACATTGAATATCAGTAGGCATTTTGGAAACAATGAGAAGAATTTAATACAACTTATTATAAGCTATCTGGCCATTATTTAAATTCTATCCAAAATGTTAATATAAGAAGCACTTTATCTGACTTATAAATCTAAAGGAACTTTATTCACTGAGAGAAAGTAAATCATGATAAAATTTACAACTCTATAAAATATTTAATTATAAATCAGAAGTAATTTTGTTTAAGTATTTTTTTTTATGATTCTTTTTTTCTGAATTTATTGTTGGGCTTCAAAAATAAGCTTAGAATGCTAGTGAAAATCAAGGTCTGATTACTTGCCTCTGTTTATTTTTTTTACTTTTTTAAGACTCTATAAATAGCTTTTAAGATGCAGATCCAGTGCCCCCAAATGAAATTAGTAATAAAATACAATTCTTTAAAAATTCTTTTTCTCTTTGGAATGTCATGGTACTTTAATGGTACCTTTTATTAGGAATATAGGTAGGTCACTTCACACTTAAGGTAAGACTAAAGCAGAGTGATTTTGTCCATGGTTGAATAATAAGTCTGTGGTATATTTGGGAATGATGTCTACATTGTTGTTTTTATTTAAATTTATTTATCTATTTATTTTTGGCTGTGTTGGGTCTTTGTTTCTGTGCGTGGGCTTTCTCTAGTTGCGGCAAGTGGGGGCCACTCTTCATCGCGGTGCGTGGGCCTCTCACTGTCGCGGCCTCTCTTGTTGCGGAGCACAGGCTCCAGACGCGCAGGCTCAGTAGTTGTGGCTCACGGGCCTAGTTGCTCCGCGGCATGTGGGATCTTCCCAGACCAGGACTCGAACCCGTGTCCCCTGCATTGGCAGGCAGATTCTCAACCACTGCGCCACGAGGGAAGCCCTCTACATTGTTTTTTTTAAACTAAATTTTATTTTTAAATGAAATATAGTTGATTTACAATATTAGTTTCAGGTGTACAACATAATGATTCGGTATTTTTGCAGAGTGTACTCTACTAAAAGTTATTACAAAGTAATGGCTATAATTTCTTATGCTATACAATATATCCTTGTTGCTAATCTATTTTATACATAGTAGTTGGTATCTCTTAATTCCATACTCCTATCTTGCCCCTCCCCCATCCCCTCTTCCCTCTGGTAACTACTAGTTTGTTTTCTATATCTATGCGTCTGTTTTGGGTTGCTATATACATTTGTTAGATTTTTTAGATTCCACATACTTTAGAATGTAAGTATTTGTCTTTCGCTGTCTAATTTCACTATGCATAATATTCTCTAGGTCCATCCATGTTGCTGCAAATGGAAGAATTTCATTTTTTATGACTGAGTAATATTCCTGTGTGTGTGTGTGTGTGTGTGTGCGTGCGTGCGCGTGTGTATATCACAAATTCTTTAACCATTTGTCAGTTGAGGGACACTTCGGTTGCCTCCTTATCTTGGCTATTATGAACGATGCTGCAATGAATATTGGGGTGCATATATCTTTTCAAATTAGTGTTTTCATTATTTCTGAATATATACCCAGGAATGGAATTACTGAATCACATATTTCTATTTTTAGTTTTTTGAGGAACCTCCATACTGTTTTCCATAGGGGCTGCACCAATTTATATTCCCACCAACAGTGTGCAAGGGTTCCCTTTTCTCCACATCCTTGCCAACATTTGTTATTTGTGGATTTTCTGATGATAGTCATTCTGACAGGTGTGAGGTGGTAGCTCCTTGTGGTTTTGTTTTGCATTTCTCTTAATAATTAGCAAAGCTGAGCATCTTTCCGTGGGCTTGTTAGCCATCTGTATGTCTTAGGGAAAAATGTATATTAAGTTTTTCTGCCCATTTTTCTATTGTATGAGCTATTTATATATTTTGGATGTTAACCCCTTGTAGATCATGTCATTTGCAAAGATTTTCTCTTATTTGCTAGGTTGTCTTTTTGTTGATGGTTACCTTTGCAGTGCAAAAGGTTTTTAAACTTAATTAGGTCCCATTTGTTTATTTTTGCTTTTATTTCTTTTGCCTGAGGAGACAGATCCAAAAAAATAATGCTACGATATATGTCAGAGAGTGTTCTGCCTGTTCTCTTCTAGGAATTTTGTGGCTTCTGGTCTTACATTTAGGTCTTTAATCCATTTTGAGTTTATTTTTATGTATGGTGTGAGAAAATGTGCTAATCTCATTGTTTTGCATGTTACTGTCCAGTTTTCCTAGCATCACTTGTTGAAGAGACTGTCTTTTCTTCATTGTCTATTCTTGCCTCCTTTGTCATAGATTAATTCTCCGTAAGTGTGTGGGTTTATTTCTGGGCTGTCCCATTGACCTATGGGTCAGTTTTTGTGCCAGTACTGTGCTGTTTTAATTACTGTAGCTTTGTATAATATAGTCTGAAGTCTGGGAGGGTGATATCTCCAGCTTTATTCTTTGTTTTCAAGATTGCTTTGGCAATTTGGCATCTTTTGTGGTTCCATATGAATTTTAGGATTATTTGTTCTAGTTCTGTGAAAAGTGTCCTGGGTATTTTGATAGGGATTGCATTAAATTGGATTGGATGGCTTTGTGTAGTATAGCCATTTTAATAAAATTAATTCTTCCAATCCAAGAGCACAGGGTATCTTTCCATTTCATTGTATCACCTTCAATTTCCTTCATCAGTGTTTTATAGTTTTCAGAGTACCGGTCTTTCACCTGCTTGGTTAAATTTATTCCTAGGAATTTTACTCTTTTTGATGCAATTTTATTTATTTATTTATTATTAAACATCTTTATTGGAGTATAATTGCTTTACATTGTTGGATTAGTTTCTGCTGTATAACAAAGTGAATCAGCTATATGTATACATATATCCCCATATCCCCTCCCTCTTGGGTCTCCCTCCCACCCTCCCTATCCCACCCCTCTAGGTGGCCACTAAACACTGGACTGATCTCCCTGTGTTATGTGGCTGCTTCTCACTAACTATCTATTTTACATTTGGTAGTGTATATATGTCAATGCCACTCTCTTACGTCTTCCCAGCTTATCCTGCCTTCTCCCCCCGGTCCTCAAGTCCATTCTCTAGTAGGTCTGTGACTTTATTCCTGTCCTGCCCCTAGGTTCTTAAGAACCATTTTTTTTTTTTTTTAGATTCCATATATATGTGTTAGCATACAGTATTTGTTTTTCTCTTTCTCACTTACTTCACTCTGTATGACAGACTCTAGGTCCATCCACCTCACTACAAATAACTCAATTTCCTTTCTTTTTATGGCTGAGTAATATAATTGTATATATGTGCCACATCTTCTTTATCCATTCATCTGTCAATGGACACTTAGGTTGCTTCCATGTCCAGGCTATTGTAAATAGTGCAGCAATGAACATTATGGTACATGACTCTTTTTGAATTCTGGTTTTCTCAGGGTATATGCCCAGTAGTGGGATTGCTGGGTCATATGGTAGTTCTATTTTTAGTTTTGTAAGGAACCTCCATACTGTTCCCCATAGTGGCTGTGTCAATTTACATTCCCACCAACAGTACAAGAGGGTTCCCTTTTCTTCACACCCTCTCCAGCGTTTATTGTTTGTAGACCTTTTGATGATGGCCATTCTGACTGGTGTGAGGTGATACCTCATTGTAGTTTTGATTTGCATTTCTCTAATGATTAGTGATGTTGAGTATCCTTTCATGTGTTTGTTGGCAATCTATATATCTTCTTTGGAGAAAAGTCTCTTTAGATCTTCTGCCCATTTTTGGATTGGATTGTTTGTTTTCTTGATATTGAGCTGCATGAGCTGCTTGTAAATTTTGGAGATTAATCCTTTGTCAGTTGCTTCATTTGCAAATATTGTCTCCCATTCTGAGGGGTGTCTTTTCATCTTGTTTATGGTATCCTTTGCTGTGCAAAAGCTTTTGAGTTTCATTAGGTCCCATTTGTTCATTTTTGTTTTTATTTCCATTTGTCTAGGAGGTGGGTCCAAAAGGATCTTGCTGTGATTTATGTCAAAGAGTGTTCTCCCTAAGTTTTCCTCTAAGAGTTTTACAGTATTCGGCCTTACATTTAGGTCTCTAATCCATTTTGAGTTTATTTTTGCATATGGTGTTAGGGAGTGTTCTAATTTCATTCTTTTACATGTAGCTGTCCAGTTTCCCCAGCACCATTTATTGAAGAGGCTGTCTTTTCTCCATTGTATATTCTTGCCTCCTTTATTGAAGATAAACCCACGCACATATGTTCACCTTATCTCTGGGCTTCCTATCCTGTTCCATTGATCTATAGTTGTATTTTTGTGCCAGTACCATACTGTCTTGATAAATGTGGCTTTGTAGTATAGTCTGAAGTCAGGGAGCCTGATTCCTCCAGAACCGTTTTTCTTTCTCAAGATTGCTTTGGCTATTCGGGGTCTTCTGTGTTTCCATACAAATTGTACAATTTTTTGTTATAGTTTTGTGAGAAATGCAATTGATAGTTTGATATGGGTTGCACTGAATCCGTAGATTGCTTTGGGTAGTATGGTCATTTTCACAGTATTGATTCTTCCAATCCAAGAACATGGTATATCTCTCCATCTGTTTCTATTATGTTTAATTTCTTTCATCAGTGTCTTATAGTTTTCCATATACAGGTCTTTTGTCTCCTTAGGTAGGTTTATTCCTAGGTATTTAATTCTTTTTGTTGCAATGGTAGATGAGAGTGTTTCCTTAATTTCTCTTTCAGACTTTTCATCACTACTGTATAGGAATGCAAGAGATTACTGTGCATTAATTTTGTATCCTGCTACTTTACCAAATTCATTTATTAGCTCTAGTAGTTTCCTGGTAGCATCTTTAGGATTCTCTATGTATAGTATCATGTCATCTGCAAACAGTGACAGCTTTACTTCTTCTTTTCCAATTTGGATTCCTTTTATTTCTTTTTCTTCTCTGACAGCTGTGGCTAAAACTTCCAAAACTATGTTGAATAATAGTGGTGAGAGTGGAAAACCTTGTCTTCTTCCTGATCTTAGTGGAAATGGTGGAAATATCTTTTTCCATCCCCTCACTTTCAGTCTGTATGTGTCCCTAGGTCTGAAGTGGGTCTCCTGTAGACAGCATATATATGGGTCTTGTTTTTGTATCCATTCAGCCTGTCTGTGTCTTTTGGTGGGAGCATTTAATCCATTTACATTTAAGGTAATTATCGATATGTATGTTCCTGTTACCATTTTCTTAATTGTTTTGGGTTTGTTATTGTAGGTCTTTTCCTTCTCTTGTGTTTCCTGCCTAGAGAAGTTCCTTTAGCATTTGTTGTAAAGCTGGTTTGGTAGTGCTAAATTCTCTTAGCTTTTGCTTGTTTATAAAGGTTTTAATTTCTCCATCAAATCTGAATGAGAGCCTTGCTGGGTAGAGTAATCTTGGTTGTAGGTTTTTCTCTTTCATCCCTTTAAATATGTCCTGCCACTCCTTTCTGGCTTACAGAGTTTCTGCTGAAATATCAGCTGTTAACCTTATGGGATTCCCTTTTATGTTATTTGTTGTTTTTCCCTTGCTGCTTTTAATATTTTTTCTCTGTATTTAATTTTTGATAGTTTTATTAATGTGTCTTGGCATTTTTCTCCTTGGATTTATCCTGTATGGGACTCTCTGCTCTTCCTGGACTTGATTGACTATTTCCTTTTCCATATTAGGGAAATTTTCAACTATAATCTCTTCAAATATCTTCTCAGTCCGTTTCTTTTTCTCTTCTTCTTCTGGGATCCCTATAATTTGAATGTTAGTGTGTTTAATGTTGTCCCAGAGGTCTCTGAGACTGTCCTCAATTCTTTTCATTGTTGTTTCTTTATTTCTGCTCTGTGGTAGTTATTTCCCCTATTTTATCTTCCAGGTCACTTATCCGTTATCCTGTCTCAGTTATTCTGCTCTTGATTCCCTCTAGAGAATTTTTAATTTCATTTATTTTGTTGTTCATCATTGTTTGTTTGCTTGTTAGTTCTTCTAGGTCCTTGTTAAACATTTCTTGTATTTTCTCCATTCTATTTCCAAGATTTTGGATCAACTTTACTATCATTACTCTGAATTCTTTTTCAGGTAGACTGCCTCTTTCCTCTTCATTTGTTTGGTCTGGTGGGTTTTCACCTTGCTCCTTCATGCTGTGTATTTCTCTGTCTTCTCATTTTGCTTAACTTACTGTGTTTGGGGTCTCCTTTTTGCAGGCTGCAGGTTCGTAGTTCCCGTTGTTTTTGGTGTCTGTCCCCAGTGGCTAAGATTGGTTCAGTGGGTTGTATAGGCTTCCTGGTAGAGGGGACTAGTGCCTGTGTTCTGGTGGATGAGGCTGGATCTTGTCTTTCTGGTGGCAGGACCAAGTCCGATGGTGTGTTTTGGGGTGTCTGTGAAGTTATGATTTTAGGCCACCTTTCTGCTAATGGGTGGGGTCGTGTTCCTGTTTTACTAGTTGGTTGGCATGGGGTGTCCAGCCCTGGAGCTTGCTGGTTGATGAGTGGAGCTGGGTCTTAGCGTTGAGATGGAGATCTCTGGGAGAGCTCTCACTGATTGATATTACATGGGGCTGGGAGGTCTCTGGTGGTCCAATGTCCTGAACTCGGCTATCCCATCTCCGAGGCTCAGGCCTGACACCCAGCTGGAACACCAAGACCCTGTGAGCCACGTGGCTCCTAGTGTTGGAGGGTCTCCTGCAGAGGTGGGGCATGGCTGTGGCTTACCATAAGGACAAGGACACTGGCAGCAGAAGTTCTGGGAAGTACTCCTTGGCATGAGCCCTCCCAGAGCCTGCCATTAGCTCCACCAAAGAGCCTGCAGCTGATGCAGTTTTAAATGGGATTTTTTTTAAACTTTCACTTCCTAATTGTTCATTATTTGCATATAGAAACACAATAGGTTTCTGTATATTAATCTTGTATCTTGCAACTTCACTGAATTCATTTATTAGTTTTAATAGATCTTTGGTGATTTTAGGGTTTTCTATATAAAGTATCATGTCATCTGCAAAGAGTTACAGTTTTATTTCTTCCTTTCCAATTTGGATGCCTTTTATTTCTTGTCTGAGTTGCTCTGTCTAGGACTTCACTTCGAATACTTTATTAAATAGAAGTGGTGAGAGTGGGCATCCTTGTCCTGTTCCTGAATTTAGAGGAAAGGCTTTCAGCTTTTCACCATTGTGTATGATGTTAGCTGTGGGTTTGTCATAAATGGCTTTTATTATGTTGAGTTATGTTCCCTCTATACCCACTTTGATGAGAGTTTTTATCATGAATGAGTATTGTATTTTGTCAAATGCTTTTTCTGCATCTATGGAGATGATCATGTAATTTTTCTTTTTTGTTAATGTTCACATTGATTTGTGAATATTGAACCACTCTTGTGGCCTTAGAGTAAATCCAACTTTATCATGGTGTATGATTCTTTTTATACATTGTTAGTTCGGTTCACTATTATTTTGTTGAGGATTTTTGCATCTATGTTAATTAAAGATATTGGCCAGTAATTTTTTTTTGGTAGTGTCTCTGTCTGGTTTTGGTATCTGGGTAAAGGTGGCCTAGTAGAATGAATCTGGGAGTGTTTTGTCCTCTTTACTTTTTTGGAATACTTTCAGAAGGGTAGGTATTAGGTCTTCTTAATATGTTTGGTAGAATTCCCCTGTGAAGCTGTCCAGTACTGGAGTTTTGTTTACTGGGAGTTTTTAAAATACAAATTCTATTTCACTACTACTGATTGGTATGTTCCAACTTGTCTGTTTCTTCTTGACTTAGTCTTGACAAGTTGTACCTTTCTAGAAACTTTGTCAATCTGTTGGCATGTAACTGTTCACAGTATTCTTATGAATTTTTGTATCTCTGGTATCAGTTCTTATTTCTCCTCTTTTTGTTTCTTATTTTGTTTATTTGGGTCCTTTCTCTTTTCTTCTTGGTAAGCCTGGCTAAAGGTTTATCAATTTTTTTATCTTTTCAAAACCTAGCTCTTTTAATTGACCTTTTCTAATTTTTTTTGTTCTCTATTTTATTTTCTCTCTGATCTTCTTCCTTCTGCTGACTTTGGGCTTTGTTTTTCTTTTTCTAATTCCTTTAGGTGGAAGGTTAGGTTGTTTGTTTGAAGTTTTTCTTGTTTCTTGAGGAAGGCCTGTATCACTATAAAATTCCCTCTTAGAACTACTTTTGCTTGCTGTACCCCATAGATTTTGGATTGCTGTGCTTTCATTTTCAACTGTCTCAAGGTATTTTGTGAATTCTCTTTGTTTCCTTCATTGACCCATTGGTTTTTTAATAGCTTGTTTTTTAGTGTCCATGTTTTTGTTCTTTTCCCATTTTTCTTTCTGTAATTGATTTCTAGTTTCATATCATTGTGGTCTGAAAAAATGAGAATTTCTGTTCTCTTAAATTTGTTGATTTGTTTTGTGGCTTAGTATGTGTTATTCTGGACAGTATTTGTGCACTTGAAAAGAATGTGTATTCTTTTGTTTTTGGATAAAATGTCCTATAGATATCTATTAAGTCCAGTGGTCTACTGTGTCATTTAAGACCAGCGTTGCCTTAATGATTTTCTGTCTGGATGATCTGTCCATTGATATTAGTGGGCTGTTAAAGTCCCCTAGTATTATTGTATGATTGTCAGTTTCTCCTCTTATGTCTGTTAGTATTTGCTTTACATATTTAGGTGATCCTATACTGTGTATATATATATATGTTAATGAATAGAATGTCCTCTTCTTTACTGACCCATTCATCATTATATAATACCCTTCTTTGTCTTCTGTTATAGCCTTTGTTTTAAAGTTTACTTTGAGTATTGCTACCCCCACTATCTTATCATTTCTGTTGGCATGAATATCTTTTTCCATCCTCTCACTTTCAGTCTGTGTGTCTTAAGCTCTGACATGAATCTCTTGTAGGCAGCATGTTTAAAGTTCTCTCTTTTTTTTTTTTTTAAATCCAATCAGCCACTCTGTCTTTCAGTCAGAGCATTTAGTCCATTGACATTTAATACATGAAGTGTACATTGGTAGATATGTACTTATTGCCATTTTATTACTTGCTTTCTGGTTGTTTTTGAAGTTCTTTGTTCATTTCTACTTGTGTTTGTTTTTTCCCTCGTGTTTTGATGATTTTCAGTGGTTGTATGCTTGTGTTCCTTTCTTTTTAGTTTTTGTGTTTTAGTTTTGTAGGTTTTTGATTTGTGGTTACCATGGGGTTTGTATATGTTGACCTATAACTATATTTACTTGTTTTAAACTGGTAGTCACTTAAGTTCAAACACATTCTGAAAGATCCACATTTTTCACTCTGCTCCGCCACATTTTGTGTTTTTGATGTCATATTTTACGTTTTCATGTTTATCCCTTAACCATTTATTGTAGTTATAGTTGCTTTTAATTTTTTTTCTTTTAATCTTGGTACTGGCTTATTTAATGGTTGATCCTCGGTGCTTATTATATAATTGCCTTTCCTAGTGGCATTTTTCCTTGCCTATAGATTATTAGTTCTTTTCCACTATTAGAAAACCTTTTAACATTTCTTTGAGGGTAGTTACAGTATTAAAGAACTACTTTTGTTTTTGCTTATCTGAGAAGGTCTTCATTTCTCTTTCGATTCTAAATGATAATCTTGCTGGGTAGAGTGTCCTAGGTTACAGGTTTTTCCCTTTCAGCTCTTGAAAAGTCATGCCACTCCCTACTGGCCTGCAAATTTTCTGCAGAAAAGTCAGTTGATAGCCTTATGGGGATTCCCTTGTATATGACTTTTTCCTTTGCTGCCTTTAGAATTCTCTCTTTAGCATTAAATTTTGCCATTTTAATTGTAACATGTCTTGGTGTGGATTTGTTTGGGCTCATCTTGTTGAGGACCCTCTGTGTTTTTTGTACCTGGATATCTGCTTCCTTCTTCAGGTTTGGGAAGTTGTCAGCCATCAAATACATTTTCAATCCTTTTTTCTCTCTCTTCTCCGTTCATCAAATACATTTTCATCAAATACATTTTCAATCCTTTTTTCTATCTCTTCTCCTTTTGGGACCTCTATAATGAGAATGTTGGTATGTTTAATGTTATATCAGAGATCTCTTAGGCTGTATTAATTTTTTTTTATTTGTCTTTCTTTCTGCTGTTTTGATAGGGTGATTTCCATTTTCTATCTTTCAGATCACTTATATGTTCTTCTGTATCACTTAGTCTTCTATTCATTCTCATGTATTTGTTTCACTTACTGAATTCTTCATTTCTGGTTGGATCTTTCTTATATTTTCTAGTTCCTTGTTAACATTTTTGCTGTGTTAATCTATTCTTTTTCCTAATTCAGATAACATTTTTATTACCAGTCTTTTGAATTCCTTGACTGGTAAATTATTTCTGTTTCATTATTTTCTCAGGGGTTTTCTCTTGCTCTTTCCATTGAAAGTAGTTCCTCTGCCTTTTAGTTTTGTTTAACTTTCTCTGCCTCTGTGAATTTAGGGGAAACAGTTACCTGTTGTGGTTTTGAAGGGGTATTCTTATGTGGGAGTATCCCTATACAGACTGTATGTGCCCAGTGCCTTTGGTGGGAGAGCAGTTTGATGTGGACATGAGTCATGACTTTATCAGGGTGTGCTGGCAGCTGTAACCTTGGTAGGTGATGGGGCTAGAGCTGGAGCCCTGTGTGAGGTGGGACCTCCCCTCTGCTCAGCAGCCATCACTGCTATATTGTGGGTGGAGTCTGATCCCAAATTCCTAGAGCAGAAGCCCTGAAGGTAGGCCTGAGCTGGCTCTGTTCCCTTTAAATGTATGTTTTCCCCTCTTCCTGCCCCAGGATCCTTGTCCCAAAGAGGGGAAGTGCTGAAGTAAGTGGGGGTGGGGGTGTGAGCACGTGCGTGCGCAGTATAGGCTTTCAGCTCATCTCAGCCACAGACAGAGGTCTGAGCTGTCTCTCATGTACTCCCTATGCACGTGCTAATAATTGTTTCCCTCACTCTCCTCAGATGCATCCTTGGGTGCAAGTCCCTTTATTCCTCACAGCTGATCATTGCCCCCAGCTTCTGCCATCCCTGCCCTGTTATGGAGGCACACTGCAGGGCAGGCAGGGCCTGTGTGGAGCTCTGAGCATATATTGGGGCATGAGCCGTGGTGGGTGGCTACCGTCAGAGTGCTGGGCTGCTGCTGATGCGGTACTGGATTAAGTGCCAGCAGTGGCTGCCGCTGCATCCCCCAGGTGCTCTCTCAGGACCGGGTTGCGTCTGTATCCCACAGAGAGTCTTCTCTGCAGTTGTTGCCACTCCAGGTCCAGTGCCACACTGTGACATGGAGTGAGTGGGGCTGGAGAGTTCACGTGGCTTGGGCTGGGGTAAAAACACTGAGGTGGTCACAGGAAACCTGGCAGGACATATAGCAGTCTTCTCTCCAACTTGCCAGGATGGTTGTTTGTCCGTGTATTCTCCCTTTTCCTCTGAGTCCCTTCCCAGAAGCACAGGTCCCGAACGATTGCTTTTCTTTCTTCTCTGCCCGATTATGTGTGCATCTTTCCTACAGCTTTGGTTGTATGGGGGAGCGTGGGAGGGTCCTGCTGCCAGTTTCCAGTTAGTTTTCGGTAAGAATTGTTCACATGTAGCTGTATTTTTGATGTGTTTGTGGTGAGAGGTGAGCTCCACATCCTCTTATTGGACCCTCCTGATTGATCTCCCATAACGTCTGTACTCTAAATTTTAGAATTTAGATTTTAACTAGTGGACCACTGATTTGGAATATGAAGGAAAAAGCAGGTTGACATATTTGTTGTATACCAAATAGAAATAGGTATAGATTAATAGTAAAACATGACCAGTAAATAGACAAATGTTTGAACAGTTTATATGAAGAAATATAGGCAGCACAATCTATAGGTTAAGAGCATGGATTTTGGCCAGTTGTACCTGAGATGAGACTTCACTCCACTTAAAGGCTTTGTGACGTTGGGCAAATTACTATGCCTCTCTGTAATCTGTTGCTTTAGCTATGAAATAGGGACAAAAATAGCACCTACTTCATACAGTTTTTCTGGGATTAAGAGAGATAATACACCAAAATGCTTTGTAGTGTCTCACAACTATAAGTACTAAATACATGTTAGCTTTTACTAAGAGCAATTGTAGGGAAAGTGTCATCCCCTAGAGAAGTATAGTGAAAACAGAACACTCCTATATTACTGTCTCAGTGAAAATTGATCCTCTCCTTTTTAGAAGAACCATTACAGCAACTTTCAAGAGCCATAAAATTGATAAGTAGTCTTTTTGTAAATAACAACACTTTTAAAGACTCATTTTAAGGGGAGGAATCTAAAGCCGGAAAAATTTGCCTGCCAGGAGTTGTTTATCTGTAGCAGAGTACCAGAAACAACTGGAAAGAGCCAATAGTAAATCCATTTAACTGGATAAAATATTTTGTCCTCGTAACAGTGACATTTATGATGAGGAGAAGACGTAAAAGTGCTTACACAGACATGAAAAAAAATCAGATAAGAAACTTCTGTATAAATATATTATATATTATTCATAATATATTATGAATTGACCTATTGGATGGGAACATAGCATCCTGTTGGCCTCGTTGGTGATTATGAATAAGCACTGCTAGGGATTTATGGGGGAGGGGCAGCCTACTGACAATACAATGTACTCTTTGCATCTAAGGAAAAAGTGCAATACCTTAAGTCACTTTCTGTGGGTTGCTTATTATCATTTAGGATTAGCATGTGAAAATCTCCCAAGGGCTTGATTTAGTCCACAAGAAGTCAATTTTATCTCCTCCCAGAGCTATCTATCTCAATCAACTGCTATTCTGTATGTATTCGTCTACATGTCTCATCAGGAATGTGGCAGTAACAAGTTGACTGAACATAAAATACTCTGGGAAAAAAGAATTCAGCAGGAGATGTTGAGGTTCAAGTGCTCTGAGCAGCACAGCTTCATAATTGTGCACTGACTAAAAAGAGATTGTCTTGTCTCTAAGTTGTACAGTGGCCAGACAAACTTGTTTTTATATAAGAGGATTAATGATAGGACTGCAAGTACAAACCCAGTTTGTTGGCCCAAACAAGTTATAAGTTTGTAAAGGTGCACAGTCATGAGAATGAGCTTGCTGGAGATGTTTAGAACCCAGCAGTTAAATGACAGATGGTATTACTCACACTGTTACTCCTCAAGCCCCCAAACTCTAAACTTCTTATTTCTCCACCCAAGATAAGGCTTTATGAGGAATACCATCTGTGAGAAAAATTTCTCTTTACTAAGCCTGTATGAGCTTGCTTTAATTCACTTTCTAATTCAGACTCTCCGACCTCCTATCATTGTTGTGAATTATATCCACTGGATGACTGTGGCGTTGGCACTGTCTGAAGGTATTATTTGTTCACACGATAAAGCTTTACACTTTGATAATGATACACTCTGTGATTTTACAAAGGGAAATGGAAGATGGAATTGTACACAGGCACATTTTTAGTGTAATTCAAAACTCTGTATTATCAAGTGAGGATATTAATACACATGTATTAAAGGTAGAGGTGTGATTGACAAGTCAGTTTTTATTTCACTTAAAAAAATAAAAGCAAATGTTCATCACTGTAGTCAAACATTGTTATTAGCATGAGATAGCTACAATAATTTATGAAATGGTCCACTGAATGGTGCAAGATAGTAAAGAAAAATTTTGAGCTGTAATTTATTGCAGTTTCACAGTTTCATGGCTGAACAGTGAATTAGTGCCTTTACCCAACATGGTTTCAAATTATTTTCTATGTCAAACCTTCTTTAAGTAGTGGTCATACGTTGCATTATATAATTTTAGAACTAGAAGGGGCTTTGAAAGCATTTAATTTACTAAGCCTTGAACTAGTCATTGTCATATATAGACTTGTTAAAATCAAAGATTTCTCTGGATTGAGAGAGGCCTTCTCACCCTGTACGTTGTTGTTTCTTGATATGGCACTCAATCTCCCTGCCGCCAAATACAGTCCATGTGTTTCCCAGGCTGTAGAATATGGAAGAATCTCAAATAGATGATACAGTCAGATGCTGCTGTGCAAAAGCGATGCCAGCAAGAGCATAGGGGTGATGCCTGGCAGAGCTTAGATGGTATGTCTCAAGAAACCCTTTAATGATGTCCTCACATCTGCCACACCAAGCCCCAAAGCAGCAAAAGATTTGTCATCCTCTCCAGCTCTACTATCCAGTGCTTGTTTTGAGTTTCATGGTAGCAGTAAATAATTGAAAACAATGGACGAGATATTCTTTCACTTCATCCACTTGGCGTTTGTACTTATAAGAATAATTTAAAATCACCAAATCATTATTTTCACCTAGCAAGTTTAGTGGAGGAAATCTGTTAAACTGTGGGAATATGTCAATAGATTGTCAGATTTATTTATTCATCTAACATGTATGAATACCTACCTTGTGCTGGCACTGGGGGTACAATAAGAATGAGACGCTTTCTGTTTTCAGAAACTTGCAAGCTTCTGTGGCTTCATGCATTAAAATCTACATTAAAGAATGTTTCATCTAGAGGTTTTAACAGTTATTTTTAAAGAATAGTTTTTTAGCTTCTTTTTTCCTCTTGCCAAACAGTCAGGTTTCTCCCGGCACTGACTCATACAGTGTATCTGGGAAAGATGATCTGAATGACAAAGTGAGTCATGTGAACCATCAAAACTTCAATTTAAAGTCGCAAATGTGTAAGTCAGGCAGATAGTTTTGTCTGAGAAGATCTGAAGGCTAAAGGGGAATTTGAGGATTCAGTTTTCCTAGCTTTCAAATTGTTTGGGATATGGCCTAGCTTAATAGGTCAGGAGACTAAATCTTTGGTTGGCAAGGCAACAAATAGAAGCAAAATTTTCTTGGTAACATGAGAGTCATAAGTAGAATAAGAATGTGTAAATAACAACTTAGATGGTCTGAGTTACCCCTAGCTGGTATGTGGGAATAACTATACACAGGCACAAATGTGTCATTCTCTGGATATTATGAGAGCATGTACATTTTTAAAGACATATCTGTTACCCCATGACTAAAATTTGGCAATCAGCTTCCAAATTACAAGCGTCAGCTGCAGCTTTACCATCAGCTCGAATAGAAGTGAACTATATAAAACATACTACTAACTCAGCCACAATTACCCATCAATGTCCTCATCTTTTTAGTAATGCCTCTTTGGTAAAAACAGTAGTATGTAGTATGTCAAATTTCTCATTTAAGAGAACTCCTAGGGTGATGAAAATTTAGTAGAGGAATGATTATTTTAATGCTTTGCTTTTGAAAATTGAAGTGGGAAAAATTATTTAGAACTTAAAATGTTTGAATGGTTGTTAAACCTTCTGACTCTCAGATACACTGAAAGAAGGAACAGTTTCGGAAAGTAGTGAAGTCACTATCATTGGATGCATTCAAACTTGTGGCCCTGTATTCTCTCTCCCTCCCTTTGCATCAGAGCTCCATGATTTATCACTGAGGATCCATGTAGTCCTTAAAAAGTGAACTTCAGTCTTGGTACTGAGAGTGGAGAACATGCTCAAGGCTAAGCCAAAAAGCTGATTCAACCCTTGAGCCACAGTAATTGGCCATTGAATGAGCACGTGACATAAGGTAGTCTATCATAGCAAGCCTGGGGCTTTGCTTTGATTGGCAGGCCAGAGTTCCTTCCGAGTGAGAAGAAGGTAGCTTTTTGCCCTGGAGGCTGTTGGCTCTTTGCTAACAATGAGAGGAATTGACTTTAGGAGGATTTGACACCATGGAGTACCAAACAGAGACATGGATAGAAGGTGGGGGCATGGTGGTCTTGTTTTGCCACTGGATTAAGACTTCCTTGAAATCCAACCTTCTTCTGAAATTTAGGTATATGAACCAATAAAGTAATTTTATTATTTAAGCTATTTAGTTGGGTTTGTATTACTTGCAACTAAGAAGTACTCTAGTGGATTCAGATATATGATGGGTAACACCATGGAAGAGACACTAGAAAAGGTATTCAGACTGTAGACTGGTAGTTGAACTGGATTGTCTTGAAGAAAGCTTTCAATCTTAGAATTCTAATATGGAATGAACCTTGGTTTGTGTACTACATCACCTCCACATGAGTCTGGAAAATGTTAACCAGATTCCCTTCAAGCTGTACGTATGCCATCCACAGTGTATGATTCAGCAACGAGGACTACATATTTCTCAACTCAGTTTATTGCCAAATGATCACATTTCATTGTTCACCTTTATCCAAGATGGTCCTTGATTAATTCTAACTAGGACACATTTCTAATTTATTCTTATTAGGATACTTATTTCTCGATATGATTTCTTTTTAAGAGGTCGTTGTTCCGAATAAAAGAGCAAGGTGTGAAAGAGATTTAACATAAGATTTAGGCAATATAGGTTCTAGCCAAACCTTTACCTTGGATGTGTTGTTCCTTCTTATCCATAAAAAAAAAAAAGGCAAAAGGCTAGGTGTATCATTGTAGATGCCATTAAGTAGTAAATGTCATTTAATGTTAAAGAGGGACACATTTTTCTGGATAAAATTTTAGATTAATGCCTATTATAATCCAACCATGTTGGAATAGTATTCCACATTGAAATTGATGTAAAATATGGAAAGTCTGGATGCATGTGGGAATCCTACAGAATAAAGTGATTAAGACAACCTCCAGTATGGACTGAAGTCGCATCACTATAGTATTACTAACCAACACTGACTACTTTCCTTCTAAAAACAAGGATTCAGCAAGACTGTGGAGATAGAACCAGGGTAGGGAGGACAATGGTTTTTTCTCAGTCTGTTGCCATCCAATAGAAGTTTGAATCGTCCCTGGCATAGAAAAGGAAAAGGCTGCTTCCAAGAAGATCACCACCTGAGCTTGTTTGGACCATTTCCAGAGCAGGATACCTGTGCTACAAAGAACTTCTGTTGTCTTCTTCCTGGAAGATGTGCTTCAGAGCTTCACATTTTTGGCAAACATGCCTCCATTCCCTTTGGGCATCTGTGCTTTTCTTTTCCAGAGAGTACCATTTTTTCCTCCATTGATTATATAAGTTTGTTCTCAATCTTCCATAGCAGAAGGAATCTCCTAAAATCACATCCACTATTTGCATGTATTTCAGAAATCTGTTCAGTGCTTTTTAAAAGATTTTAAACATCTTTTAAAAATTGAATCAAATTGAGTATCGTGTCTGGTTTTTGTTCTTGACCAGTATGAGTTGAGAGCAGGAAGGGCTGCGTATGGGGAAGTGAATTAATGAGCTTCATTGTGCCAGAGATGCCAGGCCTGGATTCTAAGAGGTGGAGTTTTTATATAGTTCTTAAAAGTGCACATTATTCTATTGCACTTTTTTTCTATTGCACTTAAGAGTGCATTATTATTCATTCTAATAATGTGCACATTATTCCTTGTTTCCAAGAAAACATTTTAGATAATTTTGCAACACTTTTTATTGTGTGCTTTGTTCACATTCTGTAAATTCTTTAAATACATTAATAGGGTTTGTTGTTGCTTTATATGCACATTGAGAAAACAAAATGGGCCCATTTTTTACTTAAAATTCAGTCTGCTGGAGAAGACTTGGCTCCTTCTGTATGAAATATACTGGAAGATTTAATCTGAGGAAATTTCTTGTGTCAGCAGCTGTCACAAAACATGTGGACTGTTTTGGAATCTGGAGCAGCTGCCATGCTGAAATACTATTTCTTTTTCGTGGGGAAATAAGCATATCAGTGGAATTTGTCATCTTTGAAGTGCTTCAGCCCTTTTATTTCTAATTTCAGATGTCAGTGGCCTGTTTGGAATGACTAAACGAGGCAGAGAATATTTTCTGCTGAGCCCTTAATATCTGGGGTATTTCCCAGTAGCAAGAATGTTGTAAGCATTGCTGGGTGGGGAATATCCATTCATGATGTCAGATGCCATAAAGTTCACGAGGAAGACACGCTCCACGCTTCCATAAAGGTTATGTATGCTTTCCTCCAGAGAGATTTACAGGAAGTTTTCTAGAAGGAACATGGACTCTTTAATCCATCATAAGACACCTTAGACCATTTGCCCCAAGCTACACCTTCAACAGGACATGTCCAGCCCCTCTCAGGTCTCTAAATGTGCTATCCTTCTCTCCCATTCCTCCAATAGCTTAGGAATCTCCCCCTCTGGAGAAAGGTTTTCCTGATTAAGAATGACTATGACAAGGATGTTTTCTCACATATACAGAGGCCCAGACGTCCTATATGTACTTGTTATTTTGTTTTTCCATAATAGGTTCACTTTAATTTATATGTCTGTTTGAAATGTTGATCATATGCTCATCATGTATCTGGACATGCTACGTAGTTTTTGAATTAAAAATAACACAGTGCTGTAGGATGCCATGGAAGAGAGTTTAGAGGATTACCTGGCTTTCGGTTTACTTCACATCCCAAGCTCAAAGCAGAGAGTGGCCTGCCATGGGCTGTGGGTGGGCAGACGTGGAGGAGTCTGATGTAATTGTTAGTAATACAGGTTTGCTCATGTCATATACCAGACTTTTAGTGACCTTGGGCACTTGGGACCTTGGGTTCCTAACACCTCTACTATACCAATCTGTAAAATGGGAATAGTAATGGTGCAGAGGAATGCTGTGAGGGTAAACAGAAACAGTGCGTATGAAGACCTTAGCTGCATCCTTGCTATTAATAAAATTAGCCACGTGACCTCAGGCAAGTGAAAAATCCTCTTCAAACCTCATGATATTCATCAGTATAAGTAAATATCTCCAGGTTGCAGGAAAGATTAAAAAGTGATGACATAAACAAGAGTCACTTTTTGTTAGAAGAAAAATTTTGAAAAAAGAAAATGAGGATTAAACTCTAATATATATTCATCCATATGGTATCTGTAATGATTGTTCAATAAATATTTTAAAAAGTGTGATCTGTGCAAAACACTTGGTAAAATATAAAATGATACCTTCAATGCCGTTTTTATTTTCACATTCACCATCACTATTTCCAACATGAAGATGTCTGTAAAAAAAAAAAAAAAGATCAGAAAAGGACAAGGAGGAAGATGATCAGGGACAACATAAAAGCTGAATCCAAGGGAGGAGCATTTCAAAAAAACAGCAAGTACAGTTGACCTTTAAACAACATGGGTTGAACTGTGGAGATCCACTTATACATGGACATTTTTTGATAAATACGTGCTGCAGTACTACAAAACGGGCAGTTGGTTGAATCTCAGGTTGTGGAACCACCTGTATGGAGGGCCAGCTGTAAAGTTACATGGATTTTCAGCTCTGTGAGGGCTGGCGCTCCTAACCCCTGTGTGGTTCAAGAGTTATCTGTATGTGTGTATGTATTTTGGTTTTCAACAAATTTTATTTTTTTTGATTAAATATAGTTGACATATTTAGTTTCAGGGGTACAACATACTGATTGAACATTTAAATACATTACAAAATGCTCGCTGTGATAAGTCTAGTAACCATCTGCCTCCATATAAAGTTATTACAATATATTGACCATATTCCTTGTGCTATGTGTATTTAATTTTATCAGTCACATTAAGTAATAGTAGAACAAAAACAGATCGCATTGTTATGATGTATTTGTTCATTGAAACTACATTACTGAATGGTCTCTGTAAAAACAAACCAAAAAAAAAAAAAAAAAAAAAACCCAGAAGAAATTGTTCCACATAATCAAATAGTATAGAAAGAAAAGGGAAAGGGCAAGAAAAAAAGAGGAGGAAACTTAGAATCCTGGGAAAATACTTTTTCCAACTTTTATTTTAGAAAAATAGATGAACTGTCTTCTAACAAGTATTTCTGATAATCTGCCACATGCCAACACTATTGAGATGGAAATTTGATGACAAACGATGTAAAAGAGAAAGTTGCTCTCCTTCGGGTAAATACACAGAAAAATGAGGGAAGAATCAGGAAAAACATTAGAGAACAGAGCAGGGAGGAAGGACAGACAGAAGGATGGACCAAAAAAGATGGAAACAAAACCTCTTGCAGTCTTAAGTAAACAAATTTGATAAAGCTAAAGTAGCAGTTTGGAAGGTAGAAGGAGAGGCTTTTTGTTCTGTAAAATAAAATGGGAAGTGGCTGGCGCCAATGTTCATAGAAGCAATCCCAGCATTCCACTGGCCTCCCAGAACTCGAAATCATCCTCTCAATGAGAGGCTTCCTAAATATGTCTTATCGTCTCCATGTGAGAACATTGCTGGTTTTCCCACTTTACCTGGGAAAGGGGCATATCTCTCACCGCATCAGTTATTTTGCAGTTATACATTTTAATTCAATGATTGTTTCTTGTAGCCATTATGCACTGAACACTGTTTGAAATAGTCACACTTTGATAAGAAACAACACGAAAGTTGATACAAACTGCCTAATCTCAAGGAGCCCAAATGTCTAATAGGATAACCAGGGATGTAGGCCACTGATTCCATGGCCGGACCCAGCGTGATAAGAGCTGTCACAGTAGCACGAACTGGAGTAATAAAGGTGCAGAGGAGGCCAAGGGTAATTGTGCCTGCCCACAGGGTTTTCTGCAGAGCCTCCTTTTGAAAAGACACCCAGACTCATTTCTCTCCCAGGATAGAATTTTACACAATTTGAACTGAGAGAGTTTAGCTCTGGTTCAGAATGCACGTCCTTTTTTTGCTAAAATAAATCTGATTCTAAAGACTGTTTCGTGGAGAAGTTTCCCTCTCCAGTTTTTAGCCTTTAGCCATTGAGAAACATTTGTAAAGATGATCAGTAGAAGGCACAATGAAATTTAAGAGTATATCCACTCTTCTTGAGGTATTTGCACTTGAATTCATTCTCTTTCGCTGATAAAGGTAAAAGAGAAAAAAATGCCGTTAAGGCAAAATAAAGGCTAAAAAGGTGAGTCCTACAAAACTTGTGGAAACAGCACTTGTACATAAGCTCATGTGCTACCATTTTGTTGCTATTGTTTGGCATATGTACCCAAAGAAAAGCATTGGGGTTTATTCAAATAGGGGGCTTACTTCGTACGTATTTCAGTATGCTGACTAGACGTGAGGTGACAAGTCAGTTGAATATGTCTGCCTCAAGCCATATCCTAGAAGTAGCACTTTTACAGTGTACTTATTTAGTGTGTTTTGGGTGAAAAGTCATTATATAGGGAAAAAAGTCAAAAATTCTGTGTTCTGTAAAACATGGGGTAACTTTTCAAGGATTGTGAACTTAAACTGAACAGTTGTATGAGGCAAGTCTATTTATAGCTCTATACACTATACCTACATTTATACAAACTGTGGCACAGAATGTAGAATGCAAAATCCACGTTTACTTGAAGGCTACAAAATAACAAATTTTGAGCTTTGTAACTGTCTGCTTCAGGGTGGACCATTCAGCACCCTGTGGTTACATTTAATCTCTTCCACTGACCTTTCCAATACTCTGCTTTAGTAAAAAATTTCGATGAAAACTGATACAGCACATTGCTTGCTGCTGCCACTTTAGAGAGAGTTGTGGCTCTGCCTCTGATTGTCTCAAACTTTTCTGACATTTTCTATGGTTAGAGAAGGGAGGAGGGTTGTGGGCAAAGAAATGTGCTGGGCCCTTTTTTTAATTTTTTATTTTATTTGGCCTCTTAAAATTTTTAAAAAATTATTTTGGTAAGAATACGTAACATGAAATCTATCCTCCTAACAGATTTTCAAGTCTGCAATACAATTTTGTTATAAGTACAGTACTGTACATCAGATCTCTAGAACGTATTCATCTTGCATAACTGAAATTTCATACATGTTTATTAGCAACTCCCCATTTTCCCTTCTACCCCAGCCCTTGGCAACCACCATTTTCTTCCTTGCGTATATAAATTCTCTGCTTTGGTAGAGAGTTTTGAGAAAAATTGGGGCAACCCATTTTTTTCTTTGCTTCTTTGAGTCTATTTTAGGTACCTCATATAAGTTGAAACATGCAGTATTTGTTCTTCTGTAACTGACCTAATTCACTTAGCATAATGTCCTCAAGGTGCATCCATGTTTTCTAACATGGCAGAATTTCTTTGTTTTTAAGGCTGAATAATAATCCATTGAACATATATACCACATTTTCTTAATTCATTCCTCTGCAAATGGATATTTAGGTTTTATATACATCTTGGCTATTGGGGATAGGGCTGCATGAACACAGAAGTACTAACATTTCCTTGATTTCAGTTTTTTAGGATAAATAACCAGAAGAGGAATCAATGAATCATAAAGTTGTTCTGTTTTTAATTTTTTGAGGAACCAACATACTTTTCACAGCAGCTGCACCATTTTGCATCCCTACCAGCCATGAGCAGGGTTTCTGATTTCTCCACATCCTCATCAACACTTGCTGTCTTGCTCTCTCTCTCTTTTTTTTCTTTTTTGACAACAGCTCTTCTAACAGGTGTGAGGTGATATCTCATTGAGGTTTTGATTTGTATTTCGCCAATGATTAGTGGTGTTAGGCATTTTTTCATAAACTTGTTGACCATTTGTATGTTGCCTTTGGAGAAATGTCTATTCAAGTCTTTAGTCCATTTTAAAATCAGGTTATTTATCTTTTTTGCTATTGAGTTGTACGAGTTCGTTATGTATTTTAGATATTAGCCCTTTATCAGATATGTTTTGCAAATATTTTCTCCCATCTGTACTCCACCTTTTCGCTCTGTTGATTTTTGCCTTTGCTGTGCAGAAGCTTTTTAGTTTGATGTAATCTCACTTGTCTAATTTTGCTTTTGTTACTTGTGGCTGGACTCCTGTCTTATATATTGAAAATCTTTCACCCAAATGAAACCTAAGAGCATACATAAACAGAAAACAAAACAAAATCAACAGACATTCAGCAACAGAATCCTCTGCTGTACTATCAGTAAGAAAACAAGTGCTTTTCCAAATAAAAAATATCTATAATTTATTTCTCATAAAATTAGCAAGAAATTTTTATATAAAAGAAAAATGTGAAGAGTGATTACTGTTTCCCATTCTAGAGCATTTTTCTTAGGACCAACATCTTTCAAAGCTACTTGTCAAAAGGCAGAGCTTTTCAAATTGAAAGAAAGGTTTTGGTTTCCAGTTCATCTACTATGCTTTGCAGGATAATAGGGAAATAGGCAGGCCCTGCAAGCAGAAAGCAAACGAAAGAATTACAGCTAAGTGACAATAAAGCAGCACTGGCTCCTGGAGTAAGCGTTTTATATTTTCACTTCAGAAAAAAGGACGAGACGTTATTAATAGAAGGTTGACATGTAGATAATATCAGTTAACAGCTAAAATACATATTATGTAGCTTTAGCTATTCACTCTTTTTTTTTTTTTTTTAAAGTGTTACCAAGGATTAGCTGTGTGCTCTTACTCTCAGCTTACAGATTCACTTTTTTTTTTAAATTAATTAATTAATTTATTTTTATTTTTGGCTGTGTTGGGTCTTCGTTTCTGTGCGAGGGCTTTCTCTAGTTGCTGCAAGCGGGGGCCATTCTTCATCGCGGTGCACGGGCCTCTCACTATCGCGGCCTCTCTTGTTGCGGAGCACAGGCTCCAGACGCGCAGGCTCAGTAGTTGTGGCTCACGGGCCCAGTTGCTCCGCGGCATGTGGGATCCTCCCAGACCAGGGCTCGAACCCGTGTCCCCTGCATTAGCAGGCAGATTCTCAACCACTGCGCCACCAGGGAAGCCCCTAGCTATTCATTCTTAAAGCCAAAACTTGATTGCATCACATATAGAATGAAGAAATAATGGAGACAACATCATCTCCATGTTGCTTACTTTGTTAAAACCCACAAAACCACAATAGGATAATTAACTTACAATTTAATTAGATAACTATAAACTGTATTTGAATGGTTAAAGGTAATTCAAAACAGTATAGTTCTCAAGACTTTCTCAAGTTATTTCTCTTGATATTAGCCTTTTTTGGCCAAACAGAAAAACCAAGTCAAACATAATACATGAAAAATTAATATTCATCATTGTCACAGTGATGTCTTTTGTCCCAATTAGTTTTATGTTCATTCACTATTAGGTAAAACAAATGAAAATGGAGCAGAACATTTACGCCAACAATGGCATATTTTAATTCTGTAGTTAAGAAAGGACACTTTAGGAGCTTCTGATTTCAAAATGTTTTGCAATTATATCCGATTATGCTTCTTACCTGAGATTTTGGAAACAATTGAGTACTAAAACATGGGCATTTTAGATTTCCAAATCAGACTTGTAAAGCACACTGTTTATAAAATTTCTAAGTAAGTGGCAAAAGGCAGAGCACAAATTTGGACTGTGATCTTAGGTGCAAGTAATAAAGGAAAGGAAAAGTCCCTAAAGAAGGAGAGAGAGAAAATCTAAAGTAAAACCTTCCCAGTACAGCCCAGGGGAGGGGGATTGGCTTAGCTTCTTCTCACCTATCTCGCTGTAGCCGCGTGACCCGCCTGTGGTAGCCAATCATTTTCACTCTAGGGAAGCGTGTGCAGGGTGGTTGAAGAGGAGCTTGTCCCAAGAGTTCCACTCAGGGAAACCAGGCTAAAGAAAAGCACATCGTTTAATAATGAAGAACCCAGTGAGCTTGCCAGCCTGACATTTTTCTTTTTTTTTGACAAATAAAAATTGTGTGTGTGTATACACACATATGTGTATATGTATAACATGCTTTGATATACACATGTACATTGTAATATGAAATGATTACTACAATCAATTTAATTCACACATCCATCACCTCACATTTCACTTTTTCTTTTCTGTGGTGAAAATACTGAAGTTCATAACAAATTGCAAGTATACTATACAGTATTACTAACTATAGTCATCTTTAATTCCCCAGAACTTAATTATCTTACAGCTGAAAGTTTGTACCCTTTGCCCAATATCCTCCCCACCTCCTGATCCTTGCAACCATTGTTCTATTCTCTGGTTTTAGGATTTCAACCTTTTTAGATTCTACATGTAAATGAGATCATCCCATATTTGTCTTTCTGTGTCTGGCTTATTTCACTTAGCATGATGTCCTCCGGGTCCATCCATATTTTCACAAATGGCAGAATTTTCTTTTTTTATGCCAGCTTGGAGTTTCTAACATATCACTTTCTTTGCTTTCTTTATTCATGCAACTAATAATAATAAAGACGACAAATGTTGGATGATATACTATACACATTGGAGAGGAAGAAGGCCAGAGGCAGAAAGGTCGTTTAGAAAGCTATTTCTGTACCTTGTTTCCATTGTGAGGGCTTTACAGATACATGGGTAATGATGGAAGTACTGTGTATAATAAGACAGAGACTGTATCAACACAGAGGAAGGTTCTGTTCTGGATTCATTGATTATAGGCACGGGATCAATGTTCAGGTAAAAATATACCTGGGAACAAAGTTCAGGAGACAGGGTAGGAATGGAGAAAGCGTGAGGTTTAAGTTGCTCATCTTATTGTCTTTATGTATGAGTAAAATTATAGCATATTAGATATATAATTATTTAAAGATTATTTTCAAATAAATACTTCTTGAGTCTTTACTCTGTTACAGGTTTATGTTAAGTATTTTATATGAAATTTCTGAAGACTTGCAAGAGGTCTGTAAGTTTATTATTCTTATTCTTCTTTCATAAATGTGGTCTCCCAGCTAGTAAAGGGATTACAAATCAGACAGGGTTCCCTAATTCCAACGTCTATGCTCGAATCTCAGCCCTGTCTTTGCATCCCAGTACCTAGATAAGTATCTGTGTAGAGTCGGCATTCAACCCATGTCTGTTTAACACATTACTGCATACTAATATCTGTGCCACAGGACAGCCTGAAGTTGCAAACAGTGTGTCTGAAGAAAGAAGAAAAGTAGAGAGCCAAAGGGTGTAATCGTTGATTGATTTTTAAAAACTGAAATAATGGAGATTAAGAAGTTAAAAAATTAACTAAGTACAATAAAAAAAAGATTTAGAATGCTACAGTAATTTGGGGGGAAATATGGCAAACAGAGCGTATAACTTTTAGGAAAGTTTCTGCTTTGACCTAAGTTTTATGAATTTGTGATAGATAGGGTCATTCAGTTGGCCTACAGTTCAGGTATCCAGGGGTAAATTGTTTTCATTGGATGAACATCAAGATATTCATAGCAAATTTCTTTACATGTAAATGTCAGTGCCTCGTCATAGCTATGTTTTTAAATGTCTACTCAGTGCAAGATCGCACAGTACGTTCCATGGAAGATTTAAAATGTGTGTCTAAGACAGTTCTGTAGTCAAAGAACTTTACCTGGGAGCTGGGGAGGCAGGATAAAAACATTATTAATCCTGCACCCAGCTGTTTCCATTTTGCTCACCCTGTCCTGCACACTGGCATCTGGAAAACACCATGGACATTGTTGACTCGGCCTTCTTTTTTTTTTTTTTTGCCTTTGCTCTTCCACTGTCTGGGTGACTTCTCTCAAGATGCCACCATGCCTTGCTCACTCACTTCTGTCAGGGTTCTGCTGAAAAATTAGGTAATAGGGGCTCTTTTAACTCCCTAATACAAAATATCCATATGCACCTTATTCCCCTTTCCCTACTTTATTTTCCTCTCTGGTACTCATCACCAACATCCACGTGCTTAGACAGTTTATACAAATGATGCATTTATTTATTATTAGCTGTCTCCACCCACTAGACTGTGAGCTCTTTGAGAAGAGGAACCATTTTGCTCATGGCTATATCTTCACCACCCAGAACAGTGCCAGGCGTGAAGTAAGGGCTCCATAAATATTTATCAAGTGAATGAAAAAATGAGCTGGTTAGTGAAACCTTTAATTGTACAACAGCCAAATTGTTAGCACAGGTGATAATCACTATAGAAATTCTTAGGAAATGCTTGGGTATGCACCTTTTCCTGAATTTTACGGTATCTCAGGGAAAGAGATTCTCTCTCTTGAATATCTGTATCCAGTGATGTCCTGGCAGAGTACCTAACATATTGAGTTTATCTGATACATATTTGTAAAAATGTTACATTTCCAAGAGGAGATGTATCTTTGGCAGGGCTTTGAAGGTTAGATGGGATTTAGATGACTGGTAAGTAGAAGAGAATGGCATCAATTTTCTGAATAAGATGCAGATGGAGATACAATTTCCCTTGACATGGAGTCAGGATACCCTGGTAAGAGCAGAGACTTAAGTTAAAAAAAAAAAAAAAAAAAAGTAAACAGTGGTAGGGTTGGGGATAAATTGTGGAAGGTTTGTGTTGAAAGGGATGCAGGGTGCTAAACAAATTTTTAAAGGAGTCATTCTTTTGAGCATGTGACAGACTAATGTTTTTGGGAGATGCATTTCACTCTTGTATTCATGCACATTCATTTCTATTCAGTATGTGTAGGATCAGAGTGGCTATGTTTTGGAGAAGCACAACGTCAACTTTAGTAAATGGGTTCAGGGAGAATTACAGTGTAGCGAGCAGATACTAAGTCTGCAGAAATAGTGTGGACTCGAGTGATAAGAGAACAGAAGACATGGATGTGAGAAATCATGTGAAGAAATAATGAAAAGAATTTTCTCATGCAGAAGTTTCAAAGAGGGGTCACAAATAGAGAGGGTAAAATGTGCTTGGGAAAATGGTTTTATTGGGAAATCTGAAGGTCAAGATAAGGAGGAGAAAACCAAGATGAAATAGCAACAGGCTGGCAAAAATGTGGCCAGGAATTCCAGGGAGACACTGTGGTTGGAAATAGAAATTTGGGACTTAGCACAACTACCTACTGTGTTTTGCTAATATTCCCAGAGCATTTGGGATTTGTAATTCTCATTAATTCATGTGTACAAGTGGTTATCGGGCACTTAATTGCCAAGAATTCTTCTAGGTGCTAAGGATGCAACAGAGGCCAAACAGAAAAAGTCCCTGCCCTTATGTACTTTACATTCTAGCTGGAGAAAGTAAAATGTATGATGTATCATATCTGTGGAGGATAAGTGAAGAGGAGAAAAATAAAGCAGGGCAGGAAGGTAGGGGCTGTAAGTGTGGAGGGCGGGACGATGGCAGTTGCAGACAGAGTGGTCAGGGCAGGTTGCGTTGAAAAGAGCAAGATCTGAAGGAGGTGAGCCCCTGAAACCTGGGGGAGCAGCTTAGAGGAAGCAGGAAAGCAGAGGCCCTGATCCTGCTTCCCCTGCTCAAGAAAGAGCAAGAAGGTGACCGAGGCAGAGGAACAGGGCACGGGATCAGGGCAGAGCTGTCAGTGCGAGGGAAAGACCTTCTCGTGCCTCGTGGGCCAAAACCAACTTGGGATTTACTCTGAATAAGAAGGGAAGCTGGTGAATAGTTTGGGAGCAGACAGGGTACATGATGTGACTTGTATTTCAAACAGATCATTACTGTTGCTCTGTTGATTACAGAGCTGTGAATCATCTGGAATGAAGGGGGGCTTATTGCCTCTAGCCAAAGGCATTTTTTATCTGATTTATTTATTTTTGGCTGCGTTGGGTCTTCGTTGCTGAGCGTGGGCTTCCTCTGGTTGTGGCGAGCAGGGGCTACTCTTCGTTGCGGTGCGTGGGCTTCTCATTTTGGTGGCTTCTCTTGTTGCGGAGCATGGGCTCTAGGTGCGTGGGCTTCTCATTTTGGTGGCTTCTCTTGTTGCGGAGCATGGGCTCTAGGCACGCGGGCTTCAGTAGTTGTCGCTTGCGGGCTCTACAGTGCAGGCTCAGTAGTTCGGTGCAGGGCTTAGTTGCTCCGCGGCACGTGGGATCGTCCCGGACCAGGACTCAAACCCGTGTCCCTTGCCTTGGCAGGCGGATTCTTAACCATTGCGCCACCAGGGAAGCCCGGCATTTTTGTTCAGGCAAAATAACTTACTATTTTACGTTTGCATTCCCCCAAACCATCTTTTTAGGTTTCAAATAACATTCCCTCACTTCCATTTGAGCGTGTCTCCAACATCCTCTTTGGCCTTTCTAACGTCCTCCCTGCTACTGTGGAGTGTTAACCTCAGGAGGCTTCCTGGGGTAGGTGGAAGAGCCACAGCAAATGAATCATCTCTTCCATGGACTCTGTCATTAAGTTCAGACAGCATTGATCTTTGTGGACTTTAACTCATTCTCTACGTGTTTTTCTATTGAAGGCTCAGGTAAATGAATATGGAGAGAAGTGTGTCACGGATTTCCTTCTCTTTGCATTGGTTCCAATTACAGTTCGAATTATCTGTCTCTTGAGGTCTACTACCCATTATATCATAAAAATATATGCTATATATTATTCAAAACCATGTTTGGCTGCTGTGCCATTAAAACAGTGACAAACTCTAGACAATCCCAAGGAGGACTTTAACCTACCCTGGTGGGTCTGAAACTTTTTGAGATACCCTTCCTTTCATATTTACATTAGTTATAAATGTCTAGAGTTCTGACTTCAATTTAGCTCAGATATTGCCAGTAATTGTGAAGAGATAGCTACTTTAGAATTCAGGTTGTAGGTTTCCCTGCTTAAAATCTATTTAAGTGTGGGGAAATGAAATGGGCATGACATTTATAAACGGACATATCTGTACATCACTTTTTAATAAGGTTAGTGTTTTTCAGCGTGCATTGCTGTGCCATTTAGTAGAGACTGTACTGGTTCAGTGTTCACAGATCACTGTTTAGAAAAAAAAAAACCTACATAATACCCCTGTGAAGACAAAATCAAATCCAGAACACCTGGAATGAGTCATTTTCTTTGCTCTTTGATAAACCTTACTTTAGAAATCTGAAAGTTCTCATTCAAGTAACTTAATAAATTAAGTAAAGTAAAATTTGCCATCTGTTATGTGAGCTCCTTTGTTCAAGTTATGACAAATTATCACAATGCGTGATTGTTTAATTAATTAAATTGAAGTGAGCCTAACACTGTATATTCTTGAAATTGCTAGTGAAAGTTTCTGAATTGTGAACACCTGAAAGAAAATTAAGGGTTTAGTTTAAGTAATTGAAGGATAATTTACAGTGTTATCGCCTATTGAAAACTTGAAGATCCCTTGAGTATATGAGCTGGTGTATGGAGGTCCCTTTATATGAAAATTTCTTTTTCTAAAACTATAATCATCATCTCATTTTTATTAAACACTTCTGTAGTTCACCCCCCTCCCCATTAAAGTAAAACAGAGTTTATAACCAAGGCTGTGAATTAGGTAGAATACATTCTTTTCACTGTTTCCATGTTTAAGTAGGGGAATATGATAATGTTCAGATTCTCACCAAAAAAATCACATGTAAAAGGCATACTGATTTGGCTTTGTCTATTCACAATGTCATCGTCCGCTCATGTCCATTGTTTAGGACTCCTTTGGATAATTAAAAATTCAAATCCAGTTAAAACCCTGCTGCTCTGGGCAGGGCTGTGGGACTCACAAAATTTCTAAAATGATGAATAGGACCATTTCAAAGTCTAGGGTGTGATATGAAAATAACTTAAAAATCTGGAGAAAACTAAAATTTTATGGACAGATGTTTTTCTTTAAGGATTTTCTAAGAAAGTAATGAGGAAATGGTTCATCTTTCTCTCAAGGAAATAAGATGCCAGGTCTATTTTTAACAGTTTTCCATGATAATACTTCAGATATAGGAAATAGATTGAAATTAGCTTCTGATCTGACTTGACTGTTTTTCTGTCATTTGCAATTCCGTACGTAGTTACTCTCTTTACCTAAACCAACCTTCCCTGGGTATCCTTTTCAGTTTTCATGTGATACCTTCCATATGCATGGCTAGGAAAATACTTACATGTGTGTGTGTTAGGTATTGATTTTTTTCTTAATCCTTTTGTTTAATAAATCAAAAAGCTGGTAGAGAATGTATTTTGGTGAAGAGGTCATGGATTTGAAAGCTTTGCTTCTCAGAGAATTCACTGAAATTTTCTGTTATGAGAAAATGGGCATTTAACCCCACACGGATCATAGAGAAAATGAAGCAGATCCCGGACCTCAGCTACAAAGTCACAGAGAACATGTAATGTTGCCTGGGATTTTACCGCAGTGACTCACAACTGCATCACAATCACCTTTGCAGAAAACAGACACTTCAGTACTCAAAGAATACCTCTCATTTGGGAGATAAAAAAGGCTTCATTTTTTCATTAGAAAGAAGCACTGTTTAGGAGTCTGACCATAGGGAATATGGATACTTTCATTCACTGCTGCTTTGTTAGTATATCACATAATGCCTACCATACAATAAACATTCAATAGATATTTGTTGTTTCGTGGGTTGATGAAAGAATGAATGAAAGAATGCCACTTCTTGATCTGCCTTTTCTGGCAGCATGAGAAAGTTATTTGGAAATTATGTATTATTTAACAGTTCAGTGATTTGTTCATTCATCAAAAACATATTGCCTGCTATATACCAATGCTAGGTCCTAGGGAAAAAAAATAAGAAATCAGTTGGACATCATCCCTGATCTCATTGTGTTTCTAATCTCATGAGTCTTGCTATGAGGATGAAACAAGTAGAATGCAGGAATGTATTCTGACATTTTTGTAAACTATCATCGTGACTGAGTTAGTACTGGATGGCTCCTTTCTGGTTGATTCATGTCTTGCTAAGCATGTTATCAATTCTGAAGTTAAGTTATGCATCAGTAGTGTCTAGGGAAACTGTAAAACAGATTTCCATGCCCTAAGCCAGAATCTTTAAAGTTGGGGTCTAGGAGTCTGCACTTTTAAGAAACTCTGTAGGTCTGTCTGACCAAGCTAAACTGATATTCAGGAATCACTATTCAGGGATAAATAGAGATCTGAAATTATGATTAGTATAAGGTAAATGTTTATGTTTGTGCCAACCCAAAAGTAAACATTATCTGACTGTCTTTCAGTGTCAGATTATTTTATATAAAGAGATGATTAATCAAGGTAGCCTCAACTCTTGGCCCTACCTCCTAACACCCTAGATTACAATCTCTCTCCTAGAACCTTGCCGTCACCACGTGCTTTGTTCCCCTGAGGCTTCTGGTCTTGGTTATTATTCTTTGGATAGTGTAACTCTTCTTTCATTTTCATCACTCTTTTTCCTGTGGTTAAAATCATCTCAGGACACACTTTCTCCATGGATACTTGGAAGGTTTATTTCACAGGGTCTGATAACTTTCATTGTCATTCAAAGAATGTTGCCTCTTCTACAAACCTCTTCTTCTAATTGTTTAATCCTCACCTGTGTAACAACGTACTTATGCACATAATGAAAAAATCCACTTTTTGATTACTCATACAGAAGGAATTTTAGATACAAGATCATATGCTCAAAGTTTCTCATAACTCTCAATTTTGATGGTCTCATTGCTTTAGTCTCCCGGAATTTAGCTCTCAAAGAACCATCTCTATGCACGTTCATAAGCTTCTTCCCTGTGCGTCTCTCCACTTTATAAGTGGTACTAGTAGACTCTGCCAGTCAGGTAACCCGGATGGTCAGGATTGGGAGAACTAGTTACTTTCAAACTCATGACTCTGGAGAAAGTGCTACCTACTCTTAACTAGCTACAAGTGGCCCTGGCTATGGTTCTGAAGCGGGGATGAGAGGTACTGAGCCAACCTTCTTTCCTCTGAGGATGGGGCAAGTGAAGCCTCAACTTATCCTTTATGCGATCAGAGATATGCTTCATTGTCTCAGAACTGCAGAGAGTGCACGTTGCTTCCAGTAGTCAATGCAGAGAATTAAAAATTCTCAATCAAGAGAGTGAAATGGAGAGTCTGTCCAAACAACTTCTCCTGAACAGGGGGAGTCTGCCTACATACAATCTCCTTGTTACGTAGGGGTGAAGTACAATAAGCAAGCTTCTTTATTAAGGAAGAAGCACAGTTGTGTTTGTTTTTGCTTTTTTTTTAAAGCAATGTGGAGAGATATAGAATTTCTCTTTACTTTTAAAAAAATCAAGAATGATAATTTATTAGCTTAAGTAATATGTCTTATTTATTTAGACCCAACCCACTTCCTACTGCAGTAGCATAAGAGACCCCAAGTAAGAACCCTCTAGTTGAACTCATCAACCCTCCCAAGCCATGAGAAATAATAATAAATGATTATTGATTAAAACAGTTTTGCACTATAAATCTGGGTGATTTGTTATACAGCATAGGATAATTGATCTTTCTCTCTTTCTCTGTCCTTTGCAGTCTTATGATGTTTATCGGTGAAGAAAACCAGGTTGCTTTTCCTGTAGCATTTCCTACAGTCTAGATATTGAAACTTGTGTTCTCATTTTTAAAAACATGTTCTTCTGTTGTATGGCTCATTTTTGAAAATAAAATGCATGTGTAATTGTGTTGACAATGATAAACAAAAACATGCAGAGATTGGAAGTATGAATCCCAAATCATCCTTGACTGTGATTAATTGCTGAATGGTGGAAGATCAAAGTGAAGTACTTGTGTTTGCTTGCCAGTTTTTGTATAGCTGTAGTTTCTGAATTTCATAATTAATATAAAAAATAATAGCTTAAGAGTAGTAAAATATCCCTTGAATATTTTAAGAAATTTTCTAGGCATTTTTTTAAAAAAAAACTAAAGTGTTAGGAATTAGTGAAATGTTACTAATGTTTTCCAGTTTTGAAAGCACTTTTTAGTGAAAACATAGTGATTTATATTTTGGTCTCTGTCAACGAAGGAAAATTGTACATTTCTTCTCTTCTTTCAGGTTAAATTTAAACTCACTTTAACCCAATGAATCTCTTGATATTTATTCTATTCCTGAAAACTGAGTTAATTATGCAGCTGTTTTTTATGCTGTGTGTTGTGAATTTGGTTTCTCTTTCACATTTCAGATCTCTTTCACATGGTCTGCTCTTTTTGCAAAGAGAAGTGGTATAAAAAATCTAAGCAAGTAGCAAAAGGATATTCATGTTTAAATTAACAACTGTGGGACTTAATAAAGGTTAGGGAGAATTTTTCTTTTATTTGGCTTATTAGCATAACTTGAAATCAACATAAACAACTGCTTCTGTTTTCAGCAAAGTCTTAAATTTTGCAGTAATTTCAGCATTCTCCTGATGCTGACAGCTGCTGAGCATTTAGTTTTTGATCTTCTTAGCTTGAATTGCCATTGCTTTCGTTAATGCTTGAGCTAAGCAAAAACAGCCTAAATAAGACTTCTCTACAACCGTCTTTAATAAACATTTTAAATCACATTTATAGGAGCAACTCTCTGCATTCAAGCCACAAGTTTATTAACACACTGTAATGTTCACATTGGACCAGCAACGCAGAAAATTGCAGCAGCATTTCTAGACCAAACCTATGGGTGACACAAATGTTTGGCTTTTCTTTAACTGAGCTGAATATTAAGCTGATTTAGAATGCCGCCTATTCTTGTTATATGTGTAGCCTACGTTCATAATCTAATTTCCATTGTGTGATGGCCTGGAGCATAGCGCTTACTTGGAGCGGAGCAATTTGTGCTCACAGATGGACTTGAATTGAAACAACTGATCTCCTGTGACCTCCCTAAGTGTCTGTTGTCCATTTGAGAGACTCCTCCGGTCAGCCTATGTCCTAACCTCTTTTCACTTTCCAAGAGTTCTCCAGTAAGTCTGAATGATGGTTACGAACAAGCGTTGCCGCTGTTGCAAAGCGGGACATTTAAATTATAACTTGTAAGATAGGTCAACCCTGGAAGAGAAGCTGTCTCTTCAGAGTTTTACAAAGTTCTTAATCTTAAAATCATTAGTTGAGTCAGTTCAACTTCCTCCTTTCTTCTCCTTTTTTGCCTGTTGATGTGTTTACCATCATCAGGAGCGGTATCTACCACTGTATTCGGTACATACCATGTAGCAAATACCATGCTAGGTTTAAGTATAATTTGCCACAATCCCCCATTTTAGGTAGTATTATCTCTGTTATGCAGATGAGAAGATGGAAGCCTGTGGCCCAAATCCCAAGGCTAGAAAGTGGTAGACTCAGGATTCAAGTTCAATCCTCCCTTGATCCTTTCTACTATTCTATGCGGTTGTAGCCAAATGGTACTTCCATTTCAAAATAATCTTAAGGAAAACCTGTAGTCCCACTGCTGACTCAGTTGATATGACCATTAACCCCCAGGCTAATTGAGCTACCGCCCTCTGTGCTACCATTGAATTTTGAATATTGAATGATACTCTATAAACAGATAATTATTTATACATGTAGTTCTACCAGTAGTTGTGCTATGAGCTCTTGAACCACAAGGACTATAATTTATTAATCTTGTTACCTGTAGTGTCTAAAAGAGTAATTATTCAATGAATGGGGTACCCTTCAAGAGGTTAGTAAGTTTACTTCGATACTCCTGCCATCAACTCCTCCTCCTCTGTCGAATTTTAGTTAAAAGCTGAGGTAGCACATGCAATACTTTATTCATTAGAAACAATTTATAAACTGAAAAGCTAACTATTTAATAAAAGGGCAGAATACATTTGCCATAATATAACAATCATTAGCATTAGCTTTGCAAATGTTCTATGCAAAATTCTCTGGAATTTTAATTATCTCCAAGCTTGTCATGATCCAGTGGTGCAGGGGGAAAAAGCCATTGAATAAGAGATGGGAATGTGCAAATCATGATTAATAAAGAGATCTGGTTTTGCCACTTCCTGGTTTTGTCATCTTGGACTTTTTTTTTTTTTCCTGTTTTAAAATGGGGATATAACGATTAGTTCTTGTGATATAATAATATACTCATGAGTCTTTGGTTACTTCCTACATCACATTGCACACTGGTCATATAACTTCTAAGATGTGATACACAATTCGAACAGTCACAGTTTAGGAAGGGTATTATCCATACACAGAAATAAGAGATTGTATAAAAGTCTGGAAATCAGGCCATGCAAGGAAAAACTGAAGCAACTTGGGATGCTTAGCTTATAGAATAGAGGACTATTTGCAGATAGAGAAGCACACTGTGTGGAAAAGTCTTGATCTATGCTATATTTCTATAGAGGAACAAAGTCTGGAAAATTACAGGAGATTATCCAGTTTTCCAGTTGTTTGTTGTTGGATGGAAAGTCTGGTATCAGGTACTCCAAAATGGGGGCGTGGAATTTCCCCTATCCACTAAATTTTATTGTGTGTGGGGATAGCTTTTCCAGGGGTTTTGATATCTGTTTTGTTTGTTTTTATCTTCTACCATTGTTGCTATCTTTTATGATTTCCACTCTAAATGTAGTGTTTAAGAAATGTGACTTTGCTTTTGAATGGGTATGGTAATACAATTTTTCCTTAAAGATAATTCAGGAAAGAGTGAAAAGTATTTTATTCAGACATTTTGAATGAATTCTTCATCTATAAACAGATAAGGTAGTCTCTTTAAGTTTGTTCCTACCCAATAATATTAAACTATCAGAATTAATGATTTTTGAAGATGGTAGAAAAATGGCATTCATACCTCATTGTTCAATGTTCAATCTTCTCCTCAATGTAAATGGGAGGAGAAGATAGCCTCATCCATGTATGTAAAAGACATCCACAACTTTTATCAAAATACCTGTCATACTTCTCTTGATCTGAACCCAATCAAGAGAAGAAGGCACAGTTAGACAGACATGAGCCACCAGAGGTCACAAAGTAATGTGGGTTCTCTGAAAGTAATTGATACACTTGGGTGGTATCAAACAGTGCCTTACTTTGAACTGAGATTTTCAGATAATGACATTCCACACTTCTTAGCTGTGTGTTAGGTTGAAATAATTAATAGTAGTAGTAGTAGTAAGCTTTGTAGATGTGCTTGCAGAGCACCAGTAGATGTGTATGAGTTTGAAGAGTGAGACAGGAAGAGTATCCACATACAAAAGAAGTAAACAGCTTTGGATCAAAGTGGAATCTAATCTGAATCTGTGGTGGAGCAAGTATATAATAAGAGTAAAAACCCTGAATATTAAAAACTAATGTAGGAGCTTGGGGTTTTTATGGGGCATGAGCCACCCATCTCCTTGTATGGCCCTGCAATAAACCTTTCTCTGCTCCAAAAAGAAAGAAAAGAAAACAAAACAAACCCAAAATCAATGTGACATTGTAACACATGGGGGAAAACTTCAAGTCTTATGCCTTGCTTAAAGAAGAGAGAATGAAGCAAAATTAAACATTAAAATTAAGAAAGTAAAAAAAATAAACAAGGAAGAAATAGAAAAGATAAAAATGAAAGTCTATCAATAACAAGTATGAAAATGGTTTAATTAATACATAATTTAGAAACTCATTCTTTGAGGAAGAAGCAACCTAATCAAGAAAAGGAAAAAAACACAACTGTACAAAGTAAAAAATGAGAGCAGGGAAATTTTTTCTGTACAGTCCTTCCTTACTTTCCCCTGCAGTCTGTTACCTGAGATGTGTATATATTGGAACCATGTCTTATTTTGCAGAGCTCCCGTACTTAATTTCTGTTAACACAGTACTGTGCAAAGCATGGACTTCTATAGTTACAAAATGTTTGCCACCAAATCAAAGAGGTGACTTGGCTTAACTCTAGGCAAATTAATTTTTTTTAAATCTATAATAAATAAATCCATAGAATGTTGTGTTACTGAAGCTTACACAAGAAGAGACATAAACGTTTAGCAGACCAATTAACATAGACATAAAATTGTCAGTTACTTTCTTTAAGTTTCCAGACCCAGATGACTTGTTGAATTTTATGAAATATTTAACATATCTCTGATGCTTTTAAGATGTTTCAAAGCACAGAGAATGAAGAAAAATTTGTCCTTTTTAATAGGCAGCATAACATTATTATAAAAATATGACAAACATAATACAATAAAGGAAAACTAGAAAACAGACTCATTTACAAATGTCATTGCAGAATCCTAAATAACAAATAGTCACATTAAATTAAAGAGGTAAATATTATGTCCAAGTAAAGTTCATATAAAGTAATGACAGTTCCTTATTAGTAAATCTATAATTTACTATTTAACAAGTTAAGGGGAAAACCATATTCATCTGCAGGGATGCTAAAAAGACAATTGATAAAATTCATATTCATTCCTTATTTTAAAAACACACACACACACAATTTAAAAAAAGACTATTTGGGGACTTCCCTGGTAGTCCAGTGGTTAAGACTGCATGCTTCCAATGCAGGGGGCATGGGTTGATCCCTGGTTGGAGAACTAAGATCCCACATGCCATGCAGCCAAAAATAGATAAATATATATTAAAATAAAACTGTGATCTTAAAAAAAAATTATTTCAAACCAAAAATTAGTGTCATCCTCAGTGACAAAGTGACGGATTCACTTCTATTAAAGTCTAGAAAAAGAAATGTCATTCACTGTCATCTCTATATGATAGCACTCTATAAATTCTAATCATTAAGATCAGAGAAAGTCCAAGTGTAAGTATTGGAAAGGAAGTGGCAAATTGATTATTTTCAGTTGACTTAATATTTACCTGAAAAAATTCAAAGAATTGTTTTAAATGAGAAATGATATGGAAAAATATTTCACTAGAACTCCAGGTTACAAAGCTGGTTATAAAAATCATAGCATTCACATACACAAACAAAACAATGCATTAAAGAATATGAGAATAAATTACAACAATAAATTTAAGAAACTATAATGAATCTAAATTTTTTTGAAAATCCTCTATTTATGAAAGAGAGCTTGACTAAATAGAAATACATTGCTTGTTTTTGGACTGAAAGACTCCCTGTTAATGTGTCAAATCTCTCCAAGTTCATAAATGTAAAGGAACTCCGAACCAAAAAAATGGCATTCTTATTAGAATTTGACAAATTGATTTTAAAGTTCATTTGGAAAAGTTACAGTGCTGAAAGATTTCTATGTTTTTCTGGGATAGATGGAAAATATTGAATAGAATATAGTAGTAAGAAATAGGCTCGGAGGAGATTGGTTCAAGGTGGCGGAGTAGAAGGACGTGTGCTCACTCCCTCTTGCGAGAGCACTGGAATCACAACTGCTGAACAATCATCGCCAGGAAGACACTGGAACTCACCAAAAAAGATACCCCACATCCAAAGACAAAGGAGAAGCTGCAATGAGATGGTAGGAGGGATGCAATCACAAGAAAATCAAATCCCGTAACCACTGGGTGTGTGACTGACAAATTGGAGAACAATTATACCACAGAAGTCCACCCACTGGAGTGAAAGTTCTGAGCCCCACGTCAGGCTTCCCAACCTGGGGGTCTGGCAATGGAAGGAGGAATTCCCAGAGAATCAGACTTTGAAGGATAGGGGAATTTGATTCCAGGACTTTGACAGGTATGGGGGAAACAGAGACTCCACTCTTGGAGGGCACACACAAAGTACTGTGTGCATAAGGACCCAGGGGGAAGGAGCAGTGACCCCATAGGAGACTGAACCACACCTACCTGCTATTGTTGGAGGATCTCCTGCAGAGGCAAATAACAAATACGGGAATCCCCATAAGGTTAACAGCTGATCTTTCAGCAGAAACTCTGCAAGCCAGAAGGTAGTGGCATGATATATTTAAAGTGATGAAAGGGAACAACCTTATAACCAAGATAACTCTACCCAGCAAGGATCTCATTCAGATTCCACTGGAAATCAAAAACTTTACAGATAAGCAAAAGCTAAGAGAATTCAGAACCACCAAACCAGCTCTATAACAAATGCTAAAGGAACTTCTCTAAGTGGGAAACACAAGAGAAGAAAAGGACCTACAGAAACAAACCCAAAACAATTAAGAAAATGGTAATAGGAACATACATATCGATAATTACCTTAAACATGAATGGATTAAATGCTCCAACCAAAAGATACAGTCTCGCTGAATGGATACAAAAACAAGACCCATATATATGCTGTCTACAAGAGACCCACTTCAGACCTAGGGACACATCCAGACTGAAAGTGAGGGGATGGAAAAAGATATTCCATGCAAATGGAAATCAAAAGAAAGCTGGGGTAGCAATACTCATATCAGATGAAATAGACTTTAAAATAAAGAATGTTACAAGAGACAAGGAAGGACACTACATAATAATCAAGGGATCAATCCAAGAAGAAGACATAACAATTATAAATATATATGCATCCAACATAGGAGCACCTCAATACATAAGGCAACTGCTAACAGCTATAAAAGAGGAAAATCCACAGTAACACAATAGTGGAGGACTTTAACAGCTCAGTTATACCAATGGACAGATCATCCAGACAGAAAATTAATAAGGAAACAAAAGCTTTAAATGGCACAATAGACCAGATAGATTTAATTGATATTTATAGGACATGCCATCCAAAAACAGCAGATTACACTTTCTTCTCAAGTGCACAAAGAACGTTCTCCAGGATAGATCACACCTTGGGTCACAAATCAAGCCTCAGTAAATTTAAGAAAATTGAAATCATATCAAGCATCTTTTCTGACCACAATGCTATGAGATTAGAAATAAATTACTGGGAAAAAAACATAAAAAAACCAAACACATGGAGGCTAAACAATACGTTACTAAATAACCAAGAGATCACTGAAGAAATCAAAGAGGAGATCAAAAAATACCTAGAGACAAATGACAACAAAAACAGGATGATCCAAAACCTATGGGACGCAGCAAAAGCATTTCTAAGAGGGAAATTTATAGCAACACATTCCTACCTCAGGAAACAGGAAAAATCTCAGACAGTCTAACCTTACTGCTAAAGGAACTAGAGAAAGAAGAACAAACAAAACCCAAAGTTAGTAGAAGGAAAGAAATCATAAAGATCAGTACAGAAATAAATGAAATGGAAACAAAGAAAACAGTAGCAAAGATCAGTAAAACTAAAAGCTGCTTCTTTGAGAAGATGAACAAAATTGATAAACCTTTAGTCAGACTCATCAAGAAAAGGAGGGAGAGGACTCAAATCAATAAAAAGAAGAAGTTACAACAGACACCGCAGAAATACAAAGCATCATAAGAGGTTACCACAAGCAACTCTATGCCAATAAAATGGACAACCTGGAAGAAATGGACAAATTCTTAGAAAGGTATAACCTTCCAAGACTGAACCAGGAAGAAATAGAAAATATGAACAGACCAATCACATGTAATGTAATTGGAACTGTGATTACGTCTTCCAGCAAACAAAAGTCCAGGACCAGATGGCTTCACAGGTGAATTCTATCAAACATTTAGAGAAGAGCTAACACCCATCTTTCTCAAACTCCTCCAAAAAATTGCACAGGAAGGAACACTCCCAAACTCATTCTATGAGACCACCATCACCCTGATACCAAAACCAGAAAAAGAAACTACAAAAAAGGAAAATTACAGACCAATATCACTGATGAATATAGATGCAAAAATCCTCAACAAAATACTAGCAAACAGAATCCAACAACACATTAGAAGGATTATACACCATGATCAAGTGGGATTTATCTCAGGGATGCAAGGATTCTTCAATATACACAAATCAATCAATGTGATACACCATGTTAACAAAGTGAAGAATAAAAAGCATATAATCTCAATAGATGCAGAAAAAGCTTTTGACAAAATTTAACACCCATTTATGATAAAAACTCTCCAGAAAGTGGGCATAGAGGGAACCTACCTCAACATAATAAAGGTAATATACAACAAACCCAAAGCAAACATCATTCTCAATGGTGAAAAACTGAAAACATTTCCTCTAAGATCAGGAACAAGACAACGATGTCCACTCTCACCACTATTATTCAACATAGTTTTGGAAGTCCTAGCCATGGCACTCAGAGAAGAAAAAGAAATAAAAGGAATCCAAATTGGAAAAGAAGAAAAACTGTCACTGTTTGCAGATGACATGATACTATACATAGAGAATCCTAAAAATGCCACCAGAAAACTACTAAAGCTAATCAATGAATTTGGTAAAGTTGCAGGATATAAAATTAATGCACAGAAATCTCTTGCATTCCTATACACTAACAATGAAAGATCAGAAAGAGAAATTTAAGGAAACAATCCCATTCACCATTGCAACAAAAGGAATAAAATACTTAGGATAAACCTACCTAAGGAGGTGAAAGACCTGTACTCAGGAAATTATAAGACACTGATGAAAGCAATCAGAGATGACACAAACAGATGGAGAAATATACCATGCTATTGTGTTGGAAGAATCAATATTGTGAAAATGACTACACTACCCAAAGCAATCTATAGATTTAATGCAATCCCTATCAAATTACCAATGGCATTTTTTACAGAGGTAGAACAAAAAATCTTAAAATTTGTATGTAGACATAAAAGACCCCAAATAGCCAAAGTGATCTCGAGTGAAAAAAACGGAGCTGGAAGAATCAGGCTCCCTGACTTTAGGCTATACTACAAAGCTACAATAATCAAGACAATATGGTACTGGCACAAAACAGAAATAGGTCAGTGGAACAAGACAGAAAGCCCAGAGATAAACCCACGCACCTATGGTCAACTAATCTATGACAAAGGAGGCAAGGATATACAATGGAGAAAAGACAGTCTGTTCAGTAAGTGGTGCTGGGAAAGCTATACAGCTACACATAGAAGAATGAAATTAGAACAGTCACTAACACCATACACAAAAATAAACTCAAAATGGATTAAAGACCTAAATGTCAGACCGGACACTATAAAACTCTTAGCAGAAAACATAGGAAGAACACTCTTTGACATAAATCACAGCAAGATCTTTTTTGACCCACCTCCTAGAATAATGGAAATAAAAACAAAAATAAACAAATGGGACCTAATGAAACTTAAAAGCTTTTGCACAACAAAGGAAACTATGAACAAGATGAAATGACAGCCCTCAGAATGGGAGAAAATATTTACAAACGAATCAATGGACAAAGGATTAATCTCCAAAATATATAAACAGCTCATGTACCTCAATATGAAAAAAACAAACAACCCAATCCAAAAATGGGCAGAAGACCTAAATAGACATTTCTCCATAGAAGACATACAAATGTCCAAGAGACACATGAAAAGCTGCTCAACATCACTAATTATTAGAGAAATGGAAATCAAAACTACAATGAAGTATCACTTCACACCAGTTAGAATGGGCATCATCAGAAAATCTACAAACAAGAAATGCTGGAGAGGGTGTGGAGAAAAGAGAGCCCTCTTGGACTTCCCTGGTGGCACAGTGGTTAAGAATCCGCCTGCCACTGCAGGGGACACGGGTTCGAGCCCTGGTCTGGGAAGATCCCACATGCCACGGAGCAACTAAGCCCGTGTGCCACAACTACTGAAGCCTGCGTGCTTAGAGCCCGTGCTCCGCAACAAGAGAGGCCACTGCAATGAGAGGCCCATGCACAGCAACAAAGAGTAGCCCCTGCTCGCCGCAACCAGAGAAAGCCGGCTCACAACAACGAAAACCCAACGCAGCCAAAAAAAGAGAGCCCTCTTGCGCTGTTGGTGGGAATGTAAATTGATACAGCCACTATAGAGTACAGTATGGAGGTTCCTTAAAAAACTAAAAATAGAGCTACCATACAACCCAGTGATCCCACTACTGGGCATATACCCTGAAAAAACCATAATTCAAAAAGACACATGCACCCCAGTGTTCATTGCAGCTCTATTTACAATCGCCAGGTCATGGAAGCAACCTAAATGCCCATGGACAGACAAAGAAGATGTGGTACATATATACAATGGAATATTACTCAGTCATAAAAAGAACAAAATTGGGTCATTTGTAGAGACGTGGATGGACCTAGAGACTGTCATACAGAGTGAAGTAAGTCAGAAAGAGAAAAATATCGTATATTAACACATATGTGTGGAATCTAGAAAAATGGTACAGACGAACTGGTTTCCAAGGCAGAAATATAGACACAGATGTAGAGAACAAACATGGGGACACCAAGGGAGATTAGCAGGGGGTGGGTGGGGGGGGGTAGTGGTGGGATGAATTGGGAGATTGGGATTGACATATATACACTAGTATGTATAAAATAGATAACTAATAAGAACCTGCTGTGTAAAAAATAAATAAAATTTTAAAAATAAGCTCAATTTCAATGAGAATTTAGCACATAATAAAGTTAGACTTCAAATATCTCTATGTGCCATTGGCCAAATGCTAGTTCTTTGGGGGAGAAAAGCTATATTTCTACCTGTTCTCAAAGTTAGAAAGAAAACTGAAGCCATAAGAAACGTAGGTGATAATGAACATCGGTGAATAGATTTTACTTAACAATATGTAACAAAGTTTTGAGATCTAAAGCACAAATATCTGCTTTACTTTAATAACTTTATACTGTTCCATTGTATGACTGTATCATTATTTAAATAGGACTTGGTGGCTAGACCTTACATTGTTTCTATGTTATAAACAATGCTATAATGAGCATCCTTTCACAAATGAGCAAGTGAAATCTCTTGAAGTACAAAAAGGGTATGACGTGTGCACACTTTAAAAAGTGATATACTCACATGTATCTTTCAGAGTTTTTAGTGTCAATTTAATGTATTAATAAAAAATGATAATCAGGCCTGTGCTTTCGATAGACATTGGGTTTGTGAAGTGAGGGGACATCTTTTTAAGGTACATGAAGTTGCACAGTTTGAACATTTTTTTTAACCTTTGCATGTTATTTACCAAGTAACTTCTTAGATAGCTGAAGGAAGTTTGTCTGAATTGAAAGTAAAGAGAGCAAGCTGCAGAACATTGTGGATGCTGTGATCTTATTTTTGTAGAAAAAAGGCTATTCATGCATGTATAATTTGAACACACAAGGGAGTAAAACAAAAGAAGAGCTATAAATAAAAAGAAAAGGGAAATAAAATAATGCTATTGGGCAGACATCAAAGATATCTAGATTTGTTTCTAATCTTTCTAAATTAGCTAAAATTAGATTCAGATCTAGGAAGTATGCAATTAATACTTCATGACAACATTACTTAAGCTAGTAAGAATATATGTGTGTTTCTTGTCAAAATTTTAAGTTTTTTAATTACATTCTTTCTTTCCTTCTTGTTAGAAATTCTACAACCCTTTCAGTGTGCATCATGGTGGTTTTCAATTTCTAAATACTATCTGGTAAACATATGTAACTGAGAAACAAACCAAACAGTAAACCCCAGACAAACAAGGAACAAAGGTGTTTGGGTTTCACTGCATATTCCAGATAGGATATTTTAAAACAAATGACTGAAAATGTTATAAAGATTAACAGTTCTCTCATCAGCAAAGGAAGGAGTCTAGATTTTGATTTATATAAAATCCATCTTTAAGGCAATATGGTTTTATTTAAAGCTTACATTAAAAAATTGAGAATGTTGTTTAGCTTACAAGTTCAAGAATCATTTTCTTCGGGATTCCAATAGAAGGGCAAATGGGAAAAAATGAGGTTTGAGTTATCCCACACATGAATTGGTCTACATAAGCTATTTCTACTTGATAGAGACATTTAATCAGCATTCTTTATTTTCCTTTGCTGATTGTATCACGATTATCCAAAGTAAAACGAAGAAAGTAAGGAAAAAGAAATACATCAATAAAGTGCAGGACAATCTAATCAGTTGGCGTTTTTAGAATGCTGCACAACCTCCAAGTATGTGCTTAAATGGCGTCTTCTCGGTGAACCTCACCTGGACCATCCCGTTCTAAAATTAGACTCACCCACCCACCACCATTTGGATTCTTACTCTGTTTCATGTTCTTTTCTCACAGCGTTTATCACTTTCTAAATGGTCATACACTTATTTATTATGTTGATGAGTCTATCTCCCCTGCTGAAACCTAAGTTCTGAGAGGACAGAGATCTGTCTGGTTTCTTCTCTGGTGTATACCTAGCATCTGGAATAATGCTGGAACATGATAAGTGTTCAATAATTACGTGCTGAATAAATGAAATTATACAGAAGAAGTTCCTGACCATAAAAGCAAACTTGCAGTAAATTATTAGGTAAGGCTAGAGATACAACTGTCAAAGATTTAAAAGCATTCATAGTAGGCTAAGTAGAGGAGTAAATTAATTAAAAATTTAGAATCCATCAAATATTTATGAAGCACCTCTTGTGGCAAAACACATTAACCTAAGTGTATGACTGTGTTAATTATTAAAATCATAATAAGTTTTGGCATTGTTAAGTTTAAAAAAAAAACCCACCCAATTTGGTTTTTGAGGGTCAGTATGTTTTTTCTTTTGTTTGTATGCATACAGATCTCAACATCCTTCTTGGTGACCACAGTCTCGTGTAGATACTACATCCAGAATTTTACATCTTACTTCTAATATCCTTGCCTTTTCTCCTATTCAGCTACTCACTCCCAGGACTATACCTTGGACACTGCCAACAGTTGGAAACCCTTTATTTTTTACATAATCAATTTGAATAAGTAGCTTTCTGCCTATAACTTCCCATGTTTCCATCAGGCTTACTTATTTAGCCAGTTATTTGAACTTAATCTAATCTTGAGCTTCAGGACTGATCCCCATGTGCACTGAACCTTTCCTTTGCCTCAAATCATTGGCTGCTCTTCCTAGTAACCTCTTGTCTTTCCGAGGTTGGATTTCATAGCTTATTACTTTAAGCAATCTTTTCAAACAAATAATATTAAAAATACTAATTCCATACTAAAACTAATATTAAATTTAATAACAATACTAATATAAATAGTTAACATTTTTGAATCCTTGCTGCATGCCCAACCCTATTCGAATCTCTTTACATGTACTTATTAATTTAATCCTTACAGCTCCATAGTTGGTATCATTTTATCCTCATTGTACATATTAAAAAACTAAAAGAACATAAGGTTAAAAATTTTTGCTTGAGGTTACACAAGTGAACAGTTTAGAACTAGATTATGAAGCCTGAAATTCAGTTTCCAGGGCACGTTCTCATAAGCGTGGTATCTGCCCTTATTGATCCACTGAAATGGCCTTTGCAAGTTTACAGCGACCTGCCTATTGCTAAATGTAATCAACATTTCTTACTCTCCATGGCAGAAGAGTGAAACTATACATTCATGGCCCCCAAACTTGACTCTCAAATGCTCTCCAGCTATTGTTTTTCTATTTCCTGATTGATTGGCTGTTTCTGGTTCTCTCTGTCAAATTATCTCTTTTTTCCTCATTCTCCCCACCCGCATTCTCTTTATTGTCAAAATACAATGACTTTTGTTTCATGGAGAAAGTAGAAACTATAAGATAAATTTTCCTGTACCTCTCCCAATTCTATTCTCTTACTACCATGTATAATTTATTTCTCCTTCTATTTAATGTTCCCTCTACCTCTGCTTTCACTTTCATAAAGCACTTTTGCCTCCATGATGTCTTTCTCTGCCTTATTCTTAAGTCCTGGTGTTTATCAGGGTTCAGTTTTAGTCTTGATTCTCTTATGCTATGCACTACCTCTAGGCTTTATTAACCATTCCCATGATTTCAGTTATTATACATAAGAGTTTGGTTAAAAATCTGTATCTGTAGCCCAGATCTCTCCTGAGATTTATCCAGTGTACTGAAAGATAAACTGAGGTATATTAAAAATTTTAGAAGTCTGAGTGAAAAGTGATTAGACTCTGGCAGCATCCAATCTAGCAGATAGAAGGAGAAGCTGTACAAAATGAAAGACTTTTATAGGCATAAGGTAGTAGGAACAAGGAAGTTTATACCAGACAAAAAATGGGTTGGTTATTGCAAGGTTACTTTCCTTTAGGGGATTGCAGGGGTCTCTCAGGAAGACTACCTAACAAGTGCTGATCGGGAGATTCCTAGTTGACTGGTTTATTTAAGATCCCATTTCTGGGAGAGCCAAAACTAAGTCTCGGTTTGGTGACGAGGACTTTGCAGAAGTAACTCTATCTTGGGCCTGTTGTCTTGTGTTTTAACAGTATGTAATCATGTCCTGGATATCTTTGCTTGGATGTTCTATAAGCATCTTAAACTCGGTATCTAAAATTGAGTTTGCATTTTCCTCCACGACTTTCTTCTTCCTGCCATATCTCAGTGAATGACATCATCATCCACTTAGTTTTTGCAAAGTATAAACTTTAAAATAGAGTCATCCTAAAATGTTGCTTTTCTTTCAACACTTACCTTCAAGCAGTCTTCAAAACTTTAAAACTTTTCCTCCTATATATCTTTTTTAACACTTATTTATTTATCTGGTTGCACTGGGTCTTAGTTGCGGCAGGCGGGCTCCTTAGTTGTGGCATGCATGTGGGATCTAGTTCCCTGACCAGGGATTGAACCTGGGCCCCCTGCATTGGGAGCACGGAGTCTTATCCACTGCGCCACCAGGGAAGTCCCCCTCCTATATATGTTTTGAATCCATCCACTTCCATCTAAGTCAACTGACATTTCCTAATGTGGAGAAGAGTACATGCTTTTAAAATATTAGTGTTGCAACAACCTTTTCATTGCCTTCTCTTCATCCAATATAGCCATAAGAAACCCATAATAACCATAATCTCGCCAATGTTAAAAGATAAACTGAAGCATATTAAAAATTGTAAGAGTTTATTTGAGCAAAAATCTATTTGAATTGGGTAGCGCCAAATAGGAAGTAGTTAGAAGTGCTCACTGACAGGAGCTAGGGGAAAGGCTTTTACAGGAAAGGTGAGGAAACAAACCAAGGGCATTATTTGATGGACTGTAGCTTAAGTGTTCGTCTTATTTCGAAAAGACTAGTCAGCTGTTTGTGATTGGTTGTCCTTGGTTTCCATGACTTTACCTCACGGGATTTACAGGCTGAGGTTTTGGTTTGCTTGCATAGGCTGCCAAAGGCTTAGGCCACCTCAGTCTAATGGCCTTCAGGTTGAATTAACACCAACTAGGAAATAAACTTCCTCCTTCCCCCAAATTCCCAAAGTTTCATCCCATTACAAGTTTAGGCTCAGGCTTGAGGTCTAGAATCTTGATATCCAAATCAGGATGAGGCAAGTATGTCTCCTTTCAGCCCGAAGACCTGTGAACTAAAGAGACAAGTTAATTGCCCTTCACAAACCCAACATACGGTGGTGGGACAGGGATAGAATGGTCACAGTAGACACTCCTGTTCACTGTGGTGTGGGGGAGGTGATGAGGAGGCATCACAGGAGGCAAGCGGTCCCTAGTGCCGAGAAATTCTGAAATCGCGTTAGACATATATCAACACTTCCAGCTAGGGTCCAATTCTGCTTCCTGGAAATGGGTTTCTGAGGCTTTTGGCTCCTTCCTCTGGACTGTTAGCTTCATGCTCTGAGTCATCTTTCCTTTTCCATAATAAATGGCTCATGCTTGCTGCAGAGTGGTTTCTCATTCCTCTTCCTTCACGGGAAGGTTGAGAATGTGGTCTCTTTCCGCTGAGGCTTTCCGTGTCAAGAATGACAACTCTCAGTGTCTGACCAGTGAAAAGCCCTATGACCTTCTGCTCACAAGTGGAATCTTCTTTATGGTGTCCTCGGAGTTGCTCTGGGAATACCAGGAAGTACATTGTGGTGGCCAACATGGCGGAGGGCATGGAGAGGTGAGCAACAGATAGGGGTAAAGGAATCTAGGTGGTGTGAGATGGTCCATACACCTCTTGATCTCTCTACATTTCCCTTCCCCCTTCCTTGGCATTGGCCCTCTGGAGAGGTCTTTCTGGTGAGAGTCATTGTTTTCCTCAGACCAAACCACTGAGTTAATCATATGAAAGCAGAAAAACAACAAAATAGAAAAAGGCCTTCTTTCCCATTTAGCCATTTTACAAGTTAGTCCACGAATAGGACTAAGTTTTGGTGAAAAGAATTTTCATCCAAAGAAAAGATTATATTTTTACCCCACCTGGCACAGTCAAAGAATCTTTTATGTACTGACTGTTTCTCCTGCCAAAGAAGAGAATAGAAACAAAATTCTTACTCCTCTGAACCCATGCATTTGCTTCTCTAATTCCTGGTCATTGAAGTTTAAAAGGTCCACAGCAGCTTTCAATTCTTTAGCCTTAGGCGTAAATGAAAATCTCTGAAGGTGAAAGCTAAAATAGTCTGGGATAACATTAATTCTGAGAATGAAAGTAGCCTTCAGCTCTATTTCCCTGAAATAGCATTCCTGCAAAAGAACACATGCTGATAGATAATTACTAATAAGTCTGGTCTTTAATAATGCACTTTTCTTGTTCTGAGAAGTGTGTCAATTACAGATCAGGTGGGTCTTTGGGGAGGTATGGACCACTTCTTAAAGATAACCTCATCTTTAGAGACCATATTTACATTGTTGTTCTAGATCTACTTTAGCATTTTTGTACTACTTAGACAAATGACTTGTATTTGTCCTTGAGAAGATAATATTTGTGTTGCAATGATTTAGAAGTGATTGTGCATGACAGGCAATCTTGCTCTTCTTTCAATAATAGCATCCTGACCAAGGGACGATTATGTGTCTCTTCCTTGATTCATCTGTCCTTTATATAGAATCTTCTTGAAGATGGGCAAATTATGACTAAAATTATATATTCACTGGGAAGAAGAATAACTTTTATTCTTTTTCAAGTAAGGGACCATAAGTTAACCCCTTAGCTACACTTCTATGTGAAAGTCTACATAATTACTCTATTCCCATTACCATGGTTGACCCTGAAATTTTGTCTTTTCCAACAGTGATTTGGAAAAAATATAATGTTTTCTGTATTTTAGGGGAGACTTTTGAACTCAGAGTCTGTGGTAGTTTATACTGTGTCCACTTGGTTAAACTGGAATTAGTTTTCTCCAAACCACCTTCCTTCTGTGGCCCTGAGTTAGAATCGACCAAAGAGAAAGATATATGGAAGATGAAAGTGCAGTAGTGGCTGTTGCGCTCTGAAGGCTGTTGTGAGATGTGGTCAGAAACACAGGTGTGATGGCAGGTTCCAGCTTGTCCTCCGTGTCCCTTATTCACTGTCCTAAGCACTGGCCCTGCTGACCAGCAGGGGCCTCCAGCCCCCATAACCAGACCTTTGGCTGCTAACAGAAGAAGAAGCTACACAAAGGCAACCAGTTTCCATAGACTGAGTTCTCCACCAGCGACATTACGTGGTCCCACATCAACAGCTTAATATGCCCTGCTTCCCAGATTCTCCTGCAACCTGTCTGCCTGCCCCAGAGCTTTGGCAGTTGCCAGCTCTGATAGCAATTCTGTCTGTGGATAGATGAAATCCCTGAGAACTAGCGTGGATAGATGAAATCCCTGAGAACTAGCATAGATTGATAACCTAAGGAATACTAGGAGCATCTCAGTCTAGCTTTTAACTGTTTTTCATTAGTAAGATCTGGTGCACATTTATCTAGAACTGTAGCAGCCACTAACCAGTGTGATGAGGAACTAAATTTTAATTTTATAATTTTCACTTACCAAAGTTTAATTTCAAAACTGAAGTCGTAAAAAATATTTTTCTGTGAAACACAACTTCATTAAATTGGTAGAACGACATTTCACTTTAACTGTTGCACTGTGAAGTTGCTGTTTATTGTGGCGTGCAGATCAGGTGTGTGCATCTAGTCAGTGTCAATGGATTGACTCAATTTGAATGCATTTTTTCTGTACATCAATGTAAAATTGTGGCATGTTTACTTGACATTTTATGCAGTAATACCTATATAATTTGTAAGTGGTAATTAAAAGGAAATACTAATTATTATTTTAACTATAATTATTATTTTAGCTAAAAACAAGTATGAACATATTTTAAAATTTGAAATGAAGGCTTACTGTGGATGCAGCATTGAGTGAAGACATTAAAACCAGAACAGTAAAGTCAAAAAAGAGAGAGAGATCGTAAATTGCATGGTGAATAGCAATTGCAAGTCACTAGCACAGAGCAAAACCAAAAAGCTGTTTCACTGTTGCGTAAAATTTTTAAAAACAATAAAATGGACAGTATAAGGAGACATTTTCAACAAATTCATCGTAAATTTGATACTTCCTTTCAGCAACAAAAATATCAGTGAAATTAGGCACACAAAATCAAAGAGAAGAATAGATAAATCAGCTGAAATGAGAAATATGTGCATAACAAGTTTTTAAGTGACTTTTAATAGGATCTAATCTAGCAAATAACACGAACTTTTTGTATACAGACTCTTTTCATGGAAAGGAGGCAAAAGACAGTGATTAATTTTACGTTTTTTTAAACCTTCCTTTAATGTGCTACTAGACAATTAAAAATTATACACATAGCTTACATTATATTTCTAGTGGACAGTGCTGATTTAAAAAGTATACCAAGACTTGAGTTAAAGTCTCATTTAAACAAATCAGAGAGGCTAGGAAACGCTTCATTTCAGATCTTTTCATTTCTAAGGGATCTTTGCAAAGTATATTTTAGCTTTTACTCTGTAGTTCATAAATATTTGATATTTTGCTGTTAGCATTACTGGCTACTTGTGTTTATATGTGCTAGTAAATATTCATACATTAAAGAATATTTCTATATAAACTTAGAAAATAGAAAATGTATTTTACTACCCTATATAGTCATTATTAGCATATTGATAGCTTTTCTATAAAGCACAAAATTTACTTCAAAGTAAAATCATAGGGGAATACACGAAAAAGGCACTATTGGAAGTAAAGACTTTTCAACCATAACTGATGAGACATCACGTAATTAGATAAAATGGGAAACATAAAGTGTTGCCAGTGAATATCAATTTTCACAGGTATCTAGGAGTAACTATTTGGTAGAATAAGTAATGGCAAATACCAACATGTCTTTATTGGTTAGAAGTGGTTCTTGATAACCATATTGCTTAAATTTAATTATTTTTGTATATTCAGGTTAATATCTGAACTAACGTTCAGTAATGTTGCATTTGAACTATCAGTTTTGAACTCAATGAACTGCTTGTCCATTTAAGAACCAACCTCAGAATTTTCTTTTGCTGTATGATTTCATTGGTGTCATTTATAACCATACTCTGTCATTTCTGGAATAAATTTCTTCCACGGAGACCAAGTAGGCAATGTCCTTGCAAAATACATAGTGCTCTATCAATCTAAAGGTTGGGTTACCAGACTTAAAAGCCAACCTAATTTAATGACTAAACAAACCTCTGTAGAAACTTAGACCTGCTTAACTCCTTCAGGCATTTCTAAGCACTTTAAATTCTGCCAAAGATGTGAGCTGGTGCTCTAATGAATAGTCAGCAAGTGGCCTTAATCCATGGGGATATTGATTCCAGCTGGAGATGCCTATCACCTGAGTTGACATTTAATACCTTTGATAAAAGGGAAAATAAAAAGCCAAACTTGCTTTATCATTCTTATAAAATATCAACTTGAAAGAATCTCAGGTTTAAAAAAACAACAAAAACAAAATTGTAGGGTAAAAATATGGCTTTGCTGCCTAAACAGTCTTGTGGAGCCCAGAAGTTGGAAAGGGCCTCCACAGACAAAACCTGACTCAGAAATAGTTTTGATTCCTGGGTGTGATTAAGGATATATCCATCCTATTTGTAGAGTATGTGTGGAAGACTGCAATTGGTCATGAGAGTTATCTGCATATTAAAATGTACTCCATAGTGACAATGTTTCTGCCATATTTCTCATCTCATACTCCTGACCTTGTAAGGTAGGAGAAGAAGTTTGAAAAGGGTATGCCATTCAGAGTATATATTTATGCTACTTGGTTAAACATCAAGCTGTAGAATGTGGGGGAAGTGGGACTTCTAGAATGGCAGAATAAGGTACTTGATGAACCCTCTCCCCAGCAAAACTCCAATTTAACCAATAAAAATTGTAAGTAAAATAGTCATTTTAAGTTTCTGGAAATTGTCCTAAGAGCATAGAGAGAATGGAGAAACATTCATTTTTAAAAATGTACTAAATCTCAGTAAGACTAGCATGAATCTGGAGCAGCTGAGTCACAACCTGTTCCCTTAACCTCCACCCCTAGTTCCATGTTACAGAAGCTCTGTACCAGGTGCTCTTCCCTGGCCACCTACAGCCAAGAAGAGAGGGGCTCCCTCTTCCCTAAGCTCTCAGTCTGGGGCTACAGTTTCCATTTCTCATCCCAGCCCCGTGTTGCAGAATGTCTGTCTATTCCATGCAGGTGTGGCTGAGAGAAATAGGTCTCCCTTTTCCTATGGAATCCTTAATCATAAAGCAGAAGTTCAACCCCAAATGCAGCAGGCTGAAAATACTAGGACCCCAATTTTGTAGGGTGGGAGGGGCAACCCGAGAAAACAAGGGGAAGCCGCCCTGCCTTTCCCCTCGCGGCCACTCATACACAAAGGTGTCACTCTTGGAAAAGCAGGTACTTACCCCTAGCTTTGCTAAAATGGTGCAAAGTTTCTGCCCAGGAGGAAAGGCAGCCCATAAGGACAAGGAGCTCTGCAGCTCTGGCTGAGGAAACTGGCTTTATTTAGAACACAGCATGGAGAACTCTATGTCTAAGGGTGATTTTTAAAATGTGGACACCTTTGTTGAGGGCAGCTAAGAAAGAGCAACCAGAAGTTTAATAGAGTGAATTGGAGAAAAAGATAGCCAAGAAGAGCCCTCCTGGGACCTTAGTCAATTCTTGGAGTCAGGAAGGCTGTCACATATAACAACAGTAAGAAGAAATCTGAGTAGGAAAATCAGACCTGCACATGGGGAAGGAATTAGAATTTTCAGAATTAGTTCAACCAAGTTCATTGAACAAAATCAGTTGACTCTTGAACAGCATGGGGATTAGGGATGACAACCCTTTGTGCAGTGGAAAATCTGCTTATAACTTTAGTTGGCCTTCTGTATCTGTGGTCCTTCATCTTTGGATTCAACCAAACATGGACCATGTAGTACTGTAGTACATACTTACTGAAAAAAAAAATCTGTGTATAAGTGGACTTGCACAATTCAAACCCATGTTGTTCAAGGGTCAACTATAAACACATGACTCAGCAAACAAGAACAACCCCCAGAGGGTTATCAGTATCCAGATTTGCTACAATATACCTGAAATGTCTAGTTTTCAATTAAAAAATTGAGATATTCAAAGAAACAGTAAAGTGTAATCCATACACATAATAAAATAACAGGCAATAAAAACTACTTCCAAGGAGGCCCAAATGGTAGGATGGTGGACTTGGCAGACAGACCTCAAAGCAACTATTACAAAGATGTTTAAAGACTAAAAGAAACAATGCTTAAGGAATTGAAGGTATGATGATAATGCCTTATCTGTAAATGGAGATGAAAGTATTAAAAAGAAACAGAAATTCTGGAGATGAAAAGTAAAATAACCAAAATGAAAAATTTAGTAGAGGGGCTCAACAGGAGACTTGATCTGTCAGAAGAAAGAATCAGCAAACTGAAGATAGGTCAATAGAGATTAGGCAATCTGAAGAAAACAGAAAAAAAAAAAAAAAAAGAACAAAACCTCACAGAAATGTGGGACACAATTAAGCACTCAAGATTATATGTGATGGATATACCAGAGGGAGAAGAAAAAGGAAAAAGACAGCAAATAAATAAACGATGGCTGGGAAACTTTCCAAATATGAAGAAAAACATAAATCTACATATCCAAGAAGCTGAAAAAACTTCCAATAGGAAAAGTGGAAAGAGATCCACAATGGAATACATTATAGTCAAAATGTTGAAAGACAAAGACAAATGTTGAAAGCAGCAAGTGAAAAAACATCTCAACCTGTACATGCAAACTCCAGTAAGATGAACAATTAACTTCTCAGAAACAATGGAGATCAGAAGGCAGTGGAAGACATATGAAAAGTGCTAAAAGTAAACTGTCAAAAATCTTAAATTCAACAAAACTATCTTTCAAAAATGAAGGTGAAATAATATAGCCAGATAAACAAAAACTGAGAGATTAGGATGCTAGAACACCTGCCTTACAGAAAATAATAAAGGAAGTTTTTCAAAGGGAACCAGAAATGGTTAAAAAAAAAAAGGTTAAAATTACAAACTCTACAAAAATATACTTGCTGTCCTTTCTTCTCCCAGCTTCTTTAAAAGACAAACGATTATAAAAAGTAATAATTTTAACAATGTATTGGTGGAGGTGTAGCATATATAGATACAATATGTATACCACTAATAGCACAAACAAGATGGCAAAGAGGGAATTGGCTTATATATGAATAAATTTTCCATATTTCTTTGGAACTAAGTCAGTATAAATCTGAAGTAGAGTCTGACAGTTAAGATGTAAGTCCTAGAGTAACCAGTAAGAAAAAACTCAAAACTATAAATAAAAAATCATTAAAGCTATTATTGATACACTAGAAAATATACACTTAATACAAAAGAAGCCAATAAATAAGGAATAGAGGAACAAACAAGAAATGAGATGCATAGAAAATAAAAAGCAAAATGGTAAAGGTACATCCAATATCAATAATAGTAAATATGAATGGATTAAAAATCCAATCAGAAGACAGATTGCCATATGGGTAAAAGAAATCTAATCCAGCTCTATTTATAGAAGACATGTTATAGATTAAAAATTATAAATAGGTTGTAAGTAAAGGATAGAAAAAGATGTGTGCTGCAAACAGTATCTAAAAGAGAGCTGGGGGACTTCCCAGGTGGCACAGTGGTTAAGAATCCGCCTGCCAATGCAGGGGACACGGGTTCAATCCCTGGTCCAGGAAAATCCCACATGCCGCGGAGCAGCTAAGCCCGTGTGCTACAACAACTGAGCCTGTGCTCTAGCGCCCACAAGCCACAACTACTGAGTCCGTGTGCCACAACTACTGAAGCCCATGCGCCTAGAGCCCATGTCCGCAACAAAGAGAAGCCGCCACAATGAGAAGCCCATGCACCGCAATGAAGAGTAGCCCCCGCACGCCACAACTAGAGAAAGCCTGGGCGCAGCAATGAAGACCCAACACAGCCAAAAATAAATAAATAAAAAATAAATAAATTTATATAAAAAAAAAAGGGAGCTGGAATAACTATAATAATATCGAACAAAATAGACTTTAAGAGAAAAATTCTTATTAGAGGCAAAGATTTAGGCAATGGTTCCTTAAGTATGACACCAAAAACACAAAGGATTTTTAAAAAAATGATAAATTACTCTACATCAATATTAAAAACTGTGTGTGTGTCAGATGGTACCATCAAGAAAGTGAAAAGACTGTTCACAGACTGGGAGAAAATATTTGCCAATTATATATCTGATAAAGGACTTGTATCCAGAATATTAAAGTAACACTTAAGACTCAATAATAAAAAGGCAACTCAGTTTAAAACCGGGTAAAGGATTTGAATAGGCTTATTTCCAAAGAAGATATCAAATGGCCAATAAGCAAACTAACCGGTGCTTAACATCATTTGTCATTGGGAAATGCAAATTAAAATCACAATGGGTATACTTTACACCCACTAGAATGGCTATAATTGAAAAGAAAGTTAATGAAAAGGATTGGTGAGGATGTAGAGAAATTGTAAAGCTCACACTTTGTTGATGGTAAAATTGTGTAGCTGCTTTAAGAAAGTTAGGTAGTTCCTCTATCTGTCAAACAAAAGATACCATATGACCTGACAAGTTCGCTCCAAGGTATATAGCCAAGAGAATGAAAACATACATCCACACAAAACTTGTACACATATGTTTATGGTAGCATTGTTTATAATAGCCAAAGACGTGTAAATAACCCAAGTGTCTATCAACTAATGAGTGAATAAAGTGTGTTACCACCATGCCATGGACTATTATTCAGTAGTACAAAGGAGTGAAGTACTGATACGGGATTAAACACTGATAAACTTTGAAAAAAGTAAGCTAAGTGAAAGAAGCCTGTCACAAAATATACAGTGTATTATTTAATTTCATAGATATGAAATGTCTAGAATATACAACTTTATAAAGACAGAAGTTAGATTAGTCACTGCTTAGGGCTGGAAGTGGGAGTGGCAAATGTGGAGTGATTGCTAAAGGGCAGGAGGTTTCCTTAGAGGGGAAGAGATGGTGTATAATCAGATTGTGGTGGTGATTGTACAACCCTATGAGTACACTAAATATCATTTTATTTTATACTTTAAATGGGTGAATTATATGGTATGTGAATTATAGATCTGCTTTTAAAAAAGCAGTGACCTGTGAAGGCATACATCTGTTTAAAATGTAGCTCTCTTTCCTATTTTCTTATGTCCATCTTGTCCTTTTGTACCCCACTCTCAAATTATTCAGTAGATAAAAGTTATTATTTTTCTTACTCTAATTAATAAGAGGTAAACTGAATTATATTTTTACAAAAGGATATTTTCAGTATAGTCTACTCAGTTATCTATTAGGTATTTTAAAAAATAGTCAAACTCTATATTCGTGGTGCTCGTGAAATAGATACTTAGGAAAATCCCAGTCTTCCCCTTTTCTTTGGCTGGCTACATACCAGCTGTAATACCATTATTCTCCAGTCTACAGCTCCCATAAAATATGCTGTTTACTCCCTTTTCAAAGTAGACTCTATTTTAGTGCTCAACATTTACATATCACTTTGCATTTAAATTGCCCTCCTTATAATCATTAGTTATTTCCTGTAACAGCCATTATCAGCACCAGTGTTTATGAAATGCCCACTAGTATTCCCCTTGCTTGTGGGCTCAAGGGTTGAATCTGTTAAGAGGAAGAAGCAAAGAAGTTTTACAGATGTTTGATCAGCAGGCCAAGGTCACAGAACAATCCTGTGGCAATCCTGGGATTAGGACTCACAATTTTCTCATTTTAACTGCTCCGTGGCCCATTCACCTGCACAGTTTCCCTATAGAAAAGGATAAATAGAAAGTATTTCATCACATCTCATGTTTCTGATGCATTTGCTGAGATTTGCATGTTCCAGCAAATTCTAAGGGCACAGCTCTGTAGTTAAAGTCATGACATCCCCCTAGGCTTACATTGTAACAACTTTGCCATCTGGAGCGCTGGTTCTCTTTAGCAGTCATTTTCTTCCATGCTGTTCTCCTAATCTCTCACGTTTCATTTCTTTGCTATGCGGTGAGCTTTCCTTCTCATAACTTGAGCAAAGCATGCAAACTCTCTCTCTTCTTTTTGACTGTTAAATATCAAAGCTTATGTTTTACTGTGCAAACCTAAATTGTACAAAGTGATATAATGATAAACCAGTTCTGAACCAGCTGTTGTTGGGACATTTCCCATTTCTGTAAATCATGGCTCTTTCAAAACTAGTGTTTTGGTTTTTTTTTAAGAGACTGAGGGCAGGTGTGGAACTTTGTGAGCGTTGAAGATATTTCTCTCATCTTTGTTTTTACGATGATTGAAAGAAGACAGATTGAAATTAAATCCTTCGTAATAACTAAATTGTTTCCTTAATCCCTCTGAAAATGCATCGGCATTTCCAAAGCTCACCCTGAGGAAATAAAGAAATAACCATATCTTTACGGTGCCTTCTTTTTTTTAATTTTTATTTTTAAATATATTTATTTTATTTATTTATTTTTGGCTGCGTTGGGTCTTCGTTGCTGCGCAGGCTTTCTCTAGTTGTGGCGAGCAGGAGCTACTCTTCATTGCGGTGCGTGGGCTTCTCTTGTTGTGGAGCACTGGCTCTAGGCACGTGGGCTTCAGTAGTTGTGGCACGCGGGCTCAGTAGTTGTGGCGCACGGGCTTAGTTGCTCCGCAGCACGTGGGATCTTCCCCGACCAGGCCTCGAACCCGTATCCCCCGCATTGGCAGGCGGATTCTCAACCACTGCGCCACCAGGGAAGCCCTACGGTGCCTTCTTTATCGTAGTAATACAGCCTCCTTGTCTCTCCTCCCAACATTACACAGCACACAAAGCTTCACATAAGATGCAAAGTTGCTTAGGTTTTTATAAAAACTCTGAATAAGTAAATTTTAAAAATTGGAGTTTTGCTTTTCTTTAACCTCATGGATGTAACATTTTAGAAATGACAAGTGGAAGCCTTTCCTATTCATGATTCAGATTAGGAAAACTATATTTACCAACAATCCTGATTTCCAATGATCAGAGAGTAATTTTAAGAGATTACCTCTTTGGGCAGATTTTTTGAAGGCCATGAGCCATACAAATCAAGCCATACAAATCAACACATAGATATCTCTGTGTGTGTGTGTGTGTGTGTGTGTGTGTGTGTGTGTAGTTTCTATATAATAAATTGTGGCTGTAAAACCGTGCTGTCCCTACAAGGGAAACTACAGCATTCTGTGACTGTCTGTGTTTGACTATATATTTGCTTGGAAGAAAAAAAATAATGTTTATCAGGAACTAGAAATTTGAAAGCTATATGCTTACAAAATCGAGAAAATACATCATAAACCATTACTGATTTAGCACTCAGTATGCTGCTGGCTGGAAACTAGTATGATGTCTCCGTATATCTGTAACTTTCTATCCTGGAAATACCAAACTTTTCTCTACCACCAGAAAAATTATGAAGTAATATTTATTATTTATTCGGAATTTTTTCCATAACATGTATCACTATTTGAAATTATTTACTTGTTGACTCTCATTCCCTGCCCCACATAAGAATGCATGAGGAAAGGAACTTTATCTGCCTTGTCCCCCACTGCATCCGCAACACCTGGAATAGTACCTGTCATACTGTACGTGCTTAAAAATGTGTTGAATGAAAGATTGAAACTGGACTAAATAGTCATTTGGAGATATAATTTATGTAGACTGGTTCATCTATTAAAATAATATTTTAATACAAGATAACATTGAAAAATAATTTACCCCTGGAAATTCTTTTTCCCCTTTTTTCTCTCAAAACATGTGTAACCTTAATTACTCTTAACTTATAAGTTATCACTAAATGTGTAAATTCTTCTTAGATTTAAGACTTCTTGGATAACACACACACACACACACACACACACACTCTCTCTCTCTCTCTCTCCCCCTCCCTCCCTCTCTCTCCCCCAAAATGTAACTTTAGTAAAAGAATTACTGATATTGAAGCACAAAAGCTTCAAGGGTATGTATTTTTACAACTCTTATCATCTTTGTATTTGTAGAAGTTCTACCTAAGAGATTATTAGTGTTACTTTAGTTAAAATGGGTTAAATTTCTTAACTGAAAGACCTTTATATGAATTTCTAGACAGGCTTTTCTCTGACCTTAGGTTAGCATTTTTCGTCCATCTCTGTTGTCCCTACACCTTTTTGCTCTCTCTCACCCCCCCACCCCTGTCCCCCTATCATGGTTACATTGGAATTTGAGAGGGTTTATTTTTTTATTGACTTTAGTTTTTTTTTTTTTTTAGAGCAATTTTAGGTTCACAGAAAAATTAAAGGGAAGGCACAGAGATTTCCCATAGACCTCCTGCTCCCACACGTGTACAGCCTCCCCATCATCATCATCCCACCTGCATGGTACACTTGTTACAAGTGATGAACCTACATTAATGCATTGTAATCACCCAAAGTCCATAGTTACCATTAGGGCTCACTCTTGGTGTTGTACATTCTATGGGTTTGGACAAATGTTTAATGATATGTGTGCATCATTTCAGAGGTAAGAATTTTTTAAGTCTGTACATTATCCTAGTCTTTTTGCTTTTTCTAACTTCTTTTTTTTTCCTGCTGTGCATAAGAGCAGAGAAATAAGATAGAATTACAGATGAGTTAGCTTGTAGTATATTAATGGCTTCCCTTACAGTTGTAGGTGGAAAAAAATTTGGAGGAGTTTGAGAATGATATATGTATAGATTGAAATGATCTATTTTACTTACATGCTCAAGAATTCTCATCCTCCTACATAATGGATAATTTAGATTAATCGTATTTCTTGTCCATTCCAAGAGAACTCTATTTGGGCAGTGGTTGGGAAGTACTGCACATCAGTGGTTGGTTTACAACTTGCGTTTTTTCAATTTAGAACTAAGCTATCATCTACCAACTGTCAGGAGAAAACATACCAGAAAAGATAGGTTTTCCATTTCTCCACCTGGCTGGCTTACCCAGTGGATCATTACGAAAGGAATAAGTAGTGAAGACCACACAGAGGTAGAGGTTAGAAGAGATAACATCTGTGAAAAGACATTGCACTTTTTAACACGTGTGTGTGTGTGTGTGATTTTCTGGCTGTGCCACATGGCTTGTGGGATCTTAATTCCCAGACCAGGGATCGAATCCGGGGCCCCAGCAGTGAAAGCACCAAGTCCTAACCACTGGACTTCCAGGGAGTGCCGCTCTGTGTGTGTATGTTTAGAGATTATTTCTCTCTGCCTTCCCTTCCTGTTATATGAGACAGGTTACTTATCCAAAGCTTTGTTCTATACATTTCCAGTAGTGTCTCTCGAATTTGTTAATGGTGGTTCTGTTCTTTGACTATATATTACAGCCTCGTGGAGATTAATGCCTTAGCCCCAATCAAGATAAGTGATATCTCTGGCATCAGGATCTGGGTGTTGGGATGTTCTCTGTAAAGCTTGCTAAGTGATTCTAATGTGTGGCCAGTATTGAGTTCTGCTGTTACTATATGGGAAGAAATTTAAGTTGACTTTTCCTATGTAAAGAAAAAAAAAATTACCTCTCTGATGTTTTCTCAGGCTCTATGTGATCCTTTTTAGTGTGGTGACTTGAATAAACTACAGTTTCCTCACTATCATTTTGTTCAAACAAAATCTTCAGGGTTCTTGAAGACCCCAAACTGAGAAGAGGAGTGGACACTAGGAGGAAGAGACAACTTATTAACTGTCACTTCAGAGTTAAAAGAAAGAGGAAGATATTATAAAGATTTCCATGGGCCTATCTGAGAAAAGGGTCATATAAGGAGCTATAATTGACTCAGTCACATTTATATTTCATTTGTAGGTGAGAGATGACTTGAAAAAATATATTCAATTTGACAAATCTTTTTCATGTTTCTAAATTGTGTTGCTATTGTTACTACATGTAAGGATTGAATTGGTTACCATATTAAGAACAAGAACATACCATCAGAGGATTAAGACGATTGCCAGATACAGAGAGGAAGCAAGCTGGATAACTTGAAACTGTAAAGGACTTAATCAGCATTAATTAATTAATTAATTAATTCATTCTTACATGCAAGTAGGCATGTATGTGTGCATTTGTACATTACAGATTTAAGTGTCTCAGTTTACAGTGCTTAACATGAGTGAATAAGAATAGTCAATGTACTTACCTTTAGTGTCATGTTCAAGTAATGAGCATAGGTATGTAAACAAACTACCACAGAATGTACCAAGTGCAATGACAGAACTATGTCTGAAACACACAAGTAGCCCAGAAGAGAAGTGGTTAATTCTGTTTTCACGGGTAGGGAAAGGAGTTTCTCTTAGGTAACACTGGTTATGCTGAGATTTGAAAATGAATATGAATTTCCAGGTATTGTGGAGAGTTGGGGAAGAAAGGTCATTCCAGGAAGAGACTATAGCACATGAAAAGGAACAGAGCAGGATGTATTTGCCGATCTATATTCTGCTTGTTATGGCAGAACCAAGAATTGTTGGAGTGGTGGGAGATGTCTAGTTAGGTAAAAAATCACATAAGGCTGAACATTTCATCTCAAAGAGTTTGGAATCTTGAATGGTTTTGCTCTAGGGGAGCAAAATTTGTCACCCCAGAATACCTCTTTGGCAGGTGGATTATTTCAAGCTGAAAACAGTCAAGGCCTAAGAGACTCAGGAAGAAACTGACCTTCCTCCTCAACTGCTTAAAAAATGCAGATGTGGACCTGGAACAGGTTCTCCCGCACCATAGAAAACTACAGTATGAACTAGGTGTGTAGACGGGGAGGAACCTAGCAAAGTCTGTTAAAATTCTTCTCTGTGATCCATTGTCCCTGTTTGGCCTAGCAAACATTTGTTTACCAAACATGTGCTTTTCCATATTCGTATGAATTGCTTTCCTCCGCTTTGGAGTCCCAAACCACTACCCCCAACATCCTCTTTTGTCTTTAGCTGAAGATAGTATTTAAGGTGTGGGTTTCTGTCATTTTGGTGAGTTACTCAGTTTTTCTGGGTCTCTCCCATGTATACATGTTATTAAACTTTTGTTTGATTTTCTCCGATTAATCAGTTTCATGTCAGTTTAATTCTAGACCAGCCAGCAGAACCTAGAAATGTAGAGGAAAATTTCTTCCTCCTCAACAATGCAAAATAAGGAGTCAGTACAAATATTATCACCAGGTGAAAGACGTGACCAGACTTGTACTGTAGATGGTTAGCAGGACTGAGATCTTTGGGGAAGAGGAGTGAGGCTAGAGGTAGTGAAATTAGTTAGAAAGTTGTTGCAGTAGTCTCACTGAAAGATAATGAGGCCTTAAATAATGGAAATTTTACATGCAGTAGATATTTTAAAGAGTCACTTAAGATTTGGATGTAGGAGATGAAAGGGAGAAACCTAAGGTGAGTCCTTGACTTTTGATTATGGATTCTTGGGTATATCATGTTGACAGTAGCCAAAATGCAGTAAGCAAGAAAAAAAGAAAAAAGTTTTAGTGGTAGGGAATAATATGTTGCGTCTAATTTTGCATGTGTTGAGTTTGAGGTGCCCATAGGACATCAAGGAGAAGATATATTATTAAGTGTAGTTTGAAGATCAAGAGACATGTCTGGTTTAGAAATACTGATTTTGATGTTTTTATCTCATAAGTTATTAAATCCAGAAAAACTGTTATTCAATATTCAAGAGAGTTTCATCAGTTCCATTCATAGGGTTTTTACTAGAATTGTTCTAGAAGTTCTCAGGAATTCTCATCCTATTTCTGCACAATGGGACAAACATGTGAAGTTAAGCACTCAGCATGATTTTATCAAGAAGTTATTAGTAGGATCTTAACAAAGCATGAATTAAAGTTTGTAATCTTTGCAGACCAGTTCCAAGAGTCTGGGTGTCGTAGGCCATGAAGGTCCATTTAGACCACACCCTGCCTATATAGTGGGAAAAAAAATCCATATTCTCAATTCGTAGTTTCTCCTCAATTTTTGTTTCTTTTACTCTTTAATTATTGAGAATTCTCTAGGAACAGAGTTTTCTGAATTTAACATACAGGATCCAGTTAGATTTATCTCCAAAGAGCAAATGGACAATAAAAGAATTGTATCTTTTCTGCTCCTATTTTCATATAAGCTTCTGCACAAGCCTGCTACCCAAAGCACTAGGCAAGTGTTTCAAGGGAGTCGAAGTTAATCTTGATCAATAAACCTCCAGTCCTGACACACACACACACACACACACACACACACACACACACACACACAGAGTTTCTTGGATCTGGGTTTAAAACTTTGACAGATTTTTTTCTCTTCTCTGACTTATGGTTATTGTACAGGCATACCTCAGAGACACTGAGGGTTTGGTTCCTGACCATGGCAATAAAAGTGAATATCGCAATAAAGTGAGTCGTTTTTGGCTTCTGAGTGCATATAAAAGTTAAGTTTACACTATAATGTAGTCTGTCAAGTACCCAATAGCATTGTGTCTAAAAAAAAATGTGTATACCTTAATTAAAAATACTTTATTGCTAAAAAAAAAAGCTAATCATTATCTGAGACTTCGGAGAGTAGTAATCTTTTTGCTGGTGGAGGGTCCTGCCTTCATGTTGTTGGATGCTGACGGATCAGGGTGGTGGGGCCGTGGCAATTTCTTAAAATAAGACAACAGTGAAGTTTGCCACAAAATTAGAGTCAATCCCCTCAAACCCTCTTGCTGCTTTATTAACTAAGTTTGTGTAACATTCTAAATTGTTTGTTGTCATTTCAACAATCTCCTCAGCATCTTCACCAGGAACAGATTCCATCTTAAGAAACCACTTTCTTTGCTCATCCATAAGAAGCTACTCCTCATCCGTTCTAGTTTTATCATGAGATTATAGCAATTCAGTCATACCTTCAGGCTCTACTTGTAGTTCTAGTTCTTTTTTTTTTTTTTTTTTTTTTTTTTGCTGTTTCTACCACATCTGCACTTCCTTCCTCCACTGAAGTCTTGAAGCCCTCAAGTTCAATCCATTAAGGTTGGAATAAACTTTTTCCAAATTCCTATTAATGTTGCTCTTTTGACCTTTTCCCTTGAATCACTCATGTTCTTAATGGCATCTAGAATGGTGAATCCTTCCCAGAAGGTTTTCAATTGACTTTGCCCAGATCCGTCAGAGGAATCACTATCTACGGCAGCTCTAGTCTTCTGAAATGTATTTCTAAAAGAATAAATCTTGAAAGTCAAAATTACTCTTTGATCTCCGGGTTGCAAAATGGATGTTGTGTCGGCAGGCATGAAAACAACAGGAATCTCCTTTACATCTCTATCAGAGCTCTTGGGTGACCAGGTGCGTTGTCAATGAACAGTAATAATTTGAAAGGAATCTTTTTTTCTGGGCAGTAGGTCTCAATGGTGGGCTTAAAATATTCAGAAAACCGTGTTGTAAACAGATGTGCTGTCCTCCAGGCTTTGTTCTCATCCAAGCTTTCCATCTATAGAGCAGAGGCAGAGTAGGTTTGGCATAATTTTTAAGGGCCCTAGGCTTTTCAGAATGGTAAATGAGCATTAACTTCAACTTAAAGTTTCCACCTGCATTAGCCCCTAGCAAGAGAGTCAGCCTGTCCTTTGAAGTTTTAAAGCCAGGCATTGACTTCTCCTCTCTAGCTATGATTGTCCTAAATGGCATCTTCTTCCAATATAAGATTGTTTCATCTACATCGACAATCTGTTACTTAGTGTAGCTTCCTTCATGAATTATCTTAAGTAGATCTTCTGGATAACTTGCTACATGTTCTACATCAGCGCTTGCTGCTTCATTTTGCACTTCGATGTTATAGAGACGGAGTCCTTCCTTAAAACTCAAGAACAAACCTCTGCTAGCTTCAGTTTTTTTTTCCTGCAGTTTCCTTACCTCTCTCAGCCATCATAGAATTGAAGGAGAGGTAGGGTCTTGCTCTGGATTAGGCTTTGGCTTAAGGGAATGTTGTAGCTGGCTTGATTGTCTGTCCAGACCACTAAATCTTTCTCCATATCAGCAATAAGGCTGTTTTGCTTTCTTAACATTTGTGTTTCACTGGAGTAGCACTTTTAATTTCCTTCAACAACTTTTCCTTTGCATCACAATTTGGCTAACTGGTGCAAGAGTCCTAGCTTTTGGTCTGTTTCATCTTTCAACATACCTTCCTCACTAAACTTAATCATTGCTAGCTTTGGATTTAAAGTGAGAGATGAGACATGTCTCCTTTTTTCACTTGGACACTTAGAGGCCATTGTAAGGTTATTAATTGACCTAATTTCAATATTGTTATGTCTCAAGGAATAGGGAAGCTGGAAGAGAGGTGGGGGAACACATGATTGGTGAAGCAGTTAGAACACACACGGTATTTATTATTTGTTTGCCATTTTATATGGGTGTGGTTCGTGGCACACCCAGACAATTACAATAGTAACATCAAATGTCACAGATCACCATAATAACAATGAAAAAATTTGACATATGGTTAGAATTACCAAAATGTGACACAGAGACATGAAGTGAGCATGCGCTATTGGAAAAATGGCACCGATAGTCTTCCTCCACTCAGGGTTGCCACAAAACCTCAATTTGTTAAAGGCGCTGTATCTGCAAAGTGCAATAAAGCAAAGCACAATAAAATGAGATATACCTGCACTCAACCTACATAATTCTAATCTCTTTAATTTTCATGGGGTTATGGATTAGGTTTCTCTATTTAAGTGATTTTAAAGCCACAGCCACTTGTGACCGATAATCCAGAGATACTGAGACCCAAATTCCTTCCCTCTCCATCACCACTTCTTCCTTTCACTTCATACATCATTGGAAATAGCTGTCTCCTGCCAGATGGGATTGCAGCCTCTATGTTGGTTCGAAGAGCAGCTCATTCCTCAACTTTGCTGTTTCCCAACTTTCCCTAGATGTCTTTTACCTTGCTTTTGTAATAGTACGGACGGTTTTTATTTTTATTACAATCCATTTACCTATGCCTCTTGTGCATGCCCCGGAAGCAGATTGGGTTTGTACATTTTTGATGCGATCTCAGAAACCAGTCCTTTATCAGACTATAAAAAAAAATCTCCTATTTTCTGGAAACAGTTAAGACTGTCTCAGGATTTCTCCTGTAGTGTTAGGTATCATCTGTAATAACCATGAATATTGGATAGTATCTTGTAATATTACAAAATGTGATCGTCAGACCATTAGCCTCGGCATTACCTGTGAACTTGTTAGAGCTGGAATCTCAGATCCTAGTCCAGGACCACTGAATCAGAATCTGTATTTTAACAAGATTCTTGGATTGTTTGTATGCACATTAAAGTTTGAGAAGCACTGCTATGGTATGTGAGCACAGCCTTTGCTAGTGGCATTTATCACCTTTTCTGCTTTGTTTTCTCCTCTCCTTTTGCTCTGAGCAAGTTCTTCCTTCTCTTCCCCACCTTTTAGTGATCGGAAGATGTTAGGAGGGAGTGTCTGTGGTTGAACATTCAGATCTTGAATGGCTTCATTCAAACTAAGAAGCTTGTTTTCTTCATTGCTCTATAAAATGGTCTTTAGTATTGAATATGAACCAACTTCTCTTTTCCAATCATCTGCAAAGTGGTCAGGAAGTTTAACTACACAGCCCTCTGCTTCTCAGCTTTCCTCAGTGCTTGCTGGAGCATTTGATGATTGTCAACAAGTGTTATTCACCTTGAGATTATGAATGGTCTCAAATATTAGGTGTGAAAGGTTTCCCCCTGATGTCTTGTTTTCTGCTTTTTAAATTCATCACTTTTGCAAGTTTTAGTTGCATGTATATATGCCATGTAATTTTTCAGACTTTCTTGGCTCAACTGTCCCCTGGAGCCTCAGGTGTAATACTCCACCCCAGCAATGATCACGAATGACCAACTACTTACCAGCCAAAGTGTTCTTGCCCTCTGGGGCCAACGGCATCTTGAGTATTTGGTATCTCTCATCACTTCTGGACTTGGATAAAAATACCTCACAGAAGGGCATGGACTTGTCTTTCTCCTGGATGCCAGAGGGGCTGGATGATGTGGCCCAAAACTATGAGGGAGTTCAATCCAATTGGGGAAAATTTTGACCATTGGAAGACAGGAGATAAAAGGAAACTGGGTGGATAAATTAGCTTTCTCCCTTTAATGGAATTTTTCAAGGCACAATATCCCCATTCATCCTTTTTTATAGATTTCTCTCATAGATAGGCATGTATATCTGGTAAACTTCTCATGAAGCAGAAGTCTGTGCATTCACACAGCACAGTATTTCATTTCCTTTTTCTCTGCTTTGTTTTCTCGGAATTCCACCTTCAAATAAATTACTAGTAGGTAATCCTTGCCTCAGGGCCTGTTGTCTAGGAAACCAGAGTGGTTCTAAGAAGAAAACTCTTAGGACAAGATAGGAGGTGGACTGCTCATCTGTGTAAAATAAATAAGGGCCCCTTTGCTGGTGAGAGTGGTGTGACATCAACTTCTGGCAGGCAGTGGCATCCTAATTACGTCAAACTTTAACTTGTGGTTAATTGGGAAGAAGAGCCATTAGAAGGAAAGCCTGTAGACATCAAGTACATGTGACACTAGATTATTATGGGGCAATGACCTTTTTAAGGATAATAAAGTAGGGTAACTACTTTTAATGATACAGGAGACTTTGAAAGGAAAATGACAGGTATAGTGCAGTTAACTGCGAACTTAAGAGTCATGTTCTAAAGCCACAGGGCCTGTAATGGCAGCTGTAAAAGAGATTTTTATTTGCTGCAGCCACAAGGCAGACTTGCTAAACCTCAGGCCTAGGATTTGGTTATGTACTGAAAACGGGACTAAATTCCCAGCCTCAATAGATCTTATGTCAAAGACAGGGTTCTAATGGAAAAGAGGTAGAATTATGAAACATGGATAGGGACACTTCAGTGGGTGAGTTTGAGAATCCTGAACCCTAACTCAGTCTCCTAGAACTTTGTGTCTGGCAGAAGAAGTCCTCTCCTCACTGCCAGAATAAAGCCCTTTTTTGGGAAGCTGATGCCTTCTAAGATGATGTCTGTTTTCCACAAGATACATTACTATGACCCCTCATTGCTCCTAGGCCTAGAACAAAAAGCAAGTCTTAAAACAGCCTGGGGGCTTCCTTGGTGGCGCAGCGGTTAGGAATCCGCCTGCCAATGCAGGGGACACGGGTTTGAGCCCTGGTCCAGGAGGAACCCACATGCCGCGGAGCAACTAAGCCCGTGCACCACAACTACTGAGCCTGTGCTCTAGAGTCCACAAGCCACAACTACTGAAGCCCATGTGCCTACAGCCCGAGCTCCACAACAAGAGAAGCCACCACAATGAGAAGCCCGCTCACTGCAATGAAGAGTAGCCCCCGCTCACTGCAACTACAGAAAGCCCGTGCGCAGCAACGAAGACCCAATGCAGCCAAAAATAAATAAATAAAATAAATAAATTTATTAAAAAAAAAAAAAAAAAAAAAACAGCCTGAACAGGGAAATTATAAACCCTTTGCCAGTAGGAAATAGCCTATACTACAAAAGGATTGCAGTAAACATTTAATATGAGCTGGCAGGATCCAGGGGAGCATGTGTAGAAATGCATTTTGATTGTGTTAGCTTGGGGAAAGGGTGAATGTACGACACCATGAGGAAGAATCTATTGTCATAAGGGTATAGGGGGTTCAATATTTTTGCAAGACCACCTGGAGCTGGCGCATCTAGGCTAACGTATTGTGCTAACTAGGCTTTGAATGCTCTGTTGGTAGAGCAGCACATCCTGAGAACTATTTCAGCTTTGGTTAGTAACGGTCAAAAGTAAGAGGATGAATGAGTTGTGGTTTTGAGTGTTAGTTTATGGAAATTGCTCTAGATAAAGATCTAGCCTGGGAAAGCTATTTAATAAAGTGATATTGATATACCTCTTAAGAAATTAGATTTTTAAAAATATCACATGAGTAGAAATAGGCTGGCAGTTATTCATGTTCTGAATAACTTTCAATGAAACCTCATTTGACTGGCTATGTAAACCTCACAGAGAGTCACATAAGGACTGCTCTAACGATTAGGGTGTCTACATTCTCCTCCTGGTCACGCTATCAATAAGTAGCTTTACTAGCACCAAGTATATTTCCATTTTCTGGCTGCATTCCTACAGAGTCATCTCAAATTATGCACAAGGAAAGTGATCAGGTAGCATGTGCTGTAATCTAAGATTACTAAAATTGTCCTTGAGGAAGCTGGTTGAGTCACAGAACAAAAAATATCCTATGTGTGCTCGTCTACTTGTTATAAGATATTCCTTTCTAACTGAGGTACACAACAGGGTACCAAGTTATAGTACTCTAGAACTCATCTATTTAAATAAACATCAGGTCCAGTGTTTTCCCTGCCTGCCTCATCCCTGCCTTTCAGCCAAGCAATCTCTCACTCAAGGTAGTAGTTAATTGGTTTTGTGTTTGCTCTTGCTTAGTAGCTTGAGATGAACTCAGACATTTCCCCCCCACTTCTGTATTATTCCATGACTGCTACTGGATATTTTTTTCCCCAAGATATTTCTACTGTTATAATCCCCCAAATCTGGATAGTCCAAATACATAGCATTATTTAACATGCATGATTCTGTCATCCTAGTCTGTGTGAATAAATTCAGAACCTTTTATCTTGAAAAGGCAGATGGAATTCTTGATCCCATTCATTCCATCAGGTTCTCAGACTTCTTAGGCAAATTTAGATCATCACTTCAAGCTTTCTTCAAATTCTATATAGTAACAGATACTCCTAAATAAAAGAACAACAGAAAATCTACCTTATTAGCTATATAATAATTACTATTGATTAACTGTCTACCATGTGCCAGTAAATGTGCTAGGATTTTTCCATATAGCCTCCTAACTGTCCTTCCAGACGGACATTGTTATTCCCATTTTACAGAAAGAAAACTGGGACTCAGTATGGTTAAAATTAACTTGGCAATATCACATAGCCAGTAAGTATCAAAGCTGGGACTGAAATAGAGACCTTTCTAGCTTGAGCGTTTCTACTCATCACACCACCCTGCACTTGTTAAAAATATCAACTTGAAGATTCCAGTTGGAGTTGCATTGTATGGAGGGAATCTTATCCTACACCTGGATCACTTAATGACTGAATTTATCTGATGGTACTGTACTCTGACATATTAAACTTGGTAACTCCCAGCTAGTTAGAAATTTCTTTCCTTTGAGAGCAGTAGCAGAAAGAATGGCACAATTAATGACCAGTCCAAAGTATGTTTTAAGGTAGAGTTTCTCAAACACTTTGCTTTGAATTACTGTTTAGCATGTGAGGAAAGGATTCCTAGTTTAGACTTAGGATTTGGAGATGACATTTGAAACTAACTTGGTAGTAAAATGCTAACACCTATCTATTAGTAGTGTAAAGAAAGAAACCTATATCCAAGTCGGGGAGCAAAATTCAGTGTTTAGTATTTCTCATGCTGAGAGAATCTGTCTGAGAAAAAGTTAGATGTACTGAGCAATCTCAATTTGTAAGTCCTTGGTTTTAATTCAAATGCGAATGTGTTAGATTAGAGCAAGAATAACAGAATTTTGTAGAAGAGGTTTAAAATGGCTTTTGATTTCTGGCTGCTGTCGTGGGAAGAGCCCTGATCTTCATATACTGTGTGGAACGATATTAAACATTACCAAGACAACTTTATCTAGCTACACTGTGACATTACTGGGGAATAAATAAAGATGTGAGTTCCCACCCAGACATCATCTATCACTACTTTTAGGCACAACAGATTCATTATCTTGAGCAGCGCATAGAGTATTATTTTTCTAAATCGTTTACTACGTGGTCAGGAAAAATCTGATTGGAGGAAACTTGCTATAATTTAAATAAAATTGCCAGCAAGGGAGGTATCTGTAGTTGCCAAACTCCTAGAAACCTGTATTGTTTTTACTCTTTTTCCCAATTAAAGCGTTGTCTATCAATCAGTTAGGAAGTTCCTGAACTCCTGCTCAGTGGCCACATTGCTTTAGGTAAAAAGGGCAGATACAAAGGAAATTTCTGGACTGGTACCTGCACTTAGTATTCTTTTTAATTTATAAAGTTTCTGAAAGAAGGGTGTTGTAATGGCCAAGTATGTTTTAAGGCAGAGTTTCTCAAACACTCATAAAAATTACTGAGGACACCCAAAAGTTTTTTAAAATGTAGTCTATATCAATATTTACCGTATTAGAAATTAAAATTGTGGCACTAAAATTTCTTTATTTAAAATAGCAATAATAAAGCAATTGAATGTTAACATGAACAGCATGTTTTTATAAGAAATGTTTTCTAAAACAAAAATAATTAATGGGAAGAATGGCCTTGTTTTGCATTTTTGCAAAGCTCAGTAATATATTATTTAGAAAAGACAGCTGGGATCTCATGTCTATTTCTGTCGTAATAGCACATGTCATGTAGCCTCTGGAATATTTCACTGTACACTCATGAGAAAGAGTGTATAACCAAATAATATCTTAGTATTATTAAATAGCTTTTGACCTCATAGATCCCCTGAAAGGATTTCAGGGACCCCCAGAAGTCTCTGGACAATATTTTGAGAACCGCTCTCCTAAGATTGGAAGCAGTAACTCAGTATTCTCCATCACTATAAAACTGAAAAATGCGTGTATTGGGGTGGGAAGGTATTTATGCTAAAATCTATTCTTGTAATTGAGAGCTGCTCTTTAAAAATCTATGTTAAAGTATGACCCAGTTTTAGCAAAATGAATACAATTTGAGGCATTATTCTGATTTAAATAAACTTCATGTTGCTATATACAGGAAGGTTCGTGTGAACACATAAATACTTTTCCTATTGTCTATTTAGTTATGTTTTCAGACTCTGTCAGCAAAAGGCACTCTTTTGCATTACAATTTTTATGTTTTCCTGCACAGTGCTGTTTCAACTTTAGAAAGTAGCAATGTTGGTGAAGAAACTAACCATTCTCATTAAACTACTCATTTATGTCACCATTTTATTGTACACTTTTTTTTTTTTTTTTTTTTTTGACCGCACTGCATGGCATGTGAGATCCCCGACCAGGGATCAAACCCCTGTAGTGGAAGCTCAGAGTCTTAACCACTGGACCGCCAGGGAAGTCCCTGTATATATCTCTTTTTAAACACCACTCTGGAAGAGAATGAACCAAGCAGACATAATGACATGTTACTGTGAGAATTGCTGACTAAATGTCAACCAAGTAGTCTCAAATGATGATCCAAAAGAAAAAAACGTTAAACGTATTTTTGCTTCCCAACAGAAAAGGTCCATTATGCCTTAATAGCGTTAATATTATAAAGATTGAGTTTATTTCTCTTATACCAGAGATCTAATATTGTAGAGTAATTTTAATCATGATTAATTTTATAGATTACAGAAGAATCAGAGTGCTTAGGGGCATAATGGGTCGCTTCATAGCTTTTCACCTAAATCTGTTAATAAAGTGACAGATTGCATATCTTTGGCTTCCCGGTTTCTCCCAAGTTTGTTGCTCACAATTTTCAGAATTTTTTTTTTCAATTTTCAGAATTTAAAATGATTCAAGGAAAAATTTGCTTAGATGGCACTGGAAAAACCAAAAACTGTTGATATTCAAGGAATGCAAATGCTCAAAAGAATAGGAATTTTTTTCTCCCTATATTTCATTTCTCCCATTACTAGCCTGATAAAACGATTCCATTTTGGGAAGCAATGTATTTAGTTTCTAAAAGCAGGTTTTGCAATGGCTGGATAAAGGGCTGCTTATTTTGTGGATGGTCCTTCTGTAAAAAGAACTGTGTGTTACTACCAGTAACACAATAGTCCAGCAGGTAATAGAAAACTTATGAATAGAAGGAGAGAAGATGGTTGTAGAACCAGAAGATAATCTGCATTTCATGTCAAATACAAAGGCAGCCCTGTTCAAGCAAAGAGTTTAGACCCTAGAGTCACATCAGGCGGTGCGTCTATGGCTTTATCGATACATAGGTTGGACATCCTTTTTTATTCTGTGTCTGAAATGTTTTGTTGTTTTTTTTTTAATTTGGTGAGAAATAACTAGCTTTAAGCCGTACAGAAAGATGTCTCCTTTCCTCTTTTTCTTGAAGGTGTAATTTGTGGAACACTTGATAAATCTGGTTTCTATGCAGACTCACAGTGCTGCCAAAAATAGGCAGTACTGAGAATGTCCGTTTTTGTTGAGGTTTTGTGGCCCAGCTTCAAGAAACCTGAATGTCTTTCATCCTCTAGAGTGTAGATGACAATTCAAAATCACAGCCACAAAACAGAGAGTATGCCCAATTGCATGTGGATTATTATGATGACAGAATTCTTGCACCCTGAAGAAGATGAAAGTTTCATAACTTATATATGATGGGCATATCTGTGGGCACAGAAAGTCTTGTATACTAATGTTTAAAAATCTGACAGTGGTCACCATATTAACAGTAGCCTATAGAATTTGAAAAATGTCAAATTCTGGCAAATTCTAACATCCTCATTATGCTAGGTGAGTGGCAGAATAGTTCAAAATAAGATTTAAGGAGCCAAATAATCATACTTTAATCATTTTGAAAGTCCTGGTTAACAAAGCATTGCAAGTTGAATCATTCATCTTTGCAATTCTATTCTCGGGCTATTTCTCACTAAACTTTGTAACTTCACATGACTCAACTATTTTAGCTTCTGCTTTGATAATTGGTTTTCTTTCTAGTTACCTATATCGGGGGCACTTTTATCCTTTGCTTTTGTAAATTTTCATTTTTTAGCGTCTCTACCATTAAGGATTAGGTGTTTGTATGTATGAATATATATACATGTATAAAATGTGTGGGCACTTTATGTAGAAATTGTGTGTGTGTGTGTGTGTGTGTGTGTGTATATAGTGTGTATGAGTGTGTATATGTATATATATATATGTTTCAGATATTAAAGGACTCGACTGATGAAGATGAATCAATTAGTAATACTTACACAGATTACCTAGTTTAATTTACATGGGTATGTTTTTCCCCTGTGATTTTTATGACTGTTTTCAATGAGATCTAGAATCAGAAGTCCAGGGTGATCCTTCTCTCTCTCTATGGGAGCCCCAGCCTTCTCCAGCACACAAAGACTGTGTCAGGCCCATAGTGAGTGGAATGCTTTGGATGATGGGAAAGCAGTCTAATCAATTTGCTACTGATAGAGTGAAAAAGAGAACAGAGAGGCTGTTTTTGAAGTTGTCTCCTTTGTGGGTCTGAGTCACCCGCAGCCATAGGGTTCCAGCCTATTTGTTTTAAGTTTTATAGAGGGGCAGGAACTCCAAGTTTAACATGGTGTTTATTTTCTTCTGCCAGTTTGAGAGATTCCTATAGAGCAAAGACAAACCTCAGCGTGGCGTTTTCAGCTCTAAGCCAAATGCTCAGACACCCACACGCCTTAAATTAGTTGGCAGACAAAGGAACACACCTATGCATCTAGTGGCACAAGATAATATTTATCACCCAAAATAAAATCAGTGTCCCTTCAAGCCCTCCTTCCCCCCCTCATTGGGAAAATAATTAATTTACTGAAACTACATAATCTCCCTCTCCCTCTCTCTCTCTTTCTTCTACACAAGGTGAAATAACATGCTCTAGGCATCCCAAGTAATTTGTACAGCCGTTACTTCCTTCTCATCTCCATTTGCCCTCCCCCTCTTTGTGTAGCTCCTGTAGCTGGTAGCTGTAAAGATTCTGGAAAAATGGAATTTTGCCTGTGAACTCGCAGGCAAGCCTTGCCTCCTCACTGTGTAAAGAGCCTGCCTACCTGGCAGCTACTTCAGCAGTGGTTCATTTCTCCTGTCCTAAGAAAATGAGCTGTCCTCCTTTAAGGAATGGTTTAACAGTGATATTTCCCCCCTTTTAAAGCATTTAAAAAATTATTTCTTAATATTAGTTTTTATTAATAATAAAAAGATACCTACTAACGTTAAAGTATTCACATACTATCAAATAGTATGTTTAAACTTCGTTTTTTACCATCTTTTTACAAATTTAATCATGTTCTTATTCAAGATGTATTAGCAAATTAACTTAAAAATCATGTTATATTTGAGTTAAAAATTACTGTATGTTAAAATGTAGATTGAATTTAAACGTGTGTTAGTGCATGAAAATCCAAAACCTGATTAAATGAGTTTGTATTTGCAATTTTTGCATTTTGAACTAAATAAGTCGGTTTATTTTTATAATTTCTTGACTTTATTTCTAAATGACAAAGAGACAAATATTTAGGCTATTTTGCAAGTACTTGCAAGTAGCACATTTTGAGTGAAGATAGAATATTTTTCCAATAAATGGAACTCTAAAATGAATTTAATACTCTTTGTTCTCTTTTTAAATTGTTTCTGAAATATAAGAAATAGCTACATAGGAAATAAGCTGTATAAAAATTGATGAGATATTGTGAATTGTGGATTTGGTGGAAGGGATTAGGAGATAAATTTGTAAAATTATCATTTTTTTATTTTCTCCATTAATATCTATGTTTCTTATATCTGCAAGCGATGGTATACTTTGGGTAGAAATTTTAACGATCTGTGACAGAATAAAAACAACTCAAAATTCTTATTTTGGGGGAAATTGTCTTCTACCCTTGTAGGTTCTTCTGGCCGGTCTAATAATTAAATTGAAGTGAGACAGATTAACCAGGGGAAAAACCAATTTAATTTCATACATATGGGGGCCCCAAAGATATGAGTCCCTGAGATGTGACAAAAGGAGGCAGCTTTCAGACCTTTTACACAAAGAATATATTTGTGGTGAACTGACAAGACAAAGAAACTTAGATTTGGGTACTAAGTAGTGAAGAATCTAGGCAGTTTGTTTACACAGCTTCTTTGGCCCCGAATTCCCTATCTTTGGCAATAGGGATGTGTGTGTACCTCCTGGTACAGGGAGGGTACCTTTTACATGGGAGATTTATTTACCGCTTTTCAGGGGACAAAGGAGGATCAGAATGTCCTCCTTGTACCTGCTGTTTCTTAAGTAACTTTAATTCAAAGTAATCAATATGCCATTTTGGTATATTTTGTCATGACCTGCCCTGAGCCCCATCACTCTGTATTTTTTTTTTTTATTGAAGTATAATTGCTTTATAATTGTGTTAGTTTCTGCTGTACAATGAAGTGAATCAGCTATATGTATACATACATCCCTTCCCTCTTGGACCTCCCTCCCATCCCACCCATCTAAGTCATCACAGAACACCAAGCTGAGCTCCCTGGGCCATACAGCAGGTTCCCACTGGCTATCTCTTTTACACATGGTAGTGTATATATGTCAATCCTAATCTCCCAGTTCATCCCACCCTTCCCTTCCCCCTCGGTGTCCACACATCCATTCTCTACATCTGCATCTCTATTCCTGCCCTGCAAATAGGTTCATCTGTACCATTTTTCTAGATTCCACATATATGCGTTAACATACGATATTTGCTTTTCTCTTTCTGACTTATTTCACTCTGTATGACAGACTCTAGATCCATCCACATCTCTGCAAATGACTCAGTTTCATTCCTTTTTATGGCTGAGTAATATTCCATTGTATATACATACCACATCTTCTTTATCCATTCATCTGTCGATGGACTTATAGGTTGTCCTGGTTATTGTAAATAGGGCTGTAATGAACATTGGGCTACATGTGTCTTTTTTTTTTTTTACACACACATGCATATATGCCTTTAAAAAAGACTTTACTTCTGAAAATTAAATATACTTATAATATTCTTAAGTGTGTTTTTTTTTCTAACATCTTTATTGGAGTATAATTGCTTTACAATGGTGTGTTAGTTTCTGCCTTATAACAAAGTGAATCAGCTATACATATTACATGTGTCTTTTTGAATTATGATTTTCTCAGGGTATATGCCCAGTGGTGGGTTTGCTGGGTCGTATGGTAGTTCTATTTTAGTTTTTTAAGGAACCTCCGTACTGTTCTCCATAGTGGCTGTATCAATTTACATTCCCACCAACAATGCAAGAGGGTTCCCTATTCTCCACACCCTCTCCAGCATTTATTGTTTGTAGATTTTTTGGTGATGGCCATTTGATAGGTGTGAGGTGATACCTCACTGTAGTTTTGATTGTCATTTCTCTAATAATTAGTGATGTTGGGCATCTTTTCATGTACCTCTTGGCCATTTGTATGTCTTCTCTGGAGATATGTCTATTTAGGTCTTCTGCCTATTTTTGGATTGGGTTGTTTGTTTTTTTGATATTGAGCTCCATGAGCTGTTTGTATATTTTGGAGATTATTCCTTTGTCCATTGCTTCATTTGAAAATATTTTCTCCCATTCTGAGGGTTGTCTTTTCATCTTGTTTATGGTTTCCTTTGCTGTGCAGAAGCTTTTAAGTTTTATTAGGTCCCATTTGTTCATTTTTGCTTTTATTTTCATTACTCTAGGAGGTGGGTCAAAAAAAGATCTTGCCATGGTTTATGTTGAAGAGTGTTTTCCCTATGTTTTCCTCCAAGAGCTTTATAGTGTCCAGTCTTACATTTAGGTGTTTAATCCATTTTGAGTTTATTTTTGCATATGGTGTTAGGGAGTGTTCTAATTTCATTCTTTTACATGCAGTTGTCCAGTTTTCCCAGCACCACTTACTGAAGAGGCTGTCTTTTCTTCATTGTATATTCCTGCCTCCTTTATCATAGATTAGGTGACCATAGGTGCATGGATTTATCTCTGGGCTTTCTATGCCGTACCATTGATCTATATTTCTGTTTTTGTGCCAGTACCATACTGTCTTGATTACTGTCACTTTGTAGTATAGTCTGAAGTCGGGGAGCCTGATTCCTCCAGCTCCGTTTTTCTTTCTCAAGATTGCTTTGGGGCTTCCTTGGTGGCGCAGTGGTTAAGAATCCGTCTGCCATTGCAAGGGACATGGGTTCGAGCCCTGGCCCGGGAAGATCCCACATGCCGCGGAGCAACTAAGCCCATGCACCACAACTACTGAGCCTGTGCTCTAGAGCCTGTGAGCCACAACTGCTGAGCCCACGTGCCACAACTACTGAAGTCCACGCGCCTAGAGCCCATGCTGCACAACAAGAGAAGCCACCGCAGTGAGAAGCCCACACACTGCAACGAAGAGTAGCAACTAGAGAAAGCCTGTGCACAGCAACAAAGACCCAATGCAGCCAAAAAAAAAAAAAAAAAGATTGCTTTGGCTATTCGGGGTCTTCTGTGTTTCCATACAAATTATAAAATTTTTTGCTCTAATTTTGTGAAAAATGCATTGGTAATTTGATCTTAATCACCATGGGAACCGTGTTTTGTGGGCCTGAGTTGGAAACAAACATATCTGGCCTTTTCTAGGCCTTATACACTCTCTCTGGAGCCGCTAAGAGGTTCTCCAACTGAGCTAATTTAAAGGGAGAACATAATAGGAAAATTTGATTTTTTTAAATGGAGAATCCAAGAGATGTGAATTCTCCCTGTACAATCTTAGTCTTGAAGTTCCAGATCATCTTTCTTATTCAGGAAGAACAGAGGTAGCAATTATGCTATAAGTATGATTACATTTGTCACCCAAGTCATGTCTTGCTTTTTTAAAAGCTATGGTTTGGAAAAAGAGAGCAAAGTATTCTTTCTAGATATGGATACATGTTACAGACATTTTGATTTTCTGATTATGTAAGTAAGTAACATCTCTCATTATGGAAAATTTGGAAAATCACAGAACCATAACAAACTAATATCACAAATTTGCCTATTCTCATTATTCTGGGAAAATCAGTTTTAATTCAGATGTCTATATATGTATTTACTTATCAATTAGTCGTCTATTATCTAATAATATTTTAATAAAAATTGGGATTTTAAAATAAATATGTTATGATAATACCATCTATTTCCACATGAACATTTCCACATGTGATTATGCATTTTTCTCAGGTATTCTATTTCATTATATGGACGTAACATGATTTTTTATAAACCTCTTAATGTTGAATATTTAGTTTTAATTTGTTTTTCTTTTGTAAATAAATCTGTTTATGTCATCTTTATGTTTATAGCCAAAGACCTGCATGTTTGTCTCATTACTTATTGTGGGAATTCTTGAAAACTCTTAATTTGTTTTCATAAATTTTGCCATTTATTCATTCATCAGAAATATTTTTTGAGTGCCGACCATGATGATAGAAACCATTCTGCACACTTGGTAATGTGGCTGTGAACAAAACGGACAAAAGACTATGCACTCTTAAGAGTGTTTATTACTGTGGGGGGTGAGGTAGATAGAAAGTGTGTGGAGGGGCAGGCGTTGCAGTTTTAAATGGCTCAGCTAGTTAAAGCTTTCCACTTCACTTCAAGAAGAGGTTATTTGGGTAAAAACTTGAGGACAGGGAAAACACCTGTGGAGAAAGAAACTTTCTGCCTTAGTGATCAGCAAGTTCAAAATGCCTCAGCCAAGAATGTACCTAGTCTCTGGAAATAACTGAGAGGAGGCTAGTATGACAAGAGCCAAATGAACAAGGAAGCAAGTAATAGGGTACGAAGAGAACAAACGGGACTGGATTACGTAGGGTCCTCTGGGTCATGGTAAGGATGTGGCTTATACTCTGATCCGATGGAGTGCCATGGCAGGGTTTGAACAGAGGAATGACATTATCTGACTTAGCATTCTGGCTCTCATGTCAAGACTGTAATTATTTGGAGTAAGAGCAGATGCAAGAAGTCCAGTTAGGAGACTACTGCAATTCTGTAGAAAGAAAGAATGTCAGTGAAACACAAGTAATAGCCGTGAAAATGAAAACAATTGTTCACATCTTTAATATAGAGCTGCCAGGATTTATTAAAAGATTCAAAGTAGGAGGGAGGGAAAGAAAATAATCAAAGATGACTCAGTTTATTTTGTATTGAGCAACTGGAAATATGCTGTGCCAATAATTAGATGAGAAAAACAGTGTGGAGCAGGTTTGAAGAAGAATGTCATGACCTCAGTGTTGGGACATGCCAAGTTTGAAATATTAGAAATGTTGAGTGGGCCATAGGAGTTGGACTTAAGAGAAAAATCAGGCAAAGAGAAATGCTTTTGGGAATCCTTAGCATCTATCAGTCAGTTATTGCTGTGTAAGAAATAACCAGAGAATCTGAGTAGAATACAACAGTAAGATTTTTCTTTCTCACAGTCTGCAAGCTGACTTGGAGTTGGCTCATCAAGGCTGGGCTTCTCTGGGCTTCTGCTTAAGCTAAGGGTCAGGCTGGACTGTGCTCCCCACTTTGGGTTGGGTTTTGGTCTTCTCCACGTGTATTCTTTCTGGGGCTCAGGCTTAAGGGCAGCAGCTACCTCCTTCTTATGGTGAGAACAGAGGCATATGAGGCTAACCCCCACTGCTCAAGCACATGTTTAATATCATCCCATTGGCCAAACTAAATGACAAGGCCAACCCCGAAGTCAGGAAGTGGAGAGTTACATTCTATTTTTTAAGGGAGAAAGGGCAGAGTTACGTAGTGGAGGCTGTGGATATAGAGATAAGTGCAGCATGAGAACAAGAATTCATTCTACCATGGGCATATACAGCATATTTAAAGCCATGAGCCCGGATGAGACTCACAGTGACGGCACCAGTTTACTCTCTCACCAGCCATATATGAGAGTTTCTGTTTCCTTTGCTCTGGCCAACTTTGTATTATTGTTTTAAAACTGATTTGCCGTGTGAGGAATGAGAAATAACTCTTTCTTGTTTTAACTACAATAATTGTACTTCTAAGCCAAGCTGAAAACATAAACATGCTTGGAGTCTCTGTGTGATTTTGATTTTCCAGGAGGATTTTCTTTTAATGGCTCATTTTGCCTTGGTCTAGTAACCAGTGAGAAAAGTTTCCCAGTATATTTTGTTCTCTTTTATGTATTTCACCATCTTTACCCATCTATGTTTATTAAAAGGAGAGGAGAATGAATTCCAAATAAGTATGGCTTGTGTGGCTAATCTAACACCTACAGTTTACCCTCCTTTAATCACTATTAAGTTATCAGAAGAGATCACTTGTTGGTCAGAACCAAGGAAACAATGATATGTATATAGCATATATATATGATCATATATAAATTATGACTTTAAGAAAACCTGTTGAATTTTTGACTCACATGCAGTGTTGACAATGTGATAAATTGTAAAACAGCCACAGAAAAACTTATTGTGCTCCTCTGCAGATGGGGGGGGGCCTTCTCATTTTAAAGTCATTATTGTGGGAAAGGGACGCTGGTGGCTGGCTGTGGCTAAAGGCTCACATATGCCTGTTCATTCTCAGCAAAGGGCATCACGCCCTATTAAACATGCACACAATCTGTTCAAGCCTTTTGAAATTCAGTATGTGTGGGCTACATATATTTTCAGCAAGTTGGAAACACCCATAAGATTTCTGAGGTATGGTAAAAATAGATACTTTTAGTGACTGGGATAATTATCTTAGAAAAGGAATTCTAATACTAGGATCTCAAACACTGCTCACATGTAAATTGCACGTGAGTTGAGCAGTGACCTAAGAGACAAGCACATGGCTGGGGAAGGAGGTAAAACTCCAAATAGAAGACGAATGTTTCATTTTCAGCAAGTGCACTAGAAAACTATGTTTTCCTCTTGCACATGCATGGTACCGAATACTTTTAGTGTAAAAAATAGAAAACCCATTAAGAAATAAAAGCACTTTGATTCCATTGCTTTAGAAAAATATTCCTTTATTCATTCTCAGTAGGTTTGTTCTCTCAGAATAAGACTTTTTGGATTACCTTGAATTTATCCAAAGGAATAAGTGTGCTGAAATCTAATTACCTAAACCATCGTGTTGGGAATTTTGCATTTAATAGCCAATAAATTTATTATTTCATTGCTTCATGTGTCCTGTTTAGGTATCAAGCAGACTTGATCAGTATAGACATACTGGTTATGACTATTTTGTTGTCTTTTTATAATCAGAGGCATAGCTTCCCTTTTTTCCTAGTAAACACCAAATATGCTTAGTGCTAGAGGTTTGTTGTTCAAGGTAATTAAGCAGGTGTTGGGCCATTATTTGGCTTGGGGAGGTCAGCAGGGGGTCATCAAACACAGCTGGCATCATAAGGGGTCCAGATCTCTCTTGGGAGAAACTTTCTCCACCCAAGTCAAAGTGAAAAGTTAGGTGCATATGAATCAAAAAATTGAGAGTTTCAGTTAATTTAGGTTGTGTTAATATAAAATAAAATAATTCAAACCAAATAAAAACTATTTGAGGGCATGAATGTTCTAACATCAGTGTTTAGATGTAGTCTAATTAACTGAATTTGCCAATTCAACAGTGCTTTTAATTATATAGACTAAGATAGTTATACTGCCTTAAGTGTGAAACAGGTATAGGAAAAATGGTTATTAACTCTGCTACTGTAGTTTCAGTTGGGTGGTAGGTTAAGTAGATCGTGAGAATGAATTTCATAAATACATTTTTCTAGCACTCGGCTCTTATTTTTTAGGGCTTATATATGAGGAAAGAGTGTAACAGCCATAAATGTGTGGTTTTAAAATATATACTAACTCTCAAAGGTATTCCAAGGTTAAAGATCAGTATTTCCATAAACATTTTAAATATTTGCAAATGTCTTTTTTGAAAGGCTAAGTAACAATTTAATTCAAAGTCTCCGAATGCACAATTTATATTAGAGATACACAAGATGGATAGATAAAACATATACATGTAATGACCTAGGTATACATGTTTGTTTTCTGTAATGGCCTAAATTGAATGTGTATCTATATGCATATGCACAAGTGTGTATATATGAAAAAGAGAGAGAAGCAACTATTTATTGATAAATTTATGCTAGCTATTGTATTGAACAGTAAGGATATGCTGACTAAAAATTTAAAAATGAAAACAGATCCTGCCTTGATGGCATACATACTTTAAAGCATCTCTCTTTACCAAGATGCTCTAAAATTAATAAATGCTTATTTCTGATTAGTGTGAAGGTCTGTTTGTAGTTAAAATTCTTCCTTTTACATTAACCATAATCCGAAGTGTATGATTTTGGTTTGATATATCTTCAAATTTTAAAGCCATGCCATTCACAGTATGTGCTTTCTCTGATAGGGGTTGGAATAGCAAATGACATTTTGATGTGGTGAGTTAAGGCAATTAGTTCATTTTTACCAAACTTCATTGATTCATATATCCACTTGGCTTGAATAAACCTCAGGATTAAGCTTTACTGTTAAAACAGCAACATACCAATGAATGGTATCTCAAACAGGATTTCATTATCTAAATGTTAAATGAAATTTTTTTTTCTCCATTTGTTTCTGTGAGGGGATGGGGTAAAAAGTTCTCACAGCTGCCAGACAAAGAATGACTCTATTTAAAGAGTGGTTGGAAGCACAAATGTTGATTATCTGAATGAAAGAATTTAATTAAGTTTCCTAAAGAACAGGATACTACTGACATCATTGATTGGCAAAATGAAGCAGGGAAATACAGTATTTAACGTTACAATATTTTTCACTTAATGATGCCAGTGTTAGATCTTGGCTGGTGTCCTGGAATATGCACAATGGCTTGGCAACAAATTAATTATTTTGCAGTTGCAGATGTGGAGCTTTGGGGTGTGAAAGTCTCTTTGCCAAGATGGTTTTGGGAAAAAAACCAAAGCAATCATTGTATTTCCTCATCTATGCACACATCCTTGTTTATGAATTCAGTTAAAATCCTCAATGTCAGCTGATCACAAGATCACAAACAATATTCAATTAACCTCCAAAAGTGGTTGTTTAACACAACAGGCTGACGACAAAAAAACCTAACTGACCTGGGTCATAGCCCATAAAAATAGCTTAACATTTTATATATGCATATATATGCATTTTATTTATGCATATATATATGCATAAATTATATATTATGATATATAATCATGTCTCTGTGAAGTAGATCATGTCTGTTAGTTCTTGGTTATTAGTATTTTATCATGATGTTTAAGGTTATATTAACTTTCACTACAACTGAAAATTGTTATGATGGCCAGTATTAATGGAAGTGTAGGTCATATTCTTATTTAACCTTAAAACCCCATACCAATGGGTAAGCAGTGTTAGGTCTTGGGTATCAAATGATGCCTAACAGTATTATCATTAATATATACCCTCTAAATGCAAATCAGTTTAGCATTTAGATATGGCTCTATATGAGAAAAATATGAGCTGGCCATGGTATTGAGAGTCAAATTTCTTTTTTTGTGATGCACTTTGAAACCATAGCCAAGAACTGTACACTCGTCTTTGTGAATAGAGTTAAGTCATGTGCCATTCTTATTCACCAAATAAGGGTTCATGCAACAGATTCAGGATGATATTCATTCCTATACTGGTTCTACCAATTACTTGTGGCATGATGTCAAAGTAAAATAACTTATCTGAGACTAAATTTCTTAATATGATAAAAATAGGGAATATTAAGATGTACCTTAAAAAGTTGTTGAAAGATTTAGATAGAAATGTAAATTACTGAATACATTTCCAGAAAAAATTTGCATTTTATAAATGCCAGTTATAGTTTTACATATTTCTTCATAAATGTATGTATATACATTTCATATACATACAATTAGTTATGCGTAGTTATATGTGGATATATATAGTTAAAACATATACAGACATGAACATGTATCCAAATTTTTCAGATTTCCTCTTTTTTTCTTTTGAAAGATTTTTTTTTTTTGATGTGGACCAATTTTTAAGTCTTCATTGAATTTGTTACAACATTGCTTCTGTTTTATGTTTTGATTTTTTGGCCGCGAGGAATGTGGGATCTTAGCTCCCCGACCAGGGATAGAACCCACACCCCCTGCATTGGAAGGCGAAGTCTTAACCACTGGAAGTCCCCAGTTTTCCTCTTTATTGGAGAAAGTATTCATCAAATTAGTAGAAGGTACACCGAGTATATAGATCTTTGTTTACCCACACCAAAACACTCCTCATCCAACACACATAGCCATTTACCTAATATTATGAATTCAATGAGGGCTTTGTTTGGGAATGCTTTGAAATGGTCCTATTATGACTTCTGTAGGTTCTGCCTTTAAATAGAACCAAAAGTAGTAGGAAATCATCTATTTCAGTGTTGACATTATTTAATATACAGTGTGCTACTTTTGTTTACATCAGGTTAAACAACATGGTCTCCCCTTATCAATTAGCTTATAACATAAACTTAATACAACACTGACAAAAGTTCAGTGTCAGGATAGACATTGAACTTTTGTATAGGCATATAGACTATGTATCTCCTGATATTGTAATGTTGGCAGGGACAAATACATACTTTATTTGTGAGCTTCTCCAAAACTCTAAAAAAGAATCATTGTTTTATCTTGCTTTCATCTGAGAGATTCAAGTATATTTTGGTAGAGGCCCTATAATGATTCATGTCATATTATTTTAAAATGATTTTGGATTTACTTGCTATCTTCCAAAATAAAATGTGGACTTAATTGCATTTGTCTTCAAATCTAATTTTGGGGGGTATAAGGTCAACATTCATTTCAATTATTGCTCCAATACCACAGTTACTAAAATGTATTTCTTTGTACTACTTGTAATGTTTATCTTCTATATCCTTCCTAAATAAAACTATTATCAAAAATTCATCTCCTCACGGACATTCAATATTATATACACTCACACTTGTACCAGAAAAACAAAACCAGTATCCCTAGTTCTCTTAATGATTGGATTCTTTACTGACTTAATGAATTTGGGCTTTGATGAATACTTCCATTGGGGATCTAATAAATTGGAGTATTAATGGACTGAAATTTCTGGAAGCATTTTGAGAAGCATTTGTACAAAAGATATTCTAAGTCAGAATTTATAAAATAAAATTTTATGAATATTTTAAATTTAGTTAACATATTATTATAGCATTCAAGAAGAAAATCTACCTCTGTGTTAATACTAAGAATCCTTTGGTTTTACTTTTAAAATTGACCATTGTTCTGAATTTAACCTCAGGGCTATTGCAACACCAATCTGAAAATAAAAAGTGATGTTAAAAAAAATAAAAACCGTTCTTTAAAGCCAATGTAAGTTATGATTTGAATACCTTCAGCTCTTCATTTGCTTATGCTTCCTGGAAATTGTTAAGGCCTTTCTGAAACATTTTAATATTTGGAATTCTTTCTGTTTTTTAAAGAATGAGAAGGTATAAGCTCAGCTTCTTTTTCTTTATGTTCTGAACCAAAAATATAATTCAGCTAATGCCTAACTTAACTATATAGAGTAAATGTTTTTATTTATTAATTTTAAATCATGAGAGGAATTCAGAATGAAGCTGAAATGTATTGTGTGACTAATCAGAGTAACTTTTAAGTTCTTGGCTTCTAACATCATTGCCTGTTCAGACTGTTATATAATGAGACCATCAATGGTTCCAAAATATTTCATGTTAAGCATGGCTTCCCTAAGGCTCTGTGAAACAATGATGAACTGGGATGTGTTCTAACTCACAATCTGCTGAGGCCACTCTGAGGATTTCTTTGAATAACTCTTTCCTTGGTTTTTAATGTCTAGATCTACTTCCTTGGTTTTTAATGTCTAGATCCACTGAATGACCTTTGATTTTTGATCCCTACAAGTGATGGATATTATCAGAAGTTATCCTGGGTCTGGGAACAGGAGATGGTGCAAGGGAGCTTTTTACTATGGCTTGCAGGACATCTTGGGGAGATGCTCTTACATCTGGTTGTGTTTAATGTTTTTGTTATTGATATGGAAGAGCTGTTTAAAAGTGCATTAAATTAATCTCATGGGAGGCACTGTAGACTACAAAGGCATATGAAAAACACAGTACAAAGAGGATAACAGGAAGGGGAAAGTATATTTTCCTTGGACTGTAATACCCAGCCTGATTTTTTTTACTTGAAAAGAGAAACACACACTCCCTTCCCAACCCTCCCCCACTCCCAGCCACTACAGCATAGGGAACTATTAAATCCAATGGAAACATACGGTAATAGCTGTTTATACTAATTTAATTTACTCTGCACAATAACATTAAGAGGAGGTGGTATTAGGGTCATATTAAGATGAGAAAGTTGAGGCAAGCAATTTGTCTAAGTACATTTAGTGGCAGAATCTAAACTTGAACTCAGGGCTGTCAGATATCAAACTCATGCGTGCTCTACTTACCTGAACTGTTTTGCTTCCCTGAAATGTAGAATTTAGAGCAAGTAAATCTAGTTAGGTTTCACGGGTGGAAGACACAAAAAAGTATTTAAAAACTACTTCTCTCTGCTTTATAAAATCCTCATCAGAGCTCATCTGGACTATTATATTTCTGAATATTTGTATGTGGTTAAAAAATGTCACCTGCTGTATCAGCAAACAAAGGATGTTGTAGCTATCAACCACCACCGCCACCCCTGCTGGGTCAGACTGCTGGTGTTCAAAATAGCTTACCAACTTTTTGTAAGTTATATTGTTTCTCTAGGTTATGTAGCCTTTCATCTGTAACATGGGTGTAATTATTACAAATAACCAATGTGGTATGGTACGAATGATATAAGTTAATGCACATAAGTCCTTTTGAACCAGTACCCAGCGTAAGTCAGCTGGGCTATAACATTGAATAAGTGCTGATTATTATTAGCTATAAGTATATATTCAAAAATTTGTGGCTTTGAAACCAAAGGCATACCAAGTTTTGTTCGGCAACGGGATTATTACTATATTCCAAATTAGATTTGATAAACTGCAGTTGTGTTTTCCTTGACAAAACTTCTACTAAGTGTGTTACTACTAACTTATAATATCATTTGAATGTTAAAGAGCAACTGGGCTCCTTTCGTGCTAAAATAAAAGTAAGCTTAGCAAAGTCATAATACTATGTTCAAAGTAACATGGCAAAATATACATCCCAATGAATGACCTAACTTCAAAGTAATCTCTTTTGGGGGGATAGATATTTATTGGCCAAAAGATGTTGCCTTTGTTGTCAATTTTTTTTTTTTTTTGAGCTCTTCTTTTGGAATTCGCCAGTGGCATTTACAAATCTGTCTACAATGAGTCAGTAATTGAAGATCTTCATAATTTGAACAAGAATTCAATTTGAGAAAACAGGTATTTGGGGCCAAGCTTGATGAATAAGGTGGTTGATCAAGCCTAGGTTTAATTAAGGTGATGAGATTGATTTTTGTGAGTGACTCATAAATAGTTCTGAGAACAATTCCAGTATTTGGAGTGACGGCAGCAATTCATATGTCCTAAGAACTTTAGCAGGGACTTTATATACTGACTCTTCACACATGCCCAGGATGACTTTAGAGTCAAAACTCACTTTTTTGCCTTGATAACTTTGAATTAGCGGTGGAAAATCAATGTCCACTAACTTATAGCCATATGTTACTATCTTTGATAATCGGATTTTAAACATATATGAGAAAGGGGTAGGAGCTAAGTGATCCTCTCTGCAAATACAGATGTCTGCTGTGACCAGGCTCAGAGCCCTTTCATTTATCCAAAGTTTAGAGCTGCCTTGCCAAAGGGACAATGTTGGGGGGAATGGTATGAAAAGAAAGGCAAGCATCATTCCAGAAAGGCTAGGAAGGATTTTGCATGATAAAAACCAGTTTCCCTGGTGTGTGGATAGAACAATTGTAAGGGAGCTTTGAGACACACATTACTGGAAGGTTTTTTAGATTTGACTTTCCTTAGCCAAGTGACACTCTCCTTAAGGACACATTGTCTCCTGGCCATCTTCATGCTTGACTTGAACTCTTTCAGTCTCTAGAGAATGAAGGCATGCATGCTGCTTTATGCCACTTTCCCAAATGAATGTGCTTCAGTTTAATTATTAAAAGATATAGCTACAGTTAAAAAATAGAAGTCAGGCTAAAAATAGCCCAAACTATGAAGAAATACACTTGGAAATATCAAGCAGTATTTTATTTGATTGCCTTATTTTTGTTGTACAGCTTTGCCTTTTGTGACTCTGTTTGTAATTACCCTTCTAGTGACCTTCTTCATTGTCACTCTGATGATAGTCACCGTTTTCATGGGAATTGGGTAAAAGAAGTCAGACTGTGCTGTAAGTGGAGCATTTCTCTGACCCTGTTAATTTGCAGATGGATGAGATGACGTCTGTTTGCCACCTGCTGAGAAGCATTTGAGAGGCCGGCCTCCTCTGTCCCCTGGAGTGCCACTGTTGTTCCCGGGCTCTCAGGCTGCAATTGTAAATGAGGTTCGTCAGTGGCCTCCTTCTTTAAAGCCTGATCAAGTCTTTATGTGATGCACCATAATTCTTTTTTCCTGGCCACTGGAATCAAAGTCTCCTTCAAAACTAGTGTCTCCACAGCTAGAATCAAGCTGGCTTTCCCTCCCCAGAAAATACATTTATTTCCATATAAAAAGATGATCTTGGTTCCCTACAGATGACTTAGAACCAATCTGTCAATTATTTACATATATATTACATGCTGTTGGCCTTGATAAGAAATAAAGAATCTGGACTTCAGCATTTTTAGATATGCTTGATTGCGTACACGTTTCTTCCTCCGTATAGAAAACTGAATGGAAGCAAAGAAAAAACTGACCTCATGCTTATTATTATTTGCTTCATTGCAGAGTTTTCCCTATCTCTTGCTGTCAGTAGGGTACTTCTGTAGACTGCACTTAGAAGGTTATTACACATTTGTGCTTTGGAGAGGCACTTGAAAAGATGTTTGTGCTAGTAGGAATTTTGTGTGAAATGAAAATATTACCTAAATCAGGTAATAACCTTTAAACCGCTTTATTTCTTAACAAAAACCATAAAATTGAGCCAGTACCTGGAGGGGCGCTTATCACTTTTATAACAGTGATGCTGTCGTTTGTTATTTGAGAGGTAGTCATGGTGGGAGCAGCAGCTGTTATAATTTATGAATGTTTGTTTTCCCTCTTGGATTGAGCCCATCAGGTCAAGGAGATTGAATTTTGGCTAAACTGCCTTGGCTTGCAAGGGAACCTTTTGGAATTATAAAGACAGCAAGGGCTTGGCAGCCCACTGCATGGATTTTGAATGCTGCTTCTGCCACTTGCATATTGAACAATCTTGGGCAAATTACGAATGCCTTAAAACTCAATTTCCTTAAAAAACAAACAACTTAGTTCAAAAGTGGACAAAGGACTTAAATAGGCATTTCTCCAAAGAAGATATACAAATGGCCATTAAGCAAATGAAAAGATGTTTAACACCCCTAGTCATTAGGGAAAAGCAAATCAGACCCACAATGAGATACCACTTCACACCCATTGGGATGATTACTACTAAAGAAAAAAAAGAGGAAAATAACAAGTATGGTAAGGATTACCCTTTGTGCATTGCTGGTGGGAATGTACAGTGGTACAACTGGTACAGAAAATAGTTAGGCTTAAAAAGTTAAACATAGAGTTACCATATGACTCACCAGTTCCACTTCTATGTATATATACCCAAAAGAATTAAAAGCAGGGGCTCAAATAGCTACTTGTGCAACAATGTTCATAGCAGCATTATTCACAATAGCCAAAAAGTAGAAACAACTCAAGTGTCCATCAACAGGTGAATGAATAAACAAAATGTGGAATGTACATATAATGCAATATTATCCAGCCTTAGAAGAATGAAATTCTGATACATGTTACAACATGGATGAGCCTTGAAAACTATGCTAAGTGAAATAAGCCAGACACAAAAGGACAAATACTGTATGATGCCATTTATATCAGTCACCTAAAAGAGGCAAATTCATATATACAGAAAGAAGAATAGAGGTTAACGGGGGCCGGGAGAAGGGAGAAAAGTGAAGTTATTGTTTGATGACTGCAGAGTTTATTTTTGGGATTATGAAACAGTTCTGAAAATGCATAGTGGTGGTGGTTGAAGAACATTGTAAATGTACTTAATACCACTGAATTGTACACTTAAAATTGTTGAATGGTAAATTTTACGTTATGCATAATTTACCGCAATAAAAATTCCTTCAGTTTCCTTCTCAATAAAATTAGAATTCACCTCTCTTATGTGTTTTATAATTAAATTACACAAAGAACAAAAATTATCTATTACAGTGCCTAGACATAGTGGTGAACATCTGTTATTTGTCTAAGCATTATCAGTCCCCCATACTCTTTTTTGTTGTTGTTTGGCTTTATTTTTTCCCCAGTTTTATTGAGATACAATTGACATACAGCAGTGTGTATTGTGTAGAGCATAATGACTTGCTTTAGCTCATCAGGGTCTTCTGTGTTTTCATATAAATTTTAGGATTTTTTTTTTACTTCTGTAAAAATAGTCACTGGAATCTTGATAGGGATTGCATTGAATCTATAGATGGCTTTGGGTAGTATGAACATTTTAACAATATTAATTCTTATAATCCATTAACATGAGATACCTTTCCATTTATTTATATTTTCTTTGATTTCTTTCATCAGTGTCTTGTAGTTTTAAGTATAGAGATTTTCACCTCCTTGTTTAAAATTACTCTCAAGTATTTTATTTTTTTGATGCTATTGCAAATGGGATTATTTTCTTTTTCTTTTTTTAGGTAATTTGTAATTAGTGTATGGTGATGCTACTGATTTTTTGTCTGTTAATTTTGCGTCCTGCAACTTTACTGAATTCATTCATTAGACCTAACAGTTTTTTTTGTAGAGTCTTTAGGATTTTCTAGATGTAAAATCATGTCACTTGCAAATAGAGAAAATTTTCCTTCTTCCTTTCCAATTCTGATGCCTTTTCTTTCTTTTTCTTACCTGATTGCTCTAGCTAGAACTTTTAGTACTATGTTGAATAGGAGTGGTGAGAATGGGCACCCTTGGCTTTTTCTGATATTAGCGGAAAAGCTTTAAAAGTTTCACTGTTGAGTATGATGTTAGCTGTGAACTTGTCAAATATGGCCATTATTATGTTCAGGTATGTTCATTCTATATACAGTTTGTTAAGAGGTTTTATCATGAACAGATGCTCAATTTTGTCAGACGGTTTTTCTGCATCTATTGAAATGACCACGTGAGTTTTTTCTTTTCTTTAAATAATGTGATGTATCATATTTACTGATTTGCATATGTTGAAAAATCCTTGTATCCCAGGGATAAATACCACTTGATCATGGTGAATCATCCCTCTAATGTGCTGTTGAATTCAGTTTGCCAGTGTTTTATTGAGAAAATTCGCACCTGTGCTCATCAGGGATATTGGCTTGTAGTTTTCTTTTCTTGTAGTGTCCGTTTCTGGTTTTGATATCAGAGTAATGCTAGGTTGGAGTATGACATTAAAAATTTTTTTTTATTGGAGTACAGTTGCTTTACATTGTTGTGTTAGTTTCAGGTATGGAGTATGACATTTTTAAGAAGTTTCAGGTGATGCTGATTTTGCTCATGCAGGAACTATACTTTGAGAATTACATGAATAAATATTTGAAATTGGTGGGCTTGAGGAAAATTTGCCCTTTCCCCTTCCTTACCTCTCTACTCACCAGTACCTGACAGAGTAGAAAATGTTGTCTGAGCTAGGAGAGTGAAATGAGACAGTCATGAAGAGGAGGCAGCCAAATATAATCTTGGCTTGTGGGAGCTAAGAGAGAAGGGGATTCTCTGCCCTAAGGGTGTAGTAACACCTAGACGGACCTCGCAGTGAGTTCAGGCAGACAGTACCATACACCCCATCAGAGAGTAGTTAATGCCCTAGAGTAGCATGAAAAATGCAGCATGATTTTCATCACCCAGGGCTTAGAATTCTGGGCAAAATTATTTGAATCTGAAGGGAACTGGTTGCCACCAACAAGGGACACCTCTATGATGACTCTAAAGACCAGATGAGGGATGACTGTCTTAGCAGATAACACTGAGGATAGAAAAAATTGAGGACCAAGTGGTCCCTTCCCCTCCAATCCTTTCAAACTTGGTTAAGGACCCTGGATATTAGACCTGATCTGGGAAAAGGAGGAACAATTGACTGATTGACAGTAGATTTTTACTACTCCATTTGTGGGTTAGAGACTTAAAAGAGAAACTAAGATAACTTATAAAATTAAGTTTTCTTTCTTGCACACCTGAGAAGTGGAATGGGCGTCACATCCACTACATGGTGATTACAATGTGAAGTAATGACATGAGATTGATATATTTCATCTCATTTTGTTTTAGCTCTTGACCGATATTATTTTCTAGAATGGTTCCAGACTCAGAAGAGAAGAAATTAAATCTGAGATATCATACTCTCCTCTCAAATGATCATCGTTTACAAGAAAATGGCTTCACTTCACATCTGCTCTTGCAGATAATAAGTCCTTTTATTTTCTGAATCTGTTTATCAGGTGTTTTCTCATGATTAGACTGGGGTTATGGAATTTCGGAGGGAATACCACAGAGCTGTGAAGTACCCTTCTCCTCACATCATATTGAGGTACATGATAGCAAGAAGACTTATTAAAGATGATGTTAATATTGATCACTTGGTTATAAGGCAGTGTCTGCCAGGATTCTCTTCTGTAAACTTGCTGTGTTTTCCCTTCCCTCACTAGATTTGTTAGAAATGAGTCACTAAGTTCAGCTTGTAGCTTAATTTTCTTACCCTTAAGTATATCTCCTGGAGGGAGAAATATCAACATTTGGAGATAAGTGAAAACTACATAGTAATTAATAAATAATTTGAGGGAGGTACTTTGGGGCTCTGCAAATACCCTATTTCTCCTAAAAGTTTTGCTCACTAATTTTAGCATTCATCAGTGCATCTTGCCTTCAGTAATGATCACTATGGTGTTTAATGATGATATTTTAAAACTTTTTTCATTCCTTCCTTCTACATTTATTGCTTGGGATTATTCTTTGAGGAAGAGTTTCCATTATTTTTTGACACCACTTGTTCTGCATTATTAACTTCAGAACACTGTTTCCTAGATGCCCGATGAATTTTACAACTCTGTGGCTTCATCCTTGCTGTTAGAATTGTCTGGAATACTTTTCTCCTCTTTGTTAGCTCTTTCTTCTTCAAGAATCACTGAAAGGTTCTTACTGGGGCCTGTGCTTTTAACCGCTGCATCATATAACCTTCGGATACACAACCTCATTTGATTTATCCCTAACACCAGAGTATTACAGTTTTTTTTTCCTTTTAGGAAAATGCTTATGCTATGGGTTGAATTGTGTACCCCCCAAGATATGTTGAAGTCCTGTCCTCCAGAACTTCAGAATATGACCTTATTTGGAAATACGGCCACTGCATATGTAATTAGTTAGAGGAGGTTATATTAGATTAGGGTGGGCCCTGTATCCAATATGACTGGTGTTTTTATAAGAAGAGGCCACAGAGATGCATAAGGGGAGATGCCATGTGACATCAGAGACAGAGATTGAAGTTATGTAGCTGCAAGCCAGGGAACACTAAGGGTTGCCCGTAAACCGTAAGAAGCTACAAAGAGGCAAGGAAGAATTCTCCCCTGCAGTTTTCAAGGGTAACATGGCTCTGCTGACACCTTCATTTTGGACAGCTAATATCCAGAACTATGAGACAATAAATTTCTGCTGTTCTAAGGTATCCAGTTTGTGGTAATTTGTTACGGTGGTCCTCAAAAACTGTGATACAGCTTACAGGAAAGTTTAGACCAAAATGTGAAATAAGAAGTTAAATTTGTCATAGACTCTTTTATCTTTAGAAACTTAGAGAAAGCCTGGCTTTTATTTCTTCTTTTCTTTTTGGTGTGTAGTTTTATTTTAAAGAACAGTTACTAAATTCAGAAGATCTGTAATATAATCATGTGACAGCCAGTGAGACATGGCTCACTGAATGATCTTTGTTTTCAGAGGTATACTGATTAAGTTTTTACTTTCTAGTTTATTTCTTACTTAACAGTGATGTCAATGGGAAGCTACCTTTCATCTTTAATTTTAAGCTGTATTAGTAACACTCTCTTTACCAGAAGTCTAGAGTCCTAACATCTCTTAGAATGGCATGTCACATGATGTCACATATGTCTTTTGGTTGGAGCATTTAATCCACTTATATTTAAGGTAGTTATTGATATGTGTGTTCCTATTACCATTTTCTTAATTGTTTTGGGTTTGTTATTGTAGGTCTTTTCCTTCTCTTGTGTTTCCTACCTAGAGGAATTCCTTTAGCATTTGTTGTAAAACTGGTTTGGTGGTGCTGAATTCTCTTAGCTTTTGCTTGTCTGGAAAGGTTTTAATTTCTCCATTGAAACTGAATGAGATCTTTGCTGGGTAGAGTAATCTTGGTTGTAGGTTTTTCCCTTTCATCACTTTAAATATGTCCTTCCACTCCCTTCTGGCTTGCAGAGTTTCTGCTGAAAGATCAGCTGTTAACCTTATGGGGATTCCCTTGTATGCTATTTATTGTTTTTCCCTTGCTGCTTTTAATATTTTTTATTTGTATTAATTTTTGATAGTTTTATTAATATGTGTCTTGGCATGTTTCTCCTTGGATTTATCCTGTATAGGACTCTCTGTGCTTGATTTGATTAACTTGATTAACTATTTCCTTTCCCATGTTAGGGAAGTTTTCAACTATAATCTCTTCAAATATTTTCTCAGTCCCTTTCTTTTTCTCTTCTTCTTCTGGGACCCCTATAATTCAAATGTTGGTGTGTTTAATGTTGTCCCAGGGGTCTCTGTGACTGTCCTCAATTCTTTTCATTCTTTTTTCTTTATTCTGCTCTGCACTAGTTTTTTCCATTATTTTATCTTCCAGGTCACTTATCCGTTCTTCTGCCTCAGTTATTCTGCTATTGATTCCTTCTAGAGAATTTTTAATTTCATTTATTGTGTTTTTCATCATTGTTTCCTTGCTCTTTAGTTCTTCTAGGTCCTTGTTAAACGTTTCTTGTATTTTCTTCATTGTATTTACAAGATTTTGGATAATTTACCATCATTACTCTGAATTCTTTTTCAGGTAGACTGCCTATTTCCTCTTCATTTGTTTGGTCTGGTGGGTTTTTACCTTGCTTCTTAATCTACTGTGTATTTCTCTGTCTTCTCATTTTTCTTAAATTACTGTGTTTGGGTTCTCCTTTCTGCACGCTGCAGGTTTGTAGTTCCCGTTGTTTTTGGTGTGTACCCCCAGTGGGTAAGGTTGGTTCAGTGGGTTGTGTAGGCTTCCTTTTGGAGGGACTGGTGTCTGTGTTCTGGTGGATGTGGCTGGATCTTGTCTTTTTGGTGGGCAGGACCGAGTCCGGTTTTGTGTTTTGGGGTGTCTGTGAACTTATTATGATTTTAGACAGCCTCTCTGCTAATGGGTGTGTTTGTGTGCCTATCTTGCTAGTTGTTTGGCATCGGGTGTCCAGCCCTGGAGCTTGCTGGTCATTGAGTGGAGCTGGGTCTTAGCATTGAGATGGAGATCTCTAAGAGAGCTTTCACCATTTGATATTACGTGGCACTGGGAGGTCTTTCATGGACCAATGTCCTGAACTCAGCTCTCCCACCTCAGAGGCACAGGCCTGACATCCAGTCGGAGCACCAAGACCCTGTCAGCCACAAGGCTCTTTCCTGACATTATATTCTTCTTGAGGGCCAGCAGTTGCTCATCTCTGTGTCTCCAATGCTTGAAAAATAGCTGATGTTTCTTAAATGTCTTGAAAAGACATCATAGAGACTTGAGGTGTAGGTCTGCCTCCTCAGTTCTTCATGGCTGGCCAATTAGCTGTGCCTTCCATGTTCTCAGTTTTTCAAGTTAGAGAGTCCAGGTAAGACGGTAAATGCACAAAATAATCCACCTTGCTAATTCTGAAGGGCTGCTAAACCAGAGTGCTTGCTTTTAAAGATGGATTTAAGTTTTATATTACTAAATCTAACTACTAATTACTAAGTAATTGTATTACTAAATCTATTCTTTTCTTTAATGTAACCAGCATTTATTGATTATCCAGTATGTGCCGGGCACAATGCAAGATGTTGGAAATATAAAGATCAATGAAATGTTCTCATATTCTTCATTTAGTAATTAAAAAGCAATTTAAAAGTGGGGGAAGCAAAATAATAGTAACAGCAAAGTCACTAATATTTGCCATCATATGATTTTTGCAAATGGTTGAATTTCACCCTTTATTTCAGCTAATTAAAAACAAACAAACAAACAAACCTCTGCATTTCAGGGAAACTCACCAAAGTTACATGCTCCATAAGGGAAAAAACAGCAACAACAAAAACCCCACAAAGATTTCAATTAAATAATGGTTTTAGATCTATGTCAGACTGGATCATTCAGATGCTCATAATATGGTATGAAAGTACCTTATGAACAATGGTATGAAAATACATAGAGTAAAAAAAGGTTTGAATTAATGCACAACTTATTCAGACTACATAGGAGGAAACATAACAAGAAAGACAGTACACCCTTTTGGAGAGATATGAGGCAGGGAAGGAGGAGACAGGGTGCTCAGGGTTTGATGAAGCTGAGTGGGGCCCGGGTGGGGAGTCACACTCTTAGGGTATAGCCAAGACAGTAGAGCATTGAGGGAGTGAATTATGCAGAAATCTAGAGGAAAAATGTTCCATCCAGGCAAATAGTAAATGGAAGTCCTTGAGACAGGAGCCCCTTTATCGTTTTAGAGGCATTGCAAAGAGGCCAGTGCAGCAGAGAAGTCAGGAAGCTAGTGCATGGCTGGCTTGTGCAGGACTTTGTGACCGTCGTAAACACTTCTGTTTTACTCAGAGACAGGAAACCACTGGAAAATTTGACGACGAAAATGATGTGCTAATCATAGAAATAATAGATGTAATACTAGAAAGAGACTGGTTTTCTTTCTCTAGGCATTAAGTTCAGGGAGTGAAACCTGAAGGGGAGAGCTGAGTGTTAGCTGTACCTCTGTGTTGAGGGACTTTGTTTTCCTTCTTTGGATGTTTAGAACCTTTCAGGAAATACTTTTTTTTTTGTCACTAAATCACAGAGCTGGGCCCTGCTACCCTACGACTATGTTTAAACTTGATTATAAGACAGCTACTAGATATGATGGCTGTAATAACATCCTATCACCATTAAACGTAAAAGCTGATGATAATTACCACCCCCTCTTGGCATACACCGTATCATTTTCTTCAAAACATGTTTTTATTGCTTGGTGCTTTAGGAAACCGAATGTATTGAATTTTGGACATAATCATCAAGATGTTATTTTTGGATAGTTTTAAATATTATATTCTCTGTGATTGGTAAAGAAACCATGACTTAATTTCCGTGTATCAATAAATATAACCTAGAAAATACTTTCCGGAAACCCTGCTAAACTTTAATTTCTGTCTTGTTTTTCTATCATAAGCAACCAGTAGTGAAAAAAAGCAATCCAAGCAACCAGGAGTGATCTAAATATAAAATAAGGCATTGAGCCTAATGATCTTCTCTTAAATTTTCCAAATATGTAGCTTTAATTGTTATATCACATTGCATAGTGAACAAGAATGGTCGACTTTCGGGTGTGTATGAATTCATGTAAACGGTGACTAATGGAACTCAGAATGGAATGAGGTTTCTCCTGCAGGCTCTGAGGCAAAACATCTCCAAATTCATAAGGATTTCATACTTTTTTCCCACAGCCTCAAGTTAACTTTTCTTTGCCAAAACACGTAGGAAAGCAAAGGGTAATCAGAAGATGAGGAATTACCAAATAATAAGCATTTAGGTTCTTAGTCGTTTGATGCATCCAGGGCAAACAATTAGAACTCTAAAATATATAGAGGCTAGGATACAAATAGAAAATGTACCCCCATCCTATCCTCATCCTTCCCTCATGGCAGACATCACTAAAATACAGACATCATTTCGCTTATAATTGGAAATAGCCTCAAAATCTTTCTTTAAAAAAAAAAAAAAAAGGAAAAAGAAAACACTTCCAGTAGCCACTGCTGATTTCAGTGGACTCTTAGAATTAAAATATTTTGTTATTCTTGACCTAGAGCAGGGTTTGTCAACATCCACACTGTTCACACTGTGGACCAGGTAACTCTTTGTTCTAAGGGGCTGCCCTGGGCCTCGTAGGATGTTTAACCACATCCTCAGGGTCTATCCATTAGATGCTAGTAGCAACTATTTCTCCCATCCCCACCCCTAAGTCATGGCAATTAATGTCTCCAGACACCATTGTCCTGATGTGATAACCATTGTCCTAGAGACAGATGTACCTGATACTAAAGAGAAAGCATAGAAAAAAGTTCCTAAAGTCAGCTTTCTAAAAAGTTGTTTTAGTTTTTCTAATTTCATATCCAGGCAGCATCTGTCTTATAGCTTCTGCTTAGGAGTTCCCTGATGAGGTATTGAAAAAAGACATTTGATTATTAAAAAAAATCACCCCTTTAACATAGGTCTCAGGCTGAGGACAACTTATTTAATGCATGGATCTTTGGATTGGGTGAGGGTATATAATATTACATAGATTCACATATGTTCATTTCTGGTTTTATATATACATATGTATATATATATATATATATATAATATTGACTCATACATTTAAAGATTATAAAGATATACTTACATGGCATATATATTATTTATATATATAATGTTATATAAATAAACCTATACAAATATGTGCCCTCTTTGTTGACTGACTTGGTCCTCTGACTCTCAAATGTAGTTGTTAAGTCTGAAGATTTATGAAAGAAAATTCAATGGATAGCAAGAGTATTTGAAAATCTTAAAATTTTCTGAAGGCTAATAGAGAAAGGGGACAGTGAAATCTCTACAAATAATGTTCTGTTTCCTTTTGCTATTTTTTTGCCCTGTTTAGGAGCTTCTGTTGCTTTCAGAAAGCTAATGTCTAGTAAAGAAACTGTGAGAACAGGGGTTAAATAGAATGAGTATTTATTCTCTCTTTAGTACCACACGGTTGTCCCACACATAAGCTTCTTATGCAGTCAGTGGGAATTCTGTGCCAAGGAGAGAGTTAAAATAATTGGAAGGAAAATGAACATCAAATTGAAATTTACTCTTGTGGTTTTATTTTGATAACCATGGTGATGGAGGACCAAAATAGCACTTTAAAATAGACCTCAAAAGGGAATTTGGGAGAATTTTTATTTGTTGAAACGCTTGGTAAGTATAATATCGTTATATTAGGGATGCCAGTATTTTGTTGCTCAACGTTTTGGGTTTTAACTCATTGGCAATTTATTTTTTCACCTTTCTTTTTCCAACACTACAGGCAGCAGCCTTGAAAGAGGCAAAAGATTTTTAGAGAATTCAGTTAATTAAAGGAAAAAGTAGAAATTAAAAATAAGTATTACAGAAAGGGAGGAAAATATATATTAATAGCACAAGTATATGGAATTAAATCAAATTTTTTCAGAACTTCTGGGTAATCAGGGTATAAATACATAAAAACATTCTTTAATCTGAAATTATGCAGGTCATTAAGAAGGATAATATTTTGGAAATAACCCTGACTTTAAGTTACCTTATTAAAAAAAGTTATTTTTCTCCCATAGGAAGACTTACCACAAAAATAAGAATAAGCTCATTGACATCTCAACTTTTTTTTCCTGCAATCTAGTTAAAATGTTAATTCAGAGACATATTTTATATTATTTAGTGGTACATTTGTGTTACCAAAATATTTGCGACATATTTTGGTAAATGTCTTTAGCCTAATAATACATTTTTAAATGAAGCATGTAACTTTAAGGAATTCTATGCTTTTCAGAGATTTTTTTCACCAAGGAAATTTTGCCCAAGGCTTCATTTCTCCAAATCAGGTGGCCTCCTGGCATCTCACGTGGGCCTGAAACCCAAGGGTTTATGGATTGGATAACCATTCTGTTCAGTACATAACTTTCTACATCTTTCAATTAGAATCACTCCAGTATATATAAAATACCCTACGCTGTTTTAAAACTGCTTTCATGAGTGACTATTTCAGTTTAATTTCAGGAAAACTTGAGACAGTGTATTTTCCCCTTTCTGTTAATAGAAAAAACACTGAGGCACAAAAAGTGAACAGTGATATAGTGGCGGAGAGGAAAGTAGAACTCAGGGGTTCTGATTCTCAGCTCTTTTTCTCTAGATGAGTCTGAGCTAGCTAGCTAGATGATAGATAGATAGATAGACATAGACATATATATGTAATTAACATACATATGTACATGTGTTTTTATTTAGAGAAACATGGCCGTCTTTTTTAATGTTTTAAGTTTTAACTTTGCTTTCATGGGTTGGTATCACATTGAAGTTTTCAGAAAAGGTATCATTCAGAACTGATGCTTCCTTTTGTAGAGGAGCTTACAGAACACTGTGAAATGTGTTAGGGCTCAAAGATCAGAAAGAGTGTTACTCTTAACATATATAGTTATAATGACCACATGTCCCAGTAGGCTTGGTATAGTCCAGCTTTGTGCTTTTATTCCTGGGGTCATTAATAATAGCATTCCTTCCACTTTCAAAAGTGTCTTGGTTCGAAGGACGTGTTCTTTTTGTTTTGTTTTGTTTTTACTAACCTCCTCAATACTTCTGGACAGAGAAGAACATTGAAAAATAAATACAAAATATGAATTTAATCAATCCTAAGTTGAAGTTGATTGACTAAACTGCTCTCCAGGGACCAGAGGTCAACTGGAACACAGACTGGAATGGAACTTTTGAATAGTAATGATTATTCCAATGCATTGTCTATTTTTAAATAGAAAATAGAGACTGAAAACATTGTCAGTCTCTATGAACGTTGTGGCAGAAATGCCATAATCACCTTCTCTGTGGCTATTCTCCCTTCCAGCACGTTCAACATGTTAACTTTTGATTCTCACCGTGGGCAAAAACAAGCAAGAAAAATAATGACTCTCCCACTTTATATTTTATCAAATAGGTGATTAAGTTCATTTCCTAAAACTAGCAATGATTTGAAGGAGTGAGGTGCCATTTTTACTCTAGAAAAAAAAATTTTGTAAATATTAATGTTTTAATAAATGAGGAAGTAAATAAAATAACGTGAATTCTTTATTGTACAATCCCTCAAACTATGAAACAATTTTGTTAGTTATAGTAACATGTGATTGACTTTTTAAAAAATATTTATTTTATTTTTTTGGCTGCATCGGGCCTTAGTTGCAGCATGCGGGATCTTTTGTTGCGGTTGTAAGGGTTTTCTCTCTCTAGTTGTGGCGTGCAGGCTCCAGGGTACATGGGCTCTGTAGTTTGTGGCACACTCTCTCGTTGAGGTGCTGGAGCTCAGTAGTTGTGGCGTGGGGGCTTAGTTGCTCCGTGGCATGTGGGATCTTAGTTCCCCGACCAGGGATGGAACCCACATCTTCTGCATTGGAAGGTGGATTCCTTACCACTGTACCACCAGGGAAGTCCCATGATACACTTTTTTTCAGTGAGATTTTGCTTTAAATGATATCTAACCTGTATACAGTATATGAAACTTATTAATATACAATGGAAAAAAAGAACATATGTTTAACTAGAGTTAACCATTATAGACTCTATGGTTTGTTTGCTTTCATGAGAATTTTACCCCAAACCCAAGGATAGTTTTAGAATAAATGATTAATGTAGAAGTAAAAATATCAGCAAACTAATATATTGAAATTTTTTGGTTTGCATTAGATGTGAAGATAAGTAGAGAAAATCACCAAACCCAAGAAAACTTAATAAAGCTTGAAAAATAGTTCGAGTTCTTAAATAATTAAAGTGAGACATAAGAACACTAATCATTTTGAAGTAAACAAGACTGATATACATTTGCTGTGTTCTAAAAATCATCCTTTATTACTAATAAAGGTACTTAATATAATCAAAATCTATATCACAATAGAATAATACCATATGAAAAGTGATTTTTCTTTCCTTTAAAAATGATATGGATCAAAATATACAGACAGGTATATTGTAACTAACTAAATAATCCTCCTCACATGTTCATGAAGTCCCCATTGGAATTTCTGTAATAATTTGACATATTAGTAAAATAAAGCACAGGCTGAAAATCACTGTATGACTTTGTATAGAATGTAAGCCAAGGGTCACTCCCTCTGTCCCTCTGAGGTTATTGTACCAGAGATTTAGAGTGATGGACTTATTTATTTAAGGCTATGCTTATATTAGGAAAGAAATAATACAGAGATTGGTTTTATTACTTATATGCTGAATTTCATATTTTTATATCTTCAAGTGTCTTTTGAAAACTTCTGTCTGAATATTTCAGATATTTCAAGTCAATTTGCACTAAAGCCGAGCTTAGTTTGTATTCCCTTTCAACTACTTTGAACATGTGTAGCCTTGAACAAGTTACCTAACCACTAAAACTGGATTCTCTCTTTCTAGGTTTTACAAACAATTGTTCTATTTTGAAATAATTGTAGAGTCACATGCATGAATTTGTGGTTTCTTCATGTTTTCATATTTTATTAAATATGTGTACCATGTCAATATATTTTATGTCTTCACTATTTATAACAGTGTTATTTTTATTTCTATTAATCTGTTTTTATCTATTCAACTTTCTTTCAAGAAGTATTCAGGTTAACATATACAGATCTAGTCATTCAATGTCATGGTCCTTTATACAATGGGATATTGCAGCGTACTATCCCATTGTACAAATATACCACCGTTTATTCATCTAGTTTCCTTATTGGTGGATATTTTTATTTCAGTTTTCATTTTCTTGCTGCTGATTTTGCTGTTACAAAGGCTCAATAAACATCCTTGTACTTGTCTCTTTTAGTGCCTCTGGTCTTGGTAGGATTTACGCCTAGAAGTACAATTATTTTCAGTACAACTATTGAAATACTATTATTTCAAGCTACAGGTTTTTTCGAGCTTCAGTGAGGAATAATTGAGAAATGTAATTGTATATATTTAGTGTACAACATGGTGATTTGATATACATATACTTTGTGAAATGTTTACCAAAATCAAGATAATGAATACATCCATCGCCTCACATATTTGCCTTTTTTTGTGTGTGATGAGAACACTTAAAGTCTATTCTCAAACTTCAGGTATGCAATACTGTATTGTTAACTGTAATCACCATGCTGTACATTAGTTCCTCAGAACTTATTCATCTTACAGCTGAAAGTTTGACCTACGTCTCCCTATTAAGAACACATTGTTCTTAAAGACTAAGGGCAGAAAGTCAGAGCTCCAGCTGCATCTCATCCCTACCAACCCTTCTTTTCCAAAAAAAAAAAGCCTGTTTTTAATATTTTGCCTATTATAAAAATCAATTTTTCTCTTTTTCTTATAAATTTGTAGGAAATCTTTATAATTTAGATATTAATGCTATGCAGGACATATACATCATAGTGATGGGACATAAACATCTCTCATCACTGGCTGTGTTTAATTTTGTTTATGTTGAGTTTTGTCATGATGAACTTTAAATACTAATGTAGCCACTTTAAAAGCTTTTTAAATGATTTGATTCTGTGTACCATTTTTTTTTAAAATTTATTTGTTTATTTTATTTTTGGCTACGTTGGGTCTTTGTTGCCGCACGCGGGCTTTCTTTAGTTGCTGCGAGCAGGGGCTACCCTTTGTTGCGGTGCGCGGGCTTCTCATGGCCTCTCTTGCTGCAGAGCACGGGCTCTAGGTGCGCGGTCTTCAGTAGTTGTGGTGCACGAGCTCAGTAGCTGTGGCTCGCAGGCTCAGCGGTTGTGGCACATGGGCTTAGTTGCTCTGTGGCATGTGGGATCTTCCCGGACCAGGGCTCGAACCTGTGTCCCCTGCCTTGGCAGGTGGACTCTTAACCACTGAGCCACCAGGGAAGCCCGATTCTGTGTATCTTTTATTTTTAAATTTAATGTTTTATTTTTCACATTTCAATTTTTAATCCATCTGGAATTTATTTTTGCAAGTGGTATGAAATAGGAATCTAACTTTTTTATATTGATGTACATTTGTCTCAGAACCATTTAGGCTTCAGTTAACATCTGTCATCTATCGAGTTTATGAATATCCATAGCTTGATTTCAATGTTGTTTCCTTTCAATGAACTGTACACCTCTCCCTTTCAGTACTACACTGTATTTTGTTTAGACTTTCTATGAATTTGGGTGACAGGAGGGGAAGTCACTAACTGCCAGGTTTCCGGAGTTGAAAATCGGGTCATTTGCATTTCATAAACAAACACCCTTATTATGCATAACTGCAAAGCAAGGGAGATTTTAAAGGAGCTAGAAATCAGCTGTTTCAAGGGAAGAAGGAGTCTCTTGTTTTTGAAAAATATTTACTTCTAGCATGTAATTTGATGATGTATTTTGATTCCAAGAATCATATGCCATTGATGATTATAATTGTTTTCCTTGCCTTTCGGTAATATCCTCCCCTTATTTCTCTGCTTCTCATCAATATTTGATTCTTTACTGCACAGCCATCTATGGACATTAAGTTTATAAGAAACTACCTGTGTCTTTCACAGAAACCATTTCAATACAGCCTTGTGGGCTGTGTGTGTATAGGCATGTGTAGACGTATATTCAAAATTATTTCTCCCTTTCTCCTATACTAGACTATTTTGCTTATGAACAGCAACACTTAAGATTTTTACATCCCTGAATTTTTTCCTCATTGATGACAGCCTCTAACTTCTGTTGGAGAACTTAAGACTTTGGCCTGGTAAACTACGCCCCCCCCCCAAAAAAAAATATGCAGGTCTTTTTATGTGTCCCTAGAACACTAAACATACTTGAAGTCAGATCACCAACTAACGGAAAAATCTGGGTTTAGAAAAAAACATTTATTTGAAGTTAATAATTTGCGTGTGAAAAATCTTTGTCTTGGAGAGAGCTCTTTTAGTTTTTTTCCTTATGGTGGCTTAGATCTCAAATACCTAGGTATCAGTTCGATGCATTAGGGTTTGCAATAAAACTTCAAGCCAATGTTTTTATTTGTTTGCCTGTTAACTATTAATTAGTTTTTACCTTTTGTTTCTAATGAGGAAAAGTTAAAATTTGTAGTGCTAGTATTTGGGACTGATATTATCACGAAGTTATCTATGATCCGTGTCTTCTTTCTGTTGTAGTTGTGGTATAGAGGTGATAGAAGCTATAAAAACTGCTTGATTAAAAGGAAAGTTTACCCACCTACCTATATGAAATGGAATTAGGTTTTTACTCTGAACCTCTGATAATGTCTTACTTCTTTCTGCTGCAGGATATCTCTATGATACGAAAACTGGTACTGAAATTACAGAAGTAGAACCATATTTTTTTTCAAGTTACTCTTCTATAGCTATTTTATATGACTCAATTTCAGAACAAAATGCCAATATTAGAAAGTAGTGATTCTCTGTCTTGGTGTGTGGCAAAACTGAGTCTATTATATGCTGAGCTCATTATCCAAGACATAGTACCCTACATCTGCATTTAACTGTCTTTTCTCCATTTGATACTAGTACTTTGGGAAATTGCACTGACGGTCAATGCCTATTACTTCTGCCTACTTTGGAAAAACAAACAAGAAAACCCCTCAGACTATAAATAAAGTTATATGTCAATGTAATAAAAGGTGAAATGGAGCTGGCATTCTCTAGTGTTGTGAGTAAAGGCTTGATGTATATGTGAAAATAACACTGTGAGGTAGTCTCCAACTTACCATGCTTAACTCCCATTAGCTGTTCTTTCTCTTTCCTGCTGCTTCAGGTTATCCCCATTCATCTTTGCTTATGCCTGTTGCTTCCTGAAGGTGTCTCTTTCCCCACTGCATGATCCTTATTCATGACCTCAGGTACCATTTTCTGCCGCACCTCTACCCAAAGTCAGCTGTGGAAGAACTGTATTGCCAGTGTGTGGTGAAAAATATTATAAACACCTGTGAATGTTAAGCCTTATCTGGTTTTCTCTACCTATGTTAGGAGCAATTAAGTCACCACTTAGCCCTGTTCTGATCCCTAGGACAAAACCCAATTTTAGGCAGGAGACAACTAAGAAGGTTAAATCCCAGACACTGGGACTCAACTAACCTACTTCCTGCACGGTTGTCTGATCAGAGGGCTCTAGTTTGTTCCTCTGAGGCTGGATGTCTGTCTTGATAATCTTTCAAACACCACGTCCCTTCTAGAGCAGGTTTCTACCTTGCTTATCTAGCTCCACTTTGAGTCTTTGCTGTCCAGTAGACTTCTGGCTGGTATTTGAGGTCTTACTTCCTCAGCAGGGTACCGTGACCTCTGAGAACCTATTTCTTGTGACTGGAATCCCTACTGTCCCCACGTCTACATGCAAATGCTTGCATGAAATTCTATTTTCTATTTGTCACTGGTTGGTAGGTCTAGTTGCAGGTCAGGGCCATATTTCTTCCTGCTTGTGTTTTCCAGAGTGTCTGCTAAAGTGAAGTGGACCAGAGCTGGCTAGTTTGCAAGGCCTGGCTAAGTTCACCTCACTGACCCTAGTCTTGTCTGTGTCTGGGTTCTCCATGCAGTGGGCTCTGAAAGGGCCTGTGTACTGGAAAGGACTCTGTGTGTTTTTCAGTTCTGTCCACAAAGAGGAAATATCTTTTTCCATGTTTTCCGCTCTGATGAGGTACAATTTTCTAATTTTTCCCATTGTGCAGGAAAGGCTGGCAGCAGCCCTAAGCTGCTGTTTTGCTACGTGATATGCTGACTATTGTTTCAGTAGCTTTCTCAGATTTGTTACCATCTCAGCAATAATTTTCCCTGAAATATAAGTTGAATTTATTTAATTATTTTTTACTTTTATCATCTAAGTTGTATTTTCTTAGTGATGGAAAAAGAGGAAGCATAGAAATACTCATTCTTGCTGCATGCCACTTTCCTTTTAGCTTATCAGCCATAAAAATTCACACAAAACTTGGAATGGAAGTGTGGGATCATTCCTTTTGTTGTGGAACCAGGTTGGGATTAAAAAAGAAAACCTTCTGTGAAAAGTAACACATAGTGGTAAAGGAAAGAAAGCATTAGGCCGGTTCTTGAAAACATGAAAAATAAAACAAAGAAACAAAATATTGGGCAACTCAGGAGGCTGATTGGAATTACACATGGTAGAAGTTTACATTACTTTATAACTCCACTTCCCAAGTTCGCTCATCCTGGCCCCATAGAAATCTCAGTCTCACGATCCCCAACTCCGGCAGAGTCTTCGCTCCTTGATGCTTCCTCACTGAAAAGCTCTGTCCTGGAGATTGGGGATATTCAGTCAAATTTTTGGGTTTGGAGGCATCCCTAATAACACTGCTCCTCATCAAGATACAACTCTTCTAACGTACACATACAATATCTCATATTATTCCAATACTCTCTATAACTTAAGGACACCCCCTGGCCTCAGGTAATTTGAAAACTTCACATTTATATAAAAATAAATTTTTATTTTGACATTGCAATGACAATGTTTTGTAATTAACTAATTTACTTGTATAATGTAGTCTCTCCAGCAGAAATTCAAGGAGCAGGGAGGAGAGACATGGTTTTATTCCCCACCATATCTTCAGTGGTAAATATATGTGGAAAGTAGGAAGCAAGTAAAAAGCAGAGAATTAGCAAATAGAAAAATACATGTTCTCACCCCATTATAAACATGAGAAAAGTACTCTGAGTAGTTTCCTGTAGCAGAGCTGTTTTTAACCTGTGATGTGTGGGACCCATGACTCTGTCTTCATATGCTTACATAATGCTTTGAAACATTATGGACTAAATTGATATTTGCAGACTAATCTGGGAACTAAAAATCGTGCACAATATTGCACATAATAATGTTATTTCTATGGTGATATCTGTAGTGATTTTCAGATACATGAATGACAATCTTTGTAGTGCAGCCTATTTCATAATTGAAGTACAGGAAATGTCTAGTTGGAAAATCAGAAACCAGAGATTTAAAATTGGTTATGAAGATGTTGGAAGGTTTGGAGAAGTAAGTGGGAGGTGTGGTTGGGGGACTTGAACAGCAAAAGGGGGCCCTGAGATGGAAAAGGAAGAAGAGAGTGTTACCCAGAGATCAGGAAACCAAGACTACTACTTGGCTGGAACTCATGAACTCACACTTACTGCTGATCTTCCAGAGGTGCTGCCTTTGTTGTTGCTGTTGGAACCTTGTTGCTTCTACTAAATAAAAACTCAGCCTCCTGGTGCTGCTGAACCTGCACTAATTCTAAAGCCAACACTCAGGTGCAGTTTCTGCTAGACACACATTTGCCCAGAATAGCCCACCCTCCTCTGTCCTCTTGGTCCTGTTGCAAGGGCTGGGAAGAGCAGAGCAAAAAATATCTTCTCCATTTTTACTGCTCTGCCATTTCCTGCCAGGGTCCCTACTTGTTGAAACTAACTGAGAGTAAGCTGGTAAATATATCTGGAAAATGCAGTTTGCACTTCTGCCTCCTGAAATCCAGAGGGAACACTGAAAAATAGAAATGTAGGTGAGAACCAAGGAAAAACTAACCTGCACAGTCTACAGCTGTGTTCATTAGGTAGTTTCCTATATTTAGTTTAATTTTGTTAGCATACTTTTTATTCTAATTTTTACATGATTAGACATGGATCCTGGATATTGTTTGGAGGATCGACTGTTTTATAGGGGTGCTGGTGAGCATCAAAATACTGTATACACTTATGTAGTGTATACAGTATTAGACTTAGTAAGTCTAATTAATAGTGTGATGCTAAATGATATAATCATAGTTACCTGACCTTGAGTGTGAGGGCTGGAAGGGGACTTCTGTAATACTTGTGTATAATAATGTAGTCTTTCGGGGGATTTTCAGGAAGCTCTGCTGTGTTTTGTAAACCAGACATCATCTAGAGTAAGTACTTGGAAAAAAAATTGAAAGCGTTCATCAAGTTTGTTGATCTCTAATCTAATTTAGGAATCAAATTTGAAAGAACAAGTGAGAGAGAAAGCTTAAAACAAAAGCAGAAAATTTTCAATTAATAATATGTTTATTCTCTAATGAAGGCAATGGATAAAAAGTTTATGTCATACCTAAGAGACAATTTTGCTGGAATCTCAGGTCATTGTTTTTAGTATAAATTCTGGTGAATCTGTCATGGGGTAACACTAATAAAACCCTGCTCAATAATCAGGTAATGCAGTGCAACAGTGGCAGAGAATGTGGTGGAACAGTCTTACATGTATTGTTTCTCTTACCAAGTCTGTGCCTTGCTGGCATTGATCCAGATAATTTGCTTGCAGGCTGTTTGCAGTCTTTTCCAAATTTTTCTTTCTTCTGAGGAAGGAAAGGATATTTCATATACTTAATTTCATGACTATTGTGTTTGTATAAATATAAGTATTGCTTCAACTATTGTTATCAGTTTCCTCTGAAATGATATCCAAGATTTTAATGCAACCCTTATTATTCATAAAGACATTGAACCTGCTGGATTCTGCTGCTGTTTGTTTAGCATATATGAATATATCTTGGAAAGACTTCTCAAAATTTGCTCCAGCCTTGACAGTCAGAAAAGTCTATCTCTTGTTATACTTTTCCAGGTGCTAATCAAACTAAGGCGAGACTCATTGAGAATCAAGAAGGACTTTTATCATTAGCTTCCTAGACAGTAACTTGGTTTCCATCTTCATTTCCAGGGAATTTTCTGGTCTGGCTTTTGGAAGGATTTAGTCTTCAGTTCATAGATGAAAGCTGTCAGTCACTGAACAGGAGGAGCTCTAAGGCATAGAAACATGGACAGGTTTATCAGGTGCATAAAGAGCAGGGGTTTGAATGGAGGCAAACTGGTTCCTGCATCTGGCAGCTTCATGTTTTTCTTTCTTTTTCCCCCCATCCATTCCCTTGCTTCTTGTAGTGTAAGACTGTTGATTAATAACACAGAAATCTAACTGCCTGAATTGGAATCTTCTGTAGATAAGGCCATGTTACCTTGGCAAGTCAAGCCCTCTGTGCCATGAGTACTTGATCTGTAAAATGTGGACATTATAGCACCTACTTGATAGATTTTTTGTGAAGGTTAAGTAAGTTAATACTTGCGAAGTGTTTAGAATAGAAGCAAAGTAAAATGTAGGCATTCTATAAATATTAACTCATTTCCTTTCCATGTGCTTTTGCTTCCTTTCTCGTTGTTCAGCTGTTATTATTTGCTTCACTATCAATTTTCCAGCCTCAATCATGGCTGTGAAGTTTTTCTTCCCTTCCTTCCTCTGTCATTCCTCCTCCTCCTCCTTTCTGCTTGTCTTCATGGGAGTCTTCTCAATGGTATTTACTTTTAATCAAATTAACAGTTTCCACTTGTCCATTTCCCTTTCCTCTTGCTTTTCTCCATAGCTCTTTCTCTGGCCTTCTTTCCTCTCTGTTTTCTTCTCATCCCTTCTCTCTTCTTCTCCTTCTTTCTCACTGTTCTCTCTCCTCTACACTCACGCAGTCACTTCTCATAGTCTCCATGGCAGTCGTTTGCCTTTAAAACAAATTAAAAAACACTATTTGTCCATCTTATTTATTATCATATTAATTTGACTTTGTAAAACAGATCAACTGTTTCCTTGCCTGGTGATAAAACCAGAAGGGTCAACTTAGATATTATAAATGTGCAGTCTAATAATTTCATGGAAATAATCATCCAAAAAAGATATTTCCAGTGAGCCTAGTGAGTAGCTTCGCAAGGCACTGATCACTGACATCTGCACCCCAGAGCACCGTCATCTACTTACCAAGAAAAATGGCTCCACTCAAGCATGGTTTCACTTCTCTTAGAGAATGACTGTCCTATTTATCAAGCAGATTGAGGCTGCAAACCTTAAACTACTCCCCTTTAATTCCATTGGTTTCTACTTTGTTCTCTTTGACCCGGGCTCTTCTTCTTTGCTCCCATTGCAGAGAAAGTTTTCTTCCTCCTTTTTTCCAAGACTTGTCTTGCCATAATTTTACATTGTCCTCATCATTGACTTTCTCTTCAGTTATTTCTCAACTGTTCATAATCCTCAAAAATTTCCCCTTTAGAGGCTCCCTTGCTCAATTTTGAAATGCACCAATCTTAATAGAAAGGCCACTTAGTCTACCTTCTTTATTCAACACCAAGTTATCCTTTCATGGAGAGTGTTCATATGTGACTCACCCATAGATGGTACTTCCACTTTCTGACAGCATTTTCATGGACTTTGCATTCTGACTTTTTCCATTTGTTCACTGAAACACCAGTCTTGGGAGTCAGCTGCCTTCTCATTACCAACTCCAGAGCTGTTTTCTTGTGGACTTTATACAGTTTGATAATTCTGACTAGATCTTAATTCTTCAAAGTATTTATAATTTGTATTTAGGAAACAAAAGGGTACCCAAAGCAGAAGTTAAAGTCATCCGTTATATTACTGGCTTTAGTTTGTAATTTGGAGACAGGTGGAAGTCTTCTCATCGTCCAAAGTAACCATCCAGAAGTAATCTTTTATTAACATTTTGATGTTAATCCTAGTAACTCCAGTAATTCCAGCTTTTCTAGTAATGATGTTCATTCCAGTCTTTTAAAAAATTGTTTAAAAATTTTATTTGTATCTTTGTTTTTCATATGATACAAATACAACATATATGACCATGTTTTAAAAACATACAGAATATTTTTCTTTTTAAATCTCTTTACTGATTATATTTCCAAGCTTATCTTTTGTTTCTTTAAACATATAAACCATACTTATTTTAGGGTCTTTCATAATTACACTAGCTGTAATTTATGAGGGTCTGTTTCACTTGCTCTTTGTTTTGGTTGGTTTTTATTCATGGTAGCTTGTTTTCTTGTGTGTTTTGTGAATTTTCCAAACTATGAGTTTCTCGTTTTTCTTGAAAATTTATTGATACAGATATGTTGAGGCTACATGTTTAGTTTGATTTCTACAGAAAATATTTTTACTTTTTTCAGACTCTTGGGAGAACTTCAATTAAAGGCCATTTTATTTCAGTTTTTTGTATCTCATTTAAAAATGTTTATGGAAATATCAGTTATTTATAGAGGGGAACATAAGTGAAAAATGGAATATGGATTATCAAAAGATGAACAAACCAATTGCCCAGATAAAATAATAGACGTTACCAGAAGCCTCCTGGTGCTCACTTCACCTCTGCCCAAAGGTAACCATTATTCCAACATCCAATCTGTCTGTTATTTTTACTTTTCATTGTAAAAACATTCTTACTTTTAGAAAAGTTGAAAAATATTAACTTGAACATCCATATAGTCTTTCCCTAGATTCACTGACTGTAAACATTTTGCAAAACTTAGGCTTTCTGTCCTATTACTCATGCCCTCTGCAGTCATCAAAGTTCGTATCCTCCAGGGTCCAGCAGAAGCTTTCAGGATGAAAGCAGTCTTTGGCACTAGGTTACATCCCAAGATTCTTGGTAGTACTGCATTTTGGAGCTTTGTGTCCTTTTTACTTTTGTGCCAACCCAGCGATGCGTTTACAATGATGTTTTTAAAAATATATTTTATGCTGAGTTAGTTGTTTCATTGGAAGGTTGTATAGGGTATCTAATCTACCATATTGTTAAGCAGAAGTCTGCTGAATGATACATTTTAGATGTAATTGAATAGGCATTGATTTTCAAGAATTGAAAGAAAAATGTATGAATAGAAATCATAATGAATGTGAATATCTCTGGTTAAAAATAATGAAACTCTCTGAATTATTGTTTATTATATATTTAATGTGATGGCAGGTTTATAATTTTGTTTTTTAAATAAATTAATCAGATGATATTGATATTCTACTAACTGTTACTCAAATCGCCGTTCTTGAGAGCTATCATATTATTTTTTCATTAAATGTATTTGAATCAAGTTTTTTTCATTATTAAGACAATATATATAATTTATATGTATCGTTCATATAGAGATACACATACACATATGTATAACATGTAGTTATATACAGAAGTGTGTGAATATATGTTTTTGTACATATATATATACACACACCTATGTATAACTATGTTACAGTTTTAAAAAGACATTTGAAGATAATAGCTTTATAATTAAGTGTATTTTTCTTATGCTGTAAAGAGGAAATACATGCCACTCAAGTCACTCTCTGGGCTTTGCATTTATTTATAAAAAGTAAGCCTATATTTTTTAGCCGCTAAGTAGTATATTAGGAAGCAAGTCAATGTGTTTCTGAAAATGAAAAACCAAACAAAGTAAAAGAACTTCAAATAATTGGCCCTGTACTTAAGGAATTTAAACAATTATAGGGTAAATATGACCCTACGTATAGGTCCTAGGTTTATATCCCACAAGGTCTTTGCAGACATGGCAGTAAAGCACGTAGCAAAAATTAATGTTGTGTTTACTTCAGTTTGGTTTCTGACTGAAAGAGAATGAACACAGCCTGTGTCTTAAGGCAAAGTTTTCCTTCTGGGTCTGATCTTACTGTTACATGTATCCTTTAGGCTTCCTTTTATTTTTTCAGCTTTACTGAGGTATAATTGATAAATAAAAATTGTATACCTTTAAGGTATACAACTTGATGTTTTGATACATGCATACGTTGTCAAAGGATCACCACAATCAAGCTAATTTAATATATTTGTCCCTATGCATAGCTTTTTCTTTCTTTTTTTTTTCTTTCTTTCTTTCATGCTCAGAACCCTAAAGATCTACCCTCTTAGAAAATATCAAGTATGCAACACAGTATTGTCAATGACAGTCACCATGCTGTACATTAGATCTCCAGAATTCATTCATTTTGTGTAATTGAAACTGTGTACCCTTTGACCAACATCTCCCCATCCCTGCCCCAAGCCGCAATGAAGATATCACCCCACACTTGTTAGACTAGCTATTATCAAAAAGATAAAAGATAACAGGTGTTGGCCAGGCTGTGGAGAAGAGGAAACGCTTGTACCATGTTGGTGGGAATAAAAATTGGTACAATCACTGTAGAAAACAATATGGAGACTCCTCAAAAATTTAAAAATATTGATAAAACTACTATATGATCCACCCATCTCACTTCTGGGTATATAGCCAAAGGAAATGAAATCAGGATCTCGAAGAGATATCGGTATTCCCATGTTTGTTGCAGCTTTATTCGCAAGAGCCAAGATATGGAAAGTGCCTAATTGTCTGTTGACAGATATATGTATAACACATTTTCTTTATCTGTTATGCATGTGAATATGTGTGTTTGTGTGTGTGTATATAATATGGGCAATCTAGAAAGAAGAGAGTAGTAGAGGAGAAGGAGCATAGAAGTAGGAAAGAATGAAGAGGAGCAAAATGCTTATTGTGTAAAATGGGGTATTTATCCACTACTTCTTTCTGAATGTGGGGGAATCATATTCACTGTCGGTTATGCTGTTAATTGAAATGAAAAGCAACTTAATAATTTCTCTGAGATTTACCTATAGAGCAGGAAGAAAATATCAAATATTGGTATTTCTCATCTTCCCTAAGCAAACTTACACTTTCTGTGGAATCCTTTGATTCTTTAGTGAGAAGATTGTGATTAAAAATAAGCCAGAGGCATCTCTGATTTTGCATTGCAGCTGTTTGGGCCCTTTAATAGTGAGCTCAGCTGTAGGGACTCAAGGTCACATTATCTGGGCAGTGGGAAAAGCTCTGTCACATTCTGCCAGAGTATACTTAGCATCCTTAAGAGAAGATTTGTGATGTGTTTAAGGTCGAGAAGCCTTGTTTTATGGTCCTAATCATCAGCCTTATCATAATACAACCTTGGGAGAATTATTTTGACAATCTTTCAGCACTTTATAAAAATCTTTCACATAAATTTCTTCGTAATATTTTGCGTTCTTATTTTTTTTATTTTTCGACCACCTATGTTAGCAGGGTTTGGAAGGTAACTTTCTAAAGCTTCATTACTTTTGCCAAGAGAAGAGAGAGGTTTAATTAAAAACCTTTCTCATCTTCAATCAGAGCATACAGAGTTTCTTGTTTTTTTCTTTTGGTAGAGGAAAGGGCACTTTTTCTGTATTCCTGTATCAAGTGCACTTAGATAAAGAAAAAATTCTATCAGTAAAAATGCCACCAATGTTTTGGAAAAATAAAACAAGGAAGGATGAGGTAGCCAACTGCACATCATTTTTTTTTTTTAAGTTTTGGATTATGACATTTCCCTGGCAGAGATCTTTCTCCCCCACTCCATACACATACACATAATTGGATGATATCAGTACTTAAACTTTTCAGTTTCTCCCTGTGATCAGTAACAGCAAAACTTAGCAAAAAAGCAAAAATCAAACATATCCCTGGCCATTCCTCCTGTAAAGAATCGACTGCCCTGTCTTCTAGTTTTCAACACTTCATTATTTTCTAGTGTAAAGTGAATAAGTACAATGCAAGTAACTCAATGAATCAACACATGTTTATCAACTCCAAGAAGTACATTAACACTTTCTTTTTTAAATCACTTTTTGAATCTGCCAATTTTATGAATGTCCTATCAGCGGTTATTTATTTAACTTGTTTATTCTGAGCATCTGGTAAACTATTCTTTGTGCATAGTATCTTATATTAGTGAGAATCTGTTGTCTGTGTAGAAAAAAAACACTCAGGAATCGCCAGGGTTAGTGGTTTGTTGTACGGATGCAAGAGATACAGCAGTAAGATAAACTAGGTCTTATGAGATCCACAGAACAAGACCTGATGTGAGAGCAGGAACTAAAGTACCAGACCAGAAGTGAAGTTACTCATGATTCTGAGGCGTTTTAGAGATGTTCGCATCAAGAGGTTTGTGGACATCTAGCTCTGGCTAATCTCATCTCTGTTCTCGCAGTCTCCGTGGGTCTTTTAGGCTAAGAAGTAGGTATCTTATACTCTCTCCTGAATGACTTTTTCGTAACTCATAGCTTATGCCTATTAATGACTTCAGAACCCATCAAAGCTCCAGTCCTGAGGCCTTGCTCTGCTAATCTTTTTAAGTTCAGTTCCCGCTGATGGTTACATTTTTCACTTCAAAGTCAGATCACAGAGAGAGAATTTGATTCATCTAGTCTCTTATCACTGGGCTTGACATAAAGTGGACAAATGACCTCAAAGTCTTTTCCCAGTCATCTCTGGTCTTGGGGGATAAGAGTAGGTTTATAAGTTAAACATGTGTTGCCTTAAGCTTCCTTGTTTGCCAAGACATGATGTGAAGCAGTTTCTACTAGTAAGAGCTCCAGATGCGTAGGATAGTAATGATGATTCTGGTGTCTCCTCAGCCCTGTGCATTTGAGCTTTCTTCTCATACACTTTGTTGAAACTACTCTTGTCAAGGTTATCAATGATCTCCATTTTGCAAAAGAAAATGATCACTTTTCATCACTCATATTATTTGCTCTTTCAGCAACAGACAATTAGTGGACCATTTCATTCTTAAGGAATTTTTTTCTCCTACTTTTCAGAACTCCACACTCTCCTGATTTTCCTTCTGCCAGGTAACTCCTTTAGCTCCGTCCGCTTTATTCAGTACTCCTCCTCCACGTAACCTCTCATTCTAAGACCTCAGGCTTAGTCTTAAATGCTATACTTTTCTCAACTCTAATTTCTCTAAAAAGTCTGTTATAAGTCTCTGGGTTTGAACAACATCTGTATTTTACTGACTCACAGCTGTATACCTCTAGTTCTACATCTCCCGTCAGTATCAAACGTCTATTTGACATATTCACTAGAATTTAAATAGGTCGTCTCAAACTAAATAGATCAAAACTGCAATTTTGATATTACTCCCAAACCTGTTCCTGCTTGATTCTGTTCTACCCAGATACCCAAGCCCCAAACAAGCAAAAAAAAAAAAAAAAAAAAAAAAAAAAAAAAAAAAAATATATATATATATATATATATATATATATATATATATATATAAAAGCAAAAAAAATCTTGATTCTTCTCACATTTTACGTGCAATCATACCATCAAGGGCTGTCAACTCTGCCTCCAAAACAATTGTGCTTCTCTTGAGCTTCACTGTTCCCCTTAGCCCAAGAAACTGTCATTAGTCACCTTACTTTATGTAATAGATTTTTAATCAGTCTTTTTCACTACAATCCATGCTCTGCAGCCAGAGTCATAATTTAAAAATGAGAATCAAACCATATCACTCTCCTGCATAAAATCCTCCAATGGCTTTCACCTACATTTTGGAAAAAAAAAAAAAATCCAGACTCCTTAACATTTGTGCAAGGCCCTATATTATTTGTCTTCTGCTTACATTTCTTGCTTCTGCATCTATTCTACCACATTTTTGCTTCCTTTCTCTGCTTTTCATTTGTAGCAAGGTTATTTGTGATCCAAAATCCTTGGCTCTTTCTGCACGATTATATTTTCCCTCATATTTTCAAATAGTGGCTCCTTTTCCCTATCAGGTCCATCTCAAGGGTCATTTCCTGAGGAAAGTTCTTAGAATATCCAAATAAAATTTAACCACAGCTTGAACTATCACTCTCTTGTCCTTTATGCCGGCGTCATATCTATATGGAAATGCCTCTATAGTAAGGAACTATGCTTAACTTAAAAACATTTTTAATCCCTTTAAGTCTCCTTGTCAACTTTAGGGCAGGACCAAAGAGAAGGTACATGAAAAACAATGTAATTTACTGTATGAAGAGGTGCTCTGAGTCTGGTTAATATTTCTGGAACACTATGGGTGAGAAATGTGGAATTAATTTGAAGATGTCAGCAATATATTACCCCTACTACTACTCTTACTTGGAATAAGATGATTGGTCTTTTTTTTTGCAGGGCAGAAGAGTGGGGGACTCTAATGGGTTTTTTTGGTTAAAGGTAAAACTTAAATCTCATTTTTAAATCACTACGTTCAGAGCAATAAAGAATCACGTTACTTGGCACAATTCTGTGATCTGTCTGCAGTGTGGACTTGAGCAGCATCTCTGGATTGTGTTGTGTCTGGTTTGGGGCTTGTACTCAGGGTGGAGGTGACATGGCGGGACACATACCAGTTCTTGAATATCATGGCTGCTACCAGCCATGATAAGAAATAAGGGGGGGGGGTCCTAAGGGGAGAGGCAGCCTGGGCAGAACGCTGTTTGGAGTGGTGTGCTCAGCTGACTCTGGGAGCGCTGCTGTTAAATATCCGCTTTGAAGTTGTCCTCTTTGGCATTCATGTTCCTAAGCCTTCTGTAAATCTTTGCTGAATCATTGCCTGGATTTAGCTGGCCTTTGGAGGATTAAGGTAGGAGAACGAATGTGAAAAAAGCAGCAAACAGCTTGATGAAGCCGGTTATGAGATGATAAATGATTCTATTTTCCCATCATAAGTGTCCACTTGTAGAACACACAGGGAAAGTCATAGCTCTAGACAAGTGACCATTTTGAACAAGGTTTCTTGAGAGTTTAAAACAGCTTCCTGGTGGACTAATGTAATTGATTTGTCAAGAATTTCCAAAATTTATTTGGGGAGGAAGTTTAGTGGAAGAATGTGTTTCCTGCACTTTGGGTCATGGGACCTCAAGGGCCGTCATAGTTTAGACACCAAAAGAAGCATGACAAACATGACTTGATTTTGGAGTTTCAGGTTGGTGGAGTCTGGGGACATCCTGATTACACTATGAGCTTATTTGTGATATAGTATTTATCCAGATAATTTAAATAATAATAATGCCTCAAAATATGTTTCAGTTTGCTTTATTTTCATGACGACCCTTTGGTACATTATATTTTGATATTCATGCTAGTTTAGCCATCAGAGGACTTCTCTTTCTACTATATTCCTAGTAGTTAAGATTAGTTTTGCCTCTGAGATTGAAGTTTGATTACTGCAATGAAAATAATTTTCATGCTATGATTTTGTGAGCTTTTCTTCTTTTTTATTTGCTTTTCCTTGGCATTTTATTTATAAAGAAATCATTTTATTTTCTTGGTGTTTATTACTATGAATGTTTCCAAAATCTAGTCTTATATTTCTCTTGGATTTTTTTTTTTTTTTTTTTTTGCAGAAACAGCTGATTTTCTCTCACGAAGGGATATTTGAGAGAATCTGTAGATTGCTTAAAATAGTCAAGACAGACATTTGAACCACGTGAATACATTTTAGTATTGTGTCCTTTGTAAGAAATAGGTAATACTTTATAATTTAATTCTTCTTGCATTTTATTTGATTTAGTTCTTTTGATTTAAAGGGAGAATTGAATATTTTTCACTTGATACTGGGGCATCTGAAACGTGACATTTATTTAATTTCATTTTTGCATGGACATTAGCGTGGCTAGATAACCAAAGAGCTGTTCTGAATGAAGCAAATTTCGAAACATTAGATAATTGGCATTTTATCATTAGAGAATGTTAAAATTAGAGAATGTTAAAATGTTATGCTTACACTTCTTCTAGTAGTCTCTGTTTATCTGGTTAGGATAAATAGAATTGTCCCATTTATATGATTAACACTGTTCTTTAGTCCATTGTTCTCAGGTTTACTCCTGCCTGTGTCTCAGGACCAGACCCCTGAAAATTTTGGTTTCTGACTAGGTTTCGTGAGAGATCGCAAAATGTGAGGAAGGCAAAGCCCAGGCCACCGGCTCCTTTTCCCTTCTAGGGGAGCATCTCTTCCAGGCTTTCAGCTCCACTGGGGACAGTCCCTCCCTTACTGCTCCCAGCACCCATCCAGCAGGACTGCTGCTGGCCCCAGCCCCTGGGTTCCAGTTACACCCACTCCTACCCTTGTCCCTAAGATATCACCAGCTGTCTGCGGTTTCTGTTCTCTGGGCTGCCTCATCTTCCTGAGGTTTTCTTTTCAGGTCTTCTAGCAGCTTTATTTTTCCATGTTAAGTTCTTTTTATGAAATAACCTGGATTGTCTACGTGACCCCCACCCCCCTCCATGAACCCTGAATAATATCAATACAGATACTTTGTGGAAAGAATAATAAACAAGCTATCTTTTATTTTCTTAAAACGTGATTCTAATCAGCACTTAAAAACTTAATTGGGTAATTGTAATTGGAGTAAGTAATATACCCCAAAGGTAGAAAATAAAACTGAATACTGAAGCTTAAAGGGCAAATTCATTCATATTGTTTTTCTTTTTATATGATATTAAATAGACACCTCTTTAGTTCAGTATTTCCCAAGCTTTAAAAAAAAAAAAGCCTAACATTGTTTCCTTGAATATGGAAAATTACCCTGAAAGTATATTTTATGTAGTATTAGCTTATCAAAAAATGTGAGCACTATTAATTTTTCAAAAATCCACGCCAGTTTTTGAGAGTTTGATGACCCAATTGATAAATCAGATTTTCTTTCTTTTTTTTTGAGATATAATTGACATAAAACATTATATAAATTCAAGGTATACAATGTGTTGATACATTTATATATTGCCATATGATTAATATCAGTAGCTTTAATTAAAACTTCTATCACATGACACGCTTAATTCTTTCTTGTGGTGAGAACATTTAGGATCTAGTCTCAGCAATTTTGAAGCATTTAAAATATTATCTATGAGAAGCAACTTTGAACCAAAAGCGTCTACGTGGCTCTTGCCTTTTTAATGCATACAAGTTTCTACGTGTATTCGCATCTCAATCCTATAATGTTTAGTAATAGCTGTGACGTAGTTTTGGAACTTCCTTAAACAGACACTGTAGACTATGATTAGTAATCTAATTTCAGGGGGAGAGCCAACTAATGCCTCCTTCAAAAACAAGTATCATTTTGTTCATTCAGATATTTCAGTAAGTAACATATTTCTTAGGAATAAGTGAGGTACTTTGGACGATCTCTTAATGTGTCAAATAACTTTATTAAAATTAGGAAACTATAGAAATCTGAAGAGAAAATGTAATGAAAGATTTGTCGGAGGAGTGAAGATAAGCTCCCCTTTCTCCTTCCTTCAGGGAGCATCTTTTTTTGGAGAATTACAAGAAGAATAAAATTTTTTAAAAATTTACAATTTTTCCATAGTTTACTAACAGGAAAAAATATTGAAATAAATACAATATTTATTATTTTTTTAAAATTTATTTTTGGCTGCATTGGGTCTTCCTTGCTGCATGCAGTCTTTCTCTAATTGCGGTGAGCGGGCTTCTCACTGTGGTGGCTTCCCTTGTGGAGTACGGGCTCTAGGTGCGCTGGCTCAGTAGTTGTAGCGCACAGGCTTAGTTGCTCCGCGGCATGTGGGATCTTCCCGGATCAGGGATCGAACGCATGTCCCCTGTATTGGATTCTAAACCACTGCGCCACCAGGGAAGTCCCATAAATTGCTATTTAAAAGTAGAGCTCAGTATCAGAAATACCTACATGCATTGTCACTTACGATTATTAATGATTCTCATATTTCAGCTGTTAGACTCATGGAAGCAATTTCTCATTGAGAAAAGGCTTTTAAAAGAAAATTGTGAATGAAAAGAAAGAAATTATAGGACAGGATTAAAGACAGATTTTTATATTTTGATTAGAAAAATTTATTCCTTCTTTTCTTTTTCACGTTGAGAGTATATCATTTTTATCAAGCCTCGAAGACCACAAAAGTAAATATTAGCTTTGCTTAAAGAAAGGAAAAAAGCAATTGAATTTGTTTAGCCTTTACTGAGTTCTGCCGAGGGAGTGGTTATTTAATGGGGCAAAGTGATTGGGACTACTTTGCAGGGTGAGTAGCGCTGGATTGGCAGGGAGAGCTCTGCAGGGCAGCGCCGTGAGGAGCTGGGCATCCCAGGCAGCAGTGGATGGAGTGAGGTCACAGAACTGCACGAGGGGAGAGAAGCGTGATCCTTCTTCTGTCATTTCTTTAAGGAGAAAAGGGGGAAAATTAGTTTATTTAATAAAAAAAGCTACCCTCATCATTATAAACCCAGGAGTTGAGAAACCCTTTCTCAGACTATCTTACTATCTAAACCCAATTGTAAAAACTCATCTTCATATTCCCTCACTTATCTGTAACTGAGTGTCCACTCCATCATGCCAGGTGCAGAGATACTGGATAGTAATGTAACTGGAAGAAAGTCTGAATTTTGAAGGCAAATAGACTAAAGTTTACATACTATCTCTGTATGTATTCAGTGTCTACAAATTGCTTACATTTTCAGAGGTTCAGTTTCTTCATGTGAAAATACCCATATCATGAAGTGAATTTTGGATTTTAAAATAATGAATTTAACAATCTGGGAGAGTGTTTAGTACCTAAAGGTTCTCAGTAAGTGATGGCTGTCTTTATTTCACATCGAGTCTGTAAACTTGTCTCAGCTTGCAGCCCAAGTTGCTCCAGCTTTATTATTAAAAGCGAGAAAAATCTCCCCTGAAGGTTGCTGTACTAATATAGTGAATTTTTCAAGGCTCAAATGTGAAGTTGAATGTAAATATGTTTTTGTAAGTGGTAGGATGTCAAATCAGCACATCTCAAAATGGGTTTCATGGAATTGTCATGAAGGAGATTAATAGCTGTTTCTCAAAAGAAGGTTTTGTGATTAGATAAGCTAGAAACACAGAATTTAGGACATTTTAGAAATTTTCTTACGTTACTATGTTTTCTGAGGAACCTAGAGAGAGTAGTAGAACACATAGAGTTATTTATTTATTTATTTATTTACTATAAAACTTTTGTTTTCACGAGGCTTCTCATGACTCCTCTCCAGGGAAGAAGTCTCTGAAGTAAAATGTGTTTATAATTATTGTGAAAGTAAACTAAGATATACTTTTTTTTCCCAAGTGGGTCTCAGTTTTGTCTTTCTCTTGCTAGAAGCACTCTGACCCATTAAGTAGAGCCCTGTAGAAAACAGACTTTACCAGAAAGAAAACAAACTTTACCAGACAGAAAACAGACTTTACCAGAAACTGTTTAATATTTATATAAACAGTTTAAAGAAGAATATGGAAATGCTCTACTTCAGTATTAAGGCAGAATAAAGAGAACATCTTTATCTGGGTTTGTAAAGTTCTGATGGAATTATTTATTTATTTATTTATTTTTTAACATCTTTATTGGAGTATAATTGCTTTACAATGGTTTGTTAGTTTCTGCTTTATAACAAAGTGAATCAGCTATACATATACATATATCCCCCTATCCCTCCCCTCTTGTTTCTCCCGCCCACCCTCCCTACCCCACCCCTCTAGGTGGTCACAAAGCACCGAGCTGATCTCCCTGTGCTATGTGGCTGCTTCCCGCTAGCTATCTATTTTACATTTGGTAGTGTATATGTGTCCATGCCACTCTCTCACTTCGTCCTAGCTTCCCCTTCCCCCTCCCCGTGTCCTCAAGTCCATTCTCTACATCTGCATCTTTATTCCTGTCTTGCCCCTAGGTTCTTCAGAACCTTTTTTTTTTTTTTTTTTTTTAGATTCCATATATATGTGTTAGCATACGGTATTTGTTTTTCTCTTTCTGACTTACTTCACTCTGTATGACAGTCTCTAGGTCCATCCACCTCACTACAAATAACTCAATTTTGTTTCTCTTTATGGCTAATATTCCATTGTATATATGTGCATTCATATATATGCACATATATACAATGGACCATATTGTATATATCATCTGTCGATGGACACTTAGGTTGCTTCCATGTCCTGGCTATTGTAAATAGAGCTGCAGTGAACATTGTGGTATATGACTCTTTCTGAATTATGGTTTTCTCAGGGTATATGCCCAGTAGTGGGATTGCTGGGTCATATGGTAGTTCTATTTTCAGTTTTTTAAGGAACCTCCATGCAGTTCTCCATAGTGGCTGTATCAATTTACATTCCCACCAACAGTGCAAGAGTGTTCCCTTTCCTCTACACCCTCTCCAGCCTTTATTGTTAGTAGATTTTTTGATGATGGCCATTCTGACTGGTGTGAGGTGATACCTCATTGTAGTTTTGATTTGCATTTCTCTAATGATTAGTGATGTTGAGCATCCTTTCATGTGTTTGTTGGCAATCTGTATATCTTCTTTGGAGAAATGTCTATTTAGGTCTTCTGCCCATTTTTGGATTGGTTTGTTTGTTTTTTTGATACTTAGCTGTATGAACTGCTTGTATATTTTGGAGATTAATCCTTGTCATTTGCTTCATTTGCAAATATTTTCTCCCATTCTGAGAGTTATCCTTTCATCTTGTTTATGGTTTCCGTTGCTGTGCAAAAGCTTTTAAGTTTCATTAGGTCCCATTTGTTTATTTTTGTTTTATTTCCATTTCTCTAGGAGGTGGGTGTTCTGTTGGAATTAGATTTCATTGCATTACCCCTAGATAAGAATGTCCCTACTGATTACAGAAGGGAAAGAAAGGAATGATAATTGAAACCTAGTTCTAACCAACCAGAAGAATGTTTTCTTAAACAGACCATTCTTCTCATTAGCGTGGCAAAGTATAATATTTTATTTTTAGTGCTTTGGAATACTTTACCCTAAATATATTTTCTTATAGCTGGTTGACTGTGGGACTTAGCATAGTTTACATTTATAGTCATGTGAATGTAAGTATCCGTATTCCTGTTAGAGTGGTGGGGAAAATTCGGTCACTGTATAATTTTAAAAATCCCTCTCCAGGCACCCATTGTGTTCCTAGGAAACTCAGGAACAGAATTTGATTCTTAATTCCACACATTGTATTTTATCCATTAAATCAATGTTTTGGATATGACAGCTTATATTTGTATGTGACTCTAGACAGCTACAGAAATACCACTGAGTTCTTTAAGTGCATTTTGATAATCACAGTTGTGTGTATTGGTGGTGCCAGTGCCTCTGGGGTTCTTCCTGATATTTTAGACATGAAAAGCAGTAAGGGAAAACAGCTTTGAGGCATTAAAAAAAAAAAGAAAAACAGGGGCATTGGTCATTTCAGGGTTAAAACCTTTTGAATTCATGCAGATCGACACAATGGTCCAGCTGGTACTATTTTTTCACACAATCCCTTCAATGAATAGCCTTTCCCATCCTGGGATTGATAGTTTATTTTAATAATAATTCATTCTGTCACAATGGTTATGTTATTCTTTACAATAATCACAATATTGGCATGAAATAATAGCCTGGGAAGAAGGAAACCATAAAAGCTATAGTTAAGGGTATACATATCTGCATTAAATCCTAATCTTGTCAATATCATAAACTGAGCCCTGAATGAAATCCAAAGCTCTAAAAGTCTTCCCCGTTTAGTTTCCTTTGATGTCTGACTCATCATACAGTTATACACCTGTGACACTCTTCTCTAGGTAGCTAGGATATTTCCTTAAAAATATGTTTAGAAACTTGTGAGTCTATTTTGAAGAGGTAGAACATAAAGTTGGGATTGAGACAAAATCAAAGCAGAACAGATGGTTCAGAAGACACTGTTTATTTTCCTTAAGATTTTAACCTTATTAAATAAACCAACAAAACAAAGCCCAGGATAGCAACAGGCCTTGCATGGAATTTAGTTGAGAATGATGCTCTGGTTGTAGCTTGTGTCAACTGCCAAAACAGGAGAGCACAGTACTAGGCAAAGCGTGATGCCCTCCAATATCTGCACCAATTCATCCGGTGCAGCAGAGAAGCAAGGGGAAACGCAGCCAGTTAGGAGGAAAAATCTGTGAATACCTTAAGAACAATGGCCATTCATAAATGTGGAGAAACTGAAGCTGAAATATTAAGTCATTTTCATATCAATATATGAAATACAACAAACAAGAGTCTTTGAAAGAAAATTAATGAGGTAGAATGAAGTCCCATAGACATTGTGCTGGAAAATGTTTCTTTCATCCTGAATATCCAATAAGTGCTTACTCCCCACCCTGGGCACCAAGGTAATAACCTGTGAAAGTTACTTGGATCCATGAGATTACTGAGATTAATCATGGGATCTCATTATTTATATCCATGTATTTCTGGTTGAAAAACATTTCAAGAGATTCTTTGAGACCTAAATGAAAAAACCAAATCAATATATGGTTTTATTAAATTAGCTCATTTATATTAAAGCTGTAGTTCCAATCTTGAGTGTGGGTTTATACACACTATTTTTTAAGCTTCTCCATTAAAAGTTTTTTTACTTTATAGTTAAGACTGAAATTGTTTCTTCATACTCTATTTTTTATCACCAAATTCCCAATTCTTTTCCCTTTAAAATGTTGAATTTAGGATTGCATGGATTATCTTTTAAATACATATAAAAACATGTGCCCATTTGGTTAGAAACCCATGGAGTCTCTTTTTTGCCTTTAGAAAAACTCCTGGAAGCTTCACTTCCCTTCATCATCTGATCCCTACTTAAATGGTTTCTCCCCAAGCCATTCATACCTGCTTCCATCTTAGACAGTAGACCCATCCTATAAATTGAGTCCTTTTTAGACAGTGTTTTTAGACTGCTCTTTCACATCTCCGTTTCTTAGCAATTCTATCTCCTCTGCCAAAAATGTTCTTTCCTAAAAGTTCTATTAACATCACTCTGATTTTTCCATATCCAGTTAAAATGCTTTGAGAAACCTTGGCCAATTTCTCAACTTAAAATTACTCCCTTATCTATGTTATTTTTAAAAAGGTTTATGGCAAGAAAGGATAACGTATTTTGGTGATAAAGAGTTTGCAATAGTATTAACTGAGAGCCACTTGGAGTTCATAGAACTTACATCAAAAACAGTCTTGAATAGGTGTACTAAAATCTCTCTCCAGTTGGTGTCTTTGGGGAGGTAGGAAGTAACATTATTAAGTGCCTGCCAGGTAAAGTACATTGCAGGTGTCTTAATTTCATTATAAAATATTCATCCTCATAATAATATCAAGAGGTACATTGCAGATTTTTGACATGGGAAAGTTGGAAAAGGGTTAACTAGAAGTGGTCATTCTTTGTGATTCGTTAGGGCAGCATACTTGGCTCTCTCTAGTTCATCCTAAGGTGATAGTGAGGCAAAAATTAGGGAAGCTGGCAGTTTTTGATAGAGTCCTAACCACTTTGAGCTAGTTATTACAGAGGTCGTGGTTTAGCTAAACTAGACTGGTTGCTTCAGATTGTGAGCCAGAGTTCTGTTTTACTGTAGGGTCTTGTAATGTTCATTTGTAAATTCAGTCTCTGTTACATTTAAAGACTTACAGAACGACTGGTCTATTGATATTTTTAGCCCACTCAATAGTGTGTGAGAGCTAGGGACATATTTTATGACAATGGAAATGTGACGTCTATGTCCCCAGAGTTCACTGTCTTACTCCACCACCATCAGAGTGGCCTGTTCAGTGGGATTATGTAATAAACCAACAGATGATGTACAGTACTGTCTACAACACCTAAAATATTCAGGTGTGGGAACCACGGGGTGGAATTAGGGTTGGCTCTTCTTACCATCCTTCCAGTGACCCAAAAGCAGAATTTGTGTTTCCCATCCTTGCAAACTTAATCTCAGCCAGGTTAACGTTTGGTTTCGTTGACTCTTGGAAAAGTGGATTTAGTGGATCAATTCTTGCCCCTTTTCCCTTCTGAGTATATGGTCTTGAAATGCAGTTTATATCTACTAGAGAGAGTTGTCTGGGAGATGGAACAATTAGTGGCACTTAGTATGCATCTTCATGTTGGTTCTTAATCCCTTCTGTCTCACATCCCTTGTCTTTCAGTGTAGCTCCATGCGACTTCCCTCCCTAAGAAAGCAGTAGCACACATACCTTTGCTTTAGGCTCTGCATTCTGTGGAAACCAGGCTGTGACAGCAGAGTCCCAAGAATAACCCCTAGGTGTCTACTTTGTTAAGTACAATTCACTGATTTGAAACGACTGAACCAAGTTTAGATGTAGGACCAAACGATCATCCATTCGGTTGAACTTGATAACTAATTTAGACATACAAAAAATACTCAGGAGGAATTTAGATATATGTGCATATAGCTCAGAAAAGGTCAGCATTGGCTATAAAATAAGATGGGAGTCATTATTGTGAAGCCATGGTGAGCATGGATTGCCTAGGAAGAGAATGCAGGGTAATAAGATAAACAGATCTATGAGCAACCCTAGGAAATATTACATGTATTACTTGAAATGAACAACTTAAATTGTGTGGAAGCAGAGAAGCAGCTGATGGGGTGGAACAAAAAACAAAGTGAGGGGCTGTGAAACCCAAGAAGGGAGAGTAGATCACATATGAGGTGACTGGCAACAACATTGAGGGCTACTGCAAAGTCAAGTTCCAAAACCATCTATTAGATGTAGAATCATGAAGATTTTTGGTGATATTGGAGGAGAAGTGATGGGGAAGCTATTTTCTTGAGATAAGGGATACAGAGGGACAAAGATGTACTAGGCATTAGGAAACGGCACAGAGGAAAGAAGAAGCATAGGATGTTCTAAACTTTCCACAGTTCGGTGTTAAAATATAGAAATAAGACAGAATGAAGAATGCTACCCATGGACACCAGCTTTGTCTAAGAATACACTTTGTATTATTATGAAACTTCTTACAGCGTGGGGTATGGAGAAAAAAGTTTGTTTTTTCTAACCTGGAAAACATCTAGTGTAGTAGTTTTGTAATAGCCTAAATAAATAAGGAAGTAAATAAATTTGTTTTATTTAAGGAAGTAATTTAAACGTATATGAAAATGTGTGTTTGTGTGCCTGCATGCGTTTTACTAGAGAAAACAGACATTTATCCAATTTTAAAAGAGGTCCAAACCCCCAAAAGATAAAGAACCATTTACATAGACTATATTCCAGAATCTCTGTTGGCAAAAGATTCATTGCTTTTAGACATTTTTAAATTACTGAACAAAAATACAAGACTGTAGTTATAATCTCAAGTATGTTCATGTAAGTCTGAAGTGTGGGAAATCATGCAGATTCTGATAGGGGGTAGATAATTACAAGCAGCATGCAGAATATAATTGTAGGTGTAAATGCCAAGAACTGGGAGAAGCATGAACAAATGAGGGATCTAAAAAGGAAATTAATTTAAAGGAATCAGTGTGCTTGAAATAGCAGGTTAGGTTCTTTCTCCCGGAGCAATTTGTAGAGGAACAGTAAAGCATCTATCTAGTGAATGGTTAATTATATCTGAAAACTAAAAATCTATATATCAGTAAAAAAGCAGGTTATTTCCTTGGCCTGGAATGAGCTATATCTTCCTCAACCTATTGCCTGTGGTTAACATAAGAAGTAGCAAAAAAAATGATAATTTGAGAATTATCATAATAAGAAATACAACAAACTTCCAAAATCAAAAACCTTTTTTCTATGTAAACTCAGGTTTGTAAATATTATCAAATTTAAAAACTGCCAAACATTACCTATAATTTCCTGTTGTATTCCATTTGAAATAGATGCTTAATATATCTCCAAAGAGTAAACATCAATGGACTATTATTCATTACTAGGAAATTCACAGACAGTAGGGTTCCATGTTTGACCAGTGACTTTTTGTTTTGTCACTTTCTTTCACATGTTTAGCTCAGTTGAGCCAGATTGTAGTTCCTAGAATAGGAGTTTGAATCAAATGCAAGATGCAGGCTTAGCTTTAAACCTGTTGATTACCTCTTCTTAGTTGTCTATCAATTCTGTTCTAATCGGTTTCGATTTATTGACCAAACCCTTCCCAGTGCTGTCTCATTTTTGCCCTATTTCTTTTTCTTTAGCTCTCCAGGCTCCTCTACATTCTTCCCGCTATTGAGCTTGGAGGTTTCCTTTTAACTTTTGGACTCTAATTTGTGCCTCTATTATGAGCCTCTGGGGAGAAGTGACTTGCATGTTTTCAGCCATCTTCCCATACTTACAGTATGCCTAAAACGGCACCCCTAGTTATAAGATCTCATCTTCTTTTCAAGTTTTCTTCTTCAGTCACCTCCAATTCACCCTCATTTGTTAGTCCCTTTGCTGCCTACTTTAGTATGTTGGTTCTAAAATCATAATTTTCTCCCACTTACTGCTTCATGTAATTTCATGTTATAATCCACTTGCTAATCATAAAAATTAGTTATCTCTTATTCCTGACTCTCTCTCTCCTTTCTACTAGTATTTGTTATTTATACAACGTCTTTCCTAACACAGTATCTCTCAGAATTCAAATTTAACCCCTTTAAGAAAAAAGAAGATACCTTTTTTGTCATTCCTTCATGTTTACTGAAACAGCTCTGCAAGTCACAGAGGCTCAATAAATACAGCAGCTATCATTCATTAATAACCCATTCTCATTTTCCAAATCTGATTGGATTTTGATTGATAAGATTTGATTTTGGCTGCAGAGAATACTTGTGGGGTTTATAATTTTACAGAAATGTAAGAGTACTAATTTCTAAACTAAAATATACCTCTTCCTGATATATTGTTAAACTGAATTATTGATTGGGAATTCTTATGGGCCAGAGATGGAATAATTTCAGCAGCAGTTTGAAAGGATGTTTGTAGGAAGTAAACAGCTAGAATGGGGCCTGAGAAGGAAGCAGCTATCATGAGTTAAACAAGTTGTACATGCCCATGTATCGTATATTATTTTATTTAAAAGAAGTGTATTTATACTGAATGTTAGTTATCATAGGAAGAGTTACATAGGTATGAAGTATTGCCTTTATTTTGGAAAGGAGAGAGAGAGGTAGGGGAGGTGGAAGAGAGGATACAGATGTGAAGAAAATTAAGCCACTGACTTTGTGTTTGCCAAAATGTGTAAGTTGAGAGGTTTTCCCTCAAAAAAATGTGTTACCATCACAGACATGCTATATTTTCTGCCACATCTTTAAGATACTTGCAATAAATATATGTCTGATAAGCATTCTGAGAAATTAATTTGTAGGCTATATTGTAATTTTTATTATATACAAAATCTATGTTTTTTTAATAGATGAGATTTTTAAAATGTTATCCCTGAACTCTGACAAAATCTCAGATATATAGCAAGGCATTCTCCTGAAAGCCTATTATTGTGAAATAATTTATTCAGCAAACTTGCTTTTAGTTAAAAAATAATTAAATTTATTAATAAAATCAGATTTAAATATATTAGTGTAATCTGTACTACTTGAATTTGGATATATATACTATCACTAAAAGCAGCATTATTACTGCAAAGTTAGTATTTTTTGTTAAATATTGAATCCTTTGGGAAGTGTAATAGTGAGAAAAAAAGTTTCATTTTATTTCCTCAATGCATAGAAGCCAGAGCAAACATTTTTCTTAATATTTAGAAAAAAACTTATGCTAATCAATTTGCCTACTGACTGGATAATACATAAATAATTGTGTCTCACAACCTGGGAGAAAGAGGAAAAAATATTTTCCATCAAATGTGGTTTTGAAATCCTTTATCTATGTACTGTTCCACAAGTATTAACCATCTCCTTAGAGCTCTGTAACACAAAATATAGTTGTCTCTTTAGAACTTTGTAGCACAGACCAGCTAATTAAATAATTACTTTAGAGTTAAAAGAATCTGGAAATACTCACTACTGAAATCCATTATGTGTAATCATTTATAAACTTTTTATAGTGTGTCAAATTGCTGTTTTGTTTCCATAGAGGATACTTTAGATGATCCTTAAGAAAATTCCAACAAAACATTTTTACATCTCTAATGAAATATATTTTTGTAAACGATCAAGAGGCCAATAAAAAAACCAAGGCCATCTTTCTTTAAAGATGCCAACTTCCGTCACTGTGCTCTTGCCTGCAGGATAGCTCCATGTGTACACTGAGAGGAATTAAATTAGGACCATATGCGAATCCTCCACTTGAAACATTTTTTATATGCCTGTCTCTATTGTCTATTTGGGGAAATAACTTTCTTTTTGTTTCCCTAATAAGGTAAAAGAAAGGCTTCATGAGAACGAGGTCTAGGAGCTTTGCTTCTTGTATTAGCTTAATGTAACTCAAGGCATGAGAAGTTCATTATGAAAGGGACACCCGTCTGTTTGATGCATGGGGAGTCTGAGTTAGTCCTGCATGACGTTCTCAGTGATGAACATGGAAAACACTCTGTTATTGTCCGCCTCAAGCCTGGAGAAGGCACCCTTCTAGCTCTAGGGACTAGGTTATCTGGATGATTGAGTTACAGCAGAGAGCATAATAGCTAAATGTAATTTGGACCTTGGATTGTATAAGAAATAGTCTGGTGAGACCCTTTGTCTCTCTGTCTCTCTCTGTCTCTCCCTTTCTCTCACACACACAGACACACGTGCACATACGCGCTTTCTCTTTCTCTTTCTCTCCTGTGGTCTAGAAATTTCCATTACAAAACAATTAAATAATTAATTTACAGTCTAACTCAGCAGGTGAAGCATGCCTAATTCTGGGACATCGTAAAGCAGCAGAGCAAGTGAGTCCGTGGATTATTTTGCTCAGCATTCCAAAAAAATGCATACTGGAAAAATATTTTCACTTTTTAGTTAAAATGTTTATGTCAATACAGCATTAAATCCAAGAGTTGGTGAATTACCCCAAGGTGTTTTATGGTAACAAAATATTTCAGTGTGATCCTGGTACTTCTGTAGTGAACTGTGGTTCCCTGCCCCCCACCCTTTTTTTTTTCTTTCCACTTTTCTGTAGGATGTTCCAAATACCAGACAGAATGGATCTCAATGGTGTTTAGGTCAGCTAGACTGACAAGAAAAACCATGGTGAAACTAAGTTCAAGTAGGGACTTTTGCAATCTGAAGGCCGTTATTTTTCAGCTCATTGAGTGTTTTAGTCATTTACTAGCCCTGTGTTGATGAATAAGTTCCAATACTATCCTGAGTCCTATATTTGGTAGACTTGGCATTGAACACTTATGAGGAAGTGGGCATGGACATGGTTAGGGCCAGTGACTTCTGAGGTTGGGAGTATGGTGCTAGCCTCTCGTCTACCCATTCAGTTACTGAGTGCATCTTGGCTTGGAGCTTGCTATTCTTTGGGAGTCATTTGTCTGCTGTGGTTTGAGCAGTGAGCTACTGGGAAAAGGAGATTGACTTTCCTGCCCCAGCCAGGGCACAACATGTTAGCTGGATGCCTGGTTAAAAAGAGAATCCTGCAGCTGATGGGCCTGGAACACACAGTTGCAGTGCAGAGCCGCCAGTGTGCCTGTGAAGGTTCTCCCAGTGAACAAATAGAAAACACCATGACAGTGTGAGAGAAACTGCAGAAAAAGGGGAAAGCAGTTTATATTTCAGTGCCTTTGGCACTTTTTCTTGCTCTTTGAGCAAGAAACCCTGTATTTTCATTTTGCACTTGGAGCCACAAATTATGTAACCAGCCATGGGCATGGTTGTCAAGTTTCAAGCATGGTTTTACATTTAATATCTTTGTTGAATATTAGGTAACAACAGTAACTCCAGATTTACCCAAACCTTTAACACTTCCTTCTCCACCTCGTTCAGTCCAGAGTATAGATAAGAACTATGGTGCATAGAGGAGGAAGTTGTAGTTAGGATGGAGAAAGAAGTGATCAACAGTGACATGACACAGAGTGAGGGGATGGCAGTAACTGGCCCACCCTGGAGTTGACCTATTTGGCTAATACTGGAGGGACATGGATAAGGGAGGGTGGAGAGCCAAGGGCCAAGTCTCCAGTCAGATTCACGATGGGATGTTATAAAAAGTTTTTTGTTGTCCGGGGGCAGGTTGCCCTGCTCTACATAAATATTCCTTGGAAAATTGTCCACCATAGGAAAAAGAGAGTGAGGGTTATATGAGGGAAGTACTTGGCATCAACAGTAATTTGCATAAATAGGAATACTTACGGAGGAATATATAATAATGTTAGTGAAAAGTCTGGGATTGGAAAATCTTTTCTTTTGGCTGGTGACATTTTCAGATTTTGTTAGGTCATCATTTGGGGTGGGCATTCACATCTGGTACGGCAAAGAAAGAATTATAGAAATGAGAAACCACCTGAGGACTGGGTTACACTGATTAGGCTTGAAGACTGTATCATTATAAAATATATTTCCTAAAACCTTGTGTGTGTGTGTGTGTGTGTGTGTGCGTGTGTGTAATAGTGGTTGGAATAGGTATCTTGAAAGAGAAGGAATTATGTTGGATTCATTGTAGTGTTGCCCAACACAAATGCAAGGAGACTGGTTTTGAAATCTCATAAAAACTTTATGGACCCCAAGCATTTCGGGGTATTGTTTGTTTTTTTTAGAAGAGGAGACCCCTGAGCTTCTTGGCTTTCTTCCTGGACTGCTTGCTCGCTAAATATGTCTTTCTCATCTCTCTGTCATATGAGAGACTTGAATAAGGATATTTTTATTTAAGCAGTATTTTAATACTTTTGCTTATATTTTGAATCAAATTCTCCTTTTTAATGCTTTGTTTATTTTTGAATGATTGATATTTCTGTACCTAATTAGAATTTGGGAGATTTTAAGATTCTACAGATAATAAACCTTCAAAAATATTTGTTGAATTTAAATAAATATGCAAAAAAAACCACCATGCTGTTAACCCCAATTAAAATGGGAGGTATCAAATTAGATTTCAGTTACTGATAATGAGGACAACAATTTTTTAAAGTGTAAATTTTAAACATAAGTCATTTAATATACTAATAGATAAAGAAATGTGTTTGTTTGACTTATTTTAGCTAAGATAAAACGTGACCACTATATATATAAGATATTGTAAGGTTTAGCCTACATTGAAAGCTACTTTTTGTTTGTTTGTTTGTTTTTAAATCAGTATATGTCTTCAACAGGACCAGTACTTCATGCTGTTAGATTGGGTACCTCCAGTTTCTAGATATTTCTTAACCCTGTATTTAGGCTTACAATACTCAATAGTAGGAAAATAAGAACAACTTTCATTCCATGATTTTTTTTGAACTCAACAATGTGTGCTGGGAAAAGTACACATCGCTTGAATTCATGTTCTGAGTATAGAACTGACAGATTTTGATAGGGGAGGAATGAAGGAACTGGACAGATAGAATTTTAACCCAAAAGGGAAGAAAGGGGAGAGAAAGACAGTAAAGGTGTAACTGAAGACAAACTGCCTACTTTATAATTTCCCCCCTGACTCCTAAATTCAGCGAGTCAGGTGACAAGTCTTTAATGGAATATTCATTCGTATGCTTATGAGACAAAATATTTTAATCCACCAGGGGCCCTCTTAATCGCTACCTGATATACTTTATGAAGGAAATCCTCTAATCTCTCTCAAAAGGACTAGAAGAAATAAAATAACCCACCAAGTCCACCTTGAGATTAGTGGTCTTTTACTTTTTAATTAAAAATGTCTTGTGGAGTGAGATTATGTGAACCTCCTTCTCAGTTAAAATGTTCACATATTACTTGATTAGGTAATGAATGACTTTAATATCCCACAAAGCACTCATACATTCAAATCCTTAGGCTGCTGATGAACTTCTGACTTTCTGGCTTAATAACAGGAGTCTCAGAACATGCCTAATAGTGATTCATGTCTCTGAGGAGTTATAAAAAACAAAGCCAATTTTATGGAAGTCTTGGACCTATTGCTTTTCTCACTCTGTAGATCTAGGGTTCTCACACTGTGGTCTACAAATACGCTTCAGCAAGTCAATAAACACCCTGGAAATGTGCAGTATTTGGGGTGCATACACTTGTGCTTTGGGAAACTGTATAAATTTCATCAGCCACTTAGAGGGATTCGTAACTAAAACTTTCAGATCTACTGCAGCAGGGTTTCACGGTCTAGTACTATTGATATTTTGAGCCAGATAACTTTTTTTTTTTTTTTTTTTTTTGTGGTGGGTGCCATCCTGGACCTTGTAAGATGGTAGGATGGTTAGCTAGGTCCGTGGCCTCTAAACATTAGTTGTCGATAGCAACGTTTTCTTTACGCACCAGTGTTGGCAACCAAAAATATCTCCAGATGTGGCCAAATGTTTCCCCGGGGACAGAGTCATCCCATGTACTACACTGAAGTACAGGTAGTGCATGGAGGGTTTTTGGTTTGTTTGTTTTTAACGAGCCTGTAAAATTTGATTCAGTTCTTATTGCATCTGATTATATGTATAATTCCAGCAAGCAGCTTTATTAATCTCTAAAGCAAGCATAGTTAAAAAGCAACCTTTTCTTGTCTTTTGCCTTAGAGTAGAAGAGAAGGCAAACACAATCATTATGGCCTACCCAGGTGAGCCCTGGATTACGAAGTACTCAATTTTGAGACCGAAGACTGGGATTTTGGTCTTAGTCCCACCATTTTTAGCTGTGTGACGTTGAGAATCTCCCGGCTGGGGCTTAGTGTCCTCATCTATGACAGATTATTAGTATTAACTAAACCTATTCGCGTAGAGTGTTTGAGCATCACATGTGATTCTGGATGTGAACACACTCTATATGCTGTACAGTGCTGTTTAAATATAAGGTGGTGTCATTAAAAAGCTGTAGAAAGTGGCAGAAAAGGTGAATTGTGTTCTTCAATAAACATTCATGGAGGGAACCCCAAAGTAGCGTGTATCCCCTTCTCGATGTGCTCAAAATGATCCATTTACTGACAAGTATACTCATTTTATCTCATCCTTTTGAATTTTGCTTTTGTGTATGTTTTGTAATACTAAAATATGTTAATACAGTATCACAAATATATATTGAGTGGGCCAAAATGTTCGATTTTTTCTGTAAGATGGCTCTAGTAGCGCTTAGTTGTCTTTAACTTCGTTTGAAACAATTTTGTTAGATTGTATGTGACAGCTGTCATATCAGCATGCATTTAAAAAAACATTAAAATTGGTGAATTTTTGTGTAGCCATTTTAATATTGAAGATGGAAGAAAAAAGCAACATTTTCGGTATATTATGCTTTATTATTTCAAGAAAGGTAAAAACGCAACTGAAACGCAAAAAAGATTTGTGCAGTGTATGGAGAAGGTGCTGTAACTGATCGAATGTGTCAAAAGTGGTTTGCAAAGTTTCGTGCTGGAGATTTCTCACTAGACAATGCTCCATGGTCGGGTAGACCAGTTGAAGTTGATCGCGATCAAATCGAAACAATAATTGAGAACAATCAATGTTATACCATGTGGGAGATAGCTGACATACTCAAAATATCCAAATCAAGCGTTGGAAATCATTTGCACCAGCTTGGTTATGTGAATCACTTTTATGTTTGGGTTCCGCATAAGTTAAGCGAAAAAAACCTTCTTGACCATATTTCCACATGTGATTCTCTACTGAAACATAATGAAAATGTTCCGTTTTTAAAACAAATTGTGACGGGCAATGAAAAGTAGATACTGTACAATAACGTGCAACAAAAGAGATCGTGGAGCAAGCGAAATGAACCATCACCAACCACACGAAAGGCCGGTCTTCATCCAAAGAAGGTGATGTTGCGTATATGGTAGGATTGGAAGGGAGTCCTCTATTATCAGCCCCTTCCGGAAAACTAAACGATTCATTCCAACAAGTACTGCTCCCAATTAGACCAACTGAATGTGGCACTTGACGAAAATCATCCAGAATTAGTCAACAGAAAACGCATAATCTTCCACAAGGATAATGCAAGACCACGTGTTTCTTTGATGACCAGACAAAAACTGTTACAGCTTGGCTGGGAAGTTCTGATTCATCCGCCATATTCACCAGACATTGCACCTTCAGATTTCCATTTATTTCGATCTTTACAAAATTCTCTTAACGGAAAAAATTTCAATTCCCTGGAAGACTGTGAAAGGCGGCTGGAACAGTTCTTTGCTCAAAAAGATAAAAAGTTTTGGGACGGTGGAATTATGAAGTTGCCTGAAAAGTGGCAGAAGGTAGTGAAACAAAAGGGTGAATACATTGTTCCATAAAGTTCTTGGTGAAAATGAAAAATATGTCTTTTATTTTTACTTAAAAAACCGAAGGCACTTTTTGGCACACCCAATAATTTATAAATGAGACGAATCACATATTGACAGTGTATGCTCAAAGATATTTTAATAATAGAGCTTTGAGCAGAAGATTTTGGAAACCTCTATTCTGGAAAACAGTTCTCTGGAGAACAGTGTGGGTCGTGTGGTTTGGGGCGGGAGCTTTTTTCTTGATATGACTGCAAATTATTGTATTAGCTTGTAAGGGATTTAATTAGAGGTTCTCAGGCTGGCTGATCATCAAGATTACCTGCAGAAGTTTCTTTAAAATTTGGCTAGACGCTGTCCCAGATTTGCTGAATCAGAATTTCTGGGGTTGGAACACAGCCTCCATGGATGATTCTAATGTGCAAACCTGCTGAGAACTAACTTAAACCCTTAGCTGTTAATAAGGTAGCTATTAATTAACGTCTTTACAAGTTTAGCAAATACAGGCCAGGGTATATAAGAAGACTTCCAGGGCAGAGGAAGGAAATGCAGGTAGGAAAGCGCAAAGAGAATCTTAAATTTCTTGGAGGGTTTTTCTAGGACAAACCATGACCTAGGTATTTCTCTCTGTATATAACTTTAACCTCTGTGACGTAAAACAATAATGTGTTATTTTTGCACCTATGCTGTGGATTTCCAAATATTGGATAATTTGAAAATGCTATGAGTTACAGTTTCTGTCTCATTATTCTTTGTAGTGTTTAATCTTTACTGAGAAGTACTATTTCCTACGTACTGCCCGGATTTTATGGTGTGTCACAGTTCCTGTGGCATAAAAATCAATGTTTAATGAAAGGAAAATAGACTGCTAAGCCTGGAGACCCACAGGAAACAGGCTATTGCAAAGAATTGATCAAAAACTTCTCTTGAAAAGTGCTCTCTCTTCTCTCCATCTCTCTTCCTTCGTCTCATTTATAAAGTAGACACTGCATCTCCTTATGAGCTTCACAAGAATTATGTAATTATGGATATGAAACCTGCTGTCATGTAGCTTCCTGCCCCTGGGTAGAGCTGAGCAGTGTCACCTTTGATACAAGAGCCAGATCATTTGATAATAATGGATAAAGAGCCTTTCTGGGTGATAGCAATCGAATGGCAGAATTTTCTTATACCTGGCAGAATCACTAAAAACTGTAGGTCAGTGGGTTCCTATATATTTGTGTTATTTTACGGATTAAAACATTTGGTCTTATGATGTGTGTTTGCTACAGTGTTTAAGAAAATTTAATTTATTGAAATAGGAGAAGTAAAGAAGGGAGATGGGTGCGGTACGTTATAGAAGCAAGTAGCTTGTGAGATCCGTTGACAGTGAATAGCACACGTGTAAGATAAGAAGGGACGGAAGATGATATGGGTTGAGTTGTGCCACTCGCCCTCTCTATTTGTCAGAGTTCTGCGGAGAAACAGTATTAGAAGAATATCAGTAGAGAGGGAGAGAGAGAAAGAGAAAGAGAGAGGGATTTATTATAAGGAATTGGCTTTCACAGTTTTGGAGGCTGAGAAGCCCCATGATCTGCCGTCCGCAAACTGGAGACCCAGGAAAGCTGTTGGTGTGGGTTCCAGTCTGAGTCTGAAGATCTGAGAATCAGGAAGGCTGATGGCGTGGCCCAAGAACAGGAAAAAAAAAAAACGATCTTTCAGTTCAAGCAGTAAGGCAGAGAGAGAGACAGAGAGAATTCAACTTTCTTCTACCATTTTGTTCTCTTGGGGCCCTCAACGGATTGAATGATGCCCACTCCCACTGTGGAGGACCATCTGCTTCACTCAGTTCACCAAGGCAAGTGCTTATCTCTTCTGGAAGCACCCTCCCTAACAAACACACTTAGAAATAAGATTTAACCAAATACCTAGACATCCCATGTCCTGGTCAAGTTGACACATAAAATTAACCATCATACCCCCTCAAATTAATATGTTGGAGTCCTAACCCCCAGTTTCTAGAATGAGGCCTTATTTGGAAATAGGATTGTTGCATTTGTACTAATTAAGATGAGGTCATACCAGCGTAGGGTAGGCCCCTCATCTGATATGACTGGTGTCCTTATAAAAAGGGAAGATTTAGATACAGAAACGCACATAGGGTAAACACCATGAGAAGGTGAAGGCAGAGATCAGGGTGATGCAGAAGCCAAGGAGTGCCAAAGATTGGCAGCAAACCACCAGAAGCTGAGATAGAAACACGGCACAGTTTTTCCCTCACTGTCCTCGGAAGGAAACAACCCTCCTGCCTTGATCTTCTAGCCTCCAAAACTGTGAGACAATAAATTTCTGTTGCTCAGGCTGCACAGTTTTTGATACCTTCTTTCTACTTTCCTAACACTAATACAGAAGGGCTTAGACACTAAATAGTCATGAGTCATTTGAGGCAAATGAGCATGGAGAAAGATTCAGGAAGTGCTTGTACCCTCCCCTATGTGTGTTAACCTCTCTCTTGCTCCTTGCTTGTTGCTGTGTGTTTAAGATTGATTCAATAAGCTGTTGTGAATCAAGCGTTTTCATTTGTTCTACAAACCTTTCTGTTCTGCGGCATCTGGATGAAGCTGGTCGTCTACCCAAAAGCCTCCCGTCACATTAACATAATTCCCCAGATTGATAAACCCTTTATAGTATTTTTGATGGCCCCTACTATCATTGTTTCTCATTTTTATTTCCGGGTTGTGATTTCATTTTAGGAAATATTAGTAGTGTGTCTGAAAGCATTGATTTGCTACCATGAAGTCCGATTTTGCTAAGAAACTATTCTACACGGTGACAAAAATCTGTTCACAGTTTTAACTCTGCTTTAGATGTTTACGCTTCCACTTCACATTTTTAAACTCTTAAACTATAGCCACGGAGAAGCCTGAAAGTCCATAGAATTAAGTTTTGTGAGGAATGTTCTGCATCTGTTTACATGAAGTGATGTTTTCAGAGGTGCTGTTTGCTGAATTCATTTTCAGGGCCTGTCTGATGCTGTTCAAGTTCTCCATTTGTAGACTCATTGTATATTATACCTGCCCATCTTCCCTATGAATTTTTCAGTTTATGTTTGCTTCTTCTCTTTTATATGTAACTGCTCACAGAAGCCAGGAAGGAATATCATTTGGGGGTTTGCTTACTATTTGTATTTGGAATTCTCTGGAGGCAGGGGTCAAATTAACTCATGGGTTTGATCCTTGCAATTTACCTTTCCACTCTTTCTTTCTTCTATAAGTAGGAATTTACCATTCAAGCATGCTATTTTAGCAAGGGATAATGGAAGCTAACAGCCTGATTGCTGATGAAACTGAGCATGATTAAATGGTTTAGAGTGAAGTACACCCTTCTCTAGTGGTGAAAAGGCCTTGCATTACTAAAATACGGTAATGACTGATTCATCTCCTGAAACAGTCTTTGCATTGGGGCAGGATAGTTCACCTCATGAATTTGTCTTTTAGTCATTTACAAAAAGTTATTTTGTAAGTCAGCCAGAAGCATGTTAGTTTGAACACTTAAGTCCAAGAGTCAGAGTTAGGAATTCTGTCTTTAGCCATAGCATCTGTGTGACCTCAGACCAATTACTTAAGCCCATAGGCCCCATGCTCCTCATCTGTGAAATAAGGGTCACAAGACCACTCACCTTACAGGGATGTTACAAAGATTAAATTAAATAAAACACAGAAAATTCTCAGCACAATGTCTGCATGTTGAAAGGGCTTGGATAATATGCTACCTGTTGTTAATTTTTACTTTCTAATACTCAGTTCAGTTTAGCATTTTATTCCTTTCTCTTTTTGTTATTTACTTATTTATTATTGATACTTATTTCTCTTTTTGAGTGAGGTACTTGGATTAGAATGATGTCAAATACTGGCCCTTCAATAAAGATTCTTAGAATCTGGTAAAGGAGAAGACGCATAAGAAATTATCTCACTGTACTAAGATAAAGGCATGCAGTGGGTACACTGTACAATGTGGGAAATCAGGAAGGGTCTACTAGCTAATCCTGAAAGCTAAGTAACGTATAGTCAGGGGTTAGAAGGAAATAGCTTGAGCAGAGACGAAGAGCCATGTGCCACCATGCTTTATGCATGTAAAAAAAAAATTGCTGAATTCCTGAGAGCAAGACACAAGATGGAGAGAAGAGGAAGTGAGTTGGGAGAAGTGCCGTCGTGGTGAGGCTCTTCTCAGGAGTCTGGCCTTTAAGCTTTGAGTGACAGAGACTCAGTGAAGTCCTTAAGCAGGGTTGTGCCATGGTACTCTCTGGGTGATATGGAGAGGATGGATTTCAGGGAGCCAAAGCTGAGACAGAGGTACACTTGTCAGAAGAGATAATGACCCTTTGCATTGAGACGGCCACAGTAGTGGGAAGGAGCTGGTGATGGGTGTGAAAAATGTTTAGGAGGTAAAGCAGATGGACATGGTGACTGGCTGGAGTGTGGAACAAAAAGATTTAGGATGAATTCAGTTTTCTGGCTTGATTAACAGGGTAGATAGATGGTGCTGCTATTTACTGAGGCAGGAAACACAGGAGCAGAGTAAGGAGGAGGTGGGGATGAGGGTGGGGGAACGTTGATGACGTGTTGACTTTGGCATCTTTTCTTATGAGACATCCAGAAGGATATAAGGATCTGAGAGTGAGAGTAGGCGACTTAAATAAATGAAAAGGAAGAGCTGCTTATACCGTCTGTCAGTTTCCTAGTCTCCAAGAAGAAATCATACTTGGATCTAAACAGTTATTTAAAACTCACAGCAGGTAAAACTATTGAGCTTTATAGTGAAGAGGACTATCATTTATTGATGATTGTGTTTATGCTAGACCTCTCTGCTAATCCTGTTAGTTTTATATATTTATTGCTTTATCTAATAGATACACCTACCATAACTACTCATTTTATCTAACGACTTTTAGTTACTCTTAGTTTTCTTTACAGATTTCTCATTTTTATCTTCTTAGGTGGAAACCCCCCAAATTTCATCTAAATATTTGTTTAAAAACACAAATTCAATTAAACCCAACATATATTTATGAGGTACTGAAAGGAATGGTATGAAAACAAAACATCAACATTTTGTACCTTTACAAGAAACATATATTTTCAATCGTTGCCTCCAAATATATTAAAACTCTCTTTTCCTTCCAATTTTCTGGCTCCTTTAATAAAAAATTTCATCCAATCAATCTCAGAAGTTCTAGTAGCCCCATTACTGGCTGATTGTGTTTTAAGAAACTTGGTAAGTGGAGAGCGCAGGCTCTAATGTTTCTCTTTTCTCCTTTTTCTGGATTTACTTTCCTGGTGTTTGGGATAAGAAGGAAGGACTGGAGAGGTTATCCTAAATAATTGGTTTCCTATTCTTGCTCTTGGTCTCACTCTGCTTTGGTCTTGCTCTGCTTGGCTCTGTCTCTACCTGCTCCTGTTAGACTGTGTCAATGTAGCCCTAAAACGCAGTGCATGGTTCTCTCGAGTAGGGCTTAGCTTTACCTTTGAGCCCTCCATGGAGTCATGTCTTCTTTATTCTCTGGGAGAGATGATCTTACTTGGGCTGTTACTTCCTGAGAATACAACTTTGTCCCCCTCTTTTAACTTCCATGATCATTTACCCGGAACCAAGTTAACACTGAGTTCCTCTTCTGTGCCCTCTCAAACAGAAGTTGTGGGTTGCCCCCATTTTATTCCCAGGTTTCTTTCACTATGATTTCTTTGCCTGCTGGCATCAGCTGCTGAAACAGCCTTCTGTCTCCAGGAACTTACAGATATGTGTCAGGACCAGTCTTATGTTTACATATACAACTAAACTACAAAGAAACACATGACAAGGGCCCCCAACAGTTCTCCCCTGTTCTTTGCTGCCAATGACAGTAGCATGATGAACATACAAAGTTTGCATTTCTTAGAGCAGCCAGCTGGGGAGAAGTAATAGGTTCCTCTTTGCAGTCTTACTAATCTTTTCAAGTGCATCTCTCAGAACTCAGTTTTCCTTTGGAAAAGGAAGCACAGCCATAAACATTGTACTTGGCATGTGGCACCTGACTGAGGTGTCAGTTCCTGTGTCTCACCCAAATCCATGCATCTCCCTTGTTCTTTCCTTATGTACTAATAGGAAGTGGGTGGTTGATGGCAGTAGTGCCGGTTCTGCTACCTCTCAGAAAGACCTTGGAAGATGTCTGGCCCCATTGTTGGTGGCTTTCTTTAGAATGTAGGGTATTTGCTTTAGAATGTATGTTCCTTTTAAATTTTTTTTTTTTTTTTTTTAATTTATTTATTTATGGCTGTGTTGGGTCTTCATTTCTGTGAGAGGGCTCTCTCTAGCTGTGGCAAGTGGGGGCCACTCTTCATCGCGGTGCGCAGGCCTTTCACTGTCGTGGCCTCTCTTATTGCGGAGCACAGGCTCCAGATGCGCAGGCTCAGTAGTTGTGGCTCACGGGCCTAGTTGCTCCGCGGCACGCGGGATCCTCCCAGACCAGGGCTCGAACCCGTGTCTCCTGCATTAGCAGGCAGATTCTCAACCCCTGCGCCACCAGGGAAGCCCTAGAATGTATGTTCCTTTATCCTAAGCTTTGAGCCTTAGCCACAATTCCAGGATAACAGGAAATGTTCCATTCAACTCCCTGTTACCAAATTTAACACTAAAACAAACTTAGTATGATTTGAGGAAAGAGCTATTTAAGGAACTTCGCCCAGAAGATGTATCTCGAGCACTGCAAAAGATAATCCTTTCTGAGGAAACCACATCCACTTGACAAGAAGTCAAATACTCTTAGGGAATTTGGTTAATGAACAAGAGTAGGAAAGACATTCTTAGGAACAGCAAAAAATCAGGGAAACTTTAGTGGAAAGATGAATAGCCTAGGGATTGGTCTATTAATCTTGTTTCATTACTCAATTGCCTTATGAACAAGTGACTTTAATTCTTTTATCTTTGTGGTCTTTCTCTGGAAAGGGAAGAAGATCTTAAGATAATCTTAAAATGCTGTAATTCTAGGACTCAGATTTACGATTTTAATAACTTTCCAAGTGGAATATTGGAGGATGAGCGTGGACTTTGTTAAAGTTGGCCTCTGAATAGTCATATGAGGCAGTTCTTTGGATCTGTTCACAGCTGGATTTTATCATAGTAATTTGGTTAAATTTGGAATTAAATTGTTCCAGGCTAAATTTTATCAATCCGTACAGGACACAGAGACATTAAGTAATAGTCATTTTCAGTACCATTAAAGAGCTGAAACAGCGTTAAGAGATGGCTAATCTACACATAAGGGTAGGCCAGGCACTAAGAAAATCTGGCTTAGTAAGTAAGTAGCAAGCAATAACAGTAATTTTTCCTAAAAGTCAAGAGATTGAGAATGAATACATTGGAGTAGCACCAATTTTTATATCTATAATTACACCCCCGCCACAAAGATATCTACATCTATACATCTCTATAATTGCATCTTTGTCTATTCTGAATTTGAGTTTCTAGCCTTTTAAAGTAACTGATTTTATAGTAAGATTTTAGTTGATCCTTATTTTCATATTCTTTGTGATGTACCTTGATTTCCTAAGATTTCTATAATGAAAATGTATACAAATTTTAAAGAAGGGAAAATAGCTTGTATTACTGTAGTTAAATTTTTATGGCTTTCAGTTTTTAGGAAAGCAACTGAAAACAGTCTCTACTATACTAACAAGATAAAGATGTGAGAGAAAACTACATTCATGTAGAAGTGCTAGATATCTTATACTAAAATTTAAAATGAACATTTTATCTCCTCATATCATAGTAAAACCTCATATTTATATAGTGATTAACAGTTTAAAAGGGACTCTCATAGTGATCATTTTATTTATTCTTCACAGTATGTGCTCTAGGAAAATGTAATATTCATTGATTTATAAATGCGCAAAGGGAGCCTGGGTGATTAAATGATTTGATCAGTTATGAAACCAAGTGTCAGAGGTGAGCCTTAAAATGTCCTTCTAATGCCATACCAATGGTATTGTCTCAGCTGCCCTCTTGACAGTATTTAGTGCAAAACACAAGGGCCTGGCATCCTCATTCTCCCAGAGCATCTTTATTTGTAATTATATGTCAACAGCAATGACACTGAGTTAATAATGTCCCTTTGAATGACTTGTCATGCAGAAGAAAAATAATCCTTCTACCTTCAATGTTGTTTTGAACTGTTATGAAAATCTATAATTATAGTTTAATTTTTTATATGTTTGTTTTTTCTCTTCAGCTCCTAGGTTGGAAGCAAACAAGGGCAGAAATGGTTCTTCTACATATGCTGTCAGATCTTGAGCAAGTTATAGATTTTTTTCTATTCTTGCTTACGGCTATATCATGGCATATTAATTGTAATTTCATAGGTTGTAAAATGCCTAGAATAAAGTACAAACTCCATAAATATGGCTATTATCCTTATGTTAATTAGTGTTTCTTAAGTGGGTTCTGGGTTATTATGTGTGCTTTTTTAAAAAGCACGTGCTAGGAGTTCAGAGCATTTGCTATTTCTAAAAAGATTTAGTTTGAAATATCAGCCCTGGAAACACTGACCAGCTAAGAGACACCTCTGTCTAACTGGTGGTATTTTTGCAAGTTGGAGAGCCAGGCCCAGGCTGTGGTGATGTCATCAACACAATGAATGTCAACCTGAGACACCTCTTAGGACAGAGTATGAGACTTTCCAAAGTGAAATGCACTTCTGAGTGTTTATAAGTGAGAAATTATGATTTAAATTATTTGATAATATATCCACTGTAATGGTGAGAAGAAGCATTCTCTTGTTCTCTTTACTGATTCTTGAAATTGTTAAAACTTCCACTCCAGACATAAATGAAAAAATGTACATACATATATGTAAGTGTGTATGTATGCATTTAATCTAATTAACAATTGCATTGTAATCTTTTTTTTAACAAGTGGAGAATAAGAAAATATATCTTTGGTTCAATGTCATGGAAGACAGTTTTAACAAGCACAGTATTTAAAAACAGTAAACTCTTTCACACTTCTCCATCTCTTTAATCATTCCCAGTTTGCCTAACCCTAGCCATTCATTTCCCTTTTATGTTCTACCTTATTCTCAGCCAAAAAGAGTCAGCTCAGAGCTCAGGTTTCTGATGTTATAAGGAGAGAAGCTGACTTGCATTCTTCATGCTAAGAAGTATCTGTGTTTTTCTCTCTTTGACTTTCCATTAAAATATCTTTCTGTGCCCTCATATATACTCTACCTTTCAGGGAGTTGAAGGATCTCAAACATCTCCTTTAACAAGAAGGAAGTATTTGTCATTCCATTCACTCATTCATGCCATGCAACAAAGATTTACTGAGCAATTTCAGACACCAGGCATTGTTCTCCTCGAGGGACTGATCTGTTAAAAAAAAAAGAGAGAGAGAGAGACCCAAATATCTATCCTATGGAGCTTCATATTAGGGAGACAGACAATAAATAAGAAAATTCGGTAAAATATATAAGATTACATCAGCACTAAGAAAAAGAAATCAGAGGACAGAAAGTTAAATGGGAACTTAGAGTTTACGGAGGATAGCCTAAGAAGATCTCTCTAAAAATGTGAAATTTAAGTCAAGATTCAAAGGAAATATGAGTGTAAGCCACAGATAACTAGAAGAAAGTATTAAAAAACTCTATTCACTTCACAAATATTTATTGAATGCCCAGAAAATGTGAGAAATATCATGGCAAACTACCTAGAATACATCCTGTCTTCTTGGAGCTTGAAATTTAAATTTTAATATTTTAGAAATGTCTCATCTCTCAGATCTCCCGGTTGATTTGGACAACTTATAATTAATAGTCTCACTTAGATCTAGAACTGCTTAAGAAGTATATTTAAAGGGAAAACTAAAATTAGAATTAAATGAATAAGGGTTTAACTGGTTTAACTAGAGATTATGCTTCAAAATCAATGTCAAAATGTTCTAATGATGGGGGAGAAAAAAACAGAAAGCAAAAATCAGTAATAAATGTTGAACTTGGAGTCAATGGCTTTGGTTACTGATACCAGTTCTACCTCTAACCAGGTGTGCTATAAAAATGCTGACAGGTCATTTCAGGAGGCTGGGTGAGTTGGTTCTGTGATCCATTTAAAAAAAAAAAATCTGGGAGTCTATGGTTTTATAATGAAGAGCATAGAATGAAAAGCATTTCACTTTTTGTTTTAAAATACTCTTTTTAATGAGGCATATTTGACATATAACATTATATTAGTTTCAGGTATACAATATGATGATTCAATATTTGTATATATTGTGAAATTATCACCACACTTAGTTAACATCCATCACCACACATAGTTACAATTTTTTTTCTTATGATGATAACTTTTAAGATGTACTCTCTTAGCAACTTTCAAATAGTCAATACGGTATTAACGACAGTCAGCATGCTGTACGTTACATCCCCATGACTTATTTATTTTATAACTCTCAGGTTATATCTTTTGATCTGCTTCACTCATTTCACCCATCTTCTTCATTTAAAAAAATTCTTGAATCCTGCATCATTATTAGTAACACTTACACTTGGTTCTGTGATACAAGTTCAATCAGAGTCAATCATAATGCACAGATCAATACTACAACTCCTAGGACCATTACCATATTTTTCTTTTGTCAAGACTTTCTTCTGCTTTTAAAAGCATTATGGGTCTTCAGCAACTGGATTAAAAAAAAAAAAAAAGATTTTGGAGACGTATTCAACTTTTCTCACTTTTGACCTCTGAATTTGCTCCGTGTGGCGGGGGAGAATTGGGCTGGCAGTGACTGGAGACTGTGTGGGAAGCATCTGGCGGCTATGGAGCTCAGTGAAAGTAGGCAATCAGGGAGCTTAATGTTAACTCTGAACTCTTTTTGACTTTGCAGGAAATCTTTAAAAACCTTTCCTTTGCTCTTGATTTTATGAATTGCAATTTTATCTTTTGCAAGACCATTTTTTGTACACTCAGTGGATGGTAAATAAAGTGTATTATTCTATTTCTACCTCAAAGGAGGGAAATAATATCAAGTTTAAATGACTCTTTCTAAGGTCTCACAATAAAAGGCAAGGCTTGTATTTTTTGTTTTGTTTTGTTTTCATTTAGGACAAACTTTATTTTAAACAGGGAATAGAAGAGTCAACAAAACAGACCACTTGCTCCCCCTGTCAGAAGCAAGTCATGCAGCAATTGCTCCGTGCTGCTCGAAACTTCTGTTAACTGGTCTCCTAGACCCCAGTTTCCCTCAGTTCTCCTCCTCTCCTACCTTGTCCACTCCTTCTCTATTTGCTGGTTCCTCGTGTCTCTAATCTTTAAACATTGGTGTATCTTCAATCCACAGAGTTTCTTTCTTTCCTCTCATCACAAATTTCCTGACTTATGACTCTTTTCCAAGGTCTTTAAGTGCCATCTATACATTGGAAACACCAAGTCCTGACTTTTCTCCTGAACTTCAGACTTATATATCTGGCTCAAAATTTCCATGTAAATGTCCAATAGACATCCTCAGCTTAACAGGATCAAAACCAAATTCCTGATTTTAACTCCAGCACGTGATCCTGCACAGTCTTTCCATCCCCATCTCAATTAATCAATATTCTGTTGTAACACTTGCCCTGGGGAAAAATTAGGATAATTCCTGATTCTCTTCTTTATCTCATAACCTACTTCCAGTCAGTCAACAATTTCGTATCAGGTCTAATGCTGAAACATATCCAGATTCTAGTGACTTCTCTTCAGTTTATCTCTATCACCAAGCCACCTCCATCATCTCTCCTAGAGGATTATTGAAATGAGGCAGAGTTTGGACTTGAATCCATATATCCTGACTTTAATCCAGGGCTCATTTTAAGCAACAAGAAAAGATAAGTGGAAGAATCATTTGGACTCAGCACACTGGACTCTCCTGGAAAGGCAGAGGGCACAGGGAAGTCTTAAAACATATTCTCACTAAAGAATAGGTTCTTATGCCTTTCAACAAAGACTTCTTAGAGATTTCAAAGGAATTGCATTATAACAAGATAAGAAACACATTTTTTTTAGAAAGAAAATTACTGTGTTTAATCCATGATATATATAAGTGGTGCTGTATATAAGTGGTGTCCAAAATCGAAACACAGAATGGATTGCTCAGGACTTTGTATTCCCAAGAATTCATTTGAAGTAAACTCTGCTGGGATCAAAACTTGGGAAAACAAAGACTACATTAGAGATGGAGGAAATCCTCAGCTCTGCCGTGCATCCACAAGTGAGAGGAGATTCCAGGCAGCCGAAGTATCTGGGGAATTCAGCTGCCTGGGATTATGGGCATTAAAACCCCCTCCTCTCAATCGCCTCCTCTCCCACACAAGCACAGAAAATTTCACACTAAAGATGTCTGTAGCAGCTGTGAAAGTGTCTAACCATTAGAAGAGAAAGTGGAGAAATAGGAGCCTTTGCATGTTATTTTACTTCCTAGTTGCCAATAATGTCTTTTATGGAAATTAAAAAATCATATGAATATTCAGATGTATAAACTCTATAGACATAAGATACTTTAGGAATTAAAGGTTTTCATATAGCTATGGTTATATTTCTGTAACAAATATTACTCCATATGAAATTTTAAATTTCTTAATAACTCCACCACTTCCCCTTGCCTCATTATCCCAGAGTGGAGTGGAAAGGTGTCTGGGAAGATACCTATTTCTCCTAGGCTGCCATATACCAAATGAGATAAAGAAACAGGGGGGCGGAAAAAAACGTAGGCCAAGGTTGGAGTGAAGTGCAGGATATGTGGCTGAAGATATTACGTGGATCAAATGAATACTTGAAATATTCCACATCCATTAGTATAGTTTCTACTTGTCAGATCTTTTTCTCTTTTATGCAAGTCATATAAATACAGTCATTTTAAAAGATGGCAGTAGCAGTAAACAGAGAAATTTATATCTTGCCTCTGAGTCCCTTGTTTTTTGCAATTAATGGTCTGAGACTATGACCCTTTGAAGATATTAACATCTTAATGGCGTTTCCGAAGGGATGATGCAAGAGAATTACTATTTATGGTATTTCTACTGTGTGCCATTCTCTGTATTTGACTGTTTCTATAATCATAATCCTCATACAATTGTGTGAGGTAAATCTTTTAATGCTCATTTCATAGTGGAGGAAACAGAGGCTCTGAGAATCCAGTCTTTCAGATGGTAAATGATAGATGACACACTCTGCTTCTGATACAACCCTGCTCAGTAAGGAAGATCAGAGTTGTCTGGGGAAGCAGGGAAATGTCACGCTTCCATTTTCCATCTCACTCTTCAGGGGAAATCCCAACGATTTTTCCTGTGATAATTTTCAAAGGCAAGTTCACAGGACTGAAAAAGACGTCTAAGATTAGTAAGTGAGACTAAAGAAGGTTTTCCCTGTTACATTTATGCACATAATACATTTTCATGTGTGTGTACATGTGTGTCTGTGTGTGTGGATATATATGTAAAACTTGCAAAACAACATAATATTTTTCTTTTGATGTAATCTATGTCACTCATCTTCTCTCTTTACTGGTTCAAGATTGTGGTAGAATGGTGAATCACTGGATTTAGGTCCATCAACCTTGTAAGAATCTAAATTGCTTTGTGCTTTTCCTCCCTTTTTTTCTCCCAGGCTCTTCAATCATGTAAGTGGTCGAATGATGTATAGTCTTTTCCCTGCACCAGTTTTTGATCTATCATTTCTTATTATAGTTATCATCCATTCCAGATGAGCTGCCAATTCTTTTAGAAGTTGTTAGTAGAAACAGTTAAAAACTGTTGTCTTTGTATCTATGCAATCAGCGGTAATGTCTGCCAGAGTGGTTTGTCTGCTGAGAGTAGCTAGGAAGGGTGACTACAGGAGATGGGGTGTGGTAGCCTCCTATAGTCAACAACTCTGCTTTACAACTCCCTCTAGTGGCACACTGAGGTATGCCCCAGGGTACAGCAGAAGAATTTTGACAATTTTGTGGGGGAAATGTCTGAAAAGAAAATTAGGAAACAAGTCTTTTGAAATCTCCTTAGTTGTTTCATAAGAGAAAATATATCTTTGTATTTCTCAAGAATAAATATAATATGATATGTATTTGCCCTTAATCAAATATAATATGATATGTATTTGCTATATATTTTCCCAGCATCACTTGGGATTATTTTGGCCAATAAAGGGAATAATCATTAAAAACAAAACAAAGAAAACTTGGCTTATTGGAACTTCATTTTCTTAAATCTTGGCTAGACATCAAGTTTTCTGAATTGAAGAATTTATTCTTTTCAGTGCATTTATATTTAATTGAATATGGAAATGTGAAAAATATGAAGCTTGTTTTAAATAGCAACACATATATGAAACATTTCCCAATGTGAGTGACAGGCAGTTAAATCTTCTTTGCATAAACTTGAACGTGAAGTGGAAACCAACTGATTCTTTGAAGATCAAGAAGAAAGAAAAATGAGCTATTTAATCTTTTTGGTGCATGCTGCGGTCCTTGGAACAGGGAAGACAATTGATGGGAAATCAGGAGAACATAACTGTTCACTTTTACAGTGCTGTTAATATTATCTAAATGCTAATCTTTAAAAAAAAAAGAATATTAGAAAAGGAAAGAAACCACCTTCTTAATGGTGTGGGTCACATTTGTCATTACAGATCAGCAGTAGTGAACATCTTGTGTGTTCAAATAGTCTTTTCTGGTGTGGCATGCTGGCCTTTTGTAAAAATATTGTATCTCCATAGAATGTAATATTATAGTAATTTATACTTTACATGTGTTATACCCTGACACAGAAAAATCACAAATATAATCAAATTTTTCTTTCTATAGGTATTATAACTTCATAGCCTTATAAATATTTGTTTTCCTGGTTCATACATCTAGACCCTTTCCTTAATAATGATGATTCACTAAGAGTCAGTTCCAGTTATCTGTTTTCTTGTATCTTATATCCCACTGTTGAACTTTCACCTTTGAATCTATTACCCTTCCCAAGACATTTTCTGCCAAATAAATTTCCTTGGTAAGAGAAGAAAAAGTTGGGTGCTGAGAACTAAGAATGTGATGTACTAAATGAAAGAAAGAGATTTTAAGTTGAAAAATCTTCACATTTTCAAAATCCTAGTAACTTAAGACCAAATTTTTTCCTGTAAAATATGTCTTTTAAAATGATGTGTTTTTAACATGAGTTTTGGATATATTTATATATTAATAGAGCAGGCATTTTTTTAGAGCCTATAAACACTGGTGACATAAATAAATAGATTTCTGCCTTTAAAGAGCTTGAAATATAGTTAGGGGTGTAGGGTTAGGCTAAACAGATAAAATAACTGATACAATCAGGTAAGTAAGTGCTATATTAAAGGTAAATATAAAGTGCTGTATTCATTTCTAGGGCTGCCATAACAAATTAACACAAACTGGGTGGCTTTGTCCCCACCCTAACTTCAGTATGATTTCATCTCAACATCTTTAATTACATCACATCTACAAAGACCTTATTTTTGAATAAGGTCACATTCTCAGATTCTTTGTGGACGTGAATTTGGAAGAGAAACTCTTCAACCCCCTGTAGTTGCTGTGAGTAGATGAAAGAGAGTTTCTTAGTTCCACCTAGTCTATATGGGGATGGGAGAGTTAGGAAATTTCTTGAAGCAAAGGATACTTAAGTTTAATTGGAAAAGGTGAGATTAAAGAGATGGAGAGTAATCAGATTGTTTGTGGAGGGTTTTATCTGGCACACTGAAAGGTGTATATTTCATCCAGTAACTTGGTGATTCTTCTCCGTGTGTGTGCGTGTGTGAGTGTGTGTGTGTGTGTGTGTGTGTGTGTGTGTGTGTGTGTGTGTAAGCTCCAACACAGTTAAAAGAAGTGAGAGTCTACCATTAGAAACAGCAACTGTCTCTGGAAATGACTCTTGAGTGGGGAGGCTACACATTAGAATCTTAGAAGGTGATGCATGGTTTAAAAAAGTCCATCGGGTGATTCAGATAAAATTCTTCCCCCTTTCTTTCCTATAGATGGAGTACTGATAAGGGATTACTGAAAAGATTTAGACAGAGAATGTCTATGTATATAATTATGTATTATACTTTGTTATATTAACAGTATTATATGTATAATAATGAAATATATATGTATATAATGTAATATATGAATATATTATATAACCCTGGTTCAGAATAAAATTAGATTACAAAGGGACAACTAGGGACAGAGAAACCAGTTAGTAGACCATTAAAATAGTAATATTAGTGGTTATAAATTTCTGCATATAGCAGTAATGATAGATTTAGGACCTATTCAGGAGGTAGGATTAGTAAGATTTTACAAAAAAATTTAAAGTAAAACTGGTAATGATGATTCTCAGGTTTCTTGCCTGTATAAATGCAATGAGAATGAAGTAAGAAAGGGAATAAGGAAGAAATATGGTTTAGAGGCTCAGTTAAAGATTGTGGTATTAGATGCATTAGAGACCAAAATGTAAGACCAGACGCTATAAAACTCTTAGAGGAAAACATAGGAAGAACACTCTTTGACATAAATCACAGCAAGATCTTTTTTGATCCACCTCCTAGAGTAATGGAAATAAAAACAAAAATAAACAAATGGGACCTAATGAAACTTCAAAGCTTTTGAACAGCAAAGGAAACCATAAACAAGACGAAAAGACAACCCTCAGAATGGGAGAAAATATTTGCAAATGAATCAAGAGACAAAGGATTAATCTCCAAAATATATAAACAGCTCATGCAGCTCAATATTAAAAAAACAAACAACCCAGTCCAAAAATGGGCAGAAGACCTAAATAGACATTTCTCCAAAGAAGACATACAGATGGCCAAGAAGCACATGAAAAGCTGCTCAACATCACTAATTATTAGAGAAATGCAAATCAAAGCTACAATGAGGTATCACCTCACTCCTGTTAGAATGGGCATCATCAGAAAATCTACAAACAACAAATGCTGGAGAGGGTGTGGAGAAAAGGGAACCCTCTTGCACTGTTGGTGGGAATGTAAATTGATACAGCCACTATGGAGAATAGTATGGAGGTTCCTTAAAAAATAAAAATAGAATTACCATATGATCCAGCAATCCCACTACTGGGCATATACCCAGAGAAAACCATAATTCAAAAAGACACATGCACCCCGATGTTCACTGCAGCACTCTTTACAATAGCCAGGTCATGGAAGCAACCTAAATGCCCATCAACAGACGAATGGATCAAGAAGATGTGGTACATATATACAATGGAATATTACTCAGCCATAAAAAGGAACGAAATTGGGTGATTTGTAGAGACGTGGATGGATCTAGAGACCATACAGAGTGAAGTAAGTCAGAAAGAGAAAAACAAATGTCGCATATTAACGCATATATGTGGAACCTAGAAAAATGGTACAGATGAACCAGTTTGCAGGGCAGAAGTTGAGACAGATGTAGAGAACAAACATATGGACACCAAGGGGGGAAAGCCGCGGGGGGTGGGGATGGTGGTGTGCTGAATTGGGCGATTGGGATTGACATGTATACACTGATGTGTATAAAATGGATGACTAATAAGAACCTGCTGTATAAAAAAATAAAGTTAAATTAAAGAAAAAAAAAAGATGTGCAGAATTTTCTGAGTCTATAGGATATCCTGGTAGAAATGTCTGGTGGTCAGTTGAATATATAATAAAGGGAGAAATAAATTATGAAATGAATAGCATAAGTATGGTCGTTGAAATCATTGATGAGAATGAGGTTTTCTAGAAGAATATGGGTATCAAGAAGTTAAAAATACCCAAAACAGAGTTCTGTGGATACCAATGCATAAAGGACAAATTTTTTTAAAAAGGGAATCTCACAGGAGACTAAGGAGCAGCCAAGAGGCAATAAAAAATCCGAGAGGATTAGTATCCTCAAGTCAAAAAAGGAAGGAATTTCGAGATCAGGGGAAGAAGACAAGAGTGACAGTGTTTATGATTCAGTAAACATTACATCTGGAATCAGGAATCTTTGCAAATTAAGAAAAGTGGGTTTTGTAAATGTGGGGACCAAAGTGATATTACAGGAGGTTCAACAGTAATGAGAAGTCGGCGTAAATCTCTAAATACATAAGCCCTCTTGGTGCATATATGCAAATATGTGTGTGTGTATATATGTAATAATATGTAGGCCAATCTTGAACACATTTGGCACTTCATCAATTCAATTGTGATTCTAAAGAGAGCAGCTGTATTCTAAGGGCCTGTTATTGAGGAGTTTATAACCTAGTAGGAATTAAAGACATCAGATTTGAATCCACTCAAGCCTCCTTTTCAATTGCAGTTGATTTGATTTATACTTAATTTATTGCAAAATCTTATTACAGCATATATAAAATACACTTTAGTGAATTTTCACATGAGTCCCTATAAGCCGTCAGACAGGGACATGTTCACACTATTTTCATTCATTTGTTACCGAAAAAAAATAAATTCTAAAGTTCGCCCTGTGGAATACCGAGAAAAGAGTAGATTTAAGGGTGGTATTGATATCTCTGAGAGTATACATTTTATTAAAGCACTGCCACTCCCGTAACTACTGCATTATATCTGTCCATTTCTGTTGCTTTGTAAAGAAAAGGTTGAAGCTGTTCAGGATCCTCTGTGATTTTTATTTTAGTTTATCCCATCGATTCAGGCTGCATAATTCTATGCCCGACTTTAGTTCAGGCAAACAGTACATTGTGCAAAGAACATTTTTTAATCTTACAAGCAATAATTTAATATTTGAGCTTCCAATTTATGGTTTTTTTTTAAAGCCATCAGTTATCTGTGATTGCAACATGTAGCTGTTTCTAACCACTCCTCACAATTTATCAAAAAGGGTCCTTCTAGAATGATAGAGCAGGTATGATGATAGATTTAGCGCTTGCTTTATATTAATCTGTGCGCTTTACCACATCTGTGCTCCAGGTACCTTAAATACTTCAGACTTGTAATCATATATGTAGGTTGTCTGGTTCCCTTCTGATTGGCTTTAAGGCCTTGGAGAAGAATCGTGCATGAGGGTGGTGACAGGTGGGATGCAACCAGCTGTGCACATTAACTTGTGCGGGTCACCCTGAGAGAGAACAGTGAGCAAGCAGACGCTTTTAGCTGCTTGGTAGGTAGCAAGCAGGATTGGTAGGTATGTGAGATTCCTTACCTAATTTTTTTGTTGGAATAGATTATAAGTGTTTTCGAAACACTGTGGAGATAGACTGCTTTTACTACAATGACCAAAAGTTATCCACGAGTATATGTTATCATAAGAAGAACCCTGGCCTTCATATAATTTCATATGCAAATATTCACTTCAAACATATTTATTTTCATTAATAATTTTTGTTTCTAATAAATAAATAATAGGTAATGATATTACAACATCTCTTATACACTCTCAGCTGAAATCACATTAGTAGATCAAGCAAGAAGCCTCAAGCATTTTCTCATTCACTCTGATATTTCTTAAATAACTGCTCTTTAATTAAATACAGATTTTTGCACTACTTTATTTTACTTATTTTACTTAACACTATAAAGGCACTGTGTTATAATAGCAAGTTTTGGATAGCCAGAAGAGGAAAATAATAATAATGCCACCATCCTACTCTAATCATTATACATATTTTGTATTCTTTCGCAATCTTTTTTATTGTAAATATATGTTCAAAATGATTTCTGAATTTAATTACTTTCCCTTTGTTGCATGCTATTTACAAAGAAAGCTGAATGAACTAATATTTTTTTAGCATGTACTATCCGTGATACATTTGCTTATCACAAACTATGATAAAGGTCATACATGCACACACACAGTAACACACACACACAACACTTGGCCCAGTGGATTTGACAGCCTCTGTTCAAATTCTGGCATTGCCATTTTCCTATGACCTCGAGTCAATTATCTAAGTACTCTTAGCTTCAGTCTTAGAGTCTTTTAAAGTTAATGTCTTAGTATTTGATACAAGTAGACAAGGATATAGAATCTTGGGACAACACTATCGACCAACTTGATCTAATTAATGTATTTATAGAACACATCACCAACAGAATACATATTTCTTCAAAATATCACTGAGTGTGTACTAAGTTAGAAGATATTCTTGGCCACGAGACAAGTGTCAATACATTTAAGGGAATTTTGGTCATATAAATTATCTTCTCTGACTATAATAGAATTAAATAAAAATTGATAACAAAAGGTATCTGGAAAGCCTTCAAATACTTATAAACTAATAACACACTTCTAAATAACTCATGGGTCAAAGAAAAAATCAAAAGAGAAATCAGAAATTATGGTAGATGGAATGAAAATGAAAAACCAACACATCAAAATTATTGAGAAGCCACTAAAACCATACATAGGGAATATTTATAGTACTAAATGCCTATCTTAGAAAACGTGAAATATCTAAAATTAATCCCCTTACTCTCCATCTTAATCAATTATGAAAAACTTCAAGTAATAATAAAAAAAGGAAATATAGTATGTAATAAAGTAAATATCAGTAAAATAGAAAACTGAAAAACAATAAAGAAAATCAATAAAATCGATATTACTCTAGCCATATCAATTAAGAGAAAGAAAAGTCACAAATTACCAGTAACAGGCATGAGAAAATTGACAACCCTATAGATTAAATATATTGATGCATAATATGGCAATTTTATAAATAACTTCATGGCACTAAAATCAACACTTAAGTGAAATGATCAAATCCCTTGACACAAACTACTAAAGCTTAATCAAGAAGAAACCGGTAACATAAATAGTTCTATATTTAGTAAAGAAATTGAATTTGAAATTTAAAACCTTCACACACAAAAAATTGCAGGTCCAGATAGTTTCCATAGTGAAATTTGCCAAACATCTATGGAAAAATAATATAAATTCTATTTAAACTGTTACATAAAATGAAAGAATAAGGAGTAATTCTGAGATCATTCTATGAGACCAGCATTACCCAGACACCAAACCACACAAACATTACAAGAAAGGAAAACTTCAGACAAATGCAAAAATTTGGTACAAAGTTTCACCAAATTGAGTCCAACAAAATATGAAAGTGTGCTACATCATGACCAAATGAAGTTTATCTAAGCATGCAAGGTTAGTGTGATATTTGCAATTTCATCAATATTATTGCTTATATTAGTGCACTAAAAAACAAATGCAAAACTACCATCATGGTAGACTCATAAAAAGCATTTGAGAAAAATCCAGGATTCATTGGTAATAAAAACTCTTAGTAAAGTAGAATTAGAAGGTAATTCCCTCAATCTAATAAAAAGTGTCTATGACAAACCTGCAGCTAACATCATATTTAATGTGAAAGACTGAATGTTCTCCCCACAAAATCAGAAAGAAGACAACAATGTCTATTCTCACTGCATCTATTTAAAACATTATACTAGAAGGTCTTGCTGATGTATTCAGATTGAAAAGGCAGAAGTAAAAATAAAAAATTTACAGGCAGCATGGCCTTTTATGTAGAAAATCTGATGAAATCTACAATAAGTCATTAGAAAAAATGCAAAAACTTAGCAAGGTTGCAAAATGCAAATACAAAAATGAATTGAATTTCTATTTACTGTCAGTAAATAACTAGAATTTGAATTTTTTTATAATGCTATTTCATCAAAAATATGAAAAACTTAGGGATAAATCTGTTATGAATTGTAAAATACCTGTACACTGATAACTACAAAATATTTTTAGCAGGGATTAAATACAAAAATAAATGGAGAAACATATCATATGCATGAATTGGAGAGGCAGTATAGTTAAGATATCAATTCACTCCAAGGTGATCTACAGGTTCAACACAATCCGTATCAAAATCTGCCCAGTACTTTTTTTTTAGAAATTGACAAAAAGACTCTACAATTCATTAAAAATGCACAAGACATTAAGCAGCCAAAACAACTTTGAAAAAGAGTAAAAAAGTTGAATGCCTAACACTACCTGATTTCAAGGCTTATTAAGCTACAGGAGTCAAGACAGTGTAGACTAAATTTAGGCAAATAGATCAACACAATGTAATAGAGACTCTGGAAATAGATGCATACTTATATGGACAACTAACTGATTTTTGACAAAGGTGCAAAAACAATTCAGTGGAGAAAAGATCGTTTTATCAACAAATGATGCTGAAAATTGAATATCCATATGCCTCCAAAATCAACTTGAATCTATACCTTATGCCATATGCAAAAATTAATTCAAAATGGAGCACGAATCTAAAAGTAAAACAGAAAGCTATAAAACTTGTAGAAGACAAGGAAGAAAGTCTTCATGATCTTTTGGATAGACAGAGAACTGTTCAGTATGACACTAATAGCATAATTCACAAAGAGCAAACTTATGAATTGTAACTTTCAAAATTAAAAAACTTCTGCTCTTCCAAAGATATTTTGAAAAGACAAGTCAGAGACTATGAGAAAATGATTGTAGTACACATATTGGGCGAAGGTCTTGTGTTCAGGATATATAAAGACCTCACAAAACTTAGTAAGAGGACAAATGACCCAATTAAAAGAAAAAGAGGACTTCTTTGGTGGTGCAGTGGTTGGGAGTCTGCCTGCCAATGCAGGGGACATGGGTTCGATCCCTGGTCCAGAAAGATCCCACATGCCACGGAGCACCTAAGCCTGTACGCCACAACTACTGAGCCTGCATTCTAGAGCCTTCGTGCTACAGCTACTGAGCCCACATGCTGCAGCTACTGAGCCCATGGGCTGCAGCTACTGAAGCCCGCGTGCCTAGAGCCCGTGCTCTGCAACAAGAGAAGACAACACAATGAGAAGCCCATGCACCACAACGAAGAGTAGCCCCCACTCCCCGCAAATAGAGATAGCCCACTTGCAGCAACGAAGACCCAATGCAGCCAAAAATGAAGAAAATTTTTTAAAAAATTTTAAATAAAAGAAAAAGAGCAAAAGGTTTGAACAGACATTTCATTAAAAAAGACATACAGACCACAAATAACCACATTAAAAGATGCTCAACATAACTAATCATTAGGGAAATAGAAATTAAGACCACACTGAGATAGTACTAAACATTTGTTAGAAGAGCTAAAATTAAAAAGACTGACCATAACAGGTGTTGGCAAGGATGTGGAGGAATTGGAACTTTCACATGCTCCTGGTGGAAATGTAAAATTGATCACTTTGGAAAATAATTAGGCAGTTTTTTAAAAAGTTATTTATATACATACACACATATTATATGACTTATCTACTTCTTAGGTATTTACACAGGAGAAACAAGCATATCTCCATACAGAATTTACACATGGATGTTCACAGCAACTTTATTAATAGTAGCCAAGAACTGAAAGCAATACAAATGTCCATCACCTGATGAATAAATAAACACATTGGAATATCCATAGAATGGAATACTACTCAGCAGTTACAAGGATTGAGTTTTGTTTCATGTTACAACATGGATGGATCTCAAAGTAATTAAGCTGAGAGAAAGAAGCCAGATAAAAGTGAGAATACTGTATTTATGTGCATTTACATAAAATACTTGAAAATGCAAATTTGCAATGAAAGAAAAACAATCAGTGATATCTGGAAATAGGTTTGGATGTGGCAGGGCAAAAGAAGGAATTACAAAGGGGCAAGAGACAACTTTTAAGGTGATTAATATATTTATTGTCTTTTTCTGGAAGCAGTTTAGCACACATTTTAATTGTTGAACAGATGAGTTTTAATTCTGACTTTTCCTTTCATAAACTGTGTGCCCTGAGATAAAGAAGTTACTCAACTTGAACAGGAAATGTACATACTTTATTTATAAAATGGGGATAATATTATCATTGTTTGGAAGATGAAACTGAGTTATATAATATATATAACACTTTATTACAGTGTTCATAAGCAGTGCCTATAATTAGCTACATTAGCATATGAGTACTCACTAAAAGGTAATCAGCAGTTAGGCCCATACAAGGGTTTATATGTATTTTTAACTAAGTTGTAGACTTCATTGGTCTCTAAAGTTAGCTAAGAACATGCCATAGATCTGTGTAAGAGCACCATCAAATAGGAATCTTTCAAGGAGATTTAAACTAAGTTGAAGTTTTTATAAATTTTGTCCCAACCATAATCTATATACATATTAACTGTTTAAATATGCTCTTTATCTTTGATAATTGAAACTTTTCAATTCATGCATATTATTAAAAATTAAATATGTGTCTCAAAACAGCATATTATAAGTGTTAAGTATTTTTTCCTGTTACTCATTAATGCTTGCTTTTGTTTTCTAACTTTTATTTATTTTAAACTTGATTTATATTTTCTTCAGTTTTATTGAGATATAACTGATACACAGCACTGCATAAGTTTTAGGTGTAAAGCATAATGATGTGACTTACATACATAATGAAATTATTATCGCAATAAGTTTAGTGAACACCCATCATCTCAAAATAAAAGAAACGTTTTTGTGATGAGAACTCTTAGGATTTACTCTCTTTAAGTTTCATATATAACATACAGCAGTGTTAATTATATTAATCATATTGTACATTATATCCCTAGTACTTAATTATCTTATAATGAGAAGTTTGTACCTTTTGACCACCTTCCTCCAATTCCTCCCCCAACCTCCACCTCTGGTAACTACAAATCTGATCTATTTTTCTGTGAGTTTGGCTATTTCTCTCATCTCCTTCCCCTCCTCCCCTCTGGTGATCACCTGTTCTCTATGAGTCTGTTTTGTTTTGTTATGTTTGTTCATTTGGTTTTTTTTAGATTCCACATATAAGTGAAATCATGTGGTATTTGTCTTTCTCTGACTTACTCCACTTAGCCTAATACGCTCTAGGTCCATCTATGTCACAAACGGCAAGATTTTGTTCTTTTTTTTGTGGCTAAAAAAAAAGTAGTAGTATTCCATTTTGTATTCCATTGTGTATAGATGTGTGTATATGTGTGTGTGTGTGTGTGTGTGTGTGTGTGTATATATATATATATATATATATATAAATATACATATACACATAAACACCACATCTTCTTTATTCATTCATCTATTAGATTGCTTCCATATCTTGCTATTGTGAATAATCCTGCAGTGGACATAAGGGTGCATATGTTTTTTTGAATTAGTATTTTTGTATTCTTCAGGTAAATACCCAGGAATGGAATTGCTGGATAGTATGGTAGTTCTATCTTAAATCTTTTGAGGAACTTCCATAATGTTTTCCATAGTGGCTGCATCAATTCACATTCCCATCAACACTGCATGAGGTTCCATTTTCCCTACATCCTAGCCAGTGCTTGTTATTTGTTGTCTTTTTAATAATGGCCATTTTGACAGATGTGAGGTAATATCTCATTGTGGTTTTGATCTTCATTTCCCTGGTGATTAGTGATGCTGAGCCTCTTTTCACGTGCCGGTAGGCCATCTGTATATGTACTTTGGAAAAATGTCTATTCAGGTTCTCTGTCCATTTTTTAATCAGTTGTTTTTTGTTTCTTTTTTGATGTTGAGTTGTCTGGGTTCTTTGTATATTTTGAATATTAACTTATTAAGAGATACATCATTTGCAAGTATTTTCTCACACTCAGTAGGTGGCCTTTTTGTTTTGTTGATAGCTTCCTTCACTGTCCAAAAACTTTTTAGTTTGATGTAGTCCGATTTGTTTATTTTTGCTTTTGTTTCCCTCGCTTGAGGAGACATAGTGAAAAAACCAATGCTAAGGCTGATGTTAAAGAGTGTACTGCCTATGTTTTGTTCTAGGAGTTTTATGGTTTTAGGTCTTACATTTAAATCTTTATTTCATTTTGTGTTTATTTTATATATAGTGTGAAAAAGTAGTCCAGTTTGATTCTTTTGCATGTAGCTGTCCAGTTTTCCCAAGACCATTTACTGAAGAGGCTGTCTTTTCCCCATTGTATATTCTTGCCCCCCTTTTGTAGATTAATTGCCCATATAACTTTGAGTTTATTTCTGGGACCTCTTTTCTGTTTCATTGATCTATGTGTCTGTTTTTGTGCCAGTACCACACTGTTTTGATTACTCTAGCTTTGTAGTATAGTTTGAAATCAGGGACCTTGATACCTCTAGCTTTGTTCTTCCTTTTCAAGGTTGTTTTGGCTATTGGGGGTCTTTTGTGTTTCCATAAAAATTTTAGAATTACTTCTAGTTTTGTGAAAAATCCCATTGCTATTTTGGTAGGGATTGCATGGACTCTGTAGATTCCCTTGGGTGGCATGATCATTTTAAAATATTAATTCTTCCAATCCATGAGCACTGTGTATCTTTTCATTTGTTTGTATCATCTTTAATTTCTTTCATCAGTGTCTTTCTGAATTTAGTTCTTTTAACTCCTTAGTTTGATTTAGTCCTATGTATTTCATTCTATTTGATGCAGTTGGGATTATTATCTTAATTTCTCTTTCTGATAGTTGTTGGTGTAGAGAAATGGAACAGATTTCTGTATATTAATTTTGTATCCTGCAATTTTACCAGATTTATTGATGAGCTCAAATAATCTTTTGGTGGCATCTTTTGGATTTTCTATATATAATGTCATGTCATATGTAAACAGTGACAGTTGTACTTCTTTCTTTCCAGTTGGGATTCCTTTTTAAAATTTATTTTTGTTATCTGATTGCTGTGGCTAGCACTCCTAATACTATGCTGAATTAAAGTGGTGAGAATAGACAACCTTGTTTTATTCCTGATCTTAAAGGAAATGCTTTTAGCTTTTCACCACTAAATATGATGTTGGCTGTGGGTTTGTCACAAATGACCTTTATATGTTGAGGTATGTTTCCTCTAAACCCACTTTGTTGAGAGTTTTTATCATAAATGGATGTTGAATTTTGTCAAAAGCTTTTTCTGCATCTATTGAGATGATCATATTTTTTTTTGTTCTTCAGTTTGTTAATGTGCTCTATCATATTGATTTTGTAGATACTGAACCATCCTTGCATCCCTGGGATAAATCCTACTTGATCATGTTGTATGATCCTTCTAATGTATAGTTGAATTTGGTTTGCTAATATTTCCTTGAGGATTTTTGCATTTATATTCATCCATGAAATTGGCCTGTAATTTTTTTTGTGGTGTCTTTGTCTGGTTTCACTATCAGGGTGATCCTAGCTTCATAGAATTAGTTTGGAAATATTCCACTTCAATTTTGCAGAGTATTTTGAGAAGAATAGGCATTAAGTCCTCATTAAATGTTTGGTATAATTCATTTTTGAAGCCATCTGGTCCTGAACTTTGTTGGGATTTTTAAAATTACTGATTCTGTTTCATTACTGGTAATGGGTTTGTTCATATTTTTATTTCCTCCTGATTTAGTCTTGGGAGACTGTACGTTTTTAGGAATTTATCTTTTTCTTCTAAGTTGTCCATTTTATTGGAATATATTTGTTCCTGGTGATCTCTTATGAGCCTTTGTGTTTCTGTGGTGTTAGTTATAACTTCTCCTTTTTCATTTCTAATTTTATTTATTTGGGTACTTGTTTCTTTTTGAGGCTGGCTAAAGGCTTATCAATTTTTTTAATCTTTTTGAAGAATCAGCTATTGGTCATTGATATTTTCAGTCTGTATTTCATTTATTTCTGCTCTGATTTTTATTATTTCTTTCTTCCTACTAATTCTGGGTTTTATTTATTCTGCTTTTTCTAGTTCCATTAGGTGTCATGTTCGGTTGTTTATTTGAGATTTTTCTTGTTTCCTGAGTGAGGGTTATATTGTTATAAACTTCCCTCTTAGGACTGCTTTTGCTACATCTCTTAGATTTTGGATCATTTGTTTTCATTTTCATTTGTCTCCAGGTAATTTTTGGTTTCCTCTATGATTTGGTAGTTCAGTAGCATATTGTTTATCATCCACATGTTTGTGTTTTTTGCAGTTTTTTTCTTATATTTGATTTCTAGTCTCATAGTATTGTGGTCAGAAAAGATGCTTGATATGATTTCAGTCTTCTTAAATTTACTGAGGCTAGTTTTGTGGCCTAACATGTGATACATCCTGGAGAGTGTTCCATGTGCAATTAAAAACGTATGTGTATTCTGCTGCTTTTGGATGGAATGTCCTATATATAACTATTAAGTTAATATGATCTAGTATGTTGTTTAAGGCCAGTGTTTGCTTATTGATTTTCTGTCTGAATGATTGTCCATTGATGTAAGTGGGGTATTAAACTCCCCTACTCTTATTGTTAGTGTTAATTTCTCCCTTTGCTTCTTAATATTTGCTTTATGTATTTAGGTGCTCCTATGTTGAATGAATATACAGTAAGTCCCCTACATATGAACGAGTTCCATTCTAAGAGTGTGTTCATAAGTCCAATTTGTTCGTAAGTCCAACAAAGTTAGTCTAGGTACCCAACTAACACAATCGGCTATACAGTACTGTACTGTAATAGGTTTATAATACTTTTCACACAAATAATACATAAAAAACAAACACAAAAAATTAAGAAAACATTTTTAATATTACAGTACAGTACCTTGAAAAGTACAGTAGAACAGTACAACAACTGGCATACATGGGCTGGCATCGAGTGAACAGGCAAGAAGAGTTACTGACTGGAGAAGGGAGAGGAGGTGGAAGATTGTAGAGCTGAAGGATCATCAGAAATAGGGGATGGAGGGCAAGCTGCAATTTCACTCATGCCTGACATTGATGGCACATGTTCTGGTTCCTTGCTGGATTCAATTCTGTCTACCCTCTTGAAAAAAGATCCGGTGATATCTGGGTAGTAGCTCTTATTTTTTTCTCATCACAGATGACACGGTAGCACTGGATTGCATTCTGAATAGCTGCTGCAACCTTCCTGTACCATTCTACATTCAGATCCTGTGCCTCAGAAACTAACAGTGCCTCCTCAAATAAAGAAAATCCCCTTGCCATTTCCTGTGTTGTGAATCTCTTTGGTTCTTCAGTTACTTCTTCCTCTTGTCACTCCACTCTCTCAATTATTTTCACTTTTGTTTCCATTATTATTGCTTGGTGCTTCTTAGCAGTACCAGCTGTATCATTGCTGCTTTTACTCTTTCTTCTGGACATCCTGGGCTTGAAATAAAGATACTGTACTACTGTGCTCTATTCAGAACTGTGCAGTAAAGTACACAAAAGCACAACCACTTGTAGAGGATGCACGCACATGACAGTGTACACCAGATGCATGAAACAACTTACATGATTGGACATGAGAACACATATTCGCATCTTTGAAAGTTTGCAACTTGAAGGTTCACATGTAGGGGGCTTGCTGTACAATTACAATTGTTATATCTTCTTGTTGGATCAGTCCCTTTATTACTATGTAATGTCCTTTGTTTCTTGTTACAGTCTTTATTTTAAAGTCTGTTTTGTCTGATATAAGCATTTCTTTTCCAGCTTTCTTTTCATTTCCTTTGCATGGAATACCTTTTCCCACCCCCTCACTTCCAGTCTGTGTGTCTCTTTAGATTCAAAGTAAATCTCTTGTAGGCAGCATTTATATGGGTCGCATTTCAGTATCCATTTAGCCACTCTATATCTTTTGATGGAAGCATTTAGTACATTTACATTTATAGGAATTATTGATAGATAGGTACTTATTGCTATTTTCTTAATTGTTTTTGTAGTTCTTTTTTTTGTTCCTTTCTTCTTCCTTTCTTCTCTTCCACTGGGATTTGATGACTATCTTCAGCATTGTGTTGAATTTCTTTCTCTTTTTTTATATGTTTATCTATTGTAGATTTTTTGTTTGTAGTTACCATGAGATTTATATATAGTTAACCTATATACAGTAAGGTTATATATAGTAAACACACATATATGTGATTACTTTAAGTTGATGATCTCTTAAGTTCAAATGCATTCTAACAACCCTGCATTTTTAGTCCCCCATGTTTAATGTTTTTGATATCATATTTTTACATCTTTTTGTTTTATTTATCCCTTAACTTCTTATTGCGGATCTAGGTGATTTTACTACTCTTGTCTTTTAACCTTCCTACTAGCTTTATAAGTGGTTGATATACAACGTTTACTGTATATTTGCTTTTACTAATGAGATGTTTCCTTTCATAATTTTCATATTTCTAGTTGTGATCTTTTTTTCCACTTAGAGAGTCCCTTTAACATTTATTATGAAGCCAGTTTAGTGATGTTGAACTCTTTTAGCTTTTGCTTGTCTGTAAAATTCTCTCTGCTCCAAATCTGAATGATAGCTTTCCTGGATAGAGTATTTTTTGTTGCAGGTTTTATACTTTCATGACTTGAAAAATATCTTGCCACTCTCTTCTGGCCTGCAAAGTTTCTGCTGAAAAGTCACCTGACCGTCTTATGGGAGTTCCCTTGGATGTAATTACTTGATTTTCCCTTGCTGCTTTTAAGATTTTCTCTTTATCTTTAATTTTTGCCATTTTAATTACAGTGTGTCTTGGTATGGACTTTTCTGGTTGGTATTGTTTGGGACTCTCTGCACTTCCTAGACTTGGAAGTCTCTTTCCTTTCTCAGTTTAGACCAGTTTTCAACTATTATATCTTCAAATATGTTCTCCTTCCCCTTTCTTTCTCTTCTCCTTCTGGCACCCATATAATGCAAATGTTAGTATGCTTGATACTGTTCCAGAAGTCTCTTGAACAGTCCTCATTTTTTAAATCCTCTTTCTTTTTTTCTATTCAGCTTCAATGATTTTCATTACTCTGTCTTCCAGTTTGCTCACCTGTTCCTCTGTATCATCTAATCTACTGTTGCTTCCCTCTAGAGTATCTTTTATTTCAGTTATTGTATTATTCATCTCTGTTTCATTCTCTTTATATTTTCTAACTCATTATTAAGCTTCTCAGTGTGTTCATCCATTTTTCTCCCAAGTTCGTTGAACATCTATATGACCTTTACCTTGAACTCTTTATTAGGTAGGCTGCTATCTCCCCTTTTCTTAGTTCTTCTTTGGGGGTTTTATCTTTCTTCATTTGGAACATATTCCTTTTTCACCTCACTTTGCCTAATTGAGTTTATTTGTATGAGGTAGGCTGATTATATTTCCTGATGTTGGAGAAGTGGCCTTATGTAGATGTCCTATGGGACTCAGGAACATGCTCCCCTCTGGTCGTCAGAGTTATATGATCTAGGGTTGCCCCTATGTGGGCTACATGGGCCCTTCCTTTGTGGCAGGAGCCGACTACTGTGGGTGTGCTGGTAGGTGTAGCTGGACCCTGTCCCAGTTGGTTGCCAGGCCTTGCTTCCTGCACAGGCTGCTGGCCTGCTGGTAGGTGGGGTCAAATCTTGGCATAGTTAGCTGTGTGGCCTGGGGAGCCCTGAGGCTGGTGCCAGCCCACTGGTCAGCAGGGCTTGGTCCTGGGGTGCCTGGATAGGGGCCTTGTGAGGCCTGGGGCTGGTGCCATCCTGCTGGTGGGCAAGGTCAGGTCCTGGGGTAGTTGGCTATGGGTGTTGGAGGTTCCAGGTTTAGTGCTGGCCCACTGGTGGGCTGGGCCATGTCCTTATGCTGCTGTGAGGGGACCAGGGCATCTTGGCCAACTGGTGGTGGTGCTGGGTGCTGGGATGGCTTATTAGGGGACCTGAAGGAGCCTGGGGCTGGTGCTGGCTGCCAGTCTGTCTGCTGGGTCCCCACATGTCTGGCTGCTTGGCCTGGGGATTTCTGGGACTGGTGCTGACTGGCTTGAAGGTGAGTAAGCACCCAGTGCTCGTAGACTAAAAGAAGGGCTCAGAAGTGGTGCTTACCACCACCAGTGTTCTTGTGGCAGAATAAGGTCCCCCAATGACTGCTGCAGTGTCTATATCCCTCTTGCCTCTCTAGAGGTTCTCCATGATCAGAAAGTGGGTCTGAACCAGGCTTCTTTCAAATTACTCTCCCTGTGCTGGGTCTTGAACCCTTTGAAAATGGTATCTTTGTTTCCTACAGCCCTCTGGCTCTCCTGTACATAAGCCCCTCTGGCCTTCAAAGCCAAATGTTCTGGGGGTGTCTCCTCCTGGTGCAGGACCTCCAGGCTATGGAGCCCCATGTGGGGCTTGGGCCCCTGGTTTTCGGGAAGAAACTCTACAATTGTGATTATCCTGCCATTTGAAGGTCATCTACCTGGGAGTGTGAGTCTTGACTATACCAAGTCTTAGCCCCTTCTATCCATTTGTTGTGGTTCCTTCTTTATATCTATGGTTGTGGAAAATCTTTTCTTCTAGTCTTCAGGTTGTTCTCATTGATAGTAACTCTGTAAGTTGTTACAATTTTGTGTGCCATGGGAGGAGGTGAGCTCAGGGTTTTCCTACTCTGTCATCTTGGCCACTCCCCCATGTATACTATCTTAATTGTGGTAATGGTTTCATGAGTGTATATATATATATGTTCTGTGCCAGTCTCTGCCTTGGGATGGTAATGTTATGGGCTAGAAATGCTTGGGGGCACTCAGTTGGGCCCTGGTGAGCTTCTTACACATATTTCCCCTTTCAAAATCAGTGGTAGGACTGGACGACCCTTGCGATTGTTGTTATGATTGCAAAATGCCTTTCATTAATACTCATTAGGACACTTTGAAGAAAAAAAGTCTATTACTTATAGGCCATGGAGTGTACAAGGCATTCCTAGGGACACACAGAGAGTGTTGCTGGGGGAGTTGGGGGGAGAGTGAGACCAAGCATGGGATGGGCCTGTAGTTCTAATTTCACTGGAGTCAAGTGTGGGGTTCTAGGGTTTCTCCGGCTCACTGTTTACTGGAGAATTTAAAACATAAGAGCTGGAATTTAAAGCATGGAAAGAGAAAAAAAGAAAGACTACATAACACAAGTGGCCCAAACAGCCAGTTATCTAAATCAATCAGGATCTCAAAAACAAAGGAGCTCATGGGTGGGGAGTGTGGCTCGTGGCCATCCTGGCTCTTTCATCTAGTTGTATGGCTGGCAGTTTGTTCAAGACAGCCTTTGCTGAAGTAGGTGCCTCGGGAATCATAGCTTAAATCAAGCACTTGCATTACCAGAAAAAAAGAAAAAAAGCCAACTGTAAGGGCTTGTACTACAGTATGTTAAAAATGATCAAATTGTACAGTTTTAATGTGTAGTTTATTTTATTGTCAATTATACCTTTTATAGAGCTGTTACAAATGACCAAGTGAAAAAGCACCTATAAAATTAGAGGGATGAAACTACCTGAAAAGACCATGACTTTTCACATGTAAATATCCAAATTAGAAGTTGTTGTAATTTTTTTTACTTTATTTATTTTATTTATTTATTTTTGGCTGCATTGCGTCTTCGTTGCTGTGTGTGGGCTTTCTCTAGTTGAGGTGATGAGGGGTTACTCTTCGTTGCGGTGTGCAGGCTTCTCATTGCAGTGGCTTCTCTTTGTTTTGGAGCATGGGCTCTAGGCATGCAGACTTCAGTCGTTGTGGCACTCGGGCTCATAGTTGTGGTGCATGGCCTTAGTTTCTCCTCGGCATGTGGGATCTTCCTGGACCAGGGTTCTAACCCGTGTCCCCTGCATTGGTAGGCAGATTCTTAACCACTGCACCACCAGGGAAGTCCCAGAAGTTGTATTCTTAAATCCTAAAATGAGCTTAGGCTCAGTGTGTGTGTATGCATGTATATGCACACATACATGCGTATTTTAGTTTTACCATAAAACTGGGTTTTCTGACTCTCTGAATGGTATTGTTTAATTAAAAAATTAACTTTAATATAATCAAATCTATCAAAGTGTTTTTATGGTTAACATTTTTTATATCTAGTTTTAGAAACTTTTGTTTACTTCAAGGTAACAGGAAGGTTTCCCTATATTTTTACCTAAAAGTTTTGCCATTTTACCTTTTACATTTAAATTTGCAGTCCATTTAGAGTTGATTTTTGTGTTTCAGGGGAGGTAGGGATTTAAGTTCATACTTTTCTATGTGAATTATCTTTTGAATCAGCATCACTTATTGTAAAGATTAGATTTCCCTAATGGAGTGTAGCAATTATTATGTCAGGTGATTGAATATGTGTGATCTGATTCTGGACTTTCTGTCTTTTTCCATTGGTGAATTTGTTGATTCTTGTGTTAATATTGCTTTATTTATATAGCTTTAATAATTAGTCTTGATATCTTTTATGCTAGCCCTCCACTTTTATCCTTTGGATTTTAATTGTACTGCATTACGTATATAGATTAATATATATTAATACATATATAGATTAATTTGGGGTGAATTGGCAGCTGTATTATACTGAATTTTTACTTTTTTCCATGAATATGATTCTTTAAGTCTTACTTTTCTCTCTGAATTTCTACTCCAGTACAGTTGAATTACTTATCTCTTGCTACATTAGCAGCCTAACAATTGAAAGTCAAATAATCGGAATTCATTGTAATGTTGCATAATGTTATAAAGATACCTTCGAAGGATATTTTAAATAGAAGAAGTCGTACATCAAACAATATTAAGAAGGTGAAAAATTCATGAAGGTTATTTTTTGGTTCAAAATGTAACTTTTCAGAAATAAAATACAGTTAGTTTACTAAAACATATGTCTCTTTATGTTTTGATGTTTTAATGATGAGGAAGGCAGGAGAATAATAATTATGACGTTTTCATGTTCTGATGGAAATATGAAGAGTTAAAATACCTTCTATGGAATTGAATTCAACAACTTTAATAAAAATACATAAAAGCAAACTATTACCATACAAACTAATTGATACTGCACTTGTTAGAAATAAGTAGCCTTGGTTTAGGAAAGTCAGAATTGGGATAAATGATCCTTTATAGTTAGGTCACCTATTTATATATTATTTAATGACTTTCTAGTGATACATTTCCAGGTGCAATGTTGTTGACTGTGAATGACATGAATAGATCAGGCATAAGGAACATGAGAAAACAAAGAAACCAGGGTCAAAGCATCCCTATTACAATAGTTTTTACCACTAAATACTTTTCCAAAGAAATAATAAAAAAAATATTTTTATCATACAAAACACGTTTGTCGAAAAAATTTATTGAAACTTCTGTTTCCTAGGATGTGGCCTCAATGATTATGGTCTGCCAAAAAGAATGGGTGTAAAAATTAAAAACATAAATTTCAAACTGCTAGAAACAGTACTTTGTTCAAAGTAACTGTTCTGTTAGCTTAAGAGCTTATTTTGAAAATACGGTAAAAGGAATATCATTTACTAATGCTAATAGTCATTAATTAATCATTAAGTAATGTATTAATCCTTAATATATAATGAATTTTTGAATCTAAATGAAAAAATAAGAATAATTTAGAAAACTGGGCAAGAATCATTAATGGTAACTGACTAAGGAATACAAAGGGTAGTGACATATTGATCAACAAATACAAGGACAACAAAAATTCAAACTTGATACTACCTGAAGAAATAGATTTAAACAGGGTAATATTATTTCCGCTTAGCTTTAGTATATGTTGTGAGGTTGTTTGTTTTTACGATAATATAATATATTGAGAGTGTGAATAAAATAGCATTCTTATGTACTCCTAGTGGACATATAATTTTGTCTTACAAACCTTCAAAATGTCCATAGCCAGCAATTCCTTACAAAACATTTGTCTAAAAGGAAGAATTAGAGACAGATGTACAGATGTTTACACAAGAATAATATTTTACAGCTTTGTGTATGAAGAAAAGAATAGACACTGTAAAGTGCAATAGTGGAGGATCAATTAATTAAATAAGTTATAGCATCTCTACCTAATAAAATACATACAATGTAGCCATTTAAATTATGTAGATTTATTATGAATTTAGGTAAATGTTCCTATGATATTTTAAATAAAAATGACTATGTATTTGTGTGTAGACACAAACATATATATGCAAAAATATGTAAATACACACAAACCTATATATGTGCTTCACTGCACACACACATACCCACACACACACATGAGTCTTTCTGATTATTGCCTAAAGATGAATTTCTGGAGGTGTAATTTTTGCATCATATCATTGGTAAGTTTTAAAAGATATTGGTGTTTATTGCAAAATTACCCTTCAGAAGATTGTATCATTTGCTATATCAATTTATAGACATAATTTTAAAAATATACTAAAATATTGACCCTGGTGGTCATGTCTGAATGGATTACAGGTAACTTCAATTTTCTTTTCTTATTGTTTCTGCACTGTAAATCTATTGTGCCAAGGGCTTCGGAGGCAGAGGGGTTCCTTTGGTTTGGGAGCCCTTAGGCGGACTGGGTGTAGACAGATTATGCCCCATGTGTGGACTCTGGGGAGGTAAAAACTTTTAGGGTAAAAATATATCCTGTAAATAATTTCAAAGTACTAATAGCATGGAGAAAAATTGGAGAAGAACATAGAAGTTTACAAATGAAGATAAATAGTAACCAAAATAGAGGGAGAGAGCACATAAAATCATCTTTTATTTTCATGACCAGAACTTGTTTGATTTTCTTGATGTGAAGGAAACACAGACAAGACAAAATTCTGATTTAAATTCTGCATGTCCAGCTTGCACTGGGCGAGATACATGTGAGGTCCACAGGGAAACCCAGGGTGTCCAGAGAGTCAGAGCCCAGAGGGAATGAATAAGGAATCGGGCAGATGGATAAACATTCATGGTTGAATTTCCCTCTGCTTGAATAACATTGCCAAGGTCAGAAAAAAAGCTGAGGTCTCTGAGAAGCAGCAGCTGTACTTTGTGCACTCAAATTTCAACAGCTAAATCAAAGAAAGAGGCTAGGACTAGTAATAAAACATGGGTATTTGATTATTGTCATCTAAGGAGGAAGCATGCATATTAGAAAACTGGGACAAAGAGAAAATCTGGCTACAAGTGTGAGTGTTTCTACTTTAAAATCCGTATGATCTCGGACAAACTCTTAACATCTCCAAAACTCAGTGTCTTAATTTCTTCTCAGGTGACTTATGAGAGCAAGGAACGAATTAATTGATGGAAAGCATTTCTGAACAATATAAAATACTGTACAGTCCTTGGAGGCATTTTAACATAGTGGTATTAGGCTTGGCTCTAGCAAGAGAATTACAGGTCGAGTTCAAAGCTCAGCTTTGTCACGAGCCATGTGACCATTTGTCTTCTCCGCTGTTGATTTTGGTTAACTTTAAAATGGGTGTGTTAGTGGTGCCGATCATTTCAGGCTATTACGGTGATTCAGTGAAACAGCACAGGTGAACATTCATTTCAGTGCCTAGTACATAGCAAGCACTCAAAAAATGCTGCCTCCTGTTATAAAAATGTGAAACTGTTCTTCATTGGTCATTGACATATTCAGAAGGCCCAGTAATTATAATAATATAGTGATCAGAAATTTTAAAAAAGACCCTAGTCATTCAGTAAATTTAATTATTTCCAGGAAATGCCCCTTTTTACCTGATTGATTTTATTCTGGTATAAATCATCACAGTAAAATAAAAGAACCATGGTTTCTTAATTATGTACATAAATATTCCAGAAAAATAAAAATGAAAGGCCCTTTTCAGTTAACATTACACTCTCAGTACTGTTATTACCATCATATATTAGCTGTGGGGAAGTGTCAAAGAAAGGAAAAGTGCAGTTTTATTGGCATCTGTTGATCAACTCCTCCTAACAACAGGTCAAAAGAGGTTTAAGACAGTTTCTCCTTTCAAATTAACTAGAAAGCTCAAATAAATCCTTGCTCCCCTAACAAATATGTGATGGTCAGGGAGTCCACGTTCCTGAGTCGAATTGCCTGGGTGTGAATCCTGGCTCAGCCAGTTACCAGCTGTGTGACTTTGGGCAAGTTGTTAAACTTTTCTAGGCTTCAGTTTCCCACTCTTAGAACCACTGAGTAGGAGAATGGATGTAACGTTATCTAGTATGGTGGTTGCCATATTTTTAAATCCCTGTATGGCAAGAAGTAAAAACTGTTAGTCATTATTAGGTATCATTATCAATACTCCATTAGGGTCTACAAAATTGACCATTCTAAAAGGTATTAGTTGGCCCACCAGGAACTAAGCTATTAAAAATTCATTCTTGCTCCAATCACCGTATGAAATCTTTGGTAACTAAGAAAAGTTGTGATGATTCTAAAGGGATTTGACCCTAGATTCTTACCATGAGAATTTATTATCTATTTAGACAATAGTCAGTTTTGAGGTCCTCAGCATTGCCTTGAAAAAATTCTGTCAGTGAAAATAATTGTAATATATATTTACACTCAGGATTTTTCTTTCACATTATCAATTTTATGTACAAAGAAAAAAAATTTAATGCCTAAAAAGTGAAAACTAGCAGATGAAACCAGGCTGCCAATGATTGCCCTCTTCCTTACTCTTAGATTTCTTTTTTCCTAGACCTGAAAAATAAAAATATAATTATTTTATTACTGTATTAATGTGCAGTCTCCACACCAAAACAACAGGAATTAGTCTCTTCCTAGAACCCCAGAAACCACGGACAATATGGAACAATAGAGTGTGGACCCTTGGGATCCACAAGAAAAGTATCCCAAGAACTTCTGGAATCCAATATTTCCAAACAGAACTATAGCATGACAGTTTCCCAATGAAATATAGCAGAAAATAATTGTCCATATATGACCTTTGAGGGCTCATCATTATTATTGCTTATAATGTTATACTACACATAACATGTATAGAACACTGACAGCACACCATGCACCATTTCAAACCTTTTTAAATCCTCACAACAACCCCATGAAGTAAGTGATATTGTTGTTGCTCTTACTTTGAAGTTGAGAAAACTGAAGTAGAGAGGGGTTGAGTAATTGGCTCTAGGTGGTTACTTAGCGCTGGTGGTGAGATGTTCGCCCAGGCAGCTGGGTTCCAGAGTGCATGTGGGTTCTTGCTAGGCTCTTCTCCCTCTGATATAAACACTGTGAAAGTCCCTCAGAAAACTCGTGTAATAGATGAGCTCCCCATGCCTGTCGATTAGCAGAGTCTTGTATAAAGCTTTATTGTATTACAGATACTCTGCTGTCAGCCACTCACTAAAGGAGTGCTTCTCCCACAGGAGTCTAATTCATGCCTCAGCAAAGTTGCATGTTACTATAGGTCAATGAACCATCAGGCTCTTATGAAATACTCAAATCTAGGAGGATTATTTTTGTGATTTTCAAGAGTCTTCCATGTAAAAAACGATGAACTTACAGCTAGTTAGAATAGCTCTGCTTTGGTGAATAGCCATGTTTTAGCTATTTAACTGACCTGTTTTATTTTTTTAATCTTGAAAATTTCAAACAATGAAATTTATCACCATTCTGTAGGGTTTTTTTCTCTTTTTTGATGAACTGTAGATGAAAATAATTGTATGCCCTCCTTTTTTTCCCCCTAATCATACTTATGGAATATGACAAGCCTCAAGAACTCTGTGGACACAATGGAGCCACTGGGTGAATGGGTGACACTTTTGCTGAGGACAGAAAACCACATTGCTATTTCTCTTTATTTTTTTCTCTCAGATCCCTTGACACCTAAAGGGTGGAGCTTGAGTGGTATTTCTCTTTGGAATGTGCTGTCCACTATTATACCTTGATCAGGGTGGGGATGGGGCTCATGGGAAAAGAAGGTGAATTACTTGATACTTTGGGCTTCCTCTTGTGGCCATCAGAAAAGAAGGACGAGCATGGGGGATTTAAGGTAACCATAAACTCAACCTCAGACAGCAGAGAAGGGGAGTGTATTGGCATTTAAGGCAGAACTCTTTCCAGGAATAAATAGGTTGAGGCCAGAATCTTCTCTATTGTATCATTTTACTAGCCTTAATTCAATATAATTTGATAAATATTTATTGAGCTCTCACTGGCTATTTGTTAATGCAATGAAAAATCAGTATTCTTCATGACGGTGGGAGGACTTTGCCTTAAATCGGGGTAGATATTTAGAAATTTTTGTTCCCAGCAAAAGACCAAAAGATTCACCTATTGTGAAAAACCTTTGCGGAAAAATATTATTCAAGCTCTCAGAATTTTCAGGTCTTTTTTTCCCTCTTAATTGCAACTGTCCTCTTATTTTCTCCTCTTTATAAAAGTTCATATCCTGATATTTTCTGCTTTTTACCTTCTTTCCCAAAGTTTAGCATAATGTGATAAAGTTAAAAATGTGTGTTATTCACTAGAATTTCTCTTTGTTTAAAAGATATATTTTTGAATGTGCTTGCAATGGGGAATAAGAGTGAAAAGTCATGCTCAAGAGAGAAAATGCACTGTACAATAATCCCAGAGAGACTAGGAAAGGAATTTGTTCTGAAGAAGATGAGCTGGGGGAGGAGAGAGGGGAGGGAGAGGAGAAAGCCAGTCACAGAGCGGGTGTGTCTTCAATCTTGTATTTGTGTGTGTGTGTTTATTTATGTGTGGGTGTATAAAACAATGAAGGGACTGAATTTTTATTAGAGTAGACAGAGGGTAAATCAAAGAAAGCATTTTTGGATACAAAACCTCAGACATGATTATGGCCTTAATAGGATATGGAATAGAAGATGGAAAAGGAAATCAAATCATATTTGCCCTCATTTCCAAGGTCCTGCCTACATGTGAACATCTATCTTGTTTAAAATTTATATGTGGTAGCCAGTAGGACTTTTCAATATTACTGTTGTTCTTTCAACACCAACATCATTAAAGGATTTAAAGAAGGGGAGTGAACGGGGCAGATGTGTGGTTTTGAGAGATTGCACTGGTGGTGACCTAGTGTGGGAACTGGACACAGGGGTGCTGTATCAGTAAGCAGACAAGTGCAGGAGAGAGGGTGGCGCTGCAGGAGCTGATTATAGGGTCATCAGTGTACAGCTGGTGGTGGAAATCTGTGACATGGGTGAGCATGTGCACATAGTAAGTGCATATATGCAAAGTGTGTGTGTTGCATAGGAGCTGTGAAGAGGCAAGGCAAAAGGGGAATAAGAGCTCTGGGTAACAGGAGCAAAGTCACTGACATTTTTTATATGTAAGAGATTATTTGATTAAAAAATAAAATTGCTAAGTTCTGAAGAAAGCTATGGTTTGTTCTTAGTGATCTAATTCGCTAATTTCTCCCAGAGAACTGGAAGACCAGGTTCCTCGAAAGTGCCAAGTAGCATCTTTTTATAAATAGGCACACAGTTTCTGAAGTTAACAATGAATCATTTCCAGTTAGACTTGCTTCGAAAAAGATTTGTAGTTCTCAGTAAAAGAGTTGGAAAAAGAGTCCTTTACCATGTTGGAGGTAAAGGTCTTTAGTAATAATTTTAAAATATTCTTATCAACAAAAAGTACATCCATCCTCATTCGTATTTCTGGAAAATTAAATAATTTTCACAAAACCCTATAAAGTAATAATATGTTACAATACAAATTATTTGAAATTTTTTTCCTTTAAGTTTTATGTTTAACAGAGTTTTAATTGCAAGAAATTACCTTTGGAATTTGAACAGTCAGGAAAGATGTGAGAGAAGATAAACTTTGCCTGGTTTTGGCCAAGTTTCTTAGCCGTTTTCGTAATTAAACATTAGGTACCATGTACAAATAATGTCATAAGAAGTTTTAATATATATTAAAATATAGTGCAGTCCATTACACAATGTGGTGTGGCCTTTTCTGCTTCTGAAATTTTTTGTATAAACTTTTAATAATTATTCTAGTAGGAAGGGCATGAAGAACAATAAGCAAATGAGTAGATCAAATACATGCAAATTACATTAACATTTATCAGAAGAGAGTGACTATTTTAACAGTTGGAGAGTGTTAGTGGTGATTATTCTATTTTATATCCACTCCAGCCCATGTTTTCAAACACCCTTTCTTTCCCTCCCCTCTGTCCCCAGGAGCATAATGTGACTAGAAATCATTTGTAGTGACTTCTAAGCCCTCTTTACCAAAGGATGCTGGTGGTCCTAAGGGCAAATCTTAGACATAACTGAGATGGTGTTCTGATCATTGGGCTGCACAAATTATTCCCAATTGCAATGGTCAGAAAAGGGAAAGTTCCGGCCGGGGTGATTACCGAAGAGTTACAACATAGAAAAAATATAAACAGAGTTCTGGCTTATTATAACATTTGCTTTCAGACGTAAGCCATACCGAATATGGTTCCTGGCTGGATTCAGAATGGAACACACTTTGAAAACACCTACTTGGCAGGTCTCAACAAAATATGCGCCAAAAAGCCTAACCTTGTAAACAGGTGTGGTTTCAGAGACATTTTGTACTTTCATGCAGTATAATCACTCAAAAATCACTAAATAGAAGCTTTCGTTTTTGGATAGAGCTTCCCTTTTTTGAAAGTAAAGAATATTGTGCCAATCTTTACTTGACACTATAATTTTTTGTAATCACTATTAAAGCAATTAAACATGAACATTTTAGTTTCTACATTTTTCTTTCTATCAGAGACATTATTGTTTGTCTCGAGAACTCTTCTTGAAAAGCTTATGATGAACACTATTTCGAGAGTTATCAGTTGTTCTACACTGAACTGTAATTGCTTATAGATTCCTTTTCATGCTTTTTGACTGTTTTGCTTTAAAAATGTTTATTCATTGACAGATAACTCATGAAAGAAATAGTAAGGCACATGCAGGAATAATATGTATTTTCTAATTGGTCTTCGTATGGCTTACATGATTTGATGAACTCGGATAATAAACATTAGAAGACAATATTGATGTCTGTAAGACCATACTTTCAATGAGGTATGGATTCACGTACCTACTGTTTTATGAGCATAATTCAAGTATTTTTTTTCTAGAGAGGTGGTATGGGACTATTAAGAATAAAATGTCTTCATTGCATGCCTAAGGATGTGATGAGGACCTCACTGGCATCTTGGTATCCCTAGAGGCTTTTGAGCAATTGACACATTGTAATTACCGATTCATGTTGATCGAATAGGCAAATGAATTGTTGAACCACCTGGGAGTAAGGAAGCCAAGAGTTTGGATGTTCTTGCCTCACGTGGGCCTAGTTGGGAATACCTAAAGGAATTGAAAGACAGTTTTCTACTATTACTGCAGCATTCACAGTACTAATGTAGCCAAGGAAGTTTTAAAAAGGTTCAAAATTATGTCCCCTGAGTAATGTGCCATTATGCTTATAATCAAGAATAATAATGTAATAACTATTATTTAATGAGCACATATTACATGTTAGGCCATGGACTTAAAATCTCAGAAAGCTTAAATATCTTATTTAAGGGTTAAAACTAGCCAAGATCTGAATTAGGCATCTGAATCAAGTTTTGTTTGATTTCAGAGCCTCTAGCATTTCTATCAATGCAGCTACTTCTCCTAGCAAGTCATGTAGAATATTATGTGTCATTTTAGGTGCCACATAAAACACCAAAGACTAACTTAACAAAGCCAGGCCATGTACCAATGCACAGTAAGGAAGCACTACATAGAATGAATCAATTACATCTTCATATACATCTGGAAACTGCCCTCAGACTCATATACCTGGATAATGTATTGTTCCCAAATCAGAAGAATCAGAGTAGTAATTACAAAAGGATATGTGTCCTTTGAGAAGATAATGGAACCTTTGGCACCAATGTGACATCAATCCCCAAAGGAGTGAAAACAAATAATGACATTTAGAATGCTGACACTCCTCTAACTACATCAATTCTTGTGAATACAGGGCTCACCGAGGGCTACGCTACTTCTGGGGACTTCATGTATGAGGCCAGCACACCAAGACCACAGGCCGCCGTGGCCGCACTGTGGCTGTGTCCAAGAAGAAATAAATTTGTGGGCGTTGTCTGTTAATAAATAGTTTATACAGTTAAAAATAAATAAATAAATAAAGGCAGTTATAGCAGGAGTAACTAGGAGTTATTTCATGCTTTTGGCACCATTAACCCTCTCTCATAACCTGCTCAAAATTCACAAGGATTGATATTGGGTAATTTAAATGATAACAGACCAAGTAGGAGAGCATTTCCTGTCACAAGGAACCAAGGCTATTTACGAATTTTAAAATATCGTATGATTGATTAATTTATTTTAGACAAATGATTTGAAAATGCACCAGAAGTAAATATCACATATTCTTATCACCCATTCATACTAATTTTAAAAAATATAACTTGTTTTTATAAAAATTTGTCATTCAACTTCATTCTTAAAAGAAAAATTGATGAATGGTGATCCTTGAAACAAAGCTCCTTGGCCTTAAAAATTCAAAATCAAGATAACCTTCTAGTATATAAGTATATAAGATAGTTATAACAGAACCTAAACACAGACACTCAACATATATAGCTAAGGTAAGTTACTATTGATAGCATTTTATATCCTTAATTACTGAGAAAAATCACATGATTTTTGTTTAACTACTGGTTGACTTCATTATTATTTAAATTCAGTGTTTCAACTATATAACATTTTTATTATTTTTGCTATAAAATACTATATGAATACTTTATTGTAATTTTAAATAATTATAGGCAAGCTTTGAGTATTTCACATTAAACTAAATGCTTAGTAGTTATAAATTCTTCAGTACAGTAACTTTGGAATCAATAGAAGTAAAACACTTATAATGTGATTTTATTCCAAAGCTTGTTTTCTTCTAGAAATGTAGTGCTTCCTCTGCCATCTTGATTAATATTTAAACCACTTAAAAGACTAGTCTTAGGACATAATGCGCATTAAACAATATAATCTAATTTTTTGAATCAACTTAAATGCCAGAAAGTATAATCATATATGGATTAGTTTGCTTATTTTAGATCACATTGTTATCAACATAAATGCCTCACGTATTTATAGGATCATATAAAGCATGGATCTTTTTGAGTCTTTCAAAGTTGATTTAACTGATTTGGTATTACTTTTAAAGTTATTATTGAAACTACTGTCCCCATGATAAGATTTTACAAAGCTCAAGATCTGGTGCTCAAGGATGGGGAGAACTCACACATCCGTGAACATTTGAGATAAAATGAATTATAAGCCCTTCCAGGGTAACATCTCATATGAGGAGAAATGTCCATCTCTCTCTCCAGTGAACTTCCCCAGTGTTTTTAATGTACATATTACAGATAACACAAACCACTTTTTGAAAAGCTGTAACTATTGTAAGTTTTATGCTTTTAAATCATACAGTGAGAGTGAGAGGATTTATCAAATAATATTTTAAATGGCTATCTTTTACTTTAATAGATTTGATTTGAATACTAAGAAGTGACTCTGGAGATACTTGATAACTTTTAGATCAGCGTTTCTCACACTTTAATGGCCATCGAGCCATCTTGAGGGCCAGGTTAAAGCTTACATTGCTGGCTATCCCCCAAGACGTTCTGATTCCCTGAGACTGAGGTAAACCCCGGAATCTATCTTTCTAACAGGCACCCAGAGCATGGCCAGCAGACTACACTTTGAGTAGCAGTTTTTGAATGATAGTTAATTTGCATTTCTTCAATGTGAAGTTAAAGATATAAGCAAATAAAAGGAAATAAAATGTCCAAGATAAGTACTGACTATCAAATTTTTATAGATATCATCAAACCCATATATTCACTCTGTTTCTACCTCACACACACTTGAGAAATGTTAAAGATTTACAATAAGTTAATGAAACCCTTAACTTGTGTTCGAAACAAGGCTTATCTCAGTATTTTGAGTTTTCTTCCCATTAGCAACTGAGCCACGTCCAGAAATACTTTTACCCTATTCTAAAACAACAACAAAATCCATTTTTATGTGGGATCCCAAACCAGTCTGGGTAAATCTTCCTTCAAACTACTAAGTAAATTCCCTTTGTATAATAACAAGTATTCCGTAAAAAATGAACTTTATGTTAATCTATCCACATATTTAAACTTTTTTCCCCGTAACAGCTGATACTTTGGGACACAGATATTGAAAATTGTGCAAAATGAAGATCATATTTAGAGTAGAAAGAAACCAAAAGAACAACAGAAGTATATTGTTATAATAACTGGAGTTTACTTCAAAATGTTTCAGCATGAACAATGTGAACTTAAGAAAGTACATGTTAGTTCAGGTTTCACTTCTAGGGGCTGTTCTATCAGCAAATCCACTTCTTACTCTCTTAGTAGTATTTCCGAATGGCTACCCTCCCAAAGTACTTAATAGAAGCACTTCAGCTCTCTGTGCCTTGGACAACATTTGAAGCTTTTGCTAATTAGCACAGTGAGTTAACACATTGAATATACTGAGTTATTCACATGATGGCTCTCACTGGTAAAATTAAAGGCATTCAAGATATGTGGACTGCCTAAAATATAGAAATCTAGCAAGGCATTTTTAGGATGGGATCCCTTAAGGATCTTGAAACAAGAACTCGGTTTCTGGAGGGTTCCTTGCTGTCTAATTCTGGCTCAAGCGTCATAGAATCCTGTCTCAGGAAGACTGTTAGGTCTGTCTCAAGATAGTAGGATTCATGGAGTTTACAGATCAGGCTGTACAAACTGTTTAGGCTTGCTTGATAATGAATGCTTTGTAAACATGTGTTGGGAGGCTTGCTTTCATTATATCCTGGGAGCAAAGTTGTAGGAGTGTATTTAACCCCACCCCCCAAAATCTATTTGGCAGCTATTACTATGAACAGAAAGAACATAAGCATTGTGCATGACCAAAATAGTTCAGGACAAATTGCAATGTTCAGAGCAATTGCTCAGTTTGCAACAGGTATAAGTGTCCACTAGTGGCTGCCTGTCTCTCTAGCTGCCTTCTTATATGTATAAGACGACTTTTCTTCCTGTTTCTCAAGAATTCAACTGAGTCGAATCAGAGCTGAACATAAAAACTAAGAGTTCTTATATCAGCACTAGATACAGTAAGCTAATTTTATAATCATCTGCAGTTTTCAATAATTTAAAATCATTGAAAGTAACAGAGCTTGGCAGACTTTTCCATAAAATTGTCCCAGTGAGGTGACTGTGTAAAGATAATTTCTACCAGTCTAGCGACATAGCCTGAAGTTGTTTGCTAAAGTAAAATAAAGAAACAAAAATAAACAAGCACAATGCAGTGAGAATTCACCTCTCTTATTTTCAAAATTCATGCAAGTTGTGTATTTGACTTTAACTCTATATTTTTATTATATGACTTTTTTAAGTCATTTCCAGCTCAAACACATTTTCATTTTCCACAAATCTTTCAGCATAAGTGATGTTGCAAGAATTTGTCATCAATGGCCTGTAAGTGAACAGTAGTTCTCATATATCAGACCTGAGGGAGGGTGTGCCGAGGGGTCTTGCTCATTGGGGATTACTTTTACCTTATCTTCTTCCTTAGGAAAATTGTACATAGAGTGTAAATTCTAGGCCTGATGCCAAACTTAGCAATTTCTAAGAGAACCCCACAAAGAGAACGAGTTTTTCATCATACTCAGTAGTGTGTGATGGAGATGGACACTTAAAGAGTGTGGATTTGCTTACGCTCGGCTTTGGGATTTAGAGAACCTTTCTTGGAGTAGCATTTTATCAGCTTTCCATTAGGATCACAGAATTTAGACTTTTGATGGGTATAAAGTTATGATTAAAGAGCAGTTCTTTAAATATTCTGTATTATGTGTCAGTTTTGTGAAAGAAGGAACGTTGGTTGGAGTTGAAAAATTAAAAAGCCCTCACTTACAAAGTCATTATCTATGAGGGAGGGTGAACTGGCTTCATTCACTCAAAGAGATGTCTCCCAAATATGACTCCCTTAGAGGAAGTAGGGACACCCATCCCCAAGGTTTTTCTCCTAGTTTAAAGGAAGTTAGTTTTGCTGTCCTTACTAAGAAAACCTCACTTAGGAATTCCCGTCAGCAGGGTGGTGATGGTGGTGGTGGTGGTGGTGGTGGTCGTCGTCGTCGTCGTCGTCGTCGTCGTCATCATCATCATCATCATCATCATCATCATCATCATCACTACTACTAAACACTTTTTAGTTGCCGCCGCCAGCTTGAGGTTGCACATTTTGTGCTTCATCTGGGTTTACCTTTACTGAAGTTACACTTTCGCAATCAAAACATCATGATAGTATTTCCTTCTTGAGAAAAGCCCAGTGGTCTCGTACTATATTCATTTTAAGAGTTTGAGGTTAGCTTTTATTCTCCTGAACTCTGTGGAATTTGTCTCCTACAAATTGAATGTGACATTTGGATCTGACTTTCCCAGACTCCTCTTTCTTGGTTATCCTTGTGCTTCAAATCTTCTCTAACTTGACAAAGATAAGGATATACAGGTTCATCAACTGTATTTAGGAGATGTCAATTTAAAAAAATCAGGAATCATTCTGATACTTCAAACAAAGGGCAGTAAGTACAAGGTATTTGTTGTAAAGGTGTTGAAAGAACCAGCAGGAAGATCATGTACTATCCCAAAATTAAGAAGTTGATAGCACCTTTGGTCTGGACGCTACCAGTCTGTTGCCCTGAATCACTGCTACTTGAGTAGAAACCTGGAGAAACCTGACCCCAATGCATCTCCCTTCTTCCTGTCTTTCTATTTCCAGCCGGTGTCTCCTACTGGGAGAAAGCAAGAGAAAAACAATTGGGAAAGGAGTCAGAAATGCAATTTTCAGGATTAAAAAAATTATAGAGAGTAATATAGAAGAGCAGATGTGAGGCTATGAAACATAATTCATCACTTGCTGGTCAAAATTAGACCTGGAGTAGCATTTCCAGTCATTATCATTCTCTGCCTTCTGATAACTGTCTACTTTATCTGAGCTCATTTATGTTACTTATTGTCTATTCCATCCATAATATATTAGATTAGTGAATACTGACATTTAGTGCCAATATATTTAAATTTATGAGTTAATTCACATGAACCTCTGCTAAAAAAATATAAAATATTGTGCTTAAGAAAAACAGTAGCTTTTCTTTTAGTGCTTGTCATAGTAATATTGGCAATATTATAATAGTAATACTGGCATATGCCAGTAACAGCCATAAAGGAATGTTCCTAGGGATGTCTCACCATGTTATGGATAAAAGGTTAGCAACTGAAGTCTTTCTTATCAAATAAGTTACTCAGCTAGCATGATGCAATTGAGAAGATACATGATGACAGTTTGGGTAGCGCTATTTTAGAAGTTGGGTTGTTGTCAGCAGATGTACTCTAAAGTGCAGAATTTTGAAATGTGAATACCAAACTCTCAAGATCTAATTTGTTATAAAAAAAAGCTACCTGAACTTAAATATGTTAAATATTAAAAGGTTT